>NC_081408.1:192516340-194916340 GCF_030272615.1 Cryptomeria japonica
GGCGACTTGTCATATATATGTTGCGTGTTTGCTATTGTATTGGATGCAAGTGGATGATTTTCCTTCACTCGTTTCGATGAGACAGGGAACGTCGCGATTCTCCTTCATCGGTGTGCGTGTTGTGTATTCTATATTTATATGCATGTATGTGTGCTTCGGTGATGCAGGTACAAGTACCGGGTAGGTACGGGGGTATCGTCTCCATCTGGCTTCATAGGTCTAAGCGTGCCTTATATGTCCGATGGGAGTGGAGGAGATAGCTTTTGACCCTAATCCTTACCTCAGTCTTTATTTTGTGAGTGCCGTCAGTCGGTCGTTCATCCCTTTGGTTCGAATTTTGAGTCTTTTTACTTTTCCTCGATTTGCATGCCATAGTGGTTCGGTTATTTATTTAAAGTATAAGTTGTCATTATTTGTCGGCTTGAGCGATTTATTTCTTATTATGCCTTATGTCTTGAATCAAGCTTAATTGATTAGTTATTAGATTTTAACTTTTAGTTGCTTATTTTGGCAAAGTGATCGTGTTTAGATCCAACGGAAGAAGTAGAATAAATTAGTTAATTGCTTTTGATATATGCAAATAAAGCTAACTCATTGTTTTCCTAATTAGTAGAAAAGTTGATTTAATTGCTATTTATGGAAAATGTAATTTTCAAAAAAAGAGGAAATTTTCATTTATTTGTTTTGAGAAATATGAAAAAGAAAAAAGAAAAGAAAAGAAAGTCAATTGTGGGATTTTAATATTTTTTTTAAATAGAAATATTGCAACCTAGAAAATTAGGTTAAAAGATTGTCTTACTAAATCATTTTGGAGGAGATTTTGGGGGTTATGCTTATTTTGGAGGAGGAGAAAGAAATTCTGGAAAAATTGCTTGAAGGGTGGATTTGGGTTTGAACTAGCTGGGATTCCTGCTGAGGCATACCATTCCTGCTTGGAAATCATAGAGGTTGGTTGAATCCTTTCTTATTTCAACAAAAAAATCCTTGCTTTCTTCCCATTTTCTGTTATTTGTTTAAAATCTTGAATTGTGAATTTTGGGTGTTGGGTGTTTGTTTGTCATGGGTTTGTGGAAGAAGAATTCTACCAATTTGTTATCAAATTCAAACTTAATCTCTCTCCATGTAGTTTCTTAACTAAATTTATATTGTTTCATCTTTGCTTGTGCAAGAAATTTCTTAGTTTATTTTGCTGTTTGTAATTGGAAATTTGTTGGGTTTTAGTAGTGTTATGCTGGCAAAATTTTGCCAAGCATTCATAAAATACCTCCCCCTGATAATTTCCAGTTTAAAAATGATAGTCATGAGTTAAATTTCCTTGTTCATGCTTGTTGGGAGCAAATAAATTCAATTGGGGTTTGGGGATTAAGTTTATTCCCATTTAATTAAATTTTTAGAGCAAACTGGGTTGATTTGAATGAAATTTTATTGCCCCTGTTTTGTCTCAGAAGATTTTGTTTGTTGCTGGTAAAATTTGGCATTACCAGTGACTTCTACATTCTTCTTTTGGTTTGTATGTTTGATAAAAGTGATGGGGCTAGGAAGTTAATTTTTAGTTTTGTTTTACCAGAGGTGAAACCTCTGTCTCTGTCTTTAGTTTTTTTGTTTTTTTTAAGTCTCAGTCATTTTTATTTGAAAACGAGTTTTAAATTTTTAATTTAAACAAAAAAAAAATTGATTAAATTTGAAATTAAATTCATTGGGGGGCGGTGGCGGGGAGCTGGGCTCGACCCGGCCACGCACCCCTCCCTTTCCCTTGCGTTCGCTGTAGTTTCCCCAGTTTGGGGTTAGCAGCAAGCGCTGCTTTCCCCAGACTGAGGATGCAGCAAGCGCTGCATTCCCCAGTCTGGGAAAAGCAGCCTTGCTGCCGTGGGTGCTTGGGGGCCCCACGTAGTATGTTTTAAATATTGTTTTTTTTTAATATTTTTTTTAGTTTTATAAAAAAAATGAAAATAATATTATATATGTTAGTGGTTTGAATAAATTCAATAAGTGTTATTTCGTGTTTAATATTAAGTAATAATATATTGTTATTTTAACAATAATAACAATATGTTATTATTTAATATTAAATAGTAAAAATGTGTTAATTGTAGTTTGTAATGATGTTGAGATTAATTAATAATTTTTCAATTTTAGTGATGAGGATTATTGCTTGGTATCGTGAAAATAAATAAAATGATTTAGAGGTTAGTATTAATGTTGGAATTAAGGAAAGTTTAGGTTAAATTTGATATTAGTGTTGTTATCCAAGTATTGAAAAATAATCGTATGATGATTGTATTTGACAAATAGTTGTTATTTGGAAGTATTTTATATTAGCCAATATTTACATTTGTTTAATTTGATTTAAATGTTGACTGCTCAAAGAAAGATTGCTTGTGGTGTTTTTATAATTGCAGTCTAGTTGTTTTAATGTCGTCGCATTATGTTTAAAACTGTCATTATATTGTCGATGTTTACCCTTGGTCAGGTATCGATGTTCAAACCTTGAGGAAGTGGGCTGTTAGGTGTTATGTCCCTAATGGTCAACTCTAGGTTGTGACTGTGAGTCCTCCACCTGTGTTATGTCTGGATAATTTATGGTTGTTAGTCCACCATAGAGTTCTCATAGATAGTCTTATCCAGTTAGTGACCTAGTAGAGAGAGTGGCTTTCGGGCGGGGGCCGCACCCAAAGTGGATGACAGGATAACCCCTCGAAAGTCAGCTATTAAGTGATAACCTAATAATTTGTTTAGGGGGTGGGTAGTTATTAATTTAATTAAGATAATGCACCCCGTACATGGTTGAGTGCTTGTATAGGCTCAAGGTGTTTGGGAAGGCCTGGAATGGCAAACCTACCACCTTGTCCTCACGAAAGGATGGTAGGGTCCGCATGATGCTTAGATGGAGCCGGGGGTTCGGGAGAGGTTACCAGGATAACCCATGATGGGGGCCGAGACCTTTGGAGACCTACCTAGGGTAACCATGTTAAGCCATGTGATGACACTCTCTCTCTAGGGTCGCTAGTGTTTTGTGAGTCGAGTCACTTGTGTACTGCGGAGTCATGTGTACTGTCGTACTTTTCTTGCTTGCTTGAGGGTCATTTTCTATCTCCCAGCACGGTGGGGTGGTTCCACTATGGGATCACATGGTCGGGTGGTAGTGCCACTTCCCATCGGATATCTTGTTCCTACCTTCACGTGAGGATTGGCTTCACCGGTGCATCTTGGTTCTTGCTTCGTGTAGCACTTATGTTCTTGATTTTGTACCTTGAGGCCTATGTGGTCATTGTATCAGCAACTTGTAACCTTGGTATTTTATTGTTCTATGGAAGCCATGTAATTTATGAAATATTGTAATTTAAGTCATGGGATGTATATTGTTTCAATTATCTTTCCTATTATGTATAAATGAATCTTTGGAAGTACGTATGTTGTAATTCTTTAAGCCTATCTTTTGGAGATCAATTTATGAATATGAGTTATTTAATCGTTATTGGCTTTCTCAAATTTTAGATGGATGATTGGATTAATATTGTGATGTGGTTTTTTTTATTAGAAGTAATCTTCGTTGGTAACCCTTTAGGATGTAAATGTTAGTCTTCCGCTTATGTTAATTATTGTGCAAGTTATGGTTAATTCATTTAATCTTAAAAAAAAAAAAAAAAAAGTATTGCGCCTTTTAGTTGCCTTGTTGTGTTGCTATCCTTTAGGGTTCCTGGCGGGGCATTACACTTTGCACACTAACGAGGTTTTGTAGGAATGTGGTATACAAGTACTTCCAAATTCATCAGGAGAATTTATTTAAAATGTATTATATCAAAGAGATGATGGCTATAAATTTTATAATATGATGTGTTTGAAAGGTTCGTGTGTTACATGTGGTGGTTTGCAAAAGTTGCAAAGATGTATACATTTAGAGAGTAACAATGAAATTGGAAAGAAACTTTTCTTTTATGGAAAATACAAGTCAATCACATATACAGTTAAAGGTGGAAAAAAAGTTGAAGAGATGTGAGTTGGTGATTCAAGACATACTTGTACTAGAGTTTATGAGTATGTTTTAGGAGAAACTAGTCTATGATTATATAATACATACACACAGAGCACAGTGGTTGGATGAGAAATTCAACATATGTAAGGATACATTTACTCTTGGTACCATCATCTCTATTATAAATTTTGTAGAGAATTATATGCTAAAACCTCAAAATGAAGTGCAATACCAATATTACCACTCTCAACAATCTACTATTTTTGTACACAACATTCATGCATGCATAGAGTAAGATAGAAAGATAGTAAGAGATTATGACTTCTACATAAGCAATGATTGTAGTCATTTGACAGAGTTTGTGCAAGGATGTTTTCAACTCTACTATGATAATTTAAGGGAAATGAATATCATATAAAACCAACACATCATATGGTCGGATAATTGAACATCGCAATTTGAACAAGAAAGCAAGGATGTTCTATTGGTTGAGTAGCATGCATGTGAGGACTAGTGTACAACATTTTTGAAATTTTAGCGAGGCTCAAAATGGAAAGGGGGAGCATGATGGTGCAGGTGCATGTATAAAAAGACCCCTTACTAGAGAAGAACTAAAGTATGAAGGTTGCGCTAAGTTAACAGATGCAACAACCATTTGTAAAATGGTGTAAGTTGACAATGGGACTAGGTAATAAAGGTAATTCTACTAATTCTAGATATTTTTAGTTGATATGTGAATCTCACATTGGAGACTATGTAGATTGTTGCACAGTTACATGATCAAGTGACGTAAACTCATGTAGAAGCTTAGATGCAAGCTCACCAATTATTTATAGTAGAGAGATTGTATGTTTTTCTCTTCATGTAAGGATTTTTGGTGGGAAGAGTGTGAATCACATGAGTGGGTTGATGAATTGTCTCATAGACCTTTAGCTCCCATTGATACATATCAACTTCCCAAAGCACTACAATTGAACTAGATCAAAGTTTTAGTGGATTTTGACTAGGTATCTGACCTAGTGCAGCCATGTATTGTGACTTATTACTTATTGGAAAATTTTAACTCATTTTATTTTAGTTTACATTATTTTGGTAATAATTTTTCATTCAATAAAATGCAGGTCATGTGTACACAGTTATTACTAATGAAAATAAGGAAGAAGACACAAATTACTTTTTGTGTCATTGTATTGAGGCAATTTTCTTTTGACAACCACAATCATTGATCGAGAAGGTATTGAGTACCTAATGGGGTCTGATGTTGTAACAAAAACATGGCTTAAAAGGCACCCTATGAATAAATTTGATGTTTGGCTATTCGAGGACTTTGACACACACAAGCATATTCTTCAATACTCTATGTAGGGAAAAAGTGAGACTAAGTATGGAAACCCTAATCCCACTCTCATACACACTCATGGAATATGAAAGAGCCTAGGGAGGTAACACACTTCGGCTACTTTTTATGAGAAAGAGAGAGTCATGGATTACCTCTTAGGTTTTCTGTAATGCCCCGCCAGGAACCCTAAAGGATTGCAACACTACAAGGCAACTAAAGGGAGAAATAATTTTTTTTTTAAAGATTAAATGAATTAATCATAACTTGCACAAAAAAAACATAAGCGGAAGACTATCATCTACATCCTAAAGGGTTACCAACGAAGATTACTTCAAATTAAAACTACATCACAATATTAATCCAATTATCCATCTAAAATAGGGAAAGCCAATTACGATTAAATAACTCAAATTCATAAATTGATCTCCAAAGGATAGGTTTAAAGAATTACAACATATATACTTCCAATGATTCATTTATACATAATAAGAAAGATAATTGAAACAACATATATCCCATGAACTTAAATTACAACATTCCATAAATTACATGGATTCCATAGAAAAATAAAGTACAAAGGTTACAAAGTTGCTAATACAATGACCACACGGGCCTCAAAGGTACAATATCAAGAACAAGAGTTGTTGCACGAAGCAAGAACCAAGATACACCGGCGAAACCAATCCTCGCATGAATGAAGGAAAAAGATATCCGATGGGAAGTGGCACTACCACCCGACCATGTGATCCCATAATGGAACCACCCCACCGTGCTAGGAGATAGCAGAAGACCCTCAAGCAAGCAAGAAAAGTACAATAGTACACATGACTCCGCAGTACACAAGTGACTCGACTCACAAAACACTAGCGACCCTAAAGAGAGAGTGTCATCACATGGCTTAAGATGGTTACCCTAGGTAGGTCTCCATAGGTCCCGGCCCCCGTCTTGGGTTATCCTGGTAACCTCTCCTGAACCCCCGGCTCCATCTAAGCATCATGCGGACCCTATCATCCTTTCGTGAGGACAAGGTGGTAGGTTTGCCATTCCAGGCCTTCCCAAACACCTTGAGCCTATACAAGCACTCAACCATGTACGGGGTACATTATCTTAATTAAATTAATAACTACCCAACCCCTAATCAAATTATTAGGTTATCACTTAATAGCTGACTTTCGAGGGGTTATCCTGCCATCCACTTCGGGTGCGGCCCCCGCCCAAAAGCCACTCTCTCTACTAGGACACTAACTAGATAAGACTCTCTATGAGAACTCTATGGTGGGGCTGACAACCATAAATAATCCAGACATAACATAGGTGAAGGACTCACAGTCACAAACCTAGGGTTGACCATTAGGGACATAACACATAATGGCTCACATCCTCAAGGTTAAACATCGACACCTGACCAAGGGGTAAACATCAACGACATAATGACCATCTTAACCATAATGCAACGACATTTAAACAACTAGACTGCAAATATTGAAACACAAGATCCTACACAAGCAATCTTTCTTTAAACAGTCAATAGCATAAAATGCTCGCAATAAGGATCTCGGGAAATAAAGACATCGCATCTATTTAACATAAAGAAATGATGAAGCCACATGTCTAAAAAGGTTGAATTGGAACCACATTTATGATTCTAAACCCCCAACCAGTTGATGATGATAAAATTACAATTTACCCAATTCGACTATAACCCAGTCAACATTTAAATCAAATAAACAAATGAATACATAAGCTAATATAAAATAATTCCAATATGATACCCATTCATCGAACATGATACCATATGATTATATTACATTACTTGGATAACGAAAATTAATATTAAATTTAACCCAATTTCCCCTTTATTCCAAAAGTTAATAATTACTTCCATATCATTTTAATATATTTTGCAAAATGCAAAGAAACTAAATCTAATCACTAAAATAGAAAAATTATTAATTAACATTAATATCATTATAACTATCAATTAACTTTAATATTATTATTTAATATTAAATAATAACAATATTATTATCATTGTTTAAATAACAATATATATTATTATTTATTATTAAAAAAAAACTTTATTGATTTTATTTTACAACTAACTATTATTCTAACATTATTTTTTTTTAACTAAAAAAAAAATATATAAAAAAAAAGAAATTACAAAGAATTACGTGGGGCCCTAAGCACCCACGGCAGCAAGTGCTACTATCCCCAGACTTGGGGAAGCAGCGCTGCTGCTAACCCCAAGCTGGGGAAGCAGCGCAAGCTGCAAGGAGAGGGGGTGCGTGGGCTAGGTAGAGCCCAGCTCCCTGCCACCACCCCCAATCCCAAACTAAAACATTTTTTTTTTTTTTGTTGTTTCAAATAAATTTTTAAATTTTTTTTTTTTTTTTTATAAACAAAAAATGTCTGAGACAAAAGCAAGATATCAGATAGAAATAAGAGATGAAAATCTCTGTTAAAACAATAACAATTAATTTTCCCAGCCAATTCCTTTTTTTTTTAACACATTTAAACAGATAGATAAATTCTAAAAATCACTAGTAATAACAATTTTGCTAGCAATAAACATCTGAGACAAAATAGAGGCAAGAAAACTTCACCCAAATCAGCCCAGTTCATTCTTAAAATTAAATTAAATGGGAATAAGCTTAATCTCTAATCCCCAATTGATTTCCTTTGCTCCAAACAAGCATGGACAAGAGAAATTAACTCATAATTATTATTTTTAAACTGAAAATTACCAGGAAGAACTATTTTATAAATGCTTGGCAAAATTTTGCCAGCATAACACTACTAAAACCCAAACAATATTTCCAATTACAAACAACAAAAGCCAAGAATTTCTTGCACAAGCAAAAATGAAAAAACATAAATTAAGTTATGAAACTGCTTGGAGAGAGTTTGAGTTTGAATTTGATAACAAATTTGATAGAATTCTTCTTCAACAATCCCATGGCAAGCAAAGACTCAACACCCAAAACTCATAAACCAAGCTTTAAACAATAAATAAAGAATTGGAAGAAAGCAAGGATTTTTTTTAAAATTAAACAAGGATTCAACCAACCTCAAGAATTTCCAAGGAGTTGTATGCTTCAGCAGAATTCCCAGCTAGTTCAAGACCCAAATCCACCTTTCAAGAAATTTTTCCAGAATTTCTTTTTTCTCCTCCAAAACAAGCATATCCTCCCCAAAATCTCCTCCAAGGTAAAATAGTAAAACAAAGTTTTAACCTAATTTTCTAGGTTGCAATATTTTTCTATTTAAAACCATTTAAATAAAACAATTGACTTTTTTTTTCTTTTTCATATTCCTCTAAAATAAATGAGAATTCCCTTTTTTTTTTGAAAACTACATTTCTCATATATAGCAATTAAATCAACTTTTCAACTAAAAAGGAAAACAATGAGTTAGCTTTATTTGTATATATTAAAAGCAATTAACTCTATTTATTCTACTTCATCCGTTGGATCTAAACATGATTACTTTTCCAAAATAAACAACTATAGGTTAAAATCTACTAAACTAATCAATTAAGCTTGGTTCAAGACATAAAGGCATAATAATGAATAAATCGCTCAAACCAACAAAGAATGACAACTTAAACTTAAAATAAATAACCGAACCACTATGGCACACAAATCAAGGAAAAGAAAGAAGACTCGAAATTCGAACAAAAAGGATGGACGACTGACAGACGAAACTCACAAGAATAGACTGAGGGTAAGGACTAGGGTCAACAGCTATCTCCTCCACTCCCATCGGACATATAAGGCATGCTCAGACCTGTGCAGCCAGGTGGAGACGATACCCCGTACCTACCCGGTACTTGTACCTACAATATCCTGCATCATCGAATCACACATGCATGCATATAAATATAGAATACACGGCACGCACACCGATGAAGGAGAATCACGATGTTCCCTATCTCATCGAAATGAGTGAAGGAAAATCATCCCCTTGCATCCAATACAATAGCAAACACGCAACATATATATGACACATCACCTAGATAAAGTAAGATGTCAGTACAAAGCAATAATCCATGAAATACTAGAAATCACCAATACTGAAATACTGAAAATAACTCATGCATCTAATATCCAGATAAACAGGAAATAATATCAAATACGTCTACAAAATATCGAGAAATAAAGTGTTAACTGAATCGTAAACTGCAACATATAATCAATCTAATAAGTCCGATCGAGAAGGGGTACTACATTTTCTATTCCTTTGCTGTAAATGAGAGAGAGGAATGATGCAAACATGCAATCTAACCTAGACTGCAAGTAAGCAAGCAGACCCTAATCTGAGAATGAAGATCAAAGAACAACTGATATATTATTGAAAAGTATAGATCACAAGGAAAAATCAGAGGTGCAACTATGTCTGAAATTTGAGCAGAAATGTCTAGGACTAGGGTGCCATGCCAGTGTCCTTATTCTGCAATTCTAGAGTTGCAACTGACAAGATGGATTCTGGAGCTTGCAAGACATTGTTCTGCCAAGTCTTGCTCATAGAGGGTAGGACCATGGTACCATGCCACTATCTTAGGTAGGACTAGGGTGCAAAAACCTTGTCCTTAAGGTTTTTGCTGAGATCTACAACCCAGAACTATCCCTATGTGCTCTTTCAATCCCAAAACTTCTAGTGATGCTCAGATCCGAACCTGTACCTGAAGCTAAAAAATAGGGTTTGGGGTGGCTTTATAGGATTTTTCCATAGTCAAACCCCTGTGTTAGTGATTTCCACCTCAACAAATAACTGATAATGTACTAAAAATGTGTGTGCAAGAACCTTGTGTGTGTGCAAGATCCTAAGATGAAAGCAAACAATCTAGAGCAACCCTAAAGAGTAAACCTTAATTTCTTATAATTGACAAAGTAAATTCTCTAAATCCACAATGCAAAGTGATCTAAAGCATGAATATGAATCAAAATGAATCTTATGCAAAGACATCAAAACAACATGAAACCATACCCAACCACAAGGGAGAGGTACAAGCCAATTATCAGTTCGTGATCTCCTATTGTTCTTCTACATCTTCAAAATCCCCCAATTGATAAAATGATGCTTGATGAATGTTTGATGGATGAATGTTGAATGTTTTTAAAGACTTCAAAGATCTACTCTTTTGCTACAAAGAAGGCTCTAATGCTCCAAAAACTTGCCCTTAGATTCTTAGAAGAAGACCCTTCAAATGAAGAAAGAGAGCTCTTAAGTATGAAACCCTAGAAGTTAATTTCATGTTCAGGCTGACCTAGGATTTGAATTTCCCACTGATCTTTTGGGGTTAAGCATTATTATATCATAGGATTGTGCTCCAAAAATTTCAAGGAAAATGTCGAGGACCATGTGCATTCCCGCCACGACTTGACCAACTTTTCACCAAATTTTTAGGGCCATTAGATATGATGATATTAGAGTGCATCCCAATGTTACAACTGATTTAGAGATATTTTGATATGCAAAATCAGGCCTAAATGGTCAAAATAAGACATATTTAGGGTTTATGATTAAATGATTCATTGGAGGAATAAACTGAAAAGGGGCACGCTTAGGGTAAAGGGCCCAACTTTATAACATGTAAAGTGATGAAACATGACCTTAGATTTAATTAAATTCTTAAAGGGTTATTAGAAATGCAAGATGCAAGACACACTAAGGCGAGTGCTAACCTAAGTGTGAAATTGTACTATATTTAGCCCCCACTTTAGCAGTCATATGAAACTACGTGCATATGCAACCTAAAGTATAGAAAAGTAAACATTTTTTGAAAAAGGATATAGCCATAAGTTGTTGGATGAAGCCCCCAACAGTATCTACAGTGCACAATTAGAAACCACACCCTACAAAACCACATGTTATATCACAATATAACTTAATTCTTAATAAGGAAGGTGATTAAATCATGGGTAGCTATATGCCCCCCTATTTTGACTTGCTTATTAGTGAGGTGAAACATGGTATCATGTTTACCAGAATGAATTGTGATAAAGATTTTGATGAAGCAATTTCGCAACAAGGATTGATTACTAATATAGGCACATTATGGAACCCATGCAGAGTGAGAGGGTGAACTCACAATTCTAACACCACTGACGGTGCGAGAATCGGAGATTCCTAGCTCAAGATATGATAGATTTAAAAAAAAGTACAAAAATTAGGGTTTTAACTTTAAAAAATAAAGTGAAAAAGTTCATAACGCATAAATATGAAAGTGACCCCTTCATTTGTCACTTTTTAATTTTCTTGGCACTATTCACTATAGAGGAGCCCACATATTAGCCATCATGCCCCGACGTCGACCTAAGTGACCTATGCGGATGGAGATCCCATGCTAGTCCGTACTCATCGATTGACCACTTGACAAGGTGAGTTGACCTTCCGTTGACTCCATTTGACTTTTTCATGCTTTCACAATTTTTAGAAATGGTGATTTTATCACCAAGACCGAGTCCTAGCCCCCTCTTTGGGCAGCTAGGGGTTCTAGGGAACCCTAGTCCCAAGGGGTGCCCTAGTTCTAGTAGGGTGCCCTGATCCCTATTTGGGGTGACCAATGATGACACAAGATCAGGTGATTGAATGTGTAGCATTGATAAAATGATTGCATTGATTAGATGATAATGATGATGATTGATTACTGATGATAGAATATTTTTCTTTTTGCAGACACTGCCATACAATCATGAGCATACCATCGGGCTCACCTTTCAGAGCCTTTGAGAGCATATCCCAAAGTTGACAGCTAGGGAGAGGGAGTTGTTGCATGCAGTGGGCTTGTGGGATGCGATGACTATGTCGACCATCAGATTCCATTCGATGATGTTGATGGCATTGATGGAGAGGTAGGATGCAAACACCTCAAAATTCTCATTACCTGTGGGGGAGATGACGGTCACCCTTGAGGATGTATACCACATTCGACACCTTCCCATTAGGGGGGAGACCATGAGATATTGATTTGACTATACAAAGGAGGATTATAGGAGAGAGTAGGTGTATGTTGTGGGGAGAGTGGTACTCGGTGAGATGAGGGGCCGTATCATGGTCAATTGGCTCCTACACCCTACCGACGAGGTTCCATTAGTGAGGTGACTCATGATTGTAACCCTTGCATTAGCCATGTGCCCTAATGGGTGCGACACACATATGCATGGAGGACTTATCTATAGTATCCAAGCGATGGAGAGACATAGGAGGGTATACTCTTGGGGTTGGAGTATGCTTGCACATCTCTATCACGACCTTGGGGAGTATGTGTTTGGACAAGGATGCAGACTGATGAAATGCATGCTACTACAAGTGTGGATGTTTGAGCATATTACCTGCACTAGGCCTACTAGAGCCCCTATAGACTTAGTTCCATAGCAGCCTAAGGTATTTTCTTATCCACTTACCCACGAGTGGCGTTTTGACAATCTCTTGCATTAGAGGTTGAGCTTATATAGATTGACAGCGGACGAAGTCATATGGAGACCCTACCTTAGGATGTACATGTGGGAAAGGATACACAGGTAGATGTTCAACATGTAGAGGAGCCATCTACTAGAGGGGTGGTACAACCACATTGTCATTCCCTTCTACTTCGACTAGGCTCAGTAGCAGTTCAGGTTTGAGCAGTGTGTTCCTACTGATGTGTATGTTTAAATCTAACACTCATGCATGATGCCAAGGCTAGGAGCCATTCCTAGGCCTACCAGTGATGAGATCGACATCATAGATTTAGACGGGTTGAATCAAGACATTGCAAAAGACTATAGATATGATTCGAGCATGCACCGGTGGTACATCACATGGTGGGGGAGGACATACCCTGGAGCCATCTTCCCAGCAGACTTCCCTAGTGGGAACCCCAGACCATGGAGATAGACAGTCGACGGAGAGGGATCTAATACATCCGAGGAGGACTGAGACGATCAGGTTGATGACACAGAAGAGTAGGAGGTAGGTGGAGACAAAGATGATCTTGACACCATAGAGGGAGATCAGGATGGAGATGATGAGGAGGACAAAGATGAGGAGGAGGATGAGTCAGATGCAGTTCCTCACCATTCTAGGGAGGATACCATAGCCCTAGATTGTTGGCACTATTGGCATTAAATTGTCATTTATGTCAACTGGTTTGGCAAGGTCACCGGTAAGTAAGAAGTGGTGACCGATACAAGAAGAGAAAGACATATGATGGAAATGCACATGTGAGTGAGAATACAAAAGGAAGGCTACCAGTAAAGAAGGCTTACCGGTAAGGCACAAACTAGGATGAAGGTTGTTTGTTTGTTTGTGATGAAGAGGCAAAATGTTAAAAGAATCACAACAACACCCAGTGAGAAGAATAGAGAGGATGGAATGAAGACATATTGAAAGGAAAGATGAATTATCAAGAGGATGTGCTGCCGGTACAAAGGATGTTTCTTTGTCATATTGGTAAGGTGAATTGAGCAAGTAGTCAACCTTGGTCAGCAATGAAGGTCAAATCGACATAGAAATCCAAGCAAAGGTGGATGTCGACAAACATGATAGCTGGATGCTAGGTGGTGATATTGCATAGGTCGGTGGAGTGTGCATCGATGTAACAAGTTAGAAAGAAGGTCAAATCTTATGAAGAAACCACAAGTCATGGAGAATGCTAGAGGATTGCGGCTTGAGGAAGGCAAGCTAGACAACAACTGAACTGATCTTGCGAGAAGATTTGATCTTCGTACCCATTTTTTGAAGGAAACAACAAATTCATTAACAACGTATGACACAGAAAAGCAGAAAAGCATGGTACAAACCTCCTGATTTAGAAAACACACATTGGAATGCGAAGCTTTTCTTGTGTTGATTGATGTCATGAAGATCATATCCCTAGAAAAGTAGATCGAATTAAATTGGATTTGGATCAAGTTGGAGAAGGCAAAACCTAACATGACATTGTTTGAATGTGGTTTTTGGTGAGAATCCAAGATTATAAATATGTGAGCTCGAGATATAAATCATTGATGCTTGATATGAAGAAGTAGAGTGAAGAGAGCTTGAGTATAGAGAAGGATCATCTTCCTTAGAAATTATTCTAAGAAAGTTGCAGAGTGAGTTAGCAGACAAATCGATGGGAGGCTTTAACCGATAGAGGCAAAGTACCAGTAAACTATTGCAGGTCTAACAGTTGAGCCAACAAGTGAGGTGTGATCGGTTAAGAAGGCATCTGAGTGTGACTAAGTGTGGTGTGAGGCTGAGAGAGAAGAAGATAAGGCTGTTAACTGATAGAAATCTATTTGATCAAGAGTTGCAGAACTCATTTGCAACTAGAAGCTATAATTGTATCAAAATTGTATTTTAATATACATCACCAAGTTGGAGCTTGGTGCAGGGGTTGGTGCTCCTTGGGTTGGTACCCTAAATCTTTGTAATTCATTATTTCACTTGTGAGGTTGGATTGGAGCAATAGTATCCAACAACATTTCTCACCGAGGTTTTTCCCATATTGGGTTTTCCTTGTACATCAGGTGTTGTGGATTGTATTTTGTGTGTTTATCTCTTTTGGTCTCCATATTTGTCTTATTGGTTTGACTATTTAGTGCTTAGGATAATAACCGGTTTTCAAAGGTTGTTTTAAGAAGAAAAGAATTTAGGAACCACTGATTCAACCCCCTCTCAGTGGTATGTTGTGTTCAACATAGATCCACTGAGTCTCCCATTACAGGAGGAGAAGGACCCTATCAAGGGTCTTGATCCTAGTCCCCATCGGTCCATACCCACTATATAAAGATAGTACAAGCATAGAGAGCCTAGCAGGTACTAGTCTCAGGCGGTCACTTTCCACAATCCCTACTAGTGAGAGGGAGATCCAAATAAGGTGTCCTATTATTCATTAGCTTATGCATCTTACTTGTTTAGATTTGATGATATAGAATCTTACTGATAATTTTTTTTCTCTTTCTTGCAGCTACCTTCTAGGAGTGGTGTTCTCTTATTCAGAATATAGTGACATATCTCATCATGACCACGCACATTCCTAGTTCCTCACAAATATCGCATAGATCCCAGAGGAATGCAAGATGACACGAGGACCCTTTTCCCCCTATTTGGATGGAGATAGAGGTCCCACAAGAGAGATTACGATAGACAAAGGCAGCCATATACCATGAGATTATGATGGAGATGGATCACAGGAGCTCCTCATGGAATCCATATCGTGATACACCCCCATGGGGCCACCCCTATGGCCAGATCAGGAGGGGGCATCTAGTCACCATCCTTCACTACTAGTCCTAGGGATAGGAGATGATCTTTATGTATTGATGTATATATTATGATACTCATGGATATGTTATTTTAATGCTTAAACAATATATGCATTTCTTATATTAGAAGTAACATATTGAGTGATGAACATGCGTGTCTAATTTAATTTCCATGTGATTGATTTCTCAATGCTTCATGATTAAATTGATACATGTGTGATTTAATTAAATTGCTAAGTATTTAATTAAATGCTACTTTGATGATGTAAAAGAAGACATATTAAGCCTAATAACTATATGACTAATGTGATTTAATTAACTCTAATTAAGCACAACATGATATAATTTTACTTAACACAGAAGAAATTGAATAACATGCTAGCACATATGAAATGTAAATCTATTACAATTTACATGAAAGAATCCAAGACAGACAATAAAGTAATGAAACATGCTTGTCAAGAATGAAGTAATGTAGACCAAATAATATAACATCATTTAATCCTACATACTTTAATGAAGACATGCTAACATATTACCCAATTTTGAAGAAAAAGATATAGAGAGAGAACAAAAAGTAGACTAGAAAGAGGGAGAGAGAGAGAGAAAAAGATAACTAGGCATAGTATCTACGAAGATGCATAACATTTATGGGTTCCTTGAGAGGCGTACCTTCCACATCTACTATCTTGTAAGCACCTGATCTATAGACCTTGACAACAATGTATGGTCCAAGCCAATTAGGGCTGCATTTTCCTTTCTCCTCAGGCAAGGCATTCATGATGCGCTGATTCTCATAAAGGACTAAATCACCTACTGAGAAGGAATGTTGAATAACCTTATCATTATAGATTCGTTTCAAAGTTTTATGATATGCTTGAATATGTTCGAGGGCATTTATATGGTGTTCATCGAGCATCTCGAGTTATTGAAGTCTTTTCTCTCTATAGGAATAATCATCCACTATTCCACTAAGAGAAAATCTCAAACAAGGAATTTCTAACTCCAAAGGCATTATGACATCAACACCATAAACAAGATTGTAAGGAGTACAACCCGTTGCAACACGTACACTTGTGCGATAGGCCCAGAGAGCATAAATTAATTGAGTATGCCAAAGGATTTGTTCAGTTATCCTATTAGAAGAATCAGCTTGACCATTTGATTGAGGATAATAAGGTATAGAAAATTTATGTTGAATGTGATATTTCTCGAGAAACTTCCTCACATCCTTATTTTTGGATGATGTTCCATTATTTGAAACTAAGGCGGATGGTATCCCAAATTGGGAAATAATGTTTTGCAAAATGAATTGACAAATTACTTCAACGGTAGTGGATCAAAGTGGAATGACTTCCACCCACTTCATAAAGTAATCAGTGGCAGTTATGATGAAGGTATGTCCTTGAGATGAGGGAGGATATATTTTACTAATGAGATCCAAACCCCATTTAGAAAAGGGCCAAGACTCCACTTGAGATCAAAGTTCTTGGGCAGGGGCATGGATCAAATTGCTATGTCGTTGACATGGATGACATCTTTTAACAAATGCAAAGGAATCCTTTTCCATGGTTTGCCAATAATATCCCATTCAGAGAAATCTCTAAACTAAAGATCTACCCCCAAAATTCCCCCCACAAGAACTTGAATGTGCTTCCTCAAGAGCAATAGGGATTTCTGCCTTGTTTAAGCATCAAAGGAGAAGACCATTATAACCCATCCTATAAAGAACATTAGAAAGGATAATGTATCTAGCAACCAATTTGTGAGTCCTAGCCCTAGTATTATTATTCGTAGAGTTAGGAAAGGTACCATCACTCAAATATCTCACAATATGCAAGTACTATTCATCAAAATCTATAATGCAACAATATGCCACATCACTAGCATTATTAGCAATAGTCGAGGTAGTGAGGTAGTGAATAGTGAATTTAAGATCTACCAAGGGGTCCTCTAGAGACACAAGAGAGGCAACACATGCCATCACATCAACATGTCAATTATTCTTTCAAGGAATGGGCTCCATGGTATAAGAATCAAATTTTTGCAACAAGGATATAGCTAGATCTCTATATTGTGATAATTTGTCTTGCTTAGCTTGGTAAAATCTTGTCAGTTGTCTTATGATTAGTTAAGAATCTCCATAAATATATAGATGTTTCACATTCAACATGAAGGCTGATTTAATTCCATCTATAAGAGCCTCATATTCAACAATGTTATTGGTACATAAGAAATTGAGACAATGTGATAAAGGAATAGGATTCTTTTTAGGAGAGATTAAGACCACCCCTGCCCCTGATATTGTACAACACTTAGAGCCATCAAAGTACAATTCTCAAGTCTCATCAACCTTAGTGGAAAAAATGTATTCATCGAGAAAGGACTCTGGATTAGGTAGGGAGAAGGGTCAAGGAGCATCAACTAAGTGGCCAGTCAACACTTGACCCTTTATTGCCTTTTGTGAGACAAACTTAAGGTCAAAATCGGTCAACATCATAACCCACTTAGCTAAGCATCTGAAAAGGTCAGTTTTGGAGAAAAGATTTTTAAGAGGATCAAATTTAATGATAACATGGATCTTAGCATTCAAGAGAGAATGCCTCGAATTTTGGGTTGCAAAGACTAAAGAAACGCACTGTCTTTCTATTGTAGAATATCAGACTTTGTAATCGAGTAGAGTGCGGATTATGTAATAAGCTAGACATTCTCTACCATCCTTATCACATTATACCAATAGGGTTGCAAGATCTTGAGGGGAAGCAATGGTGTACAAAAGGAAAGGCTAAGTAGGATTAGCAAGTTAAAGAATAGGAGGATTGGCCAAATAGGTTTTTAAGTCTTCAAATGCTTGATAACAATCTTCATTCCATTGGAAAGTGATATTCTTTTTAAGCAATTGTGTGAAGCGAAAGGTACGATCCACAAGTTGAGAAACGAATCTACGAATAGCTTGGATCTTTCCTTGCAAAATTTTTAGTTGGGAGACACTCTTAGGAGGTGGCATGTTAACAATAGCATCTATCTTCTTCGTATCCACCTCAACGCCATGATGTGAAACTATGAATCCTAATAGTTTTCCACTATCCACACCAAAAATACATTTTCAGGGATTCAAACGCATGTTATACTTGCGAATCCTCTCAAAGATTTGATGAAGAATCTTAACATGATCTGTGTGAAGAACGGATTTGGCTAAGATGTCATAAATGTAATCTTCTAAGGTTTTATGCATATAGTCATGGAAGATGAGAGTCATAGCATGCGGATAGGTTGCACTTGCATTTTTCAATCCAAAAGGCATCACAATCCAACAAAACGTACCCCAAGGGGTGGTAAAAGTAGTTTTATATTGATCTTGAGGATTAATGAAGATTTGATTATATCTTGAGAAACCATCCATAAAGGATAATAGAGCATGTCCTGCTACCAAATCCACTATCATATCAAAATTTGGGAGAGGAAAGTCATCCTTTAAAGAGGCCTTGTTTAAATCACAAAAAAATTGTACACATCCTAATATTGTTTTCATCCTTAGCCACAACCACAATGTTTGAAATCCATGGGGAATAATCGATAGGATGAATGAATCCAACATCCAACAGTTTTTCAATCTCAGCTTTAACAAGTAATGCCAGTTTAGGGTGAATCTTTCAAATCTTTTGCTTCACAGGTTTAGCATAAGGAATTAGGACAATGTTATGAGTGACAATCTTAGGTTCTACACTAGGCATGTCAAAATATATCCAAGCAAAGATCTCAGTAAATTCATGTAATAACTCGGCATACTATTTTTGCTCTTCTACATCAAGACATTTCCCTATCTTGATGATTTTGTCTTCAACACAAGGATCCATCTTGATATCAGTGGTGTCATTTATTAGGAGATTGTTTTGTTGAGGAGCATCTTTTAATTGAGGAAATTCTTTAACTATCTCATCGTTATTTCTTTCTTTCCCAAAGTAAGCTTCTACATTTAGACAATAGGAAAAACTGTGGTTATGATGATAATGAGGTAGGTTGTCATAAGCTCCCGAGATTTCAGCTAAGGAATCATTGGTAGAAAAAAAATCCAAAGCAAAGACACAATAAGGGTTACAGTCAATATATTCTAGATATTTTAGCGAGAGAGTAGAAAAAATGACATTAACACTAAAAGAGGGTCTCTTAGGGGCTTTAGTACATTTGAAAGGATCGTAACCAAGCCCAAATGTCATATCATGAAAGTTTTTTTCCAAGGGAACCTTAATCCCTTGTTCTTTTGAACCACACCCATTTTCATTATATCCACACCTAGCTAGGATGTAAAAACTAGGACCATAAAGGTTAGTCATTTACGAAGAAGGGGGATTTTCAAAAAGTGAAGAATCAAAATCCTCTAGACCAGAAACTAAGGGAGATGAAGATGAAGTCTGAGAAGCCACCACAAAGTTATTACTCAATGGCCCAAACAAAGTAGATTTCATTTTAGGTTCTTCTTCTTCTTTCTTCTTTTCGACCTTAGGTTCTCTAGGGGGATTTTGTTTTCCTCTACGAAAGTAGGATTGAAATCAAGGGATCCCCAATCATCTTTTGCAAGAATCATTTTAGAAGAGAAAGTGTTCTCAATTGTAGAGTCCGACTGAGAAGACTCTTCCTCAAGAACCTTAGGTCCACTTGAGGAAGTATTGGGGATCGATTTATATATGGGAGATAGGTTTGATGAAGTGGTCACACTAATCAGAGTAGAAGCTTTAGAGGAATTACCTAAAATAGTTGGGGAAGAATTGGTTAAAGAGGATTTATAACTTGATGTTTGTAAACAAGCTTGGAATCTTGTGTCACCTAACAAGGTATATGTTGCATTGTTGTAAATAAACTTTATTTACCTATTCAATGTAGAGGGAACAAATTGCACGCTATGAATCCAAGGTCTCCCTAGCAACAAGTTATATGTCAACTCTCCAGACATGACATGGATTGGTGTGGGTAAAGTAATTGGACCTACCTTAATAGGCAAGGTGATGATACCTAGTGAAGATTTAGCAACATTATCAAAGCCACAGATGGTGAGAGAATCGGGCTTAATAAGAGATGTATCAACATTGATCCTATGCAATAAGTTAATGCTATAGACATTAAGGGCATAACCATTTTCCACTAGTGTTCCTCTTATCGCACTATCATTTATAATAACCATAATCATTAAGGGATCATATTGTTGTTGAATTTCACTAGAGGGAAGCTCATCTTGTGTAAACATAATCTGAGCCTTGGGTACTATAATAGAGTTAATCAAGGAAGCCATATTATTGGATGTCAATGTGGATGGGACATTCAATGTTTTCAAGGCATCTTGTAGCATTTCCTGATGCATCGAGGAGGTTTAAATCAAACCCCAAAGGGATATCTTGGCAGAAGTAGCTTTAAGTTGTTCAACAAGATCATATTCCTTGCCAAGGGTTTGTGAAATATGAGGTTGTTGAGGAAGAATGAGTTGAGGATCAGGTAGAGGAGTTGGAACAACCGGAGGAGGGTTAGGTTTCCTATTGTTTCTCATGTTATAGGTATGCGAAACTACATTATAACTCTCTTTAGTTAGTTGTCTAGCATAGCTATAAGGACTCTTAGTGGGATTCCTTCCTTGAACCATAATAATAGGTTTGTTTGGAGTGCTAAAGGAATCATAACTATATCCACCTTGAACCATGAAAAGAGGTTCATTAGGAAGAGGTGAAGTTGGATAAGGACAAGCACCTTGGACAACAAAAAGTGGTTTTCTATGTTCATTCACATTGATCACATTGATTAACCTTTTAGATGCATTATTCTTGTTTGAAAGTTTAGGCAACGACATAAAGTAATCAAGGGTATCATCCAATAAAGCATGATCATAGTGATTGAAAGGATTATATTTGGACTCAAAAGGAGACATAACATCATAGAGGGAATCATGGGAGTCAGCCATGTTGCTAGATCTAGTGGAGGAGTTGATAGGAATGTACCCATGCGAGGAATCATTCAAATTATCCTTCTCATCACCACGAAATGGCATTGTAACAAGGTTGATTATTTTTTGGCAAAATGAGGGTCTAGAAGGCTTAGGGTTCAAAAATTCATCTAGAGCTTCATCTAACTCATCCTTACTAAACTCATAATCAACAAAATTGCATACATCATCAAAAGCATTAACATCTTGCAAATAGAAATATGACATTCTGAAATGAAAATTGCATGAAACTTAAACACACAATGCAAGGAAAATGAAATAAATCTATCTTTTTTTTTTTTTGAAATCAAATGAAATAAAATAGATCTAGATCTAACAGTGAAATTCAATGAAAATGAAATTGGATTCATGTCGGGTTCACCAAACATTTATAGGGGAAAAAGTGAGACTAAGTATGGAAACCCTAATCCCACTCCCATACACACTCATGGAATAAGAAAGAGCCTAGGGAGGTAACGCACTTTGACTACTTCTTATGAGAAAGAGACAGTCATGGATTACCTCTTAGGTTTTCTATTCCTTTTCTATAAATGTGAGAGAGGAATGATGCAAAAATGCAATCTAACCTAGAATGCAAGTAAGCAAGCAAACCCTAATTCGAGAATGCAAATTAAAGAACAACTGATATACTCTTGAAAAGTAAAGATCAAAAGGAAAAATTAGAGGTGCACCTATGTCTGAAATCTGAGTAGAAATGTCTAAGACCAAGGTGCCATGCCATTGTCTTGATTCTGTAATTCTCGTGCTGCAATTGACAAGATGGATTCTGGAGCTTGCAAGACACTGTTCTACCAAGTCCTACTGACAGAGGGTAGGACCATGGCACCACACCCCTATCCTTAGGGATTTTTCTAAGATCTGAAACCCAAAATAGTACTTGTGTCCTCTTCTAGTCCTGAAACTTCTAGCGACGCTTAGATCCAAACTTGTACCTGAAGCTGAAAAACAGGGTTTGGGGTGGATATATAGGGTTTTGTCATAGTCAAATCCCTATGTTGGTGATTTCCACCTCCACAAATAGCCGATAATATATTGAAAATGTTCATGCAATAACCTTGTGCGTGTGCAAGATCCTAAGATGAAAGCAAACAATCTAGAGCAACCCTAAAGAGTAAACCCTAATTGCTTATAATTGACAAAGTAAATGCTCTAAATCTGCAATGCAAAGTGATCTAAAACATGAATATGAATCAAAATGAAGCTTATGCAAAGACATGAAAACAACATGAAACCATACCCAACCACAAGGGAGAGGTACAAGCCAATCATCAGACAATGATCTCCTCTTGTTCTTCTACATCTTCAAAAGCCCCCAATTGATAAAATGATGCTTGATGAATGTTGTTAAAGAATTCAAAGATCTACTCTTTCGCTGCAAAGAAGGCTCTAATGCTCCAAAACCCCACCCTTGGATTCTTAGAAGAAGACCCTTCAAATGAAGAAAGAGAGCTCTTAAGTATGAAATCCTAGATCTTAATTTCATGTTTAGGCCGACCTAGGATTTGAATTTCCTGTTGATCTTTTGGGGTTAAGCATTATTATATCATAGGATTGTGCTCTCGGAATTTTGGGGAAATAGCTGAGGACCATGTGCATTCCCACCACGGTCTGACCATATGTTCACCAAATTTTTGGGACCGTTAGATATGATGATATTAGAGCACATTCCAAATTTACAATTGATTTCGAGATGTTTTGATATGTGAAATCAGGCCTAAACGGTCAAAATAAGACATATTTAGGGTTTATGATTAAATGATTCATTAGAGGAATAAAATGAAAAGGGGAATGCTTAGGGTAAAGGACCCAACTTTATAACATGTAAAGTGATGAAACATGACCTTAGATTTAATTAAATTAATTAATTAAATGCTTATGGGGGAATTAGAAATGCGAGATGCAAGACACACTAAGGCGGGTGCTAACCTAAGTGTGAAATTGTACCAGCATAGAAAGGGTGTACAATTTATGACACTACATACTCTAACCTTCTTGTTGTAATGAGTATTCAGTTGATTAAATTTCATGGTAGACTGATAATTAGAATATATGGAAAGTCCGTGAATCTGACCAAAAGGAAATACTTAACACAATAAGGGTTAGAGATAATCCACAAGGTTCATTAGATTGATTCTAAAAAAAGGTAGAATGATTTTGGAAATTATATCTTTGGCATAATTTTGTATATAGGTGGCCATGAGCTGATTTGTACCTATTTACAGGCCAAATTTTGTATATAGATGTCCATGAGATGATTTGTACCTATTTAGAGGCTAATTTTTGTCTATAGGTGGCCATGAGCTGATTTGTACCTATTTAGAGGCCAAATTTTGTAATAGATGGTCATGAGCTTATTTGTACCTATTTAGAGGCCAAATGTTGTGGTTTTTTTGTTGAAATTTGTTCTAAAAATGATGGTCCCCTTTGACAATTAGGAGTCCTACCAAATTGGCGAGGTAGAGGATCCGTGTTATGCTCATATTGAGAAGGGGGCTACACTAATTAAAATATAATTGATACAAGTTTATATATACCCTAAAAAGAGTAACATAATTAATATACACCAGCATATTATGTTAGCATAAAGTTAAATAATCACAATTCAAATGAGATGCATATTCAATAAAAACTATAAACAATATGTGTACAAATAAGAATATCATATAGCTTTGTAGGCCAAATGAAATAGCCATAACGATGGCATCATGAACCTGTGAAATATGGTCCACAGTCAAAACCTATCAAACATCACACAAAGATACATTACAAAGTTGATATACATTATAAAACATTAATTTGAGTTCAAGGTCTTATTATATTTTGACATGAATAGTTATTTTTTTACCTTTGATGAAGATATAGGTGCAAGAGTTGTGGTAGGTGTGGTGGAGGACATACCAAAACCTACTACATCATGAAATGCATAATGTTTACATTAGTTTAATTTGAACTATAATTAAAAATCTATTTACATTTGGAAGTTTAAAGTATTTAATAAATAAAACATTATAAATTCAAATCAACATACCTGACTAGCAAAGACTTGCTGCATTAGGTCATCTTTGAGGCCCATGTCACTTGGTCTATTAGCCTCACAACTAGCCCCACAATGTGTGCACTCATGGTAGCTTGAACCATCTACACGTGCAGTAGTATCTACCCCATAGCATACATCATAGTAGGTGATGCACTGGTAACCTCTAGGAACACTAGAAGTAGATGGTCTAGCTACAACACCATCATCTATTGTTACACCATTGTGTGCTCCCATGCCATCATCTAGGACAAAAGGATGTGATAACTATGTCCCATGTTGGATGATGGTGTCAGCCAATGTGGTGGCTTCCTAAAGATTATCCATCTCCATAGACTCCTTCGGGGCTACATGGACAATCACATGCAGAAAGGGTTTCACAACTATTGGAATCCGATTCTGGGGGTTCTATACCCATCGAGCCCCTGGTCTATCTTGGGTAGAGCCTCTACCTCTACCTTGGAACTCCCTCATATCAAAATAATTAGGGATATCATCAAGGATAAACTTGTAGTATAGTTTTCTCAAAAAATATAAAGGCACATCAAGGTTATTGCATGGAGGTTGGTCAAAGACCATCCACCACCTATCCCAAAATTGTGTTTTCATGGCCACATATGATTGTACCAATGCATAGGAAACCTCTTTTAATTAAGAGGTAGGGTCTCCTAGGTTTAGGGATCAGTGAAAAGAACACATATTTGTGCTTTACTTATTTCTTTATTTTTTACTGCATCATATGAGAGACCTTATGTATAATTTAGTTGTGACATGAATTTCTACATTCATCGCATTCAGTGAATTGTTTTGAAACTTTGTCATAACTATCCACCATTGTTTCTATGGATTTGACAAAGTCTGCATGGTGTTGGTGTTATGATTCTTTCAGTCTAAACATTAGGTTGCAAATGGTTAATCTATTTTGTGCCAGTTGACCTAGTAAATCCTCCTATGTGGTTTGGGAATAGTTTATCAGAGGATTAGGAGGATTACATGGCATATTTTGCTGAGGGGGATTTCTTTGTTGAGGGGGATTGTTTTTATTGAGCATCCAATATCAAATTTACAAAATATAATCAAATTAATAAAAAATAAAGTAAATAAAAAAATAATAATAAAAATGCACAAATGAATCGTAAACTCATCTCTGTGATAACATGGCATCTTGATTTTGCTTATAGGGCTAAAATCATGATTGAGATTCCTGTAGTATAGGTTATTTTCTTCGCTTTTTTGGTGGAGGTCGTAGGTAGAATGGTCCCAGTCACTTTTCAAAACAAACTTTATAATTCGAAAAACGTGATTGAGTTTTTAAAACTAAAAAACCTGATTGGGTTTTTAAAAATAAAAAACGTGATTGGGTTTTTAAAAAATTAATAACCCAATCAGGGTTTAGAAAAATAAATAACCCGATCGAGTTATGGTTCGGGTTTTCCTAACCATAACCTAATCGGGTTATTTTATTTTTCAAATAACCCGATTGGATTATGCTCATTTTTGTTTTTTTAATATATGGTGACCACTTTTTTGTTCGCCATCTTGGTGCACTTATCTCCAAATAAGTGCATAAACTCTCAACCTTTACATAAAATAGCTAGTAATATATCATCAAAAATGTATTTTCTAATAAATTTAATGAATTAAAAGCATGTATGTGAGTCAAAAGAACTTTTTTAACATCACAAGTTTCAAACCAATGTGCTACAAATCTCATTGTAATGGATAAGAATGTATGTCATAGTCCCATGGATTATATAGTAAGTCATTTGATAACTTCTTTTTGGGATACTTTTCAAAATCATATATAAATTTTACACACATTTTAACTCACAATGATGGTGGCCAATTGGTTGGATATGTTAGTGATGTGAGAAACAATGAGAATATGCACAGTCAAAGGAGGAGAAGATTAACTAATAGACATATGAAGCTCACACTTTTTATAATGACTTTATTTTTCAAACTTAATTGAGATTGTTATTTATGGACCTCCTTACCATGATTAGATTATATTATAACATTATTAAATATAGTGAATTTTTTTTTCTAGGTAACCGCTTTTGACTGGAGCTTGAACCAGTCCACATTGTTGAGGGGCCTCATCCTCATTTTTTATGATGTTTTTTTCTTACACCCTTATCTCTCCTTGGTGCCTTCCTTCAACCTTATATCTCTGAAACCAATACTGCAAAACCACGAGTAGGGACCACGAACCAATAGAGGTGAAAGACCTACAAGGGCTCGATACAGAACTGACATACATAAAAGGCCTGTGTGGGTTTGACAGAAGTCCATGAGTAGCACACTCCAATGAGAAACTAGATCCATGAGCAGCACACGCCTACGCAGAACAAGGTCCACGAGCACACCTAGCCCAACAAGGGTTGAGCACGGTTAGTCAGCCCATGTGTCCGCCAAGATCACCTGTACATCCTCCAAGATTAGCTGCCATCAATATCTCTTACCAAGGTGTGATCAAACCGGTATATTAACATATCGCTTTGGTCTAGGCGGGGACTTGAACTTGGGTTACACCACAAACAATGCAACCATTTCACAATTACACTACTAGGTGATCCCCTTGAATATAGTGAATTTTGATATTATGGTTAGATATATATATATATATGTATATTCTATATAATATATTAATATGATTAGCATAATTAATAAAAATTACATTTTTATCACTTTATTATCATAAATAAAGTGTATTTATATTATAAGGAATTAGAAAGAAATTGTATAAAATATTTTTATATGAATTGTATGTAAGGGTTAGTATATTCATCAAGTTTAAATCATTTTGTAATTGATTATATTGATTGTATATTGATAAATGCTTCAAGTACATAGGTGATATCAAGGCCAATGGTTGGAGGTTCTTAAGAAAATTCTTTGGGAATTTTTTTATGAAACCTAGACCTAAGCCAATGAGAGGATTAAGGTCTTAAAGTTGTAAAATGGGTTGAAGTAGTTGTTGATGTGTTTTAGTTCCCCACTCAAATAGTCACACATTCTTTAGAAAGTGTTAAATTTGGGGGATTATTTATTAAAAATTCCATCAAAGGTATGTAGAGGATCCAAAATTAGGCCTTGGTCCTTAATTTATTTTCCCCAAATTCTATAAGGAAAAAAACATTCTATCTTGTGAGTTTTACTTGTCCAACTGAACCAGGTATAGCATACTTAGGTTTCCTCACAATGTTCTAACTGGTTAGAAGTCCTTACAAAAGGAAGACAAATTAAGAAAATAACCAAGTGGACTTCCCATCTTAAGTTATTAGGTCTAGTTCACTTGGCTTTTCCCACACCCAATTGCAATTGAGACAAATTTTAATGTTTATAAAAATTTGATGCTTATGAGACGAAGACATTCATTCAAACTAAACTTTTTTATAGCTAATTATCTAGTTCACTTAGAAAATTTACTCTTCCCCTTATTGACATAATGCTAGCATCATCTATAGAGTTTCTTCCACCATCTGAATTGGATCTTTCTAGGTTACATTCTAAACTTCCTTGGTTACATTTTATTGCAAGTATTCCAATGTTGACATCAACCCCATGTTGTTTTATCCATCCTGAGAAATCTCAATCCATGATGACATCATTAGCAAAACTTTCCATCCAAACTCGATATTGAAGGCTAGGGAGGTTGGCAATTTTAGTTCTGCAAGTCTTTTTTATATATTTGCTTTCAAGTGAATTTATCATAGGTCTAGTTTATATGGCATCTCTTGTAGAAGGTCCAATTACACTTTCAAGATCTATAAATGCGCCAAAATATTTATTTTTTTTGCTAATATTTTTAATGCTTGTAGCTACCCAATTTAATTTAGATGAAATTATGAATCCTTTTAAATATAAAGTGACACATATCCACATTAGGAAGAAAACAAATGAGTATAATTTAATTTAGCTAGTTGAATCATAGGATTCAATACTTTTATCAAAAGCCAACGAGGTTGTCAAGACCATTCCAAAGGTCTAAAAGCATGAAGAAATGAAGGAAAAGAGGCTAAGTATCAAGTCAGTATAAGAAAACTTAAGTTTTGGAAGAGCTCAAAGGTTTGAAACCTCCATCAAAGGCTAACAAGGTTGTCACAACCACGTCAAAGTTGATCACAAGGTTTGTTTTGCTTGTTTTTTTTTAGTTTGTATTTGTTGCTTTGTTGACATTTAACTATTTTTTATTGTTTATTTATTTATACCACTATCTTTGTGATGGGTTTTATAGGTTGCTTATTTTATTTTTTTTACATTATATAAAAAATAAGTATCATGTAATACTATGAATTTATTTTGAGTATACATGTTGCTATAATAACAAGAATTTTTTTTTATTGATTAATAAGAAGGGATTATTTAGGCTATCCCTGGACTAGTTGAGGTCACGAGAGGGACCTTCCCCCCTTCAATATATTCAACTTAATCAACTAAGAATCCACACAATGTAAGTCTGAGAGCCACCACTTGTAATCCCAACTTAAGATATCACTTTGGGGATTCAAAGATGGATATACATCTTGAGAGCCTTATAACCTTGCCATTTAAGCACACCCATTGATATAATAACAATTTATTTTATTAACATTTGTCATATTTTATTTTACTATTTTAATTTCATTTACATTGAAGAACTATTTTGTTTAGTGTAGAGTTATTTTATTTTAATTTAAAATTATTTAAGAATTATTATTCTTTTCTTTAAACTATGGAGGTAAATGCTTTTGATTGAAGAAAGGAGCACCCAATAATAACACTCTAGTAGGGGACTTTGGTAGAAAGAACCAAAACACCATGGTTTAACCATCACACTATGCCATTATGGACACTTTATTTTTTATTATTATTAATTTTTTTTACTATAGGAAATGCTTTTGATTAGTGTAGACACCTAAAATTGTCCTGTCTAATTAAATAAATATTTTTATTTTATTATTTATTTGATCCTAAGTCTTCTATTAATTAAAGAAATATTTATTTATTTAATTAATTCATTTTATCCTTTTCTATCAATTTTCCTCATTTAAATAAATACATTTATTTATTTAAATTATCCTTTTTTTAAAATTAAATAAATATTTTATTTATTTAATTGATCCCACTTCCTCTATTAATTAAATAAATATTTATTTATTTAATTCATTCATTAGTCTTTTCTACCCATGACACATGTCATTCATCTCTTAATTCCTACACTACTTACCCTCTCATTATTTTCTTATTTTCTCTACCTACCCTCTAATCCTAGCCGACCATCTATCTTTTACACCTTTCAATCTTATCCCTCCATTTCCTATAGTGTCTTCTATATAAGAGGATACTCTCTTTCATCATCAACCCTATTCAACTACTAGCACTACCAAGCATTCTAGCATTCAAACTTTCATATGTGATCAAGCCTACTTGCAACCACATTTCCATTCTTTGTTGAGCTCTTGTGCATACAAAATCTGAGAGCAAATATATCAAGCAAAATCAATGGAGATTCAAACCCTATAGACATGTGATGGTATAATCTTTGTGATTTTGTTGATTTTGCATTGTCTTAGGTAATCTTCATATGTTATGGTGGATCTTTGTTGTTGTTAGGCTAGGGTTTTGTGGTTGAATCTATTCAATCTTTCAATATTGTTGTTTCCATTTTTACCATAAACAATTAGTACTATGAATTAGAGACATGTTTTGAAAGGGCACCAAATTTTTTTACAACAAGATCAACAAAGAAATAGAACAAGGTTCGACCCCACATACAAACTAGCTAGACATTTGAATGAGACTTGTCACACAAAAAGGATAGAAACCAAAAAAAGAAAAACAAAGGGGATATCAAGGACCAACAAATGCATTTGAGAGGAGCAAAGAATTAGGGACTGGTTTTGAAAAGAAACCAAAACCAACAAAAAATCATGGTAGACAATGAAGGTAGTTTAAAACAAAAATTTAGTGAAGGCCTCAGAAGAGGGGTAGGACATGGACAAATGTTCTTCCATTTTTTGAGGGAGAAATCTCAAATGAAGAATCAAGTTTTCTTTTAACCTTGCTACCCAGTTTTAAAGAAAAATGTTATCAAATGAGGGGCTTTCAAATGTAGCTTGGTTGTTGCATGAGAAACCTAAAACCTTCTTAATGTGGTCTCTCCTAGTAGTTTCTATCATCAACCCATTATAATGAGGTTGAGGAAATTCCTCATCAAATGTCCTCTTCTCATTAGAGTGAACATTTTCATAACATAATAAGAAGCATTTAGCAATGTGGAAGTGTACCTATGCTTGAGAGGTCTCACAATGAAGTTCTTGCTCCCAAACATCAAGCTTAGAGCACAACTTAATACTATTAGACAACTCCAAACCAGTTTCAACACAAACACAAAATATAGCAAAAATAAACATTGGTTAGATATTGTGACATTGCCAATCGTAATAAACTGACATTGTCACCCCAGAACTCCAAAGAGTTCTAGGAGACAAGCACGCATATGAACTATATTAATCTTCGTAGCATCAAAACCAACAAACTAGCTTTTCAAATGAAGAAACGCATTACCAAAAATCTCTAGGGACCTCCCTAAAGAACTTTGGTGCAATCCCCAATGGATTGGAGTGAGAATAGAAGGAATTTGTTCATCAAAGCCGTCACTTGAACTAGATCAGGAGAAAGCCAATATTTAGACACCTCATTACAAATAAAATCAATGTTTGACCTCCACAACCAAGCAACGTCCTAATAAGAGTATTATACAAGCCTACAAAAGCTCTGTCCAACCACACAATAGGAATAGGAAGAATAGAATCTTGTAAGAGATGCATAGAAATGTGAATTTGAGGATCCATTAAGGGGTGACCTCCCCAACCCTACACTCTTACAAGATAGTTTAGGGAGGAGGAGCATAGTTCCAAAGAGTTTCTTGAGCAAGGGATGTGGAGATGAGTTTTTGAGAAGGGGGATCCAAGGACTTAAATTTTGGGGATGTCAATACAATGATAGTGGGTTGGGGGTTCGGGTGGGATGGTGCATATATACAAATTGAGGTGAATTAAAATCTTCAAGGCAAAATCTACAATATAACATCTTTGTGAGTGCCCCATGAAAGACAAACTAGTTTTCACAAAGTTCAAGGTTTCAACAAGTATGTAATAACATGTTCTATATAACAAGCAACTCAATGGCGTCCCCAATAGAGGTGGCAAAAGTGGTAGTGTTGTGGAAGCCTGCAGCTATTCTGGCTCTAAAATGACCAAATCGTACACCATGTTATTGACATGTCAGTCAATCTCAACCGTTCTTTGCAAAATCTATGATATAAAACGTGCAATTAACTTGTGTGTTATGCACACCATACTGCTGTTTTGATACCAGAATAACTGCGTCCATTGTGGAAAGTCTCAAAAATGTCTTCTTGTAGGGACAGATGATTGATTTTTTTTTTTTCATGAGGGAAACCATCTACAATAATCTGATCAGCAGAAAGAGGAATACGAGCCATCTCGAAGGGTACCCCTTACAAAGGTCATCCCAAGAATAGAGAAAGGATAACGCTCTCGAGATACCAACAGGACTAGGAACGAAAGCCTGAAAGAGGGGAGCCAAAGAAATGGGAACAACGATATGGGGAGCATCGACGCTAGCTCCAACATAGAATTTAGGCGGGCTCACCACACAAGAGGGGGATTCTCTTTATCCCCAACGGAGCCCACACAAGATAGGAATTCAAAAATCCCTAGAAGAGATGACAGTGCATGGAGGGGAGCAGAGGCTATTGTTGAAGGAAGGAACTCCTTACACAGACTAATATATGCTGTAGTGAGAATAGGCTCTACCATCGTTGAAACGTGCCTAGGAGCTGTAGGAAGAACATGGAAAACACTGAACAGACTCGCCTCAAGCAGGAGCTATAATAGCAATTCCTCATCCAGGTAGCTTCACCCGTCGAAAAACTCATCTTGTCATCCATACAACTCTATGCTTACAAGCAAGCTTCCAGTAAAATGTTAATGAGTTTTTCGTCTTCCTCCTCAACTCGTTTTTGCTCCCAAGCACCTATCTCTGTGTTTACAGTGTCTTCCCCATCGCCTTTGTCATCCTCTGAACCGCTCTCATCCTCACCTGCACAAGAGCAATCACCGTTTCTATTGCCAATGCAGAAGGCCATTGCTAGGGTTTTGGTCATGTTGGTTAATGAGTTTTTCTATTAAAATTTTCTTTGTTGTATCGCTGACAGTTTTGATCACACAGCTTTGATTTCTAGGTTTAAGAGTGTTAAACATTCAAAGTTGATTCACATTATCTAGGTTTGATATGTTGCTTAGTGTGTGAGATTTAAGGCTGATTGGCTGAGCTATCAAATTCTAGATTTTAGCACCAAAAATATTTTACAATTTGCAAAAAATTTCTTGCTGTCATTAGTTATGATACAAAAGCTTCTGATTTACACTATATGTGCTTATTTTGTTCATTGTTTGAGACCGACTATGAGTCTGATCCATACAAAATGTAAACTAGAAACTTTTGCATCTAAAGATCTTCCTTTTTAATTAAATGATTTACTCATGATCTAATCTCTTCTCACAAACTCTACCTTATTTATTAAGTGTTTTTACTATATATATATATATATACAATTTAGTTTTTATGGTTTTAATGTTTTTATTATATGTAGGTTACATTTTAGGGTTTATGTAAACTGATCACATGAATCTCTTTGATACAGGAGTTAAAAGTTGTGTCAAAAATATTTATTTTTAAGTTAAGTTTTGGTGTAAGTAAAAAACAAAGTACTATATTCATCAATAAAAATTTAACCAATTAAAATATAATACTAGATTTTTTTTAAATCTAAGATTTAAACTAAAAAAATCAAATTTGATAAAACTAATTAACATAATTATGATCATAATCTATATTTAAATGGGTTAATATTTATATGAAAAAAAAATTAACATTTAATAACTCATCATTAGTTTTAAAATATTATTAATATAATAATTATTTAAATAAATTTGTATGAGAATATTAAAAATAATCAAGTTTTATGAAAAAAAATAAAAATTAAACTGTAATAAATTTAGTAGACCTATCTTATATAAATTTATGTGAAAGATGTGGAGAGATGTCATTTTGGAGGGGTCAATCCTACTTATATCAAAATTTCAATAAAAAATAACTAGTAGATTAAAAAATAGATTAAAATTAAAATCTATTAAAAATTTAACTTCTAATAGAGGGAAAAAAAAGTTGTGGCAAAAGAGAAAAGATGGTGGAACACACACATAGACAAATAAAGGTGGGGTTTCAAAAGCTTTGAAAAACACAAGTAGAACAACAAAACTACAAGAGACTTATAGCAATAAGTCTATACCTCAAAAGAAAACAAGCAACATCACACCGTAAGACCCATGAACACAAATGACAATTTCTTGAAAAAAAGAAAGACTAACCAACTCAAGGTGGCATGAATTCAAAAGACCCCAATGTTTTTATGCCACATACACAATCCCTTCCCATAAACTCATTAGTGCAATCATCCTCCTAAATTGACTTCTAAGATTAGAAAGTAAACACAAATTAGAAGGGGCAAGGGGCAATATGGTATAATTTCCTTAGCCTTTGACATACTTTTTGGACTAGGAAAATTCATTTTCATTGCCTTATAACCCTCCACTAGACCATTCACTTTACCTTGAAGCCTAACCCGTCAAGAAAGGTGACCAAATCCATCTAAAAGAGCTGAATTTGACAAAGGAGAAACCTCATCAACACAACACTCATGACCTTGACACCATCAAATTAAGGTTTATAAGACACATTGAGGTTTAGAAGGCATTGACTAAACCTTGTCCCCTTGAATATTTTGTTTCCTTTGATTATTCAAAGAAACTTACATCGACACGATACATTTTACTTAAGTGCACAAGTCTTAACCTAAATTGAGTTATCTGGATGAAGTCTATATAGAGAGGAACATTGTTAAGGTAAGTGATGATGGTGAGATCTGACATACACCCACCTTGCAGCCCACCATAATGGAGGTGGATCCACCCCTAAGACATGATAAGGGCCTTATGACCTCTTCAAATTTAAGGTTGGTTCTTTGAGATAAGAGTCATTCTAAAAAGGGAAGTTGGTTCTTTAAGTCAAAGAACTGGGCTATTATTAGATTTTAGCGTTCTTTGAGATGCTTTGACTTCAAATTATTTTGAATTAAGTGATCTTTTATTGCTTGAGATTATTTTTTGTATGTAGTTGATTGAGTTTTGCTTTTCAATCTTTGTATTGTATATTTCTTGAAAGTGTCTTCTAATGTTTGTTTAAACTTCATTGATATATCTATTCTAATCTTTATAAAAAATTCCCTTTCAAAATTCAACTTTTATCCTTAATAAAAAATATTAAATTATTAGTAACTTTCTTTAACCATTTATGACATCTAATCATGCTGGAACACTTATCCAGAAGCTTGGAATTATCCTCATTGGGTGTGCAAATTATGTGCACATTATGCATTTAGTTTGTCTGATCTGCTGCAGTTTTTGTTTTTAAAAAACTAGAACAAGTACAGATGGGAGCTGGATCCCAAATGACACCTGATACATGACCATGAACTGAGTATTATAGTGTAGCAGAGTGGACCCAAAAATATCTTGTCATATTTATATGAGTGAATGATCAAGTTCAGTTAACATATCTTCTCTATGCTAAGATATTGATATGGTCAATTATCTCTATATTTTCAACAATGGGAAATAATTCTTCTTGATTTGATTTTGAGTATCCATAAAGGTAGTTGCCCATATTAGGAGTGTTGGAATGAAAATTAAAGATTGTTCATAATTGAATGTTCTCATAATAAGTCCTTTAATATGGTCAATTTTTTCTTTTTGAATTTATGGGTGTTTTATTTTTATTGTTGAGATTGTAAGAAGATTTATGGTAAAGAAGATTATTTCAAGAGAAATTGGTTGATGTGATACATTTTCGGATGATTTTTCATCATTTTTATAATTGAATTGATTAGATCTACTGAAATATGTCATATATTTTAAGATTGATAGTAGAATCTCATTTAACTAAATGTTATTTATCCAGATTAAGAGTCTTCTAATGGAAAAAAGGTTAAGACTGGCCATAATTAAATGTTCTCATAATAATCTCTTTTGAATATGGTAAATTTTTGCTTGTGAATTTGTGGGAGATTTATGTTCATTATTGAAATTCTAAAAAGATACATGATAAAAATGATTATTTTGAGAAAAAATGGTTGATGTGATGTATTCTAGATTGATTTTTCAGCATTTTTATATTTGGAGTGATTGGATCTATTGAAATATATGTCCAATATTTTATGATTAACAATAAAATTTTGTTTAATTAAATGTTATTTGTTCTCACTTTGAAATTCTACTATATATTTCTCTTTCATGATTTTCTAATTAATAGACACACAAACAAAACTAGAATTTAATGAAACTGACTTTAAAGAGAACATAATCAGAATCAACCTTTGTTCATATTGATAAGCACTAGTTAGATCATTTTGTAGGAGAGGAGGTTCCCCATGTTGGGAGTCCTCCAATGGAAAATAGTTAAAAGGTTGTCCATATTTGAATGTTATCATATTAAGCCCTTTTGGATATGGTAAATTTCAATATTGAATTTTTAGAGATTTTGTTGTTGAAATTCTAAAAAGATTCATGATATAGATGATTATTTAAGAGGAATTGGTTGATGTGATGTATTTTAGAATAATTTTTCATCATTGTTATAATTGAATTGATTATATCTACTAAAATATATGTCAAATATTTTAAGATTGGTAATAGAATTTTGTTTAATTAAATGTTATTTGTTCTCACTTTGAAATTCTACTTAAATAGAATTATTTTCTCATGATTTTTTAATCAATAAATAACACAAACAAAACTATAATTTCATAAACCCCGACTTGATTAGAACACCATTAGAATTGACCTTTCTACATATTTATAAGAACTTGCTAGATTATTTTGTAAAATTTTAAATGACCCTATAGATAACAAAAGTGTTTTTTTGAATCAAAGGATCATGCTTATGTTGAAATTGACCCTCATTGCATCTATGTTTGAAATTCATGGGGATGACGATGAGTGCTAAAGGTGACATAGTGTAGAAGTTTTCTATTTAACAATCTAATTTCATAATCATTCACATGAAAATATAAGTTTCAAACTGAGTTGTAATTATTTAAAAATATCTTTTCTCTTTCAATGATTGATAACTCATATATAAATTTGCACAGTTTAGAATTTGAACAAATAATAATTTTATTCTTCAAATTTTCTCCTTGTCAATGAAAACATTAGCTAAGTCCTTAAATGTATGAATAAAGGAAAAAGATCGAGTCTAACCAAATAAATGGATAATCTCTCAACCTTCAAAGCACTCATGTGAGTCAAGAGAACTCCTTTAACATGACAAGTTTCAAACCAATGTTCTACAACTATCATTCATAGTGGATAAGAATGCATGTCATAGTCCAATGGATTATGTAGTTATCACTTGATAGTTCCTTTTGGACTACTTTTTAAAATCATAAATAAATTTTACATTCATTTCAACTCACAAAGATGGTGGCAAATTGGTTGGAGATATTAGTGGTGTAAGAAACAATGAGAATATGCATCTAGTCAAAAGAGGAGAAGATTAAATGATGAGCATACAAAGCTACCTTTTTTATAGCGACTTTATTTTTAAACTTAATGGTAATTGTTATTTATGGACCTCCTTATTGTGATTAGATTGGATTAGCATAGTTAATAAAAAATCTATTCTTCTCACTTTATTATCATCAATAGATTATATTTATATTGTGAGAAATTAGAAAGAAACTATATAAAATATTATTGTTACTATGTGAGGTAAATATGTGAGCTAAACATAAACAATTGAAACAAGGAAATCAACCAAGCAAGCCATTAACTCAAACACCTCAAGATTGTGATGTTTAAAAAGAACTTAGAAATGAAACATAAAAGCATAAAACAAGTGAATGCAAACCTCATTTACCAATTTTGATTTGATTTTCCCAGGTTCGAATGTGCACTCAAGATGTAGCTAGTGCTTGATTGCTCCATGATGCAAGGATTTGATGATTGGATTTAAGATATAAGGATTGTATGGATTTGATGATAGGATATGGTGCTAAAATTGGACATTATAATGACATGGATGTGCTAATAATGGATGGGATTCTGCATTGTGGCATTAAAATTGTATGAAAGTGAAGAGAATTTGGCAGTATGAGGATGCAAATGTGAAAATGTGGAGGATTTGTTAGAAAATGAGGGGAGATTAAATAGGAGTTGGAAGGAGAGGAAGGAATGGGAGAATGTGGCTCAACAAGGATTGACATGTGTCTTCAAGAGGGACAATTATCACAAGGGGCTTGACAAGTGTCCTCAAGTGGGACACATGTCATAAGGGGCTTGACATGACATGTGTCCTTCCATTTTGGGAGGAAGCCACCCAAAATAAGATCGATTTCCTAATATTAAGGAAATTAGGGGATTATACGTGTGCAAACACATGTGAGGGGAGGTTAGGATAGTGTTAGTTAGGAGGGATAGGGTTGGTTAGTACCCAAGATTAGATTGGAGGTTAGGTTAGAGGAGGGTTAGTTTGGTGGTTAAAAGTTAGGAGACATGTGCTCTAAATGGGATATTTGAATTTTATTAATTCAAATAAATGGGAGGAAAAAGGGGAATTAATTAATTTAATTAATCAATTCAAGGATTTGGGAAAGGGGGAATTATTAGATTAATTAATTCAAGGGATTGGAAAAGGGGAATTAATTAATTAGATTAATTAATTAAAGGGATTGGGAAGGGGAATTAATTAATTCAAGGATTGGGGATGATTAACTAATTGGATTAATCAATTGGCTAATGGGGCATGGATTCATTTAATTAAATTAATTTATTCAAACATGATTGGATAGAAATTAAATTTGATTAAATTGATTAGCCAAATTTAAGTGTCTACATTTTGTCCCTCTTAGAGGTGGTGCTAGAATAGCATCGGTGCGAAGACAATAAGACACCAACAATTTGAAGGAAAGGGAGCAATAAAATGCCACAGGTGGACGAATAGACTACTGGGGATGCCCCCTCGAGAGGGTGCATAGGGAAAAAAAGGTTGAGCGGTGTCTTGAAAGAAACATTTCCCCAATAGACATGATGGAAGGTAAGAAACAAACGGGAAGGGGAGAAAATGCAAATGTAGTGGAGATGGAGATGGAAACATCATGTAGCATGAGCACTTGTAAGACGAGATGTCATGTCGCACTTATTCTGATTTAGCAATGTATGTGAGTCACCAAGGTATGAGGAACCAAGATGGAATTGCACATCTAGTTCATGGAATGACACATAGGATAATCTAGCACCACATAGAATTACAGAGACATTGTAGGAAAAAGTGCTAGACCAACCCCAAGCAAAAGATATTCCCAAGTGTAACATGAGATAACAAACACCTCATGAGGGTACAACAAGGGACACATCCAAAAGACATGCCAAGAAAAACCAAAAGAAACAAGATCACATCCTTAGCCTTGTTATTCCTAGTGAACCATGATATAAAGGATTATGGTGACCAAGAGGAAACAGGATCCAAGGAGCCTAAAAAGATAAATAAAGATAAAAAAGAATCAAAGCAAACAAGAGGGCATCAAATATCTTTTGCCAAAAGGATGGTTGATTGGATGAGGATTTGATGATGTCTGGTTTCAGGAAGGATACATCCTATATAAGAGAAAGATGATCAAGGCATCTAGTTTTGGAAAGGATACATCCTATATAAGACTAAGTGGTGCAGCCATAACCGATAAGAACTAGTGCAGGAGCACATACCTATGAAGACATGAACCAAGAACAGGATGATTTTCTATTAGTCTAGAAGGAATGTAATAAGAACCAATGGTGTCCTTTTTTGTAATTCAATGTCCTAGGAGTATGACAAGCTATCCATGTTTGGGTCAAATTGTCATCTAGGGTCTGGTAGAGAAAATTGAGTCAATAAGGGTCACAATGGTCTAAATTGAGGGATCAAGTGACCGCAAGTCTATTTGAGTAATTTTTGATGTTTTAGAATCAAATGTATTCATTTTGTGGGGCTATGATGGTCTAGAGTTTAAGTTGGTTGAATTATGCAAAAGTTGTCATATTGTCAATTTGTTGTCATGACAATTTTGCACTTTTTTGTAAGTTGTGATTCTCCAACAGTCAGTTCGGTTTGAAAAATAGTTGGAGGAGGTTGTGGTCATTTTGGAAATACCTTTAAAGGCCCCAAACACCAAAGGATGTATGCTGGTTGATTTGGAAAGGAAATTAAAGTATCAAGAACTGTTGGAAACTTGGGAAAAACCCATCTAAGTTTTGTTGCTTGCATATTAAAGGTGGATTGGAAAGAATTTTCATGGCATATATCTTGTAATTGGATCATTTTACCTTTGTTTTGATTTCACTGTGAAATATTGAAGTGATCCCTACCCCATTTCACAGGCAAATCTCTACAGGGTATCCTAAAACCCTTAAACCCCTAGGGTTTGACTGCAATAATGGGTTTTGACCTATCAATCCTTAATTGAATGCTCTTCCATTATAGGAGATGATATGCCACTATATCATATGTCAGTTCCAATAGCCATTAAGAGGATACAATAGGGTGAAGAGGATGGAGAACTCACCCTAGGTCTGGCATCTCTATGTGACAGATTGATTTGATGAGTGCAGTGCATGAGAATTGAGTGGTAGAGCACTGGAAAGGGGTTTGAATGTGGTAGAAGAGTACTTTGGAGGTTTACATAACATTTCATGTTCAGTGATGATCACCCATTAGGAGAACCAAACTAGTTTGTGGAAGGCATTCAGTCAAATAGATCTAATAGCCCTATTAGGTCTGCTAGTGCAGTATTGGTTGGGATATTTGCAAGTTGGTCTGGTACCAGAAACTAAGATATTGTTAATAACTCCCAAAAGCGTATCTAAAAATATAATTTGTTTTCCTAGAACCTCAGGGTGTCAAAATTTATCACCCGATTCCTTCAAAAGGAGGCATAATAGCAACCAGTTCCGTTTGCAGGCAAGTGAGTCAGAATTGATGTTCCAGTGGATCTAAACCATGAAATACTATTTCATTTTTATTAAGGTGTTCTAAGAACACCCCTCCAAGGATCGATGTGTTGAATTGGTCAAGTGGGCCATTCAAACTCTAAAGCCTAGTAGTATCCCACTCATGTATGCAAGGGTGTGGGTAGTCAAACAAGAACTTGTGGAGTGTTAATTGTTTGTAAGTGGACATAGTGGAGCCTTTGGATCTTCCAAGGTGTTGTTTGGTGCCATTTAACCATTGCTTGACTTGGTGTTGTGTAAGGGTCTTCAAAATTAGGGATTACCGGTTGAGTTTGAGAGCCTTAGAGGTTGGTTGGTCCAAGGTTATCCTTCCAGTTTGGTGCCTTCCTCATCAAGAAACCTCAAAGAGAATCAACCAGCTTATGCAGCAAGAGAAATACAGCAAAAGCAATAAGAAAACATAAGAAGATTACATAAACAGATCATATTAATTCCTTAGAACTTTCGACAATCATCCAGTAATCATCATATAATCATCAGAGAACATCCAACAATTAACCGGTTACATGCAGGCTAGCAGCCAAATAAAATTCAATCCGGGACTCTAATAATCAACTAGAACACAAAATGTGAATCTCAACCCTTATTCTCCATTCTACTTCCTCTACCTCTACAAATGATTACATAATAACATATTTATACCCACCGGAACATATCCAAGTCGGCCTCATAAGATTACATTTACCAATCCAGAAAATGAAACATGTAATTAGGTCGTCCCTAAGAATTAAATAAATATTTCCAAAAAATAACAACCAAGAAATGTGGTTTAGTAGAAGATTGGTCACACACGAAAGAACATCTAACAAGACCCAAGATAGATCCACATGCCAAGAATCATGTCGATAATGAAGGAAAACCAACTGGTAAGCCCAAGAACTATCCAGGAACCCATAAACAGTCAATCATAAGTGATAACTGATTGGAAAAGAATCCAAATGAACTAGAAATATGGAATTAAGCACACAAACCAGCCTAGAAACAAAAAATAAGATCTGCCATGAAGAACAAGCAACTACCAGTGCCAACTGGTAAGAACACATAAAACTACACGAAGAGCTAAACAAGAACAAAACTAAAAGGAAATATTTTTGGATGATGCAAGATTTCTCATCGACTGGGGATGCTCCTGCATCAGACAACCCAAGTAGAAAAAGATGTTCCATGAGAGGAATCTTATGAATATCTAAATGGATTCAGAATAAAGACCCCATGCTCATTTCTGATCTAAACATCTTCTTTATCTGCCAACCTCTGCTTTAACTCTTTTGGTGCCTCAACTAACTTCTCTAACCTCTGACTATCTTTGTTTCTATTTCTTTGCTTTAGATCTACACATTGTCTCTATTTACTGTTCTCTTTCTTCTGCAATTCCAACTTGGTTCTACCATAAGACTTCATCTGGTTTGTCACCATAAGCTCTCTGTCAACTGGTTCTATCTGTCCATTAGACTCAACTGTCAGATCCTTCTGTAAACTCATGTCACCTTCTAGTATAATCTCTACAACTAGTTCTATCAGATCTTTCTTCAAACCCTCCGGTATAACCATTGCAACTAGTTCTATCAAACCTTCCCGTATAACCTCTACCACTGGTTTCTCAGTATTGCAACTTTTCTTAGGACTCAGATTCTTCACCTCCTTCTCTAAAGAAATCAATGTGAACTTTTACCCATTCTTCTCAATAGTGACTAGGTTTCTTCTACAATCATAAATAGCTCCTCTATCATACTGCCAAGGTTTTCCCAATAAGACATGACAAGCACTCATAGATACAACATCACACAAAACCTCATCTCTAAAAGGCCCAATATTAAATTCACCAAATACTGCTCTATTATCTCTATCTTCTGATCATCTTTCAACCAACTCATCTCATAAGGACAAGAATGCTTAAGCCTCTTCATTCTGAGCTTCACAACCATCTCCTCAGATACCAAATTGTCAGTACTACCACTATCTACAATAACCTTGCAACACTTACCACCTGATTTACACATAGTCCGAAAAAGACTCTTCCTTTGAGTAGATCTGGTATCCTTTCTTCTGAACATAAGGGATTCTCCTTGTTCTGGTACACAGTTCGATCCGGTACCATCACCTTCTGGTTCCTCATTTTCCACACAACTTCTTGCCCTTCCCTTCTTACATTCATAGAATCTATGCCTGGTTTCTCTACACTTGAAACATTTGCTATGAAATTCTCTACCGGTACTACTGCTACCTTTCCTAGTTGTCTTCTGCTCTGTTTCTTTACTCCACTTAGGTTTTAACTCATCTTCTTCAACCGATTTCTTCATACTGTCACTCATCTTGAATTTCTTCATCCCCCTATATGGTTGTATTCTTCTCATCTTCTCCTTAGCCTTCAAAGAATACCGGTAAGCTTCCTCAGCTGTGGAAACCTTCAACATAATCATCTCATCTTGAATGTTAAAAGCAAGCACATTGATGTACCTCACCACCTTTTCTCTATCCATCTCTCTATGTCTAGATCTAATTACCACCTTGTAGAATTCCTCAGTATATTCCTTCACAATCATGTTTCTTTCTTTCAGGTTCTGCAACTTTTTGAACAACTCCAATTCATAGTCTCCCGGTATGAACTTGGCCTTCAATCTTGCAACCATCTGTCTCCACTAAGTGATCTTTAATTCACCATTCTCCACTCTGTATTTTTGCAATTCTTTCCACCACAAGGCAACATGTCCTTTCAACTTAGTCTGTGCCAACTAGACTCTCTACGAGTCCTTGACATCCTCAAACTCAAAGTAATACTCCAACTCTTTGATCCAATCAATCAGATCCTCCGGTTTCAGTGTTTTGGAAAAATTGGAAACCTCAACTTTATGAACTTTACTCGCTTGTGCCACTGCTCTCAAGAATCTTTCCTCTCTTTCATCTTCTGGTCTTTTAGCTTCCTCAAGCTCTTCACTGACTTCCTCATATTCATCCTCAGAATCAAGGTTTCTCCACAAACCAGCCAAAGCATTTCAGATTTCATTCCTCACTTCATTCTTGAAGTCTTCCATCATCTTCTCTACCCTCCCAGTGTTTGTCCTCCTAGGCAGCATCTCCTCTTCCACTTTGATGAACTGCCTCAACTCGACAATTTGACTATTGGTTTCAATTGCCTGCCCTCGGTGATCTATTGAACACATGCGCAACCTGCCTCCAATTGGTGATCTATCCACCCAAAGGAATGCCTTAATGTTCACAAATGATTCTTCCACCAGTTAGTCCACAACCAGCTCTGATACTACTTGGTGCAGCCATAACTGGTAACCCTCAAAGAGAATCAACTAGCTTATGCAGCAAGAGCAAGACAACAAAAGCAATAAGAAAACATAAGAAGATTACATAAACAGATCATATTAATGCCTTAGAACTTCCATAATTCATCTGGTAATCATCATATAATCATCAGAGAGCATCCAACAATTAACCAGTTACATGCAGGCTATCACCCAGATACAATCCAATCCAAGACTCTAAGAATCAACAAGATCACAAAATATGAATCTCAACCCTTATTCTCCATTCTACTTCGTCTTCCCCTACAAATGATTACATAATAACATATTTATACCCACCAAAACATATCCAGGTCAGCCTCATAAGATTACATTTACCAATGCAGGAAATGAAATGAGTAATTAGGTCGGCCCTAATTACGAATTAAATAAATCTGTAAAGCAGAAAAATTGAACCCTAGTTGTTCTCCCCTCCCCAATCTCCAAGGAGAGAGAAGGGAGAGTCACTAGGGTTGATGGTTTTCACTTAGGAGAGACTTTACATTCAAAAGAGGGGTTGAAACCCACAAGATCCAATCTCACACAATGCAAGATTGGATTCTAAATGAGTTTCAAGGGTTGTGACATCAAGGATACCCTCTTTTGTAAAGAATGTAGATAGAATGATTGAACTAGGAATGCATGTAAAGTAGGAAAGATTCCCTTATAAACAGAGATAGGGATATGGGATGAAGCTGCGGACCTGGAATTAGCAGTAAAATGTCGAGACGGTGCTGTTCTGCAAATTTGAGCGAAAGTTGACGGGACGACGGGGCCCGGTGTGCACACGGTCCTCCGAAAAATCCGCGAAACAAAGGGGGCTCTGTTCGTCTCTGCACAAGGATTCCAGATCTTCAATTACAGCCACGTACCTGCAACCTTGTTGTAAGAATGTTTGTATTCTTACATGCGAAGGTGTAATGTATGTAGTATGTTGTATGTTGTATGTGATCTCCTCTTCAGTGGTTGAATCCTTGTCTTGAATGCAACACTTAGCCTTGAATGGAGACTTAGAATGCTCAATAGCTTGAAGGAATGGTTGAATGCTTGAATATTTGAATGTTTGAATATCGCTTTCGCGTCTTGCTCGCATATGTTTTCCTCTTTTTTTCCCTCCTCAAATGGGAGGGGAAATGTAGCTTATATACTTGTCAATTAGGGTTGATAGACTGATTTTCCCAACCTTAGGCCGACCAGGAAACATTATTTCCTGAATTGCAAACTTAAGGACCCGATGCCCAAAAGAGACCGGGCCCAAAATAGGGCCAGGGACCAGGGCGCTGGGCATCATGGTCCTGGGGGACCAGGGCACTGGGCGCCCTAGTCCAGAAGGACCAGAGCGCTGGGCGCCATGGTCCCACCTCCCGGGACAGCAGGGTGCAAGGAAGGATAAGGCCAGGGTGCAGAGAAATGCAATTTTTGGTGTTATAAACAGGTTTCGGGGTCTCCATTCAGGTTCAACTTTGTGCCACCATCGTGAAGACCCAAATGCAGTTGAAATTGCAAGTGTCACAATTTTAGGACGCTACATTTAGCCCCCACTTTAGCGGGAGTATAAGCGTACACTCATACATCCGGTAAAGTACAAGGAAACAACATTGAAAAACTTTCACCACGTCAAGGAGGCAAGATACACCAAGCCCCCAGTGGACTAAGGATCTTACGACTTCGATTGACAAAGTAAAAGGGAAGATCATGAGGGAGAACCATGACTGTCAGTAGTAAGGTTCCCTCACTATGAGTCATGCAAGAAAGATATCAAAAATTTTCAAGGCAAAGCTAAATTTGTCAAGAAATTTTCAAGTATCTTGAAAAGATATGAATGGGATGTATGCCCCCCTACATTAAAGCGATCGCACATGCCTCACCGGGGGTGATTGCTTTAAGGTAGTGATACATATAAGAAATGAGAAGGGAAAGGAGCACATTATCACAAGGATTTAGCCCCCAAGTGTGAGATAAGCCCAAGGATAATAGACACAAAACATAAAGCACGAGGTGACTTTGCTTTCCTCGGGGTCAGTATGCTGTATGATAATTCATGTATATCATATGTATGTATGCATAATTGTTCTTCATTCCCCAATCAAGGAAGGTCACCTAGAAGAAGGGAACACATGTGTCTTTTGAGTCAACATGAGAGACACCAAAAGAGATCTCAATGTTTTGCATCATCCTCAAGTAGACAACACTAAGGACAACAAATAGAAGAATGAGAATAACACATAGAAGAAGTAACAAAAGAGATCAACAGAGGAGGAGAGAGTCTGCTATGCCAATGAAACTAGTCCAACACGTCATCTACCCCCCGATCTTGTTGATCTATATTTCAGGAAGGTAGGAAACACGCTAGAGGAGGAACATCCAACACAGCAGATGGAGCTATCACAAGATCCAAACAAGGGCTATGTTCATATCCCAAGCCACGTTGTTCTTGTCTAGGAGCTAGGATAAGTGCTTTAGAAAATTCATTAGAGAAATGGTTATCAATATCAACATATTCATACTCACTATCAGAATGAACAGGAGTAACATTTTCATCTATATCATCATCAAGATTTATAAAAATAGGATCTTTAACTCGCACAGGATCAAGACCATCATGCATCTTATGTTTAGGAGATTTCGGCTCAATTGTCGGCTGAGGAGAAAATGGAATAATATTGGCTGAAGGTGTTTTTGGGGATTGCAAAGTTTGAAAAGCAGCTGCCTGAGCTCTAAGATGACGCTTTCGTTGGCGCTCACGTGTAGAACGATTTCATCTAGTCTTAGTAGGGAGTTGAGAAGATTGAGGAGGAGGAATGTTCTCATCCTTATCACTTGGGTTTTTAGGTTGTGGTCTCTTAGGTTGAATAATAGGAGAAGAGGAAGGTCTCTTCTCTCCATAAGAGGAAGGAGGAGGAACTGCTCCATATAAGGGAGGAATATTTGGTTTAGGAAGGAGACCAAGTCCATCATGACAAGGTATAGGTCTATTTTTAGGAAGTTTATTAGTCATAGGCATAGTCACATCCATAGGAATGGGTTGGGAATCTTCTTGAGGAAAGACATTAGTTTTATCTTTCACAGGAAGAACTTCCTTCTTAAGAACGATAGGAATGTCAAGTTTGGGTGTTCTAGGTTCACTTAGAGATAGGATCATATCTTTTTTCCACTTTTGATAAGATTTGAAAAGATGATCACTTCGTGGAGGAAGAGATTGGAATTGTTTAGGCCAAAAGTAATCAATAGGAACGCTAGAAGTTCTTTCAGCTGGTTTAAAGAGACTATGATTGACAGTAACAACTTCACCATTATGGGGAAATTTCAAACACTTGTGAATAGGAGAAGCAATAGCTTTCATGGAAGACAACCAAGGATAGCCTAGCTTCGCACGAAATTGTTCAGATGATGGAATAATAGCAAAGTCCACATCAAGGGATTTGTTATGGACCTCAATAGGTAATGTAATAGAACCAATTGCAGGAGAAGAAAATGCATCAAATAGTTTCACAACCACATTTGTTTCATCATAGATCACTTGATTCAATTGCAAAGTAAAAAGGAATTCTTCAGTAATGATATTAACCATACAAGAAGGATTAATAAGCACTCCACGTCAAGGTGTATTCTTGACTTTTGCAACTATATATAAAGGACCATCAGGTGCCCTGATAGTTTCATTGGAATCAAATGTGATGGAAAGTTCTTTAGGGATTTTCTGCTGCTCTACAAAGTTAATCACATTCGGAGTCATAGACACAAGATCATCAGGTGAGACAGAGGAATCAGTAGTATCAATCGCATTAGAGGTATGAGAAGGTAATGGATCAGTAAAAATCTTAAGATTTTGGTTAGGAGGAGCTACAGATGTATTGCCTTTATCATTCACACCAGAAACAGAGATAGTATTATTATCAATCAAATCTTGAATTTTACCTTTTAAAGCAAAACATTTTTCAGTATCATGCCCAGGATGACGATGAAATTGACAAAAAGATTTGTTATCAAAATAGGGTGAATTAATCTTTGTAGGATCTATTTGCTTTATAGGAGGAAGAGTAAGCACATTTTGTTCCAATAACTTATTCATAATACTATGCAATGATTCATTCAAAGGAGTAAACTTTCTTTCTTTCTTGAAAAACTTAGAAATAGGAGGCACACCTGATGCCGCATTCACATTGTTGTTGATGATGTTTTCATTGAATTTAATGGACTCTCTATTCGGTTTAAACTTCCCAAATGGTTTTTGACTACTATCACCCTTATCACTTGGAGCCATAGGATTTGCTTGTTCCATTTGACTCACAGTCAGTTGATAATTGTGAAGAGTTGCGCACAACTGTTGGAAAGAAGTAAACTCAGAAAACAGAAGTTTTTCTCTAATATCTTTTTGTAAATTAGAAATAAAGATTCTTTGAATATCATTATCAGGTACTGGAAAATAAATTTGAGCATACAAATGCTTATATCTACCAATGAAATCAGTCACTTTTTCTTTAACACCTTGTTTACAATGCATTAAATCAATCAAAGTAACTTTAGGACTTATATTGTTTTGAAATTGTTGAATAAAAGCATTTGCAAGTTGTTCGAAAGAAGTAATAGAATAGGAAGGCAACGAGCAATACCATTGTAGGGATTTATCTCTTAATGTTCTAGTAAACAGTTTTGCAAGCAACCTTTGGTCATAAGCAAAATCGGTACATATTGTTTGAAAGGTCTTAGCATGTGTTAGAGGATCACCCTTACCATTATAAAGCTCCAAATGCGGAATTTCAACATGCTTAGGGGGAATAGCTCAAACAATGTCAAGAGAAAGTGGGATCGCCACATCAAATGTGGGCACACTAAACTTAGATTGATTCATAGAGGCAATCTGTTGCTGTAAAGAAGAGACAGTTTGTGCAAGATTGTTAATGGTCGCTTCAGTCGAAGAGTTCATATTAGACGTGTTAGATTGTGATGGAGGTATTATGTTATTGAAAGAAGGTAGAGAGTAAGGTGGTGGGACACTATGATAGTTAGTCATAGGAGATGATTGGAAAGGAGGAACATTACAAGGAGGAATGGAATGGTTAAATGAATTGCCCCCTTGTGTCATGTTCATTTGTGGAGATGAAATAGGAACACTCATTGAAGGAATGAATGAAGAAGTTGGATTGAATGAAGGAAGAGGGTTGATTGAAGAAGAGGGATTGCCCCCATGACTCGTGATCATAGGAGGAATGTCTTGTATTGAAGTAGTCATTATGTTTGATGTAAAAGTAGGTATACTAGCAATAGGAGTTGTCAAAGGAATAGAATGATTAACTTGAGTAGGAGGTTGTGTATAACCTAAAGTTTCGGCACAACTCTTCATAGGCATCACATTCGAATCCACAATGTGTGCAATACCATGCAAAATATCAATTCCATTCTTATCACTTTGAACCATACGTTTTAGACCCTCAATTAATGAAAGAGCTTCACTATCAGGGTATTCTTGAGACATCCATTGTCGAAAATCATCAAATTGGTTATCCAATTTTTGAAAGTTGTTCTACAGAAACCTCATGGAGAGCTTCTTCATCATTAAGAGGATTAGAGGAATTACCCATGTCCTCGTTAAAAAGGCCATTCAAATTAGGTTCCATCTCCTCAGTAATTAAACCTTGGAAAAACTTAATTCTAAGGCTTCGTCTAACGTGAATAGTGTAAGTAGGGATTATTGTTGTAAAACTCATGCACTAAAGAAAGAGAGAAGATTTTGAATTTTAGAGGTAGCAAATTTCGATAAAATCAGCCAATCTCCTAGATTTAAGCTGTTAAATGCAATCAGGACAATCTCTCGAAATTTCGGAAAAAATGTCCAGGACCGTGGCGAATGGAGTGCACACGGTCCTCGCAATTTTTTTTGAAATTTTTAGGGATGACAGTTATGATGATTTTAAAGCTAAGCTGAAAAAATTGAGTGATTTTATGATCTGTAGATAGGCCAAATTAAAGTTGCAATCTCAAAATTGAACCCTACCAAGATTGTTGAAAAAATGTAAAATTTGAATTTTGAAAAAGAGAGGGAAACTGAAATTTTGAATTTTATGATTTTAGAGGGAATACTAAAAGCAATGCAAGTTTTGAAATTTTAAAAATTGACTCAATTTCACGCAAAATTCAATTTTGAAAGTGGAGATCAACGTTGTTGCAATTAAACACTTAATTTCAAAAGCCACAAACTGCAAAAATTTGAATAAAGCACTGAAATTTCGAATGAATGCCAACACACTTTTCAGATTTAGGACTGTAAGAAACACAATTTTGATATGAATTTCAATTTCAACAATTTTTGAATGATTAGAAGCCTCAATCCAAGCAATCGCTAGACCAACTTTGACTTTAATTTTGAAAGTGTTAAAATTGATAAAATCAGCCAAAATTCTGGATTTTAGCAGAAAAATACAGTAAGATCTAGCTCCCGAAATTTCAAAAAAAATGTCGGGGACGATGGCGCTCGGGGTGCACACAGTCCTCGCAACTTTTTTCCAAATTTTCAGGGATGAGAGATATTGTGATTTTATTGCGGAATCCAAAGTTACAGCTGATTTGGAGGTGTTTTGATTAGTGAAATTATCAGTCAAAGGTTGAATCAAGAAGGTCTTAAAAATTAGGGTTTTGACATTTAACCACTTAATTTTCAGAATTAAAGCACAAATATGAATTCACAATTTGCAATAGAAGGGCAGATCTGAAACAAGCATTAACAATTAAACATTTCACAAGTTTAATTACTTAAAAAGAAAATTTTAGGGTTTTTATGCAATCAACCTCTAAAATTTGCAAAAGGTCAAACATGGAAATATAATTAGGAAAGCAAAATTTTCAGATCTAACCATGAATAATCAGAATGAGGATGTTCACGTCGGGTTCACCAAAATGTAAAGCGGAAAAATCGAACCCTAGTTGTTCTCCCCTCCCTAATCTCCAAGGAGAGAGAAGGGAGAGTCACTAGGGTTGATGGTTTTCACTTAGGAGAGACTTTACATTCAAAAGAGGGGTTGAAACCCACAAGATCCAATCCCACACAATGCAAGATTGGATTCTAAATGAGTTTCAAGGGTTGTGACATCAAGGATACCCTCTTTTGTAAAGAATGTAGATAGAATGATTGAACTAGGAATGCATGTAAACCAGGAAAGATTCGCTTATAAACAGAGATAGGGATATGGGATGAAGCTGCGGACCTAGAATTAGCAGTAAAATGTCGAGACGATGTTGTTCTGCAAATTTGAGCGAAAGTTGACGGGACGATGGTGCCCGACGTGCACACGGTCCTCCAAAAAATCCGCGAAACGAAGGGGGATCTGTTCATCTCTGCACAAGGATTCCAGATCTTCAATTACAGCCGCGTACTTGCAACCTTGTTGTAAGAATGTTTGTATTCTTACATGCGAAGGTGTAATGTATGTAGTATGTTGTATGTTGTATGTGATCTCCTCTTCAATGGTTGAATCCTTGTCTTGAGTGCAACACTTAGCCTTGAATGGAGACTTAGAATGCTCAATTGCTTGAAGGAATGCTTGAATGCTTGAATATTTGAATGTTTGAATATCGGTTTCGCGTCTTGCTTGCATATGTTTCCCTCTTTTTTTCCCTCCTCAAATGGGAGGGGAAATGTAGTTTATATACTTGTCAATTAGGTTTGATAGACTGATTTTCCCGACCTTAGGCCGACCAGGAAACATTATTTCCCGAATTGCAAACTTAAGGACCCAATGCCCAAAAGAGACCGGGCCCAAAATAGGGCCAGAGACCAGGGTGCTGGGCACCATGGTCCTGGGGGACCAGGGCACTGGGCACCCTAGTCCAGAAGGACCAGGGCGCTGGGCGCCATGGTCCCACCTCCCAGGACAGCAGGGTGCAAGGAGGGATCAGGCCAGGGTGCAGAGAAATGCAGTTTTTGGTGTTATAAACAGGTTTCAGGGTCTCCATTTAGGTTCAACGTTGTGCCGCCATCGTGAAGACCCAAATGCAGTCAAAATTGCAAGTGTCACAATTTTAGGACGCTACAAAATCTTTCCAAAAAATAACAACCAAGTGATGCAGTTCAGTAGGAAGGTCAGTCACATGCCAAACAACATTGGACAAGACCCAAGATAGATCCACATGCCAAGAATCATGTCGGTAATGAAGGAAAACCAAGCGGTATGCCCAAGAACTGTCTGGGAACCTATAAAAACCAAAAGCGATAACTGACTGGAAAAGAATCCAAATGAATTGAAAATATGGAATTAAGCACACAAACCAGCCTGGAAACTGAAAATAAGATCTACCACGAAGATCAGGCAACTACCAATGCTAACCAGTAAGAACACAAAAAACTACACAAAGAGCTAAATAAGAACAAAACTAGAAGGAAATATTTTTGGATGATGCAAGATTGCTCATAGACCAGGGATTCTCCTACATCACTAAGATAGATCAAAACATCTAGTTTCAGAAAGGATACATCTTGTATAAGACAAAGATAGATCAAAATGTTTGGTTTTAGGAAGGATACATCCTATATAAGACAAATGATAGATGACAATGGGATGGATAAAGATGCTCAAAGATGATTGTTGAAGAGCCAACTGATAGGATATGATCTTGAAGGAAATGACCAACATGTGTAGATATGTACAACAACACCTATACACAAGATGTACAAGAGATATGGATGATGGAGGAAGACCTAGGGATAGGTAGGATGTTGCCCCAGTCAAGAGAAAAAGTGATGAGAGATTGATGATGATGATTGGGAAGGATACATCCCGATAGTGATGAGAAGACTATGATCAAGGCTTTCATCAACGCTAGGAACAAGACCAAGGATGTTATTGGATGATTGGATTAGTGTTTGACCTTGGAAAGATGAGGAATATGGATAAGATCTAGATGCAATGGTGGATTGCAAGTTGCAGATGGATGCTATTAGATTGTGTGAGGGTATCCTAGAGCTAGATATCGATGACAAGGGATGAAATGATGAAGGATTATGGATGTGGCTAGGAGATGAAAGGATGAGGGATGAAGGGATGGAGGTAGATGAGGATTGGGAGAGGAACATGTAATGGATGAAGGATGGAGGAATTGGGAGATAAGGGTTGGTGGATGGATGGATATGATAAGATGTCTGATAGAGGAATATGAAGATGGGAGAAGTGGATGGAAGATAAGGTGATGAATGGATATGGATTATGAAGGTATGCAGGAGGATTACATGGGATGAAGGAAGGATGGGTGTATAGGAAGGTGAGTGGAGGAAAAATTATGATAGGGAAATGGAGGCCAAGAGGTGTCCAAAGCATGTATACATGGTGGCATTTTGTTCCATCAATATCTAAAGGAGGATGGAGGAAGTGAAATGGATTGGATATGATGGATATGGTAGATAGATGGAGATGGAAGAGGAAATGGCTAGATGGCTAGAAGAACTTGCCCCCAAGTGCAAAGAGAAAAGGGATGAGAGGGATTATGCATGAAGCCTATTTTCCAGGTTTTCATCATGGTATTTGTCTAGGGTGCTTGTTTGCTAAGTTTTCACCATTGGACGAATTTTTCTCTTTACTTTACTTTTTTTTTTTTTTCAGAAATTTTTTTTTTCAGTCTTTTTTTTTTTGTATTTTCTAAGAGGAAATTATATGGATGGAGATGGATGAGGATAAATGAATTTGGAAGATAGGTGATAAGGGAGATGGATGGAGGACTCAAGCATCAAGTTTCATATCAAGGTATTAGGAGCCCATTTGGAGTGATCATCGGATGTTGGTACAACTTTATTAGCAATAAGTGGATTATGCAAAGGCTTGGATTAGATGGTTTTGATGGGGGATGTATGTGGTGTAATGGACATGCTAGTTGCAAGTATTTGGATGGAGTGAGGGAGAGAGAGTGTGATTGGGGGATGTTGTCAGGACCAACATTGGCACATGTTGTGGAGGAAGTGGGATGAATGGAGAGGAGATGGATGTAGCATGTGGATAGGATGGAGGAATTATGTTAGCAAGCTTTGGGGCATAGGGACCCAAATCAGATAGGAGATGGAGGGGGAGAATGTTTAGCTAATATACTAGCAAATTTGGATGCCATTAGGAAATTTTCTTTTTGATGCACTACTTTTTTCTTTGGGATCCACATTGTTTTTGCTTTTGCTTTAGTGGGCCTTTGTGGTCCGTGGGATTCATTGCATTTTTGTATCAGCTTTTTCACTATTGGAACATGTCTTTTTGAGTGGACATGTTCAAATTTATATTGATGTGGGTGTTTAGCTCTATGCATTTTTTATTTGGAATCCAAATTTATGATAGTATAGTGTCATAAAATTGCAACCCTAGCAATTTTTGATTGCATTAGGGTCCTCATGAATGCAAGTTCAAATCCTCTAGCCTGATCGGAGACCAGGGATTGCTCAGCCCTCATAAACAACTTCTTCCTTGGACTCTACATCACCCCATCTACACTCTACCTTGGAGGAAGGGGTAGGAAAGGGGTGTGGCACCATTGTCCCCCCTTGGATAGGGGCATGGCGCCCTTGTCCTCCTAGGATATGGGCATGACACCCCTATCCCTACCCTATTTTGGGGCAAGACCCTTCCTAGGGTTGCATTGTTGGTTGTGCATCAGGTAGGAAACTCACTCAATGTCAGCCTATGACAAAAATCAGATCCACTAGCGTGTATTTAAGGGGGCATTCATCCTCCCACTTGTATAAGTGGGATAGGTCAAAGTTGGATAGATTCAAGTTGTATAAGCGATCAAGCATTCAAGCATTCTTTTCTAGCATTGAGAATTCTCAAGTCTCCCTTCAAGGTTAGGTGTTGCATTCAAGTCAGGGATTCAACCATTGAAGAGGAGATTGATTCCAACATTCAATTCCACACAAGCATTTCTATCAACATTGCTATCACAACCTCCCTTGAGGTGATTTAGAATTCAGTCTTCCATTTACATCTACTTGCAAGTACTTTCTTTCATTAATTGGTTTTGACCTAAAGGAAAACCCCCAATCCCAACCCATTTCCCTCTCTTTTCTGTGTGTAGGTTGCATGTGCACAGCTGTACTTTCAGATTTGGGTTCTATTTGCAGAGGCAGAAAAACTCTTTTCATTTCGCAGATTTTTTGGAGGATCGTGTACATTCTCACCATAGTCTGGCAACTTTTCCTTAAATTCACAGGGTGACTTCGTCTTGACATATTATTGCCAGATGCAGGTGCTCAACTTCATCTCATGTTTCGATCTCAAGTTATAATCAGTTCTTTGTCACTTTTCCACTACATAATTCAATAAATTTCCTTTCCATTTCAAACAAGGAAGTGGGGATCAACTTATCATTCCCAATTCATTCAGAATTCAATCTACAATCTTCATATCGAGAGATTGAATCTAGTGAATTATTCTCTCCTCTTCCTAATGTAACATGGTGAAAAGTTTTTGAAGGGTAATCAATAGTGAAACTCTCATCTCTCTTTGAGGTAAAGGGTAGTTTTCCCCTTGATCTATCATTCACCATTTTTCCACCATTGCATTTTGGTGAACTTGACGTCTTACATGCTTTCCTTTGAATAAAATTACATATTTTTTATTTACAAGTTCCAAATTTCTACAAACTTAGTGGTTAAATCATTAAAAACCCTAGTTTTTAAATTTAAAATTGAACTTGTGATTTGTAAAAAAATGCTTATCCTTATCTTAGATCTGAAAATTGTTTTGATTGTCAAATTCAATTTCCTCATTGTCTTGTTCAATTTGCAATTAAAATTTACAAAATTAAGAGGTTACTTGTTAAAACCCTAATTTTCAAAAATCATCTTGAACTTGTGCAAAAATTGGATTTCCATTTGATTTTCAGATTTCTGATCGTTCTCAAATTTGTCTGCAATCCTACAATTCAAATTTTCAATTTCCCCCCTTTTTCCAAAAATTCAAATTTCAAAATTAAGTGGTTAGGTCATCAAACCCTAATTTTCAAATTTAATTGGATTTTGTGCAAATTTCAAATCAATTTCATTTCAATTCAGATTTCTAAACATTTTCCAAGGTGTCCCTATCCATTAGGTTTGACCCTTTTCCAAATTACAATTCAATTCCTCTTTTTCTTCAAAACCCTAATAGGGTTCTATTTTCAATTGCCAATTTTTGGGGGTTATCTTTAAAATCATCATAATATCCATCCTTTAAAATTTCAAAAAAAGTTGGTCAGACCATGTGTGTTCCTACCACGGTCCTCGGCGTTTTTCCAGAAATTTTGGGAGACTGTTATGACTATATTTACTAGCCTAAATCTAGAAGATTGGCTAATTTTATCGATTTTTGATCCCTCTAGAATCGGAAATACCTCCAAAATTCAACATTTCAAAGTTCAAGAATTTTTTTAAGATTAAGAGGTTAATTATAGTCTGCCTTGATTTTAAAAATTCTGATTTTAGAATTAAGTGGTCTTCCATTGGCCCTATTTTGAAATTTCATTTTTTGAAATTGTGTCATTCCCTTCCTCCAACAAAGTTCAAATTGTGTAATCATTATTTTCTTAAATTTTGCATTACTCAATTTTGTAAGCTTTGTTCTAAAATTCAAAATTCAATTTTTCCCTCTAGTGCATGAGTTTTACCACTATTAGTCCTACCTATCCTATCCCTATTTGACAAAGCATTAGAATTAAGGCTTCCCAAGGTTTAATTACCGAGGAGATGGAGCCTAATTTGGGTGACTTCTTTAATGAGGATCATGTTAATTCTTCCCATCCTAATCATGTGCCTATTCACCTCATTGATGAATCCCATAATGAATAAGAAGCTTTAACTAGGGTTTCTCTAGATCAACTTTCCACATTGGACAATCACTTTGATAGCTTTCAACAATGGATGTCCCAAGAATACCCTAATAGTGAGGCTCTTCCATTAATTGAAGGCCTTAAGCACATGATTCAAAGTGATAAGAATGGAATTGATATATTGCGTGCCATTGCACATATTGTTGATTCTATTGTCATTCCTATCAAGAGTTATGTCGAAACCCTAGGTTATTCACAACCTTTAACACAAGTAAATCCTTCAATTCCTTTGACTACTCCTATGACTAGTATTCCTACTTTCACATCCAACATCATGGCTACCTCAACTCAAAATGTCATCCCTACAACAATTGGTCATGGAGGCAATCCCTCTTCTTCATTTAATCCTCCACCATTACCTATGTCTTCCATGAATATTCCTCTTATTCCTCAACCAATCAGTGTGACACAAGGGGGCAATTCCCCCAATAACTTTATTCCTCCTTTAAGTGTCCCTTTTCCTACTCAATCATCACCAATGCCAACTTAGCATAATGTCCCTCTATCTTATTCTCAGTCCATGCCTTCTTTCAATAACATCACACCACCTTCTCAATCACCTATGTTTAACATCAATTCTTCTACCAAAATGACAATTAACAATCTTGCTCAAATCGTGTCTTCCTTACAACAACAAATTTCTTCCATGAGTCGATCCAAGTTAAGTGTTCCCATGTTTCATGTTTCAAGCCCACTTTCTCTTGACATTGTTAAGGTTGTGCCACCTAAACATGTTGAGATCTCTCAATTGGAACTCTATAATGGAAAAGGTGATCCTCTTACGTATGTCAAAGCATTTCAAACCTTATGTATTGATTTTGCTTATGATAAAAGATTGCTTGCAAAATTGTTTACAAGAACACTAAGAGATAAGGCTTTACAATGGTATTTCTCTTTTCCTTCTTATTCTATCACTTCCATTTAACAATTGGCAAATGCTTTCATCCAATAGTTTCAAAACAAGATTGGTCCTAAAATCACTTTGACTGATTTAATGCATTGTAAACAAGGTGTTAAGGAAAAAGTGATTGATTTCATTGGTAGATATAAGTATTTGTGTGCTCAAATTTCTTTTCAGGTACCTGATAATGATATTCAAAGAATTTTCATTTCTAATTTACAAAAATATATCAGGGAAAAGATTCTTTTATCTGAGTTTACTTCCTTTCCGCAATTGTGTGCAACACTCCACAATTATCAACTAGATGTGAGTCAAATGGAGAAATCCACTCCTATGGCTCTGAGTGATAAGGGGGAGAGTTTTCAACAACCATTTGTGAAGTTCAAACCAACAAAAATCTTCATGAAGCTCAATGATCCAATCAACAACAACCATGTGAATGCTACAACAGGTGTGCCTTCTATTTCTAAAGTTTTCCAAAGAGAATGACAATTTACTTCCTTGAATGAATCTATACATAGTATTATATCTCAATTGCTGCATAGAAATGTTGTCAAAATTCCTCCTATAAAACAAATTGATCCTTCTAAACTCGCATCTCCTTATTTTGATAACAATTCTTTTTGCCAATTTCATCGTCAACCTGGTCATGATACTAGGAAATGTTTTGCATTGAACAATAAGATTCAAGACTTGATTGATAATAATACTATATTTGTGGTAGGTGTGAATGATAAACAGAATAAATCAGTGTCTCCTCCTATTCAAAATCTTAAGATTTTTACTGATCCCTTACCATCTCATACCTCTAACATTATAGAGATTGTGCCTAATTTTCTCTCTTTTGAAGAATTCACCTCTATGGCTCCAAACTTGGTTAATATGGTAGAAACATAGGATACACCTAAGGATCCTTGTATTGCATTTAACCCTAGAGAGACCATTAGAGAACTTGATGGCCCTTTATACATAGTTGCAAAGGTTAAGGATATCCCTTACCGTGGTGCCCTGATTGATCCCTCTTGCATGGTTAATGTCATAACTGAAGAGCATCTTTTTACTTTATGATTACATAAACCACTATATGATGCTTCTAATGTGGTTGTTAAGTTATTTGATGGCTTCTCTTGTCCTACCATTATCCCTATAACTCTTCCTGTTGAGGTTCATAATAAATCCTTTGATGTTGACTTTGTTATCACACCTTCTTCTGAGAAATTCCGTGTGAAGTTGGGATATCCTTGGCTATCTTCCATGAAGGCTATTACTTATCCAATCCACAAGTGTTTTAAATTTCCTCACAAAGGAGAAATCATAACCGTGAACCATAGCTTATTTCATCCATCCGAAAGAAGCCTTGGTGTTCCTATTGATCTCTTTTGGCCTAAACAATTTCAATCTCTTCCATTAAGGAGCGATGCTCTTTTTCAATCTTATAAAAAATGGAAGAATGACATGATATTATCCTTAAGTCAACCTAGATCTCCAACATTTGACATTCCTATTATTCTTCAAGATGAGGTTCATATCCTCTCGAATAGAATTAATCTCCCTCCTAAGGAAGATCATCCACCTATTCCTATCGATGTGACTTTACATTCTCTTAAGGAGAACAATAATATTCTTCCTAAGGTTAAACCTATACCTCTTCCTCATGATGGACCTGGTCTCCTTCCTACACCTAATATTCCTCCTTTCTATGGCATAGTTCCACCTCCTTCCTCTTACCAAGAGAAGAGGCCTGCTTCTCCTATTGTTCAACCAAAAAGACTTCAGCCTAAACCTTGCTCTATCAAGGAGAGAAACATTCCTACTTTTTCAAGTGTTCCTCCTCCTTCTCAGCCTTCTACTAAGACTCGATAGAATCTTTGTGTGAGAGAATGTCAATGAAGACATTTTTTTTGAGCTCATGAAGCTATCCCTCAAAATATCCAATCTCCTTAGACTCCAACAGTTGACATGATTCCCTTTTCTCCTAAGCAAAATGTTCAACCAACATCTCCAAATCATAAGTTACATTAAACATGTGATGGTTTTACTCCTATTCATTTTATTTCTCCTCTTTCTCTAAACTTTGATGAAGGAATGGGTAAAAAATTTATTCATAATGGAAATACAACTCCTAATGCTTCTGATAGTGAGTATGAATATGTTGACATAGACAAGCATTTATCAACTGAATTTTCACAAACCCCAATCCTAGCTCCTAAAATCGAACAAAGTGACTTACAACATTAGAATAGTCCTTGTTTGGATCTTGTGATAGCTCCATTTTTTGTGCTCAATGTCGCTCCTCTGGCATGTTTCTCACCTTCCTGAAATAGTGATCAGCAAGATCGGGAGGCAGATATCATGCTAGATTAGTAATATTATCATTGCAGATCCTTCTCTCTCTCCTTTCTTTCTCTTTTGTGACCATTCTATTATGTGTATCCCTGTTCTTCTATTGTTCCCTTAGAGTCTACTTGGGGACAATGCAAAGCATTGAGATCTTTTCTTTGTCTCTCTCATGTTGACTCAAAAGACATCCTCTCTTTTATTTCTTCTAAAGTAGTGTCCTTATTTGGGGAATGACGATTATTATATGCATATACATAAATGATATACATGAGTTATCATACAACATACTGACGTCGAGGAAAGTGACACTACCTCATGTTTTGTGTTCATTATCCTTGGGTTTATTCCTCGATTGAGGGATAAATCCTTGTGATAATGTGCTCCCTCTCTTCTCTCTCTCTTGGGTGTATCCTACCTTAAAGAAATCTCTCTTGATAAGGCGAATGCGATCACTTTAATGTGGGGGCATACACTCCGCTCATACTTTCCTTCTTGTGATACTTAGAATTACTTAGTGAACTTTGTTTTTCTTTGTAATCTTTTGTATCCTTGCTTTCATGACCCATAGAGAAGGGAAATTTTCTACTTGCACTCATGGTTCTCCCCTTCTCAATCTTCCCTTTTACTTTGCCAATCGAAGTTGTAAGATCCTAAGTCCACTAGGGGCTTGGTGCATCTTGCCTCCTTAACATGGTAAAAGTCTTTCAATCTTGTTTCCTTGTACTTTACTGACAGTATTGGCATATGCTTATATTCCAACTAAAGTGGGGGCTAAATATAGTTTCATAAAACTGCAACACTAGCAATTTTCGACTGCATTAGGGTCCTCATGCACGCGAGTTCGAATCCTCTAGCCTGATTGGAGACTAGAGATTGCTTAGCCCTCAGAAACAACTTCTTCCTTGGCCTCTACATTACCCCGTCCACACTCTTCCTTGGAGAAAGGGGCAGGATAGGGGTGTGGTGCCCTTTTCCTCCTAAGACAGGGGCATGATGCCCCTGTCCTTGCCCTATTTTTTGGCAAGACCCTTCCTAGGGTTGCATTGTTGGTTTTGTATCGGGCGGGAAACTCCCCTGATGTCGGCCTGTGACAAAAATCAAATCCACTAACATGTATTTAAGGGGGCATTCATCCTCTCATTTGTGTAAGTGGGATAGGTTGAAGCTGGATAGATTCAAGTTGCATAAGCGATCAAGCATTCAAGCATTCTTTTCCAGCATTGAGAATTCTCAAGTCTCCCTTCACGACTAGGTATCGCATCCAAGTCTGGGATTCAACCATTGAAGAGGATACTGATTCCAACATTAATTTCCACACAAGCATTTCTATCAACATTGCTATCACAACCTCCCTTAAGGTGATTTACAATTCAGTCTTTCATTTACATCTACTTGGCAGTACTTTCTTTTATTACTTAGTTAATTCCAAAACTGGGGTTTGACCTAAAGGTAGAACCCCAATCCCAACCCATTTTCCTCTCTTTTTTGCATGTAGGTTTCAGGTGTGCAACTGTACTTTCAGATTTGGGCTCCATTTGGAGAGGCGAAAAAACCCTTTTCATTTTCCAGATTTTTCGGAGGACCGTGTACTTTCCTTCCATGGTCCTGGTAACTTTTCCTCAAATTCATAGGGTAACTTCATCTCGACATATTACTACCAGATCCAGGTGCATAGCTTCATCCCTTATTTTGATCTCAAGTTATAATCAGTTCTTTGTCACTTTTGCACTACATAATTCAATCAATTTCCTTTCCATTTCAAACAAGGAAGAGGGGATCAACTTATCATTCCCAATTCATTCAGAATTCAATCTACCATCTTCATGTGGAGAGATTGAATGTAGTGAATTATCCTCTTCTCTTCCTAATGTAACATGGTGAAAAGTGTTTGAAGGGTAATCAATAGTGAAACTCTCATCTCCCTTTGAGGGAAAGGGTACTTTTCCTCTTGATCTATCATTCACCTTTTTTCACCATTACAACTAGTAGCCTTGGAAGGAGTGTGTGAAGGTGTAGTAGATAGAGGAATTATGGTTGAAGTGATGGATGTAGGATGTTGGACGGAATGTGGGGATATGTTACTTTGTTGATCCTAATTGGGAATGAAAGGAGTAGTATGTTTATGATGGTTGGTGGAGATATGGGATTTGTGCATGATGGGATGAGTGGGAAAAGATGGAGGATGGGATTTCTGGATATAAGGGCCCAAAATGGATTTAGCATGTGGGGGATATATGAAGGTAGATTTTGGGACATAGGCACCCAAAATGGATTAAGAGGATGGAGGAAATGGATAGTTGTTTTAGGTTTATATGATGGAGGAGGGGGAATGGTGATAAATGGTTTGGAGGAATGATGGGGAGATGCAATGGTGTGTTTGGAAGCATATTTGGATTTTGCATTAGTTGTACCAATATTTTTGGATGAAGTGACTTGGGATATATAACTGAGACCATGAGATCCTAGATGTGCTCTGACATGGATGGGATCCAAAGTACCTTTCTCATGTAGGCCCAAGCCTTTTCCTTGATAGTTCATTCTTTTGATAATTTTATCTAAAGCAAGATACTTGTTCTCTTATAAGTAACAAGATGTGAGTCCATTATTCAATGGAGAAGAATGGGTGGTTTATATGAGATGTTCTGCTGCTACGAGTGAACTACCATAGATGAATGTAAGTGTACCAAGGAGATAAAGTTAATGTGGTGGCATAGTTTGGATATGAGGAGATGGATGATAAAGAAGAAGAGTATATGGGATGAGAGGATCTTGACTTGGCAAAGGTGGAATGGTAGGATCTTGATTTGAATCAATAAATTTTTCAACATGCTCTGGAACAAGATCTTGACATGAGGGGATTGGTGTGGATGGTATGACGAGGGGTGAGTGGGTAGACTCTTTAGATGGAATGAATGGAATGATGGAAGGTTCAGTGGCTTGGGTGGATGGACTGGATGGAAGGATGGGAAGTTCTTCAACTGGGATAGATGGAGTAGATGGAAGGATGAGAGGTTCATCAACTAGGTAGATGAGGTGGACGAAAGGATAGGGGATTCACCAATTGGGGTAGATGAAGTGGATGAAAGGATGGGGGATTCACCAACTAGGGTAGACAAAGTGGATGAAAGGATGGGACATTCATTGGATTGAGTTTGAATAATGGTAGGATTAGGTGATGGGGATTGTGGTTGAACGGTCTCAATGGATGGGAGGTTTTCGATGGTGTTAGGAGGTGGGAGAGGAATGATAGTTGTGGGAGTTGGAAGTAAAGTTGGTAGATTGGAGGAGGGAGAGGATGGTGGAGGATTGTGGTAGGATGAAGTGGATGGTGGTGGATTGAGATAGGATGAGGTGGATGAAGGGGGACTAAGGTAGGATGGGGGATTGTGACTAGTGCCACTCACTAATTGATGAATGTTTGTCACAATAATCGATGAAGGCGGTGCTTGTAGATAACTGAATCGCGGTTATGAAATAATAGGTTGTGATATCACTTAAGGTTGGTATTAGAGGTAATTGACAACTTGTGGCACTGATTGGATGGGTGGGGGCACACATGTTAATGGCATTGTGTAATTCATGTCCCCAGTCATAGCTTCTATGAAATACGATGGTGGATCAGGACTAAGTGGAGAAGTTAGGTAGGATGGGGGATTAGAATTGGATGGAGGAGTGAGATAGGATGGAGGAGTGAAGTAGGATGATGTATTTGGATTTGTGTAATGGATTTAGGGAAAATGAGATGGTGGATGTGGATTAGGGGTGTAAGTGGTAGTGTTGTGAGGAAAAGATGGAGGTTGAGATATAGGACCATGGGAGAAGATGGGGGTATGGATGTTGCATATGAGGGATATGTGGAGATGATATATGTGGGAGTTGTGGGTAGAAGACATGATGGATTCCCTCATCAAAGGTATGATAAGGATTCTGAGAGAATGCACATGGAGGAATGGTAGAGTAGCTAGAATGAACAATTGGATTTTGGTATCTAACACTTGGTGCAAGCTTGCTAAGGATGAGGGCATCAAGATTTTAAATGTCATATAATTTTTCTTGATCAACCATATTCTCATCATCATTAAAATGGGATGCAGTGGGAGAAAAATAAGGGAAACCAAACTAACATAATAAAATTGTGACATGACGATTAGTTGATGAGTTGGATTGAGATGAAAGATGAAAAAGAATGACAAACTAAAGCCCAGAATAGGATGAATGATAAGCTCAGACTAGCATGGCGACTGACTGTGAAGAAGTTGACAAAAGGATGAGGTTTGATGTTTGATTTTGGACGTTTGATGTTTGGATTGATGACCTAGGAAGAAGGCAATGATAACATGAATTAGGAGATGAGAGATGATGATAGACGATAGTGACGACACAAGAATTGAGATGAGGAAAACCAAGGTGATGTCTTAAAAGTGAGATGATAAAGGTGACCATGCAAGTCAAGACCTTAAGAGATGATAATAACGACACAAGATTTGCAATGATGACTAAATTTATGACCAACAACCAAGATAAAAAGAGTGATCATGCAAGTCGAAGCCCCTAGTGGATGATAATGACAACGTCAAATTTAAAATCATGACCAAGATTATTTGATTTGACACTTAGGTAATTTTGACAGCATAACAAGACAATTGACACAAACTCATTAGAATGAGAGGCCAAATTTTTTGAAGGACAAGTCAAAACTAGGACCTCATGAAGTGAAATGTTTGATGTTTTGAATTGATTTTTGACAAAGATTGTTTCAACACCAAACATTGCAAACACACCAATATGAAAATGAAAATAAATCATGCACTTCCTAGGATAGTTAAAGACAATACTTGATGAATCCCTTTGCCTAGAATACCACATTCAATAGGATAGATAGAAGCTTGGCAATACTGGCTCCACTCCATGACACACACTTCTTAGGCATGCCAAGCTTCGAATTTCTAAATATGCTAAGATCTTGAGAAATTTTCTATTTTAAATTGAGGGGTACATGAGGGGTATCTTCAAGATGCACATATCACAACGCCCAAGCCAACAAGTAAAAGGATTGGGGTCACTCTAACAGTGGTTCGTAGTAATTTTTTGATGGGTCCAGTCCAACAACAAATTCATGAAGCAAGCCACTTTAGGTGATAATTTATCTTATCGGTGCAGAGAAGGCCTCCACATACGATGAATTCACTCAACACTCTAGCCATTTGAGTAGGTATTTGTATAGCATCTTGGAAAACACCACTCAAGGTCACACTGGGAGAGATGATATCCCCAACATACCCCTATTTTGAAACACTCCCTTGAGGTGTTGAGGCCCCCAGGAGGTGATTCTCTACTCAAAATAAAAATGGGCATCATTAATAACCTTTCTCTTCACCCAAGGTCCATGAAGGTGAGGGGAGAGGATACTTGGTGTAATAGTTGGTCCACCCTACATGTGCACAAGTGTGCCAAACACAAAATACAGTTGGTTCATTTTAAACCCCAATTGAAAATGTTGTCTAACTATTAAAGACACTCAGTTTGAGAATATAGTCTTTGACAACATCCTACACCAAATATGTTAGTAGTTCAAAGTAAGTCTTTGACCGGTCGAAACATCTTTTTGATCCTTGCCACATGTTATAGATAGACCATTAGTAACAGAAATCAAAATTACAATATCAAATCTTTTTTATTTATTTATTTTTTTTTTTAATTTTAAAAAAACGAACTTCGTAAAAATAGAAACTTGCTAAAAATGGAAACCTACCAGATTTAGAAACTTGCTAAAAATGGAAACCTACTAAAAATAGAAACTTGCTAAAATGGAAACATACTAGAAATGACAACCTAATAAAAAGGAAACCTACCAAAAAAGAAACATGGCAGATTTAGAATCTTGCCAAAAATGGCAATCTACTAAAAATGGAACCTTGCTAAAAAAAGAAACCCACTAAGAATAGAAACCTGCCAGATTTAGAAACCTACTAAAATGGCAACTTGCAAATAGGATTAAATCAACTCATGAAGTAGGTCCCACCAGGCGTGCCAAAAAATGTGTGAGGTAAATATGCATGCTAAACATAAATGATTGAAACAACAAGGAAATCAACCAAGCAAGCCATTAACTCAAACACCTCAAGATTGGGATGTTTAAAAAGAAAGAAATGAAGCATCAAAGAATAAAACAAGTGAATGCAAACCTCATTTACCAACTTTGATTCAATTTTCCCATATTTGGATGTGCGCTCAAGACATAGCTAGTGCTTGATTGCTCCATGATGCAAAGATTTGATGATTGGATTTAGGATATAAAGATTGTATGGATTGGATGATAGGATTTGGTGATAAAATTGGATATTATAATAATATGGATGTGCTAATAATAGATGGAATTCTACATTATGGCATTACGAATGTATGAAAGTGGAGATAATTGGCATTATGAGGATGAAAATGTGAAAAAATGGAGGATTTGTTATTAAATGAGTGAGGATTAATAGGAGTTGGAAGGAGAGGAAGGGATGGGAGAATGAACCACTTGTACTCAAGTGGCTCAATAAGGATTGACATGTGTCTTCAAGACAGATACATGTCACTAGGGGCTTGACAAGTGTCCTCGAGAGGGACACATGTCAAAAGGAGTTTGACATGTGTCCTTTAAGGACACATGTCCATTTTGGGAGGAAACCACCCAAAATAAGATCAATTTCCTAATATTAATAAAATTAATGGATTATGTGTGTACACACACATGTGAGGGGAGGTTAGGATAAGGTTATTTAGGAGAGATAGGGTTGGTTAGAATCCAAGGTTAGATTGGAGGTTAGGTTAGAGGAGGGTTAGTTAGGTGGTTAAAAGTTAGGACATGTGCTCTAAATGGGATATTTAAATTTTATCAATTCAAATAAAGGTGAGGAAAAAGGGGAATTTAATTAATTAATTCAAGGAATTGGAAAATGGGGAATTAATTAATTAGATTAATTAATTCAAGGGATTGGAATGGGGGAACTAATTAATTAGATTAATTAATTCAAGGGATTGGGAAGGGGAAATTAATTAATTAGATTAATTAATTCAAGGGGTTGGAAATGGGGAATTAATTAATTAGATTAATTAATTCAAGGATTGGGGTTAATTAATTAATTGGATTAATCAATTGGCTAATGGGGCATGGTTCTATTTAATTAAATTAATTTAGCCAAACAAGATAGGATAGGAATTAAATTTGATTAAATTGATTAGCCAAACTTAAGTGTTTACAGTTATAATATGAATTGTGTTAAGGGATAGTATATTCATTAAATTTTTATCATTTTACAATTTATTATTTTGATTATATACTGAAGAATGTTTTAAGTATGTAAGTGATATCATGACTGTTGGCATTGGGTTGTCATTGATGTCAACTGGTATGGGATGTCTACCAGTAGAAGTGATGTATGTGCAACACTATCAAGGATGATTACAGGTTGAGATATCTTTGATATCACCTTGTGTTGTAGAACACTGGTAAGGTAAGGAGGATGACTTTGGGAATCACCGATACACAAGTTAGTGCCTGACTTGTGTCGATGGAATGGTAAGGTGAATGGTACCAGTACAATATATCACTAATAAGGAAAGGATGTCAATTGGTAAGTGATGTGTTGACATGGAAAAGTTAGATCAACTAAGTGAGTGGTTGTCAGCCTGCAAAGGTTATGACCAGTGTACAAGCAGGATGAGCAAGGTGCTTGGAAGTTGTTTGTGATGAAGAGGCAGAATGTTACCTAAATCACAACAACACTAGAGGAGAAGAATGAACAGGTCACCGGTATGCTGTTAGGTTGAAGAATAGCAGAAATCCCACCAGATGAAGATGCAGTCATAATGAGAAGAAATGATTGACAGTGATTGTGTCCACACCAGATCTATCGATGAAACAAAGGAATGCCTTAAGTGCATGAAATCAGGGTTATACACTAACCAACAAAGAAGGCATGTTGAGATACTGGTATAGATGAAGAGTGATGTGTATGTCACTTTGACAAACTAGTTGTGATATGGTCAGAGCTGATTAGAGTAGAAGGGCTAGATTGAAAATGGAGTTCATTGAAGATTGATGAAATGGTGTCAGTAGGAGGATTTACCAGTAGGATTGGTCACCGCTAATATGGACAAGGTGCAAATGAAAAAGACTCCCTATCTGATAAAGATGAGCATGCTTTGGATAGACATGTCTGAAGACCAATTAAGGAGTTCCACCGATAGTCCAGCAAAGTACAGACATAAGGTGTCAATCGGTAAAGTGTGAGATACCAGTAGGGTTAGTAAACTGGCAGAAAAGAGGAACCGGTAGATTTTTTGGTTGGTGATCCTATCTGAACCAACATGAAGATCCAAGCTACTAGTTAGTCGACATGGATGCAACATGGAGTCAAGGTGGTGGACTTGCATGCAGTAGTAGATGGTATGAACACTGACAAGGTAGCTATAGGGTTGGTCGACATTAATGGTAGATCCCACAAATCACGGGATGTGTTGCAGAGTCATTGCAAAGGTTTACAGCTTGAGGTCTGGAGGAAAAATAAGAGCCAGCTAAGAGTCATTGAGAAGATCAAGGCGGATGAAGGAAACAACAAGACCAATCTCGGTGCTTGATCAAGAGACCAACCTACAACGTAAAAAGAAGCTTGCCAAAGATAGAAGGTGTGGTCAAGAAGGCATGTTAATGGCAAAGGTGTACAGTGTCAAAGAGATCAGATTGGGAAAGATCTGATTGGATTTGGTTTGCCTTGAGGATGATGAGGAAACCCTAACCACCCAAAGATTGAATTGGGTTTTGGCGGGAAAACCAGTCTATAAATGTGCAAGCCAAAATCAGAGATGGTTATCACTGGATGAGAGTGTTGTGCTACTGAAGAGAAGAGGATAGAACTACTGAGAAGTAAGTTTTACTTCTGCAAGTGAGAGAAAATTAGTCAAAGTTATCAATGAGTATTTGAGAAGAGAACAAAGGAGAGGGAGAACTAGGTTGAAGTATTCAACCGGTAGCAGTGTAGAACCGGTAGTGTCCATACCAATAGAGAAGAGGTGAAGGAAGTTGTAGGGTAGGCAGACATAGAATCGATAGAGTGTTGTACCGGTAAAGAGTAGAATAGTGAGGAAGAGATCTAGCATAGCACAAGGAGAGTAGAGGTGAACTGGTAGAGTTTACTGGTAGTGAAGCAGTAGGAGAAGTGTACCAGTGTAGCAGAGAAGGTATCTCACCGATAGAGTAAGGTATATGAAATGGTTACAAGATTCACTTGTAGCAAGATAACTACTTTTGGTAATTAATGTTTTCATTGTGATCACTAAGTTGTAGCTTGGTGTAGGGGTTGTATCTCCTTTGGGTTTTTCCCCATAAAAAAGTTAGGGGTTGGTGCTCCTTGGGTTGGTGCCCTAAACATTGTAACAATGTTTTGATTGTGAGGTTGGATTGGAGCAATAGACTCCAACAACATTTCTCACTGAGGTTTCTGCCATGTTGGGGTTTCCTTGTACATGCTGGTGTTATGTGATGTCCCCTTGTGTGATTGCATTTGTGTTGGTCTCCCCACTAACCAGTAAGTCTGTTCTAAGTTAGATCAATCGGTATGCTTACATAGGATAGTTAAAGGGAAAAGTTTGAGAACCATTGATTCACCCCCCTCTCAGTGGTGCATTGTGTCTAACAATTGGCATTAGAGTATAGGTTCCCAATTAGATGAGCTTTCTCAAGCTTGGGTAGATTCTTTCTTAAGGATACAATGGTTTGTTTAGTGTCAATCCCTGCTCCATTGCTTAATGGATAAAACTATGCCATTTGGAGTTGCAGAATGGAAGTCTACCTGTCCTTCCTAGGTTAAGATGTTTGGATGGTGGTTATTAATGGTCTCCCTAGGAATGTCATTCCTCCCACTGGATCAAAAGAAGAAAGAAGTTGCTTGTGCAATGAAGAAGCCATGAAGGCCATATTTAGTGGGCTCACCTGTGATGTCTCCTTAGAGGTGGATAGATGCAAAACAACAAAAAGATTATGGGAGAGATTGAAGAAGCTCTATGGAAATGAGCCTACTACTATAGGATCAGCTTGTAAAGACAGTATGATAAATATATCTCATGCTTCTGCAGATGATGAAGGCGCATTGGCCAACAACTGCACCATTGATGACGAAGGAACCCACCTCTTCATGGCTCAAGAATCAAAAGATGAAAGGCATACTTCTGAAAATGATCATGCAGAACACTCCTACTGACAATATGTGTTTGGGAGTGATGGTGAAGGTAAAGAAGAAGATGAAGCAGAAGTTGATCTTGAAGGAGAGCTTGTAAATGCACTTGACGAAATCAATAGAGTAAGAAAGGAATACAAGCTATTCAAGAATGATTCTATAGTGGAGTAGAACCAGTTAATCAAATGCCTTGAAGAATCTGAGAAATGTATCTCAGAGTTGAAGTCTTAGGAAGAAGATACCAAGGAGTTTTGGTGTGAAGATCTAGCATCTAGGCTAGAAGTTAAAGATAAAGAATATCAGAAGCTTCTTGGAGAAATGGAGTTTCTTTGAAATGACCTTGAGAAGTGTCAGGATGAGCTCAAGGTAAGAATCTGATTCGATGGCAGTAGTGTTGCCTTGGACAAAATATTGAAGAATCAAAAGCATGCCAAGGATACAAAAGGATTAGGAAGTGGTGCCAGTGAATGCTCCACCAGCAAGAATGTCCCCCACAATGACATTTTGTTTGTCTTCCCCAATGGAGAAAACAAAGGCCAAACCTTCACAGTCAGAAATGCTCCCTGGAAGAAGGTTGACCCAAGAACAACCAATGAGGACTTGCAGACAAAAAGGAATATCGATGTTGCAAGAAGAAGGAACAATGCAGATCCCAAAGGTAAAGGGAAGATGGGAGAAGACAACTTCATCGGAAGCAGAAACATGAGAAGATAACAAAGAGAACCTCCTACCGGTAGAGGACAAGGAAATGATACCACCCATGAGGAAAAGAAAGTGTGGGAGAGGACGAGACTAGATGGAAGAGCTACATAGAATGGACAACCAAGGATCCATTCTCAAAGAAGAAGAAACAGGGATGCTAAACCGGTAAGATCTCCTCATGCATGGCAAAATAAATTTGTAAGGCATATGCCATCCTTTACCGGTTACTGCTTTGCATGTAATGGCTATGGCCATAGGGCAGAAGAATGTAGAAAGAGATCTAGAAGGAATAATCTAGGATCTCATAGACATGATGCATATAAGAAAAATGTATCTAGGAGTAGATACATGCATGTCCCCTCTCCCAGTTATGCAAATGTTGTTTGTCATAACTGCAATGGTTTTGGCCATAGAGAGTTTGAGTGTAGGAAGAGTAACCTGCAGTCACATGGTGGCTGGTATAACTATGCTCTACAAAAAGGTGAATATAGAGCATATGGAAGTCAGAGACCTGCATGGAACCAAAGGAGAAATGTCCTTGCAGGAGCAAGAGGTCCACCGGTTTTGGTTGCTAGTCACAACAACATGACCAGAAGAAGATGGTCAAATTGGTATGTCAAGAGATTCCCCAAACATGAAGTTGGGATGTATGTTGTGTGCTAATATAGCACTACTTTTAGCTATGTTGGAGAATCAGGAAATGGAAGGACCCATTAGTAGAAAAAGGAAAGACCTGCTCCCAAGCCTAAAAATGGGAAGATGAATGAGACCAAGCAAGTATGGAGGAAGAAGACCATGGACCGGCACTGTGCATCCAATGCATAGGTGATATCTCCTAAGGCCTAAAGGAGATGCAAGATCTTAGGGGCAGTAATACACTTATCATTCACTCCCTCAGTGATGAAGGCAACATGGAAGAACATGTTGTTACCAGTATAAAAGAATGGATCACTACTGTTGTATCAATGTATGACAAGATAAAAATTGCAATCATATATAGCATGACACAAAGGTCAGGAGTCACAGGATGGTGCTCTAGTAGTGATGATGGATTGGTACAAGAAACCGGTATGTACAGGATGTTATCAACATAAATGCAAACAGGTACTTGCAGGTTATGTAAGACAATGAAGTTGGAGATCATTGCAATAGCCTCGGTAGCATGGAATGTGGAGTTCATGTCTCAGGTGATATTGGAAAAGACCTGAATGACATATGTTGGCCTAGTGGTTGACCATGTAGGCATACATGTTTATGGGCTAACCAGTTAGATTTATGACTTGATGATTACATTGTATGGCATTGTGTTCATCCAGGATCATGTCATAAGCTATGATGAAATAATGAAGCTGAAAGATCATCAGATGATCTCATTTGCACAGCTCAACCGGTACATGGAGATGATTGGAGGCCCTGGTATTAGACCTCACCAGAGATGAGGACCTAAGATGAATGACTTAGGGGGAGTTCAAGTGGCTATGATGCAAAGCCGAGATTCTTGAACTTGGAAGAGTAAGTGCAGTAACTACCCAAAACTATAGATGATGAAAAGTTACAGGAGGAATACCCAAGAAAATTTCATTGCAAGGGGTATCTACCTTTAATTTAGTTGTTTGTATTCATAGTACAATCAAATTTGATTCCTACTTGTCAGTTGTCTTGTTGTATTGGTATTACAATCACATTTGATTCCTAAAGAAAATTGGGATCAAATGAGAGGTGATGCAGTTTGACCGACAGGTGAGTAGTGTTCACTGACACATCCCTCTGCAATTGAGTAGTTTAACAAATGATATAAAGTTTGCATGCTCAATTGGTGTCAGTTGATAGTTGAATCCTCCACCTCAAGTGCCATGACTTGAGAAAATGCAACAAAATGTAACAATTGGTATCAAAGGAGGAGAGACATTTGGTAAAGAAAAAGGGGAGAAAGAATTATGTCAGTGACTGGTAAATACAAGGATGAATGATACCCTAACAACACCCTTTGCCATTGTTGTCAAAGGGGGAGAAAGATTTTGTAGTATACAAAATACTACATGTGTTGAGAATCCATGGCTCAGAGAAAGGGGGAGAAGGATTATGTAGTATGTCGGATACTACATGAGTTGACATCAATGCCAAAGGGGGAGATTGTTGGCATTGGGTTGTCATTAATGTCAACCGGTATGGGATGTCTACCAGTAGAAGTGATGTATGCATAACACTATCAAGAAGGAGTATAGGTTAAGATATCTTTGATATCACCTTATGTTGCAGAGCACCGGTAAGGTAAGGAAGACGACTCCAGGAGTCACTGGTACACAAGTTAATGCCTGACTTGTGTGTATGGAATGGTAAGGTGATCGGTACTAGTACAATATATCACTAGTAAGGAAAGGATGTTAACTGGTAAGTGATTTATTGACATGGAAAAGTCAGATCAAACAAGTGAGTGGTTGTTAGCTTGCAAAGGTCATGACCAGTGTACAAGAAGGATGATCAAGGTGCTTGGAAGTTGTTTGTGATTAAGAGGCAGAATTTTACCTAAATCACATCAACACTGGATGAGAAGAATGAACAGGTCACTGATATGCTGTGAGGTTGACGAATAGCAGGACTCCCACCAGATGAAGATGCAGTCATCATGAGAAGAAATTACTGACAAAGAGTGTGCCCACACCGGATCTATCAATGAAACAAACAAATGCCTTAAGTGCATGAAATCAGGGTTATACATTGACCAACAAAGAAGGCATGTTGAGATACTGGTACAGATGAAGAGTGATGTGTATGTCACTTTGAAAAACCAGTTGTGATATGGTCAGAGCTAATCAGAGTAGAAGGGTTGGATTGAAAATGGAGTTTGTTGAAGATTGATGACATCATGTCATCAAGAGGTTTTACCAGTATGAATGGTCATCAGTAATATGGACAAGGTGTAAATGAAGAAGACTCCCTATCTGATAAATATGAGCATTCTTTGGATAGACATGTCTAAATACCGGTTAAGGAGTTCCACTGGTAGTCCAACAAAGTACAGACATGAGGTGTCAATCGGTAAAGTGTGAGATACCAGCAGGGTTGGTAAACCGACATGAAAGAGGAACTGGTAGAGTGTTTGGTTGGTGATCCTATCTAAACCAACATGAATATCCAAGTTGGCATTTAGTCGACATGGATGCAACATGGAGTTAAGGTGGCAGACTTGCATGCAGTAGTAGATGGTATGGACACTGACGAGGTAGTTGTAGGGTTGGTCGACATTAATGGTAGATCCCACAAATCACGGGACGTGTTGCAGAGATGTTGCAGAGGTTTGTGGCTAGAGGTCTGGAGGACAAATAAGAGCCAGCTAAGAGTGATTGAGAAGATCAAGGTGGATGAAGGAAATGACAAGACCAATCTTGGTGCTTGACCAAGAGATCAACCGACAAGGTAAAAAGTAGATTGCCAAAGATATAAGGCATGGTCAAGAAGGCAGGTTTTGTCTATCAGAGAGATCAGGTTGGGCAAGATCTGATTGGATTTGGTTTTCCTTGAGGATGATGAGGAAAACCTAACTGCCTAAAATTTGAATTGGTTTTGGCGGGAAAACCAGTCTATAAATGTGCAAGCCAAAATTAGAGATGGTTGTCGTTGGATGATAGAGTTGTACTATTGAAGAGAAGAGGATAGAGCTAGTAAGAAGTAAGTAAGTGTTACTTTTGCAAGTGAGAGAAAATAAGTCAAAGTGCTCAATGAGTATTTGAGAAGAGAACAGAGGAGAGGGAGAACCAGGTTGAAGTGTTCAACCGGTAGTAGTGCAGAACTAGTAGTGTCCATACTAGCAGAGCAGAGGTGAAGAAAGCTACAGAGTAGGAAGACATAGAACTGATAGAGTGTCATACCAGTAAAGAGAAGAACAGTGAGGAAGAGATGTAGTAGAGAAGAAGGAGAGTAGAGGTGAACCAGTAGAGTTTACTAGTAGTGAAGCAGCAGATGAGAGTTGTAGGAGAAGTGTACCAAAGTAGCAGAGAATGTATCTCACCAGTAGAGTAAGGCATATGAAGTGGTTACAAGATTCACTTGTAACAAGATAACTACTATTGGTAATTGATGTTTTCATTGTGATCACTGAGTTGTAGCTTAGTGCAGGGGTTGTAGCTCCTTTGGGTTGTTGCTCATGAACAAGTTAGGGGTTGGCGCTCCTTGGGTTGGTGCCCTAATTCAGGGGTTGGTGCTCCTTGGGTTGGTGCCCTAATTCAGGGGTGGGTGCTCCTTGGGTTTGTTCCCTAAACATTGTAACAGAGTTTTGATTGTGAGGCTAGATTGGAGTAGTAGACTCCAATAGCATTGCTCATCGAGGTTTTTCCCATCTTGGGTTTTCCTCATACATGCTGGTGTTATGTGATGTCCCCTTGTCTGATTGCATTTGTGTTGGTCTCCCCACTAACCTATAAGTTTGTTCTCCCCACTAACCGGTAAGTTTGTACCAAAGATTCAAAGACAATAATATGATCTATTTCTATAATCTTTCTATGTTTTATTGTTGTTTTTGTTGTGTTACTCTTGCTGCATAAGCTGGTCAGTTCTCTTTTGAGGATTCACTGGTTATGGTTGCACCAAGTGGTATTAGAGTTGGTTATGAACTAGTTGGTGGAAGAGCTGGTTGTGAACCTTGAGGCATTCATTTGGGTGAACGGATCATCGAGTGGAGGTAGGTTGCAAGTGTGCTCAATAGATCACCGAGTGTGAGGCAATTGAAATTGGTAGTCAGATCACAGAGTTGAGGCAGTTCACTGGAGTAGAGGAGGAGATGCTTCCTAGAAGGATGAACCCCTAGAGGGTTGAGAAGATGATGAAGGATTTAAAGAATGAGATGAGGAATGAAATCCAGAATGCATTGACTGGTTTGCAGAGGAATCTAGGGTCTGAGGATGAGTATGAAGAAGTTGGAGAAGAGCTCGAGGTGGAAGAGGTTGAAGGACGTCTTATCTAGAAGCATAGAATTATCCTCATTGGATGTGCAAATTATGTGCACATTGTGCATTTAGTTTGTCTGATCTGCTGCAGTTTTTGTTTTGAAAAAACTGGAACAAGTACAGATGGGAGCTGGATCCCAAATGACACCTGATACATGACCATGAACTGAGTATTCTGGTGTAGCAGAGTGGACCCAGAAGTATCTTGTCATATTTATATGAGTGAATGATCAAGTTCAGTTAACCAAGACATTCAGTAGCATATCTTCTCTATGCTAAGATATTGATATGGTCAATTATCTCTATTTTTTCAACAATGGGAAATAATTATTGTTGATTTGATTTTGAGTATCCATAAAGGTAGTTTCCCATATTAGGAGTGTTGGAACGAAAACAAAAGTTAAAAGATTGTTCATAATAGAATGTTCTGGTCAATTTTTACTTTTTGAATTTATGGATGTTTTATTTTTATTGTTCAGATTGTAAGAAGATTTATGATAAAGATGATTATTTCAAAAGAAATTGGTTGATGTGATACATTCTAGAATGATTTTTCATCATTTTTATAGTTGAATTGATTAGATTTATTGAAATATATGTCATTTATTTTAAGATTGACAGTAGAATCTCATTTAACTAAATGATAATTATTCTCAATTTGAAATGGTTTTTGTCCAGGTTAAGAGTTTTTTAATGGAAAAATAGTTAAGACTGGCCATAATTAAATGTTCTCATAATAAGCTTTTTTGGATATGGTAAATTTTTGCTTTTGAATTTCTGGGAGATTTATGTTTATTATCAAATTTTAAAAAGATTCATGATAAAAATATTATTTTGAATAAAATTGATTGATGTGATGTATTAGAATGATTTTTTAAGGAATTTTTTATATTCGAGTTGATTGGATCTATTGAAATATATGTCAAATATTTTAGGATTAACAATAGAATTTTGTTTAACTAAATGTTATTTGTTTTTGATTAATGAAAAAGAAGGTTTTGAAGGGGCCCCGAAACCCTTTACAAGCAAGACTTAAACAACAAATGTTATTTGTTCTCACTTTGAAATTCTGATATAAATTTCTCTTTCATGATTTTTTAATCAATAGATATCACAAACAAAACTATAATTATGAACCTCGACTTTAATTAGAACACAATATCAACCTTTGTCCATATTGATAATCACTAGTTAGATCATTTTGTAGGAGAGGAGGTTGCCCATGTTAGGAGTCCTCCAATGGAAAAGAGATAAAAGATTGTCCATAATTGAATGTTATGATAATAAGCCCTTTTGGATATTGTAAATTTCACTATTGAATTTCTGGAGATTTTGTTGTTGAAATTCTAAAAAGATTCATGATAGAGATGATTATTTTGAGAGGAATCGATTGATGCAATGTATTTTAGAATATTTTTTTATCATTGTTATGATTGAATTGATTAGATCTACAGAAATATATGTCAAATATTTTAAGATTGTCATTATAATTTCATATAATTAAATGTTATTTGTTTTCACTTTGAAATTTTACTTTAATAAAATTCTCTTCACATGATTTTTGAATCAATAAATAATACAAACAAAACTAGAATTTCATGAACCTTGACTTGATTAGAGCACCATTAGAACTGACCATTATGCATATTCATAAGCACTTGTTCGATTATTTTGTAAGATTTGAAATGACCCTATAGATTATGTAGTAATCACTTGATAGTTCCTTTTGGACTACTTTTTAAAATCATAAATAAATTTTCCATTCATTTTAACTCACAAAGATGGTGGCAAATTGGTTGGAGATATTAGTGGTGTAAGAAACAATGAGAATATGCATGTAGTCAAAAGAGGAGAAGATTAAATGATGGGCATATGAAGCTACCTTTTTTATAGCGACTTTATTTTTCAAACTTAATGGTAATTGCTATTTATGGACCTCCTTATTTGATTAGATTGGATTAGCAAAGTTAATAAAAATTATATTCTTCTCACTTTATTATCATGAATAGATTATATTTGTATTGTGAGAAATTAGAAAGAAACTATATAAAATAGTATTGTTATTGTGTGAGTAAATCACTAACTCATTTGGGTGCATTTTCTGACGAACATTTCCGATGAACTATGAGATTTATTTCGTTTTGTCAGATCTTACAAGACAAATTGTGCCAATTTTTTATTTATTTTTAAATATTGTCCGACATTTGTCAAAATTCCAAGGAAACTAGTTATCGTTGGAATCTTTCTTGACGTTCGTCAGATTTCCGACGAAAAACAGAAAAGTGAAAAAAAAACCACGCGTGAACAATGTTTTCCGTACTTGTGACATCATTTTGCTTGGTTTATGAAGGTTATAGACCAAATTTTTCATAGCTTGATTTTTTTGCCTGTGAAGAAAAATCATGTCAGATAATATCAGTGAAGAACAAAATAAGGAGATAATTGCTAGATTGTGGTCTAGCTTGAAAATAAAAGGTGATGGGAAATGTTATTGTCCCTGCAAAAATTGTAAGGGCTTAAAGACTAGAAGAATTTTAATCACAACAACTAAGAAACATTCTAGGCAACATGGTCACATTAAAGGGAGCATGATTATTGTCCATTGGTAAGTTGTTCATTATATGTGTTTATATTGATTGCATTTGTAAATTTTTATATCATTTTAACAATTTATATACATAAAAAATCACTTGTTAATGAGATCATGATCATGGTTTATTTTTGTTGATCATTTTTATATAGGTGGGGCACCCTAGGGCACATGATATGGACTACCACACCCGGAGAATGTGGTTTTCCAAGTGGAGGAACATGGAGGTGTGAATATCAAAGCCGAAGATAATGATCCTATGGAAGAAGATGATCATGCGCCAGAAAACACAGTTGAAGATGATGGTACAAATACGTTGATCCATGACACATTTAGTACTGGCACAGCTGATCATGATGATCAAGATGACTTTGATGTTGTTCATGATTTACCTATACTTGAGAAGGAATACGAGCCCCTTTACGAAGGCTCCCAAACAACTCTTCTCTCTATTGTATTATTGTTGGTGAACTTGAAGGTTATGAATGGTTTATCCAACATAAAAATCTCATGTATGTTAAGGTATGTCATATATGTCATCTTTTTTCATTTATTTTTGTTCTTATTTCATCACTAGTAAATAAAAGGTGAAATATGTACCATTAATATTCTTTATATTAACAAAATATTTTTTTTGTTCTAGATTGATAGGTGATTTTTTGATACCACCATCAAATATTCTACCTCACTCATATCGAGACTTATCTGCCATTATGAAAGATATTGGAATGGAGTATCAAGCAATAGATGCATGTCCCAATGATCATATTATATATCATAAACCACATGAATTTGCAATAGAATGCCCTGAATTTAATATCAGTGGATATCAAACAAATCAACTAACAAAAAAGGTGCCTTGAAAGGTTCTTCATTATATTCCCATTATTCCACGTTTGCAATGATTATTTAGGTGTCAAAGATTGGCGCAATTTATGGATTACCATGCACACAATAGAAGTCAAGATGACATTCTTCGAATGCCTGCGGATGGTTCTACATTTATGGATAGAGGAAAAATTTTCACACTTTAAAGAAGAACCTCACAATCTCAGGTTTTCATTGGTAGCAGACGGTGTCAATCCATTTGGAGAGTTGAGATCTATTTACTCGATGTGGCATGTTTTTGTTATCAACAATAACATTCCTCCATGAATGTCAATAAAGAGGTAGCACATAATGTTAGAAATGATTGTTCTAGATATTTTTTTCATTTTATAGTCATGTACATTAAATTATATATATTGCAGTAAAATGGTTATAATAATTATGTAATGTTTTTGTTCATTCAACTAGGTAAGTACCAAGTTAAAGATATAAATGTATATATCGAGCCTCTTATCAACGAGTTGCTGGAGTTATGGAATGGTGTCATTATGTATGACATCTCTAGACCAATAGGAAAAAGACAATTTCAATTCCATGCAATGCTTGTATGGACAATTCATGATGCCCTAGGCCTAACACATTTTTGTGGTATGTTATAATGTTCAACTTGCGCACTTTAATAATTTTTAATTTTTTAAAGTATAAATCATGGATTTAAAAAAAAAAATCCATTCAATAAATATAATTATAAAGATTAACATATTGAATCCAATTATACATGATCTTGTAGGTCTTCAAACAAAGGGAAAATTTGCATGTCCAGTTTGTGGTTCAAAGATGAAATCGCATCATTCAACAAGTTTAGGAAAGCGGGTGTTTGATGAGTATAGGCACTTCCTCCACAAAAATCATAAGTATCAAACTTCTAAAAAACATCTTTTCAATGGGAAAGAAAAGACTACATCAAAACCATGAAGAATGACACCTTGCCTATAGAAGTTGGAATATAATAGAATTAATCGTCAAGGTAATGTCATTCAATCTAATTTTTTATCTATCATAAATGATATGTTTGGAATTTATATTTTTATATTGTGTTTTGTTTACTCATGCTATAATTGACGATGATTATCGTTGTTAACTTTTTAAACTTATATGCTTCGTGAAGGTCATCAAGGCATGGCTGCCCTACTATGAGCAGCTACAAATTGTGCATTTGTTTGATACTGTGCATAATGGAAAGAATAAAACAGAGACGTTATGGAAAATATTGGATGGAAGGAATGACAAAGAAAAAATTGTCAAAATTTGTAGTGACATTCAAGAATCCAATCATGCAATGAAAATGTCATTCAACTAAATAGAGATGGAGACCAAATTAATATAAGTGTCTTTCCTTGGTTATTAACAGAGCAGCAAAGAAATGTTATAAAAGAGGTCATATAAAAAATTCATTTTCCCACAGGATTTGCTACGAACATAAACAATCTCATAACAAAGAAAATGAATATGGGCCAAGGATGAAAACGCATGATTGGCATACCTTTATTAAAGTAATTATCCTAGACAATTTAGTAGGCTTCCCTACTATGCACAGCTACAAATTGTGCATTTGTTTGATACTATGCATAATGGAAAGAATATAACAGAAACGTTATGGAAAATATTGGATGGAAGGCATGACAAAGAAAAAATTGTCAAAATTTGTAGTGACATTCAGGAATCCAATCATGCAATGAAAAATGTCATTCAATTAAATAGAGATGGAGACCAAATTAATATAAGTGCCTTTCCTTGGTTATTAATGAAGCAACAAAGAAATGCTATAAAATAGGTCATACGAAAAATTCATTTTCCCACAGGATTTGCTGTGAACATAAACAATCTCATAACAAAGAAAAATGAATTTGGGCCAGGGATGAAAATGCATGATTGGCATACCTTTATTAAGGTAATTCATGTTCTTGTATATTTTCTATATATTTTCTATATATTTGTATACTGTATGTACTTTTTATTGTATTATGTTTAGTATTAGTTCTGGAAAAACAATGAAATGATCATTTTATAATTATTGCAGTACGTTCTACCTCTATCTCTCCTAGACCACTTCAACAATAATATCAAGCAAGTTATATATGATCTTGGAAAATACATGAGGTAAGTAGTGTTATTTGTTCAATTTATTGTATAGGTATATAATATTTGCCATTTGTTTTACTTGTTATGTAATATATTGTATATTATTTTGCTAATTCTGTTAATATATTTGCATCTCGAATCACTTATAGATGGTTGTCATCTAAAGAAATCCATAAAGAAGATATAAAATATTGGAAGACAAAAATTCCTCGTCTAATGTGTGAAATGCAAAAGTGTCTACCTTCGACATTTTTCAATGCACAAAAACACTACCTCATACACCAAGTTGAGGAGATTGAATTGTGTGGACCTGTACACACAAGGTCAATGTGGATGGTTGAGAGGCACTTAAAATTTTTTAAGGTTTTGGTTCGACAAAGAGAACATCTTGAGGGTTCTATGGTGGAGGGATATATGGTATACCAGACTATGGTGTACAATATTGAATATCTTCCTAAGTTTACAGCAAAGATCCATGTAGATCGCATTTGGGATCCCAATTCCATTAACAAATTTGAAGGGGAGTACCTGATGGGGAAAGGTAGATTGAGGAAAGTGAGAGGTAATCATTGGATGTTCATGGACATTAATTTGAATACATTTTACATTTGGTTTTTATATATATTGTAGTAAATTAATTCTTAGTCTTTATTATACATCAGTTGTAAATTTCTAGCTATTTTCTCTACAGATTCTTGAGAGTGGGATGCACTACATTTGTATGTCATAAACAATCTTGATTGGATGATGGTATGGATTGAACGATGTCAACAATTTGGTCACACATTAACATGGGAAGGTGTGGCTTCATTGGTTAAAGAAGCTCATCGTAATGGAGATTCTAATGTTACACAAGGGAAATTGATTTGGCATATGGTTTAAGAGATAAACAAGTACATATAAATATATTAAACACCCATATTATTTAATTTTTTTTCAATTGTAATGATGTATATATATATGTTGTTTTTTGCATACATTCGACCAAGAATAAATATGTTTATCAACTGGCGATGCAATAATTTTTACATGTTTGACATATTGCAGGTGAAACACCACAAGGCTATGTGGTGCAATGGTCATAAATTTCACATCAAAAAGTTAGATGACATGAAGAAAACTTGTGATTTTGGGATAACTGCAATATTTCAGGTGACTAATATTTCATCTAGAAGAAAGATACATCCTCAAGTCTCAGAAAATCGATATTATGGGATTTTGGATGATATACTTGAGTGTGACTTTGGGTCCTTCAAATTAGTTCTTTTCGTCATCTAGTGGTACAGACTACGATTGAATGAAAATGATCCTGACAGAACTGTTATTGAACATGATAATGGATTTATAATGGTCAATAGAAGTTCATTTGAGCAAGTTGGAAATGAGCCCTATGTTCTTCCAAGCCAATGTGAGCAAGTATTTTACTGAGAGGTTCCACATAAACCGGGTTGGTCATTTATTGTTAGACATGATCGTAGAGGAAGGTCGGTAAAGTATAATGTCATGGAAGAAGAAGATACAGAAGAACTAGAAGATGACGTACATGATTATTAGGACCAATAGATAGTTGATGATGTGTCCGATGAAGATGTCAAAGAAGAGGAACAAGATCACGATGATGTAGGAGTTAATGTTCATGAAGATGATGATATCAATGATGATGACGATGATGATGATGATGATGATGATGATGATGATGATGATGATGATGATGATGATGATGATGATGATGATGACAATGATGACAACGACGACGATGACGATGACGTTGATGATGAGGATGATGATGGTGATGATGATGATGATGATGATGATGATGATGATGATGATGATGATGATGATGATGATGATGATGATGATCCTTACAATGTCAATTATGGATCAAAAGATACAGACAAAGAGTTGGATGAAAAAGAAGATCAATGACATGATTTAAATGTATGATGTATGTGATTATTATATTATCTATTTGATAATGATTTCTTGATATTTTTTGGTGAAACCTAAATGTTGTGATTATGTGGGAGGACTTGTTTGTAATTATGTGGGAGGACTTTTACTTTGTGATTATCTTTACATGTATCTTTACATGTCAAGTCATTTATACTTTTACATTACAAATATTTGCATCATGTTGTGTTCCTTGCTGAGATATTTATGGAAAATTTAATGGATGAATCATTTTAATGGTTTGTTATGAAATAAAACAATGATTCCTATCATGATGTATGATGTACCTGATACTATTTAGTTCATTTAGCTTGAAATGAAACCCATCCAAAAATACACATCCCCCTTGAAGAAGACAAATTGCATGTCATTAACACAACAATTCATACAACATAGCACAAAAGATATGAGCCAGAAATGAATGTTCTCTTTATTGATTTTCAATATAAAATGGATACATTCATGAAAATATTACAGTGAGTCACCAAAACTACTAGAAGACTCTTTGTTGTTATATTAAGGTTTCTCTAATGCATACAAATCAAGAGTTTGGACTCCTTCTTCTTGGCCTTGAATTCTCTTTTATAACACAAGGGAGAAAAACAAGCCTTAGGATGAAGAAGACACATGTCAAAATTTAATTACATTACAAAAATGACCTAAAGCCTAAGACCTTGATCTCTATGTGCAACCTGCATTGAATGATGGTGGCTAAAAAGGCAGCATCATTAAAGCTCGAGCTGTGGGTCTGCAAAAGATGTTCTCACATCTGTACTTCATATATGCTTCTATCAAGATCAAAAAATGCAATCTGGCATGTAGTGGTAGGTGTCTTAGTGACTGTTCCTTGCCGGTCGAGTGTTCTAATCATTTTCCCAAAATGAACATGTTGCACAAAACTTTTAGGAATAGAAAAAATAGAAAGACTTTGACTAGTCGTCCTCTTTAGAGTTCTCTTCTTCCAAGGAGCAATACTTTTTATGTAGCACCTCAATCTCATCAGCTGGCCAAGAAAACCCTTCAGGCTATGCAATTCATTCATTGTTTCCTTTGTTTCGTGGGCAGGCACAACTGCTACTCCTAGAGAAAAGCTATGATACATTTCCTCTACTTCTATAATTTTATCAACAATATTAAGAAATGTATCTCCTTGGTTTGGATCATCTTCCAAGTATGTCAAGACAACATTTATTGCTTCCTGGAAACCCCGTTTCCATTCTTCTAAGCTCTTAATTTTCCTGTCATATGTCAAAATTATAGGGAGATACCACTTTTTGAGTCCTTGGAAAGAATCAATCATTCCCATCAATGCTTTCCTTTCCTCCTCTATGTTGGGTAACTCTTTATTCAATAAATTATTATTTTTCCAAGTTACCCCTACAATCTGAGGTGGTTGAGCCACATTTTTCATTGCTAACATAACCTCCTTCAAGGTTTGACCCTTTGGTAGCCACATAGCTCTAATTGGTTGAAAGAATGCAATAAATTCATCAAGCTGACTCAGGAGCTTGGATGCCAAAGAATATGAAGTGTGGAATTCATCCAATTTATCAAATATTTTATTTGAAATTCTCAAAATTGAATATTTCCTAATTTTAAAATAATTGCTTACAACTTCATCTTTTACCCTTTGCATTTCTTTGTTTATCTTCTCAAGCTCATTGGGTCTAATTCCTCCAGAAGAGTTAGCTGACATCTTCTTTATTTTCTCTTTCAATGCAATGTTCTCAACAAATAATTCATTGTACTTGGTATCTAAAACAACATGCATATCCTTTAGCTTTATATTCTTTTTCTCTAAATCCTCTACTATCAACTGAGAAAATTGGACTGTATGCTTGGAAATTGCTATAGCCTCTGAAGTAGTAGTGTCTTGTAAGGTCCTTAAAGTAACATCACTTGTTTTGTGTTGCACCCCTTGCAAAACCATGGGATTTTTAGTGCTAGGGTCCTTTGACCATAAAGCAAAAGCTTTTGAGCTTATATTTACACCGGAGCCATGATCTCCAAACTCTCTAGCAAAGTTGGGGTCCTTCTGCCGCATGACTTGATCTAACAAGAAAATTCTCTCAAAATGCCACCCCGAGACAAGGAACACTCCACTTTTCACTACCATTTCTCTGCCCTCTTGAGGAGTGCAATCAAAATTGTTCCTATCAAAATTGCTGATTTCTTTATCAGAAATGTTCTTCAATTTCTCCCTTAGCCAAAATGATCTAGACTTAGGGGTATTAACAAAAGTGTCATTTGTCATAAAGTTCTTTGAAGCAATAATCCTCTCATCATCTGCTTCTTCTATAGGGTTTGTTCTTGGGATGAGAGCCTTGTCTAGATCATTGAAAACTTTGGCATTTACATCATCTTGGAATGTTTCCCTTGGGGGAGAAGGTGGCGGCACTGAACTATCAAAATCCTCTTGAATATCTGTAAAGTCAGATATTTTAGCCTTTCCTCTTTCAATCTTCCTAACCTTCTTTGTTGTTACTCCCTCATCTTTCTATATACCCCCTTTGGAGGACTCTGTAGGCACTTCCTCAGTCTTAGCCTTGGGAGCTGGATCAATTAGTTTTCCTTTGTATTCCACTCCCTTTTCCTTGGCCTCTCTTCTTTGCAACTCCTCCTTTATTATATCATCTACCTTTCTTAACATGAAAGACATTCTTGTAAAATCATCCCTGAAGTGCCAGAAGAAACCTACAAAATTGGGATCCTCTTGTTTCTTTTCCCTTTCAAATTTAGTCATGAGGTCTCACTTCTTCCTCCTTTTCTCTACCTCACGTGGATGAGAATTCTTAATAAGATCTTCTCTTTCTACAAAACAAAAAAAATACCCCCTTTCCTTCAATTTATTTACTCTAATGTCATTTATATAGCCTTTGGGATCAAAATGTCTGGCTTGGGAAACCCTTAGCTTTTAATTCTTCACAAAAAAATCCTATACCTTTTGCAAGGTTCACAACCTACACTGAATTCATTGAAAACTATTTTCCTGGGGAGAAATTTTCCCTTTCTATCAGATTTGATTTTCTCCCTCTCCATCCACATCATTTGCCAGATGAATTCGAGGAATGCAAACCTTGGAGAGAAAACAATAGGCAATACATGGGGTCCCTGCTCACATCCATAAATTTTTATTATTGTACAATTTTCATAAAAGAAGATATCCCCAAAATTTGGGTGAATGAACACTCAACATAGACATGTACATCAGCCTTTCAACTCTTTATTCTCAGTATTTTGATTATCTCTTTAGGCAGCCTCAATAGTACTACCCCAAGTCTTGTGAAAATGTTCATCACAAAATGGTCAAAGAATACACAAAAGTCACCAAACTTAGATCCCTTGTGCCAAACCTAGGTCCATCTTTGCACCGGCCAATGGAGACCTGTGTAGGGATCATTTGTCTTTATTCTCAACTCTGGGCCCCAATATGGTCTATTTTGATAAAGAATTAAGTGGCACACCAATGAATAGTGCAAGAATACCAATTTTTCATCCTTATTTTCAACTCCACCAACCCCTCATGAATAGCACTTGCAAAACCATATGATTCATTTATTGTGGGGTGTTGAATGTTGATGGATATCATCATAAAATTAATGGGCGATTTGGTGAGGCCACAATCAACTCCAAGGACCTGCCCTAGTGCATAATAGGTTTTAAAAAAATAGGGCTCAAAACAATCAAGCTTGAAGGGCTCCCTTTTAGATGGAAGGACATAATTTTGTGAATCCTTGTAAAGTTTCCTCATGAAATGAGGAACAAGATCCTTCTTGTACCTGTCCTTTTTTGTTTTCATAGTCCCTCTTCAAATTATCCTTGTTTATAATTGTGAGGGCAAACTTATCTAAATCAAAACATTGAATGATAGCCCCAAGAAATATGTCTAGTAGGACATATCCTTTAGTAGTCCTAACTGTCCAGATTGGAACATCATATGCCTTTGCCAGCTCCCTTGTGAGCATAGTCTCTACAAAATAATTGGGCACCACCAATTTGCCAAGGTTCAATGTCCAGGGGTTGCACATTGGGATGGCCTTGTCTTTCTTTCCATAGAATGAATGAAAAATGTCCCAACCCCTTTCCTTGGTGAAGGCATCCCTACACCCTGCCTCTTTTTTATTGCAGATAGTCCTCAGATGATCCTGCATTATGGATCCCTCAAATAATTCTAGCAGATCTTGGGATAAGATCCTAGTCTGTCTTGTTACCCTCTATGTGATTTATTCCAATATTTGTTCAACCTCTTGTCATAACTCTTTGTAGCATCGTAAATTGTACGCACTTGCTAAAGTAGTACAATTTCACACCTAGTTTAGCACCTGCCTTGGCGCATTTTGCATTTTGCATTGCATTTCCCCTTTAGCACTTAATTAATTAAATTAATTAGGTCTAAGGTTCTATTTTATCATCTCCCATATCATAAAGTTGGGCCCTTTTCATTAAAGTGTGCCCCTTTCATTTTATTCCTCCAATACATCATTTAATCAAAAACCCTAATTAGGTCCTATTTTGAACTTGGGGGCTTGATTTCGGGGGTCAAAACATCTCAAAATCAGCTATAACTTCGGGATTCGCTCTAAAATCATCATATCCAACGGCCCTGAAAATTTGGTGAAAAGTTGTCGGGACCATGGCGCCCGGCGTGCACATGGTCCTGGACAATTTTCCCAAAATTTTAGGAGCACGACCCAATCATAAAATAAAGCTTAACCCCAAGAAATTGGCAGGAGATTCAATCTCTAGGTCGGCCAAAAGTTGAAATTAAGACCTAGGGTTTCATATATAAGAGCTCTCTTTCTTCATTTGAAAGGATCCAGATTTTTGGTTTTCAGGGACTTTCTATGTAGCGAAAGAGCAGATCTTTGAAGACTTCAACAATATTCAAGATCCATCCATCAAGCATTCATCAATTTCATTCATCCATTTAGGGCTTTGAAGACATTGAAGAGCAATAGGGGATTACCGACTGAAGATTGGCTTGTACCCCTCCCTTGGGGTTGGGTATGATTTCATGTTGTTTTCATGTCTTTGCATAAGCCTCATTATATTATTTGTATTCATGCTTTAGATCACTTTGCATCTTGATTTGGAGCATTTACATTATCATTTACAAGAAATTAGGGTTTACTTTCTAGGTTGCTCTAGTTTGCTTACTTGAATTTTAGGATCTTGCACACACACAAGGTCTGCACACACACTACTTTTACAATACAACTTGGCTATTCATGGAGGTGGAAATCACCAAAGTGGGGGTTTGACTAAGGAAAAACCCTATATAGCTGCCCACCATACCTTTTCAGATATAAGTGCAGGTTTCGGGATTTGGACGACGCCGCAAGTTGCAGATTTGACGGAAGCAGACCAAGACAGAACTTCACACCAAATTTCAGAGAAAAAGACCAAGACAGGGGTGTGGGGTGCCCTGGTCCTACCAGGACAGGGGCACTAGGTGCCTTGGTCCCTGGGACAGGGGCGCTGGGCACCCTGGTCCTTCTGTCAGACAACAATTTTCAGCATTTTTGACAGCTTTTCAGGTTGCAAAACAGCAGTTTCCAGAGCAGTTTCAGGGGCAGAATCAGGACAATGGCACCCACGCCCCCGTCCCAAACATTTTCACTCAGATTTTGACTCCGGGTATGCATTTTCATTCTTGTCTTATTCTTGTGTTTATAACTTTCCATAGTTTAAGTTCAATTCTGCAATCTTGTTATTAGTTCATACTTGCACTTTGGGGTTGGGAATTGAACTTGCATCATCTTATCTTTCAATTACAACAAAGGAATAGAAATCCTAATAGGCAGCCCATGGCTCTCTCTTCCACAAAAAGAAGTAGCCAATTGTGTGATACCTCTAGGCTCTTTCGTATTCCACAAATGTGTGATTGAAAGTGAGATTAGGGCATGTTTGCTTAGTTTCACTTTTTCCCCCACACATTTTGGTGAACCCGACGTGAACTCCAATCTTCTCTAATTCTGATTTATGTTTTCAAATTTGAGTGTTTATGCTATTTCAAATTCAAATTTGTATTTACAAGTTTTAATTTCTTGCAAGATTCAAAAAATTTAGAGGAAATTTTTGCTAAAACCCTAATTTTTTTCAATTCAAAGTTGAACTTGTGGATAGCTTGGGATCAATAATTTCAAATCTGATTTAGGAACTCATTTGAATCATAAATTTCATTTTCTAAATCTACATTCTAAGTGCTTGCATTGGTTAAAATTAAACATTTTCTTCTATTTTGCATGTGTTATCATTTGAAAGAGGAAAATTGTTGTCATGATGCATTCATTTCATAGATGTGATAATGGGTTAGCTTCCCTTGTTTCAATTTTTCCTTCTCCTAAAGAACCTCCCCCCATATATAACAACATTTTAGTGCCTAAAAGAGTTTCTACCAATCCCTTTGAGACTCTCCCATGCTCTAAGGATGAAGACTTTAAGAGTGATCTTGACAATTCTCCTAAAATGTGCCCTTCCTATTTAGCTATCCTAGAGGAAGAGAATGATATCATAAACAGCTTTCTTAATGTTACTTCACCTTTCCTACATTTATTGATGGACATTGACTTATTTTCTCCTAAAGTTGGTCCTTCCAATGGGGGCATGTTAGTGCAACAAGAGGTTATGAACACTTCTTTCAAAGATCTCCTTCCTAAGCATGAATCTTTGGAGACATATGTTCATGTTCCTCCTAAAAAACACTCCCTTCATGAGGATCCTTTTGTGCAAGAAGATGACATTATCCCTACATTTCCTAGTGATGGCATTTTCTTTTCCAACAAAATTCCCACTAGAGGTGATGAATTAATGATAAATGCTTACCCTTCTCCTAAAGTTTGTCTTACCCATAAGCATCCCTTAGAGAAAGAAGATGAAATAATAAGCAATTTCCTTAATTCTCTCTCCCCTAAATATCATATTGAACATATTTTGAGGAAAGAGGATGAGTTTAACACATCTATTGATCCTCTCCCTCCTAAGGATGAGGAATTAATAAACAATGTTATCTCCTCTCCCGAAATTGACAATACTTCAAACATTCCTTTCAACCACTTCACTATTTGGGATGAACCATTAGAAGAAGGTGTAGATTATTCTCTACCCCATGAGAGAACCCTAGCCAAAGGGGATGAAATCAAGATTGAAAACTCCCTTGATAGTTTCTCACCTTCCTTGAATCTCAATTATTCTCCCTCTCCTCAACTTGGTTCTACTCATAAGGAAACCCTAGTTCAAAGAAAGATGGTTAACATCTCTTTCAAAGATCTCCCTCTCAAAAGTGAGACTTTAGAGAGTAATGTTGATCCTTCTCCTAGAGAGTTTATTCCCCATGTAGATCCTTTGATGATAGAGGATGATATGACCTTTCCTAGTATTACTCTGCCTACTAGAACATCAATGCCTACCCCTTGTCTCTCTCCTAAAATTGATTTAATCCATGATGAGATTTTAGTGCAAGAGAAGACTATCAATAATTCTTCCAACACTTTTGTTCATTCCTCTAAACCATCCTCAATCAATTTGATACATGTGAATGAAACACCTAACAAACCTCTCTTCACTGTCTAAGGTGCTTGTCCTTCTCAAAATTCTCAACCTTTAAACAAGCCTATCTTAGTGGTTCAAGGTGGTTATGCTAATGATTCTTTTTGCACTCCTAAGAAACCTATTATTACTGTGCAAGGAGGTTATTCTTCTAAGAGCCCTTATGAGTATGCTAAGCAACTGACTAGAGAGAGTTATAATGCGGTTGCTCATACCTATAACACAAGAAACAATAGGCAGCCTAATCCTCCTCCAGTTATCCCAACTTCACTTCCTCCTTCCCAACCTATTCTTCCTCAAGCTCCTCGTATTTCACAAATGCTTAGTAAGGACTATGATCTTATTGAACAACTTAAAGTTACCCCTGCTAAGATATCCCTTTGGGATTTGATCCAAACTTCTTCCGCTCATCATGGAATGTTACAAGATGCCTTGAAAGATTTGACTGTTCCTCTACCTAATACATCTAGTAATATAGTGTCTTTGGTTAACTCTGTGATGAATCCTAAAGCTCAAATTGTGTTTACTCAAGATGAGTTGCCTACTAGTGAAATTCAACATCGATATGATCCCTTGATGATTGTGGTTATCATAAATGACAACGCTATAAGACGAACACTGGTAGATAATGGTTCTGGCCTTAATGTGTGTAGCATTAATCTATTGCATAAGATGAATGTGGATACATCCCTTATTGAGCCTGACTCTCATCCCATTCGAGGCTTTGATAATGTGGCTAAGTCTTCATTAGGTATTATCACCTTACCCATCACAGTGGGACCTGTTACTTTGCCTACTCCTATCCATGTTATGTCGGGAAATCTAACATACAACTTGTTATTAGGGAGACCTTGGATTCACAGTATGAAAGTTGTCCCCTCTACATTGCATAAACAAGTTAAATTTATTTATAATAATAAGACATATACCTTGATAGGTGATACTAATTTTCAAGCTTGTTTGCAAACATCTACTTCCAAAGGGAGTTCTTCTAAGCCTTCCTCTTCTAGTGATGACTCATTAAACAAGATACCTATGGATGAATCATTACCCTCCGATAATCAAAATTCTTTGGATGAGTCTGAAGTTCCTGAAGAAGATTCTTCTCAACTTGAATCTACACATGAAAAGGCTTTTTATCCTGAGAAGGTTCTTGTAGAAGATGATTGGGGATCTCTTGATTTCAATCCCACCTTTGTAGGTGAGTATAGGGTTCCTCCTAGAGAGCTTAAAGTTAAAAAGAAGGAAGAAACTAGAGATCAATCAGTCTTACCGGAACCTATGAGCAATAATTTTGTGGCTGCCTCTCAAACTTCTTCTCCTCACACCTCTAATTTTGAAGAATTTGATTCTTTGTCTTATGAAAAACCACCTTTTCTTTCTGAAATGGCTAATCGTTATGGTCCTGGGTTTCATATTTTGGCTAAGAGTGGCTATAGTGGAAATGGTTGTGGTGCAAATGAACAAGGAATTAAAGTTCCTTTAGAACATAACATGCATGAATATTCATTTGGACTTGGATATAATCTTTCTAAGCCCACCAAAGCATCTAAAAGACCATCTCTCAATGTGAATGCTATATTTAGTAGTGATGATGATCTCACTTCAACTAAATCATCTTCTACTTCTATCAACTCTCATTCCCCTCATAAGGAAATCTTGGCGATGAACAAATCTCTTTATGACTCCCCTCAAATTTCTAAATCCACTTATGAATCTTTATCTCCTATTCATTATAAAGTCCTTTCCTCCAGGGATAAGGCTCTAATAAATTACACTCATCCCTCTTCTAAGATTTCTTGTGACTTTTCTTCTTCAGTTTTTATCATTTTATACATGTTTTTGATCTCACTTATAGTTGAGCATTTAGCATGTCATATTCAAATACCTCATTCAATCTATCATGTCTTTAAATAACATTAATGGCTATTATGTTGCTCATCATTATGTGACATTGGTAGCTCATTTACTGGGGGCTCATTGTCATTCATGATGGTACAATTTCAAGTGCAATCATATTTTTGAAGCAACATAATAGCCTAATTTTTCTATGTTATCTCTTGTTCCTATGGGAAATATTGATCATCTTTTCTTTAGAATCCTCTTTTTCTAGATATGGGAGAAGATGTGTATTCTCTTTCTTATCCTACCCACTTCTTGTGAGGAGCATTTTACATACACTAATGTCTTGCAATTTGCTTATGTCTAGATCTCTCCCTAGAAGATTGTGTAAGTCCTTCTCATTATCCTTATCCTTGGGAGGCAATGATCTTTCCTTATTTTTATCTAAGGATCCACTTTTTCCTATTTCGTGGATGGTGTGAACTTTATTACTTGATGTTATTCCTTGTATGCATTTGTTGTTGTTTGTTCAAGGATTCTCTCTTACAAGGGGTGTAAGTCCTTGACTACAACCTCTTTTGCACTTGGTAAAATACATCCATAATGAATTCACTCTCTCAATTGGGTTAAAAAGAGAGTCATCCTTCATTAAGAATCACTTTCACCTCGCAAAAGAAGGAAGTATTGCATTCTTATTCTCTTCTTTGTCTTATTCTAGAAGATGTTATATTTGTCTAAAACAATTCCTCTCGGGGATAGGTGTCTTTTGTACAAAGATCTCTTCTCCTCTAAGGATCTCCTTTACACATACTACAAGATATCCCTTTTCAACTATCTTATCCTTGCTTAAAGAGTGAAAAACTCTCTTGCTTGGATCTATGACATTGTTGCATTTTTGGGGTATCTTCTTTTGTGATGAAGGTAGGTATCCTTGTTCTACTTTGCTTATGACATAAACATTACACTTTTTGAGCAATGGGTCATTCTCAGAACCAGAGTACAGACTCTTAGAGCGAGATGTCTCCATTTTTATTTTATACAAGGTGATTATTCTCGGAACCAGAGCACAGACTCTTAGAGCGAGATGTCATGCTTTTGTACTATACATATACAGGTTGTAGCATACTCGGGCATAGACTCCTATGAGGTGCTTCTAACCTCCCTTACACACACATGCACGAGGTTGAGTGGAACTAGCGGCATAAGGCTAGACTTTCTCACTCTCCTCCCTTACATGGATCACCTTGACAGACTCTAGGGGCTAGTTTTCCATGTCCTTTTTCCCATGGATCACCTAGACAAGATCTAGGGGCGAGAAGTCCATGTTTTCTCGCTCACTATTCTTCTCATGGAGCACCAATGTGTGTATTCATGCTTTTTTCCTTTCTTTTCTTCTCTTTGCATTTTGTTTCCATTTACATCCTTCATCTTGTGTTAGAGAACTCTCAAATCCTCACACTCTTTGTTGTGTTGGAGTTGATATTTGGTCCTCTTTCTTACCAAATGATTCTCCATTAGTTTTTGATCTCATATCGAATCCTCTTATGAGCATTTGTCATCAATATTCTTTAACAATTCGAAGTGGTAAACATGATACCCTGTTTCAACTCACTAAAATTAGCAAGCCGAAACAGGGGGGGGCATATAGCTACCCTCTAATTTTCATCACCTTCCTTAGTAAGCATTAGGTGATTTTGTGATCTAACGTGTGTTTTGTAGGGTGCGGTTCCTAACTGTGTACTGCAGATACCGCTGGGGGCTTCGTTCGACAGACTTATGGATATATCCTTTTTCAAATAATGTTTACTTTTCTGTACTTTAGCTTGCATATGCACGTAGTGTTCATATGACCGCTAAAGTGGGGGCTAAATGTAGTGTCGTAAATTGTACGCACTTGCTAAAGTAGTACAATTTCACACCTAGTTTAGCACCTGCCTTGGCACATTTTGCATTTTGCATTGCATTTCCCCTTTAGCACTTAATTAATTAAATTAATTAGGTCTAAGGTTCTATTTTATCATCTCCCATATCATAAAGTTGGGCCCTTTTCATTAAAGTGTGCCCCTTTCATTTTATTCCTCCAATACATCATTTAATCAAAAACCCTAATTAGGTCCTATTTTGAACTTGGGGGCTTGATTTCGGGGGTCAAAACATCTCGAAATTAGCTGTAACTTCGGGCTTCGCTCTAAAATCATCATATCCGACGACCCTGAAAATTTGGTGAAAAGTTGTCGGGACCATTGCGCCCGGCGTGCACATGGTCCCGGACATTTTTCCCAAAATTTTAGGAGCACGACCCAATCATAAAATAAAGCTTAACCCCAAGAAATTGGCAGGAGATTCAATCTCTAGGTCAGCCAAAAGTTGAAATTAAGACTTAGGGTTTCATATATAAGAGCTCTCTTTCTTCATTTGAAAGGATCCGGATTTTTGGTTTTCAGGGACTTTCTATGCAGCGAAAGAGAAGATCTTTGAAGACTTCAATAACATTCAAGATCCATCCATCAAGCATTCATCAATTTCATTCATCCATTTAGGGATTTGAAGACATTGAAGAGCAATAGGGGATTATCGACTGAAGATTGGCTTGTACCCCTCCCTTGGGGTTGGGTATGATTTCATGTTGTTTTCATGTCTTTGCATAAGCCTCATTATATCATTTGTATTCATGCTTTAGATCACTTTGCATCTTGATTTGGAGCATTTACATTATCATTTACAAGCAATTAGGGTTTACTTTCTAGGTTGCTCTAGTTTGCTTACTTGCATTTTAGGATCTTGCACACACACAAGGTCTGCGCACACACTACTTTTACAATACAACTTGACTATTCATGGAGGTGGAAATCACCAAAGCGGGGGTTTGACTAAGGCAAAACCCTATATAGCCGCCCACCATACCTTTTCAGATATAAGTGCAGGTTTCAGGATTCGGACGACGCCGCAAGTTGCAGATCCGACAGAAGCAGACCAAGACAAAACTTCACACCAAATTTTAGAGAAAAAGACCAGGATAGGGGAATGGGGTGCCCTGGTCCTGCCAGGACAGGGGCACTAGGCACCTTGGTCCCTGGGACAGGGGCGCTGGGTGCCCTGGTCCTTCTGTCAGACAGCAATTTTCAGCATTTTTGACAGCTTTTCAGGTTGCAAAATAGCAGTTTCCAGAGCAGTTTCAGGGGCAGAATCAGGACAGTGGCACCCATGCCCCCGTCCCAATCATTTTCACTCAAATTTTGACTCCGAGTATGCATTTTCATTCTTGTCTTATTCTTGTGTTTATAGCTTTCCATAGTTTAAGTTCAATTCTGCAATCTTGTTATTAGTTCATACTTGCACTTTGGGGTTGGGAATTGAACTTGCATCATCTTATCTTTCAATTACAACAAAGGAATAGAAATCCTAATAGGTAGCCCATGGCTCTCTCTTCCACAAAAAGAAGTAGCCAATTGTGTGATACCTCTAGGCTCTTTCGTCTTCCACAAATGTGTGATTGAAAGTGAGATTAGGGCATGTTTGCTTAGTTTCACTTTTTCCCCCACACACTCTTTAAGGGTCGTGGCTAGAGAAAGATGAGGAGTAGGTTGTGCTAGTGGTTGCTCCACCTGAGTTGATGACTCCCCTTTGGACAACTTCCTAGAGCGCTTTGTAGGCTCAGGGGTCTTTTCTTTTGTTTGAGCAGCCTCTTTGGCTGGCTCCTGAGGGTTTTCTCCTTGTGGGATTAGCTTATGAGGAATTGGGGCTTCCTCAATAGATGGATTAACTGAAGTAGGAGCATCATGTGCAAGGGATGAGGTTTCAGCAAAGGTGGCTTTGGTTGATGCCTTCTTGGTGCTCTTCCTCTTCTTTGGAGTCGACTTCCTTGTTTTAGGAGTAGCGGAGGGCTCATTTGAAGATTCACTATCATAAATGATAGTGATGGTCTTTCAGATGGTTTTTCTTTTTTTCTTTGTGGCCTTCTCTTTCAGAGGGGAGCTAGCTTCGACCTCCTCTCATACTTGTGGGGTAGTTCTAGGGCTTGGTTGCACATAAGGGGCACCTGAAATTTCTTTCACAGGGGGAACCATATCTAGAGGTGTAGCCTCATTGACATAAATTGATGAGCTTGCCTTAGTTACATGGGTTTTCTTGGTAGCAAGGGTAGCAGATTTCTTAGCAGGGGATGCCATCTTAACAATTTGGACTGATTAAAAACTTGGAAAGAAATTGCAAGAGTAAAATCTACCAACTTCTAGGGCACACATGCAGGCAACTCAAGATATTACTGTAACAATCTGATAATGCACACAAGTGGGAAAAAAATAGTTACTGTTTTTCTCTTCAACTGAAAAATATTGGGAAGCATGCTGGAATGCTGAAATTCGCCTTTTCTCACTCTATGTTGCTATGAAATCTCTCTGGATGCAAGGAGAGAAAGAATGCCACTGAATTTTTAATTTATTGTGATGCCATTAATTTATTTGTGTTGGATAGAGGTAATCGTTGGCGCCAATTTTGAATTTCATTCATCGATCTAGCAGTTGACTATCAGGATTGCTCGTTGGCCTTCCCTGAATAATGATGTGGAATTCTCTCAAAGTTCCTCATGTCAAATTATAATTTCATACTCTATGGAGCCTCCAAAGCCATCTTAACTTTATATGTGGGATAAGATTCTGTTGTAATTTTCCTCTGTTTTACTTATCCCGTGGTGTCACTAGCCATTCCTTATATCTTCATGGGATAAAATTCTATTTGCTTTCTTGGGAGATGTTATCTCACGTTGATCTTAACCCTTCCTTTCGCCTTTCACCTGCAAGTCCCTTTCTTTGTGTTTTTATCATCCGCGGGATAAGCTTTTGAAATAGTGTTTTCTTATCCCAGAGCATCTTTTTGATTCCCGCGGGGACACGCAGGATAAGGCTTTCTCTTATTTCCCCTTCACAATTCTTATCCTACGATGCACCTTTGAGTTTCACCATTGTTCTGGATCTTTTCTGCCCCATGGGATAAGCCCTTTTACCTTTTGCTGAAGTATTTTGTTATCCCGAGACTCTTTTCTTATCCCTGCAGGGACATGCGGGATATGAAAATTATTGCATCCTTCTTTGTTGACTTATCCCACGTTGCCTTGTAATGCTATTCTAGTGGCATGGAAATCCTACGGGATAAGCTTCTGTTGTAATTTTCCTTTGTTTTACTTATCCTGTGGTGTCACTAGCCATTCCTTCTATCTTCGTAGGATAAGCTTCTATTTTCTTTATTTGGAGATCTTATCCCAAATTGATCTTAACCCTTCCTTTCGCCTTTCGCCTACAAGCCGCTTTATTTGTGTTTTTATCATCCACGGGATAAGCTTTTGAACTAGCATTTTCTTATCCCAGAGCATCTTTCTTATCCCCATGGGGACGCATGGGATAAGGCTTTCTCTTATTTCCCCTTCACAATTCTTATCCTGCAGTGCACCTTTGAGTTTCACCATTGTTCTGGATCTTTGCTGCCTCACGGGATAAGCCCTTTTATCTTTTGATTAATTATTTTGTTATCCCAGGTCTCTTTTCTTATCCCCATGGGGACACGTGGGATAAGAAAAACATTTCATCCTTCATTGTTTACTTATCCAACATTGCCTTGTAATTCTATTCTGGTGGCATGGAAATCTTGCGGGATAAGACTCCCTTTATATTTAAGTCAGACCTTATCCCGCAGACATTTCACAGTGTTTTGGGTTCATTGTAGGATAAGCTTTTACCGCTTGTTTTCTTTGACCGCTCCTTTCTCACTTTTTAATTGTCGTGGGATAGGGACTCCTTTGTAATTATTTCTTTCTTCTTATCCTGGGGGGTTGAAATTCACATTGAAACTAGTTGCGGGATAAGGAACAGGGGGTGCTTCCTTTTGAAATATTATCCCACGTGATCGAGTTACTTGGGGTTAGCACTTAAATGATCATTTATAACACATGGAAAATGTCATGGGTTAAGTGATCATGCACGGGGCCTTCCTAGGAAATAAAGAACTTAAGACCCAGGGTTTTTTACGAATACTTAAGTCCCCTTTGTCACTGTATAAATCCATATTCTTTGAAGCTCCTTCGGCCATCTCAGCTATCTCCACTGGATAATCCTCTATTGTAGATTTCCCTTGTTTTATTTATCTCACGATGTGATTTACCCCTTCTATCCTCGTGGGATAAGCTTTTATGTGTTTTACCTTGGAAGCCTTATCCCGCATTGCTCCTAGCCTTCTACCTGCAAGCCCTTTTCCTTTATGTTCCTACCCTCTGCAAGATAAGCCTTTGAACTAGCGTTGTCTTATCTTGCAATACTCCTTTTACCCCTGTGAGAACATGCAAGATAAGCTTTCCCTTATTTATAGCTTATAACTCTTATCCCGTGGCCATCTCTGAATAAGAGGAACACATTGTGAGATGAGACTTCCTCTTCTTTCCTTTAACACTCTTATCCCGTGGTGCACCTTTGAATCTTACCCATTGATCTTTCATTCACCTTTGTTGTGGATGTCTGCTCCCTATAGGATAAGCCCTTTTACCCTTTTCTTAGTTATTTTCTTATCCCGTGACTCTTTTCTTATCCCTGCGGGAATGGACGAGATAGAAAAGAATAGCACCCTTCTTTGTTGACTAGTCCCGCGTTGCCCTGTAATGCTATTATGGTAACTTGGAGACCCTGCGGGATAATATTTCCCCTTTATGTGTAAGACAACCCTTATCCCGTGGGCCTCTCACAGTGCTCCTATATCATTGTGGGATAGGCCTCGACTGCTTATTTCTTTTAGCTGCTCCTTTTCTTGCATTGATCTTAACCCTTGCAGTTGTCGCGGGATAAGGATTCCTTTGTAATTTTATCATTCTTCTAATCCCGCGGTGCCAGTCATTGATGCAAATGTGTCGTGGGATAAGATGCATTGTCTAGAAACTATCATTTCCTTATCCTGCAAGGTTGAAAATCATATTGAAACGCCCAACGAGATTGAAGAAGTTGAGAAAATACAACTTCAGAGATCCCAAGAACACCTGTTAGCAAAATACCTGTCACAAGAGAGATTGGAGACAAAAACACAATAAAGGCTCTGAAAAAAAGATTATCATTCAGAGAGGGAATAAAAAATAAAGTTACAATACAATCCTTATGACAGGAGAATTAGAAACCCTAAAGATGTGCAACCCTAAAGAGATAAAGAGTATTTAATAATTAGAATAATTATTAAATACCTACAATATTATTAAATGCCTAAGTTTAGCTTAAGCGTAGATTATAATAGACTAATAATTAAATAAATATTTATTAGCTAATACAAGATAACTCTAACACCCCCCCTTAAGATGAACTTAGGGAGTAGCTAAAAAACTAAATGCATGAAGCAAAAAAAAAATTGGGTCCCGACAACAAGGCCTGATGAGGTACCCAATCACAACCAAATCTTTATGAATCGGAGAAATAGAGAAAACCATGTGGGAAAAAAATCTACTCCAAAAAGAGATGGAAAAAGCAAGTGAAGGACTGAAGAAGCCTCCAAACAAGAATGTTCCAAAAAGATAGGAACAAGAGAAGATCATGACAAACAACACTGAAGCATGAAATAGCTACAAACACTATCAAAGAGTAACTATTGATTTGAAGAACCTCCACTGAAATAGAACATGACCAGTTAGAGAAGATTGTAATCTGCACGAGTGCTCTCAAATGACACTACTCGAATTAGATGGCAAATAAGGGCAAACAACTGAACTCGAAGATACAGATGGCATGAGACACCAAAGCCTAAAGAGTTGATCAATCAAACCAAGGAAGCATTAAAACAATAGGACAAACCTCCCCATAATGCTGAAAAGGGAGAGGGACAGGTACACTGAAAAGAATGGCCAACAAGAACTACATGATGAAAAACCAGGAACATCAAAGGTGCAGAGAAAAAGTACATAGTGTCATGGAAGGAACACTCACTTGACACACATCATGAGGTGAATGTCATAGAAGGAACACTCACTGGACAAAGGTAGATAGAAAAAAAAAGGCAAACATCAACCCCCCCATGGCACTTTATAAGTAGTGCATGTACAATAAGGCACAAGATGTGCAAGATCCCAAGTAAACAATCCATGATGGCACTTTATCTCAATGTGTTTGCATAAATAAAATGCTACAATGATAAGAAGAGACAAAAGACTAGAAACAAAAAGAACAACAAAAAATAAAACATCCTACTCAGAGAAAGAGATCCCAGGACCTAAAACATCCAAGATATTTACCAAAATGTTGAAAAGAAAAAAACTAAATAAAATATACCTAGAGCAAAATCTAGAAATAAAACTCATATGACTGAAAAGTACACAGAATAAGATTTCAAACAATATAAAGTTTTCAAAAAACGGAGTTCTGATGCTCAAGTTATGTCTCTTGGAGTGCAAAAAAGAACCTCTAGCTTGGACAAAAAAAAACACCATCAAAATGAAAAATCAAAATTTCAAACCTCTAGATTTTAGTAGAGCTCAAAAAGAGCTTTTTGGTGCCTATTTGTTTTTGAAAAACCAACTCCGTTTGCCCACGTTACGGCCAAAAGAAAAAAACCCCTTTTGTAGGGCATAAAGAAGGTTAAAATATTTATTTTATTTTTGATGAAAATCTTTTGATGCATTTGTAGGTACAGCCGTATGGATTTTTTTGCCTCGTAAAGCATGCCAATGAAAAAATATGACCTAGATGCCCTTGTCACCGAAATAGGTCGAATTATATATCAAAATGATTGGAAATGCCCTTCGGTAGCTAACGATGATGTCTTTTTTGGCCCAAACTATTCTAAATTTTTTTTAATGATTTTTCAAATGAATATCTTGAAATTCATGCCAAAAAATTGTCTAGAACCCAATGGGCATTCTGAGCTCAATGGTGAGGTCCGTTTGAGCCCAAAATGATAAAAAAAAAACTCTGAAAAAGCTTGAAACCCTCCTCTAAAAAATCTTCTGAAAAATCAGGAACAAGTAGCAGTAGATGTAGGCTCTAATACCATGAAGAAGTTGAGAAAATACAACTTCAGAGATCCCAAGAACACCTGTCACAAGAGAAGATTGGAGACAGAAACACAATAAAGGCTCTGAAAAAAAGATTATCATTTAGAGAGGGAATTAAAAATAAAGTTACAATACAATCTTTATGACAGGACAATTAGAAACCCTAAAGATGTGCAACCCTAAAGAGATAAAGAGTATTTAATAATTAGAATAATTATTAAATACCTACATTATTATTAAATGCCTAAGTTTAGCTTAAGCGCAGAGTATAATAGACTAATAATTAAATAAATAATTATTAGCATACAAGATAACTCCAACAGGGATAAAGGACAAGGGGCATTTTCTTTGTAAATATTATCCCACGCAACCGAGTCACTTAGGGTCGACACTTAGGTGATCAATTTTAATTTTTACATATAATTATAATATCCCATAGGTCAATTTGAATTTGAAATTACTCTGCAAAGAAAAAGACTTCGAAAAAATTCATTTTTGTGACATAAAGCAAAAGACTTCAAAAAACTTCATTCACACCAAGTAGGAGAGGATCATATTCGCAGATGATGGTGAATGAAGAGTTCATTCACGCGTAGGAGAGGAGATTCACAGGTGGAGGAAATTAGTTTACAAGTGAGCAATAACTTAGCTTCATCTTATGTGTATTTCAAACATAATTAAAATTATTTGTTTCCCTTTTCAATGATCTTCTAGGGTTTTTTAGGGTCTTGTTCTTAGTATTGCAAGGGTTTTTATACTTTATGAAGGCTTTGAAGGATGTTCTTTGAATGTTGGGATCATTTGTATGCATGCTTCCTTGGAATCAAGGATTTCAACCATTGGGCAAAAAATCACTGCATAGACAAAACCATCACACTAGTGCCTGTCCCCGCCCAAAATAGCCCTAGACAAATGCCACAACACCTCCCAAGTGAGCTCATGACAGTCAAAAAGTCTCTTGCATTTTTGCTGAAATGTCTCCTCTACACATAGGTAGCTCAACCCAAATTGATGAACCATTTTAAATCAATGCTCCTCCTACATTCATTTCTTTATTTGCCATCCTATTTAACCTCAACCCTATGATTTCGTGTCCTTATCAAACATTGGGCTTTGTGTAAAAGAGAAAGAAATCTAATATCTCATGAAAACCAAATCCATCTTTGGATTTGAAGTGTCCTAATCTGTTGCCACCTTCTCCCACTGTCGCTTCATTCATGGTAATCAGAGCCTTATTTTTGTCTATCATGATCACCTCTATCACTCCAGATCCAAATTTGTGGGATGATCTCCAGATTAGTACCCTCCCTTAGTCATACCTATCCAATGCCTTCTTTTTTCTACCTCCATGAGGCTTCATAGTTGTCCACTAGAATCTATTCCAAATCCTCACTCGGGATTGCCTCAAAAACCTTGTCATCCTTTGTCCTTAAATTTATTCACATGTTTGCCATTTAATCTGTAGCCATGTTCACCTCCCTGAAAACATGTCTTACCTCATAGTCGGGAACTTTATTTAGAGCATCCATAATGTCCCTTAGAATAAGTATCTATGCATCACTTTCTATCAGTATAGAGTTCAAACCCTTCTCTACACATTGTCTAAGTCCTGTAGCAATATATTAGCTATAGATGATGCGAGGCAAAGGTATATATGGGCCTATAGGATTGCTACAAAGCAAGGGTCAGGTGTTGAAACAAGCAAAGCCAATATAGACTCAATTAGTTTCTATGATGGTGATGGAATGCAATGATGGTGATGGAATTCCATGATGGTGATGGAATGCCATGACAATCAAATTACTATGGATTGTCATGACATTCCATCACCATGAGAACAAATTTCTTTGAGACATTTTTTCAAACAGCTCATTGCCTTGTCTATGCAAGGTAGTGAACCATTTGATTGACCTTCATATAAGATGTAAGCTAACATAAGATAAATGAATTACATATGCAGTAACTTGAAACCCTTTAACTAGGATCCTGCACAATCTACATAAAGGCAAGGCAACAATTCTTCTCATGGATTGGCAGGTATAAGTCAATACACCCTATAGAAACCATTTATTATTTGCTTGCTTTCTCTTTACACCCATCTTGGAGTGGTTTAATAATAAGCCAGGTTTTAGCAACTATATTTTGTGAAAACTTTGATTTTTTTTCTCACCTAAACCATCTTAACATCCACAAGGTACAGCTCATTCTAGATAATCTCATATACGAGCTCAATAACAGGGAGAATGCTCAATAATGGAAAATTCTTTAGTGATCCTCGACCTTATCTGGAGCATGAGATAGTAGGACACCTCAAACATACATAAAAAGTTGGAAATATGTCTTTATTTTAATTATTTATGACAAACCATAAGTGAAACAGACAAGAAATCGATAACCTAATGACATCTGCTAGCATATACTTGTACCTTACTCCATTGGGCTCTGAGTTTCTGACATATCATTGAAACTTGACAAAAATTTATCTAATAGATGGTTAAATCTTAAACAATACCGCCTTACAGTAGCATTATATTTGCAATTTCTTACCCGAACTACTTATCAAATCCTAGCACAAGCTTTATCTCTCTGTAAATTCAAGCATTTTAATTAACCCCTTGGATTAAAGCATGAAATGAAAAATAACATACATCATAACAATGTAACAAGCAAATGAAACCCATGATTCCATTAACTCAAAAGAAGATAAAATCATACACATGAGAGTAAGGATTTTGAAATTATATTTGTATTAACTTCAAAAGCTATCTTCTATCAAATAATTGAATACATTTAATTTATAGAAGAACCCATTTGAAATTTGAAACTAATGACTATCTTCTATTTTGCTCTTCAAAATGACATTACAATTCTCTTCTATTTACTCATGACTTCTCAAAACTGGAACCTAATCGTGCAGACCAAACCTACACAAGAGACCCTATTCAGAGATTTTGGAACCTTTTCTAATGACCTTGATTTCCCTTTTATAGAAAATAAGGGAGCAAAAAGCTTGAGGGAAAGAGACATATAGAATGAGCAAGCCAAGAAAGCCATACACAATTTTGTTACAAAATATTCCTTAAAACTATCCATATGTTGGCACCCGTGATAAAATAGAATCATAATTTGTAACTGAACATTGGTAGAAACAAAAGTGCTTGATTCATGCCATTATCATCCTAATGTCTTCAATCAAACTGTGAGATGCTTCATTTTGTCCTACACAACATTTCCCTTCCCAAAAGGGAAACTAGATCCTAGCAAGAAGTAAAATCCCCCCCAAACTAGAGGAAGATCTCCAACCTTTATGCCCAAGATCAGAGAAAGTGGAAGGAGAATCTTATAGGGAAATATAATATGTTGGGGAGGGGTTGCAGCTTCCATGTCATCACAGAGATGACTGGTTGCCACTCCCCACTCAAACAAATCCTTCTTTCATTCACCTGTGGGCTCCTTCCTCAAACCCCTTGCCAACTAGTGGCAGAGTAGAAGCAGAGGATGTATCATGAGTGACTTTTTATGATAAGAAATGGCTTTCATGCCCCCTCTGACAATAAGAAAAATCACACAAGAGAAAGAACATCCATCTGGTATCAACAAGCATACAACAACTCTATGCAAGATACTGCTCAAATATCATCTTGTTCAATGATGAAAAACTGCTCTTTAGAAAGAAAAGAGGCTTCTTTTCTCTTCTACCAACTAAACTAGCACCTTATTGTATTTATAATGAAAATCACTTCACTTGGCAGTGTCTGTTCATGCAAAATAAATATTCTTAAATGCTCGCTTCTATCCATTCACCATGTCAACTATGAACTAGGGAAATCATGCATGTCAGACCCAAGACACCATCGAATTCCATATTTTTCACAAGGAAAATCAATCCATTGCTTTTCTGTCAAGATTCACCTTACATGGATGATTTTGTTTTGATCTTCTCTTCCTGGGACTGTGCAACTTTGCTTCATAATTATTTTAAAACACCAGATTATCCTCTATTAGATCTTCTCAAAGGTTGAAGGGTTGTGAAAGTTTGAAGGATTGTCAAAGGGGGCGTGAAGGTTTTTTTGAATTTATCCCTCCATGAGAATCCCTGACAACAATCAACCTTTGATTTTATCGAGAAATTCGTGAGCTTTCATTTCCAACTCAAAGGTTATCTAAATTCTCTTATGCCTTTGAAACTGTTGTCCTTGCTTGTTAGATCAATTTTGACTCAATACAAACCTTCAAAAAACTAGCCTTTTGAAATGAGTCAGCATCCAATCATCCTACCTTGTCGCTATTTTGTCCAAGTTGACAAGCTTGCACTCTGTCCATTCTAACTTTCCCACACAGATAACATACCACACCTTTATAACACCCTTATAAACAATATTTGAAACTCTATCATAGATCCTATCCATCTCGGTGAATCACATGGTCATCGTCGGTCAATCTGAAACTGACCTTCCATGCGACAAACGGGTCCAATCCAAAGTATGACTTGGCATAGCCAACTCATTGCTTACTTCACTTTGGTCAGTGACCCCACCATCGACTTTTCCTCTAACAATAACAACCAACCCTCTCCCAACTATTTCTCTCATTTGATGGAGTGCAGGTACCACCAAATAGGTATTTGTCAGTTGTGTCTTCCTTAAGCGAGGAAATTCAGGAAGAGAAGAGGAAAGCGAGACATGTAGTAGGTCTAAAAGAGGGAGATCAACTAGACGTCAAAAGATTAGAGAAAAATTCCATAAACGCATGGAATTGTTTCTTTCTCAAGGGGGGTCATGTTCTTATGATGACGAGAGCATAGGCGACATCGAGGTGCCCTTGAAGTACAAACATCCACAGAAACAATGGGTACCCAAGGAACTTCCTCCAATAAACACTGATTTTTGTTTTAACAGGAGGATATATCACATAACACCATCTTCATTACATGGTTTGGGCCTATTTTTGATGGACAACATAAAGGTCTATTACAACAAAGTTGCTGAATTGATGGAGTATGTCGGACCATGTTACAATTACAAAAATTGGATGCAGTTGGTTCAATATACATGTAGTATGCATAGGTATGCATTGTCAACAAATTATATACAACTAAAAGATAATGATAAAAGTAAAAGACTAGATATGTAGATTGACAGAAGGCCAAAAGCAATAGGGAATATTGTAGGTTTTATAAACAATACATGACCTATTTCAGCTTATAGGCAACCCAATTGCATATTCGAGGCACATGATGGAAACCATGTATTTGTATGTGCGATAAAATCAATAAGTGCAGGGGAAGAGCTCCTAATCGATTACAATTAGAATCACATAGATACAAACAAAGTTACTATCGTGGGGGTGGTGCGTACTTATATATACCGTTTAAACCAACCTCCAATTAATGACTCCAATATACCATTTTATTATTAAGTTTTTTGGTCAGTCTATTGGTTTCATTTTGGTAATGTTCTTTAATATTTAATTTTTGTCACAATGCAATGTTGATCTGACACATAGAACAAACTGAGATGTAGCTCTGGACACTTCTACCAAGCAGGTAAATATCATTGTAATTGTACAAATTAGATACAAGCAAAATGTTATATTATTATGTTCTTTTCTTTAGGGTTTTGGATTAATTTTGATAATGTTACTAATATTCTTCTCATAGATGAATGTTCGGGGAAAGGCACCTGTAGTAGCTGAGAACATGAGTACAGAGGTGGACTCACTATTATGCAATTATGACATTGCATATTCCACAAACCCTTCTGAAATGATACGAACAACACAAAAAAAAATTAATAAAGAAATTCTTAAATTGTTATTCATAGTCCCTCAAACTTATGAGATACAAGAGAGGGTGAAACAATTGACAAAGAGAGCACAAAGCTTGCAAATAAGCAGTCATGAAATCTTTAATTATAACATAAGTTCATTCATGGTTCATATTTTATACTCTTTTATGTCATGAACTAAAATATGTACGTGTTGTTTTTACAAGAATTTTTGCATCCTCATGAAGATGGTAGCCATGATCAGGGTACTCCAGGTAGTTCAAGTGATGACTATGTTCTGTGCATACACCAGCTCCTATTTTTACATGTTCATGTCCTTCTGTTATTGTGTTATTGCTCTTATATTTATTGTATTTGTATATTTAATGTATTAATCTTTAGGTGTTGTCCATGTTCCTATGCATTCACCACCTTATCTGACCTCATCATCAATACCTATATTGTTGATTGCAATGTTGGCAACATGCAACATGTAGTCATTGAGTACTGCACAGACCTGTGCAACAAGACATGCACCTGGGGATGTAGAGGCCACTAGTGGTGATATTTTAGCATCATTTCCTAGATCTTCCCATATTACTAGTACGAGAATGTTGCCAGTCACACTTGTGGTGACTGATGATCTTGTTCCCATAAAGATAGAGAAGGTTCCAGGTACTTTAAAATAATTATTATATATTGTCCAATTGTAATTTACTTATTGATCACTCATTTTGGACTGATGATCCCATGATTTTTTTGTAGGCAATGATATTTTTTATAAAAATCTAAATGATATTACATTGGAGATCTTCAAGCCCACCATACGTAGATGGTGGAATGCCCAAAATCAACAATTAACAGATGAACTCGTAAACCTTATGGCTGTGTTGTTCGGAAATGATACATTCAACAAAACCAAGGTCCTTAAAAAAGCTGGCACATATTTAAACTATGTGAGGGACCAATATAGGACACATTTAGAGAAGAATAAAAAGTATGAGAGTCCCCCCATGATTCCAGAGAGGGAGTGGAAGGACCTGGTTTTGAATGGAAAGGAAAAAGATGAAAAGAGAAAAGGACATACACCACCGAGCGAAGGAAGGTATGTGATAGTATTAACAATGTAATTATGTACTAATTACTCTTTATATTTACATAATCTAACATATTTCAAACTTTCCATAGGTTGCCCGACACATCGAAGGAAACTAAGGCAAGACAAGAAAAGCATGGGCAACACAAACTTGGCTCTAGTGGTTATATGAAAGTTGTCGCACGAATTGTAAGTATCAATAAATGAAATATCGCATAAAAATAATAAATTGCAAACAATTTTTTTAATCAAACAATAGAAGAAAAATTCATAATATTAGGCAAAAAAGAAGGGCTCTGAATTCAATAGAGCACCAAAAGAAGATGACATGAAAATTGCCTTCCAGCAAGGCTATGGAGTCATGGCTGAACGCCTAAGAGAATTGAGTGGGAAAACACAAGTTTCTGATGCATCTGTCACATAGGTAAATAAGCTAAATGAAAATTATTTAAAATTGAATACTTGAGCAATAATCTATTTGATGTTAATTTCCAACATAAAGTGACTATATTTATTTTAAATAAGAAAGCAATGATAACAATGCACATGGCATTGGGATGCAGCCTGCTAAGGGTGGAACACAACCTGCACATGGTGAAGGTTGTGGTGTGCATCCTGATACTGGAGGTATTCATGTGCTATACAATTTTTTTTAATGTAATTATTAATACAATTAAACATATTTAATTAAAATTGGTGTAGTAATTAATGTAACCTTTTTTGTTTTCATTTTAGTGCATGTAGAGCATGGTGAACAATTGGAGCATGATCAAGGTAGACAACATCATGAAAGTGATGTGCCCACATCAGGTAAAGAGGACCACTATTATTCCTTTAAACAAATTTAATTGCAATTGGCACTAAACCATAATGTTGTCTGAGTCTATTGAAATATTTGATTTGTTGAAGCCCATTGCTGCTTGTCTCATCTGAAACTTGTTGAATCCATGAAATTGATACTTTATTGTAGAGAAGACAAAAGTTTATTGCGGATTAGCGATGTAGATGTTCCTTTACTGCATATTATGCATTGATAGACTGAAGAAAGTGGAAGAATTGTTCTCCTTGAAATATGTGATGTTCTCAGTTCCACACCCATCACTAGATGTAGGTTTTGCCTTAGCCATAGATAGGAGGCGATTTATTATGGATGGAAAGGGATGAAAAGGAATGTTTATTATGAATGGCTAACCAATCTTGGGTAGATCAATAACAAGCCATGATGGGAATGGGTAAGTTTATTGTGGATGAATAGGTTGTGAGTGTGTGAAAAGTGAAGGATGAAATGGAATCCTGAAGGAGGGAGGAGCAATGTCTCTATGCATGGCACTGGTGACCCAGTTTTCACCATGGTACTTGCCCAGGGTGCCACCGAAGTGGTTTTTACTGTTGGATGAAATATTTTTATGTTTTTCAAAAAAAATTTTGTCACAAGGTGCATGTTTGCCAGGTTTTCACCAAGTAACGATTTTTTATGTTTTTATGATTTTTTGTATTTTTGTATTTTTTTTTTTTTTGTATTTTTTGAATTTGGGATACTTTGAAGAGTTATGTGTAAAACCTATGAAGGTGCATGTTGTTGATAGGATCCTCCAAAGGTTCACCCTCTATGGTTGAGAGTTGATATGCTCCAGATCCATATGCTACTGTGATGATGTAAGGACCAAGCCAGTTTGGTTCGAACTTGCCTTTCTTCTCTCTGTCTTGCTGATTTTTAGGATTTTCTCTGAGAACCAAGTCACCTACCTCAAATGTGTGAGGCTTGACTTTATTATTGTAGCTACATTGTTCCTTGACTGAATGATGTGTAGCTTGAGTGACTGTCTTCCTTGATAAAGGAACTAGAATAGAATTACTATTGTGTGGACTACACAGGCCCGTATGCATGTCACCTAAAGAAGTTTGGGCATCCTTGACAACAAAGTCCTTTGAGGAAGCTCCATTAAAGGTCCATGATGTATCACCAGAAGGGAAAGGATGTGTGGAATACATGGATGAGTGATGAAGGCTTATGATTGTGAAAAGAAGTGAAAGTATCATGATATGTTGGAGACTTAGGATCAACAAGTATGCTTTTTGACTTGAAATTTTAGAACTTTTGCCCCTAGTTATTTTGATATTAGGGGAGATCAACTCTTGTTCTTTTTCTTTCATATAATTTTTATCCTTGACCTTGATTTTTTTAGAGTCCAATAGCTTTTGATTTTGATTTGGACTAAATGACTTTTCTTTATTATTGACTTTTAGATTTTTCTTTTCAAAGCTTGATTTTTTATCCCCAATAAGTGAGGGCTTTTGTGATTCTTGTTGATCCAAGTCTGGAAGTGGAGTGGAAATGGAATGAGTGGATGATATGGTAAAGCTATGTGAGTTATCAAGAGGGCTGGCGATATGCTCAATAGATTCTTCACTGGAACCACTCTTAGGATTATTGATATCAAGAGATGCTTGCACCACTAGAGGAGATTTGCATTCAAACTTAGTAGCCACAACACTAGGTGGTTCACACCCAATTCCTTGCAAATTGTTTATACATCATTCTTGTCGAATGAATGTCTTAGGAGATAGTGGGAGTTGATCAACATGAAAGATATACTCACCACATCCCATGTCTTTAATCTTGAATTTTTCTTTGAGCTCTGCTTGCTTTGATGTAGAAGGTTTCAAGGATTCTAGATCCACATATGCTGATGAAGGAATAACTTCTCAATTGACTAGGATTGTTATTTCTGACCGAGGTTGCATATTGTTGCAATATATGAATGGATTTGGATCCGCTTTGACAGTCACTTCAACTCCATTGTGTGGAAACTTGATACATCGATGATATGTAGATGGTATTGTGCTCATCTCATGAATCCAAGGACATCCTAGCAATATGTTGTATGTGAGATCCAGGTCTAGGACTTGACAAACCACATCTTTTGTAATTGGCCCAACTCTGAGAGGCAAGGTGACTGTACCTTTGGATGAGCTCTCTTTGTTATCATATGCCTTGATGGTAATTTTGTTTGTAGAATTCATAGCTTTATCAAAATATTCCAATTGTTTAATAGTGTTTAATGTACAAATGTTTAGACCTACTCCTCCATCTATTAGGACTCATTTTATTTGATGTTTATGTAGGAAAGCTTCAATGTGTAAAGGTGCATTATGTGGTTGACTCACAGAGGCATCGTCAGCTTCTATGAATGTAAGGGAGTGTGGAATGGAAAGGTATCCCACCATGACTTGAAACTGGTCCACGTTCAGATTAGTAGGGCTAGAGGTGTCTCTCAAGATTTTGTCAAGAATGGCTTTATGTGTGTGGGATATGCGTAAGAGCTCAAGGATTGAGATAAGTGCAAGTGTCTTCCCTAACTGTTCTACAAGGTCATACTCAAGCTTGGTCGATGAGGAAGTGGTATTTTTAGCTAGAGAACCTTGCAAAGTGAATTTACCTTGACGGGTTGTAACATGACATTCAGAGGTAGGTTCAAAAGAAGATCCAATGCATTTTAAGACAATTTTGGGTCTTTGGGTAGAATTCTTAGGCATTTTGTCCTTGATGATAATGGTAGAGACATAATTGTCCATTGAAATGTGATTGATAGTTGAATCATAGCTATAAGATTCTCTTGTATAGTTGGTTTGGTCATCTGTGGCTGCAACTTTTCCCTTGTCATGCTTTGGGAATGATTCCTTAAAAATCTCATGTTCTCGATTGGATGAGTGTCCTTCAATCTCAATGTCACCTCTATCAATGAGATCTTGTATGATGTTCTTCAGTCAATGACAATTTCCTATCTTATGACCCTTTCTCTTATGGAATTCGCAATACTCATCATCATTCCACCAATTTGGTTTGACCTTTGGCTCATATGGAGGAAAATTTGGAATTGTGATTACTTTGTTTGCCACTAGCTTCTTGAAAACTAACTCAAGTGGTTCTCCCAATGGGGTGTACTTCCTTCATGATCTGGAAGTTATTTGAGTATTCACTTGATTGTTTGTAGAGCTTGATCCTGAAAAAATGATTTTAGGTCGCACTGTATTGGCATCCACAACACCATCATTGATTGTGTTCTTGTTTTTGTTCCAAAATCTTGGCTTGTCTTTTCCTTTAAAGTCATCTTTATTTTCTTTGAATATCTTAATGACTCCTTGCTCAATTAGGACCTTTTCTGTCACTAAGCCTTTTTCAATGACGTCCTTGAAAGTGGACAAACAAGCTTTCCTTAGATCATAGCCAATGTCTTTATTAACATTCTGGGTGAACATTTCTAGCATTTGTTTTTGTGGAATTTCACAAGAGCATCTGTTGGCTAAATTCCTCCATCTTTGTAAAAATGATGAAAAAGATTCTCCATCCTTTTGTTTGGTGTTGCACAAAGTAGTCACTGATATGTCTGTCTCTATGTTGTATGAGAAATGTTGGATAAATGCCTTTGCTAGATCACCCCAAGACTTAATTCTGGGTGGAAGTTGGGAGAACCATTCCATAGCTTGATCACCTAAGCTTTGTGGGAATAATCTCATCAAATATGTCTCTTCTACTGCTACTTCAATGCAAGCTATGAAAAATTGTCTTATGTGTGCCTTAGGATCCCTTTTTCCTCTATACTTATCAAACTTAGGTGTCACAAAGTGTGTAGGAAATGGAAGCATTGGAATGATCTTGTCAAATGGATAAGGACATATGTCTCTCATTGTGTAAGTTGGCTTCAGTGTATTTATGTCCTCCACTTTCTTTTGTAAATCCTTGATTTGTTGTTCCAAATTGCTCTTAGGTGGAGATCGACTTCTTGGACCATACCCCATGCTTGAGGCACCAATTGGAGGAGGAGCATGTTGCATATATGGATAATATTGATCATACACATGCTCATATGGAGGAGGTCTATAATGATGTTGTGCATATGGACCACTTGGTATAGAGTCATCTTGAGGAATGACATATCTGCTTTGTCCATGTATACCATACTCTATAGGAATGTCATGAGTTTGTTCTAGTGTGTTGCCCGCAAATTTGATGCGGGGTTTCTTTTTGTCCAAATTTTGAGCATGCCTTTGAATATCCAATTGCTTTGGTGGTTGATCCTTAGAATTGACATGTGATTGAGCATATTTTTCAACATAAGACTTCCATAATGGTTTGTGAAGGTGAGTATCATATGCTTGACCATGTGTGTATGGGACCTTAGGTTTTTGAAACAAAGATGATGGTGATTTAGGCACCATATGTGGTCTTCTATTGCCTCCACTATTAGGCCTCTTTTGATCCATGTTGAGGTGAGGTTGTTGCAAAGGTCAATTTTCCATTATTTGAGACATGTCAAAATCATCAGGGATCTTGGTTCCACTTTGTGCCATCACTTGTAGAAAATATTGTCTATCTCTCCTCATTATTTCCTCAACCAATCGATGGAAATGAGGATTCATAATGGTGTCTTCCACTTCTATTGAATGTGCAGAGAAGTTGTCCATATTGTCATTGTGTGTATCATTGTTGTTTGTAGTGTCCATGTGCTCAACATTTGGAATGTTTCTATAGGCATCCATGTCAAGTAATGTAGTATGATCAGAATTGAAAAAGATATCATTGTCATACTCATAAGAACTCATGTTTGCGGATTCTTGAGCCTCTTTAGCTTCTCTCCTAGATTTTTGGGAATGGGTTTCAACCATGAACTAGGTATTGACCAAGATGTGTGAGACTAGATGAAAATGGAAAGAGTATGGAAGACCAAAAGTTGGATGGAATGTAAATGAATCAGAGGTGTACTTGCAATGTCCAAAGTGTAAAACCAAATATGTATGTAGTAGAGTAGGTGTGGCTTCCAAAGAGATGATAGTTTATCTTGATGAGGTAAGTTGACCTTGACTCTAAGTAAGACCAAATGAGACCCAAAGGTGATAGTCCTTGATGAGGGACCACTTAGCAAAATGTTGTTGTATGTAGTGTGTTGACCAAGTATGATGAGGATAAGCAAGTGACCTTTTGACTCAAGTTTAGACAAATGTGAATGTAATGTAAGGTGTAAAGCAATGATGGACTTTGTGAGACCCAAAGATAGGTTGAATGCTAGATGAAAACCTGAAGAGATAGCTTAGGAAGCTCAAGAATTCTGAAACTAATTTCTCTTGTTTGTTGGACTGTAAATTTTTCCAATTTGTGAAGTTGTTGTTGTGACCAAATCTGAATTTTTTGACTATTTTTCGTGACAAGAGGACACAATGATGATGAAGACTCAATGTTTGCAAGTGTTTAGACTCAAAAATAACTCAAAAGAAAGTGTGTTGTTTGATGTAGAATTGTTTTGCATACACTTGAAGACACAAAAGACACAATGTTTTAATGTTTGGTATTGAATGTTTGATTGTTCAAAATAAGTCAAGCACAATTCTTATGGCTGGCTAAGACAATAGTTGTTGATCCCACATGGAGTTTCCCTCGAGGCTATGCTATTCAGAGGAGATACTTAGATGCTTGAACCCACTAGCTCTACCCTCGGCACTCACTTCTTGGGGCAACCAAGCATTAGTCCCCACGAAAACTCCCCATGGCGAACTTTGTATCTCTACTAAGAACCATATGTGTGTGGGCCGCTACCAGAGGTTCAACCTCCTGCCCCAACAACTAGAAGGATTTTGGCTTCTAAAACAAAAAGGTGCTAGTAAGGGCATCCACTCGTGTGGCCATACATGTGGCACTTTCAGCTCTGTAAATATAGAAGGCTCCCAGTCGGTAGGGGTTACGCCCTACAAATGATCAAATAAATTTGATCAAATGGGTTTATGGGGAGACATAGTGTCGGTATGAACTAATCAACACATGTTATCCATATTTTTCACCATGAATATAGTTGTTTATAGTGGTTCAGAAGAGGTGGGTTTTCCTCTCTACCACTTCGGTCGTTCTCTCCTCACTAGTAGTCCTAATGACCACATGGGGAGACAGACCCTCTAAAGATTAAACAAAAAGAGCTTATTGCCTAAGACACAAAGGACATTGGTTCAATTTAAGCACACCAATTGAAGTGTTTGATAATCTAGGAAAATAAGGCACACAATAAATATCAAAAGCAAATCCTTGACAAGGTCCTGCAACAAAGATTTGTTAGTAGTTTGGATTGTTTCAAATGATCACCCCTTCCTGCAAGCACACAAGTTAGGTAAGTTTTAGATACAAAAGACTTTGTGAAATAGGGGCCTTCAACAATGTGTTTTGTTGACCAATTCAAATATCTGATTCATCATAAAAAAAAATACCACCTGTAAAATTTCAAGAGATTTCCAGAAATGTAGAAAATCCAAAAAACTTGCTAATTTGCTCCAAAAACTATTTTTTTATGGAAAATCATAACAAATTCATATAAAATGCAAAATCAATCCAAAAAATCTGAAATTTTTACTGGAAAGTCCTGATGGTCTTCCAAACCTACATAAAAAAAATTTGCAACAAATCTTAGCAGTTTGTGAGATATGAGTAAATTAATGCAAAACCCTAATTTTCAAAGATCCGATTTTTTAGGAATGATTTTGCATAAAATTTAAAATCACAAAGAACAAATCCTATGTATAATTCTAAGAGATTTCTAAAAATGTAAGAAAATCCAAAAAATTCGCTAATTTTCTCTCAAAATTAATTTTTATGAAAAATCATAACAAATTCATATAAAATGATACCTTGACCCAAAAAATCTAAAAATTTTACTGAACACTTCCGATACTTTTCTCGACTTGCAAAAAACATTTCATGCTAAAATGTGAAGCTGTTTGTGAGATCTGATCAAACAAAGGAAAAACCCTAATTTTTAAAGATCCGATTTTTAGGGAAATATTTTGCATCAAAATTAAAATCACAAAGAACAGATCATGTGTATAAATCATAAATATTTTCAAAAATATAAGAAAATCTGAAAAATTTGCTAATTTGCTCTCAAAATTATTTTTCTATGAAAAATCATAAAAAAATCATGAAAAATGCAAATGTGCTCCAAAAATTCTGAATTTTGGATTGAGAGCGGTTAATACTGTTTTCAACCTGCAAACAAAATTTGGTGCAAACATTCTTAGCTGTTTGTGAGATATGATCAAATCTCTCCAAGATCTTGATTTTGTGTCCAAAACCCTAGCGTTATTCTCCAAATTGTTTTACAAAACAGCAATATAGGGTTAGAAAAACTTGCAAAAAACACAGATCTAAAAAAAATCCATGTCCCACCGGACATGCCAATTATTTATCTAATAAAATTGTCATGTCTAATTAAATAAATATCTTTATTTATTTAATTATTTTAGCCTAATTCTTCTATTAATTAAATAAATCTTTATTTATTTAATTAATTCATTTATCCTCTTCTAGCCTTATTTCTCATTTAAATAAATACTTTTATTTATTTAAATTATCCTTTTTCTAAATTAAATAAATACTCTTATTTATTTAATTGATCCCATTTCTTCTATTAATTAAATAAATATTTATTTATTTAATTAATTCATTAACCTTTTCTACTTATGACACATGTCATTCATATCTTAATTCCTACACTACCTACCCTCTTATTATTTTCTTATTTTCTTTACCTACCCTCTAATCATAGCCGACCTCTTTTACACCTCTCAATCTTATCCCTCCATTTCTTATAGTGTCTTCTATATAAGGAGATGCTTCCTTCATTATCAAACCCTTACTATGCATTCAACCTTGATGATTACTTGAGTATACTACGCTTTCGAAATTTCATATGCGATCAAGCCTACTTGCAACCACATTTCTGTTCTTTGTTGAGCTCTTGTGCACATATAAAATCTGAGAGCAAATATATCAAGCAAGATCAATGGAGATAGGAAGAATGGAAATCCAAACCCTATTGGACATGTGATGGTATAATCTTTGTGATTTCATTTGATTTGCATTGTCTTAAGTAATCTTCATATGTTATGGTGGATCTTTGTTGTTGTTAGGCTAAGGTTTTGTGGTTGAATTCATTTAGTCTTTCAATATTGTTGTTTCCACTTTTCACCATAAACATTTTGGCATGCCTGGTGGGATATTGATTTTTGTTAGATCTATGTTTTTGCAGATTTTTCTAACCCTATATTGTTGTTTTGTAAAACAATTTGGAGAATAACCTTGTGCAGCTAGGGTTTTGGACACAAAATCAAGATCTTGGAGAGATTTGATCATATCTCTTAAACGGCTTAGAAATTTTGTAGCAAATTGTTTTTTCAAGTTGAAGACAGTATCAAGAGCTCTCAAAGAAAAATTCAGATATATTGGAGCATATTTTAATTTTTTATGAATTTTCATAGAAAATTAATTTTGAGAGCAAATGAGAGAATTTTTTAGATTTTCATATATTTTTGGAAATCTCTCATAATTATACACAGGATTTGTTCTTTGTGATTTTAATTTTGATGCAAAATATTTACTTAAAAATTGGATCTTTAAAAATTAGGGTTTTTTCCTTATTTTGATTAGATATCCCAAACGGCTTCGAACTTTGACATCAAATTTTTTTAACAGGTCAGGAAAATTATCAGAGGTGTTCAGTAAAAATTTTAGATTTTTGGGATCAAGGTTTCATTTTATATGATTTTTTTATGATTTTTCATAAAAAAATAATTTTGAGAGCAAATTAGAGATTTTTTTGGATTTTATTACATTTTTGGAAATCCCTCAAAATTATACATAGGATCCGTTCTTTGTGATTTTAAATTTGATGCAAAATCATTCCTCAAAAATTGGATATTTGAAAATTAGGGTTTTGTATTATTTTACTCATATCTCATAAACTCCTTGGATTTGTTGCAGAAATGTTTTTATGTAGGTTAGGAAGACCATCGGTACTGTCCAGTAAAAATTTTAGATTTTTTGGATCGATTTTGCTTTTTATATGAATTGTTTATGATTTTTCATAAAAAAATAATTTTTGGAGCAAATTAACAAATTTTTTGGATTTTTTTACATTTTTGAATATCTCTTAAAATTTTACAGGTGGTCCTTTTTTATGATGAATCAAATCTTTGAATTGGTCAACAAAACGCATTATTGAAGGCCCCTATTTCACAAAGTCTTTTAGATCTAAAATTTACCTAACTTGTGTGCTTGCAGGAAGGGGTGATCATTTGAAACAATCTAAACTAATAATAAATCTTTGTTGTAGGACCTTGGCAAGGGTTTTTGATCTTTATTGTGTGCCTTGTTTTCATAGACTAGCAAAAACTTCAATTGGTGCACTAAAATTGAACCAGTGTCCTTTGTGTCTTGGGCAATAGGCTCTTTTTGTTTAATCTTTAGAGAGCCTGTCTCCCCGTGTGGTCATTAGGACTACTAGTGAGGAGAGAATGACCCAAGTGGTAGCAAAAGAAAATCCATCTTCTTCCAAACCACTATAAATAACTATATCCATGGTGAAAACTATGGATAACGTGTGTTGATTAGTTCATACCGACACTATGTCTCCCCATAAACCTGTTTGATCAAATTTATTTGATCATTTGTAGGGCGTAACCCCTACTGGCTGGGAGCCTTCTGTATTTACAAAGCTGAAAGTGTTGCATGTATGGCCACATGAGTGGATGCCCTTACTAGCACCTTTTTGTTTTAGAAGCCAAATCCTTCTAGTTGTTGGGGCAGGAGGTCAAACCTCTGGTAGCGGCCCACACACATATGGTTCTTAGTAGAGATACAAAGTTTGCCATGGGGAGTTTTCATGGGGACTAATGCTTGGCTGCCTTGAGAAGTGAGTACTGAAGTTGGAGCCAGTGGGGTCAAGCATCTAAGTATTTGCTTTGAATAGTGTAGCCTTGGGGGAAACTCCATGTGGGATTAACAACTATTGTCCTGGCCAACCATAAGAATTGTGCTTGTCTTATTTTGAACAATCAAACATTCAAGACCAAACAACAAAACATTGTGTCTTTTGTGTCTTCGAGTGTATGCAAAATAATTTTACATTAAACAACACACTTGTCTTTGAGTCATTTTAGAGTCTAAACACTTGCAAACATTGAGTCCTCATCAACATTGTGTCCTCTTGTCATGAAAAATAGTCAAAAATTTAGATTTGGTCACAACAACAACTTCACAAATTGGAAAAATTTATAGTCCAACAAACAAGAGCAATCAGTTTCAAAATTCTTGAGCTTCTTAAGCTATCTCTTCAGGTTTTCATCTAGCATTCAACCTATCTTTGGGTCTCACAAAGTCCATCATTGCTTTACACCTTGCATTACATTCACATTTGTCTAAACTTGAGTAAAAAGGTCACTTGCTTGTCCTCATCATACTTTGTCAACACACTACATACAACAACATTTTGCTAAGTGGTCCCTCATCAAGGTCTATCACCTTTGGGTCTCATTTGGTCTTACTTAGAGTCAAGGTCAACTTACCTCTTCAAGAGAAACTATCATCTCTTTGGAAGCCACACCTACTCTACTACATACATACTTGGTCTTACACTTTGGACATTGCAAGTAAACCTTAGATTCATTTACATTCCATCCAACTCTTGGTCTTTCATATCTTTCCATTTTCACCTAGTCTCAAACATCTCGGTCAATACCTAGTTCATGGTTGAAACCCGTTTCCAAAAATCTAGGAGAGAAGCTAAAGAGGCTCAAGAGTCCATAGACATGAGTGCCTATGAGTATGATAATGATGTCTTTTTCAATTCTGATCATACTACACTACCTGACATGGATGCCTATAGAAACATTCAAAATGCTGAGAAAATGGACACTATAAACAACAATGATACACACAATGACAATATGGACAACTTTTCTGTACATTCAACAGAAGTGGAAGACTCCATTATGGATCCCCATTTAAATCAATTGGTTGAGGAAATAATGAGGAGAGATAGACAATACTTTCTACAAGTGATGGCACAAAGTGGAGCCAAGATACCCCATGATTTTGACATGTCTCAAATAATGGAAAATGGACATTTGCAACAAACTCACTCCAACATGGATCAAAGGAGGCCTAATAGTGGAGGCAATAGAGGATCACATATGGTGCCTGAATCACCATCATCTTTGTTTCAAAAACCAGAGGTCCCACATACACATGGTCAAGCATATGATACTCACCTTCGCAGACCATAATGGAAGTCTTATGCAGAAAAATATACTCAATCACATACCAATTCTAAGGATCAACCACCAAATCAATTGGATATCCAAACGCATGCTCAAAATTTGGACACAAGGAAATGCCGCGTCAAATTTGGGGGCAACACACTAGAACAAACTCATGACATGCCTATAGAGTATGGTATACATGGACAAAGCAGATATTCCATTCCTCACCATGACTCTATACCAAGTGGTCCATATATGCAACATCATTATAGACCTCCTCCATATGAACATGCGTATCATCAATATCCTCCATATATGCAACATGCTCCTCCACTCGATGCTTCATACATGGGGTATGGCCCAAAAAGTTGGTCTCCACCTAAGAATAATTTGGAACAGCAAATCAAGGACTTACAAAAGAAAATGGAGGACATAAATACACCGAAGCCAGCTTACACAATGAGAGACATATGTCCCTATCCATTTGACAAAAGCATTCCAATGCCTCCATTTCCTACACACTTTGTGATGCCTAAGTTTGATAAGTATAGAGGAAAAGGGGATCCTAAGGAACATATAAGATAGTTTTTCACAGCTTGCATTGAGGTAGCAGCAAAAGAGACATATTTGATGAGATTATTCCCACAAAGCCTAGGTGATCAAGCTATGGAATGGTTCTCCCAACTCCCACCTAGAATTAAGTCTTTGGGTGATCTAGCAGAGGCATTTATCCAACATTTCTCATACAACATAGAGATAGAAATATCGGTGACTACTTTGTGCAACACCAAACAAAAGGATGGAGAATCTTTTTCATCATTTTTACAAAGATGGAGGAATCTAGCTAGCAGATGCTCTTGTGAAATTCCACAAAAACAAATGGTAGAAATGTTCACCCAGAATGTTAACAAAGATATTGGCTATGATCTAAGGAAAGCTTGTTTTTCCACCTTCAAGGACGTCATTGAAAAAGGCTTAGCAACAGAGAAGGTCCTAATTGAACAAGGAGTCATTAAGATATTCAAGGAAAACAAAGATGACTTTAAAGGAAAAGATAAGCCAAGATTTTGGAACAAAAATAAGAACACAATCAATGATGGTGTTGTTGATGCCAATACAATACGACCAAAAATCATTTTTTCTGGATCAAGCTCTACAAACAATCAAGTGAATACTCAAACAACTTCAAAGTCACGAAGGAAGTACACCCCATTGGGAGAACCACTAGAATCAGTTTTCAAGAAGCTAGTGGCAAACAAGATAATAACAATTCCAAATTTTCCTTCATATGAACCAAAGGTTAAACCAAATTGGTGGAATGATGATGAATATTGTGAATTTCATAAAAGCAAGGGACATAAAATAGGAAATTGCCATCACATCCTGCACACAACACATCTTAGCATATTTTACATTCTCATCATGTAAATAGTTATTTGCATTATCATATTCATCTTCATTTCATACATTTACATTCACATTTGCATTGGCATAACATATAAAACATAAAAGAACATAAAAAATATTGCATTTTATCATGTACATATTTGCATTCATATCATAACCATCACATAGAAACATACATCATGAAACATCTCATCACATAGGTACACATGCATATAGCTGCCGCAAGGATGAATCATCTTATATATATCTCAAAATCATAAGTGTCATGATACAATGATGTAAAAATCATATGGCTACAATCACCTGCAAGTGTCTACATCATTATACAAAATGGTACAAAACTAATATAGAGGAACCCACTAGTCACTCTTGCCAGCACTGCTGCTAGCGCCAAACCTATATGTGTCATGGTGTCCCAAGCCACGTGTCCTACCCTCATCTCCAGTCTAGGATCCTGAAACACTCATCTTGGCGCATCCCTATCTCCATCTCGATCGTAAGGAACTAACTCCCCATTGATCGATATCCTCAGAATCCTATATACATCCTCCAAGGTGACTGTCATCTCACCCATTAGCAAATGGAAAGTGCAAGTCTCAGAGTACCATCTCCCAGCAAGTGCAGTCAGCAATCCCATGTTCGCTCAAAACTCAAGCGCATACAGAATGAATCACAAGCCCATAACCTCAATGGCAGCTCTGGTCGTAACCTTTGAGTCAATGGGAATATCTCCCATGACTGTAGCATAGGTAGATACTCTTGCAGTCAAGCAAATCAACTGTGTCAGTCAAAGTGTTGCTATTTATCCTAGTGGTACTCCCTGTTCATCACAAAGTACTATGTGTTCTTGCACTCCCTGTTCATCACAAAGTGCTGCTCATATTTGCACTGCCTATTCATCACAAAGTGTTGCTCCTATTGGTACTCCCTGTTCATCACAAAGTACTATGTCTTGGTACTCACTGTTCATCACAAAGTTCCTTGATCTATCCTATCCTAGGACGTTTTCTTGAGTGTATCCTCTTGAGTAGTTTCCTAATTGGCAACGTATGTTCTATCACAGAATTGTCAATCCTAGCCCTATCTACTATCCTAGTCTTCCCTAGAGGATCTTCTTGAGTGTATCCTCTCAACAACTTATCCAATCGATAGTGTATGTTCATCACAGAACTACTGATTTGGCCTTGAAGACATACATGTGCTTTCATTACATAAACATGATTACATATTGCACAGACATGTCTGGCACCAGCACAGACGTGCCTAAGCATTTTTTGACCTCGTTTGACATATTCTAAAATGCATTTATTGCACCACCTAACATGCTATTATGATGACATTTATTGCGACAAAGTACAAGGATGTTTTGTGGTACTCACCAGCTCTCCTGCATCTGCTGGCCTCTAAAATCGGTGAACACGATCGAATTTGTGCACCAATGCCATCGCTGCTGACTGTTGCTGCTCTATTCTCTCTCTGCACTCTAATCTCTTGGATGTGTGGATGACAATGAGGATGTTTTCTCCTCGTGGTCTATCTTATAGACTGCCCTAGCCCTAGCCCTCGTTTCTCAAGTCAGTCTTCATTATCCCACGACTCTGTCACTCTATTCTATCTGGTCAGTCCATTCTAGCCTTTTTTCTTATTGAGAGATTGCCTGTGATCTTTCCAGACATTTTTATCCAATCTCTCGAGGGGGCATATCATTCCCATCTTGGAGCAACTTTGTATCAGTTCATATTATCTTCTTTGAAACAACGCGACAAGCTGCATTGTCTCAAAGAGGGGCAAAATGTAGACACCTAAAATTGTCATGTCTAATTAAATAAATATCTTTATTTATTTAATTAATTCATTTATCCTCTTCTAGCCTTATTTCTCATTTAAATAAATACTTTTATTTATTTAAATTATCCTTTTTCTATATTAAATAAATACTCTTATTTATTTAATTGATCCCACTTCTTCTATTAATTAAATAAATATTTATTTATTTAATTAATTCATTAACCTTTTCTTCTTATGACACATGTAATTCATCTCTTAATTCCTACACTACCTACCCTCTTATTATTTTCTTATTTTCTTTACCTACCCTCTAATCATAGCCGACCTCTTTTACACCTCTCAATCTTATCCCTCCATTTCTTATAGTGTCTTCTATATAAGGAGATGCTTCCTTCATTATCAAACCCTCACTATGCATTCAACCCCGATGATTACTCAACTACACTACACTTTCAAAATTTCATATGCGAGCAAGCCTACTTGCAACCACATTTCCATTCTTTGTTGAGCTCTTGTGCACATAGAAAATCTGAGAGCAAATATATCAAGCAAGATCAATGGAGGTAGGAAGAATGGAGATCCAAACCCTATTGGACATGTGATGGTATAATCTTTGTGATTTCATTTGATTTGCATTGTCTTAAGTAATCTTCATATGTTATGGTGGATCTTTGTTGTTGTTAGGCTAGGGTTTTATGGTTGAATTCATTTAGTCTTTCAATATTGTTGTTTCCACTTTTCACCATAAACAATTAATGTAACCTTTTGTGTGTGTTTCAACTCCATGGGATTTAGAGGATGTTAAACATGTTGAGGATGAGGGTAGACAAAATGATCAGGAAGATGATTTGGCCCCATAAGGTAAAGAGCACCCCTGTAATGTTTTTTTAATTAATGAAATACTTGTAACAATAATAAAAAATCTTGTGAATTTAACCCATTTATTTATTATCGCAGTGGAGCCCCCTTTGCTTAGGCGTCCTCGTCGTGAGTATGGGACTAGGCATCTATAAAGATCATGAGTAGAGGGCACAACAATTGAAGAGGGGAAAAATGATGAAGAAAATGATGCTCCAGTTAGTGTTTACTTAGCTTAAAAAAAAAAATGATTGTAATCGTATTATTTGTTAATGAATGAATTTTATGTGTCAATGAATGTTAATGAGTTATATGTGTTAATGAATGAATTTTATGTGTTAATGAATGTTAACAAATTATATGTGTTAATGAACGTTGATGAATGTTATGTGTTAATGAATGTTATATGTTAATTAATGTTCTGTGATAATAAATGAATGTTATATTTTATTAATGGATGAAAGAAAGAATGAATGTTATATGTTAGTGGGGAATTTAGAGTGATGTTGGGGGGGGAGGAAGGGCCAAATGAGCTTCCACCTTCATGTGGTTAGACCTGTTAAGTAGAGAATATTAAACTATTCTTGAAACAAAGACAATCTCAATAAGGTAACACACTTTTCAATATTTCATTATGCTCCATTGTTAATCTTATTGAATAATATGCATTGAATCTTAATTGTAGGGTCCAACAGAGCCAACACAAACAATAGCACAAGAAGTTACTTAGTGGAGACCATCAAAGGTAAGGTCCTTGATTAAGATTTTGTTGTTTATGTTCATATTGTTGATTACAGAAAATATATTTTGTTTTTTATATTCATATTATTGATTACATAGGCAAATATTCATTTAAATTTTTAAAAGGGCAATAACCAAATATACCAAATAGTTTTCTAAGTCTGAGATCAAAGATTAGAAATTAGGAGTCACCAAATACACCAAATAGTTGTCTAAATAAGGGCTAGAACCCACTATGAAATATAGTTTACACTTGTCCTTGAACTGAGAACTTCAACATTTTAATGGACTACATAGGGCACTGCCTTAAAAAATGAGCCAACTTCACATGAAATTGCTCTAAGGTAGAAATAACAGTAAAAGGAACATCTAATCTTTTAAATTCAACTTTAACTTGAGGGTGATGGAACCAATGGTGGGACAAGTGAAACCATCATGTACCTTATTCAAGACTTCAGATTTATCATAATTGTCTCGGTTCTATATTGAGGCTTTGAACTATCAATGTAACTTGATCTTTGACATTTTGTGACAATGGTTGCATTTTGTTGTGACCGATACTCTTGATAGTCTATATAACTATGAATTGTCCTTTTGTTTAAATGATATTACTATTTTGACCGTGTATTGTAGGTCTACCAGACTTTGGGACTATCAAAGATTTATTCATATTTCTGCTACAATACTATCATTTTCTCATTCATCTAAACCTTATACCCCTTTAACCCTAAATCATTGTAACTGCCCTTGGCCCTTTTGGCATTGGATCGAAACCTTACTTGCGTAAAGTTGTTAACTGCTTCTACTCTTTGTCATTAACTTGCTACATTTTTTTCTAATCTAGTCCTTGTATATGAACATCTTTGCTTATGGACTATGAGAGGTCACTTTGTGGTTTGAGATCTTTATAATCTTAGTGTGTTGCTATGATTGTAATCTCTACATCCTTTAACCCTTCATGACCTTGTACATCATCTCTGACCTATAACTAGTCATTGTATTGTAGCAGAATGCATAATGGCTACATATCTTCATCAAGGCTTTGCATGTTACTTCTATCATTTGCCTCACTCTCATATCCATGCTTTATCAAGGTCTTCATTACCCAAATAGTCCCTCTTGGTTGTGTTTGTATATTGTTAGAATGTATGGGATTGTTGATTTTGTATATTGTTAGAATATATAGTTTACCATAGTTAGTTAGTCATTGAGGTAAGGAGTTATATAGGGGTAGTTCAATATTTGAGAAAGCTTATCAAATCAAATTCCATATTTGCAATGCTCTATATTCCCTAATGGCAATTGTTTTTTTTTTTTAAATATATTCTGTTCATCCGAATTCTGACGGACATGCCCAACATAGGCTCCGACGAGAGTGTTGTATTTCATTGTAGACACAACACTCTTGTCAGAGCTTCCTTGCATTTGTTGTCAGAATTTTGATAAAAAAGGACACTATATTTTGATAAGAATGTTGTATCTATGATGAAAATTTTTGTTGTAGGTGCACCATTCCCTTCAGACATTCCTTGCATTTGTTGTTGGAATTCTGACAAAAAAGGGCACTATGCTCTGATGGGAATGTTGTACCTGTGACAAAAAAATTTCGTTGTAGGAGAACCATTCTTGTCGGAGCATAATGCCCTTTTTGTCAGAATTCCAACAAAAAACCAAGTGCATGGTTCATCAAAAGATATGCTATTTCATCGAAATTCCAACAAATTAGACAACCACATTATGTATCAACTTCTAACAAAGAAAGTGTCAAAATTTCATCAAACATCTATCCGTCGAATAACCCGATGAAATTTTAACGACAAAATTTTTTTCACCGTTTTGTCAGATCCACGATAATTATATGTTAGAATTATGATGATAGTTCATCAGAAAATGACCCCAAATGAGTTAGTGAATATGTGTGCTAAACATAAACAATTGAAACAACAAATAAATCAACCAAGCAAGACATTAACTCAAACACCTCAAGATTGTGATGTTTAAAAATAACTTAGAAATGAACCATAAAATCATAAAACAAGTGATTGCAAACCTCATTTACCAACTTTGATTTGTTTTTCCATGTTCGGATGTCCGCTGAAGACATAGCTAGTGCTCAATTTCTCCATGATGCAAGGATTTGATGATTGGATTTAGGATATAAGGATTGTATGGATTGGATGATAGGATATGGTGCTAAAATTGGACATTATAATGATATGGATGTGCTAATATTTGATGGAATTATACATTATAGCATTACAAATGTATGAAAGTGGAGAGAATTTGGCATTATGAGGATGCAAATATGAAAAAAGTGGAGGATTTCCTAGAAAATGAGGGGGGATTAAATAGGTGTTGGAAGGAGAGGAAGGGATGGGAGAATGTGGCTCAACAAGGATCAACATGTGTCTTCAAGAGGGATAGTTGTCACAAGGGGTTTGACAAGTGTCCTCAAGAGGGAAACATGTCATAATGGGCTTGACATCTTTCCTTAAAGGACACATATATCCATTTTGGGAGGAAGCCACCCAAAATAAGATCAATTTCCTAATATTAAAGAAATTAGGGGATTATGTGTGTGCACGCACATGTGAGGGGAGGTTAGGATAAGGTTAGTTAGGAGAGATAGGGTTGGTTAGAACCCAAGATTAGATTGGAAGTTAGGATAGAGGAGGGTTAGATAGGTGGTTAAAAGTTAGGAGACGTTCTCTAAATGGGATATTTAAATTTTATTAATTTAGATAAAGGGGCGGAAAAATGGGAATTAATTAATTCAAGGATTTGGGAAAGGGGGAATTAATTAATTAGCTTAATAAATTCAAGGGATTGGAAAGGAGTAATTGATTAATTAGATTAATTAATTCAAGGGATTGGGAAGGAGGAATTAATTAATTAAAGGATTGGGGATAATAAATTAATTGGATTAATCAATTGGCTAATGGGGCATGGCTTCATTTAATTAAATTAATTTAGCTAAACAAGATATGATAGGAATTGAATTTGATTAAATTGATTAGCCAAATTTAAGTGTCTACATTTTTCCCCACTTCAAGGTAGCGCTAGAATAGCATCAGTGCAAAGAAAATACTTAACACCAATGATTTGAAGGAAATGAAGAAAGAAAATGCCCCAGGTGGATGAATAGACTACTAGGGATGCCCCCTCAAGAGGGTGCATAGGGAAAAAAACGTCAGGTGGGGTCTTGAAAGAAACGTCGCCCTAGTGGATAGGATGGAAGGCAAGAAGCAAACGGGAAGGGGAGAAAATGCAAATATAGTGGAGATGGAGATGGAAACATCATGGAGCACGAGCACCTAGAAGATGAGATGTCATGTAGCACTTATTTTGATTTAGAAATGTATGTGAGTCACCAAGGTATGAGGAACTAGGGTGGAATTTCACAATGAATGCATGGATTGACACATATGTTCAGACACATAGGCTAATCTAGCACCACATAGAGTTATAGAGACCCTGCATGCAACGGTGCTAGACTAACCCCAAGAAAAAGATATGCCCTAGTGCAACATGAGATAATAGAGACCTCATGAGGGTACAACAAGGGACACATCCAAAAGACATGCCAAGAAAAACCAAAAGCAACATGATCACATCCTTAGTGTTGTTATTCCTAGTGCACCATGATATAAAGGATCATGGTGACCAAGAGGAAACAATACCCGAGGAGCCTAAAAAGATAAACAAAGATTAAAAAAAATAAAGAAAAACAAGAGGGCCTCAAATATCTTTTGCCAAAAGGATGGTTGATTGGATGAGGATTTGATGATGTCTAGTTTCAGGAAGGATACATCCTGTATAAGACAAAGATGATCAAGGCATCTAGTTTCAGGAAGGATACATCTTGTATAAGAGTAAGATAGATCAAAACATCTGGTTTTAGAAAGGATACATCTTGTATAAGACAAAGATAGATCAAAACATCTAATTTCAAGAAGGATACATCATGTATAAGACAAATGATAGATGACAATGGGATGGATAAAGATGCTCAAAGATGATTGTTGAAGAGTCAGCTGATAGGATATGATCTCTAAGGACATGACCAACATGCATAGCTATGTACAACAATACCTATATACAAGATGTACAAGAGATATCGATGATGGAGGAAGACCTAGGGATAGGCAAGATGTTTCCCTAGTCAAGAGGAAAATTGATGAGAGGTTGATGATGATGATTGGGAAGGATAAATCCCAATGATGATGAGAAGACTGCAATCGAGGCTTGCATCAAGGATATGGACAAGACCAAGGATGCTATTAGATGATTGGATTAGTGTTTGACCTTGAATAGCTGAGGAATATGGATAATATCTAGATGTGATGGTGGATTGTGAGTTGTAGATGGATGGTATTAGATTGCATGAGAGTAGCCTAGAGCTAGATACCAATGACACGTGATGAAATGATGGAGGATATGGTGAAAAAGATTAAGCATGGAGGATTGTGGATGTGGTTAGGAGATGAAAGGATGAGGGATGAAGCAATGGAGGTAGATGAGGATTGGGAGAGGAACATGTAATGGAGGAAGGATGGAGGAATTGGGAGATAAGGCTTGGTGGATGGATGGATATGGTAAGATGATTGATAGAGGAACATGAAGATGTGAGAAGGGGATGGAAGATATGGTGATGAATTGATAAGGATTGTGAAGGTATGTAGGAGGATTATATGGGATGAAGGAAGGACAGGTGTATAGGAAGGTGACTGGAGGAAAAGTATGATAGGGAAATGGAGGCCAAGAGGTGTCCAAAGCATGTATACATGGTGGCCTTTTGTTCTATCAATATCCAAAGGATGATGGAGAAAGTGAAATGGATTGGATATGATGGATATGGTAGGTAGATGGAGATGGCTAGAAGAACTTTCCCCCAAGTGCGGAGAGAAAAAGAATGAGGGGGATTATGCATGATGCCTGTTTTTCATGTTTTCATCATGGTATTTTTCCAAGGTGCCTGTTTGCCAAGTTTTCACCATTGGATAGATTTTTCACTTTACTTTTTTTGTTTCTTTTCCAGAATTTTTTTTGTTTTTTCTCTTTTTTTTTTGTATTTTCTGAGAGGAAATTTTATGGATGGATATGGATGAGGATAAATGGATTTGGAAAATAGGTGATAAGTGAGATGGATGGAGGACTCAAGCATCAAGCTTCATATCAAGGTATTAGGATCCCATTTGGAGTGATCACCGGATGTTGGTACAACTTTATTAGGAATAAGTGGATTATGCAAAGGCTTGGATTAGATGGTTTTGATAGGGGATGTATGTGGTGTAAGGGACATGATAGTTGCAAGTATTTGGATGGAGTGAGGGAGAGTGAGTGTGATGGGGGGATGTTGTCAGGACCAATATTGGCACATGTTGTGGAGGAAGTGGGATGAGTGGAGGGGAGATAGATGTAGCATGTGGATAGGATGGAGGAATTATGTTAGCAAGCTTTGGCACATAGGGACCCAAAAAATACTTAGGAGATGGAGGGGGAGAATTTTTGGCTAATGTAGTAGCAAATTTGGTTGCCACTGGAAATTTTTCTTTTGGATGCACTGCTTCTTTTTGCTTTGGGATCCCCATTGTTTTTGCTTTTTCTTTAGTGGGCCTTTGTGGCCTATGGGATTGATTGAATTTTTGTATCATCCTTTTATTGGCCATTCAGAGGAATTGATTATGTGTTTCATTGATGTTTTGTCAACGATGTCAACACTAGATATTTTGGTTGTTTACCTATATCCTTCTAATCCCGCTAGGTTGTTTGGTTTCTAGTTGATTAGATCATGATGATCTGGTATACTTTGGCATTCTTTGTCTTATGGAATTGGCTTAGATCTACTATTCATGCTACTCATATTCATGTTTAGTTTGTTGGTTTTGATTTGGTGATTGGATGCTATCTTGTATGCTGGTAAGTCAGGTTTGTTGATTCGATGAGGGTTTCACCAATAGAGCTTGATTGAATATCTTTTGATGTTATGCATAAGTGGTGTTGGTGTGGCTTCTAGTAGAGATTTAGGATTTTGATGGTGATCGGCTTCAAGACTTGGCTGATTGGGATCATTTCTTTAGCATGTATGGATCTAAATTGGGTCTGGTACTATCTAGGTTATGGACCAGCTTAATGTAACATATTGTTTGATCTTATCGATGTGTTTCCAGGATGTCTTATGGGTTGGATATTATTTGTTTGGTCTCAGGAGGACATGTTTTATAATTATGTTATTGCTTTATTGTCTAGTGGATGACCTTACTGTTTATGGTCAAGGGTTTGTATATATATGATGGAAGATCTCATTGTAGATCATAAAAAGGATAATATGTAAGGATGTATAGGAGCGAATAATGTAATAATCATTCATGCGGAGGATTTGTTCGATCATTGGTGATCTAGTTGGGTTTATGCAAGAGGATTAAGTCCTCCGGTATTGAGCTTAACTAGAACTATACTCAAGCATAGGAGATGTTATCATTGTAGTTCATTCTTCCTTTTGGATTGTAGTCTAGATTTTTATGTAGTCAGTGAGACTCCTTTTGTAATGAGCAGTGTGCTCTAGGTTGTTGGCCTTCTTGTAAGTGCAGGCCCCTCAATTTGTAATCACATACTTACTGCAGAAGTATTATCTGACTATGGGTAGGCTTCTCATTGTGGTTTTTCTCTTTACTGGGTTTTTCATGTACAAATCTTTGTGTCATGTGGATGGTATCTATTCTTTAATTGTTGCTAGTGCTTAATTGGTATATCTTCTATTTTGGTAATTGGTTTAAGTATTTTGGTATTGATCTTATGTGTTCCAGTATTAAAGTTTTAATTTCTTAAGGTTTCGGTAATCTGGTGACAACTGATTCATCCCCCCCTCTCAGTTGTCTTCCGATTATTTGAATTGTGTAAAAATTGGTATTAGAGATCTAGTCCTCTCTACAGAAGCTTAACCACTTGAGGAAGATTCTATGGTGTCTAATAGTTCAAGTTCATCTAGTTCATCTTCTATTGTCTTTTAGAGAGAAATTCTTAGGCTTGATGTAACAAATTATAGAGTATGGAAGATTTAGATGGAGACTCATCCGAGATGTCTTGGTAAGAAAATCTGGAAGATCACTGAGAATGGTGTTACACTTTTTAATCCAACATTTGGCAATCCTCCATTGACAAACTTGGATAAGGAAATTGAGAATGATTGTAAAGCTATAGAAGCCCTCTTGTGTGCACTTTTTGATCAACAAATAATGGGATTGACTGAAAAATCATCAACAAAAGATATATGGGACAAGTTGGAGACTCTAAATGAAGGTGACCCTACTATTAAGATTGCTAGAATTGATGATTACCGATTGAGATATGAAAATTTGAAGATCGAAGAAGATGAAAGGATTACTCCATTCATGGAAAGGGTAAATGAAATTGTCATGGGAATTCAATTTTGTGGTGGATCTCTGAGTGAAGATGAAATAGTTTCTAAAGTTTTTGAGAGCTTTACCACCAGCATATAAGATGAAGGCTACTGCAATTAATGAATTGAGAACAATGGCTAATAATTATGTCAATAGGGATACCTTGGTTGGGAAATTATCTGCTTTTGAGCTTGAAGAATTTGGACCTTCTAGAGCTATGAAGTCCGAACCTTCTTTTCATGCATTTACATCATCAACTGGCAAGCAAGATTGGAAAGATTTGTATGTGAAGGAATTGGATGATATGAAGAGAGAAGATGAATAATTTGAGCAACTTGAAGCCCTATTTTCTAGAAGAGTACCTAAAGGACCAGTAGGAAGTAAGTATGAAGTAAAATCACCTTTTAAATGTTTTGCATGTAATAAGACAGGTCATTTTGTATCTAGATGTCATGAAAGGAATTCAAGATTTGAAGAAAGAGATAGAAGATCTTTTAAGCCTAACCTTGGATATCAAAGCAAGCATATGTATAGGAAAAACATAGATAAATCATGTTACTTTGTAGATGAGGAAGGTGTGACTGATTTTGATGATGAACCGACACAAAAATCTACTAGTGGTTCTGATAATTGAAAGGAATGGGTATTCTGGGCTATCAAGGAAGATGATCCGGCACTGGAAGAGAATGTACCTGAAGAGAAGGCCCTTGTTGCTAAAATTGAAGATAAGGATAAATGAGTAATTGATAGTGGATGTTCACATCATATGACTGGAGATAAAAGGAAGTTACTATCTTTGCAAGAATTTGATGGCAGTCTGGTTAGATTTGGAGATGAAAAAGCATGCATGATCAAAGGAAGAGGAACTATATCTTTAGATGGTAAGCACAATATTGATAATTTTTATTATGTTGAAGGTTTGAGGCATAATATTTTGAGTGTAGGACAATTGGTGGATAAGGGATTTCAATTACAATTCAAGGATGGAAAATGTAAATTCATTAATAGATCTGGATTGGAGATTGCAACCGTTACTTAGACAAAAGGTAATATATTTCATTTGAATTCCGGTGAGAGGACAAGTTTGATTACACAAATTTATGAGAGTTGTCTTTGGCATAAAAGGCTATGTCATGTAAATTTTGATTGCATGGTAATGATAAGTTCAACTAAGGCAGTTAGAGATATACCTAAGATTGTGAAGCCCTATAATCTGATATGTAAAGAATGTCAAATGGGAAAACAGGTTAGAACCTCTTTTAAGAATGTACAAGAAAAATCTAATGATGTTCTTGATCTTATTCATACTGATTTGTGTGGCCTTGCTAGAATCAAAATTTTTCAAGGTGATAGATATTTTATGCTAATCATTGATGATTATTCTATAATGATGTGGGTTACTTTTCTAAGGGAAAAATCTAAGTCTTTTGAAAAGTTTAAAATCTTTAAAGCTAAAGTTGAAACTAAGACATGATTTAAGATTAAGTGCTTAAGGTCAAATCATGGTGGATAATTCACATTCAATGAGTTTAGTAACTTTTGTGAGAAGCATGACATAAGGAGACAATTTTTTGCTCCCCGAACACCTCAGCAAAATGGAGTTGTGGAAAGAAAGAACAAAACTATCTTTGATGTTGCTAGAACCATGATGATGGAAGCTAGTCTACCTCATATCTACTGGAGAGAAGTAGTGAGCACAATAGTTTATACATTCAACAGAGTTAATATCAAAGGGGAAACCAGTAAGATACCTTATGAGTTATGGTTTGGCAATACACCTAGAGTTAAGTATTTCAGAATCTTTGGTAGTAAATGTTATATCAAGAGAGATGATTTCGTTGGAAAGTTTGATCCTAGATGTGATGAAGGAATATTTCTTGGTTATTCTAATGAAAGCAAAGCATCTAGATGTTATAACAAAATATTTCATAGAATTATGGAAAGTGCTAATGTCAAGGTGGATGAGCTAAATAGAAGTCAAACCAGAATTTATGAGAAAGAACCGGTAGTGGAAATGATCATAATTGAACTGGTAACACCTTTATCGGAACAAAATGTTGAACCAGTTACTACGACAGTATTAGAAAATTCAACAGTAACTGAAGAATAGGGAAGAGGAACAGAGAGTTAGAAGGCTCCTAGGTATGTAAGGTTGAATCATTTAGAAGAACGGATCATTGGGGATAAGAACAATGGAGTGATGACAAGAAGAAGATTGGCAACTAATGAGGTATTTTTAATTTCTCAAGTTGAACCGGTATCAGTAATTGAAGCATGTAAAGATGAATGTTGGATGAAAGCTATGGAAGAATAATTAGATCAGATAGAAAATAATAACACATGGACTTTAGTTCCCCGGCCTAAAAATAGGAATTTTTTTGGAACTAAATGGGTATTTAGGAATAAATTAAAAGAAGATGGAAAAGTTGTGAGGAATAAAGCTAGATTGGATTGTAAAGGATATTCTTAGAAGGAAGGAATTGATTATGGTGAAACTTTTGCACCTATAGCTAGGATTGAAGCTATAAAATTATTTATTGCCTATGTTGCACATAAAAACTACAATGTTTATTAGATGGATGTTAAGTGTGCTTTTCTAAATGGGGATCTTGATGAGGAAGTTTATATTGAGCAACTTGATGGTTTTTCACTTTCAGATGATAAAAGCATGGTTTGTAGGTTAAAGAAACCCTTATATGGATTGAAACAGGCACCTAGAGCTTGGTATGCAAGGTTGGACAAATATATTGTAAAGCTCGGTTTCACTAAAGGTAATGCTAAGAGTAATCTATATTATAAAGTCACTGATGATGATATATTGATTATTGAGGTATTCTTTTATGACATCATTTTTGGAGGTGAAGATAAGTTGTGCATGAAATTTTCTAACAATATGGAGAATGAATTTGAGATGTCCATGATTGAGGAAATGAATTTTTTCTTAGGTTTGCAGATTACTTAGACTGATAAAGGTATTTCATCTGTCAAACTAAGTATGCTAGGGAGATGTTGAAGAAATTTTCTATGGAAAATTCTAAACCGGTTAGTATTCCTATGGTTACAAGTGAGAAATTGACAAGGAAAGATGCATCTACATCGGTAAATCCTACAAGATACAAGTCTATGATTGAAGGTTTTCTATATTTGACTCATACTAGACTGGATATAATAAATGATGTTTGCATTGCATCAAGATATCAAAGTGATCCTAGAGAAAATCATGAGAGTGCAGTGAAAAGGATTTTTAGATACTTATAAGGAACATCTAAATATGGTTTGTGGTACCCTAAAGATGATGACTTTACTTTATGTGCATATACAGATACAGATTGGGTAGGTGATGTTGATGACCAAAAAAGTACTTCCGGTGGAGCTTTCTTTCTTGGAAAGAAACTTATTTCATGGATTAACAAGAAACAGTCATGTACTTCTTTATCTAGTATTGAAGCTGAGTATGTTGCTGTTGCTACTAACTGTACACAAGTTCTATGGATGAAGCAAATGTTGAAGGACATAAAAGTGCATTGCAATGGACCATTAGTTATTCACTCTGATAACTCTTCTACTATAGACATATCAAAGAATCTAATATTTTTACTCTAAGACAAAGCACATATCTATCAAGTATAACTTTTTGAAGGAGAAGGTGGAAGAAAATGAAGTTAGATTGGTTTATGTGAACACTAAAGAGAAAATTGTAGACATCTTCACTAAACCTTTTCCTAAAGAATCATTTGAGTACCTCAGAGATAGATTAGGGGTTTTTGCCCCTCCAGTAGGAAACTGATTGATTCTATTTGACATTAGTTTGGTATGCATTATTAGAGATATTATTCATTCTAGATTGATGTGGTGATGCTACTACTTAGGGGGGTAGCTAGTCTAGTGATTCAGTAGTTTATGATTTTGCTTTGATATTTATGTCAAGATCTCTGACATTGATGTCAAAGGGGGAGAGATATTCATGTGAAAAAATTAAGGAGATATATACATTAGGGGGAGATATTTGCAAAACTTAACTAAGATATCATCTATAGGGAGAGTCTAGATTAGAACTTCATTGCTATATTCTTGTATGGGAGATTTGTTTGGCATTTCTTATCACTTGGATGTTTTTCACATCTAGTGTTTCCATCAATGCCTAAGGGGGAGATTATTGGCCATTTGGAGGAATTGATTATGTGTTGCATTGATGTTTTGTCATTGATGTCAACACTAGATATTTTGGCTATTTACGGGGTATCCTTCTGGTCTGGGTAGGTTTTTTGGTTTCTGGTTGATTAGATCATGATAATCCGGTATACTCTGGTATCCTGTGGCTTATGGAATTGGCTTAGATATGCTATTCATGCTACTCAAATTCATGTACAGTTAGTTGGTTTTGATTTGGTGATCAGATGCTATCTTGTATGCTGGTAAGCCTGGTTTGTTGATCTGGTGAGGGTTTCATGGACAGAGCTTGATTGAAGATCTTTTGATGTTATGCATAAGTAGTGTTGGTGTAGATTATAGTAGAGATTTAGGATGTTGATGGTGATCATGTTCGAGACTTGCCCTATTGGAATTATTACTCTAGTGTGCATGGACCTAAATTGGGTCTTGTACTATCTAGGTTATGGACCAGCTTTATGTAACGTGTTGTTTGATCTTCTCGATGTGTTTTCAGGATGTCTTATGGGTTGGATATTATTTGTTTAGTCTTAGGCCAACATGTTTTATAATTATGTTATTGCTTTATTGTCTGGTAGCTGACCTTATTGTTTATGGTTGAGGGTTTGTATATATATGATGTAAGATCTCATTATAGATCATAAAAAGGATAATATGTAAGGATGTATAAGAGAAAATAATGTAATAATCATTCATGTAGAGGATTTGGTATATCATTGGTGATCAAGTTGGATTTATGCAAAAAAATAAAGTCCTCTGCTATTGAGCCTAACCAAAATTGTACTCAGGCATAGGTGATTCTATCATTGCAGTTCATTCTTCCATCCAGATTGTAGTATGGATTTTTATGTAATCAGTGAGACTCCTTTTGTAAAGAGTAGTGTGCTCTAGGCTGTTGGCCTTCTTGCAAGTGCAGGCCCCTCAATTTTTAATCATATACTTACTACAAAAGTATTATCTGACTGTGGGTAGGCTTCCCACCATGGTTTTTCCCTTTACCAGGTTTTCCGTGTACAAATCTTGGTGTCATGTGGATTGTATCTATTCTCTAATTGTTTCTTGTGCTAAATTGGTATATTTTCTATTTTGGTAATTGGTTTAAGTATTTCGGTATTGATATTATGTGTTCTGGTATTAAAGTTTTAATCGCTTAAGGTTCCGATAATCTGGTGACAATTGATTCAGCCCCCTCTCTCAGTTGTCTTCCGGTTATTTGAACTGTCTAATACTTTTGCACTATTGGAACATGTATTTTTGAGTGGACATGATCATATTTATATTGATGTGGATGTTTACCTTTATTCATTTTTTATTTGGCATCCAAATTTATGCTAGTAGCCTTGGAAGGAGTGTGTGGAGGTGTAGTAGATGAAGGAATTGTGGATGAAGTGATGGATGTAGGATGTTGGATGGAATGCGGGGATATGTGCCTTTATTGATCCTAATTAGGAATGAAAGGAGTAGTGTGTTCATGATGAGTGGTGGTGATATGGGATTTTTGCATGAAGCGATGAGTAGGAAAAGATGGACGATGGGATTTTGGGATATAAGGGCCCAAAATGGATTTAACATGTGGGGAATATATGATGGTATATTTTGGGACATAGGCACCCAAAATGGATTTAGAGTATGGAGGAAGATGGATGGTTGTTTAAACTTTATATGATGGAGGAGGGGGGATGGTGATAAATGGTTTGGAGGAATGATGGGGAGATGCAATGGTGTGTTTGGAAGCATACTTGGCTTTTACATTAGTTGAACCAATATTTTTAGATCAAGTGACATGGGATATATAACCTAGACCATGAGATCCTAGATGTGCTTTGACATGGATGGGCTCCAAAGTACCTTGCTCATGTAGGCCCAAGCCTTTTCCTTGATAGTTCATTTTTTTAGCATTTTATCTAAAGTAGGATACTTGTTTTCTAGGTAACAAGATGCAAGTCCATTATTAGATGGAGAATAATGGGTGGTGTATATGATATGTTCTTCTTCTATGAGTGAACTACCATGGATGAATGTAAGTGTACCAAGGGGATAAAGTGAAGGTGGTGGCATGGTTTGGATAGGAGGAGATGGAGGATCAAGAAGTAGAGTATATGGGATGAGAGGATCTTGACTTGGTGAAGGCGAAATGGTAGGATCTTGATTTGGATCAATAAATTTTTCAACATGCTCTAGAACAAGATCTTGACATGAGGGGATTGGTTTGGATGGTATGATGAGGGGTGAGTGGGTAGAATATTTTGATGGAATGGATGGAATGATGGAAGGTTCAATGGCTTGGGTGGATGGACTGGATGGAAGGATGGGAAGTTATTCAACTAGGATAGATGGAGTAGATGGAAGGATAAGAGGTTCATCAACTAGGTAGATGAGGTGGATGAAAGGATAGGGGATTCACCAACGGGGGTAGATGAAGTGGATGAAAGGATGGGGGGTTCACCAACTAGGGTAGATGAAGTGTCCATGAAAGGATGGAGGATTCATTGGATTGAGTTTGAGTGATGGTAGGAATAGGTGATGAGGATTGTGGTTGAATGGTCTCAATGGATGGGACGTTTTTGATGGTGTTAGGAGGTGGGAGAGGAATTCTAGTTGTGGGAGTTGGAAGTGAAGTTGGTGGATTTGAGGAGGGAATGGATGGTGGAGGACTGCGGTGGGATGAAGTGGATGGTGGTGGATTGAGGTAGGATGAGGTGGATGAAGGTGTAATAAGGTAGGATGGGGGATTGTGACTGGTGCCACTCACTAATTGATGAATTTTTGTCATGATAATGGATGAAGGCAGTGCTTGTAGATAAATGAATCGTGGTTGTGAAAAAAAAGGTTGTGATATCACTAGAGGTTGGTATTGGAGGGCACTGACAACTTGTGGATTTGGGGAAAATGAGATGGTGGATGTGGATTAGGGGTGTAAGTGGTAGTGTTGTGAGGAAAAGATGGAGGTTGAGATATAGGAACATGGGGGAAGATGGGGATATGGATGTTGCATATGAAGGATGCATGGAGATGATATATGTGGGAGTTGTGGGTAGAAGACATGATGGATTTCCCTTGTCAAAAGTGTTATAAGGTTTATGAGAGAATGCACATGGAGGAATGGTAGAGTAGATAGAATGGACAATTGGATTTTGGTATCTAACACTTGGTGCAAGCTTGCTAAGGATGAGGGCATCAATATTTTCAATCTCATATGTGTCTTGATCAACCATACTCTCATCATCATTAAAATGGGTTGCAGTGGAAGAAAATGAAGGGCAACCAAACTCATCATAATAAAATTGTGACATGATGATTAGTTGATGAGTTGGATAGAGATGAAAGATGAAAAAGAATGACAAACTAAAGCTCAGAATAGGATGAATGATAAGCTCAAACTAGAATGGGGATTGACTCTGAGGAAGTTGACAAAAGGATGAGGTTTGATGTTTGATTTTGGACATTTGATGTTTGGATTGATGACCTAGGAAGAAGGCAATGATGACATGAATTAGGAGATGAGAGATGATGATAGACGATAGTGGTGACACAAGAATTGAGACAAGGACAACCAAGGTGATGACTTAAAAGCAAGATGATAAAGGTGACCATGCAAGTCAAGACCTTAAGAGATGATAATAATGATGTAAGATTTGCAATGATGACTAAAGTTATGACCAACAACTGCGATGATAAGAGTGATCATGCAAGTCGAAGCCCCTAGTGGATGATAATGACGATGCCAAATTTGAAATGATGACCAAGATGAATTGATTTAACACTTAGGTAATTTTGATAGCATAACGAGACAATTGACACAAACTCATTAGATTGAGAGGACAAATTTGTTGAAGGACAAGACAAAACTAGGACCTAGTGAAGTGAGATGTTTGATGTTTTGAATTGATTTTTGGCAAAGATTGTTTCTACACCAAACATTGCAAACAAGCAAGTATGAAAATGAAAAGAAATCATGAACTTCCTAGGATAGTCAAAGACAATACTTCTTAAATCCCCTAGCCTAGAATACCACATTCAATAGGATAGATAGAAGCTTGGTAGCACTGGCTCCACTCCATGGCACACACTTCTCGGGCATGCCAAGCTTCGAATATCTAAAGATCCTAAGATGTCAAGAAATATTATATTTCAAATTGAGGGGTACATGAGGGGTATCTTCGACATGTGTGTATCACAACACTTGAGCCAACAAGTAGAAGGATTGGGGCCACTATAACAGTGGTTTGTAGTAATTTTCTGATGGGTCCAATCAAAGAACGAATTCATGAAGCAAGCCACTTAAGGTTGTAATTGATCTTATCGGTGCAGAGAAGGTCTCCACATAAGATGAATTCACTCAACACTCTAGCCATTTGACTAGGTATTTGTTTTTCTGCTCGAAAAACACCGCTCGAGGTCACGTTGGGAGAGATGATATCCCCAACATACCCCTATTTTGAAACACTCCCTTGAGGTGATGAGGCCCCCAAGAGGAGATTCTCTACTCAAAATAAAAGCGGGCATCATTAATCACCTTTCTCTTCACCCAAGGTCCATGAAAGCGAGGGGAGAGGATACTTGGTATAATAGTTGGTCCATCCTGCATGTGCACAAGTGTGCCAAACACAAAATACAATTGATCATTTTAAACCCTAATTGAAAATGTTGTCTAACTATTAAAGAAACTCGGTTTGAAAATATAATCTCCAACAACGTCCTACACCAAATATGTTAGTAGTTTCAAAGTAAGTCTTTGTGATTCTTGCCACATGTTATAGATAGATGATTAGTAACAGAAATCAAAATCACAACATCAAATCTTTTTATTTTATTTTATTTTTTTTTAATTTTAAATAAGGAACTTCTTAAAAATAGAAACTTGCTAAAAATGGAAACCTACCAAAAATGGAAATCTACCAGATTTAGAAACCTACTAAAAATGGAAACCTGATAAAAATGGAAATCTGCTAAAAATGGAAACATGCTAAAAATGGCAACCTGATAAAAAAGGAAACCTGCTAGATTTAGAATCCTACTAAAAATGGCAACCTGCTAGATTTAGAAACCTACTAAAAATGGCAACTTGCAAATAGGATTAAATTGACTTGTGAGGTGGTTCCCACTGGGCATGCCAAAAAATATGTGAGGTAAATATGCATGCTAAACATAAATGATTGAAACAACAAGGAAATCAACCAAGCAAGCCATTAACTCAAACACCTCAAGATTGGGATGTTTAAAAGGAAAGAAATGAAGCATAAAAGCAAAAAACAAGTGAATGCAAACCTCACATATGAACTTTGATTCAATTTTCCCATGTTCGGATGTGCACTCAAGATGCAGATAGTGCTCAATTGCTCCAAGATGCAAGGATTTGATGATTGGATTTAGGATATAAGGATTGTATGGATTGGATGATAGGATATGGTGCTGAAATTGGATATTATAACAATATGGATGTGCTAATAATAGATGGAATTCTACATTATGGCATTATAAATGTATGAAAGTGGAGACAATTTGGCATAATGAGGATGCAAATGTGAAAAAATGGAGGATTTTCTATAAAATGAGGGGGGACTAAATAGGAGTTGGAAGGAGAGGAAGGGATGGGAGAATGCAACTTGTCCAAGGATTGACATGTGTTTTCAAGAGGGACACATGTCACAAGGGGCTTGACAAGTGTCCTCAAGAGGGACACATGTCAAAAGGGGTTTGACATGTGTCCTTGAAGGACACATGTCCATTTTGGGAGGAAACCACCCAAAAGAAGATCAATTTCCTAATTTTAATGAAATTAGGGGATTATGTGTGTACACACACATGTGAGGGGAGGTTAGGATAAGGTTAGTTAGGAGTGATAGTTTTGGTTAGAATCCAAGGTCAAATTGGAGGTTAGGTTAGAGGAGGGTTAGTTAGGTGGCTAAAAGTTAGGAGACATGTGCTCTAAATGGGATATTTGAATTTTATTAATTCAAATAAAGGGGAGGAAAAAGGGGAATTAATTAATTCAAGGAATTGGGAATGGAGGAATTAATTAATTAGATTAATTAATTCAAGGAATTGGAAAGGGGGAATTAATGATTAATTAATTCAAGGGATTGGGAAGGGGAAATTAGCTAATTAGATTAATTAATTCAAGGATTTTGGTTAATCAATTAATTGGATTAATCAATTGGCTAATGGGGCATGGCTTCATTTAATTAAATTAATTTTTCCAAACATGATAGGATAGGAATTAAAGTTGATTAAATTGATTAACCAAATTTAAGTGTCTACAGTTATAATATGAATTGTGTTAAGGGACATTATATTCACTGAATTTTTATCATTTTTCAATTGATTATATGATTATATACTAAAAAATGTTTTAAGTATGTAAGTGATATCATGACCAATAGTTGGAGGTTCTCAAAAAAATTCCTTCTTGTGAACTTTTCATGAAACCTAGACTTAGGCCAACAAGCGGACTGGGGTCTCAATACTGGAAAATATGTTGAACTAGCTATTAACTTATTTTAGTTCACCACTCAAATAATCATGTACTATTTAGAAAATGTTACATTTGTGTCTATATTAAAATATTCATTGGATAGAGACCTAGGGCATTCAAAATGAGGTCTTGGTCCTTTAAAATATTTCTCAAAATTCTGTAAGGAAAATAAGATTTTGTCTTGTGAGTTCTACTTGTCCAACTGAACTGGAGGTTTGGTTCATTTAGATTTCCCCACAAGCTCTGAACTAGTTGGAAGTCCTCACAAAAAGAGTAAAAATGAAGAAAATAACTAAATTAACCTTTTGCAAGAACTTGACATCCAATTGAACTTCCCCTCTCAAGTTATTAGGTCTAATTCACTTGGATTTTTGGACACCCAATTTCCATTTTAAGACAAATTTTAATGTTCACTAAAATTTGATGCCCATCAGATCTTGGTGTTCATTCAAACTGAACCTTTACAAAGCTAATATCTAGGTCAATTAGAAATTTTTTTATTCCCCCTCATTGACATCATTCTAGCATCATTTATAGAGTTTCTTTAGCCATTTGAACTAGATCTTTCCAAGGCTACATTCTTAACTTGTCTAGTTACATTTTCTTGCAAGTATTCCAATGTTGTTCCATGATGTTGACATCCATCCCCCATTGTTGTCATCCATCCCAATAAATCTTAGTCTATGATTATATTATCCTTTTTTGACATCATTAGTGAAAGTTTCCATCCAAAATCGATATCGAAGGCTAAGGAGATTGCCAAGTTTAGTTTTGCAAGTTTTCTTCATAGGTTTAGTTTTGAGTGACATTAGTGTAGGTCTAGTTTAGATTTTTTCTCTACTCGAAAGTCTAATTTCACTTTTAGGACTCATAAATACACCAAAATATCTAATTTTTTACTATTAATATATTTTTAATTCTTGTGGCTACCAAATTTAAGCTGGATGACTAGGAATCCTTCTAAATACAAAGTGGCACATTTTCACATAAGGAAGAAAAGATATGCATATAATTTAATTTAGCTAGTTTCATAGGATTGAAAACCTTTTTTGAAAGCAAACGTAGTTGTCAAAACTATTCCAAATATCAAAAAGCATGAAGAAATGAAAGAACAAAGGCTAAGTATCAAATAAGTAAAATAAATGTTTATTTTTGAAAAAACTCAAAGCTTGAAACCTCTACCAAAGGCTAGCAAGGTTGTCACAACCACATGAAAGCTAACAAGGATTTTTTTGCTTGTTTTTTTTAGTTTATCTTTGCTGCTTTGTTGACCTTTAAGTATTTTTTCTACTATTTTTTTGATTGTTTCTCCTAGTAGTTTCTAACATTAGCCTATTATAATGAGTAAATTCCTCATCAAATGTCGTGAACTCATTAAACTAAATATTTTCATGAATTTATTAGCATAATAAGGAGAAATCCACAACATTTTGGAATTGATACAATTGAGAGGTCTCATGATGTTCTTAGAGCACAACTTAATGCAATCTTTGTCTACCCACACATCAGGTATAGAAACAATAAATCCCTATAAGAGATGCATTGAAACGAGAATTTTAAGATCTACTAAAAGGGTGACCTACCCAACCCTACAATCCTACAACACAATTAGGGAAGGAGGAGAATAGTTCCATGAAGTTTCCTTACCAGGGGACATAGGGATGGGTTTTTGGGATGGGATATCCAAGGACCTAAATCTAGGGATGGTGAGGAAACAAAAATAAAATGACATTATTGGGGGGTGCTGATATACAAATTGATGCAAATCACTTCAAGTTGAAACTTGAAATATCACATTGTTGGCATTTGGCATTATAACAGACAAGGAGAGATTGTTGGCATTTCAATAAGGATATTGGGAAGGTTGTTGATGATTATGGATATAACTGATTAAGGATGTTTATTGTCTTAATATTATTATTTTGTCATTGATGTCAAGAAATTGATTTTCTAATTTAGTATGATGTTGCCATATCTTGGGAAGTATGATTTGATGATTATAAAGATGTCGGTAAAAGACACAGAAAGAATATGATGAATAAGGGGAGAAATAAGTTATTCAATGGGCAACTATTACCAAGCTAGACAATGATGAGATCATGATGATTAGATTGTTTTGATATCCTACATATGTTATTGATTGAAAGGTTAATACTATACTATGTTACTGAGCAAAGAACCTAGTCGGTAAACCCTAAGGTTATCGCTATCGGTTAATGAAGGTAGAATGTCTATCAAGTGAAGTTTAGTATTTACCGAGTTGCAACTGAGTAATAATAGAATACATTAAATGTTTACATGCATTATTTAATGAAGGAAGCTGATGAGTTGGCTATGATTAAATGATTGGTATTCCGTGAATGAAGTTTGTTAAAGAATCTATGGCAAAGGAAAATCAATAGGAAGATCTACAGCTTAGATTGAACCGTAATACCCTAGCACAAGTTCCAAGAAATGTGTCCAAGTTCCAAGGCAGGGTAAAACATTTTCAGATCGAACGATGCATTGAACCTATACAAAGTTTGAAGATCTGATGGCTATGATTGATCATGGGAAATGTGATCAAGGAGATTAAGTGGTTGGAGAATTTTTTATAAATAGGGAAATGTTGATAAACAATGCATGCGGGAAAGTGTATGCACAGGGATGCTACATAGTGATTACCGAGTACAGAAGCTTGAAGATCTATTTTGAATAACAGAGTATAGAGCCCAGCAGATGGACAAGATTAGTTCTATGTCTATATTGTATTGAGGAAATAAGAATCTGCTTTAGCATTTTAGATGTGAAGTTGCAGATAGATTTTTATTACTATTATTTAGTGAAGTGACAGAAAATCTCTTAACCGAGTGGACTTAACAGTCTTATTTGTAAAACCCTCTAGCAAGGTGACATTCTGTTTGAGTGTTTGAAATCCTTTAACAAGGTCACTTCTAACAAGGTGAAGATCCTAACAGATCTGAGGGAAATCCCTTAACCGGGTCACATCTAGCAATGTGTTTTGTAATCTTTAACAGGATTTGCTTTTCACCAATCATACTCTAGAAGAGTATATTTCTTAGTGGGTCCCAAATCCCATAGTGGTTTTTCCCTATTTGGGTTTCCACGTTAAATCTAGTGTTATGTGTGTTATGATGTTTATATGCTTTTGAGTTTGCATGTTTAGCAGTTTTGGTTATATTACTGAAGTATATGTTACCGAGGTTGAACCTGATGTCATTATGGAGGATTAAGTTTGTATGATTTAGCCCCCCCTCTCATCTTATTAGCTTGGCATCTGTACTTATCTTTAAGTATCAGAACTATCAATTGGTATCAGAGCTTTAGACTCCGGAAGGAAATGTTTAAAGGTACTTGAGGAAAAGATCCAAAGATGTATAAGAGGGATGCACCAAAGCTAAACAAGTCAAGTTTCTCTACATGGCAGAAAAGGATGAAGCTGCACCTATCAGGAGTTGGAGAATATGTTGTATATTATCCGGAGAATGATTTCATCACACTGAACACCTATCTATTGACTATAGAAGAGATAAAAGCAAAGCAAGAACATATCCAAGCAATGATTGAAATAACATCTGCATTGACCGATTCAGAGTTTAATGATCTAGAAGGCTGCAATTATGCAAAGGCAATGTGGGACAAGTTCATATCTATGTATGGAGGAGATGAACATGTTCAAAGAGGAAAAGTGGATAGTCTAAGAGGACAACTTGAATCTATGAGGATGAATGAAGGTGAGAACATAACCCAGTACAGTACAAGACTAAAAGAGTTTGTCAATCAAATCAAAGGAGCAGGTGGAACTATTGAAGAAAAGGATATAACAAGTAAGTTGTTAAGAACCCTTCTACCGGCTAATGCAATCCGAGTCTCTGCAATCAATGAATTGAGGTTTGTACCTAATATGCTAGTTTCTTTTGATGCTACTATTGGTAAGCTACATGCATTTGAGTTAAGTAACTTTGATAATAGTGGGTCATCGGTAAATAAAGTTGAATCTACATTTAGTTCTTGTCATATTGGTGAATCTGATGATTACAATGATAGAATGAGTAAGTACACTAAAGGGGATCACAGTGGAGCAAGTGAAAGATATCCAAAGAACATGGAGGAAGTACACAAACTGTATAAGGAAATCAGAAAGCAAGAAGAGTTTGAAGCACTATTAGCTAGAAGGTTACCAAGAGGCAAAGGTAACTATAAAGGAAAACTACCTTTGAAATGTTTCAATTATGATAAGATAGGACATATGGCTTCTAACTGTCCTTACAAAGATTCTACTGAAAAGAGAGATTATCGAGATGATAGGCAGAAAGATAATCATTACAGAGGACACTAAGACTTCAGAAGAAGAGATAGAAAGTCATGCTTAATAGCCGATGAGGAATCCAATGATGATAAATCAGATGAAATTGATACAGAGGAAGTAGTTTATGTGGCTATCAAAGATGGATCAGATGAAGAAAGGTATGAAGAAAAAGCCCTTATATATCACATAAACACTAATGATTCTTGGATCATAGATAGTGGATTCTCACATCACATGATAGGTGATAAACACAAGTTTGTTATGTTAGAAGACTATGATGGAGGCTATGTAAGATTTGGTAATGATGCACCATGTCCGGTAAGAGGCAAAGGATCCATAAAACTTCTTGACAATGGAAGATGCAATGATGTTTATGTTGAAATGTGGCGACTGATCAGAAAAGTACTGTACACTCAGTACTATCTTTTTTGCCATTTTTTGTTGATGAAAACCGACATTGTAATAAAACCCTAAAAAGGTCGACTTTGTTTGTTGCCCTAAAAAGGCATGTTATAAGCGGATGGGATGCTTAAGGCATTGTAAGGTTGATGTACTATTTTTGCTGGATAATAAGAAAGATTGGATGACTGTGTATGGTGGACGTAACCCATTCTAGGTGAACCACGTTAAATCTCTGTGTTATCTGTGTCCTGTTTTATTTCTTTATCTTTTGTATTTAAATTTGCATATAATTGTTAATTCATATTTGCTTCGGATCTGCTTGAAACCCTAACAATTGGTATCAGAGCGAGGTTTTCTATAAATTGGCAGGACTTTTAGATTTGAGTGGGAGCAATGGAGGATTCCAAATTCAAGGTCGAAAAGTTTAACGGCCAGAATTATCAGTTATGGAAAATGCAGATGGAGGATTACCTGTATCAAAAGGATTTGTGGCGGCCATTGGAAGGAAAGGCAAAGAAACCGACCACAATATTAGATGAAGAGTAGGACATTTTAGATAGAAAGGCACTGGGATCCATTCGATTGTGCCTTGCAGTGTCTGTAGCATTCAATATAACAGAAGCAAAAATGACTATAGATTTGATGGCAACATTGGCTAAGCTGTATGAGAAACCCTCGGCTTTGAATAAGGTATTTCTTATGAAGTGTTTGTTTAATTTGAAAATGAGTGAGGGAGGATCTGTAGTGGAGCACTTAAATGAATTTAATACAATTACCAGTCAATTGTCTTCGGTAAAAATTACCTTTGCAAAAGAGGTTAGGGCTCTCTTGATTTTATGTTCTTTGCCAGAAAGCTGGAATAGCTTGGTTATGGCTGTAAGTAACTCTGTCTCTGGTAAAAATATTTTGGTATTTGATGATATTGTTGGTGTTATCCTAAGCGAGGAAATGCGAAGGAAAAGCACAGGTGAGACTCCAACATCATCGGGTAGTGTTTTGAATGTGGAGAACAGAGGAAGATCAAACGAAAGAGGAAAAGGCCCTGGGAATGAGAAGTCACGAGGGAAGTCAAAGAAAGGACTCTCTCTATCTAGAGGAAAGAAAGATTGCTGGTACTGCGGAAAGCCTGGTCATTTAAAGAAAGATTGTTGGTCTCGAAAAAACAAAGAAGGAGACAAAAATGAAAATGATAGTAAGGAAGCTAATATTGCAAGTAATACTTTACAAGATGCTTTAATCTTATGTTTGGATAATGTTAATGATTCCTGGGTAATAGATTCTGGGGATTCATTTCATGCTACACCCCATAGAAAATATTTTCTAGATTATGTTCAAGGTGATTTTGGACAAGTATATTTGGGTGATGATGAGCCCTGTCAAATTGTTGGAAAAGGAAAGATCAAGATCAAGTTGCAGAATGGTAATGACTGGTTTCTGTAGGAGGTAAGACATGTTCCTAATTTAAGAAGAAATTTAATTTCTGCAGGGCAACTAGGTAGTGAAGGTTGCATAGTTACCTTCTCAGACAGTATGTGGAAGGTCACTAAAGGATCATTAGTAGTAGCTAAAGGTGCGAAGGTAGGCACATTATATCTGTGTACTGGTAACACTTACTCTACCTTAGCTGCTACAGATAAAGTTACTGCAGGGACAACAACAATAAATGTTGCAAGAACAGATTCGATAATGTGGCACCATAGGCTTGGGCACATGAGTGAGAAAGGGATGAAAATCCTTCACTTCAAAAATCTATTGCCAGGACTAAAGAAGATTGATTTAGAGTTCTGTGAAAACTGTGTTTATGGTAAACAGAAAAGAGTCAGATTTCTCAAGGTTGGGAAAGAGAAGAAGAGTGAGAAGTTAGAGCTTGTACATTCAGATGTATGGGGACCGGCTTAGGTATCATCTCTTGGTGGCTCTTGTTATTATGTTATTTTTATTGATGACTCAACCAGAAAAACATGGGTATATTTCCTAAAACAAAAATCAGATGTTTTTGAAACTTTTAAGAAATGGAAAGCTTTGGTTGAGAATGAGACAGGAAAAAAGTTGAAGTGTCTCAGATCGGATAATGGAGGTGAGTATTGCAGCAAAGCATTTGAAGATTACTGTTCCTTAAATGGGATTCGAAAGCAGAAGATAGTTCCAGGAACTCCACAGGAAAATGGTGTGTCAGAGAGAATGAATAGGACCATCATGGAACGTGCGAGGAGCATGAGATTGCATGCTGGATTGCCCTTACATTTTTGGGCAGATGCTGTACATACTGCTGTCTATTTGATAAATAGAGGACCTTCAACCCCTTTGGATGGTGGTATTCCAGAGGAGGCATGGACTGGTAAAAAGGTAAATTATTCTTTTCTAAAAACTTTTGGTTGCGAAGCTTTTGTCCATGTTGATAAAGAAAATAGAACCAAACTTGATGCTAAATCTTAGAAATGTACCTTCATTGGATATGGGATAGATGAATATGGCTATCGGTTATGGGATTTTGAAAATAAGAAAATAATTAGAAGTAGAGATGTTATATTCAATGAGAAGGTTATGTATAAAGAACAAATGCAGGAAAAGAAGCACGAATGGGACAAACAAGAATACGTGGTGTTGGATGAGATTCCTGAAAATGAAATGCCACAGGTACCTGATGCTCAGCAACAACAGATTGTCCTACAAACTCCTGCAAGTGTTAGACGTTCTACGAGGACAAGCAGACCCCCTGAAAGATTTTCTCCTTCTTTGTATTCTATTTTATTAACGGATTCTGATGAACCAGAAGAATATGAAGAAGCAATGCAGGTGGATGCCAAACAACAGTGGCAACTAGGCATGAAAGAGGAGATGGACTCCTTGATGAAAAATAAGACTTGGGACTTAGTCCCTTTACCTGCAAAAAAAAGAGCCTTGCCTAACAAATGGGTTTATCGGCTGAAGGAGGAGGAAGGAGGTCAGAAAAGATATAAGGCCAGACTTGTGGTAAAAGGTTTTGCATAGAAAAAGGGTATAGATTATGATGAAATATTTTCTCCAGTTGTAAAAATGACTTCAATTAGAACTGTACTTAGTCTTGTGGCTGCAGATGATTTACATCTTGAACAATTAGATGTCAAAATAGCTTTTCTCCATGGAGATTTGGAGGAGGAAATTTACATGTTGCAACCACAGGGATATGAGGTCAAAGGTAAGGAGAACTTGGTGTGCAGGTTGAAGAAAAGTCTGTATGGCCTAAAGCAAGCACCCCGACAATGGTATTTAAAATTTGATAGTTTCATGGCTGAACACGGTTATCATAGATGTCATTCTGATCATTGCGTATATTTTAAGAGATTTGATAATGGTAGTTATATTATCCTATTTCTTTATGTTGATGACATGCTTGTTGCTAGGTCTAACATGCAACATATAAATGATCTTAAACAGAAATTAGCTAGGTCATTTGCTATGAAGGATTTGGGTGGAGCTAAGAAAATTCTCGGTATGAGGATTACACGGGATAGGAAAAATAGAACCTTGAATTTGTCCCAAAGTGAGTATATAAAGAAGGTGTTGAAAAGATTTAACATACAGGATGCAAAAGCAGTTAGTACACCTTTGGCTAGTCATTTCAAATTGACTAAGGAGATGTGCCCAAAGGCACAGGAAGAGGTTAATAAAATGTCTAACATCCCATATTCATCAGCTGTTGGCATTCTAATGTATGCAATGGTATGCACAAGGCCAGATATTGCACATGCAGTGGGAGTTGTGAGCAGGTTTATGAGTAATCCGGGTATGGAACATTGGAATGCTGTGAAATGGATTCTTTGGTATTTGAAAGGAACTACTACGAAGGCATTATGTTTCAAAGCATCTAATGCTACTCTAAGTGGATTTGTTGACTCTGATCTGGCGGGTGATATTGATTCATGGAGGAGTACTACAGGGTACATTTTTACTATAGGGGGAACTGCAGTCAGTTGGATTTCTAGGCTGCAAAAGGTTGTTGCACTTTCAACCACTGAAGCTGAGTATGTTGCTGCTATAGAAGCCAGCAAAGAGATGATTTGGTTGCAATGTTTTCTAAAGGAATTGGGTCAGACACAAGAGGATAGCCCATTGTATACTGATAGCCAGAGTGCCATTCATCTTGCGAAGAACTCTGCTTTTCATTCAAGGACAAAGCACATTCAACTCAGGTACCACTTCATCCGGACTATTTTGGAGGAGGGTCAGTTACGGCTTGAGAAGATTCACACAAGTGAGAATCCTGCCGATATGTTCACAAAGGTAGTTCCACAGGAGAAGCTGATTTCTTCATCAGTTTCTGTTGGTCTTCTTGATTGATAATTGTGGAATTTATACCAGTCAAGTCCTAGTGTTTTATCCAGCGGATGTTGCATGTATAGTGGTGTCGTGTAGTATCAGTCTCCAAGTGGGAGATTGTTTGGTGTGGAGCCTGATCAATCTCCAAGTGGGAGATTGTTGAAATGTGGCGACTGATCAGAAAAGTACTGTACACTCAACACGTATCCTCACCAGGGTCCGGGGCTAGGCCGAGCCCTGGGCAGGGGTTCGGGGGCAGCAGCCCTCGAGAAATTTTTTTTTGCCGTTTTTTGTTGATGAAAACCGACATTGTAATAAAACCCTAAAAAGGTCAACTTTGTTTGTTGCCCTAAAAACGCATGTTATAAGCGGCTGGGATGCTTAAGGCATTGTAAGGTTGATGTACTATTTTTGCTAGATAATAAGAAAGATTGGATGACTGTGTATGGTGGACGTAACCCATTCTGGGTGAACCACGTTAAATCTCTGTGTTATCTGTGTCCTGTTTTATTTCTTTATCTTTTGTATTTAAATCTGCATATAATTGTTAATTCATATTTGCTTCGGAAACCCTAACAGTTTATTGGGTTGAAGGTTTGAAATACAATTTGTTGAGTGTAGCACAACTAAATAATACAGGATACCTAATAGAATTTCAGAAAGGAATTGTCAAAGTTCATGACAAGCATGTAAAGTTAGCTACTACCGGGACACAAACAAAAGGTAACACATTTCACCTTGACTCAACTCGGAATAAATGTTTGTATGCAAAGATAGATGATACCTTGTTATGGCATAAAAGGTTTTGTCATGTAAATTTTGATAATTTGATCAAAATAAGTAAGAAGCACTGAGTAAGAGGTCTACCAAGTTTGGAAAAACCTAAGAATTCTATGTGTCGAGGATGCCAGATGGGTAAAATGATAAGATCAAGCTTTACAAGTAAGTCTTACACTTCTAAGGGAATTTTAGATCTTGTGCACACTGATCTTTGTGGTCCTATGAAAGTTAAAAGTTATTATGGTGATAAATACTTTATATTATTTATGGATGATTACTCAAGGATGATGTCAATAATATTTTTAAAAGAAAAATTAGAAGCTTTTCAAATGTTTAAATGGTACAAGGCAAGAGTTGAAAATGAAATAGGAAGACAACTGAAATGTCTTAGATTAGATAGAGGAGAAGAGTTCACATCTGATGAGTTCAACTCATTCTGCAATGATCATGGTATAAAAAGACAAGTCTCTACACTGAGAACTCCCCAACAAAATGGAATAGCTAAGAGAAGAAATAGATCTATTGTGGATTGTGCCAGAACCCTGATGATTGAAAAGAAAGTGCCACAAACATTTTAGAGAGAAGCAATAAGCATTGTAGTTCACACCCTGAACCGAGTACAACTGAAGAAAGGTACTTTGAAGACACCATATGAAATCTGGTATAACAAGAAACCTAATGTAAGTTATTTTAAAATCTTTGGAAGTAGATGCTATGTACACAAGGATGATAGAAATGGCAAGTTTGATCAGAAAAGTGAAGAAGGAACATTTCTTGGTTATTCTTCTAGAAGTAAAGCATTTAAATGTCTGATCAAATCATCTAACAAAATAGTAGAAAGTGAAAATGTGAAAATTGATGAATTTGCAGAAAAAAATGATGAAGGAAATTCAAAGTAACCAGAAGATTATGATGAATTTGTCTATGTTCAACCAACAAGTCCTACCGAGAAACCTATAGAAGGAAATGAAGAAAATATCCAGTTACTGAGTGATGAAGAAGAACATACAGAGCCTACCGAGCCTGTATTAGCCAAATATGTCAGAAGACATCATGCACCAAGTCAGACTATAGGAGATAAGGATGATCCAGTGATGACAAGAAACAAACTGAGACAAAACACATGTCTGATATCTAAATTTGAACTGAGAATAGTGAAAGAGGCATTTAACAGTGAAGATTGGATAAATGCTATGACAGAAGAGATTGATCAGATCGAGAAGAATGACACATGGACACTGGTCCCAAGACTGGAGGACAAAAATGTAAACGGTACAAAATGGATTTTTAGAAACAAGCTGAATGAAAAAGGAGAGGTCATTCGAAATAAAGCAAGACTAGTTTGCAAAGGTTATGCTCAAGAAGAAGGAATTGATTATGGTGAAACTTTTGCACTTGTAGCAAGACTTGGAGTAAGAACATTGTTGGCATATGCTTCTTACAAGAATTTCAAGGTATATCAAATGGATGTCAAATCTATATTTCTGAATGGTATATTAGAAGAAGAAGTTTTTATTGAACAACCTGAAGGATTTGCTGAAGACAATAATAAAGATTAAGTATGTAAATTGAACAAAGCTTTATATGGTCTGAAACAAGCACCGAGAGCATGGTATGAAAGATTGCACTCTTATTTAATCAAGATTGGTTTTATAAGAACAAGTGAAAATAGCAATATTTACATGAAGAATGATGAAAATGGAATACTGATCTCAACCATATTTGTTGATGATATTATATTTTGTGGGAATGACTCTCTATGTAAGAACTTTGGAAATGAAATGAGCAAAGAATTTGAGATGTCATTAATCGGTGAGATAAAGTATTTTATAGGTTTACAAATACTACAAATGAAAGATGAGATTTTCATTACTCAATCCAAGTACATAAAGGAAATTTTAAAGAAATTTGGAATGAAGGATTCAAAATGAGTAAGTACTCCTATGACTCCCAACTATAAACTATCAAAGAATGATGAATCTGCATCTATTGATGAGACACTTTACCAATCCATGGTCAGAAAGCTGTAATATGTTGTCATAGTAGGCTAGACATAGCACATGTAGTAGGTATAGTTGCAAGATTCTCTGCAGATCCTAAGGAAACACACATGACATCAATCAAGAGAATTTTTAGATACTTGAAAGGCACTAAGGATTATGGCTTAGTATATCAGAAAAGGAATGATTTTGATTTAAAAGTTTATACTGATGCTGATTGGGCAGGCAACATTGATGACAGAAAAAGGACAAGTGGAGGAGCTTTCTTTTTAGGAGAAAGACTAGTGAGTTGGCTTAGAAAGAAACAAGGATGTGTTTCACAATCAATAGCAGAAGCTGAATACGTTGCTGCAGCATTAAATTGTACCAACATAGCATGGATCAAACAACTACAGGAAGGTATAAATGAGAAAGTTATCGAGCCAGTAACTATATTCTGTGACAATACTAGTGCCATTAACATTTTAAAGAATCCTGTTATGCACTCTAAGACAAAGCACATCTCTATCAAATATCATTATCTTAGAGAAGAAGCTCAAGAGAAGAAAGTGGTGTTGGAGTATGTTAGCACAAAGGAACAAATAGCAGATATCTTGACCAGGCCACTACCAAGGGACACTTTTGAGTATCTCAGAGGTAAGTTAGGGGTCCTACCCCTATCTTATACTCACTGACCGAGTTCGGTGAAAGCATCAATTTGATGACTCTACAGAATATCTTTTAGGAGTTGATGTTGATTTACACACTTTAGGATGTTTTCTAAAGATGTACAAGAAATAATACATGGAACAGGAATTGAAGACATAAATACTTTGACCGAGACTAAGGTTGACACATAATAGTAGAAAATCACTTCATACAGGAAGAAATTATGTTTTAGTTCTTTACTTTTTGGCATTGTTGTCAAAGGGGGAGAAGACGGAGGAAAAAGCAAGACTGGAGAAGAGGAGAAGACTAATGTATGGGGGAGAATTCTAATGATAGAAGGAGAGCATTTCAACATTTCAGAATCTCACACCAATCTAAATCAATTAGGTCAAATCAATTGGTTTTGCCATCAATGCCAAAGGGGGAGATTGTTGGCATTTGGCATTATAACAGACAAGGAGAGATTGTTGGCATTTCAATAAGGATATTGAGAAGGTTGTTGATGATTATGGATATAACTTATTAAGGATGTTTACTGTCTTAATATTATTATTTTGTCATTGATGTCAAGAAATTGATTTTCTAATTCAGTATGATGTTGCCATATCTTGAGAAGTATGATTTGATGAGTATAAATATGTCAGTAAAAGATACAGAAAGAATATGATGAATAAGGGGAGAAATAAGTTATTCAATGGGCAACTATTATCAAGCTAGACAATGATGAGATCATGATGATTAGATTGTTTTGATATCCTACATATGTTATTGATAGAAAGGTTAATACTATACTATGTTACCGAGCAAAGAACCTAGTTGGTAAACCCTAAGGTTATCGCTATCAGTTAATGAAGGCAGAATGTCTACCGAGTGAAGTTTAGTATTTACCAAGTTGCAACCGAGTAATAATAGAATACATTAAATGTTTACATGCATTATTTAATGAAGGAAGCTGATGAGCTGGCTTTGATTAAATGATTGGTATGCCATGAATGAATTTTGTTAAAGAATCTATGGCAAAGGAAAATTGTCAAGAAGATCTACAACTTAGATTGAACCGCAATACCCTAGCATAAGTTCCAAGAAATGTGTGCAAGTTATGAGGTAGGGTAAAACATTTTTAGATCGAAGGATACATTGAACTTGGACAAAGTTTGAAGATCTGATGGCTATGATTGATCATGGGAAATGTGATCAAGGAGATTAAGCAGTTGGCGAATTGTTTATAAATAGGGAACTATTGATAAACAATGCATGCGGGCAAGTGTATGCACAGGGATGCTACATAGTGATTACCGAGCATAGAAGCTTGAAGATCTATTTTGAATAATAGAGTATAGAGCCCAGTAGATGGACAAGATTAGTTCTATGTCTATATTGTATTGAGAAAATAAGAATCTACTTTAACATTTTAGATGTGAAGTTGTAGATAGATTTTTATTACTATTATTTAATGAAGTGACAAAAAATCTCTTAACCAAGTGGACTTAACAATCTTATTTGTAAAACTCTCTAGCAAGGTGACATTATGTTTGAGTGTTTGAAATCCTTTAACAAGGTCACTTCTAACAAGGTGAAGATCCTAACAGATCTGAGGGAAATCCCTTAACCAGGTCTCATCTAACAATGTGTTTTGTAATCTTTAACAGGATTTGCTTTTAACCAAGCATACTCTAGAAGAGTATATTTATTAGTGGGTCCAAAATCCCACATTGGTTTTTCCCTATTTGGGTTTGCACGTTAAATCTAGTGTTATGAGAGTTATGATGTTTATATGCTTTTGAGTTTGCATGTTTAGTAGTTTTGGCTATATTACTGAAGTATATGTTACCAAGGTTGAACCTGATGTTATTATGGAAGATTAAGTTTGTATGATTCACCCCCCACTCTCATCTTATTAACTTGACATCTGTACTTATCTTTAAGTATCAAAACTATCAAACATCTCTATGAGTGTCCCGTGGAAGGCAAAATAGTTTCTTGAAGTTAAAGGTTGTAATCAATATGTATTGGCATGCACCATATAGAAAGTGACCCAGTGACATCTCTGACATAGGTGATAGAGATAGTGGTGTTGTAGGAGGACATTTCCCTCGAGTCTCCAAGTCTCAGAAATGTCCTTGAAAAAACATCTACAATATTATCATAAGAAGAAAGAGGAACATGAGGCATCTCCTTGGAATGGGTCTCCTTACACAAGTAATCCCAAGAATAGAGAGAGGATAATGCTCTCAACATACCAACATGAATTGAAATGAAATCCTAAGAGAGGGGAAATAAAGAAATGGGAATAATCATTGGTGCTAGCTCCAACATAGAATTTAGGAAGGCTCACCACACACATAGGTGGATTCTCTTTATCCCCAATGAATCCCATGCAAGATAGGAATTGATAAATCTCTAGAGAAGATTGAGTGCATGGAGGGGAGAAAAGGATAACGTTGAAGGAAGGAATTGATGAATACTAAGAGGGGGGGGTGAATTAGTATACCAATAAATACTGAACTCTAACACTTAAACAATTTAGCAGTAAACCTGTATAACAGTTTTACTAACAAACCAATTAAGACAAATGCAAACCAAATAGCGAATAAGGCATTCACCTAGAGAAGCACAATCACCTTAACACAAGAGATTTTGATGTGGAAACTCAAATGGGAAAAACCACGGTGAGATGAAACTCACAAGTAACTATCTGTAGAATAGTAACTAGACCGGTTAAGGTCATACAATGTTCTTCACCATAACAGATCCTATTAGGAATCTCAATCTCTGTTAGGAGATAAGTCCCATTAAAGACTACCTTGTGAGAGGATTTTAGATCCATAGTTGTGAACCACCTTGTTAGAGGATTTACAAAGGCTTTGCCAGGCCTACCCCGTTAAGGGTTTCAGACTTGTCGAAGATGTGAGTAATCAACAAGTGAGTGATCTAAATACTAGCACAATATTCTTGGTTAGATCCTTGATAGCTCATTATTAATGCATTTTACCATTACTTTAGTCTTCAGAATCTCTACACTCTATTTCTTCACACAGACCTAAACTTCTTATGTGATCGCACATACAAAAACCTTATCAACCACCTAAAAACCCTAACAACTACTAAAACCCTAGACATGATGTCCTTATAAAGGAATCTGATTTCATGTCTGTCCAATAGGATTACATTCCAATTTCCTAGGTTCAATGCATCTAGACACATTTGGTAACATGGCACAGAATCACCGCCAAAGTGTCGATGGATGATAACTCATCACAAAAATAATACCAGTTGGTAACTCATCACAGAGTAATACTGGTACATACATTTACCTATTACCGGTTCACATATTTTAGTGATTACCAGTTTGTCAAAATGAAGACTAGGAAAAATGATAACAACCGCTTTGTTCCTTCATACCGCTTTGGGATCCTCGAACCACTTGAGTCTTCATACCGCTTGAGGTCGGTAAACACTTTCTGCAAAACACCAATAGTCTAAAGACTATAATACATAATACCGATTGAGCATAACTCATACATACAAAAAGTGATCTCAAAGCAAGTGTGTGTCCATCAATGACAATCACAACATCATCATCAAAAATGCCAACAATCTCCCCCTTTGGCATTGATGGCAACACTTAGAAAAAATTTGACATCTAAGTGTTTTACAACAAAAATATGCCATAATCAAAATTACTCCCCCTAAGCATATACACTATCCCTTTTGTAGAAAATACAGTGTATACACCTCCCTTAAAGAGATAACATGAAAGCATACATGGCATTCACCAATATTTTTAATACAAAATACTACTCCCCCTTTGCCAACAATGACAAAGTATTGGAAAATAACCCCTGTTTCTCATTATCATTAATATAATAAATGTTTATGACAATAGTGAGTGAAAATTATCAAAAACTAATTTACTTCATGGATAAGGACCATGACTCAAGCAATGTGGTAGAAAACTCACTTTTCATTTGCATCTGGGATACCTGTTCCTCCATGGCGTCCAAGGTACTCCTCTCTTGAGTGACCCTTAAGGCATCCAGATTGAGATATCACTTCTGAATTATTTGTAGTCAAGGTAGTAGAACCAATTGAAGTTCTTGCAAATCTTGGGTCGGTTGGTGATCTCCAACTCTATTCTGGTTGTCTGGAGTTGAAACTAGTGAATGGTTTGCCCATATGTGGTGAAAGAATCATAGGGCGTCTTGAAGGTGCTTATATATGCCTGCAACTCAGATTGCAGCTTTTCCTTCTGTGTAAGCACATCATCACAAAATAGATGGGGTTGGTTTATCTTACTGAGCAGTAGTTTCCCCTCATCCAGAGCATCTCTTATGTCCTTCTGCACATTCTAAAGTTCAGGCCAGAGCTCGTTTAATTTCTTCACTAAGGCAGTGTTCAGTGCCTTTTGATGCTTCTTTTGTGCATTGGCTTCAGCAACATCTTCCAGGCATTATACCTAGTCCTCTACAACTGTGCATAAAAGTTTTAGTTGGGCCAAAGAGGAATCAGTACTATGGAGGTTGGTACCAGGAATCAAACTGGTAAGAGTTTCCACTGTAGTTTAAATAACATCTTTCTCCTTCTTCCTCCTTAGCGCTTCTAGTCGCTCTTGGGAAAGCTTAATGATTTGCAGTAGCTTCAATTCATTCGCAGATTAGAGCTCAATGGGATTGAAGATGTCAACCGATTTAGCTCGACCACTGGTTGCCTTTGGGGTCTCCACTTGTGTGCTCTTTGCTGCTTCCTCCTTCTCTTTGGCTCTTTACTTTTCCTCTTCACCTTCTTTTGCTTCTCTGCTTCTTTCTTTCTCTTTTCTTCTTCCTTCTTTCTATCTTCTTCTTTCTGCTTCTCTTCTTCTTTCTTCTTCTCCTCTTCCTATTTCTTCTTCTCCTCTTCCTTTTTTTTCTTCTCCTCTTCCTATTTCCTTTTCTCTTCCTCTTTTCTCTTCTCCTCTTCCTATTTCTTTTTCTCTTCTTTTCTCTTCTCCTCTTCCTGTTTCTTTTTCTCTTCTCCTCCTCCTGTTTCTTCTTCTCCTCTTCTGCTTGTTTCCTCTTCTCTTCTTCTTGATCTTTATTAGTCTTTTCCTTTGTTGTATTTGAAGTGACATTTTCACCATCCAAAGCATCAACATCAATAGGGTCCATTTGTTCAGTGACCGGTTCTCCTTCACTGTCATACACCTCATCCAGTTTTCCAGTTTCCGGTTCTTGTTCAGCCTTCTTGTTGTCTTCTGATACTTGGTACAATCTTAGAGTGGCTTTGGCATGTGAGTGGGTATCTTTTACCACTTCAGGAAATTTCCCTTCTAGTAACAAGAGTCCGATGAATACTAAGAGGGGGGGGTGAATTAGTATGCCAAAAACCTTTGCACTAAAACACTTACACAGTCTAAAGATAAACCGGTAAAGCAGTCTGACAATCAAACCGGTTATCACACATATAAACCAAAATGTGAATAAAACATTCACCCACAAAAGAAATACAACCATAACACAAGATATTTGATGTGGAAACCCAACTGGGAAAAACCATGGTGAGCTGGAACTCACAAGCCACTATCTGTAGAATAGAAACTAGACCAGTTAAGGTTAGACTGGTTAAAGTCTTACAATGTTCTTCACCAGAATAGATCTTGTTAGGAATCTCAATCTCTGTTAGGAGATAAGTCTGATTAAATACTACCTTGTTAGAGGATTTTAGATTCACATGTGTCAACCACCTTGTTAGAGTATTTTACAAAGGCTTTGAGGCCTACCCGATTAAGGGCTACAAACTTATCAAAGATGCGAGTAATCAACAAGTGTTTGATCTATCTACTAGCACAAATTGCTTGGTTAGATCCAGTATTGGTCACAGCTAATGCATTCTAGCATTACTTCAGTCTCCTCTATCTCTCTCAGTAACAACTCGATCTTCTCTGATAAGATCGCTCTACACTTCCACCTTAAACCCTAGCTCAACATAAACCCTATTCACAACTTCTTCAACAACTTAAAAAACCTAGACATGATGTCCTTTTAAAGGAATCTGATTTCATGTCAGTCCAATAGGATTACATTACAATTTCCTAGGTTCATTGAATCTAGACATACTCAGTAACACGACACAAGAATCACCCTCAATGTGTCAGAACCGTCAAACAATCAGTGGATTGGTAACTCATCACAAAATGCCGGTTGGTAACTCATCACAGAGTGTTACTGGTTCATACAAAATGTCGGTTGCCAGTTTGACAAAAATGAAGACTGTTAAGAATGTGTTGTGCCGCTTTGCTTCCTTGTACCGCTTGTGATCTGCAAACTGCTTGGGGTTGACATGCTGCTTCAGACCGGAAACACATTCTGCAAAATCACCACTAGTCTAAAGACTAGAATACAACATACCGGTTGGAACAAATACTGGTTGAGCATGAGCTCATACATATAAAGGGGATCTCAATACAAGTGTGTGTCCATCAATGACAATCACAATATAAACATCAAAAATGCCAACAATCTCCCCCTTTGGCATTGATGGCAACACTTAGGAAAATAAAATTTTGACATCTAAGTGTTTTACAACAAAAACTTGCCATTAACAAAATTGCTCCCCCTAAGCATATACACTATCCCTTAATCAACAGAATGTATAGCAATTTCGCATTCAAAGCATAATCATCAGAGCATATAGCATATATCAAAATTTCAAAACAGATACTTCTCCCTCTGATATACTTCTCCCCCTGATATATCAAAATTTCAAAATTTTAAGACCATCAAAATTTTAAAACCATATACTTCTCCCCCTTTGCCAACAATGAAAAAGTACCTCTGCAAAAACCTATTTCCATATATATATAAAAGAGTTTATGACAATAATGAATAATACTTGTCAAAAACTGCTTTGTAGTCCTACAAAAATTGTTTCATGGAGAGAGACCAGGACTCTAGTAGGGAGGTTGCCACTTCCTTCTCTGTCTGCATTTGTGATACCTGCTCCTCCATGGCATTGATTGTGCTCAGTTCTTGGGTGATGGTCAGTGTATCTAGGTTTAGATAGCATTTCTGGAGAATTTACAGTCGTGGAAGTAATACCAGTTGAAGTTCTTGCAAATCCCTAGACCTTGTGCTGATCTCTTGCTCTATCTTGGCTGACTGGATCTGGAACCGATGAACGGTTTGCCCATATGCTACAAAGGAGTCGTAAGGAGTCTTGAATGTGCTTAAGTAGGATTGTAAGTCCATTTGAAGTTGTTGATTCTTGTCTAGTACATCATCATAGAACAAATGAGGTTGACAGATTTTGCTAAGTAGCAAGTTTCCCTCATCCAAAGCACTCCTTATGTCCTTTTGATCCTTTGATAGTTCAGTCCTAAGCTCATTCAGTTTCTTCACCATAACAAAATTAAGAGCCTTTTGGTTCTCTTTCTTCATATTGGCCTCAACTACTTCTTCTAGGCTCTGCACTTGATCATCCACTATAGTACACAGAAGTTTGAGTTGTGCTAGTGATGAATCAGTGTCAGGAAGATTAGTACCAGGGATTAAACCGGTAAGTGTGTCTACAGCTGCCTGAATGATGTCTTGTTCCTTTTTCCTCCAAATGATCTCAAGGTGCTCTTGAGCAACCTTGATGCTCTATAGAAGCTCTGACTCGCTTGCAAATTCAAGATAGATAGGACTAGAAAGATCAACCAGTGAGGGTTGACTTCCGGTTGCCTTCAGAGTCTCCAACTGAGAGATTTTTGCCGCTTCACGTTCCTTGGCTTCTTCAACTTTCTTCTTTTCCAGTTCTTTTCTCTTCTCTTCTTCCTTGTCTTCTTCTGCCTTTTTCTTCTCCTCTGCTCTCCTCTTCTGCTCTTCCTTTTCTTCTTCTTCCCTCTTCTTCTTCTCTTCCTCTTCCTTTTTCTTCTTTTCTTCCTCTTCCTCCTTTTCTTCCTCTTCCTTCTTCCTCTTTTCTTCTTCTTCCTTCTTCCTCTTTTCTTCTTCTTCCTTCTTCTTCTTTTCTTCCATGTCCTCTTCTTCTTTCTTTCTCCTTTCTTCTTGTTGCTTCTTCTATTCTTCATCTTTTCTTTTCTCCTCTTCCTCTTTCTTTTTCTCTTCCTCCTTTCTTTGTTTCTCATCTTCATCCTTCTTCTTTTCCTCTTCTTCCTTGTCTTTTGCCGCTTGCTGTGTGTCCACAGCTTGTTGACCACCTTGATCAGCCTATTGCCCCTGTTCATTTCCCTTAGAAGGTATGTCTTGAGTGACATCTTCTATATCCAGGGCATTGACATCTATGGTGTCAATTGGTTCCTCCACCAGGTTTCCTGCCTCATCAAAAACTTCATCCGGTTTGGAAATGACCGGTTCCTTTTTTGCTTGGAGGTTGGCCATTTGAGCTTTGTGTGAGCTGATAGCATGGGCCATGTGTTGATGTGTATCCTTTTCTACATCATCAACCCTCCCTTCCAACAACCAGAGTCTTCTTCTCCTTATGAAGAAGAGACCTTTATTTTGATCTAATACATCAAATAATTCTGAATTTGAGAGTTCGAGGAAGTAATGTGCAAAAAATTTCTCCCTAATCTCTTGTTCCTTTTCAATGGCAATGCACCATTTGTTATCCAATGCTTTATACAATGAATCTGGTGTCTGAGATTTAATCTCTGATGGTGACTGGTCATTTTTGCATAAATAAAGAATGATTTCCTGCAGTACTTCATCTTTTTCTTCACTATTGAAATCATCACAATAATCAATTAAATCATGAAGTAACTTTCTCCTAATGTTATTTATTGTTCTTTGACAATGTGTCAAAGGTTTGTAAGAGGAGATATCTATATTTACCGGTGCGGATGTTGTCGGTTCATTCTTCTTCACCTTCTTGGTCTATCTAGCCTTCTTTGGCTATTCATCAAACTCAGTTTCTTCGGAGTCTTGTTCATTTGCCTTAGTCTTCCTCTTTCTTTCAAAGACTTTTGCTGGTGTTACCTCCAGTTTCTTCTTTGCCAGTGACCGCTTGGTCACTCTTGGAGTCTCAGTGGTAGCTGGTGCTGATGCTGTAGGCTTAGCTTTCTTGGCTGCCGGTTCTTTTCCCTTTTTCAATGATGGTTCTTCAACCGGTGCGATCCTTTCCAAGTAGGTTCCGGTTCACTTCACCTTTGGATCAAGAGGTGAGGAAATAAGGGTTGAAGCATACCCTTCCAACATGTCAAACATGACCTCATAGCCCATAGGCTTCACTTCCTCCATTCTAGGCTCAATAGCCTCCATTAGACATTTGTCCACCTGAATAGTGAAACAGATGTCATCTTCATACTTCTTTACTATGTCACCTGAGATTTGCACCCTCTGACTCATCTTTCTTCTAAACTCATCAAAGTATTTGTTCAATATCTCAGGGTAGCTGGTTCCAATAGCTTGCACACTTTCCAATATTTGCTTGGTTGTCGGTTGGTCAGGGGACCACTGGACATCTCCTACACCTGGAAAGTAGCCTTGGAAATAGAAAAACAACCCTACCAGTAGTTGTCCAAATTTAAATCTCAGTGAATTGTCCTTTTTGATTTCCTTGAGATTTAACAGGAGTTGCCTTTGCATACTGGTGCATAAGTCAAATGATTTATTCTCTATAATCATATGGTAAGTGGCATTTACCGCTGCAGCAGATACATAATTAATCCTGCTGGACAAGAATGTCCTGTAGCCTATCACCATGTAGGCGTATTTTACTAGTTCATCCTTGATAGAATTAACTGTCATACCTCGTGAATCACTTGTCGAACTAGTGAGCTTGGTCATTTCCATTTTGCTTACCGTTCTCAGGGCTGGCACTTCCCCTGTGTTGCAGAAACTGGTGACTGCATGAATTGCCTCAGGCGTGATATCATGCATTCTCTCTAGGTACATCTTGTCACCATGGACTCTGCTCAAGATGATTCTGATGTGATCCTCTATGAAATCTTCTAGAAAATACACCACATTATGGAGTTTCTTCTTCTCTAAGATATTGAACTCTGGTTTGATCTTTTTGTCCTTTCCGCAAAATAGACCTAATTGAGTATGAATGGCTAAGGACCCTAGGTCTTCTATCTTGCAATCAATATAGTTTGAAATTCCTTCTTTGACTATGACTCTAGCTGGAACTTGTGACAAAGCATTATACTTGGACTTCCTCTGAATAAAATTTTCTGACTCAATGGATGTGCTTGAACTGGTATGAGATGCGGAAGCCATTGAAGAGTATTTCAAGAACATGAAAAATACCTTTCAAACGCAAATTTAGGGCTTCCTGATTCTGCTTTAATTCGCTCTCCGTCGAATGCCAAATCACCTCTTTGAGTTCTCCTTTGCCGATTGCAAACTATATTTGAATCTCTTTCAAATCTCTCCAATTCCTCAAAATCTAAGCTCAAATCGCCTTCTCTTCACTCTGCACTTGAAAACTTTTCTTCGCTTGAAAAATAGATAGTGAGAAATGATTTGAAAATTGCATTTATACATGTCTCTCACCTACCATCATTAATGCTCCTATATTAGGGTGTAAACCCTAATTTGCCTCTTTACCATTTCCGGTCTTCTGCCAAGCGACAGGTGTAGTATACTGGTTAAGGTCTTTTATCGGTGTTAACTGGGGGTTCGAAAGCATTTTTCCATTTGCTCCCCTTAAGCCTTTGAGGCTTAGTTTGCCGGCTCAGATATTTCTACACTGGGTGCAGAAATTAGTTCCTCCTCCAATAATATTAGTTTCTTCTTCCATATTTTCTTCACATCTTCTTGAACTTTTTCAACCTCTATTTCTCCTTCCTGAGTGACCGGTATATCATCAGATATACTTTTTCTGCTTCTGTAGAATCTTGCAATGTGACCCGGTTTGTAGTGATAGCAAACAAGTCTAGGTGCTTTCCAAGGTCCATTGTACATGTTTCCATTCTTCCTTCTGCATGTTGCGGTTGTGTGACCATGACCATGAGAGATCATACAACTTTCTCTCCATCCGGTTGCCGCTTGATGACCACCGCTTCTTGACTAATGATTGAAGACATTAAACTAGTTGTGGTTCCGGTTCATAAAAGATTCAAGACCAGTTCCTTTGGTCCTCTGAGGATATCTTCTAGTGTTATCCATTACAGACCTGCATTCAAATGCTCTATGCCCAAACTTGTTGCATGCATAACAATGACCATTGAACTTATTGGATCTAGGTACATTGTTGATAAAATAAGGAAAATTAATGTAGGCTTTGCTCCTACATACATTGGCAGTGTGTCCTTCTTTAAGACAGTTAAAGCAAATAGGTTTGAATTTTTGCTTACCTTTTCCTTTGAGTGTCAGTTTCTTCTTTGATGCTTCAGCATTTGTTCCTGAGGATTCTCCTTCCTCATGTCCAGAAAAACCAAGACCATTGGTATTCTTTGCCAGTCTATATGACTCAAGCTTTTGCTCTAGCCTAACTGCACTATTGCCAAACTTAGCTAGTATTTCCTTTGATTCAAAGAGTTCTTTGGAAATAGTAGTGTTTGTCTCCATAAGACTTGCATTTTCAGAGATGCCAATGTTCAGTTCTCCTTTCATCTCTTCTTTCTCCATTCTGCTCTCATGAAGGCGAGCAGTTAGTGCACTAATCTCATGTTTCAACTTTGAGATCTCATGATCTCTGTCTTTTACCAGATCTTCAGCTTTTCTCTGGTTCTCAAGCTCTTGGATAAATCAAATAGTCAGTCCTTCCAACTATTTTCTCAAATTGGAGTTTGAATCATTCAGCTTATTCACTTCAGCAATTATAGCTTCCATGTTAGCTTCATCTTCAGAACTACTTTCAGATAGTTCCATCAGCCTCTCTGCATGTTCTCTTCTTTTTGCTTGAGATGCCTTGTATTTGACCATAAGATCATCATAGGCTTGCTCAAACTTAGTGAGCCATTGAGTAATTTCCCTTAATGTGTATTCCCCCATATCTCTTTCCAAGTGGTTAAACTTATAGAAAGGTTGGCTCTGATACCAATTGATGAATACTAAGAGGGGGCGTGAATTAGTATGCCAAAAACCTTTGCACTAAAACACTTACACAGTCTAAAGATAAACCGGTAAAGCAGTCTGACAATCAAACCGGTTATCACACATACAAACCAAAATGCGAATAAAACATTCACCCACAAAAGCAATACAACCATAACACAAGATATTTGATGTGGAAACCCAACTAGGAAAAACCATGGTGAGATGGAACTCACAAGTCACTATCTGCAGAATAGAAACCAGACTGGTTAAGGTAAGACCAGTTAAAGTCTTACAATGTTCTTCACCAGAACAGATCCTGTTAGGAATCTCAATCTTTGTTAGGAGATAAGTCCGATTAAAGACTACCTTGTTAGAGGATTTTAGATTCACATGTGTGAACCACCTTGTTAGAGGATTTTACAAAGGTTTTGAGGCCTACCCAGTTAAGGGCTACAAACTTGTCAAAGATGTGAGTAATCAACAAGTGTTTGATCTATCTACTAGCACAAATTGCTTGGTTAGATCCAGTATTGGTCACAGCTAATGCATTCCAGCATTACTTTAGTCTCCTCTATCTCTCTCAGTAACAACTCAATCTTCTCTGATAAGATCACTCTACACTTCCACCTTAAACCCTAGCTCAACATAAACCCTATTCACAACTTCTTCAACAACTTAAAAAACCTAGACATGATGTCCTTTTAAAGGAATCTGATTTCATGTCGGTCCAATAGGATTACATTACAATTTCCTAGGTTCATTGAATCTAGACATACTTAGTAACACAACACAAGAATAACCATCAATGTGTCAGAACCGTCAAACAATCGGTGGATTGGTAACTCATCACAAAATGCCAGTTGGTAACTCATCACAGAGTGTTACCAGTTCATACAAAATGCCTATTGCTAGTTTGACAAAAATGAAGACTGGTAAGAATGTGTTGTCTTGCTTTGCTTCCTCGTACCACTTGTGATCTGCGAACCGCTTGGGGTTGACATGCCGGTTCAGACCGGGAAACACATTTTGCAAAATCACCACTAGTTTAAAGACTAGAATACAACATACCGGTTGGAACAAATACCGGTTGAGCATGAGCTCATACATATAAAGGGGATCTTGATACAAGTGTGTGTCCATCAATGACAATCACAACATAAACAACAAAAATGCCAATAGAGTCTTCTTCTTCTCATGAAGAAGAGGGCTTTGTATTTATCCATAACTTCATATAGCTCTGAATCTGACACATTAGGAAAATATTGCACAAACATTTCTTCTCTTATTTCCTATTCCTTTTCTATGGAAATGTGCCATTTGTTATCTAAAAAATTATATAAAGAATCTAGTGTCATAGATCTAATTTCTGATGGCGACCGGTCATTAATACATAAATATTGAATAACTTCCTGTTCAACTTCCTCCTTTTCATTGTCATTAAATTCATCAAAATGATCTATTAAATCACTTAGCACTTTTCTCCTAATATTCTTGATAGTTCTTTGACAATGTGTCAATGGTTTATAAGAGGAAATGTCTATATTTATCGGTGCTGATGATGTTGGTTCATTGCTGGTTGTCTTTGTCTTCTTCCTCATTTGCATAGTCTTTTTAGGTTGTACCTCAGGTTCTTTATCCTCAAAATTTGGTGAGGTGTTCTTAGTTTCCTACTTTCTTTCAAAGACCTTGGTAGGTGCAACTTCTGGTTTCTTCTTTGTCAGGACCGCTTGGTCACTTTAGGACTTGCTAAAGTAACTGGTGCTGATACCGATGGCATTGCCTTTCCTTTCTTCACTGAAGGTTCTTCAACTGATGTTACCCTCTCCAAGTAGGTGCTGGTTCTCTTCTTCTTTGGATCAAGAGGTGAGGCAACTATGGTAGAGGCATACCCATCAAGCATGTCAACATCACCTCATATCCCATAGGCTCCACTTCTTCCTTTCTAGGCTCAACTACCTCCATTATGCACTCATATACTCTGATGATAAAGTAGATATCCTCTTCATACTTCTTAACAATATCACCAGATATTCTCATCCTCTGGCTCATCTTGCGTCTGAACTCATCAAATTATTTGTTCAATACTTTGGGATAACTGGTTCCTACTGCTTGGAGGCTTTCTCTAATTTGCTTGGTAACCGGTTGGTCAGCAGACCATTGTATATCACCGACTCCTAGAAAATAGCCTTGAAAGTAGAAAAACAATCCTACCAACAGTTGTCCAAATTTAAATCTTAAGGCATTGTCCTGTTTAATAGACTTCAAGTTCACCAAAATTTGTCTTTGTATACAGGTGCATAAATCAAATGAGGCATCTTCCATGATCATCCTATAGATGGCATTTACCACTGCAACATAGAAAAAGTTACTTTTTCTAGCATAGAGCGTCCGGTATCCTATCACCATACAAGCATACTTGACCAGATCATCCTTGATGATATTGATGGTCATTCCCCATTGGTTGCTCACAAAACTGGTGAGCTTGGTCATTTCCATCTTAATGACTTTCCTCAGGGCTGGCACTTCTCTAACATTACAGAAACTGGTGACGACATGAATCGCTTCTGGTGTGATATCATGTGTTCGCTCAAGATACATTTTGTCACCATGCACTCTGCTTAGAATGATGTGGATGTGATCTTCTGTAAATTCTTCAAGAAAATAGACTGCATTGTGAAGTTTCTTTCTTTCCCAGGATGTTGTATTCCAGTTTGATCTTCTTGTCATTCTTGCAGAATAAACTTAACTAAGAATGGATCACTAGAGATCCTAGGTCTTCTATTTTGCAATCAATATAATCTAAAATACCTTCCTCAACTATAACACCAACAGGTATTTGGGATAGGGCATTGTATTTCACCTTCCGTTGGATGAAATCTACTAAATCAACAAGTGTACTAGAACTGGAGTGTGATGCAGAAGCCTTGGTAAATGGGTAAGCAAGAATTTTGATAAATACCTTTAGAAATCCTTAATTTAGGGTTTGCAACTTTAGCTTCACCACACACTACTTCGGTTGTTGGATTACCGCTTTGTGTTCTTCACCTAACTGATTGATATTATCTCTGGATTCTTCTTTCAAATTTTTTGAAATCTCTCTGAATCATAAAACAAATCGCCTTTGGTCACTCTGAACTTGATAATTTCTTCGCACACTAATTGATAAGTGAAAATGACTTGAAAAACCCATTTAAACGAATTCTTCACCTACCATAATAAATGCTCCACCATTAGGGTGTAAACCCTAATTTGCCTTTTACTATTTCCAGTCTTCTGCCAATTGACAGGTATTGCATACCAGTTAAGGTCTTTTACCGATATAAACCAGGGGTTCAAAACATTTCACCGATTTTCTCCCCCTAAGCTTTTTTGAAGCTTAGTTTGTTGGTTCAACGACTTCCACACTAGGTGCAGAAATTGGTTCTTCTTGTGATGCTTCTTCAGGTTTCTTCTTCCATGTTGTCTTCATATCTGCTTGAATAGTTTCAACATCAATCTTTCCTTCTGGAGTGACCGGTATATCATCTGATATGTTCTTTCTCATTTTGCAGGTTCTGGCAGGGTGTCTTGGTTTGTTGTAATGATAGCATACCACTCCAGATGTTCTCCATGGTCCATTGTTCATTCTACCATTCTTCCTCCTACATGTTGTAGCAGTGTGATCGCTACCATGGCAAATCAAACAGGTTTCTCTTCAACCGGTTGCCACTTGGTAGCCACCACCACCTGACTGATGGTCATAGGCATTATACCGGTTTGGATTCCAGTTCACAAAGGATTTAGGAAAAAATCCTTGACTCCTTTGAGGATATCTTCCAGTGTTGTGTATAACAGACCTACACTCAAATACTTTATGCCCAAACTTGCTGCATGCATAACAGTTACCATTGAATCTATTGGATCTAGGCTTATTATTTAGAAAGTAGGGAAAATTATTGTAAGCCTTACTTCTACATACATTGGCAGTGTGTCCTTCCTTGAGACAATTAAAGCAAATAGGTTTGAACTTTTGCTTACCTTTATCCTTTGGTGCTGGTTGCTTCTTTGATGCTCCATCTTTTGTTCCAGAGGTCTCACCTTCCTCATAACCAGAAAAACTAAGTCTAGTGGTATTCTTTATCGGTTTTGCTGATTCAAGCTTTTGTTCTAGCTTAATAGTGCTCTTATTGAATTTGGCAAGTATTTCCTTTGACTCAGTGAGTTCTTTGGATATAGAAGCATTAGATTTCTTCAAGGTTGCATTCTCAGAAATAGCCATGTTTAGTTCACCTTGCATTTCTTCTTTTTCCACTTTACTCTCTTGGAGATGAGCGGTAAGTGCACTTATTTCTTACTTCAGCTTGGAGATCTCATGATCTTTGTCTTTTACTAGATCTTCATCTTTCCTCCACTTCTCAAGCTCTTGACACATTCTGATAGTCAGTCCTTCTAGTTCCCTTCTTAGGTTAGCATTAGATTCATTTAGTTTTTCAACTTCTTCAACTAGGGCTTCCATGTCTGCTTCATTGGAAGAACTATTTTCAGTAAGCTCCATCAGTTTCTCAGCATGCTCTCTTCTCTTTGCTAGAGAGGCTTTATATTTGACTTTGACTTCATCAAAGGCTTTCCTAGTCTGAGTGAGACGATGAGTAAGTTCCCTCATAGTGTATTCCCCCATATCTCCTTCCAAGTGGTTAAACTTATAGAAAGGTTGGCTCTGATACCAATTGATGAATACTAAGAGGGGGGGGGTGAATTAGTATACCAATAAATACTGAACTCAAACACTTAAACAATTTAGCAATAAACCTGCATAACAGTTTTACTAACAAACTGGTTAAGACAAATGCAAACCAAATAGCAAATAAGGCATTCACCCACAGAAGAACAATCACCATAACATAAGAGATTTTGATGTGGAAACCCAAATGGGAAAAACCATGGTGAGATGAAACTCATGAGTAACTATCTGCAGAATAGTAACCAGACCGGTTAAGGTCATACAATGTTCTTCACCAGAACAAATCCTATTAGGAACCTCAATCTCTGTTAGGAGATAAGTCCAATTAAAGACTACCTTGTGAGAGGATTTCAGATCCACAGTTGTGAACCAACTTGTTAGAGGATTTACAAAGGCTTTGCCAGGCCTACTCAGTTAAGGGTTTCAAACTTGTCAAATATGTGAGTAATCAACAAGTGAGTGATCTAAATACTAGCACAGTATGCTTGGTTAGATCCTTGATAGCTCATTGTTAATGCATTTCAGCATTACTTTAGTCTTCAAAATCTCCACACTCTATTTCTTCACACAGACCTAAACTTCTTCTGTGATTGCACATACAAAAACCTCATCAACCACCTAAAAAACCTAACAACCACTAAAACCCTAGACATGAAGTCCTTATAAAGGAATCCGATTTCATGTCGGTCTAATAGGATTACATTGCAGGTTCCTAGGTTCAGTGCATCTGGACACATTTGGTAACATGACACATAATCACTGCCAAAGTGTCGGTGGATGATAACTCATCACAAAAATAATACCGATTGGTAACTCATCACAGAGTAATACCAGCTCATACATTTACCTATTACCGGTTCACATATTTTACCGATTACCAATTTGTGAAAATGAAGACTGGGAAAAATGATAACAACCACTTTGTTCCTTCATACCACTTTGGGATCCTCAAACCACTTGAGTCTTCATACCGCTTGAGATTAGTAAAAACTTTCTGCAAAATACCGATAGTCTAAAGACTATAATACATAATACCGGTTGGAACAAATACCAGTTGAGCATAACTCATACATACAAAAAGTGATCTCAAAGCAAGTGTGTGTCCATCAATGACAATCACAACATCATCATCAAAAATGCCAATAGGAACCCCTTACATAGACCAATATTTGTAGTGAGAAGGTTTAAACATGCACAAGAGCTATAGGGGGACACTCAACAAACTAGCCTCAAATAGCATGTCCACTAGCAATTCCTCATCATTCTCAATATCTTCAAAGGATTCGTGTCATTCTCATACATGTAGCTCCACCCATTAAAATACTCATCTTGTCATCCATACAACTTTGTGCATACAACAAGCTTCCAATAGAATGTTAATGAGCTTTTCGTCATCCTCCTCAACTTTTTCACCTATTTCTGTGTTTGTAGTGTTTTTCCCATCGCCTTCACCATCCTTTGAATTTCTCTCATCGTCACCTCCTCAAGAGGAATCACAATTTCAATCAAGCCAATGCAGGAAGGTCGCTACTAGGACTTTTTCCATGTTAGTTAATGAGTTTTTGGAGTGAATTTTTTTTTGTTGTATGGATGACCTGTAAAATTCTAAAGTTTAGCACCTAAAAGCATGTCTTTTAAATTGGTATTTTGCAAGGCAAGATTTTCACTTTTCATTTTTAATTTGATGGTTTATTCATGATCTAATTGAAAACTATTAGGAAATTAAGATATGTTCCTACATACTCCACCTTATTTACTAATAGTTGTAGACACCTAAAAATGTCTCATTATTTCTACACTAATTATTTGTCTATTTAATTAAGGAATTCTTTAATTATTTGATTAAATTAAATATTTCTTCTGATCAGAATATTTAACATTTCTAATTATTGAATTTCTAGCATTTCATCATTTAATCAGTTAACCCTTTTCCAAATATTAATTAAATATCAATTATATAATTAATTGCGACATTTTCCTTAGTTAAATAATCTTTATTATTTAATTAATTCAATTTCCTATGATTAAATAATTTCATTTCAATTATTTCATTAGTTAATTTAATTCTTCCAAATCCCCAAATTCTAATTCCAAATAATTCCATCTAATTTCAATCATTTTTTCCCAAATTTGAATTTCACTTAATTTCAATTAATTTCATTTCTTTCAAAATCATATTTCACCAAATTTGAATTTTAGTTAATTTCATGTGCATTTCCATATTTGAAAGTCCAAATTCAAATCCAAATTGAAAATGAAAATGAAATTCAATTTCAAAATCCTACATCACCTGCTAAAATTAGAACTGGTTGATCAAATTAGTTATCTAATTAATTAACTCAGTTAACTCCTCAATCTCCCATTTTCACTCAAAATCAACTTTTTACGACTAATCAATCATTTCAATTTTCTAACCCTTCTAATGAGTCATCTCCTCAATCAAGTCAGTCTTCTAATCAATCAATTTAGTTAACTGACTAGTCTATTCAGCTCACTAGCCAATCTATTGAGTTCACTCTCCAATTTATTGAGTTCACTCTCCAATCAATTGAGTTGACTCCTTAATCTAATGAGTTAACAGATCAATCAATTTCAGTTGTCTATCAGTCAACACTTGAGTTCAAATTATTGTTGGAATATGATGAAGCGGTAACAAAGTATGTTGTCATTGATGTCAATATGTGCTCAAGTAGATACACCGTATGCATTGGTATGAAGATTGGAAGAAATTTTGGTCAACCAGGATCGAGTGGACTGGTGTTGGGGTTCACTAATTGTTACTACAGGCTGGTAGTTTTTGTTCAGTTTTAGGGTTTCTGGTATGATCTGTGCAGTGCAATCGATGGTGTTTTGTGAATGTTAAGAATAAGGATCAGGATGCCACATCAGTTGTGTGCACGTGAAGGATTTCCTTGAGGATTTTGCACGTGGAGATCGAATGCATTGAATTCCTACCTTGTGAATGTGTGATTGTATGAGTGGTGTATGAAGAGCGCATGATGGGTTACCATTTTCCAGATGCGGTGAAGATCAGACGATGCAGAGTGACTTGTGATCTATTTAAGATTGTTTTATTCTATGCAAAGTGTTTGGACGGTCAAGATTGGACCGCTTTTAATTGTAAACCTAAAATACTTAGGGTTTAGGGTTTATGTTACCGACCTAATTCTTATCTATAAGGTCGATGAGTTTTGATATTGTTGTTGTTGGCAAATGTTGTTTTTGTGTCTGCATGTTGAGATTCTTGTAAAACTAGAGTGTGATTGCAGAGGAGAGGAGATGAAAAGGATCTGCCTTAGCAAGTAGTGTTGTTATCAGATCAAAGCTTTACCTATTGACTTCTAATCATTTCAACAAAAAGAAAATCCCTTGACTGGGTAGCTTTAATAGACTTGTTGTAAATCCTCTAACCAGGTGACTCAAGTTTATTGAGTTCTTTAAATCATCTAGCAAGGTAACCTTTAACAGGGTATATAGCCATCCCTTAACCGGGTGATCTTTAACAGGATCGGTTCCTAGCAAAACCTTATTGTGAAGTCTTTAACCGGACTAGGCTCCTAACAGAGCGAGCTTCAAAAGAGTTCAAAACAAGCTTGTGGGTATTCATCCCCACCATGGTTTTTCCCATTTGGGTTTCCATGTGAAAAAATTGTGTGTCTTGAGTTGTGCATTTTTCATGTGATGATTCAGTATTCTTGTTTAAGTGATTATGCATGCAAAGTTAATGGTTATGGTATTACTGATACAACACATGCATATGTATATGGGTGAAGTGGTTATCAAGTGTTGAATGGTATTTGAAGTATTCAGTTTTACTAGTTTAAGTTGTTTGAAGTCTTACCGTGTTTAACCGGTATTGCCATGGTTAAGTTCATTATGAAGACAACTAGTTAGCAATGTTTTAACTTGATAAGTTGTGGAGAAGTTTTTGTATGTACCGATTCACCCCCCCTCTCAGTACCAGTTAGGGTATTTGTTGTTCACCATTATTCATCAATTGGTATTAGAGAAACTTCAGGTCCTCGGTGATATAAGCTTAACCGCTTGAGGTAAAATATCTTTCTTTAATGATGAAGAGGGAAGGGCCTAAGTTCAATAGAGATAACTTCAAAATATGAAAGGACAGAATGAAGATCTATATCAAGAGTTTGGTGCACAACATTGGAGCTTTGTTGAGAATGCCTATGTAATCCCCACTGGCACTCTAATCGATGATTAGAAAAGAGAGATTCAAGAAAATGGGAAAGTCTTGGAAGCCCTTATTAACAGTTTGTTCGATATTGAGTTCATTGATGTACAAGGTAAGGACACTCCTAAGGATGTATGGGACACATTGGAAAATATTTATGGTAGTGATGAGCATGTCAAGCAAGCTAAGGAAGAGAATCTTAGAGGAAAATTTGAAGACATGAGGATGGTTGAAGGTGATACCATTCAGCAGTATGGCATAAGGATCAAGACTGTGGTTGGAGATATCAAGAGCACTGGTGGAACAATTGATGATGCCACCATTGTCAGTAAAGTTTTGAGATTACTGTTACCGATCTATGCAATTAGAGTTGCTTCTATTCAGGAGCTAAGGTCTATTGAAAAAACCAAGGTATCCTTAAACTCTATCATTGCAAAGTTGACTGCATATGAGTTGAATAGCTATGATGGTAGTGTTCCGAAGACTGAGTCAACCTTTAGAGCATCTGCTGCACCAACCAGAAAAGGAAAAGATGTTAGTACTAGTTATGAATCCAGGCAATGCAGAGATATGGATGATGAAGAGATTTTGATGGATTTTTAAGCTCTTCTTGCCAAGAGACTTCCAAAAGGCACCAAAAAATACAGAGGTAAGCTTCCTTTAAAATGTTTTTCCTGCAATAAGATAGGACATATAGCTGTTAACTATCCTAACAATGACAATAAGGATAAACTAGAGAGGTTTAGAAAGTATAAAGGAGGAAATAGAAGAAATTGTGTTGTTGCAGTGGATGAAGGTGTTACTGATGAAGAATTTGAGGATGAAGAGAATGAGGACATAGTGTTTGTAGTTGTAAAGGAAGAAGTGTTTGACAAGAAAGAACTTGTCTCTCACATTGACAACTCTAATGAGTGGATTATTGATAGTGGTTGTTCTCACCACATGACTGGTGACCGTGGAAAGTTTTTGTCTCTAAAAAAATATGATGGAGATATTGTCAGATTTGGCAATGATGCACCTTCCTTGGAAAAAGGTAAAGGACCCATCTCATTGAATGGAAAGAGTAGTGTGGATGATGTCTACTAGGTAGAAGGTCTTAAGAAAAACCTTTGGAGTGTTTCTCAGCTAAATGACAAAGGACTCATTCTGGAGTTCAAAGGTGGAGTTTGCAGTATAATTGGAAAGAGTGGTGAACTTATTGCCACCGGTAAGCAGACTAGAGGTAACTTGTTTCAGCTGAATGCCAAGATTAGTTTGTGTCTGATGGAAAAGTTTGATGACAGTTGGATATGGCATAGGAGACTTTGTCATATGAACTTTGATAATATTGTAAAGGCTAGTAAGATCAAGGTAGTAAGAGGATTGCCTTTTCTGAACAAACCAGAGAATGCTTTATGCAGAGAATGTCAACTTGGGAAGACGTCTTCCTCAACATTCAAAGCTAAGTCTTTTTCAGCACAGAACATACTTGATCTTGTGCACACCGATCTGTGTGGTCCTATGAAAACAAGAAGTATTCAAGGAGATCGGTATTTCATGATCTTACCAATGACTGCTCAAGAATGATGTGGGTCACATTCTTGAAAGACAAGTCTGAGGTGTTTGGAAAGTTCAAAGCCTTTAGAGAATTAGTTGAGAAGGAGAGCAGTAGAAGAATAAAGTGTCTTAGAACCAATCAAGGAGGTGAATTCACTTCTGATGAATTCAACAAGTACTGTTAAGAGAACAACATCAAGAGGCAGCTGTCTACCCCAAGGACACTGCAATAGAATGGAATAGCAGAAGGGAATAACAAGACTGTAGTTGAAGTGGCCAGAACTATGCAGAACCAAGGAAAGGTTGCTCACACTTTTTGGAGAGAAGCGGTGAGCACTGGAGTCTATATTATGAACTGGGTACTCATCAAGAAAGGTAAAGATAAAACCCCTTATGAGTATTGGATCGGGAAGCCTCCCACTATGATTTACTTTAAAGTATTTGGTAGTAAGTGTTACATCAAGAGAGGTAAGCATCTGAGAAAGTTTGATGCTAAATGCAATGAAAGAATATTTCTGGGATATTCCACTAAGAGTAAAGCTCTTAAGTGCTACAATAATAGGACTCAAAAAATTGTTGAGAGTATCAATGTTAGGGTTGATGAATCCCCTGATGATCTTGAGGAAAGCTATAGCAAGAAAGTGGAAGATGAACCGGGTGTAGCTTTGTAGGAATCGGTTAAGAAAGAAACAAGTAAAGACCTCAGTGTTCCTGTACTGGTAGAAGTTGTAGTAGGTGAAGAAGAAGATGGAGATGAAGAAGAAGAGGAAAAGCAAGTAGAATCAGCTAGAGTCATCTCTATATATGTGAAACTACATCATGACCCAAAGCAGATCATAGGAGATAAAGATGCAAGGATACTCACAAGAAGAAAGGTGAAAGAGAACTCTTGCATGATTTCTGAATTTGAGCCTAAGACCACTATAGAGGCACTTACCGATGAAGACTAGATAAAGGAAATGGAAGAGGAGTTGGACCATATAGAAAAGAATGCAAAATGGTCCTTGGTACCCAGACCAGAACACAAGAATGTAATAGGTACCAAATGGGTCTTCAGGAATAAGCTAAATGAAGAAGGCACAGTTGTAAGGAACAAGGCAAGACTTATATGCAAGGGATATGCTCAGGAAGAGAGAGAAGACTATGGAGAAACCTTTTCTCCTATGGCTAGATTGGAAGGTGTCTGAATGCTACTTGCATTTGTAGCATTCAAGGGATTTAAGGTATACCAGATGGATGTGAAGTCTACATTCTTGAATGGAATCCTAGAAGAGGAAGTGTATATTGAGCAACCAGATGGGTTTGCCTTATCAGAAGATAGTAACATGGTGTGTAGATTACATAAGGCCCTGTAGGGATTGAAACAAGCACCAACGACATGGTATGAATGGTTACACTCTCATCTTGTGAAAATAGGATTTTAGAGAACAAGTGAGGACAATAACATATGCCTAAAATCTAAAGGTGATCAGATTCTGATCTATGATGTGTTTGTAGATGACATAATCTTTGGAGGAGATGATGAAATGAGCCATGCAATTGCAGATGAAATGAAGAAATAGTTTGAGATGTCTCTTAATGGAGAAATAAATTTCTTCATTGGTCTACAAATTAAGTAGATGAAAGAAGGAATATTCATTACCCAGTCCAAGTATGTCAAAGACATATTGAAGACCTTTGGCATGGAGGAGAGAAAACTGGTTGGTACACTGATGGTGACCAACTATAAATTGACTAAGGAGGATGATTCAACATTGGTGAATGAGAAGGAGTACCAGTCAATGATTGGTAAGCTTCGCTATGTGGTGCATGGTAGACTAGATATTGCTCATGCAGTGGGCATAGTAGCTCATTTTCAGAAAAGTCCAAGAGAATCCCACTTGGTAGTGGTAAAGAGAATTCTTAGACACCTGAAAGGGACTGTCGACTATGGATTGTGGTATCCATACAATGGTGATTTTAATCTCAAAAGTGTTTACTAATGCACATTGGGCAGGTAATGTGGATGACCGAAAGAGCACAACTAGTGGAGCATTCTTCCTTGGTGGAAGACTAGTCTCCTAGACAAGCAAGAAGCAGAGCTGTATTTTTTCTATCTACAGCTAAAACATAATATGTGGCAACATTTATGAACTGCACTCAGGCAATATGGATGAAGCATGTACTGAATGGCTTCAAAGTGCTTATATCTGAACTGGTGAGTATTTTTTGTGATAATACTAGTGCAATCAATGTTTCCAAAAATCTGGAATTGCATGCTAGAACTAATCATATTGAGCTCAAGTATCATTTCTTGAGAGAAAAGGTTCAAAACAAAGAGGTTGTATTAGAACATGTTTCTAGTAAAGAGAAACCAATAGATATATTCACTAAGCGCTTACCGAAGACTACATTTACCTATTTGAGAGGTGAATTAGGGGTTCTACTCCTTCATGAAGTAAACTAAAAAGTTGTGTGTTCCACATCAGTCAGGTATCATAGTGATAAATCTTACAAGGTTGATGTGTTGAAGGATGCTACTCCATAGGGGGAGCAGCATAGTGGAGTATGGAAGCTTGTGCCTCCACTTTTGCATTGTTGTCAAAGGGGGAGAAGATATATGATAGGGGAGAAGATATCTGATGATGAAGATATATTGAAGAGTACACACTAACTAGTCTAGATGGTGGTGGTTGTGACCTTTGAACCAGTATATGACAACTGGTATATGCTATTGAGAAATGATACACTGAGTATTGCCATCAATGCCAAAGGGGGAGATTGTTGGCATATGATGAAGTGATGACAAAGAATATTGTCATTGATGTCAATATGTGCTCAAGCAGGCACACTGGTATGCACCGGTATGAAGATTGGAAGTGGTTTTGGTCAACCAAGATGGAGTGGACCGTTGTTGGGGTTACTTAAGTGTTACTACTAGTTGGTAGTCTCTATTTAGTTTTAGGGTTTCTGGTATGATTTGTGCAGTGCAACCGATGGTGTTTTGTGAATGTTAAGAATAAGGATCAAGATGTCACATCAGTTGTGTGCACGTGAAGGATTTCCTTAAGGATTTTGTGTGTCCTTGAGGATTTTGTGAAAGGAGATTGAATGCATTGAATGCCTACCTTGAGAATGTGCGATTTTCTGGGTGGTGTATGAAGAGTGCGTGATGGGTTACCATTTTCCAGATGCGGTGAAGATCAGACAATGCAGAGTGACTTGTGATATGTTTAATATTGTTTTATTCTATGCAAAGTGTTTGGATGGTCAAGATTGGACTGCTTGTAATTGTAAACCTAAAATACTTAGGGTTTAGGGTTTATGTTACCGACCTAATTCTTGTCTATAAGGTCGATGAGTTTTGATATTGTTGTTGTTGGCAAATATTGTTTTTGTGTTTGCATGTTGAGATTCTTGCCAAACCAGAGTGTGAAACCTGTAGAATGTGATTATAGAGGAGAGGAGCTAAAAAGGATCTGCCTTAGCAAGTAGTTTTGTTATCAAATCAAATTTTTACCTATTGAATTCTAATCATTTCAATAGAAGGAAAATTCGTTGACCGGGTAGCTTTAATAGGCTTGTTGTAAATCCTCTAATGAGGTGACTCAAGTTCATTGAGTTCTTTAAATCCTCTAGCGAGGTAACCTTTAACAGGGTATATAGCCATCCCTTAATGGGGTGATCTTTTAACAGGATCGGTTCCTAGCAGAACCTTATTGTAAAGTCTTTAACCGGACTAGGCTCCTAACAAAGTGAGCTTTAAAAGAGTTCAAAACAATCTTGTGGGTATTCATCCCCATCATGGTTTTTCCCATTTGGGTTTCCACGTGAAAAATCTATATGTCATGAGTTGTGCATTTTTCATGTGATGATTCAATATTCTTATTTAAGTGATTATGCATGCAAAGCTAATGGTTATGGTATTACCGATATAACACATGCATATGTATATGAGTGAAGTAGTTATCAAGTGTTGAATGATATTTGAAGTATTCAATTTTATCAGTTTAAGTTGTTTGAAGTCTTACTGTGTTTAACCGGTATCGCCATGGTTAAGTTTAGTAATGAAAACAATCGGTTAGCATTGTTTTAACTTGATAAGTTGTGGAGAAGTTTTTGTATGTAATGATTCACCCCCCCCCCCCCTCTTAGTACCAGTTAGGGTATTTTTTGTTCATCATTATTCATCAATTATCACCTCTTTTGTGTTGAAAATCTATAAATTCAACCTCATCTCATCATTTTCAATCTAGCATTCAACATTTAGAGTCCAAAATAGAGAATCATAGTCTTCAAACAATTGTCTAATCTATGCAGGAATTCTAGTGCAACACCTGAGAGCCACCTACAAGCACAATTTAGAGAAGAACAATGGAAGCAAATATGTAGGATGAGGGAGTATTTATTTGAATATATTTCTCATTTTGTATTGGTTTTTATTGATTATGTTTGATGTTTGTTAATTAGTTGAGAATTGGTGATTCATTCTTATTTGCTAATTAGCTTAATACATATGACATTCAGGCATGAAAACAATTGGTGAACCTGACGTGAAGAAATGCTAACCTTCATTTGATTTTTTTGATTGATTTTGTAGATCTGTACGTGCACAAAAAACCAGAATCCGCAATTGATTAGATAAAAATACGTAATTGCGAATATTTATCTGCACTTGCAATCAAAATCCATTACAATTTATAGTAAAATCTACCACAATTGCTAAAATGATCCGCAATTTCTCAAGAAAGGAAAAAAAATAATATTTTTTTTGTCATTTCTTAATAATTTGATCTTGCACACCTAACCCATAAAAAAATTTCAATTTTGGAAATTTTCATTTTTTGCATAAAATGTGTCTAATCTAATGGTAGGAAAGGTAACCTTCAAAATCTCACGTGCAAGGAGGGCAAGACAACATAGGAGAGAATAGAAAGCATACCAAAGACTCCTAAAAGTAGAAAGAGAGCTTTGCGAAATTGAAGAAAAAGAAGAAATCACCCAATACCATAGAAGCATCCACCGATTCATTGCCAAATACAAATTTTATGATGACATTGATGTGATATCTCATGTGATTTGGGATAACATCATTGTAGAATAAAATCTCTATCTTTTGTCTTTTGTTGTTGTTTATATTATTTTTTTTGCATTTAATTGATGAGCAATTGACCTAGTATTGCTACACAATTGCTTAGACTTCAATTCACAATTTCTATCATAGTAATTCACAATTGATATCATATCAATTCGCAATTGATTAGATATCAGTTCACAATTGCTCAGTAGTTAGTTCACAATTGCAATTTTAGGTTTTTTACATTCTGTCATTATTTAGTTCTGGTTTTTATTAGGATTTATATCCATTTGTGAAAATACAGAGCTCTGTAACTGAGAAAATTAGGTTGGATACCCCACCATATGTATACTAATGTTATTTTCTCTGCAGGGTTAGAGTAGAGAACTTCTTTTGGTGCTTTTAAAAAGAACAAAATCAAATTATTTCCTATTATTTCACAAATTGCTATGAAAGTTAAAAATGAACACCATGCCTGTGTGGAGCAACATCTCCACTTAGAATAGAAAATCATTGCAATGGAAGGATAGAAAAGAACCTTTTTTTTTTGTATCTTCGAAGGGATAGGTATTATGCTCTCCCCTTTAATGGGTGATTAGAAAACTAGACTCTTTTCTTTCATGCTTTCAGTAACTTTTTGTACTTACATCCTTTAGAAGGCCTGCCCTCCTAAGTTTCCCTTAGGGTGCCATTAAGGCTGATGAGAGGGGAACAACCTAAGTGGCAACGACTAAAGCCAAGTAATCCAAGCCACTATAAATAAATGTGTATGTGATGAAAATCATATGCGACGAGTGTTACACGTTGTCACAATGACATTATTCTTCCCTCAGTGCCTATACAATACGTTAAAATTTGTAGAGCATAACCTCTACAAAATGGGAGACCTCCCTCAATGGAGTGTAAAATGTTGTTGATTATGACCACTTAAATGAAACCCTTTCTAAAAATGTTAGAAATTAGAAGCCCAACTGAGTCAGTAACTAGACACTTGGATTATCATAGTGCAAGGGTGGGGAAGATTCCACCCCCAAGAAACTCACCATATATCTCCCAGGATAACGGTCCAACTGAGAAGCAATCTTCATTGGTCTAATTTATGGAAAAAGGCAAAAAAATGGGCGTACCCTAGGGTGTGACAGGGTTGTTTGAGCTGACAAAGTATCAAGATGTGGGTTGTGGTAATACTTATGACCTTTTGACCATTAGGAGAGTTTGTTTGATGTGTTATCGATTGACCAATTACAATTAAAACAAAATGGGGTTTTGAAAAAGACTCCAACACTCATGAGAATTTGAAAAAGTTCTTTAAACAAGTATTCTTTATGTGTTATTATTCTTTTTGATGTGTCTACTATATCCTTTGCTACATTTCACCAAATTCAAATATTTTAGAAAATGCCAAAAAACAAAGTGGAATCTCAACCAGGTTTAACAAAAAACGTCAACAAGATCAAATCCCTCAACAAAGTCAAGTTTCAACATCAACATCAAATCAAAACTTTTGCAACATTCGAGAAATGGAGAAAACATCTTACATGTTGTGAAATTAGGTCCAAAACAATCAAGAAAACATCATGGACTATCGTTATTCATTTCATAGGGAAGGTGAAGAATTCATCCCTTCCATTCCTATTCCAGCACCATCCATAGAAACCTTAGCTCAACAAATCAATACTTTGCAACAACAAATGAGAGACATGACTAGTCCAAGCAACCATAGGGGCTGGTTAGAAAATATGATGAGGGAGGTGATAACCATGAGGGAATCATTATCAGGCCAACCTTCTTCTTTTTGTGAGACCATTCAAACATGCCAACCTTCATTCTTCAAAAAATTAACTCCTACCTTAGTTCAACCAACATTGGAGTCATGTCAACCTTCTTTCAACCCAACATATCTATCATACCAATCATATCAACCCAACATTCAAAGTACCTCTTTCAACCAAAATCAAACCCCTTTTAGCCAAAACCAAACCTTTTTCAACCAAAATCAAACCTCTTTCAACCAAAATCAAACCCCATTCAACCAAAGTCCAAATCAAAATTCACACCAACCCAACATTCAAATCTCTTTCAACCAAAATCAAACCCCTTTCAACCAAAGTCCAAATCTAAATTCATTCAACCAAAATCAAACCTCTTTCACCCAAAATCATACTCCTTTCAACCAAAATCAAATCCCTTTCAACCAAAGTTCAAACCAACCATATCTATTTAGCATTTCATCATCCTCTGAAGTCACACAAGACCAATCCATGCCATCTCTATCCAATAACACAATCTCCCAAGGGCTATCCATCATATAAATCCAATCTAATTCAAGTCATGATTTAGAGGATGTCATTCAAAATCCTTCCTCATCATGCCAAAGTGTTGGAACCTTAAAAAAATATCCCATGCAAAATCCTCCATTTCAGGAGAACAATCCAAAATTGAAATAAATCAATCATGAAATAAATCAAGATCAAGAACAAACCCTTTCATCCTACCCAATTTTTGATGAAGACTCCACCTATCAAGAATCTTATTATGATCCCCTCATCCTTTCCATTCCACTCATAGTAACACACTTGTTTCTCAAGAGAAAGATGTTCTTTCATGTCCTATCCAGCATCCACCTCTCAAGCAAGATCTAGACATCCCTTCCATCCTTCCTAATAATATCTTTCCAAGTCAAGATCAAAGCATCCCTTCACCTTCATGTCCTAAACAAGATCCCATTATTTCTCTAGATCCTGATCAAGATCCCTCTTTCCCTTCATTTCCATGTCATAATCCTCCATTTCTCTCACAAGATTCCCTCTCAAATGAATCTACCAGTTCTACTAGTCTTCCTCATGATCTCAATGTCTTTATACAAGTTATTCATGAACCCCTTACCAATGGAATCACCAATCCAGACCATACTACATAAGACAACTTGTCAACAATTATATGTGCACCATCATCAAATGCCAATGTGGTGACAAAAACAAGCAGAACACCAGCTAATGTGATCAACACCTGGTTGGCTTCATCATACTCTTCAAGTGCATCAATAAAAACAAGCATAACACCCACTCATGTCACAAATTTGAAACCAAAATCTATTTTCCTTATACATCCACACTTGAAAAACTGGGGGCAAGAAGATCTATCATAGCTGAATTGGTTTGAAAATAAGGAGGTTCTAACAAAAACCATGCATGAAAGACACCCAGCTGAATATCCTATTGAAAAAGACAAGTTCATCTAGCTCTTCAAACAAAGACCAATGAATTATCTACACAAAATTCATACTGACTCAATAACAACATGCACCTAAAAAGATATTACATCTAAGGGTTTGGTTCATTTGAATTTTTAGTACTGCATTTGCATATTTCTTTACTGCATTACATATCTTCATTTCAGAGAGTATCATAGCTGCTTGCATATCGCCATTTCATAACATATAGCTACATATCATTATTGCTTTCTCATATAGTTGCATCAATAAAAACATGATTATTTTTTGAATCATTCACTTGTCTACACTAAAAGGAACGAAGGTTGTCTCATTTCCTAGATACTTGTTCATGAAGTCTTTAGGAGGCCTTTAGTCATTCATCTTCAATTCCGCCTTTGATTAAGCTTTATCCTTGGTTGGGTAGAAGTTTCACTATCAAGTCTTGTTACCCAAAATCTATCAATTGTTATATCTCATACATTAATCAAAAGATCTAAGTCATTATAGATACCTAGTTGGTCATGTGGCTAGTGAAAAATCCAATATTTTGCTTCAGTGATGTTGTAATTGTCATAACCAAGTAGGTTTCATTACTTACAAGTCAAGGAAAGAAAAGAAAAGAAAAAAGTGTTATGTCGATATCCATCTCAAAGAAAAAAGAGAAAAGATATATAACTGAAATATCATGCATACAAGTGCACAAAAAATATTGACTATGAGAACATGTGAATAACTCCATCAAGGCTATGGATGCCTGCTAGCAATGGAGAAATATTTGAGAGATTACAGTGTATAACCTCGTCGGCGCCCTAAAATCTTGTTGGCAGCCAAGCTCTATCCAGGATGCTTTTGAAGTTAGAATAACTTACGTAGCTAGCCACATAGGATTCCAAGGGTCTTTAATGGTTATAAGAGTCAAAATGAATTCATTTGCACATACATGGTCAAAAAGAAGATTAAAGTTTCAAGAATTGGTGGAGAAGTTTTTCGCTCCTCCATTCATAAATCTTGGTTACATAGTGTGTTAGTTTGGATGGTCTAAGGTTTTCTAAGAACGGATTGAACTCCTGTCTCTGAAATGTTTCCTACCTTTGATTCAATTAATGCATTTCAAAATGAAGAACACACACAATCATCTTTGTTCGACTAGGAACTGCATTTTTGTCATGCATCTTGCATTAGCATAACTCATATAAAAAATTCATTGCCTCCATATGCATCATCATGTTATCATCATAAGTCTACATACTGGGGGCATAACTGAAAAAATCTCTAAAAATAAAAAATGTCATGAAAAATCCAAAAAATTAGAAAATGTCCTAAAAAAAGCCTTAAAAACCAAAAATCAAAATCTGCAAATCAAAGCAAGAAAGCATGGGCCATCCATCAAACCAAATCAACAACAAAAAAAACTCTCAAAGTCTACAATCAAACTGATCACACGTCTTGTTAATCAATCTATCAATCAAACTTTATCAAACATCAACATGTCTTATACAAGGAAGGGTATACTCGAAACCAGATAGATCGGTCTTATACAAGGTACTCACTCTTTGAAACCAGACATTCCTATCAATGATCACACAAATCAAAACAATGATATCAATCAGTATGACTGCTAGCTTTTGTCCAACTTAGTCTTATCTTTATCAATTAATGGCAGGTCATGTTTGATCAATACCAAAAACATCAAAAAATTCAAAAACATTGAAAAACTCAAAATCAAACAAAAACATCATAAAAATATCAAAAAATCAAAAACATAAAAAATACAAAACATTGAAAAATCAAGCCTAGAAAATGTAAATCTGCAATTGATGTTAAAATCCCATGCAATTGCTAATATTTATCCATAATTGATGTTAAAATCCTACACAATTGCTATCAAAATTCATTGCAATTGCTAAAATCCACCGCAATTGCCAGAAAGGGGCAAAAACACAAAAAAAATCAAAATATCAATCCACAAAATACAAAAACATTGAAAAAATCAATTGAAAACTTGCAATAACATGTCTCACAAGAATCAAATATCCTAGCATCTATCCAACAAACCAAACATCTGTAATCAAATTGAACAAGTCTTATTAATCGTATCAACTATCCATATCAATGTGATCATTATCTTGTCTTAAACATAAGAGGATACACTCAAAACCAGATAGGCCAGTCTTAAATGAGGTCCACAACTTTCTAAAAGTAGACGTTATCAACTATCACATCAAACAATCACACGAAGACACAAATCAGTTTGATTGTTGAATTTTGTCCAAGTTAGTCTTATCTTTATCAATTAATGGCAAGTCATGTTTCATCAATACCAAAAACATCAAAAAATTCAAAAATATCAAAATCCAAAACACTGAAAAACTCAAAATCAAACAAAAACATTGTAAAAATATCAAAAAAATAAAAAACATAAAAAGTTGAAAACATCAAAAAACATCAAAAATACAAAAACATTGAAAAATCAAAGAAAATCGGCAATTGATAATATTAATCCACAATTGATGTTAAAATATCATGCAATTGAGAATATTTATCCACAATTATTATTAAAATCCATTGCAATTGCTATCAAAATCCGTTGCAATTGCTAAAATTCACTGCAATTGCTAGAAAGGGGCAAAAACACAAAAAAAAATCAAAATATCAATCCACAAAATACAAAAACATTGAAAAAATCAATTTAAAACTTGCAATAACATGTCTCGCAAGAATCAAATATCATAGAAGCTATCCAACAAACACTTTGCATGAAGTTCACAAAGGATATAACTAAAACCAAACATCTGCAATCAAACTGAATAAGTCTTATTAATCGTATCAACTATCCATATCAACATGATCATTATCTTGTCTTAAATAGAAGAGGATACACTCAAAACCAAACAGGTCATTCTTAAATGGGGTTCACAACTTTCTGAAACCAGACGTTATCAACTATCACATCAAACAATCAGACAAAGACACAAATTAGTATGGTTGTTGTATTTTGTTCTAGCTGGCTTTATCTTCTATCAACTGCCGAAGATCATGTTTCTAGCTACTCAAGGATGTCCAAAAGTGACTAGATGAGTCATGATGGGCATGATCATTTTCTTTGTTTGTTGTTTTGTTTTTTGGTGTGAACCAATGAAGTTTTGGGGCAATATTTCTAGTGGGTGTCTGTGATAGGAGCATTTAGCTTGTGAATGCCACACATACCTTGACCCCTAGCATAATTCCTAGAATAAAGGGTACTCCTTATCTGCTATGTGTTTGTTTCTTTAAAGTGAGATATCTATGCATCTTGGTTCCTTATACCTAATGTACAAAGCTTCATTGTTACATTATAAGGCTCAATGATGAAAATGTATTGCACTATGAATAAAGACAAGAAGACTATTCACCATCAATCAAATCATCATCATATCATTTTATTTTTCTGATCTCATCATGCTGATTGTCTTTTCAAATCATTCTCTCATCAAGAATCTTTTCTTGAATCAACCTTTTCAATTATTCCAATCATTCTAACATGATATCTCTCATCACTTAATTTTAATCTTTTCATCTATAATTCTATCATTTCAACATTTCTATCTATCAATCAATTATTCCTCACCTTCATCATATTTTATCATTCACTCAAGGGTAAATGCACGAAGTTGGGTCCCAATCCCACGGAAGTCCGTGGGTTGTGAAAAGAGCCCACTAGAAACGGGTGCCCAATTTTCACAAATTGGGCACCCGTTTCACTTCGGGTGCCTGAGCCATTAAAAAACGGGTGCTCGAAGCTAAATGGGCGCCCATTTCTTGAATGTATTTATTTTTTTTAAAACTATCTTCCATCATTTTCATTGTTTCAAAAATGGGTCAACGTTTCAGAGGAGCATGGGTACCCATTTTTTACCTCCTTCCGGGTACGTAGTTTTATTTTTTATATTCTATTGTATTTATTTTTATTATTTTTCATAAAAAAATGTTAATTTATCGTTGTTTTTTAATTTTAGTGTTTTAAAGTTTGAAAAACATTTTTTATTTTATTTTATTTCATGTTTAAAATAGTTTTTAGTTTTTAAATATTGCAAAAAACATGAATAGTAAAAACCATAGGAAAAAAACAAAAAACAAAAACGTAAACGAACAATAAACATTAGACACAAAAAACAGACAATAAACCTAGACCAGAAAAATGAACACTAAACCCTAGATAGAAAAAAACAATCAATAAACCCTAGAAAATAAATGAATAACAAACCCTAAAAAGTTAACAAACAATAAACCATAGATGAAAATCAACAATAAACCCCCCTTCTCTCTCACACACACACGTACACGTTACCATCTCTATCATTACCCTCTCTCTCTCAATATCTCATTATCCCCTCTCTCTCTCTCACACACACACATTACCCCCCCTCTCTCTCTATGAGGCCCTACCCCGACTCATCCTGACATTTTATGTTATTTTCATATTTAGACTATTATGGATGCCTTATTTTATGCAATATGGATTTAGAACCTATATGATTCCATGATTTGGATCACATTGACGTATATTGATGCTATAATGCCCATACCCTAGTCGGACTTTTAAAACCCGTTTAACCTTGATTGACTTCCTATGTGGCATTCTTGAATGGTAGATTAACCGATATGCAAAGTGTAGTTTAGATAATATAAATAAATTGTGCATACTTATTATTATGCTTTTGCATCGATTCTCGTGTAAGTGTAATTGTTTCCTAACCCTTGAGATAAATCTTGAGCTAACGCCTTCATTGAATATGTATATGTATATGCATGCTTGTATGAATTCATGGGTGCAGGAGATTGCAGGTACAACACCGCTTAGGGCAAGGTTCATCTCCTTTGGAATTTGCAAGGTTGAGTATGCTCCTTCATCTTTTGAATTCGGATTTAGTGGTCATATAACTCTCGTCTTGCCTTAGCGATGGTTAGGTGAGCATCGTGTGTGGATTCGTGGGACTTGCTTTTCATTGGGATGCGTGTCGAGAGATTGGAGGACTCCCTCGATTTGCGTGCCATGCGTGAGGTAAGTGAGGTTTGTGATCCTAAGTATTAAATTCAAATTTATGAGTAGACGAGCACATTAGAAATTTAGAAATTTAAATGGGTAGCTTCCTTTATATGATAAATCATTAATTTAAGAGATTGCTTTAAATTATTATTGTAGCAAGTTTAAGGTATTTAACTGGGGTTAGTGTGCTCATTTACACATTTGTAACATTTACGCATTTGTAGTTGAGAAATTAGAATAAATAAGACTCTTGCATTAGATTAGTCATTTATTTAAAAATGTCGCTTAATTATGTTATAGCGAGTTAATTTAATAGCTAATTTTAAAATAATGAATTTAATGAGTTATGCGTTTTGGAAAGGAAAAAAATTCAAAGTCATTTGGGAGATAGAAATAAATTACTCATTTCCGCATTTTGGAAGAAAAAAGGAGTAAATTATTATTATTAAACGAAATTATTTCCTTTTTACTTGTAAAGTCGATATAGTATAAAAGTTTGACTTTTAGAAAATTAAATTAATCAAATGCCTTACCCCGGGTCAATAGTTCCGAAATATAAAAGTAGGTCTAAAATTAATATTGAGGAATTAAAAAAATTTAAAACTCAAATAGAAAAAGAAGCATTATAATTTTAATAAGGAAAACAAATAAGATGTAATAGATAATGGTAATGAATGACTTCCATTTTCATTTTCATCCATTTTATTTTAAAAATAAATGCCTAATTTCGAAATTTAAAATTAGGGCAAAATTAGGGTTCTCTTTTTAACCTAGTTTTGGAGACATTTTGGGGGTTCTCTTTTTGGGGGGAAAAATGTGGAAGAAAATGGAGTTTTTTTTCTTTCTTGCTTGGGGTTGCAGGTGGAGCTCTTTTCAAATTCATGCCAGGAATGCAAATGGAGGTAGGTCTCTTGTTATCTTTCATTTCATCTGAAACCAAAAGAAGTATGTTTGATTCTCCCTAAAGAAATCTGAGTTCTTGTTTGAAATTATGGTGATCATTGGATCATGATTTTTTTTGTCATTGTCTTATGAGTTAGAAATCTTATCTACTTAAGAGTTTTTTTTTTTGTGCATTTTTGTTGTGTTTGGGGGAAAATCTTGAACTGTTATTTGGAAATCCCTCCCCATTCTGTTACTTTGGTCATTCTGGAAAGGAAAATGGAACACAAAAAAAGAAGGAATGGTTGCGTCTGTGCATGATTTTTCTTTCAATGTTCTTATTCAAAAACAATTTGTTTAAAACTGTGAAAGTTTGCAAAGAAAAATAAAATAAAATAAAATTTAAAAACGAAAACAAAAAAAGAAATTTTTTTAGGGTTTCGGGGGGGGAGCCGAAGCTCTACCCTCCCCTTCCCCCGCGGCGCTGTGTGGCTCGCAGTCTACCTGCGACCACAGTGTGTCCGCAGGGAACCCTGCGTCCACACTGTGGGCCGCAGGGAAACCTGCGACCACAGCGTGGCCCGCAGGGAACCCTGCGTCCACACTGTGGGCGGTAGGGAGACCTGCGTCCACAGCGTGGCTCGCAGGGAACCTGCTTTCCACGCTGTGGGCCCGCAGGCAGGCTTAGTTTAATATTAAATAAGCATTGTTTTATAATATCTTTTTTTTTATATAATTTTTTTTATATAATTTTTTTTTTAAAAAACAAAAAAAAAATATATATTATGATATATGTCATGGGGAAGATATAAGAAAAAAGGGAATTTTGGTAAAAAGGTTCATTTTATTGGAAATTAGTTTTATTTAATTTTTATTTCGCTAAATATTGTTTATATATATATATATATATATATCAAACACGAAGTTTGTGTATATATGGATTTGTTGGTTTTAACATTTCATTAGACATGTATTGTTAAATTTATATTGATCACGTTTAATTTTGGAACCAAATCTAATAGGGAAGTATAATTGGAGAAGAGACCAAATATTGTCTGTATTTGAAGACCTTTGAAATAAAACCCCGTTGCTAACGTCATGAAATATATTTTAACAAGAAGTTGTTCTTCTTTTAAATAAGCATTGTCTATCGAATTTAATGGTTAAGATCTCCCGATAATTTTACAAATGAAAACTAAAGTATAGGAGAGTATGAAATTTGAATCGAAATTATCCTTGAATATTTTGTTATTACTTCATCGGTATGTTAGTAGTACGCATGTAAATTGGATATCGTATTGATATAAAAGGAAAATGTTGTAAGTATAAGTTCCATATTTGCCTTGTTTGGGGTGGCGACATACCTTGGTGTATTGGTTTCAGACCCTGTTGTCTAGATAATTGTGTCGGTCATAGCCGAAGTACGCCCCTAGTCAAATTATCGACAGTCATTAGAACCTGTATTTACCTTGGAGTGTGAGTTGGAATCCGCTCTAGGAGGGACCCATTATGTGAATTCTTACCAAGGTGTCTGTTGTATATTGGTTGTAATTCGCCTAAGTGGCAAACATGTAAAAGACTTATAAATCATGTATTTCTAACGATATAATACCAAAAGGGTCTAGCAGTTGAGCAGACCCGGAGATGTAGCCCATCCAGGGTGAACTCTGAGATCATATCTGTGTTATGCGATGTTTATAGCGTGCATTGTTTTATGTTTTAAATTATCATGAATGGTTGTAATCCTGCATAAGTGTATGGTGGAAATTTAATGAATTCAAATTTAAGTGCATAACATTATTCATATGGATAAATGTAGTTATTTAAGTTCATAAAATGTTGTGAGTTATGAATATGGCAAAGTATTTAAATATTGAAATTAAAGATGTGGAAAAAGTAATTTGATAACGTTAGTTTAAATTGTAATAGCGGATAGAATCTTGCTAGAATACGTCATTGGATTAATTTGTTAATAAGCATGTTAATGGAATGAATGTAAGTGGGAAACAAAGTTGAAATAATGTTATAAATTCTAAGTGAAATTTAAAGAATGAACCTCATATAAATATCTACTTGTTACCTTGGTAAATGAATCACGCCATGTTAATTATGTTTCATGACATTGAACGAATTTGTTAAGTTATTTCACGCTTTAATCATAACCAATAATACTCACCAGATCAATTTGATAATCGTGTGGACTCAACTAGGCATCCATGTTGTATATTAGATGAATATACTTAATAAGTTATGATGTAATTATAATCAATAATCCTAACCAGATTATTTCTATAACTGGGTGAACTCAACTAGAAAACCCATACGTTAATCCTTATAAAAGGAATCCCTCATGTTTGCTAAAATTGAGCTAGAATTGGGAAATAATTGATTAGTTGTTTTTACATTAAATCTTAGTAAAAGTATCTCTCTCCTATTAATTTCATCAAACAAAAAAAAGAGATTTGCAATAAGATAATTGTATTTTAATCCTAATAGAAGAACGTCATTATGATCTTATTACTCTAATCTTGAAATGATGAATGTCATCTAGTTAACGATACTTTAACTTAAAGGATGTTTCCGTTGTCCTAATGCATATCCATCTTAATGAAGTTAGCCCATTTATTGCATTATTAAAACTTCAAAGGAATCCCATGGCTACTCACATTATACCTTTCGTAAAAGAATTTCAACTCATCAGTTGGCTATGCAAGAAATCAAATGAAGGGACCTCTCTCTATTAAATGTAGTTAATCCTTAAGGAGTGAATTCTTCTTATTAACCATACTTTTTAATATTTAAGAAATATATATCAAATGTGGGTGAACACTTTAAAATCAAATGAAGGAATCCTCACTTTACTAATCATAGTTTAGCCTTAAATGAATGAATCTCAATAGGCATATTTTTTAAACATTAAAGGATGAAAACAAATGTGAATGGATACCACAACCCAAGGAATGAATTTCATGAACCCCTTTGGGGGGCCTCTTAATGTAATTATGAATTTAAAGTGCAATGAATAAATAACTTCTCAATGGCCCCCTAACTGCCCAAAGTAAATGATCTCTTCCTAAAATTATAAGACGTCAAACCATTGAACACATATATAATTAAGATCTATGCATTATCTCGTAATTTAAATATTCAGTTTAATGGATCTAATGACAAAAGTTGAGTTAGGTGTAAGCTTATGTAATCACGTTGGGAAACTCCTTAGGATCGTTTTAGCCTTCCGCTGAGTTATCTAGTTAGAGATAACTTTGAGATAACTCCAATGTATCTTAATGTTGTAACTATTCATCAACGCTCTTAATTATTAATTTAAAAAAAAAAAAAAATTTACACTCTAATTGAGTGTTTTTAACTTAAACCCTTAGGGGTTTCCTGGCGGGGCATTACACTTGGTATCAGAGCCCATGTTGTAACACTGGGATCTTTGGTTTCGCTTGTGTTCTTAGTTGATGTGTGTGTATATACCTTAGGTTGTATGCTTGCCCACCTTGAGGTGAGGGTGTGATTTAACAAACCCTACTTGTGTGTAATGTGTGTGTGTTCCCACCTTGCTTCACCTTCTTGATGTGGGTGTTTTGTGAATGATTATAGGTGTTTTTGTCTCCCTATTGAGGTCTTGGTTTATGACTCCTCTTCTTTGAAAAGGATTCGTATGTATTTTCATTTTTTATTTATTTTACTCCTTTGGCTAATCCATCTGGGTGAGTTGTTGATATCTTAAATCTAAAAGTACGAAATGTGCCTGTTTATGGTTTTGATCTATCTTAATGATTGTCTACTTTAAAAACTAGTATGGCAAATATTAATGCTTATTATGTAGAAATTTAGAGATTATGACTCTTCCTCTTCTCTCTCTAGTAAATAAAAAGGATTTGATATGGGTAAATTATCTCTTATTTAAGTTTTCTTATTGCAAGAAAAAGGATGACATTCCTTGAGCCCTTGTGTAAGCCTCATAATGTCTTTGCGCTTTAGATTGTGTAAAGGAATGATTTGGGAGTTAATTTTTGGTTAATGATAGGAAATTGTATAGTTGCATTAAAAAGGTTCTCCATGTGTTTGGTAGGAGTAATATAGTTAAATTTCATCTTAAGTAAGGTGCATTAATATGCGTATAGTTGATTTTGTGAAAATTGCTTGATGTGAACAAGAATACCAAAAGAGGGCATGTTATAGTAGCTTCAAGAGTGAAGTAATGTGCTCCTCAAAAGATTGTTTTATGTGCTCATTCAACTAGTGTGATTTAGGACCTATTAAGTGACGCACTTTTAACTTGCTTTGGATATGAGTAATTGTCTTATTATGTTTCGAAAGGAGTAAATAAGAGATTTGTTGATTTGTATGCACTAAAGGTGTAAAATCTAGTAGATAGCCCTTCATTTACCTCCTTGTTGTATTATAAATTTTCAATGTTAGATTTTATGTGTTATTGTATTGTATTGTATTACGAATAGAGAATGTGCTCTAGAAGACTTGTATTACGAATAGAGAATTTGGTTATTTTGAATTCTTGTTCGGAAAACTAGAACATTATAGTGCAGCAATAATGATTAGAAATGTCATGTTAGGATGTTTTGGAACCTTCCTAAAGGATAGAAAAATGAAAACCGTGCAACTCAAATGATAAACTTATGTCCGAGCATATGGTGTAATTTTGAAATTCTGGTGTATTCATAGGAATTAGTTGATTTTCCAACTCTCTTCCTCCTCTTGTGTAAAATATAGGAATTGTTGTCTTTGAAATACTATTTGGAATGTATTGATTTAAGAAGAAATTTTGTTATAAAGCATATGAAATTTTATGTTGCTTTGGGCTTCTAATTGAAAGAGGAAAGTTTTTCATCTTGAAAAGGGAAATTGCATAGTTTGTAATGTGAATGAAAATGCTTAGGGAAGATTGAGAAAGATACCAGGATGATGTTATTTCTTTGTGTAAAATTGAAATGATGAAAAATTTCAAAACGTGGATCTAGAGTAAACTTTGTTTGGTGATTCATGTGTAAAGCATAATTAAAACTTCCCTTAAGTATATGTTAGCATAATGTAAAGTACTCCCCATAAATGTGACTAAACCAGTAATGGTGCTATTCTGTGTGCGTTGTGAGAAAACCCGTACTTGCTATGTGTGCCCATGGGATGGTGAAGTAATCAACCATGGGGAATATGTTTGTTTATGAGTATGGGAAACCATACCTATCTATGTGATGTTGCTTAATTGTTTCCTTACTGAGTGCCAACCCACGGGTTGTTGATAAGTCAGTATGTGAAGGGGTAGTAGTAGAAGTCACCATTCCTTGAAGAGCATGAACAGCGTACGAGTAATGTCGACGCGAAGCGACTTTAGCTTCCCTATTTTGAGGAAAAGTATGGTTTTGTAACGAAACTATAACATAGGTGTACTCAATACTTCCCCTTGTGATGAACCGATTTATGAGGTTCATGTGTGCCAGCCTTATTCCTATCCTTTATCATGAGCATATAGATGACAGTTTTTGAGCATATTGTTGGATTCCATTGGAGCATTTGTTGCCTTGTCTTCATGAGAGGCGTGGTATTTTCTTACATAAGTTGCCAACTAACTAGTGTTGGTAGACTTGTGGGTAGACCTTAGCCATGTATACCTCTGGCTTACGGCGAGTATCCTGAGAGGAACATTGCTATGTGGAGTGTGACCGGCGCGTGCCTTATCCGCGGGGTACACTGCCATGCGGGATACGTCCATTGCGTGCTTTGTCCGCTTGGAGTATTGCCATGCCGTGCTGAGACACGATGCGGGATGTAGTAGACATTTCCATGCGGCCTACCGCTAGGTATTGGGTAGAGCCATGCCACATGACGACGTGATGCGGGGTGATGTCGAGGTGCACACTGCCATGCCATGTGGATGTGTGACTTGGCCACACCACATGATGAGCTACTAGGTTAGCTAGATGATTGTTCCTTCCTTCCTCGTTGGTGGCTAGCTATTAGTCACATAGTGATGTAATGTGCACTTATGAATTTCTTTTATTTATCTCTTTATTTCCTTGTGGACTAGCAATTTATTTTACTTTGACCTTGACAGTTTAGCCACGATCTTGCAATCTTGATCTTATTTGATTTGATGTTGCAAATCCGGAAATTATTTTCTTGTTTTATTATTGGAATTGACAATTATTATCTTTAATCTTTTGTACTTTGGTGGCTAAACCGGTTTATCCTTGTTGTTTTCGTATGCTGGTCTTGTGTCGTAATGTGAATTCCTCTCCAAGAATGTAGGAGACGGGCTTGGATGAGTGTATACGAGGAAGTAGACGCAAGGAACCTTGAGGATGGAGGTATGTGAGGCTGTGAAAATAGCTAGGATCCACTACCTACCTATGAGTGGTGACTATCTCTTGGAGGCTAAACACCTTACACAACAAGGGATATTCACGAGGGACTTGTATGGAAGGTAGCACCACTATGGTGTACCCTAGCACCATCAAGCCCTCGAGTGAGATGTTGGACATTTGTTGATCATGTATTTATTCTGAGAGCAGACATAGAGATGTGGATCATATATGTTACCTTTGACCGAGCATTAGACATGCTCACATGTGGCCCATTGTGTTGTGCAAACCAGTCTTGTGGATGGATATTATGTGTAATCATGGATTAAATGGTATTAACTTGTCACTATGTTATGGGGCATAGTCATTGGAAAGGTTTTTGTATGTCTGAAAAGTGTAAACAATTGAGTTCTTACATTGCTCTTATTTGACGGAAGTTAACTTGGTTGTAAAAAAAAAAAAAATAAAAATAAAAAATTGATATGTGAAGCTAGTTCTATGCGATAAAGTTTTGTGAAAGAGATGAATTGGTGAGAGAAATTGACCTTGAGAGCATATTTTCTTGTCATGTTTGATGAATGAGTATGATAACTGTGCTTATATATTTTAATTGCTTTAAATTTGGTGAAATAAAAAGGGAAAAGTCTCGTATCCTTGCTATGATTGAGTGTAAATTATAGAATGTTTGAAAGTGTGAATGGTGTTAGACACATTTTTATTGGAGAATAATGTTTTAAATTGTTGACAAAATAGTTGTTTGTGCAAATTGATAATTGTTAATTGAGTTTAAGGACTAATGAGTGTTGTAGGACTTCCGTTTAACCTTGCGACTTCCAGGAGTAAGTCGGAACCTAGGGGGGGAGAATGTAATGCCCATACCCTAGTCGGACTTTTAAAACCCGTTTAACCTTGATTGACTTCCTATGTGGCATTCTTGAATGGTAGATTAACCAATATGCAAAGTGTATTTTAGATAATATAAATAAATTGTGCATACTTATTATTGTGCTTTTGCATCGATTCTCGTGTAAGTGTAATTGTTTCCTAACCCTCAAGATAAATCTTGAGCTAACGCCTTCATTGAATATGTATATGTATATGCATGCTTGTATGAATTCATGGGTGCAGGAGATTGCAGGTACAACACCGCTTAGGGCAAGGTTCATCTCCTTTGGAATTTGCAAGGTTGAGTATGCTCCTTCATCTTTTGAATTCGGATTTAGTGGTCATATAACTCTCGTCTTGCCTTAGCCATGGTTAGGTGAGCATCATGTGTGGATTCGTGGGACTTGCTTTTCATTGGGATGCGTGTCGAGAGATTGGAGGACTCCCTCGATTTGCATGCCATGCGCGAGATAAGTGAGGTTTGTGATCCTAAGTATTAAATTCAAATTTATGAGTAGACGAGCACATTAGAAATTTAGAAATTTAAATGGGTAGCTTCCTTTATATGATAAATCATTAATTTAAGAGATTGCTTTAAATTATTATTGTAGCAAGTTTAAGGTATTTAACTGGGGTTAGTGTGCTCATTTACGCATTTGTAACATTTACGCATTTGTAGTTGAGAAATTAGAATAAATAAGACTCTTGCATTAGATTAGTCATTTATTTAAAAATGTCGCTTAATTATGTTATAGCGAGTTAATTTAATAGCTAATTTTAAAATAATGAATTTAATGAGTTATGCGTTTTGGAAAGGAAAAAAATTCAAAGTCATTTGGGAGATAGAAATAAATTACTCATTTCCGCATTTTGGAAGAAAAAAGGGGTAAATTATTATTATTAAACGAAATTATTTCCTTTTTACTTGTAAAGTCGATATAGTATAAAAGTTTGACTTTTAGAAAATTAAATTAATCAAATGCCTTACCCCGGGTCAATAGTTCCGAAATATAAAAGTAGGTCTAAAATTAATATTGAGGAATTAAAAAAATTTAAAACTCAAATAGAAAAAGAAGCATTATAATTTTAATAAGGAAAACAAATAAGATGTAATAGATAATGGTAATGAATGACTTCCATTTTCATTTTCATCCATTTTATTTTAAAAATAAATGCCTAATTTCGAAATTTAAAATTAGGGCAAAATTAGGGTTCTCTTTTTAACCTAGTTTTGGAGACATTTTGGGGGTTCTCTTTTTGGGGGGAAAAATGTGGAAGAAAATGGAGTTTTTTTCTTTCTTGCTTGGGGTTGCAGGTGGAGCTCTTTTCAAATTCATGCCAGGAATGCAAATGGAGGTAGGTCTCTTGTTATCTTTCATTTCATCTGAAACCAAAAGAAGTATGTTTGATTCTCCCTAAAGAAATCTGAGTTCTTGTTTGAAATTATGGTGATCATTGGATCATGATTTTTTTTGTCATTGTCTTATGAGTTAGAAATCTTATCTACTTAAGAGTTTTTTTTTTTGTGCATTTTTGTTGTGTTTGGGGGAAAATCTTGAACTGTTATTTGGAAATCCCTCCCCATTCTGTTACTTTGGTCATTCTAGAAAGGAAAATGGAACACAAAAAAAGAAGGAATGGCTACGTCTGTGCATGATTTTTCTTTCAATGTTCTTATTCAAAAACAATTTGTTTCAAACTGTGAAAGTTTGCAAAGAAAAATAAAATAAAATAAAATTTAAAAACGAAAACAAAAAAAGAAATTTTTTTAGGGTTTCGGGGGGGGAGCCGAAGCTCTACCCTCCCCTTCCCCCGCGGCGCTGTGTGGCTCGCAGTCTACCTGCGACCACAGTGTGTCCGCAGGGAACCCTGCGTCCACACTGTGGGCCGCAGGGAAACCTGCGACCACAGCGTGGCTCGTAGGGAACCCTGTGTCCACACTGTGGGCCGCAGGGAGACCTGCGTCCACAGCGTGGCTTGCAGGGAACCTGCGTTCCACGCTGTGGGCCCGCAGGCAGGCTTAGTTTAATATTAAATAAGCATTGTTTTATAATATCTTTTTTTTTATATAATTTTTTTTATATAATTTTTTTTTTTAAAACAAAAAAAAAATATATATTATGATATATGTCATGGGGAAGATATAAGAAAAAAGGGAATTTTGGTAACAAGGTTCATTTTATTGGAAATTAGATTTATTTAATTTTTATTTCGCTAAATATTGTTTATATATATATATATATATATATATATATATATATATATATATATATATATATATATATATATATATATATATATATATATATATATATATATATCAAACACGAAGTTTGTGTATATATGGATTTGTTGGTTTTAACATTTCATTAGACATGTATTGTTAAATTTATATTGATCACGTTTAATTTTGGAACCAAATCTAATAGGGAAGTATACTTGGAGAAGAGACCAAATATTGTCTGTATTTGAAGACCTTTGAAATAAAACCCCGTTGCTAACGTCATGAAATATATTTTAACAAGAAGTTGTTCTTCTTTTAAATAAGCATTGTCTATCGAATTTAATGGTTAAGATCTCTCGATAATTTTACAAATGAAAACTAAAGTATAGGAGAGTATGAAATTTCAATCGAAATTATCCTTGAATATTTTGTTATTACTTCATCGGTATGTTAGTAGTACGCATGTAAATTGGATATCGTATTGATATAAAAGGAAAATGTTGTAAGTATAAGTTCCATATTTGCCTTGTTTGGGGTGGCGACATACCTTGGTGTATTGGTTTCAGACCCTGTTGTCTAGATAATTGTGTCGGTCATAGCCGAAGTACGCCCCTAGTCAAATTATCGACAGTCATTAGAACCTGTATTTACCTTGGAGTGTGAGTTGGAATCCGCTCTAGGAGGGACCCATTATGTGAATTCTTACCAAGGTGTCTGTTGTATATTGGTTGTAATTCGCCTAAGTGGCAAACATGTAAAAGACTTATAAATCATGTATTTCTAACGATATAATACCAAAAGGGTCTAGCAGTTGAGCAGACCCGGAGATGTAGCCCATCCAGGGTGAACTCTGAGATCATATCTGTGTTATGCGATGTTTATAGCGTGCATTGTTTTATGTTTTAAATTATCATGAATGGTTGTAATCCTGCATAAGTGTATGGTGGAAATTTAATGAATTCAAATTTAAGTGCATAACATTATTCATATGGATAAATGTAGTTATTTAAGTTCATAAAATGTTGTGAGTTATGAATATGGCAAAGTATTTAAATATTGAAATTAAAGATGTGGAAAAAGTAATTTGATAACGTTAATTTAAATTGTAATAGCGGATAGAATCTTGCTAGAATACGTCATTGGATTAATTTGTTAATAAGCATGTTAATGGAATGAATGTAAGTGGGAAACAAAGTTGAAATAATGTTATAAATTCTAAGTGAAATTTAAAGAATGAACCTCATATAAATATCTACTTGTTACCTTGGTAAATGAATCACGCCATGTTAATTATGTTTCATTACATTGAACGAATTTGTTAAGTTATTTCACGCTTTAATCATAACCAATAATACTCACCAGATCAATTTGATAATCGTGTGGACTCAACTAGGCATCCATGTTGTATATTGAATGAATATACTTAATAAGTTATGATGTAATTATAATCAATAATCCTAACCAGATTATTTCTATAACTGGGTGAACTCAACTAGAAAACCCATATGTTAATCCTTATAAAAGGAATCCCTCATGTTTGCTAAAATTGAACTAGAATTGGGAAATAATTGATTAGTTGTTTTTACATTAAATCTTAGTAAAAGTATCTCTCTCCTATTAATTTCATCAAACAAAAAAAAGAGATTTGCAATAAGATAATTGTATTTTAATCCTAATAGAAGAACGTCATTATGATCTTATTACTCTAATCTTGAAATGATGAATGTCATCTAGTTAACGATACTTTAACTTAAAGGATGTTTCCGTTGTCCTAATGCATATCCATCTTAATGAAGTTAGCCCATTTATTGCATTATTAAAACTTCAGAGGAATTCCATGGCTACTCACATTATACCTTTCGTAAAAGAATTTCAACTCATCAGTTGGCTATGCAAGAAATCAAATGAAGGGACCTCCCTCTATTAAATGTAGTTAATCCTTAAGGAGTGAATTCTTCTTATTAACCATACTTTTTAATATTTAAGAAATATATATCAAATGTGGGTGAACACTTTAAAATCAAATGAAGGAATCCTCACTTTACTAATCATAGTTTAGCCTTAAATGAATGAATCTCAATAGGCATATTTTTTAAACATTAAAGGATGAAAACAAATGTGAATGGATACCACAACCCAAGGAATGAATTTCATGAACCCCTTTGGGGGGCCTCTTAATGTAATTATGAATTTAAAGTGCAATGAATAAATAACTTCTCAATGGCCCCCTAACCGCCCAAAGTAAATGATCTCTTCCTAAAATTATAACATGTCAAACCATTGAACACATATATAATTAAGATCTATGCATTATCTCGTAATTTAAATATTCAGTTTAATGGATCTAATGACAAAAGTTGAGTTAGGTGTAAGCTTATGTAATCACGTTGGGAAACTCCTTAGGATCGTTTTAGCCTTCCGCTGAGTTATCTAGTTAGAGATAACTTTGAGATAACTCCAATGTATCTTAATGTTGTAACTATTCATCAACGCTCTTAATTATTAATTTAAAAAAAATAAAAAATTTACACTCGAATTGAGTGTTTTTAACTTAAACCCTTAGGGGTTTCCTGGCGGGGCATTACAGATGCTTCATTTTATGCATTATATTTATGAAACTTTATATGTTGCTAGAATAGAATTATTTTGAAATAATGTATGTCATTATTGGATTTGCAGGACTTCATCTTGATGATAGAAATAGGATGCTTATTATATGAATGGTTCAATTTTGAGAATTATGATAATTGCTTATGTGGAATCGAATTTGAATGTATGAGATATTGAATTATTATTGTCAAATGTATGAGTGTTTGATGTGCAATGAAATCCATGTGTTTAATTATATATATAATTGTGATTATTTGAAATTACTAATGTGTTAATTGAGATGTGCATGAATATTATCCATGTGACCATGGAAATAATATGGAGAACCAAACCTAAACCCATGTACGTTTGTTAAGCCAAGGGTTGTCTATTTGGAGAGACAACACCTCATTTGTATTGTATTTTATTTGTGAAAGTAAATGATGCATGTGTGTTAAATTGATTTTATTTAATTGTGTAAACTTACAAGAGACAAATTCCATGTGTGATTTTTATTTTGTATTTTATTGTGTCACTTGACACGTGCTGATTAGTGTCATTGATTTTGACTTGTCTCTTGGAGGGAGTTTTGTTTCTACCAAACCCATTCAAACTTATGAGTGTGGTCCCAAATTTTCCTTGGGTAGGGAGTCTTGGGAGTGGTCAACTCAGGTTTGACCTGTAGGTTAACTTCAGTTGGGTTTCTAAGGGGTCAAATGGACTCCTAGGGTCAGTTTTAGGGCTTTTCCAAAGGTCCAAAGGGTATACCTATGGGTTAGGGTTTTATTTTTAAACATGTGACTACTCCCATGTGACTGTTTAGTCACCTCAAAAAGTGGTTTTCCCAAGGTGAGCGAAAATTCAACTTAGAAGGTTCCTCCTAGGATAGACAACCTTCCCTTTTGATGTCAAACTCTCTTCCTCATCCTCTCTCACCTTTTCCCTTTCCAGTTTTAGTAACATGTAAGAGGTTGGGAAGAACAACCAATGGGAACTCTCACCTTACCCAAGGGGTTGGGAAGTGTGAGAGAGGCCTTCTTAGGCAAGGATTAGGGACTTAGTGAGTAATCACCCACTCTCCATTGTTGGAGATAATGCAATTTTGAAAATTAGTTGTAGGATAGAATTTTTGGTGAAGTGTTGGTGAAGAGTTTGTGTGGATTTGGGCTGCTCATCCCCAACTAAGTCTATCATACCTTTTGGTAGATTAAGGTTGGTTTTAATTCCTTTTAGTTATGTTGGTTATGTTATTTTGAAAGAAACAAATGCTTGTATGAGAAGATGTGTATATGTAATTTGTTTTGTAGGATAAAAATGTAAATTTTCTTTCCCTTGTTCTTTTTGTTATGTGTTCTTGTTTTGGGAGTGTCCAAGGCCTCCTACTCTTGGGAGAGTAGGATGGTCTTGGGGTGGAAGAAGTATGACAGCCTTGGGTGAGAGGCTCTCCTTATGGAGAGTGATATCAAGGGTGTCCTTTGTGACCCTTGCTGCATAGCCTTGTGTATGCATTTGGGGGTCATAAGGGGAGAAGATATGGCTTTTATGCCTTTGGGGGGCATAAGGGTGTGGAAATGAATTTGTTGTATTTTGATTTGCCATGAGGTGGCTTGAGTTGTATTATGCTTGCAGTCTCCCCAATGGTATTTGGTCCACTTCCACCCGTGGAAAGATCATCACAAGTTGTGGTGAGAGTGTAGCTTGGGATGGGAAAATGCATGTTGAGTGTTTACCCTATGTTTGTTGTGATTGTTTGTTTGTGACCCGTCTAGTGCTTGGTTCTCCAAGCTCGGGGGTGGCTTCTAGTAAGCCTAGGCTGGGAGGTGAGCTCTCCATGGTCAAGTTGTATTCTCTTTGTAGGTTGCTTGGGATGGGAAAGAAAAGATGAAGAGATTTCTTGCTATTTTGAGTTGCAGAAAAGTTTCAATGAGAAATGTATTTATTTTGTAGCAAAAATAAAAATAAAAAAAAACATTGTTGTATTTATTTTTCCAAAGGCAAAGAAATGTATGTAGTTATTTTATTCATAGTCCTATGGAAAGGAGAATTCTAGTTGGGTTTTCAAACCCATTTGTAATAATATTTACTTTGTATTTTAATAGGCTTAAAGAAATGTATTTCTTCAATTTGGTTAGCTTTTCAAAAAAAAAAAGGAGAAACAAGTCTATATTTGGGATTAAATTCCTATTGCTATTGAAATAATATAAGTTGCATTATGTTTATTCAGCAAATAAAAGATTCATTTTATCCCTTATGCAAAATGGAAGTAGTCTCACATTAGATTCTAGTTTGAATTATGCTGCTGCAATTAAATTTAATCTGTTATTTGTTCTTTCATTTAATGCAGAGAATAAATCCTATAGTAGTAGCCTATTTTATAAAAAAAAATGGGTTAGCATCTAGATTTAGTTTTATTGTTATACCAGAAAAGATTACATTTAAGTTGTTGTTTTATGTGCATTCTTTTTATGTTAGTCACAAAATATAAAATACTTATCTTTTTTAGCCTTTTAGAAAACAAAAAAAATATAATATAATATTCCACTATCATCATGCTGTAAATGATCATGTTAATTTCTACATGTAAAAAAATAAACTAACCAGAAAAGAAACTTATAGTTTGGCTATGAGTGTTATTGAAATTATATATGTACCTATATTTGTGTATAAGTATATGTAAATATATATTAAAACACACACACACACACACACACACACACACACATATATTTAAACATTTAAATATTAAATGCTGGAAAAACTTTATATAAATAAAATAAAATAAAATAGAGATATATATATATTTATAAATATATATATATATATATATATATATATATATGAATGTTAAATGTTTTTTTTTTTTTTAAAATATAAATAAAGAAAAAAAAGAGAGCTGAGACCATGGCCGTTGGCGTCCAAAGTCTGCGGGGGCACCGCAACTATGGGTGGCACCGTCCAGAGACCGCAGGGTCATCGCAGTTGTGGGCGGCATTGTCCACAGTCCGCGGGGTCACCGCAGCTATGGGTGGCGACGTCCACAACCTGCGGGAGCGCCGCAGTTGTGGGTGGCGACGTCCACAGTCTGTGGGATCACTACAGCTGTGGGTGGCAATGTCCACTGTCTGCAGGAGCGCCACAACTGTGGGTGGCATTGTCCACAATCTGCGGGAGTGCCGCCACCATTGGCGGAGCTGTCCCCAGCCTGCAGGTGCACCGCACCACCTCCATTAAAATTGCCTCCCCTTGGTAAAAAAAAAAATGCCGCTCCCACTTGGTAGATCCACTAAGGCTTCGGCCCTCCACTCCCACGACCTGCACACACACACAGAGCACACACACAAAAAAAAGAATAAATTTTATCACACTCATGCCCTAACCCTAATTTTGGGTTAGGGAAAAACACACATGGGATTTAAAAAAAAGGATATGTGTGGGATGGGTGTTAAAGGGAAGTGTAGGGTTAGCATGTGAATTTTTCAAATTCTTTTAAAAGTAAATTAATAAAAAGAAAAGAAAACCCTCCTTATCCTTGGAATATATACATATATATATATATATATGTGTGTGTGTGGGGGGGGGGGGTATAGATATGCAATTTTACATTCCCTCAGACCTCTTATATAAATAAATATATATATGTCTTAGATATATGGTTATCTACACACACACACACACACACACACACACACACACACACACACACACACACACACACACACACACACACACACACACACATATATATATATATAAGTAGAATTTTATATTTATATGGAATCAAATAGCTTAATTGTAAATTATTTTAAACCACTTTCAATTATTATAGGAATGAAGAAGCATTTTAATAAGATGTTTTAAATTTAAACCCTTGGGAGGATAAATCTTTAGGGAATTAAAATAACCTATGTATGTCAAGTTGGCCCCCTTATAAAATTTTAAATTATGAGGTATTTTAATTAATGAAAATTTTGTTTAAATAGGTTTATTTAATCTAAGTGCTAGGGCAAATTTATTTAGACCCTAGGCAATAAAAGAACTATGTGAGATTATTAATATTCCCCATCAATTAATTTTGAGATTATTTGTTAAGTGAGTTTTATTATTTATTAATGGAAGATAATATCACCTAATTGACTTAGTGATTAGAATTCACTCAAAACATAGCTAAGACTAAACTAGTTTTGCATTATTTTAATAAGTTGGTTGTACTAGGTTAAGTATTTTAAAAAAAAAGAAAAAAATTTATTCCGTTTGAGCCCAAAAGTTTGGGCATGACACTCTCTCTCACACACACACACATTACCCCCTCTCTCTCTTTCACACATTACCCTCTCTCTATCATTACCTACTCTTTATCTCTCAAATTATCTATTCTCTCTCTAACTCATTGTATCTCAAATTACCTACTCTCCCTCCCTCTCTCTCTCTCTCTATTTTAATCATGCGTAAAAGTTTGAATGTTTAAATTTATATTTCTAAATGTTGTATTTAATTATAGGATTCTTTTGTAAAAGTTAGATGTTTAATTTATGTTTAAATTGAACTTTAAAATGATAATGAATATGAATGTGTTTTTTTCTGTGTGAGAAAAATAGGGTTCTTAAATTTCATAATACTCTAAGTATTACTATTAATCCTCACTACTTCCTAACTTAGCCCAATCTCTAAAGATATACTATATATTTACAAACATGATAACATGTCATATACTTTGACTTAATAGTGGAAAGAGAAACCACAACCTATCACCTGCTCATCCAACTAATTGCACCACCACATAGACTAAATACATAGTCAATGTTAGACTTCCTAATGTCAACATCCCAGATCCAATTTGAGTTTGCAAGTCCCTATATTTTTAATAACATGTGGAACAATCCTACTACTAAACTTTCTTCTTTCCAAACTTTGCGCTTTGAAAACATGGTTGTTGAAAACATGGATTTTTCTTCTTCTTTTAGATTATTTCATGAATCACCAATTATTTTAGTGATCTCCCTATCCTTGCCAAGACACAATGCTTTCAATTGTTTATACTGCTCAGCAAAGAAAAAATTGTAGCCATTCCTATTTTGATTTTAAAACATGGTTGTTGAAAGCATTTTTTAAAAATTTGAGTCATTGAGATGCTAGATATTAAATTCCAACCTAGAGGTAGTATGTCCATCCAATGGCTACCAACATGATAGATTTCCACTAAATGTTAGCTCTTATTGAAGTAACATTAAGTGTTGTTAAAGTGTCATAAAAAGTTGTCAAAGATTCAACTTGTCATCAAAGTGACATTATTGGTGAAGTATCTCAATTGTTTCTAAAATGACATTATTATACTAAATTTCAACTACTCCTAATGTCCACCTTCTACCAATGCCGCAATGTGCATCTAAAGACATTTTTGAACTTAAAAAATATTACACTAAATGTAAAATGATGCCTCAATGAGAAATAGAATGTCATGTGGAAAGAATCTCTATATTTAATCATCCATGTATCCTCACATATATGCATTCCAAATATATAACAATTATATCACTATTGTCATCCTAATAATTTATTGAATCTAAACCATCATTTAATTCATTCTTGTAATATTTTTCTTGCATTCATTTTTATGAGGATTTTCTTGACATAATTATAAAGCTTAACATATGATTTATTGAGAGAATTAGATCTCACTTTAGATTTGGAGCTTTGTCCTTTTTCTTATTTTTTCTCTTTGCTTTATCCTTTTATCTTCCTCTAATAACCAATGCCTCCTTTTAAAAAAATAGATTTTTTTTTGTTTTAACTCCTCCAAGAGTAGAGAACCTACTATTTATTCAAGCTTCAACTTAGTGTAGTACTACTAGTTGTGATCACTAAATCATCCCATGATTATAGCAAAGAACACAACAAAGAAGTACATGTATTGACAAGTTCATAGATATAACTTATGGTCCTTTAATGAATTTAGTTAAAACCAAAAGAGATTAGTTGAATCAATTCCTATCAAGTTGAAAATATAAAGTGGTAGCCTAATTGATGATAATGGTTAAATATTGCAAGGGTACTAAATTGTAATTCCATGGAAGTTACCTTCTTTGAAAAGATGAAGTACACAACACTACCATTAAACTATGATTAGAAGCTTCTCATGACAAGATGGTCAACTATTATGGGTGCCAAAGTACAACTATCATAGGTATTTTAATCATCCATCTCTCTATAACAAACATACAAATGCACCATGATGGCCCAAAATGCCAACTAAAAAAAAATCTTAATCAAGAATGAGCCCTCAGTGGAGTCTAGAGGAGATGATTATTCATTATCTAAATCAGTGGAGTCATTTAATTGATTATCTATTCTCTCTCTCTCTCATGATTATTTTTATGATTTTGATGGAACTTATACTAATGCATCTTTAGATGTTAAAAAGTATTGTTTGAGTTGCATGGGCATTATAATGTTTTATTTTGTAGAATATTTCTTATACCTTGATTTAAGTGGATAATATTTCTTAAATGATGCTTATTATTAAAATAGACCCACCTATTAATAATATTATAGATCTATGTGAGTTTCCTTCTTTTATATTTAAGTTGGTAAATTGTATTTAATTATAAGTTTTTTTTGAAGGTGAAATGTAAATTAAATAGTAATTGTAATTTTTTATGTTTGTATATATATGCAGAGTATTTTCATAGAATGGATGAGTTTGACATAGATGAGCTATTAAGTCTAGCACCACCTCTACCTCTACCCGATCAGTTGAGGCGGACCATTAGGAGAAATATTGATTCTTTGATTAGAGATATTCATACCATTAGATGTGAGCCTCATCCACCTTTGGAGCTGTTACACCTTGCAGATAGTGTATACACCTAAAAATGGTCTGAAGATAATTAATTAAATAAGCAATTATTTAATTAATCTCCCTCCCCAATTTAATTGAATTCATCAACAATTTGATTAAATTCCCTCTTTCCTCTACTTATTAATAAATCTAAGGATTTATTTAATAGGTTCATTTCATAATCCCCTTTAATTAATTAATTCCCCCCATCAAATTCATCATTAGATTCATTTCTTCTAAATCTCCTAATTAATAAAAACAAATCAATTAATGAGTTGTTGAGATTAATTAGCCTTTTCCTATTATTTGAATTTTTAAATTCAAATTCTCCTAATTTCTAAACCTAACTCATTCCATCTAACCCCAGGTTTAATTAACCATCCTAGCTTGCACATCCTAACCACCATGTCCCCTTTCCTTGAACACTTTGCTCTCTCATGAACAAAGCTTTGTGACACCTGTCACTAGGTGTTCCCTTTCATCCAACCTCTTCTAGAAGCTTCTTGACACTTGTCACCATGGAGATGACATTGTTCCCTTTCATCCAACCCCTTCTCCTACCAACCTCTTCTCCAATCACCTCCAATTTAACCATTGATATCTTCAGACTTATTCTTGACCGTTGATTCCTACCACCTTACCCTTAGCCTTGGAAATCCTATAGAAAGACCCCATTTTGGACAAATAATCATCCCATCTCATTTGCATTCAAGCATTGTTACTATAGTCATATAGATCTTAGCAATATCATTTTAGCATTGTTATCATGTTCAATTTTAGCTTAAATCTAGCTTATTTTCTAGCATAATCATGGAATCATCATTAATCATTATAATTTCTAGCTTAAATGCATCATTTATTATTTAAATCCTCCATTTAATTGTAGTCAAGTCACTGGAATTTGCATGACCAGATCTAAGAGCAAAATTCATACTCGCATTTACTAGGAGGTGATAGATCACTTAGTTATGGTTTTATCTTTCTTTGCTTTAAATTCATTAACCATGCTTGTAATGATCTATTGAGTATTTTGTGTTGTAGGAACAGGTATACACTTCATAGGCATGACATTTTGGTGCCCACTATAGGGCCGAAATTATCATTTTTGGCCTCTCAAGCTTCATCAACATTCATCTCTGCTGGGTCTGAATCAAAATGTCGTACAAACTCATTTTTGGACTAGTACGACATGCTTTATGAGCTAAAATGACAAGAGATCCTGTATCATACGAGCCTTTAGGAAAATTACAATTTCGTACGAGCTCTCATCCTAGCTCGTATGGTATCAAAAAGTGGCTCGTACGATCAGGTAAAGTTTTTCGTATGAAATTCTGCTTCTGTGTTCTGAGAGAAGATTGCATTTTAGGTTTCATACTTTAGTTTGATTATGACTAATTCTAACTTTGTTATGTTTATGATATTTTTGGTAGTCTAACTCTTTTCTGCAGAATGATTGACAAAGATACACTTGTCAAAGACCACATTCAAAATGCATCAATGACTACTAATGGATCTATTTTGCAGGTTGCCTAAAAGAATTCAACAAAACTTTGTGTATTCCTTAAAGTTTTTTTAGGCACACTTGATTTTGCTAAAGGAATGAACAATCATGTATTTTATGTATTTGATGATAGGAGAGTATGCTCTCACCTTTCTTAGGTGATAAGAAAGCTAGACTCATATTTTACTTTCATTAGTGCATTTCTTTAGTAGGCCTGCCTCCCTCCCGAGGAGTTAATAACTCTTAAAGCGATTATGACCGGTGTGAGAGGAATGACCTAAGTGGGAATGGCTAACACCAAGTAATCCAACCCACTATAAAATAAATGTGATTTGATGAAAATCAAGTCAACAGCAGTGCTCAGGAATAACTCTCCTCCGTACCTTCAGGTATAGCAAACCTTGGTTTTCAAGGTAGACCTCTTAATTGAGTATTATACCTTGACGCACCGAACGGATCCCTTACTAGTTCTAGTTAAATTAGTAGCTACTCGATTCACCTCTGAAAGGGTGATAATCTTTGTGAAAGAGAGATAGTAACTCTCCCAAGATACTTGCCATATTGTGCCCCCATTAGCATTTGGAGTTGGATAATACAGTGTTGAGAATCCATTGTGTCAGACTCAACAACCATATTTTGATTAGCTATTGGGTGTGTACCTAAGCTTGCAAGAAAATGTTTTCTCTCCTCAACCAACTTCCTTAGGGTTTAGCATACTTGGAGTCACTTATCACATCATCTGTTTGCTATGTATTCATCCCTAAATTGAAAAATCAGACATATAAAACTGGAAAACATAAGCAAAACATCAAAATTCACTAATCCAAATTTGGAAAAACAAACATTTTTAATCTTTGCTCTGTTATCTGTAGTATGAGTCAGGTTCTCTGTCGTACTATTTGGTGATTTGTCATATGAAGTTAATCTTTTGTCATCTAGTTCAGAAAGAAATGTCGTACGAAACTGAGCTCTTTGCATGAAATTTCTGATTTGTCGTTTGGGGCTATAATCTGTCGTATGAGTATTAGTTTTTATCAGTCCAGAGCTGCCACTTTGTATGACTTTTTCAGGTTGTCATTTCTACTTGGTCAATTTGCAGTAATCATAAACATTTGTTATCTGTTGCTTTATGCTTGGGTTGTCTCCTTTGTTGGCCTGGTCAAGTTATCATCTATCAAAATCAGACTTTAGAACATAAACACCTTAATATTTTCAAGTGCTCACCCTCAACAAGTTCAAGATCTAAACATCTCAAAGTGCATTATCACCCTCTTTGATAAACTGATCCCTCAAACATAGTTTCTCATCAGGATCTATCATCCTCTATCATGAAACTGAAACATTTGGTCAGGATAATCTTGTCCCACATCGTAGGATATATCATTCCAATTGGACTTGGTTCTTATCAAATCATCATCATTGCACTCCAAAACTGAATCTCGAAAAACTTGCAAAACTTTAAACACTTGAACCATCTTTTTGTGTCATATCGTGCTATCACATTTACCTTGACAGTTGATCACTTATCAAAACAAACTTTTGGACAATTGAATCCTAGAAAAATAACACACATGTATGCCCATTCTAACTAGAGCTCAGAGATGAAGGATCATAGAGACGGAAATCAAAATATTGGAAACAACTGAAGAGAATATAACCATGGAACATGAAGAGGAAATACAAGTTGAAGGAGAAATAACAGAAAAAAATATCAGAGACATCAAGAAAGATCCTCAATTCGATAAATTTATGCAGAAATTATTGGAGGGAGAAAAAGAAAAATATTTCCTAATGTTAACCAAATTTGGTGCTACACTCCCCCAAGATTTTGATGTGAACAAATTAACACAAAAGAAAAGGGACACTCCCCCTAATAATGAACAATATGAGGATATTTTTGGTCTCAAAATGAACGACACATCAATTCCCAATAATACCAGAACCAATGAAGAAACCTACATACCCAAAAGAGATGAAGTAGAAATTCTTAATAACATACAATCCAATGAAGATACAAGAAGGACTAGAGATGACACCAGAAGAGATCCAGATCCTCCTAGAATACAAAATCATGGTCATATAAGAACAAATCATGTTGATAATCCTATCACAACTCTCACACAACAACTACAAGCAATGCAAACACAAATTCAAGATATGCAGAGAGGAAATGTTAGAAGATACTCACTACAAGAAATATGTCCTTATCCATTTGACAGAAACCTAAACATGATACCATTTCCTATAGGTTTTGAAAATCCTAGATACGAAAAATATGATGGAAGCACTGACCCTCAAGATCATATATGAGAATTTTGCACAATGAGTATGGAATTTGCACATGAGGATACCTACTTAATGAGATTATTTCCAAAAAGATTAACTGGACTAGCTATGGAATGGTTCTCCAAACTTTCACCTGGAATCCGATCATTTTCAGAATTGGTGGATAAGTTTGTTTCACAATACTCTTAAAACATACAACATGAAGTAACAATGCTAGACCTATGTAACACCAAACAAAATAGTGGAGAACCTTTCATCAAATTTTTACATCAATGGAGACAGTTAGCTTTGTGGTATCCTCGTACAGTGCCAAAATACGAAAAAATGGACATATTCATTGACAACTTAAATGATCAAATGAGTTATCACTTAAAAATGCAAGGAAATCAAAGTTTCAGAAAAATGATTGATAATGGAATCAGAATGGAGGAAGCCATGATAAAGAAAGGTGAGTTGAAAATATACAAAGAAGGAGTTCATCCACCTAACAACACCAATAAAAACAACCACAATGATAAACAAAAGTTTTGGAATAGAAATCAAAATGTTGTCAATGATGGAATAGTGGATAACAACAATGTGAAACCAAAACAACCAATTTTTAACTTATCCACTCACTTAGCAATGGCTCAGCAAAATAACCATCACCAAAAAGCAACTATCAAAACTTTCTTTCAAAGAAAATTTACAAACATTGGTGAATCCCTTGGGTCAACACTAAAAACACTTCTCACAAACAAATTGATCACTTTACTAGAAGAAAGGAACTATGAACCTCAAATCAAACCACCTTGGTGGAATGATAACCATTATTGCGATTTCCATCAAAACAAGGGACATCACGTAGATAATTGTCATAAATTGAAACATATCATACAAGATTTGATTTGATAATGGAGTAATAATAGTGGATGGACATACAACAAATGAATCTCATATATCTTTTAAAACTCCTCTTCCAAACTATGAGAAAGGTGAATCATCAACAACCAACAATGTTAAGGGTAAAGTGAAGGTAAACTATGCTCATATATATGATAATATGGTAAACGTGATTGTAGTTAAAGAAAAAGAAAATCAAGAACATGCTCATGCTATCACAAGAAGAAAAGACAAAGTTGTTTTTCCAATTCCTACAACAAACACATCATCCACTACCAAACAATACAACCTAGTGGATCAATTGCAGAAAACACCTGCACAAATATCCATCTTAGAACTGTTAAAGATTTCACCTGCACACAAAGAAATTCTTGAACGAGCATTAATCGATACAACAGTTTCCAAAGATCTTGATATCGATCAATTCCAAACCATGGTGGGACACCTCACAACCCCTCACTGCTTACCATTCACTGAAGAAGATGACATGTCCTTACAACATCCCCACAACGCTCCTTTGCATATTGAAGTCCTCATTCAAAAAATGGACATTAAACATGTTCTAATAGATGGTGGAGCTGGCCTAAATATTTGTTCACTAAGTCTTGTTCGTGCCTTAGGATATTCAGAAGATGTAGTTGATGTCCGAAAAAGGATCACCATAAAAGCTTATGATGAAGAAGAATGTTCCTCCAAGGGAATTGTGATACTACCCATCATAGTGGGACCTTTGTAGAAAGACATAGCATGCCAAGTTCTAGACTTGGACTTATCATATAATATACTCCTGGGGAGACCATGGATACATGACTTGCAAGTTGTCCCATCAACATATCATCAGTGTGTAAAATTTCCCTATAATGGGTAGGAAATCACAATATCTGTAGATTCAAATACGTTTCAATACTGCAGCAATCTAAAAATGGCCCAAGAACTCATTGTTCCTCATAACAGGGAGGCATCATCTTCGAGCACACAATCCAAAGAAAAATCATTTGCCTCTATTTTATCAAGTATGGAAAAAAAAATGCAACTAAGAGATCGAGGGAATGGAGAATATTCAATATCACAATTACCACTTTCTCTTAAATCCTTTGGAAAACCATCAAACTCTAAACAACAACCAATTGTAAAACATCTTTCGATATTTGATGGAGAATTTGTTAGTGCTGGAACCTTATCAGAGGAAACAGAAGACAAAGATGTGCTACAGTGGCTATACAAGGATGAAGAATGTCAATAAAAGATAAAAAATGTTAGAATACCTACAGAAAAGTATGGAAAAGGATTTAACATTCTAAGAAGAATGGGATACACTAGAACAGGTCCTATAGGAAAAAGAAAAGAAGGTATCTCAGAACCTATTCAGCCTCATAATTAGCAGACTACAAACAAAACAGGCTTAGGGTATGGATAAGTCACTCTAGTAGAAGACACATCTTTTAGTAAACAACAAGAGGAATATGAAAATAGACAAGAGCAACTGGCAATTGAAAGATAAGAAACATCAGCTAAGCAACAAACACAAGCAAACATGAAATGGGAAAAGAACTAGGCTTCAAATCAACAAGAGAAACAAACTAAAAGCAAATCTCAAGTAGCATTAAATCTCAATCAAAACAAGAAAGAAGCTAATATAATTCTAGGAGAACTAATAGAAAAGTTGACAAAACTCAATCTCAGTCCTGAAGAAGTTGAATATGAAAGAAGAAAAGATATAGCCAAAAAAGTAGAAGAAATACTATATGACCAAATCTGTAGATTGCAAGCTGCAAGTGATACATATTCTAATGAATGGGAATGGGATTTCTATCACTCTGAAGATTTAGGTAAAGGAAATTGCTTTGAAGGAGATGTAGGAGTCAATGTAGTTCACACGTATGTAGGACAAATGTCAGAAACTAGTTCACTTGAATTAGAATCACATTTAGCTGACTTGGACTTAACCGAGGATGATCAAGAATTTCTTACACGAGGTCATTCTGATGAGAGTACTGTTCTAGACATCGACATACATATTGAAAAATTTGATACATCCATCATGACCCTTGAAACCCTTGAAACCTCTCAACCTGAAGATCCCCTACCTCTAATTCACCTTGAACTTATTGATTGGGAAAATGAAGGACATACCGCCATTGATACCTTTTCGAATGACCATGCCATATCTGTATATCTTAATGCAATCAAACTCATAACAAATTTCACCAGGAATGTCAACAATACATCCTCCAGTCAAGAGGGTGCCAAATCTCCTAGTCGCAAAAGTGAAAATAAAGAAAAGAATATCAAGTCTAATGTTGAAAACCATTTATTGGCAACATTAGATCCAGAAAAAGTAAAAAGAAAAGACGCATCTAACGGTGAAAACCTCCTTAAGGTGCCAAAAGATGGGAGATTTGACACTTTACCTGAGCACTATCAAGAAAGGTCATCCATTTTGATTGAACCAACAGAGGCAATTAACATTGGCACAACAGAGCAACCAAAGATTCTTCATCCAATGACTTCTCTATAAAAAGAAGAAATGCAACAATATGTGGAATTCTTCAAACAATGGCAAATCAATTTTTCTTGGTCCTATGTAGACATGCCAGGGGTAGATCTAGAGCTTATTATGCATCACTTAAATGTTATTCTAGGAGCCAAATGAGTCAAACAAAAGTTAAGGAAAATGCATCCTCATATCACTCTTCTAGTCAAAGCAGAACTAAAGAAATTATTAGATGTAGGATTCATCAGACCTGTAGCATATCCTCAATGGGTATCCAACATCATTCCTATTTCAAAAATAGATAAAAGCATCAGAATATGCACAGACTTCAGAGATCTTAATAATGCATGTCCAAAGGATGACTTTCCTTTTCCTAACATCAACGTCATTGTAGATTTAACTGCTGGATGCTCCGTGTTTTCTTTAATAGATGGTTTCTTCGGATACAATCAGATCAAAATAGTACCCAAAGATCAAGAAAAGACAACTTTCACATGCCCATGGGGTACTTTCTGCTAGAACGTCATGCCTTTTGGATTAAACAATGTAGGTGCTACATATCAAAGAGCTATGACAACTATATTTCATGATACGATGCATACATTCATGGAAGACTATGTGGATGACATATTGGCTAAATCATATAATAGAGAAGAACATATAGAGATACTAGAAAATATCTTTGGCAGGTTAGAATAATACAAGCTAAGGCTAAACCCTAAGAAATGTGCCTTTGGTGTTACTTCAGGAAAGCTATTGGGATACATTGTTTCAGCTAAAGGTATCAAAGTGGATCCAGCTAAGGTTAAAACAATCATGGAAATGTCATCTCCCAAGAATATCAGTCAATTGAGATCACTCCAAGGAATACTCCAGTCAATCAAAAGATTTGTTGCTCAAATAGCAGATAAATGCCAACCATTTACTCATCTATTGCATAAAAATGTTCATTTCAAGTGGGACCACCGATGTGAGGATGCATTTAACAAGATCAAAGCATATCTCATACAACCACCTATACTAATGTCACCAATTCTAGGAAATCCATTGTTACTTTATGTATCAACCACCGAAGCAACATTAGGAGGTCTTCTTGCATAGCAGGATAATGAAGGAAAAGAATGAGCTATCTGCTACATCAATAGAATACTAGTAGGATACGAGACCAACTATTCACCAACAGAAAAAAGATGCTTGGCAGTAGTTTTTGCTTCTCAAAAATTATGACACTATTTACTATCTCACTCCATCAAGTTAATAGATAAAATTTATCCTATAAAATATTCACTCAGCAAAGCAATATTGACAGGATGACTAGCAAAATGGATCATGGTTCTGAGTGAGTTTGATATTGAGTATGTTGACATAAAAGCTATCAAAGGACAAGTCATTGTTGACCAACTAGCAAAGGCACCACTTCAAGATGATCATCCTTTATAAATTCAGTTTCCTGATTCTGATATCCAGTCACCACAAAAACATGGCAATTATACTTTGATGGTTCATATACACAACACGGATTAGGAGTAGGTATTCTATTCATCACACCACAAGGTCATACAATCCCAAAAGAATACAAAAGACAATAGAATATGAAGCTTTGGTTACAGGTATCAAAATGGCTATAGAATGGAATATTACACAACTTCAAGTCTTTGGAAACTCTCAGCTTATCATTAATCAAATCAATGATGACTATTAAACAAAGGACAAAAAATTAATGCCTTATAAAAAGATGGTTGATGATATCAAGAAATACTTTGTAGAAATAACTTTCTAGCAGATTCGAAGAAATGACAACAAAGCAGCAAATGCCATGGCTACACTTGCTTCTCTCCTTCAAACACAGGAAAATCAAGAGCGTTATGAATTCCTAGTGGAAGAGTTGTTTTACCCTACTCATAATTGTCCTTATTCTCAAACTATTTGTCACCTTGTGGGGCATGATTCCTCCCACTATGGCCAAACTTACACATACCTGAAAGATAACACCCTACCTCCCGACTGATTGAAAAACCAAAAGAGAAACTTTATTCGTCAATCCTCCCATTTTACTCTCATCGTGGATACCCTATTTAAATGAGGTCTAGATGATACTCTTTTAAGATGTCTCAAACAAGAAGAATCTAAGAAGGCCTTACATGAAGTCCATAATAGAATTTGTGGCACTCATTCAAGTGGTCTTACCCTTTCAAAAAAACTCATATGCTTGGGCTATTATTGGCCGACTATGTAACGAGATTCTTTTTAGATAGCTAGAACATGCAAATAATGTCAGATCCATGGGAATTTGAGTCATTCACCAATGCAAGAACTTCATGCTTTAGAAACATCTTGGCCTTTTTGCCAATGGGTTCTTGATCTCGTAGGAAAGATAAATCCTTCTTCATCTAACGGTCACAAATTCATCCTTGTAGCTACAAAATATTTCACAAAATGGATTGAGGCAATACCTCTCACAAATATCATAGGAAAATAAATTGTTGCATTTATCTTGAACTATATCATATGTCACTACGGAATACCAATGACCATTATCACTCATAATGGGCGACCATTCAAGAATCAAGATGTACAAGAGCTATGTGAGAAATTCAAGATCCAACACAGATTCTCCACACCCTATTATCCACAAGGGAATGGGCAAGCAGAAGCATCAAACAAAACTACTCTAAAAATCTTCAAAAAGACAGTGAATGATGTTGGCAAAGATTGGCATATCCAATTAAACCTTGCTCTATGGGCTTACCATACCAGTATCCACACACCAACATGTGCCACACCTTTCTCTCTTGTATAGGGATCAGAAGCAATACTGCCAATTGAAGTAGAGATACCCTCTCTATGTGTATCATTAAAAGGTCTCATCCCAGATGAAGAACAATGAGTATCTAGATTACAAGAGCTAGAATTGATTCATGAACGAAGACAAAATGCCTTTGATCATTTAAAAGTATATCAACAAAGAATGTGTTGGAGCTATAATCATAGGGTCAAACCATAAATATTTCAAGTAGGGGAACTAGTACTAAAGGAAAATCCACGCAACCAGGCAAATCAAGAAAAGAAAGGAAAGTTTGAACCAAACTGGTTAGGTCCATTTGTGATCACAAAAGTATTTGGGTCAAGAGCATATCAGCTATCAACATAGGACAAAGATCAACTTGAGGAACCCATCAATAGCATGCATCTGAAGAAGTTCTATGTCTGAAAAAGCAGAAAAAATAAAAAATAGTGAAAAAGAAAAAATCCAAAAATAGTGAAAAAGAAGAAAATCCAAAAAAAATCAAATATGAGAAAAAGTGCAATAAAAATAGATGGTGAAAACCTGACAAACAAGCCCTATCTGTTGGCTAGCTCTTCCATCTATTATTTCATGCATCTTTCTGCTTGCATTCATTTTTCATCAGCACTATTCATATCCATCATAAAGATTTTGTACATACGCAAGCATCGCAATTGCTCTCTCACCATGGTTTGGATCATTGGGTATATCATACCGAATTTGTTTCTAGGCTTGGGGCAAAATATTGTACTTCACTAGGGGAAAAACCTCTTGATCATCTTGAGCTTAATCAAACAGGTAGAACAAATGGTTAGACAACTCTTATCAAGCGAAAACTGTGACATATCCAACATTGAACATGAGTTCAAATTATCAACCATCAAACTATCACAAAGTCAGTCTAAACACATGGATGATATCTTTTGGATAATGATTTTAACATGATTGTTCAAATTTTCTATATTGATTTTTGCTATCATGATTTCTGAGTGACTCCATGATGTCTTTGACTAGAGGAACAAGGAAGGAACATGATATTTTTCTTGTCTGCTATCTGAACATTGATCATTAATATGTGAAAATTTGTCTCAGGACATGATCATTGGAGTATCATTGAAGACATTTCTGATTTGCATATTGAAATGATTAATACTGCCTGTTTTACGCAAGCAATAATTAGGTCATCTTGGTTCAATTATACCTTGATGCTTGTGCTAACTTGCCATATCAAAATCCAAGAAAGCAGTGCTCAGGTTATCATGGTTTAATTATACCATCGATGTTTGCACTCACTTCCCACATTTTAAAAATCTCAATGATGACAAAAATGAAATAATCTAGTGACTGGTCCGGTCGTAGCTCTGCATTGCATTTTTCATTTGCATTTTAGCTTGCATTCAATTCTTGCATGGGATCCCGCATGCTCCTTTTCTCCAAGATTAAATCTATCATAGGAATCATCAAGGTATCATCATAAGTGTATACACAGTCAGACTAATGACTCATATCTTTGACGACCCAGCAAAAATCTTATGCTATCCTCTTAATAGAATAAACATCAACAAATCTAAATCATCCTACAACCTGATATCAACAAACTGTCAGTTGTTTATCCAATCAACCTTATCCATTCTATCAATCGATCACATCTGATCTATTTTATCATGTCTTATATAGGATGTATCTTTCCTAAAACTAGATGTTCTGATCATGTCTTATACAGGATATATCGTCCCTAAAACTAGACGCTTTGATCATCTTTGTCTTATATAGGAGGTTTCATTCCTGAAACCAAACTGAATCTCGATCTTATCATTTTAATCAATCTAACTTTATCAATCATCAAGAACCACATTACCATGATCATATAAGTCGCATTTTCATCAACCTCAGTTGTAGAAATCAAATCATTTCTAATCGTGATATCAATTTCACAAAAAATAAAAAAACTCCAAAGATCAATTATCTCAATTGATCTCCCGAGGGGGCATCATCATATCACAATTTATCAATCAAGAGCTGGGGCATCCTATCAAACCAATATCATCATCAAAATAAGATTATTCTTTGAATCAACGCGTCATCACACCTTGCTTCAAAGAGGGGCAAAATGTATACACCTAAAAATGGTCCGAAGATAATTAATTAAATAAGCAATTATTGAATTAATCTCCCTCCCCAATTTAATTGAATTCATCAACAATTTGATTAAATTCCCCCTTTCCTCTACTTATTAATAAATCTAAGGATTTATTTAATAGTTTCATTTCATAATCCCCTTTAATTAATTAATTCAAATTAATTAATTCCCCCCATCAAATTCATCATTAAATTCATTTCTTCTAAATCTCTTAATTAATTAAAACAAATCAATTAATGAGTTGTTGAGATTAATTAGCCTTTTCCTATTATTTGAATTTTCAAATTCAAATTCTCCTAACTTCTAACCACCTAACCTAACCCCTTCTAAACCTAACTTATTTCATCTAACCCTGGGTTTAATTAACCATCTTAGCTTGCATATCCTAACCACCATGTCCCCTTTCCTTGAACACTTTGCTCTCTCATGAGCAAAGCTTTGTGACACCTGTCACTAAGTGTTCCCTTTCATCCAACCTCTTCTAGAAGCTTCTTGACACTTGTCACCATGGAGATGACATTTTCCCCTTTCATCCAACCCCTTCTCCTACCAACCTCCAATTGTTCCCTTTAATCCAACCTCTTCTTCGATCACCTCCAATTTAACCATTGATATCTTCAGACTTAATCTTGACTGTTGATTCTTAACACCTCACCCCTGGCCTTGGAAATCCTATAAATAGACCCCATTTTGGAGCAATAATCATCCCATCTCATTTACATTCAAGCATTGTTACTATAGTCATATAGCTCTTAGCAATATCATTTTAGCATTGCTATCATGTTCAATTTTAGCTTAAATCTAGCTTATTTTCTAGCATAATCATGGAATCATCATTAATCATTATCATTGCTAGCCTAAATGCATCATTTATCATTTAAATCCTTCATTTAAGCGTAGTCAAGTCACTGGAATTTGCATGACCAGATCTGAGAGCAAAATTCATACTCACATTTACTAGGAGGCGATAGATCGCTTAGTTATGGTTTTATCTTTCTTTGCTTTAAATTCATTAACCATGCTTGTAATGATCTATTGAGTGTTTTGTGTTGCAAGAATAGGTACACACTTCATAGGCACAATAGATAGTATGCAAGGGATTGTACAGTTTGTACAGGCTTTATATAGCGAGTTGGATAGCTATCGTAGTTGGCAAGAGGGATTGCATGCATTTTACGCTGATGGCCTAACATACAAACAAGTCAATGAATCAAAAATAACAAAAATGGATTTGACACAATAGTTTATGAACCCTAAGATGGGTGAAGAGATAGATTCGAAGAAGCCACGGATCTCAATGCAATGGTGTAGGGACCCAGGCATAGCTAGACACTTTTGGGACCGGTGGTGGATGGTCTTTGACTATCCACCACACTCCAATCATGAGGTCCCGATGTATTTTTTGAAAAAGTTATGGGCTGAATTTGAATTGGTTAAAAATCCCAATTACTTTAATATTAGATCATTTCAGGGGGTTGGGAGAGGCATGCCCCAGGATAGGTTGAGAGCCAAATTGAGCGATAGGGTTAGAAACCATGTGCGTGATGATCCCTTGGTTCCTCTTCCTACATGAGTTGTTCCAGCACCTGCCCATCATCAACCAGTGGATTCTTCTCTTGGTTCATTGAGTGCCCTATCGAGAAATTTGGTACAGCAGTTGCGCGAGGTGAGGGTTGCCCCTAGCTTAGCACATGTTTTCACGAGCTACGGGAATATATGTACAGGCCCACAGAGTGAGGCTTCCCTTAGAGGAGATGGTGATTTTAATGATGTTGATGCTGCCCATGGTGGTTATGATGATGCTGAGGAGGCTGCACATGTTGATGTCATCTCTTCATATTTTAATCTCCTATGGGCAGACAATGATCAACCTACAAAGGTACAAATTTATCTATATAATTTATAGTGCAATATTAAATTACTTATATATACACATATGAACTAACATGAGTCAATTTTTTCTAAACAAAGGATGGATCATACCACATCATTGAGGAACCGACATCATGTTACCTCGATACCTAGAGATGTTGGTGCCCCATTTATCGTATGCACTTTCATTTAGATAAATTGTATTGATATGTACATTTAAAATATACAATAATTTTTTTAATGTAATGATGTGTATGATATGTTTTTTCAATTTTGTAGGGTGCTTCATGTAGCATTGAGGTGGGTAGTTCTTCAAGTGACCCGTGGACTGCTGAGGCTCAACCTCATATACCACTAGTATTTTTTTCATCCATTCATTTGAAGTGTTTATATGCATACTAATTTATCTACAACTTTGATTCATGTTCGTTATTTTTTGCAATTGCAAGCTTCTGGATTGTTTGATGTTGTATCGCATGTACACCTTCACCCATCGATTACTTTGCTTGCATCACATGTATGTTTTTCTATGATAAACTTGTAGTCTATATATATACTTTATAATTTATGTATATATACAAGTTTGATTCATGCTTTATATATGTTGTTCAGGTCGATACCACTACCATATTGGTATGGCTATGGGATTGAACCAGATGAAACCGTCAACATTGTCATTTGCAGTGATGATTAGAAAAAAATTTCTAATTTGTTTATACTATGTACCTGGCTTTTATAGGGATTATCAAAATTGATGTACAATGTTTTTTTTGCAGGACTTGACTACAACCACTTTTCTTGTTCATGATAGTGGACCTCCACATACCAGTGAGGGCATTGTAGAGCACGGTAGTATGGTAATTTATTTTAAATTTTTAGTATTTAATTACTTTATAAGTGAACTATGCAAGTAACTTCTTCTCATGTTAAATCTTCTTCTCATGTTAAATCTTTTAATAATGTACAGGAGGGTGGAGACATTGATACTGCACACACATAGTATGGTGCATCTCAGGACCACGTGCAACCGGATGATTCATCTCAGCCGCATTCACGTTTAGTGAAGAGGACTACAGATGAGATGCACGCGAGTTCTTAGATTATATATTTTAGATCATGTCATGTTATTGTATTATGGACTTTTTATGATGACACTTGTTATGTTATCCCAGGACTTGTTATTATGTGATTATATATAGGACTTGTTGTTATGTGATTATATATAGGACTTTTTATTATGTCATTTCATTTCTATTATGATATCAGGTCGTGTTATGTGATTTGATGCACTCTAGTGATTATATATGTGATGTTGTTTTGTTATTATGTTATTTGGACTTGTTTTAATGTAATTTCCTTATTATTATTTTTTCAAGACTTGTTATTATGTCATCAAGAATTGTTATGTGATTATATATAGGACTTTTTATTATGTCATTTCATTGCTACTATGATATCAGGTCTTGTTATGTGATTTGGCGCCCTCTAGTGATTATATATATGTGATGTTGTTTTGTGATTTGGTGCCCTCTAGTGATTATATATGATCTATTTATGACTTTATATTTTAACATTGTGATTGATTATCTTATCATGCAACAATTTATAATTCATTAAAATAATTATCCTGATTTACAATAACATCCTATTCTTAAAATAATAATTAAATCAAGAACTTACAGTTAATCTATGAAGAGATTATGATAAAATAAATATATCATAAAAAATTAGAATGATTGTAACACAATTACAATGTGCACAAAATAACATAAAGAAGAAGATAACTAATACAATGTTGTTTATGAAACCAAAATTGTATCAAATGTAGACAAATACAATGTTAAAGGGACAAAGAAAAACAATTATCATGATTAAATATAGAAGAGTTCACAAAAGTAACACAAACTTACATGCATAGAAATTTGATTCAACCTAATGTACCATCTGCATCCTCTCTCTTCTGCAATGCATCTATTATTGCCTCATGCTCTTCTACTAAAAGTGTCCACAATACCTTATTAGCAGGTCTACCTTTGTATCTTTCTAATTTGATGTTTGTTGCCACCACCAAATGAGAATAGTGTATAATCTTCTTTTTTGATTGGTAGTCTTCATAAGCTGGTAAGCCATTCCTTCTTGTTAAGTATTGCGTAGCCATGTGCCAACTACCACAATAGACCCAACTAGATACTGAAAACCATCATCATCTACTTGATCACATATCAACTTTTTCTTAGGTTCTACACATCTAGCTAGCCAATACTCAACCTGCTCATCATTATCCTCAAGTGCAACAGCAACATACACATGTCCTAGAAAACAAATTTAAGTACATATAGAAATAAAACTTGTTAGAATTTATAATTCAAATACAATCATAAATTATATGACAATACATAAAAATATATAATTTAAAGTTATAAACAAGAAATTAAATTAAATTACCAGGTTGTATGAGGTCTGAAACATGATCATAATCTTCTGATGCAAATGCATGATCTAGGTTTTCATTTCTTCTAACATCTTGATATTGTGTCTCACTAGGTGTTAAGGATTTGTCTTGTCATTCTTTGACCCATTTCATATTCTTGCATTCTTCCCATTCACCTGCAACACAAAATTGACAAAAACATGCAAGCTCTCTAGTCCATATAGTCCAAGTGTTAGAATTAGAACTCTTAAATGAATGCCATCTAGCTGACCCATTGATTCTATCGCAATCATATCTTGGAAGGATATTATCCTCTTTAACTAGCCAGAAGAAAAGTCTAATTGTAGAGTTCTGACTTGATCCTATGGATAAAGTTGCACTACACCAATCCATAATTGCACTTGCATTTTTAAATTTAGCCTTTTCCTCGAATTTGAGTTGCTCTCTGCAAAGGGCTCTCTTAACACATGCACCGACACCATCATGTTCTCCTTTCACATGTCCAGCCTCAAAAAAACTTCACGTGTTCGATATTAGTTTTCTTATGAATCCTACTCAACCAATAAAATATTCTAGCATTCTTGAATTTCCCTATACAATTATCAAACCATATTAGATGTTGTGTCATCTAAATTTCTCTCTCCCTCAAATTCTGAAAAAAGGTCTTGAAGCAATACTGGGCAAACTCAGATGAGTGTAATTTATTATCCCTCATATAAATATGGTACTCTCAAAATTTTGCGATCCTCTTTTGTACTACCTGGTGCATGCCTATAGACAATATGGAGAAAAATCAATACTTGCACTGAATTGTAGTATTGTGATTGGACCTCATCTTGTGGTGCAAGCGTGTAGTTCTTTGCAAAGTCAACAACCGAAAGTATACTACCAACAAGAAATGTATCCTTACATATTTGAAACTGACCATCGAGCCATCTAGCATTTTGAGTGTGTTTAACATATTTAGGTACGATGTTACTCTTAAATTCATTCATAAATGCATGAACACTAACTTTTTTAGTGATTAGATCACATCGTCTTCCAAACTTTCCATCCTTTAGTGGATACTCAACAATTTTAAATCTTTTAACATCAACTAATTGTTGTCCAAAATCATTTGAAATATTTTTATGCAAACATTCATCCAAAAATGCAAGATTGCCACGTATATCACATGCATTGAAAAGAAAATTTTGCTCATTTGGTGGGTTGCAAAGAAAACTTGATATAAACTCCTTTATAGTTTCAGGTGGTATATTTATACCACATTCTTGGAACATTCCATTACTATGCATGGTAACACGTATATATCAAAATACATCATAATGGTAGCGAAATTGTACATGAGTTTTCTAACAACATGTTGCTCTTTCCTTGTTAATTCGAACATACCAAGTTTTACACTTTTCAAAAGACCTTTGAAAAATTCTAATAGTCAACACCTTATCATCCAAAAAAAAAATTTACAATTCAGTTTGAGTCATGTCCAATAGGTGTTTTGGATGTGGATCATGAATATTTGACTCAACTCTTAATTTAAGAACATCTCTAACATTAGGTGATACTCTCGTATTATGGTGCTAGAATTTTTCGATCAAATTTTTGACTTCACCAGTAAGTTTCATATCAAACCTTGGTAGTCTACCACTAAAAGTCCACAATTTGTTTGCCGGATCACTTTCAAAATTAACTCTTCTTTTTGTAGCTCTTGACAAATTTTTACAATGAATATTAAGATATCCACTTATGTTACTCATTATTCTTTTATTAGAAGCTGTGTGGCTTACTAGAGTTGTTTTTATTGTCTGTCATGCCACATTTTTATCTTTAGAATGACTTTTCTTTCCGATTGTATCAAAGGCGCTAGCAACAATCGATACAACTTGTTTTAAAGACTCATCCTTCTTCTTGGGTTTGACATAAAAGCCTAACTTCTTCATCACTTTTTGCATTTTAGTCATTTTAATTAGTTGTACCGTTAATTGACATTGAAACCCAAATTTCTTATTATAAAAAAAATATCTAAACATTCTATTTGCATGTGTCCTAATCTGTCTCCATGAAACCAAGCCAGGAAGGTTGTCTAGTACATCACTTTTAATTTCAAAATTTCCATTCGTTTGATTATCATTCAAACATGTTTCATTTTCAATTGGTGTTTCGATGTCTACATACATATTATTGGTTTTAGTTGCAGGTGGATTTTCAATTTCATTTGGAGTTTCAAATTTGATTTCAATTTTAGTTTCAAGTTGAGATCTAGTTTCATTTGGGGTTTCAATTTGGATTTCAATTTCAGTTTCAACTTGAGTTCTAATTTCATTTGGGGTTTGATTTTGAATTGGCGTTTGATTTAATAAGTAACCTGCTTCTACTAAATCACAAATTTCTTCATGAGAAAAACATAAGGCTATGAAGACATACATGTATCCAATAATGGATTAGAAGATGCACCTAAATTAAATGGTTATATTGTGTTTCCTTCGTCAGCATTTATGGTCTCATTGATGTTCTCCTCTTCTGAAAAAATTGTGGAATTGAAGCTCCTTGTCTCATTCTTGATCTTCTCTCTCATTGATGTATTACCTACTTCTCCCTATTTGCTGCAATCTCCTCAGTTGTGAGAACCTTCCTTTGTCTCTTCCTGCATTGATTTGATCCCATGGCTGCACCAAATTTTGAATTCGAATCGATCTCCTTACCAAATCGACAATAAGACAGAAAAAGAGATTGATTAATCAAAACATTCTCTTTGCAGATCGTACTTGTCAGGCAATGATTGAAAAATCATTCCATCATTGGGATTTGTGCTTGTGGGCTAGATTTTGGCCCAACAGATCTTTTCAGAAACGAGCGCCCATTATTTAATGAAACAGGTGCCCATTTCGCTTTCAACGATACAAAGCGAAACAGGCGCTCATTTTTGAATTTAAAAAATGGGTGCCCGTTTGTTAAAATTAGGGGTGGAAAACAACCCTTAGCATTATTTTTTGCTTCGGGATAGGCTTGGTCCCACCAAGCCTATGCTTGGACCTCCAAAAAAATGACTAAGGTAAAACGACATAGATTTCTACCTTGGTCTAATTTTTTGATTGAATGTTTTGACGAAACAAAAACCCATTAGAGTTTTTAGCGTCCAGATTTCAGAAATGTAAATTTCATAGTGATAAGATTATTTTTACTATTTTTGTATTATTTATTAATCAAAAGTGGAACTTAAACCTAAAATACCAAGGTTCACTAAACCTTTAATAACTTTTTTGTTTTTAGGATTTTAGAAAAATAAATTATATGGCATCGATCTACATACAATTCTTTTGAATATTAAAAAAAATAAAATTGATATGAAATTTATCAAATTATGGTGGTTGTACACCTAATGTTTTGAAAATATACTTTATTGTCAGTTAAAAATTAATAAAAAAATATATTCAATAAAAAAATAAAAAAAATATTCTCATCAATTTTTGGTGTCTTAGGTATCATTTCCCAATAGGATTTGCAAAAATTCATTTATTTGCATCAAAAAAAGGTGGTCGTACACATGTGTGGTATGGTCCTGAAACAGGCATTTTGAAAAACTGGTTTTTAAACATGCCTACTAAAAAGTGATTTCTACCATGTGGGTATTAAAATAAATTACATATTTGAAAAGTAGAATCTGAGCACTACATTTTCTATTACTGAAGTTTTTTAATATTCAATCTCTAAGTGCATCAAATTTTGATATCAATCGACAAAAAAATTGAAAAACAGAGAAAACACTTCCACTTTTTGCCCAAAAGTGCAACTCAACTTCTTGCAGCCACCCTTAATTTTTTATCTATCTTCATCTTATACAGGATGTATCCTTCCTAAAACCAGACATTTTTGATCTATCATTTGTCTTATATAAGATTAGACCTTCCTGAAACTAGGTACAATCATCTATCTTCATCTTATACAGGATGTATCCTTCCTAAAACCAGACGTTTTGATCATCTTTATCTTATACCAGACGTGTCCTTCCTGAAACCAGACTTATCAATCCTATCAATCTTATCATTCAATAAATCTACAAATCACTCTAACCATTTCTTTTCTCCAATCAAACTCATTCATGTCATAAACTAACCATTCTTCCAACTATCATACAACATTATTCTTCTTTCAAGAGATCATTCATGCCTTTAATGCATAAACAATCTCTCAAGTAACCAAATATTTTCAAATGCAAACTAATATTTTCAATTGCGAACTAATATTTTCAATTGTGAACTAATATTTTCAATTGCAAGAAAATAATTCAATTATGAAATTAATAATAGTAATTGCGGATAAATAATATACAGTCAATTGCAAATTTGCTAATTTTTGCAAATTTACACATTGATGGAAAAATTTGGAAAAAAATAGACAAAATGTGCAAAATTTTTGAATGACTCACCAAACTTCACATTATCGATTATTAGCATATTCCAAAAAAATGGTCTTCATTCCACAATTTTTCGACCACTTTTTCCGAAAGGGACATATTTACACCCTAAGTGTCGTCGGGGCATACTGGGACAAATTTTTTTTTTTTCTCCTTGAAAAAATGTCGTTCCGACATTGTGTCAAAAAGGGGCAAATGTAGACACCTAGAAATGTCTCATTATTTCTACACTAATTATTCGTCTATTTAATTAAGTAATTCTTTAATTATTTGATTAAATTAAATATTTCTTCTGATTAGAATAATTAACATTTCTAATTATTGAATTTCTATCATTTCATCATTTAATCAGTTAACCCTTTTCTAAATATTAATTAAATATCAATTATTGAATTAATTGCAACATTTTCTCTAGTTAAATAATCTTTATTATTTAATTAATTCAATTTCCTATGATTAAATAATTTCATTTAAATTATTTAATTAATTAATTTAATCCTTCAAAATCCCAAAATTCTAATTCCAAATAATTCCATCTAATTTCATTTCATTTTTTCCAAAATTTGAATTTCACTTAATTTCAATTAAATTCATTTCTTTCAAATTCATATTTCACCAAATTTGAATTTCAGTTAATTTCATGTGTATTTCTGCATTCGAATGTCCAAATTCAAATCCAAATTGAAAATGAAATTCAATTTCAAAATCATACAACACATGCTAAAATCAGAATTGATTGATAAAATTAGTTATCTAATTAGTTAACTCCTCAATCTCCCATTTTCACTCAAAATCAAGTTTTTATGACTAATGAATCATTTCAGTCTTCTAACCCATAAAATCAGTCATCTCCTCAATCAAGTAGTCTTCTAATCAATCAATTTAGTCCTGACTAGTCTATTCAATTTACTAGCCAATCTATTGAGTTCACTCTCCAATTTATTGAGTTCACTCTCCAATCAATTGAGTTGACTCCTCAATCTAATGAGTTAATAGATCAATCAATTTCAGTTGTCTATGAATCAACACTTGAGTTCAAATTATCACCTCTTTTGTGTTGAAAATCTATAATTTCAACCTCATCTCATCATTTTCAATCTAGCATTCAACATTTAGAATCCAAAATAGAGAATCACAATCTTCAAACAATTGTCTAATCTATGCAGGAATTCCAATGCAACACTTGAGAGCCACCTACAAGCATAATGGAAGAAAAGATGCAGGATGAGTTAGTCTTTATTTGAATTCATTTCTCATTTTGTATTGATTTTCATTGATTATGTTTGATGTTTGTTAATTAGTTGAGAATTGGCGATTCGTTCTTATTTGCTAATTAGCTTAATACATATGGCATTCAGGTATGAAAACAATAGTGTTTCTATAATTTTAAAGTTTTTCAATATATGTATGATACAATTTAGTTTTTATGGTTTTAATGTTTTTAATATATGTAGGTTATATTTTAGTTTTTTATGTAAATTAATCATATGAATCTCTTTGATACCATGAGAAGGGTAGAGATTGAATATTTCGTGAATCATTTTATAACATGAGCCCTCAGGTTATGTTCATAGCTAGCCCAATAGACAACTTTCTGTGTGTAGACCCCACTATTCTAGTAGGTTGATTAATCAAGAGTTATCTTGAATTGTGGGGGGATAAAGTATCACCATAATTTGGTGTGAGGAAGGCACTTCAATAATCAAGGTCAAATACCATCATGATAGTTATCACCCCTTGCCCTTGATAAGTCTATCTTTGAATAAGTGGTGAATATAACTCCCCCTTCCCCCTAACTTTCCAATTGATGTCACAATCGATTTTCTTTATGAACTTATCTTAATCAAGATGATTTTCATAATTGTAGACACCTAAACTTGTCATGTCCTAATTAAATAAATATTTTATTTATTTAATTATTTTATCCTAAGCCTTCTATTAATTAAATAGATTTTTATTTATTTAATTAATTCATTTATCCTCTTCTAGCTTTTCCCTTTTAAATAAATATTTTTATTTATTTAATTGGCCCCACTCCCTCTATTAACTAAATGATTTTTTATTTATTTAATTAATTCATTAGATTTTTACTTCCATGAAACTTGTCATTTATCTCTTCATTTTATCTTAACCACCTTTCTAGTATTTTATCATTTTCCATATGTATCCTTTAATCCTAGCCAGCCATTTATCATATCACCTCTTTATCATATCCCTTGATTTTATAAGGTGCCTTCTATATAAGAGGATTCCTTCATACTTTCATAACCCTAACTAATCTACCAATCTAACTAATCAGTGATCAATCAATCTTCATGTGATCAAGCGACTTCATTGTTAGTGTAGGTTTTTTATTTTCCTTATGTTAAGGGGTATTTATTTTTTCCTACACATATATTATTTAGGCTTGCTTAGGTTAATAGGAGTGGTTTATATGAGGACACGTGGCGAAATACTTCAGCTACATGTGTAACTCTCCACCTCACATGGATAGTTGAGTTACACACCCTTTTTCGGCTTGTTGTGCCACCTCTCATAACCACTATTTTGTCATTTCCTAAGTGGGTTATGGGGTAGTTGGGTTTCACACCCTCTTTTGGCCTTATGTGCCAACTTTCTCAACTCCTTTTTTGTCTTCATGTAAGGAGGTTATGCCACATGTTTTGGCATTTACCAAGAGGGTAAAACCTCCCACTTTTTATGGGGAATAGGAGTTAATGCACCCCTTGGATGTATATGCTTATATTTTTCTATATAATAAGCACTATATTCTCACCTTCACTAGTCAAGTTAGTGGAGTGATAGCTCAGTGAGAGTCTTCTCCAAATTCTCCTCTTTGTCTCTATTTCTCTCTCATATTGAAATTATCTTCATTCATCTATTTTGATCTTCGATCATCCATTGTGTGAGGAGTTGCATGTGATCTACGACCGACATCAGATCTTGGCTCAATTCTCGCTTCTCGCAGAATCTCACATGGTATCAGAGCTTATTGTCTGGTATAGCTCATTGCTTTTTTTTAATTTATTTGAGAGATTTGAGACTTTTATATAGCTAATATTTTCCTTAAAAATTAAGTATGCTCTTCTCCTGCATTCTTGTGTGATCTGGAGAATCAGAATAGTTTAAAGGAAAATAGCTTCTAGTTAAATCTGGTTTACATGTATGTGTTCTTGTAAGATCTAGGTGATTGTAGCTTTGTGGTAATATTGGAAGCTTAATAAGAATTTTCAGAGTGTCCATAAGGCTTGACAAAGTCAAAAGTGACTTTTACTTCACCAAAATCAAAGTTTGGAGGACACAGTAAAAAATCAGAGAAATTTTTTTTTACTGGAGCTGTTTTCATTTTGGCTTTAGTGTTCCAACTTCTGTTCACTTTCACAAAAAATGATTTCTGGGTTTTCTTCTTAGCATCAAAAAATTTCTGGGTTTTGGATGGTATTTCCAGAAAATTAATAAATTCTGCACAATTAGAGCTTGAATAGGGCCTAAGTCATTTTTCTATTAGGGAAATTCAACAACATTTCTTAAAAGTTGCACAACTTTTGCCTCGGGTGTTAGATTTTTGCAAACAAATACTTGACAGAAAGCTAGAAATGAGAACTCTCCATTATCCCAAGTCTAATTGAAATTTTTTGCCTTTTTCTATTAGATATTAAAGGTTGTATAAGTTGCTTTTTTTTCTCTTCAACTGGTCATATCTTTCTCCTCACAACTCTGTTTTTCAAAAACTAATAGTTGTTGGAAAAGTATTGAGATAAATTAAGCAGTTATAAGGCTAATTTGTTTTAGATCTTGTCTCAAATTATTTGTATTCAAAATCTCTATTGGTTTCTTAAAAGAATTGTAATCTGATAAAAAGCCTTGTAAATGCACTAATTATAAAGTGCCAACCTTGTAATATTTGGGGGGGGGTGATTTCTGAGACTAGTGAAAAGGGGGGGTGTCTCTTGTGCCTTCTTTCTTGCACTTTTCCTGATTCTTTGCAATAATTTTTTCTACTATCATGGATGCATCTATAGTTCCACTTTTAACACCATATAATTATTTTGAATGGAAATCTAAGATGATAATATCTTTGAAAAGACATGGATATCATCATGTTACTATGGGACTTGAAATTGAACCTCAAGATGTTGTAGAAAGGATTAAATGGTTTAATAAATGTGATGAAGCTTTTGGTACTCTATGTATGTTAGTCTCTCCAGACCTTCTTTTTCACATTGAATCTGCCACTACGCCAAATGCAGTGTGGACCACTTTGGAAAACCTCTTTGGTAAGCAGGATGAGCTAAGAGGTCATCAGTTAGAGAATGAACTCATAGGGTTGAATCCAACCAATTTTGATACTATACAAGACTTCTTCACTAAACTTAAGTCTGTAAGATTGTAGTTGGAATGGTGTGGAACTAAGAAAGATGATAAGCAACTGATCTTGAGTATTCTTTCTAAGCTTTGTCCTAACTATTCAGTGTTTGTTTCTACATTCTATGCTACAAAATGTGCCCTAGGTACCACATTCAAAATGCCTTCTCTGGATGAATTTGCTGCAGAACTCACTAGGGAGAAAGACAAATTGGTTCAAATGGGTAGAATAAAACCCTCTAAGTCACATGCCTTAGTTATAAATCAAGGCACAAAAGAACAAAAAGGGTCTAGTAAGCAAGATAAGAAACAAAAGAACCAAGGGGAGAAGAAAAAAGATCCGAAATCTACTACTTCAAAAGCAGATAATCAAACCTTTTTATCAAGAGGTGAACAACCTAAGAAGGAGAAGGTCAAGTGTTCTTATTGTAAGAGGCCTGGTCATGATGAACATAAGTGTTTAAAGAAACAAATTGATCACCTTTCAAATCTTCTTGAAAAGAATAATATCAAGGTGCCTAATTCAGTCAAACAAAGTTCATCAAAAGGATCTTCTAAGAGTAAAGGGAAAGGAAAAGGTAAGGCCCTAATTGTTGTTGCTTCACAACCCAATTCTTGGATAATTGACTCGGGTGCTTTGCACCACATGGCTTCTTCAAAAGATGATTTCACCTCTTTAGAGCCATGTTCTATGCCTTCCATACTAATGGGTGATGACACTCCTGTTGAAGTGCATGGGAGAGGGTCTGTTGATGTGGGTGAAGGAACATTTAAGGATGTTCTTTGTGTTCCATCTTTATCAACTAATCTCCTATCTGTATATCAAATCACTCACACTGGTTCTAGCAAGCGAGTTGAGTTCACACTAGATACAGTGGTAATCAGTGAAATGCATAATGGGTCTACTATTGTTGTGGGAAAAGCAGATCATCAATCTAGATTATATCAGTTTTCTCACTTGGTTCCTGACTCTCCTTTGATAGTTTTACTCACTCATGCAGATGAGATTAGTTGTTTGTGGCATCAACGATTTGGCCACTTGAACTATCGTTACTTGCAACAACTCAGTAAACAAGACATGGTTTCAGGGTTGCCTTCTATTCGGTTTTCTGATAGAGTTTGCCAAGGATGTATTCTTGGTAAGCATCCTGAGGAGAAGTATGATAAAGGAAAAGCATGGAGAGCTCCACAGCTATTGGAGTTGGTACATAGTGACTTGGCAGGACCATTTCCACAACCATCTTTCAGCAGGGCTAGATATGTCTTAACATTTATTGATGACTTTTCTAGATTTACATGGGTTTACTTTCTCAAAAAAAAGTCTGAGGTATTTGAGAATTTTCTAGATTTCAAAGCTTTTCCAGAGAAACAATCTGGGAAGTTCATCAAGATTCTGTGTATAGATAATGGGGGTGAATATGTTAATAATCAGTTTGAACAATTTTGTGCTTTAGAAGGTATCAACATGCAGCACATAGTTCCATACAGTCCTTAGCAGAATGGTGTCGCAGAACGGAATAATAGGTCCTTGAAGGAGATAGAAAATTGTATGATTCACTCCAAGTCTTTGGCACCTCAATATTGGGCAGAGGCCATCAATTGTGCATGTTACATTCAAAACCGAGTTCCTCATAAAGCTGTGAAGGGGGTAACTCCTTTTCAAGCTTGGACCAGTCGAAAACCTACAGTTAAGAATTTCAGAGTGTTTGGTTCTCTTGTATGGGCCCACATTCCAGCAGAGAAATGCAAGGCTATGGATCTGCAGAGCAATCCTTGCATATTTGTTGGGTATCCAGATGATGTCAAAGGGCATAGACTTCTCCATCCCTCTACACATGAGTTGTTCATTAAGAGGAGTGTTCGTTTTGAGGAGAGTTCTTCTATTTCTTCTCATACCACTTCTCCATCCACTATCACATTGGAGACATTGCATGATGATGACAGTTCTTCTGAGGATCTTAATTTTCCTAATCCTCTTGAGGAGTCTTCTTCCTCCACTTTAGATGGTGACAGTGATGGTGAGGATTCACATTCTTCTCATAGTCATCCTTCAGAGGTTGATGATTCTCCCCCAGACTCTCTAGCTTCAGTGCCTCTTTGGGCTCGACAAAATTTTGAGTCAGCAGGAGATTGGCTTGGTGATCCATCAGATTCTAGAAGAACTAGGTTACAATTTCAGCAAGCTCCACATCTCTTCATTGCTTTAGCTTCTGATCCACAGTCTTTTCGAGAAGCTACAGGTGTTCCCGAATGGGATGCTGCAATGCAAGAAGAGTTTAATTCCTTCGAAAGGAATCACACATGGGATTTAGTTCCTCTTCCTAAGGGAAGGAAACTTGTTTGATGCAAGTGGATCTATCGAACAAAATTTGTAGCAGATGGGTCAGTTGATAAGTATAAGGTTCACTTGGTAGCAAAAGGCTTTTCCCAAGTTCCAGGGGTTGATTACTCTGAGACTTTTGCTCTAGTTGCTAAGATGAATTCCATCCGGCTTGTCCTTGCTATTGCTACAAGCCATTGTTGGGAAGTTCATCAAATGGATGTCAAGAGTGCATTTCTTCATGGTGACCTTTAGGAGGAAATCTACATGGAACAACCACAAGGGTTTGTTCAAGACCCTTCACTTGTGTGTCGACTTCGAAAGTCTCTCTATGGCCTCAAACAAGCTCCTCGAGCTTGGTATGCCAAGATGGACTCCTTCCTTCTGACAGTTGGTTTTACTCGATGCCATTCTGATCTGAACGTCTACATTCTACACTAGGATGATACTCTCACATTTCTAGTTCTCTATGTTGATGACTTGTTGATCACAGGGAGTCACTCATCCACCATCAAGGTAGTGAAAACTACTCTACATGATAGATTTCTGATGTCAGACTTGGGTCTTCTACATTACTTCTTAGGAATTGAGATTACTCAATCTTCTTCAGGCATCTTCCTTGGACAACCCAAGTATGCACTCGATATGCTCTCTAGATTTCGCATGGCTGATTGTAAGCCTGCACCTACTCCTTTTTTGTCTGGGGTCAAACTTGAGGCTAAGTGCTCTTCACCCTTGGTTGATAGCACTTTATATCGACAAATTGTTGGGAGCCTCATCTACTTGACTCATACGAGACCTGACATTTCATATGCGGTGGGCATGGTCTCTAGATTCATGCAGGAGCCACATGATTTGCATTGGAAAGCAGCTAAGCGGATTCTCCACTACATTTAGGGTACTCACAATTATGGAATTCAGTATGCAGCAGGCATGGATATTGATTTGGTGGGATATACGGATTCAGATTGGGCAGGTGATTCTCAGGATCACAAGTCCACTTCAGGGTATTGCTTCTCACTTGGTTTTGGTCTAGTTTGTTGGTTGAGTAAGAAGCAGTCTGGAATTGCTCTTTCATCAAAAGAGGCTGAGTATCGAGGGGTAGTTAATGCCACCACTGAGGCTATTTGGCTTCAGAATATTCTCACTAAGTTTGATATTTCGGTTAGGAAACCTACTATCATCTTTTGTGATAATCAAAGTGCTATACAAATCTCAAGAAATCCAGTTCATCACCAAAGGATGAAACACATTGAGATACATATGAATTATATTCGGGAGCTCATTCAGGAAGGCATCATTGATCTTAAGTATTATTCTACAACGGAGCAAACTGTGGAAATCTTCACCAAACCCTTCACTGAAAGCAAGTTCCTTCATTTGCGATCTCTACTTGGGATACGACAGGTGTCTACTTCAGGAGGGACTTCTTAGTCCTTCTTTCTTTCTTTCTTTCTCTCCTTATTTAGGGGGGGCCTATTCCTCTTATGGGGGACTTCTTCTTTTGGGGGGGCTATCTATGTGCATGGGTACCTAACATGGTTGCATTTGTCGGGACCCATATTTTCACCCACCTAAGCTACGCTTAAGGGGGGGTGTTAGTGTAGGTTTTTTATTTTCCTTATGTTAGGGGGTATTTATTTTTTCCTAGACATATATTATTTAAGGTTGCTTAGGTTAATAGGAGTGGTTTATATGAGGACACGTGGTGAAATACTTCAGCTACATGTGTAACTCTCCACCTCACATGGGTAGTTGAGTTACACACCCTTTTTTGGCTTGTTGTGCCACATCTCATAACCACTATTTTGTCATTTCCTAAGTGGGTTATGGGGTAATTGGGTTTCACACCCTCTTTTGGCCTTATGTGCCAACTTTCTCAACTCCTTTTTTGTCTTCATGTAAGGAGGTTATGCCACATGTTTTGGCATTTACCAAGAAGGTAAAATCTCCCACTTTTTATGGGGAATAGGAGTTAATGCACCCCTTGGATGTATATGCTTATATTTTTCTATATAATAAGCATTATACTCTCACCTCCACTAGTCAAGTTAGTGGAGTGATAGCTTGGTGAGAGTCTTCTCCAAATTCTCCTCTTTGTCTCTATTTCTCTCTCATATTGAAATTATCTTCATTCAACTATTTTGATCTTCGATCATCCGTTGTGTGAGGAGTTGCATGTGATCTACGACCTACATCAGATCTTGGCTCGATTCTCGCTTCTCACAGAATCTCACATTCACAACCACAATCCGTTCTTTGTTGAGCTCTTGTGCACACATAAAATCTGAGAGCAACCATATCAAACAAGATCAATGGAGATAGGAAACAATGGAGATCAAACTCTATCAAGCATGTGAATGGTATAATCTTTCTATTTTATTGTGATTTGCATGTTGTAGGTTCTTCATTGGTGTATGGCAGATTCTTAATTGTAGAACTAGGGTTTTATGTGGTTGAATATTTGTTGGTTTTACAATAGTTTAATCTTCCAAATTTCACCGCACATAGTTATTAAGAAAGATTACTCATGTTTTGATTTTTTCAAAAACATGACAAAAGGGGGCAAGTTGATTAAGTAATGGTGGCAATAGTAGCGCCCAACCCATCCTGGGATCTCAATCTACTATTGATCTTGACAATGATAGGTAATTTGAATGCTAGCTATATGCTTGACACATGCAAGTTGTATTGCAAGAAATCTTATCAAACGTGTGTCGCTTTGACTCGATACCCAACCATTGATACCATTGGCAAATAATCTAAAATTGATATTCATGAGACTGGGGTAAAATGTAGTATAAAAAATATTTATTTTTTTATGTTTTGGAGTAATCAAAGAACAAAGTATTATATTCACCAATCAAATTTGACAAATTAAACTATAATACTAATTTTTATATATATCTAAGTGTGCAAGTCTTGGCCTACAGTGAGTTATTTGGACAAAGTCTCTAAGGAGAATTGTTAAGGTGGGTGGGGATGGTGAGGTCTGACATACACCCACCTTGTGTATTCACCCCTAAGATAGGATAAGGGCCTTATGACCTCTTCACATTTAAGATTGTTTCTTCGAGATAGGAGTCAATCTGAAAAGGAAGTTGGTTCCTTAAGTAAAAAAATTGGGCTATTGTTAGATTTTCAAATTCTACGTTATTTGTCATTTCAAGCTCGAGTATTAGTTGATTGAGTTGATGAATAAATCTTTCAAAAATACTGGAGCTTGCATTGATGAATAAATCGTTGAAGCATATACAATTGATTGAGTTGAAGTTCTGTTAGCGAGAATACTGCATTTATACTGGATTTGATTCAGTAAGTATTCCCTCATGTCTTGAAGCACAATAGATTTTAAATCTTTCTACTCATTTCAGAAAAAGAAAATCGTTGAAAAGAGGTGTTATTCCCTTCTAGAAAACAGATCATTCTGGAATGGTTTATGATGTCCAATCATGTTGGACCATTGGTCCCAAATCACCTGTGTTGATATCCAACATCTATAAATCAAATGCCTGCAATTATTGATGACGTCTTATCATGCTGGAACACTTATCCAGAAGCATGGAATTATCCTCATTGGATGTGCACATTATGTGCACAATATGCATTTAGTTTGTCTGATCTGCTGCAGTTGTTTGTTTTGAAAAACTGGAACAAGTACAGTTGGGAGTTGGAGAATCTCAAATAACACCATGAATTGAGTATTCTGGTGCAGCAGAGTGGACCCAAAAGTATCTTGTCATATTTATATGAGTGAATGATCAAGTTCAGTTAACCAAGACATTCAGTAGCATATCTTCTCTATGCTAAGATATTGATATGGTCAATTATATCTACTTTTTCAACAATGGGAAATAATTCTTGTTGATTTGATTTTGAGTATCCATAAAGGTCGTTGCCCATATTAGGAGTGTTGGAATGAAAACAAAAGTTAAAGATTGTTCATAATTTTAGTAAGTTTTTATTTTATTTTTAGATATGGTCAATTTTTACTTTTTGAATTTATGGGTGTTTTATTTTTATTGTTGAGATTGTAAGAAGATTTATGATAAGGATGATTATTTCAAAAGAAATTGGTTGATGTGATACATTCTAGAATGATTTTTCATCATTTTTATAATTGAAATGATAAGATTTACTGAAATATGTCATATATTTTAAGATTGGCAGTAGAATCTCATTTAACTAAATGCTATTTGTCCAAGTTAAGAGTCTTCTAATGGAAAAAAAGTTGACCATAATTAAATCTTTTGAATATGGTAAATTTTTGCTTGTGAATTTGTGGGAGATTTATGTTTATTATTGAAATTCTAAAAAGATACATGATAAAAAATGATTATTTTGAGAAAAAATTGTTGATGTGATGTATTCTAGAATGATTTTTCAGCATTTTTATATTTGAAGTGATTGGATCTATTGAAATATATGTCAAATATTTTAAGATTAACAGTAGAATTTTGTTTAATTAAATGTTATTTGTTCTCACTTTGAAATTCTAATATAAATTTCTCTTTTATGATTTTTTAATCAAAAGATATCACAAACAAAACTAGAATTTAATGAACCTCGACTTTAATTAGAACACAATTAGAATCAACCTTTGTCCATATTGATAATCACTAGTTAGATCATTTTGTAGGAGAGGAGGTTGTCCATGTTAGGAGTCCTCCAATGGAAAAGAGATAAAAGATTGTCCATAATTGAATGTTATGATAATAAGCCCTTTTGGATATTGTAAATTTCACTATTGAATTTCTGAAGATTTTTTGTTGAAATTCTAAAAAGATTCATGATAGAGATGATTATTTTGAGAGGAATTGGTTGATGTCATGCATTTTAGAATAATTTTTTATCATTGTTATGATTGAATTGATTAGATCTATTGAAATATATGTAAAATATTTTAAGATTATCATTAGAATTTCGTTTAATTAAATGTTATTTGTTTTCACTTTGAAATTTTACCGATTTGAATTATTTTGTCAATTCAGAGGATAGTACCCAAAATAGAATTTGTTGTATTGTAAACAAATAACAAATCATATAAAATTTCATTTCATTGAAAATATGTAAGAACCATACAATTTTTGGCAAACTCTATGAAAGAGAGTTGTGTGCCCTTGAACCTATCCCATTTGGGCAAACTTTGTAAAAGAGAATTGTATTCCTAGAATCTATCCAATTTGGGCAAACTCTGTAAAAGAGAGTTGTATGCCTGGAATGTATCCAATTTGGGCAAACTCTGTAAAAGAGAGTTGTATGCCTGAGCCTATACAATTTAGGCAATCTTGTGAAGGAGTGTATGCCTATAACTCTGTAACTCCATAACTCTCTAACTCCTTCCAATTCGATTCGAATTGGGCTTTTTTATAAGCTTTCAAAGAAGCTAAACATCCACCACATTTATGTCCTCATCGGAAGTCGAAAAGACAATCCAGTATTGAAAGGTTATTACATTTATATGAGGACAAAAATTAATTAAAGATTAAAATATTTAATACTCACCTATTTTTGATCATTTACTTTAATAAAATTCTCTTCACATGATTTTTGAATCAATAAATAATACAAAGAAAACTAGAATTTCATGAACCTCGACTTGATTAGAGCACCATTAGAATTGACCATTTTGCATAACGATAAGCACTTGTTAGATTATTTTGAAAAATTTGAAATGACCCTATAGATAACAAAAGTGTTGTTTTGAATCAAAAGATCATGACTATGTTGAAATTGACCTTCATTGCATCTATGTTTGAAATTTATGGGTATGAAGATGAGTGTTAAAGGTGACAGTGTAGAAGTTTTCTATTTAACAATCTAATCTCATAATCATGTACATGAAAACATAAGTTTGAGATTGAGTTGTAATTATTGAAAATAATATTTTCTATAATGATAAGAAGGAGAATATTGATAAATGACCTGAAATATCATTATTTAATGATCGATAACTCAGATATAAACATGCATAGTTCAAAATTTGAACAAATAATAATTATTCTTCCTATTTCCTTAGCTAAGTCCCTAAATGTATGAATAAATGCAAAAGATAGAATCTAACCAAGTAAATGGATAGTCTCCCTATTAGAACATAATGTTATTAGGGATCACATCCTTATAACATTTATATATAACGTTCTAATATTAGGTTATAAAACCTTATATATTATATGCTTTATAAGCATATCCCATTTGAAATAATTATAATCTAATAGCTATTAGATTATTAATTATTTATGAGTGGGGGTTATTGAAAAGGTGTGACTAGTGAAGTCACCCTTCCTCCTATATTTAAGGAGGTTATCTCTCATTTGAGAGGTGTGTAAATTTGGGGCTTTATGGTGAGTTGTATCACTATGCATATGAGGTATTATTGGCCATGTGGAAGTATTAGAGGAGTGTCCCCAAGTTCATGTCTATTTTATTATAGACTATATTTGTAAGTGTTTTAATTAAATGATGCTTTATGAGGTTTTTTACCCAAAAGGGTTTTCCCCATGTATATCTTGTGTAATGTGTACATTTTGCATGTATGTTTCATTTTTCATTTACTTTATAATCTTGTTTATAATGATTAGTATCCTTATATCCCAATTTCTAACATGGTATCAGAGTGGGTTAGGCTATACTAATCATTTTTACAGGTTATATTAAAAAATACATTGAACTTGATGAAAAATCTCTTTATGAAAATTCCTACAATCTATGCCACAAATATGAGTAAGTGACATAATTGTTCATTGCTATTTTTTGAGGAAAATACATGATATATTACATTAGTTGAGTAGTGTGATTATAAGGACACCTTTTCCAGAAATAAAGGGCTAGCATTTGGGATTGCACTTCATGAGGTAAATATTTTTTTTTTCAAGAAATTTTTGCTTTGAGAAAATTAGACAAATGTTTTTTTGTTTTTTTTTACTTTCCTCTATCAATTTTGGAAATATTGAATATGAAAAATTTATGTGCATCTTGTATAATATAAAAAAATGGAATTAATTTTTTGAATTACATGTATCATTATATTAATTTAACATATACTTTTAAAGACCTACGAAAGGTACATATTCATTTGAAATATTAGAATGCATTTTTTCACCTTCTTAGGTACTTAAGTGATATTAGCTAATCATAACTCTTTTAAAAAAGACTAGAAGATCTCAAGTACATATATATAATTTAATAATGTATTTAAGTATATCTTCATGATATTTTTTTTCTTCCTGTTTCAGAAAAATCTATCCCACAACTACTTATCTTGTAAACATATCCTCACTTGATTGAATTTCAGATTAAATCAATTAAGAAAATTCTCATACAATGAGTTACACCATCTCAAAACAAATACATAAATACAACCATTTTAAATTCACCATACATCAAATAGCTTTCTAAATTATATCAATCAATTTTATTGATTTTATATATTTTTGAGAAATGTGCTCTCTTTAATAGATCAAAATCCTATACAAAATCTAAATGATGCGTCATTTTTGGAAGGGTAACTTTCCTTAAATATGGCTATCTAATTCATTTATTTTATCAAATGGCTATCTTCCCATCCGACATCTCTTTTCTCACGCTCCTTTATCCGACATTTATGGTGTTTTGTGAAGATTCTATGCTTTCACACTCTGCATTCATGTCTTCTTAATGCCCACTGGGCTCACTTCAATAGGCAACCACATTCACACTGGCTCACCACCCATTGCATTTGGCATTATGTTTCACACCTCACTTGAGAGTGAGGGGAGTGTCTCCAGTTGCGTGGGGAGTCAGTGACCCATCACTCATACCCACCTATGTGAGCTCACCCACGTTGGGAAATCTCATTGCAGAGATATCATGAGTAATCAACAAGCTTTGTTAAATACAAAGTGCTAGATTCTTTTAAAGCATTCGTCCAATCCGCTCCCCCATATAGGGAAATCAAATTCATCTATTTTGTGCATAACTAGCTATCATCGCAGTCTTAATGTGTATGACCTGAATTCTTTCAAATAGTTCACTGAATTATTTCAAACATTGTCTATTTGAAACAAACATCCATCTAGACAACTGAAATTGATTCAATTCGTACAGAATTTTACTCTTGCAATTCAAAGGCACTCATTGTCATATCAACATCTTCTTTGTCTCTATGCACAATATTCTTCTTATAGCAGAAAAATTTGCATTCATATTCTTATTTCACAATTGAATATGGAAAAGGGAATATAGAGTAGAATCATTTTTTTTGAGATTTCTTCTATTTTTTTTGTATTTATATAAAGTGGGTCAATTTTTTTTGAGAACAAATATATTTTTTCATAAATGTTATGGGGTGAATCTTTTATCCTGGCCACATTATATACAATTATATATGCCATTAAGCATTATATGATCTTTGAGTAAATAGATCATAAAATTTTGTATTAACAAAACCCTCTAAGTTCAATTATAGTTCATAAAAGAAAAGAGACACTTGGTGACACATTTGAGTAATTCTTAATTATTAATGAACCAATGCAAAGAGGTTTATATAGAAATTGGTAAACAACTAAGTGACTCATAGTAACAAGGTTTAAATACATTTATTGAGAATGCATGTTAAAAGAGTAATTTTTTTTATCCTCATACTTATAACTAGATATTGATAATTTATATGTACCAAAGTTGATATAATCTTTTGAAACAAATTAGACCCTTAAGAACATAGGTTGTCTACAAAACCATCTAAGGAGGTCACTATTTCTCTCAAGAACTCAAAACTCTTGTTATATTAAGTTTGACAAATTAATTCTTTTTTCACTAAGATATAAGGATGAAAAGGTGAATATAAAAAGTAAGGAAAAAAGTTTCAAACTTTTGCACATCCATACACAAAGAGCATTACATAAACCTTTCAAAGAATCTTTTGCTAATACATTATTTTATTTTATTTTATTTTCTTTCTTGAGTGTTACTTTAGCTAACATTTTTTAATTTTGAGTATCCTCTACATTTATTACATGTTAAGCATCTATTTATAATGGGTTGCTATTGCCCTTATAAACTGTCTGGGGAGCAAACCTAGAAAGGATAGCTCACCCGTTGCCTAAAATTTTTTATGGATCATTACTATATGTAGTAGCTTGTCTATTTTTGTATTTTAAACAAGACAACAAATTATTCATTCCTATTCTCATGAAAATATATGTTGTTCTCCTTTCTACCAATCATTGGACTATATTTTTATAAGGAATATTATATGATCTTTGGCAAATGACAAAAATAATATTATGTTCTTTCTTTGCACCAAAAATGAAGTTGATTACTATGTTACTAACTATATTGTTTCTTCTATGGTGAGGTTATGCCTTCAAAACATATGGTGCAAGTTTTATTACATGGATGCGGCAATACTTTAATAAGAAGACTATCTTCTATGTGTCTTTAAATCAAATGGACAAAATATGAATGTAGCTCTTAAAGAATCAATATGGCCTTGAAGATTTATGGAAGAGTTCCATTTGGATACATATGAAAGTACCATATTACTTGAAGTTACTTTACTCATTCTAGAGAATATCATTTCTCAAGATCAAAATAAACATTGAAGATCATGGGCACCTCACTCAAGTGAAAGCATTCTATAATAAAGGCACCTTGAAGATCATGGGCACCTCACTCAAGTGAAAGCATTCTATAATAGAGGCACCTTGAAGATCATGGGCACCTCACTCAAGTGAAAGCATTCTATAATAAAGGCACCTTGAAGATCATGGGCACCTCACTCAAGTGAAAGCATTATATAATAAAGGAACCTTGAAGATCATGGGCACCTCACTCAAGTGAGATCATTCTATAATAAAGACACTTTGAAGATCATGAGAACATACTATATATTATAATTTTAGCCGTCACTTTGAAATCCTCTATGCAGTGATTGGCTTTGAGGTGATGCCATTAAGGGGGAGTGTACATGACACCACCTAGTGGCTAAATCCTAGATTTAAGACCTAATAGGCATAAGACCTTTAGGCATTATACGCTCTAAATTCAAATAATGCTTGGCCTTAGGTGATGCCATTGAGGGGGAGTGTGCATGTCAATGACACCACCTAGTGGCTAAATCCTTTATTTTTTAAGTCCTATGGGCACAGTATCGTAAGACCTACGGCCATTTTTTTTTTAAGTCCTATGGGCACAGTATTGTAAGACCTACGGGCAGATTTTTTTTTAAGTCCTACGGGCACAGTATCGTAAGACCTATGGGAAGATTTTTTTTTAAGTCCTACGGGCACAGTATCGTAAGACCTACGAGCAGATTTTTTTTTAAGTCCTACGGGCACAGTATCATAAGACCTATGGGCACATTTTTTTTTAAGTCCTACGAGTACAGTATCGTAAGACCTACGGGCAGATTTTTTAATTCCTACGGGCACAGTATCGTAAGACCTATGGGCAGATTTTTTTAAAGTCCTATGGGCACAGTATCGTAAGACCTACGGGCAGATTTTTTAAAGTCCTACGAGCATATTGTAAAATTCTTCTCCTTGTAAAACTTCCACTTGTAAAAGCATTGTATTAAGACCTACGAGCACCATGTAATGAACTTGGGGAGAGGCTAATTTGAGGGGACCGCGGCTCCAATATAATTTTTTAAGACCTCACAACATCATTTTTAAAACACTGGGATTATAAATTATGACAAGATGACTTTCATGTAGTCCGGAATGCATGATCTTCATGTTGGCATATATTTGTGTCCCTATTTATCACTGTCAAAGAAGACCTACGTTACTGGGGTGCTTCATTTTTTTCTTCTATGGGAATTGACATGTGATCCCCTATTAACATTAAGGGGGGATGTTAGAACATAATGTTATTAGGGATCACATCCTTATAACATTTATATATAATGTTCTAATATAAGGTTATAAAACCTTATATATTATATGCTTTATAAGCATATCCCATTTGAAATAATTATAATCTAATAACTATTAGATTATTAATTATTTATGAGTGGGGGTTATTGAAAAGGTGTGACTAGTGAAGTCACCCTTCCTCCTATATTTAAGGAGGTTATCTCTCATTTGAGAGGTGTGTAATGCCCCGCCAGGAAACCCCGAAGGGATTAAGCCAAAACACAAGAATAGAGTGCAATAATTTTTTTTTAAAGTTACACCACATTAAGATACAACAAGATATCAAAGATTCAGATTACATAGCGGAAGACATCAACTAACACCTAAAGAGTTTCCCAATGAGATTACTTAAATTGTACAATTCACTTAACTCACACAATTAATCCAATAAGCTGAATATCTTAATAATGAGATAATACCGAATCAGGATAATTTCTTTCAAAAGATGGAAATATAAATCACAAGCAAGGACTCATCCATAAGATCTATTCATAATCTTCATTCAAGCTTTTCATTTAAAATTACAAGCCATACATCTAATCTCCTAACACACTAGAATTCCATCATAAATATAAGAGATCTTTCCAAGCATACTTAATTTCCTTAACGATAGCTGAATATATTCCATTACTCTAAGTTACATTACTTCATATTCCAACTTATTGCATTTTAAAAGACGATTACATACATGCACCTACGATAAATCTCATCTAAACCACTTATGCATCGATCAACATGGCATTCAAGAAAGGACTGAATATAAGCATTAAAAGTTAATTCCATTTATCCACTTAGCCATTCTAACATAAGCTAATCATACATGATAAAGCTGAATAAAGGAAACATAAGAGAATACATCACATAACACCATAATGATCTCGGAGTTCACCCCTAAAGGGCTACATCTCCGGGTCTGCTCAACTGCAAGACCCCTCTGATAAATAATAAAGTTAAGAATACAAGAGGTTACACCATTACAATCCGGCCATCAAGGCGAAAGATAAACAATATACAAACGACCGCATCGGTCAATATTACATAAACGATCCCTGAAAAGAACAGGATCCAGCTGAACATAATCAAAGCTAAAAACATAAGTCCAGAAGAGCATCCACAAAACTGAGCCATCACCACCCAAGGTCTAACATGAAACCGACACTCACAAGGGCAGAGACAAAGGGACGACTCACAAAGGTACTCCTAACAGGACAAAACGACAACACACTAGCAAACGTAGGGACAAGTGTCATCACACAACCTGGTATGGATACCATGGCAAGTCTTCATAGGTCCCGGCCCCATACACTGGGTTACCCTGGCAACCTAATCCGAACTTCCGGCCCATCCAAGCCTCATGTGGACCCACACATCCTCTCGTGAAGACAAGGATGGTGGTTTGCCATTTCAGGCCTTCTCACAGCATGTCGAGTCTATGTTAGCAATCGTCCCATGTGTGAGGCACATTATCTTACTTAAAGATTACATTCTAATCTACTGTTAGGTTATCACTTATTAGACTCACTTTCGACGGGTTACCTAGCAGCCACTTTGGGCACGACCCCCAATCGAAAGCCACTTTCCCATACGACACTAGACTATACTCAGACGAACTCAAACCAAGGAATACACATGGTCAGACGAACGGAGTTCAAGAAGAGAGAAACAATCATCTGGTCAAACACGACTCAAGGATGATCACTTACTGATGGTACTCTAACTAGAGACCCGAACAACAACGGTCAACCACAAATCATCATTCGACTCACACAAAGAGGATATGATCAACAACGACACTACCACAATACAACAGTCAACTCGGAATCGAGGACTGAAACAGGTACCCCAAGTCAAGCCATATGACAGGGTCCTATCAAACAAAGCACTCTTGCCATTTCATAATTAAAAGCGAATACAACAATAAAACTCGCAAAGGCAATAAACAAATAAGACAATATTCAACAGATGCAATCTTTCCGAATTGATCTAAACATTAAACGTCAATCAATTTTCTACAAGATCTAAATCAGATTACAGTTATCTACCTCAACTAGGGATAAGTTGTTCTTGGTTTTCTAACTCTCTCTAAGGTTCAAAGCATCAAACAGACCTATTAAGCCATAATGAGTTTTTAAACCAATTCATATTAATTAAACTTAGACAACCATTAATCAAATAAATAAGATATTTAATCTCCAACAAAAAATCATTAACATACTGGTCTAAAACCGACCTCTACAGTTTCGTATTATTTCTCAAGCCCAGATGCATTATACGGATTACGGAAATAAAAATGTAGAAAGAGAATCTAAATGGAGATAATCATCTCCAAAGCATATCATTTAAATTCAAATACCCAACGATAAATATCTCACTTACTTCTCAATTACTCAAATGATATGTTCTACGATAATATTTAACATCATCAATTAGTAATTACATCGTATTTCAACGATTTTCCAATAACATATTATTCTCTATTTTGTTTTTAAACAATACTACCTTAGTTAGCCAAATGCTCTAATCAGCTAGAAGGTAAGATCTAAATTTATTAATCCAAGATCAATCAGAATGTAATCAATGATATTCGGTTGCGAAATTATCAGTTTTAGAACTTAATTAGGAAGGGAACACAAGTCATGAGATGACATTGAATAATGATTAACCTATAAACTCCATTATGAAATTAATCAATACCAAAATTAACCTTTATCATGATATGCCACCTTAATCATAATTAAGAAGCTAATTAAACTTAACATTAAATAATATTTAAAAATATTATATGCATTTTTTTTTTTTTGAATGATAAAAAAATACATTAAAAAAAAACATTTTATAAACTATGTTTTAAACAAAAAACGCATTTAACAAAAGAGGCGAGGGCGGCGCCCACCTCCCATCTGGGATGGCTGGGCGCCCAAGCCCTAGCCGCAAGCGGAGAACGCTCGCGGGCGGTGCCACGGTGGTGCCCGCAGGTGCCGCGGCGCCCTGCGGCCACCGCCGTGAGCCGCAGTCACTGCGTTTGGCGAGCGGAGGTAAGGGGGTGAGCGGGGGAAAAGGGGAACGTGCGGGGGAGGGGAGGAGGAGCGGGTGGAGCTCCGCTCCCTACCCTCCAACCCCAAAACAACAGTTTTAAAATAAAACAAACGCATAGTCCCGAACTAATTAAAAAAAATGCCCATTACTAAAATTGATAATAATTTTCGATTTATAGTATGGCAGTTTCAAAAGAAATATGGTTGGATACCCTATATTTTGATGGGTATTCGTTATTTCAAACACAGATGGATTTTCATACCCAAAACAGATGAAGAACATCAAAACCCAAAGAAATTTGTTTTTATTTAAGAAAACCCAGACATGGCAAAAAGAGCCATTTTAACACAATGGTTCAGCTATGCTAACAAGATCACCAGGCATAGGTAAAGATCTTAACCCACAAATCCAAGAATAAAACTAAAATCCATTTCAAAAGAATGGAAATACACATATATTTTTTTTTTAAAACCAAATGGATAAACAGATCCTACCTGATCTCGCATTCCTGGCAAGATCTGCCGATGAACCCCAATCTCCCGCTCCCAAATCCTTCCTTCCCCATACAAAACCCCCAAATTCCATCTCCAAAATCCTTTCCCACCAAAAATTCCCCAAAAATGTCCATCCCCCAAAATTTCCCCAAATTTTAGGTTATATGGAAGAGTTGACCAAAATTCCATTTTTGGAATTAAAATTTTTATTTACAAATAATTCACAAAATTAATCCTTTTCTAACTATACAACAAATTAAACTTGCCTTTCAATTCAAATTGATTTTCTCATTAATCCAATTTAACCTTTCAAATTTCAAAAGCCAATAGAATACTATTAAATCTATTGCGATAAAATACAAAACTTTCCTTTTCAACAGGATATACAAAATGCATTTGATATTCAAAATCAGTCATTAAATCGAACTTACTCCTAATTTAAAATAAGCAATTCATATCAACGAAAATCGCATAACGAAATCCCGATTAATTTAGCCCATTAATCTCTAATGCACAAATACATAATTAATCAAAATAATTACTAAGAGCTAATTAATCAATTTATCCAAACACACCAAGCATGCAAATCGAGAATGGTCAACCAAACAGACGACTCGCAAACCCAAACAAGAAGGGAACACCGACGACGGCTAACGATGCTCACTTGAGCACAACAAAGGTCAACTAGGGTCTTACGACCACCTAATCCAACTCTGAGGATTAAAGAGGTGCACTCAAACCTGCAAATCTAGGTGAAGACGAACCTCGCACTCATGCGGCGTTGTACTTGAAATCTCCTGCAACCAAGAATCATACATGCATACATATATAAAATTTAATGAAAGCGTTAGCCCGATATTGATACCATGAAATAGGAACATTGAATAACTTGCATACAACTAGTGTGAAAACCACATCAACAGCTATGCGTTAAATCAACATCTGACTATAACATTATATTAAGATACACTAACCAAGATTAAACCAAGATTAGAGATTGATTAGGGTAGGGGTACTACAAGGTGTGTGAATTTGGAGCTTTATGGTGAGTTGTATCACTATGCATATGAGGTATTATTGGCCATGTGGAAGTATTGGAGGAGTGTCCCTAGGTTCATGTCTATTTTATTATAGACTATATTTGTAAGTGTTTTAATTAAATGATGCTTTATGGGGTTTTTTACCTGAAAGGGTTTTCCCCATGTATATCTTGTGTAATGTGTACATTTTGCATGTATGTTTCATTTTTCATTTACTTTATAATCTTGTTTATAATGATTAGTATCCTTAGATCCTAATTTCTAACACTCCCAACCTTCAAAGCATTCATGTGAGTCAAGATAACTCCTTTAACATGATGAGTTTCAAACCAGTGTTCTATGAATATCATTCGTAGTGGATAAGAATGCATGTCATGGATTATGTAGTAATCACTTGATAGTTGCTTTTGGAATACTTTTAAAAATCATAAATACATTTTACATTCATTTCAACTCACAGAGATGGTGGCAAATTGGTTGAAGATTAAATGATGGACACATGAAGCTACCTTTTTTATAGTGACTTTATTTTTCAAACTTAATGGTGATTGTTATTTATGGACCTCCTTCCTGTGATTAGATTTTTCTAGAAAAATATTCAATATAGTGAATTTTGATATTATGGTTGGATACTTGGTTTTGATAATATTAATAGGATTAGCATAGTTGATAAAAATTATATTCTTTTCGCTTTATTATCATGAATAGATTATATTTATATTGTGAGGAATTAGAAAGAAATTGTATAAAATTATTATTACAATATGAATTGTATGTAAGAGATAGTATATTCATTAAGTTTCTATCATTTTGCAATTGATTATATATTGACAATTTTTTTAAGTATGTAATTGATATCAAGACCAATAGTTGGAGGTTCTCAAAAAAATTCCTTCTTGTGCACGTTTTATGAAATCTAGATCTAGGCCAATGAGGGGACTAAGGTCTCAATGTTGGAAAATATGTTGAACTAGCTATTGACTTGTTTTAGTTCACCACTCAAATAGTCATGTATTGTTTAGAAAATGTTATATCTAGGTCGTTCTCTATTAAAAAAATCACCAGAGATAGGCCACGGCATCCAAAATGAGGCCTTGGTCCTTTAAAATATTTCTCAAAATTCTATAAGAAAAAGAAGATTTTGTCTTGTGAGTTCTACTTGTCCAACTAAACTAGAAGTTTGGTTCACTTAGATTTCCCCACAAGGTCCCAACTAGTTGGAAGTCCTCACAAAAGGAGTAAAAATGTAGAGAATAACTAATTTAACCTTTTGCAAGAACTTGACATCCAAGTTAACTTCCCCTCTCAAGTTATTAGTCTAGTTCACTTGGATTTCTTGACACTCAATTTCCATTAACACAAATTTTAATGTTTACTAAAATTTGATACCCATGAGATCTTGGTGTTCATTCAAACTGAACCTTTACAAAGAAAATTATCTAGTTCACTTAGACATTTTTTTATTCCCCCTTATTGACATCATGCTAGCATCATTTATAGAGTTTCTTCAGCCATCTGAACCAGATCTTTCCAAGGCTACATTCTAAACTTGTTTGGTTACATTTTCTTGCAAATATTTCAATGTTGGTCTTTGATGTTGACATACATCCTCTATTGTTGTCATCCATCCCAAGAAATCCTAGTCTATGATGACATCATCCTTTGTTGACATCATTAGTGAAACTTTCCATCCAAACTTGATACCGAAGGCTAAGGAGGTTGCCAAGTTTAGTTTTGCAAATCTTCTCCATAGATTTAGTTTCGAGTGGCATTCTCATGGGTCTAGTTTAGAAGGTAGAACTCTAGTAGAAGGTCCAATTGCACTTTCAAGACTTGTAAATGCACCAAAATGTTTAATTTTTCACTCTTAATATATTTTTAATTCTTGTGGCTACCAAATTTAAGTTGGATGACTAAGAATCCTTCTAAATACAAAGTGACACATTTCTACATAAGGAAGAAAAAAGATGCATATAATTTAATTTAGCCAGTTTTATAGGATTCAAAACCTTTGTCGAAAGCAAACGAGGTAGTCGAAACCATTCCAAATTTTAGATAGCATGAATAAATGAAAGAACATAGGCCAAGTATCAAGTTAGTAAAAGAGAAGTTAAGTTTTGAAAGAAATCAAAAGCTTTCAAAAGCTTTCAAAAGCTCCATCAAAGGTTAACAAGGTTGTCACAACCACGTCAAAGCTAATAAGGCTTGTTTTGCTTATTTTTGTTTAGTTCTTATTTGGTAATTTGTTGATATTTACCTATTTTTTTGACTATTATTTACTTATACCACTATCTTTGTAATGGGGTTTTTAGGATCCTTAATTTATTTTTTACATTATATAAAAAAGTAAGTATTATGTAATACTATGAATTTATTCTCAGTATAAATAATTTTGCAAAGGAACCAAACCAGCAACAAAGCCTAGCAGACAATTAAGGTAGTTTAAAATAAAACTTCATTAAAGGCCTTAGAAGAGAGGTACGACATGAATGAAATGTTCTTCCATTTTTTGAGGGAGGAATCTCAAATGAAGAATCATGTTTTCTTTTAACCTTGGTACCCAATTTTGAAGAAATAATGTTCTCAAAAGAGGGGCTTTCAAACATAGCTTTTTTCTTGCATTAGGAATCTAAAGGGTCTTCTCAATGTGGTTTCTCCTAGTAGTTTCTAATGTCAACTTGTTATAGTGAGGTTGAGTAAATTCCACATCAAATGTCCTGACCTCATTAGAGTGAATATTTTCATGAATTTCTTAATAGCATAATAAGGAGAAATCCCCAACATTGTGGAAGTGGTACAGTTGAGAGGTCTCATAATGTTATTGCTCCCAAACTGTAATGCCCCGCCAGGAAACCCCGAAGGGATAAGCCAAAATTACAAGAATAGCGTGCAAATTTTTTTTTTTAAAGTTACAACACATAAGATGCAACAAGATAACAAAGATTCAGATTACATAGCGGAAGACTTCAACTAACTCCTAAAGAGTTTCCCAACGAGATTAATTAATTTCAAAATTCATTTAACTCACACCATTAATCCAATAAGCTAAATATCTTAATAACGAGGTAATTCATAATCAGGACAATTTCTTTCAAAGGACGGAAATATAAATCACAACAAAGATTCATCCATTAAGATCCATTCATCAACCTCATTCAAGCTTTTCAATTTAAAATTACAAACCATACATCTACCTTTTCTAATACACTAGGATTTCATCATGACATAAGAGATCTTTCCAAGCATATCTAAATTTCTTAACAACAACTGAGTATAATTCATTACTCTAAGATGCATTATTCCATATTCCAACTTATTGCATTAAAAGGACGATTTCACACATGCATTACGATAAATCGCATCTCAACCAATTATGCATTCGATTAACATGGCATTCAAGGAAGAAATGAATATAAGCATTAATAGTTAATTCCAATTATCCACTTAACCATTTTACATAAAATAAACATACATGATAAAGCTGAATAAAAGAAACACAAGAGAATACATCACATAACACCGTAATGATCTCGGAGTTCACCCCTAAAGGGCTACATCTCCGGGTCTGCTCAACTGCAAGACCCCCTCTGATAAATAATAAGGTTAAGAATACAAGAGGTTACACCAATTACAATCCAGCCATCAAGGCGATACATAAGCAATATACAAATGACCACACCGGTCCATAATTACATAAATGATCCTTACAAGGAACAGGATCCAGCTGAACATGATCAAAGCTAAAATAAGAGTCCAAGAGAGCATCCATAAAACTGAACCATCACCACCCAAGGGTCTAACATGAAACCAACACTCACAAGGGCAACGACGAAGGACGACTCACAAAGGTACTCAAAACAAGACAAGACGACAACACACTAGCGGACGTAGGGACAAGTGTCATCACACCACTTGGTATGGATACCATGGCAAGTCTTCATAGGTCCCGGCCCATACACTGGTAACCCTGGCAACCTAATCCAAACTTCCGGCCCATCCAAGCCTCATGTGGACCCACACATCCTCTCGTGAAGACAAGGAAGATGGTTTGCCATTTCAGGCCTTCTCACAGCATGTCGAGTCTATGCTAGCACTCGTCCCATGTGTGAGGCACATTATCTTAATTAGAGATTATTTTCTAATCTACTTAGGTTATCACTTATTAGACTCACTTTCAACGGGTTATCCAGCAGCCACTTTGGGCGCGGCCCCCAATCGAAAGCCACTTTCCCATACGACACTAGACTAACTCAGACGAACTCAAACCACGGAATACACATGGTAAGACGAACGGAGTTCAAGAAGAGAGAACCAATCATCTGGTCAAACACGACTCAAGGGTAATCACTTACTGACGGTACTCTAACTAGAGACCTGACAACTAAGGTTAACCACGAATCATTATTCGACTCACACAACGAGGAGGAGATGATCAAAACGACACTACCACAATACAACAGTCAACTCGGAAATCGAGGACTAAAACAAGAACACCAAATCATCCATACGACAGGGTCCTACTAAACAAAGCAAAACATGCCATTCCATAATTAAAGTGAATACAGTAATTAAACTCGCAAGGCAAAAATCAGAAAAGACAATATTTCCTCAAATTGATTTAAACATTACAAGGCGATCAAGTTTTCTACAAGATCTAAATCAGCTTACAGTTATCTACCTCATCAAGGGATAAGTTGTTCTTGGTTTTTCTAACTCCTAAGGTTCAAGCATCGAACAGGCATATAAAGCCGTAAAGAGTCTTAACCAATTCATGTTAATAAAATTGACAACCATTAAGCAATTAAACAAGGTATTTAATCTCCAATAGAACGTCATTAACATACTGGGCTAAAACCAACCTCTACAGTTTCGTATTATTTCTCAAGCCCAGATGTACCATACGGATCATGGAAATATAAATATAAAAAAAAGGAAGTCCAAATGAAGATAATCGTTATCAAAAACATATCGTTTAAATTTTCACTGCCCAACGATAAATATTTCACTACTTTCAATCACTCAAATGATGAGAACAAAACAACAATAATCCATTGCGAAATAACAGTTGTAAAACTTAATTAAAAAGGGGCAAAGTGACGAAATGAAGTTGAATGACAATAGCCTATAAACTCCATAATAACATTAATCAATATCAACTAGCATTTGCCACTATTATGCCTCCTTAATCAGATTTAAGAACTAATTAATTTATCATTAAAATAATATTATAATCACATGTTTTTTTTTTGTTTTTGAATGGGGAAAAACATACATTAAAGGAACAAAAACCCATTTTATAATATTCGACATTAAAATAGCATACATCCAAAAGTCCTCACATAACATATGCTTTTTTTTTTGAATGATAAAAAAAAATGCATTTAAAAAAAAACATTTTAAAAACTATGTTTAACAAGGAAAACGCATGCAAAAAAATTAGGGCGAGGGCGGGCCGTGCCCTAACCCTCGCCGCAGGGTAACCTTACGCAGGCGGCGCCCACGGTGGTGCCCGCAGGTGCCGCGGCGCCCTGCAGCCACCGTCGTGGGCCGCAGCCGAAGCTACAGCGAAGGCGAGCGGAGGTAAGGGGTGGGGGGTGCGAGCGGGGAACCGGTGGACGTGCGGGGGAGGAGGGGAGGAGGAGCGGGGGAGCTCCGCTCCCCGCCTCCAACCCCAAAACACAGTCCAAATCAAATAAAATAAACGCCCAGATCCGCCCCATACAATGACAACGCACAGCAAAAAAAATGATAATATTGCTCACGGATTAATACACGGGTATAAAATGGTATATACACAACGCTATAAATTAAAACACAACGCTGAAAAAAAACATATAGAACATAGTTCAAAATCTCCCCCATTCGTCTTTTGAAACAACAACGAAATTGTTCATAAATTTTGGTTTATAATGAAATCCGTTTTCCACGAAATTTGATTTGGTAACAAGATTCTTGAAGGTATTCATCCATTCCAAAACAGGGGTTACAAACACCCAACAGCAATGAGGAAAATACCCATTTCCATTAAAATTTCCAGCCAAATTCTTAATGAACAATCAAATTGATTTTCAATAACAAATTCAGAATCCTACCTTAATTCGCAATCCTGGTATGGCTGAGGGAGAGCCCAATCCTGCCAGGTCCAGCATCATTCCTTCCCAAAACCTCCAAAATCATTCCCAATTTTCTTTCCATCTAAAAAAATTCCCCCAAAAATGTCCATCCCTTCCAATTTCCCCAAATTTGGGTAATATGGAAGAGTTGACTCCAAATTTCTATTTTTGGAATAAAATATTTTATTTACAAATAATTCATAAAATTAATCCTTTTCTAATTATTAACAATTTAACTTGCTTTATCAATTCAAGACGATTTTCTCAATTAAACAAATTTAACCTTTCTAATATAATAATCCAACAGATTTCAATAAAATTCTGTTGCGATAAAGTACAAAACTTCATTTCATCAGCATATATAAAATGCATTAAATATTCGAAAACAGTCATTTAATCAAACTTACTCCAAATTTAAAACAGGCAATTCATTAACAACGAAAATCGCATAACGAATACCTGATTAATTTAAATCCATTAATCCTCAATGCACAAACGCATATATTTAATAAAGAAAATTACTAAGGACTAATTAATCAAATTAACCAATCACACCATGCACGCAAACCGAGAAGGTCAACCAAACAGACGACTCGCAAACCCAAGCAAGAAGGGATTACCGACGACGACTGGCGATGCTCACTGGAGCACAACTAAGGCCGACTAAGGTCTTATGACCACCTAATCCGACTCTAGGGATTAAAAAGGTATGCTCAAACCTGTAAAACCAGGTGACGACGAACCTCGCACTCATGCGACTTCGTACCTGAAATCTCCTGCAGCCAACGATCATACATGCATACATTTATAAAATCTAATGAAAGCATTAGTCTGATACTAAAATCATGAAATAGGTACACTGAAAATCTGCATATAACTAGTGTGAGAACCACATCAATAGCTATGCGTTAAATCAAACATCTGATTGTAACATCATATTACGATTAACTAATCAAGATTAAACCAAGGTTAGAGATCGATTACGGTAGGGGTACTACATTCTCCCCCCCTAGGTTCCGACTTACTCCTGGAAGTCGTAAGGCTAGATGAAGAACATGTCGTACGCATTAGCCTTGAAACTCATTCAACAAAGATCAAATTGCACATAGAAATCTTTCCATAAATAAATGAAATACAATTGCAAAATCCTTTACAAACGCCATTATCCATTGGCAAGATACATCTAAACCATACGTTCCTTAAAGATATTCTAGGAATTATCCACAATCATAGCAGAGAAACAGGAAATTCCTTCCTTTCATTGTACCAAATTAAAACATTACAAAGAGGTAAACAGCAATTACCATGATCATCAATCAAAAATGACAGAAAAACATGCCATAAGATCAATTTTCTTTTACCAATCCATCTTTATCATAAAATTTAATAACATAGAACTAGCTCAAAATATCAATTTCTACAGCCAAATTAACTTTCATGAAATACGAGCAACAAAATAACTCATTTGATTACCCTTGCCAGGCATAAGAAAACCTTTCCAAAGACTATGTCCCATAACATAGTGACAAGTTAACACAATTTACTCCATGATACCAATAATAACCATCCACATAACTGGAATGCATAACAGAAAAGGCCACATGGGAGCATGTTTAATGCTCGGTCAATGATAACATGCACGATCAGCATCTCTATGCCTGATCTCAGAACAACAAAAAGATCACAAGAATCCAATGTCTCACTCAAAGGCTTGATGGTGCTAGGTACACCATAGCGGTGCTACCTTCCATACAAGACCTTTGTGAATATCCCTTGTTGTGCAAGGTGGTTAGCCTCCAAGAGATAGTCACCACTCATAGGTAGGTAGTGGATACTAGCTGCTTTCACAGCCTCACATACCTCCATCCTCAAGGTTCCTTGCGTCTACTTCCTTGTATACACTCATCCAAGCCCGTCTCCTACGTTCTTGGAGAGGAATTCACATTGCAACACAAGACCAGCATCCGAAAACAATAAGGATAAACCAATTCAGCCACCAAAGTACAGAAGAGTAAAGATAATAAATCCTCAATTCCAACAGTAAGGCAAGAAAATAATCCAGAATCTCAACACCAAATCAAAGTGCAAAAGATCACAAGATCGTGGCCAAACCTTCAAAATCAAAGTAAAATAAACTGCTGATCCCCAAAGAAATATAAAGAATAGCACAATTGCACATTACATCACTACGTGACTAGTAGCTAGCCACCAACGAGGAAGGAAGGAACAATCGTCAAGCTATCCTAGTAGCTCATCATGTGGTGTGGCCAAGTCACACATCCACATGGCATGGCAGTGTGCACCTCGACATCACCCCGCATCACGTCGTCACGTGGCATGGCTCTACCCAATACCTAGCAGTAGGCCGCATGGAAATGTCTACTACATCCCGCATCGTGTCTCAGCACGGCATGGCAATACTCCAAGCGGACAAAGCACGCAATGGACGTATCCCGCATGGCAGTGTACCCCGCGGATAAGGCACGCGCTGGTCACACTCCGCATAGCGATGTTCCTAGAAGGATACTCGACGTAAGTCAGAGGTATACATGACTATGGTCCATCCACATGCCCACCAACACATACTAACTGGTAGCACATGTGAATTAACCTACCTTTCATGAAGACAAGGCAAAGGATCCTCCAATAGAATCCAACAAAATGCTCAAGAACTGCCACCTATATGCTCAAAAACTGGAGAGGAATCGGCTAACACATATAAACCTATAAATAGATTCATCAAAAGGGAAAGTATTGAGTACACCTTGATACAGTTTAGTAGTACAACTATATCATTCCTCGAAGTAGAGAAGCTAAAGTCGCTTCGCGCCGACATTACTCGTACGCCAATCCATACTATTCAAGGAACAGTTACTTCTAATACTACCCCTTAACATACTGAGTTACCCATAACCCGAGGTTTGGTACTCAATAGGGAAACAATTAAGCAACATTACATAAACAGTATGGTTTCCCATACTCATAAACAACATATTCTCCATGGTTGATTACTTCACCAATCCATGGGCACATAATATAAGCACTGGTTTCTTACAATACACACAAATACACCAGTACTGGTTTAGTCACATTACGGGGAATACTTTTCAGTATGCTAACATCTATACAAGGAAGATTTCAATTATGCTTTCTATATAAATAACTGAATCAAGTTTACTCTAGATACAAGTACTGAAATTATTAACAATTCACAATTACATAAGGAAATAGCATCATTCCTATATCTTTCTCGAATCTCACTAAGCATTCATAATTAAATTACTAGCTAAGAAAATTCATTTCTAAAGCTTAAGACTTTCATCTATCACTATGAAGCCAAAAGCAAACACACAACTTCACGTGTTTTATAAACATTCTATTTAAATCGATGCACTCTTAATATCATTTCTAAAAATCTTATGATTAGGCCAGGAGAAAGGAAAGAGAGTTTGATAATCAAACTGTTTCCTACAAAGACACAAGATCAATCAAGATCACGCTATAATATTAAATTTCTCACTATAAGCCTATCATTTCAATTATACAGCTTTCATTTCGCTACCGTTTAGAAGGATGACAATCAGTCTCACAAAACATTTCCAATAGTTATGGTTGCAACAGGAGGTTCTAGTTTACAAACAAAACAGAGATCGAGAGAAGCAATCTTTTCGATAATGCAAGGCCTCATAAGAACACTCACTTATAATAATACAATATAGACACATGTCATAGTTTGCAACCTACTAGAGAAGATCACATTACGATCGAAGATAAGCAAGGAGCTATTACCCAAATAAAACATATTAATGCACGCACATCAAACAAGCTTTCCATTCGCATTTTCTAAACACATTAAGGTAATTACATATACCCAAAAGCGAGTTCAATGGAGCATTTGCTAAAACAAATCTTCAATCAACTGGTTAAATGAAACACAGAAAACAATCTTTCGGAAAACACATAAATCAATCTTTCAGAGAACACATTAATAATTTCTCGAAGCTACAATAACATGCTCTTTTTAGTACTTCTTCTACAAACCAAGCAATATCACATAATTCATCTATTTGCATAAAAATGCGCCTTACTAAGGTAGAATTTAATCATGCTACTCCTACAACATACACATGGAGAATTCTTTAAACATACTCATACAGTTTTCTCCCATCACCCAAAATAAATTTTTAAACCCATAGCCCTTTAATAATCTAAAAGCATAAGCATCATAAGGCTCACACAAGGGTTCAAGAAGTCACACCCTTTTCTCTCTTGCAAACAAGAAAACTCGAGTCAAAGATAATTACACATATCTTAATCATTTTAATTTCCAGAAAGAAAGAGAGAGAGGAATGGTGATGATCATTTAGTTTTCTTCAAAATAAGCATTCATTAATTGCCATACAAGTCCTTCAAGTGGACAACACTAAACTAGATCATAATCTTAAACAATCATAATTCGCACATATAAACACTCAAACACCTCACACAAATAGAGGGCACACGCGACACCAGAGATCCCAATGTTTGCAACATGGGCTCTGATACCAAATGTAATGCCCAACCAGGAAACCCCGAAGGGATAAGCCAAAATTACAAGAATAGCGTGCAAATTTTTTTTTTTAAAGTTACAACACATAAGATGCAACAAGATAACAAAGATTCAGATTACATAGCGGAAGACTTCAACTAACTCCTAAAGAGTTTCCCAATGAGATTACTTAATTTCAAAATTCATTTAACTCACACCATTAATCCAATAAGCTAAATATCTTAATAACGAGGTAATTCATAATCAGGACAATTTCTTTCAAAGGACGGAAATATAAATCACAACAAAGATTCATCCATTAAGATCCATTCATCAACCTCATTCAAGCTTTTCAATTTAAAATTACAAACCATACATCTACCTTTTCTAATACACTAGGATTTCATCATGACATAAGAGATCTTTCCAAGCATATCTAAATTTCTTAACAACAACTGAGTATAATTCATTACTCTAAGATGCATTATTCCATATTCCAACTTATTGCATTAAAAGGACGATTTCACACATGCATTACGATAAATCGCATCTCAACCAATTATGCATTCGATTAACATGGCATTCAAGGAAGAAATGAATATAAGCATTAATAGTTAATTCCAATTATCCACTTAACCATTTTACATAAAATAAACATACATGATAAAGCTGAATAAAAGAAACACAAGAGAATACATCACATAACACCGTAATGATCTCGGAGTTCACCCCTAAAGGGCTACATCTCTGGGTCTGCTCAACTGCAAGACCCCCTCTGATAAATAATAAGGTTAAGAATACAAGAGGTTACACCAATTACAATCCAGCCATCAAGGCGATACATAAGCAATATACAAATGACCACACCGGTCCATAATTACATAAACGATCCTTACAAGGAACAGGATCCAGCTGAACATGATCAAAGCTAAAATAAGAGTCCAAGAGAGCATCCATAAAACTGAACCATCACCACCCAAGGGTCTAACATGAAATCGACACTCACAAGGGCAACGACGAAGGACGACTCACAAAGGTACTCAAAACAGGACAAGACGACAACACACTAGCGGACATAGGGACAAGTGTCATCACACCACTTGGTATGGATACCATGACAAGTCTTCATAGGTCCCGGCCCATACACTGGTAACCCTGGCAACCTAATCTGAACTTCTGGCCCATCCAAGCCTCATGTGGACCCACACATCCTCTCGTGAAGACAAGGAAGATGGTTTGCCATTTCAGGCCTTCTCACAGCATGTCGAGTCTATGCTAGCACTCGTCCCATGTGTGAGGCACATTATCTTAATTAGAGATTATTTTCTAATCTACTTAGGTTATCACTTATTAGACTCACTTTCGACGGGTTATCCAGCAGCCACTTTGGGCGCGGCCGCCAATCGAAAGCCACTTTCCCATACGACACTAGACTAACTCAGACGAACTCAAACCACGGAATACACATGGTAAGACGAACGGAGTTCAAGAAGAGAGAACCAATCATCTGGTCAAACACGACTCAAGGGTAATCACTTACTGACGGTACTCTAACTAGAGACCTGACAACTAAGGTTAACCACGAATCATTATTCGACTCACACAACGAGGAGGAGATGATCAAAACGACACTACCACAATACAACAGTCAACTCGGAAATCGAGGACTAAAATAGGAACACCAAATCATCCATACGACAGGGTCCTACTAAACATAGCAAAACATGCCATTCCATAATTAAAGTGAATACAGTAATTAAACTCGCAAGGCAAAAATCAGAAAAGACAATATTTCCTCAAATTGATTTAAACATTACAAGGCGATCAAGTTTTCTACAAGATCTAAATCAGCTTACAGTTATCTACCTCATCAAGGGATAAGTTGTTCTTGGTTTTTCTAACTCCTAAGGTTCAAGCATCGAACAGGCATATAAAGCCGTAAAGAGTCTTAACCAATTCATGTTAATAAAATTGACAACCATTAAGCAATTAAACAAGGTATTTAATCTCCAATAGAATGTCATTAACATACTGGGCTAAAACCAACCTCTACAGTTTCGTATTATTTCTCAAGCCCAGATGTACCATACGGATCATGGAAATATAAATATAAAAAAAAGGAAGTCCAAATGAAGATAATCGTTATCAAAAACATATCGTTTAAATTTTCACTGCCCAACGATAAATATTTCACTACTTTCAATCACTCAAATGATGAGAACAAAACAACAATAATCCATTGCGAAATAACAGTTGTAAAACTTAATTAAAAAGGGGCAAAGTCACGAAATGAAGTTGAATGACAATAGCCTATAAACTCCATAATAACATTAATCAATATCAACTAGCATTTGCCACTATTATGCCTCCTTAATCAGATTTAAGAACTAATTAATTTATCATTAAAATAATATTATAATCACATGTTTTTTTTTTGTTTTTGAATGGGGAAAAACATACATGAAAGGAACAAAAACCCATTTTATAATATTCGACAATAAAATAGCATACATCCAAAAGTCCTCACATAACATATGCTTTTTTTTTTGAATGATAAAAAAAAATGCATTTAAAAAAAAACATTTTAAAAACTATGTTTAACAAGGAAAACGCATGCAAAAAAATTAGGGCGAGGGCGGGCCGTGCCCTAACCCTCGCCGCAGGGTAACCTTACGCAGGCGGCGCCCACGGTGGTGCCCACAGGTGCCGCGGCGCCCTGTGGCCACCACCGTGGGCTGCAGCCGAAGCTACAGCGAAGGCGAGCGGAGGTAAGGGGTGGGGGGTGCGAGCGGGGAACCGGTGGACGTGCGGGGGAGGAGGGGAGGAGGAGCGGGGGAGCTCCGCTCCCCGCCTCCAACCCCAAAACACAGTCCAAATCAAATAAAATAAACGCCCAGATCCGCCCCATACAATGACAACGCACAGCAAAAAAAACGATAATATTGCTCACGGATTAATACACGGGTATAAAATGGTATATACACAGCGCTATAAATTAAAACACAATGCTGAAAAAAAACATATAGAACATAGTTCAAAATCTCCCCCATTCGTCTTTTGAAACAACAACGAAATTGTTCATAAATTTCGGTTTATAATGAAATCCGTTTTCCATGAAATTTGATTTGGTAACAAGATTCTTGAAGGTATTCATCCATTCCAAAACAGGGGTTACAAACACCCAACAGCAATGAGGAAAATACCCATTTCCATTAAAATTTCCAGCCAAATTCTTAATGAACAATCAAATTGATTTTCAATAACAAATTCAGAATCCTACCTTAATTCGCAATCCTGGTATGGCTGAGGGAGAGCCCAATCCTGCCAGGTCCAGCATCATTCCTTCCCAAAACCTCCAAAATCATTCCCAATTTTCTTTCCATCTAAAAAAATTCCCCCAAAAATGTCCATCCCTTCCAATTTCCCCAAATTTGGGTAATATGGAAGAGTTGACTCCAAATTTCTATTTTTGGAATAAAATCTTTTATTTACAAATAATTCATAAAATTAATTCATTTCTAATTATTAACAATTTAACTTGCTTTATCAATTCAAGACGATTTTCTCAATTAAACAAATTTAACCTTTCTAATATAATAATCCAACAGATTTCAATAAAATTCTATTGCGATAAAGTACAAAACTTCATTTCATCAGCATATATAAAATGCATTAAATATTCGAAAACAGTCATTTAATCAAACTTACTCCAAATTTAAAACAGGCAATTCATTAACAACGAAAATCGCATAACGAATACCTGATTAATTTAAATCCATTAATCCTCAATGCACAAACGCATATATTTAATAAAGAAAATTACTAAGGACTAATTAATCAAATTAACCAATCACACCATGCACGCAAACCGAGAAGGTCAACCAAACAGACGACTCGCAAACCCAAGCAAGAAGGGATTACCGACGACGACTGGCGATGCTCACTGGAGCACAACTAAGGCCGACTAAGGTCTTACGACCACCTACTCTAGGGATTAAAAAGGTATGCTCAAACCTGTAAAACCAGGTGACGACGAACCTCGCACTCATGCGACTTCGTACCTGAAATCTCCTGCAGCCAATGATCATACATGCATACATTTATAAAATCTAATGAAAGCATTAGTCCGATACTAAAATCACGAAATAGGTACACTGAAAATCTGCATATAACTAGTGTGAGAACCACATCAATAGCTATGCGTTAAATCAAACATCTGATTGTAACATCATATTACGATTAACTAATGAAGATTAAACCAAGGTTAGAGATCGATTACGGTAGGGGTACTACACAAACACTAATCTTAGAGCACAACTAAATACTATTAGGCAAATTCAAACCAATTTCAAACACAAACACAAAATCTAGAAAAAAGAAAAATTGTTCTAGATATTGTGATATCGTCAATGGTAATAAATTGACCAAACAATGATAATATCATCCCAAAAATCCAAGGGAAGCTCTAGGAGACAAGCCCAAATATGAAGCGTATTGGTAGAATGAAAATTAATAGACAATATTTTTAAATGAAGAAATGCCTTACCAAAAGGCTAGGGACCTCCCTAAAGAATTTTTCTGGAGTTCCCAATGGATTGGAATGAGAATAGAAAGATGTTCATTGAAGTTGTCGCTTGAAACAGATAAGGAGAAAACCAATTTTAAAACACCCTGTTGAAAATAAAATCAATGTTTGACATCTACAACCAAGGAACATCTTAATGTGAGTATTATACAAGCCTACACAAGCTTTGTCCAACCACACATCATGAATAGAAAAAACAAATCCTTGTAAGAGATGCATCAAAATCAGAATTTGAGGATCAATTAAAAGGGTGATCTACCCAACCTTGCACTCCTACAACACAATTAGGGAAGGACGATCATAGTTCCATGAATAATCTTGACTAGGGGACACATGGATGGGTATTTGGGATGGGAGATCCAAGGGCCTAAATCTAGGGATGGCTAGGGAATAGTGATATAATGACAATGTGGGGGAGTGTTGATATACAAATTGATGTGAATTACTTCATGTTGTTGGTATTTGCATGAATATTGCATTAGTGATATGTTATGTTGTCATTGATTTCAATTAAATGGTAATGATATTGTTGATGTTGTTGATATTGTCTTGTAACTGGTAGGATCAGCTAAGTGAAGGAAATTGTAAACCGGTATGTAATTTTGTGAGTTGAACCGGTAACCGGTAAAAGGTTAAACCCTATCTATTGTTGTGAATAGTAAACCCTACCTGTTTTTTTTGTTAAACCCTAACTGATTAAGGTTGATGAATTGGTTATGTTGGTTTATGATATGATGATGAGCGATAATGATGGTGACACGTATGGTCATTGTATGAAGACAATTTCAAAGTGTTTTTGGCACGTTGTTGTAACTTTTTTTTGTCTAGGAAATGAGAAAAGTGTATTGCATCTAATGCAAAGCATGTGATGAGTTACAAAGATTGAAGAAGGTGATCAAGTAGCGGTCGAGGATTTCTTGATTAATGTGTAGAGATTGCTATGTAATCCAATGGTCATACTTGAACCGACTTGCTTATAATCTCTATAAGATTTTGACTTATGTTGTGTTACCAACCTAATTGATTTGTTTATAAGGTTGATGAAGTTGTTTAGTTTAAGGGTGTTGGCAGAGATCAGTTGAGTGTGTGGTTGCCAAACTAGATGATGTGTCTGCAGTTTGAGTAAAGGAAAATATGAGCATACAAAGGATCTGATCAAGCAAGTGTATGCTATTCAGACAGATCAAGCAAACTCCTGTTATTTTCTAACAATTACAACATAACTGAAATCCCCTAATCGGGTAAGCTCTAACAAGCTTGGTGACTTTTCAAATCCTCTAACAAGGTGATCCATTAGCTTGGATTTTCAAATCCTCTACCGAGGTTACTCCTAACAGGATATTGCTTCTAACAAGGCATTTGTATTCAATCCCTTAACCAGGTGGTTCTTAACATGATCAGTTCTTAACAGGACTTTTGTAAAGCTTTAACAGGCTCGGCTCCTAACAGAGAAAACTTCAGAAGAGTTAAGATAGTTATCTTGTGAGTCTCATCCCACTGTGGTTTTTCCCATTTGGGTTTCCACGTCAAAAATATTTGTGTCAAATGGTGACTATTTTTTTGGTTATGATCTTATGGTTGATTTGATTAACTACTTAACTATTTTGATAAGTCATGATAACCAGAAGCATTGAGAAATGAAGTTTGTTGACATATGATAAAGCATTTGGATGATTATAAGTTTGATGTTGTTTAGTGTTAATTTGTTGTAATAGTCAATCGGTTTATCTTATGAGTTTTTATCTTGATAGTGGTATTTCATTGATAAGTTTACTTTGAGAGATTTAAATTGAGATTGGGAAAGTTTGTATCAGTTTTTCTATTTAATGATTCATCCCCCCTCTCAGTAATCTACTGGATACTTATTATTTCATCATACCATCACATGTCAAGGTGAAATCTGAAATATAACATCTATGTGAGTGCCCTATGGAAGGAATACTAGTTTCCATAAAGTTAAAGGTTGTAATCCATATGCAATGACATGCACCATATAGAAAGTGACCAAGTGACATCCTCGACAAAGGTGGAAATGGTGGTGGTGTTGTGGGAGGACATTTCCCTCAAGTCTCCAAGTGGGAAGACATTTCCCTCAAGTCTCCAATCCTTGGAAATGTCCTTGAGAAACCATCTACAACATTCTCATAAGAAGAAAGAGGAACACAAGGCATCTCCTTGGAAGGGGACCCCTTACACAATTCATCCCAAGAATAGAGAGAGGATAATGCTCTTGACATAACAACCAGACTATGAATGAAAGACTAAGAGTGCAGAACCAAAGAAATGGGGACAATGATATGGGCATCATCAATGATAACTCCAAAATAGAAATTAGGCAAGCTCACCACACACAAAGAGGGATTATTTTTATCCCCAATACATCCCACACAAGATAGGAATTCAAAAATCCCTAGAGGAGATGACAGTGCATGGAGGGGAGAAAAGGATAATTTTAAAGGAAGGAACACCTTACACATACCAATATATGTAGTGAGAAGGTTTAAACATGCCTAGGAGCTACAAGGAGACCATGGAGAGCACTAAAAAACATAGCCTCAAACAAGAGGTCCACTAGAAATTCCTCATCATTCTCAATGAATTCAAAGGATTCATGTCATCCTCATCCATGTGGCTCTACCTGTCAAAATACTCATCTTCTCATTAATACAACTCTTTGCATGCAAGAAAGATTCCAATAGAACATGTTAATGATATTTTCATCATCCTCCTCAACTCTATTTTGCACCTATCTCTATGTTTACATAGCTTTTCCCATCACCTTCATCATCCTTTGAATTTTTGTCATTGTCACCTCCTCAAGAGGAATCACCATTTCAATTGTCAATGCAAGAATGCCATTGCTAAGGTTTTTTTCCACATGTTGGTTAATGAGTTTTTGGAGTAAAAATTTGTTCATTGTATGGCTAACCTGTAAAATTGTAGATTTTAGAACCTAAAAGCATGTCTATTGAATTGGTATTTTGCAAGGCAAGATATTCATTTTTTAATTTGATGGTTTATTTATGATCTAATTGAGAACTATTAGGAAATTAAGCTATTTTGTTACATACTCCACCTTATTTACTAATAGTGATTTTTATAATTTTAATGTTTTCAATTTATGTATGATATAATTTAGTTTTTATGGTTTTAATGTTGTTTAATATATGTAGGTTATATTTTAGTTTTCATGTAGCATAATCACATGAATCTCTTTGATATGATGAGAGGGGTAGATATTGAATATTTTGGGAATCATTTTAGAACATGAGCCCCAAGTTATATTCATAACAAGCCTAATAGAAAAAATCTTTGTGTGTGGGCCCCCTATTCTTGTAGGATAATTAATCAAGAGGCGTCTTGAATCGTGGGGGGATAAAGTATTACCATAATTTGGTGAAAGTAGGAAGGCACTTCAACACTCAAGACCAAATCCCACCCTGATAGTTATCGCCCCTTGCCCTTGATAAGTCAACCTTTGAATAAGCGTTGAATATAACTCACCCTTCCCCTCTAGCATTCCAATTGATGTCACAAGCGATTTTTATTATGAATCTTTCTTAATCGAGATTAATTTCATTATTAAGAAAGATTACTCATGGTTTTTTTTTTTCAAAAACCATGACAAAAGGGGATAGGTTGATTAAGAGGATCTCAATTTACTATTGATCCTAACAATGATATGTAATATGAATGCTAGCTATATGCTTGACACATGTAAGTCGTATTACGAGAAATCTTATCAAACAAACGTCACTTCGACTCAATCCCAAACCATCACGGACGTATCCATTCTGGCTCCAAAATGACAATACGGATTGACTAACTCGTGTGTTAGTCAAGCGTTTTACACCGTCAATTTTGCAATAAACAGCTACGATTGACTAACATGTCGCTATCACACTATACGAAAGGTTTGTTTTGGAGCCAGAATAGCTTCAGCCAACCATTGCTACCACTAGTGAATAATTTGAAATTGAGATTCATGAGAAAGGGGTAAAACGTAGTATAAAAAATATTTATTTTTAATTTAATTTTTAGAGTAATCAAAGAACAAAGTACTATATTCACCAATAAAATTTAACAAATTAAACCACAATAATATAATAAGGAGAAACCTTGTCAACACAACACTCCACATGGCCTTTATATTATCAAATTAGGGTTGATAAGGCATAATGATGTTTAAAAGGCATTGAATAGACCTTGTCCCTTTCAATATTTTTTGTTCTTTGATTACTCAAATAAACTTGCATCAGCACGATCCATTTTCCTTAATTATGCAAGTCTTGGCCTAAAGTGACTTATTTGGACAAAGTCTGTAAGGATAATCATTAAGGTGGGTGGGGATGGTGGGATCTGACATACATCCACCTTGTGGCCCACCACAATGGAGGTGCATTCACCCCTAAGATAAGATAAGGGCATTATGATCCCTTCATATTTAAGATTGGTTCTTGGAGATAGAATTCATTGTAAAAAAGAAGTTAGTTCTTTCGAGGTAAAAAATTGGGCTATTGTTAGTTTTAGAGTTCCCTAACACTTTGGCTTCAAACCACCTTGATCTAGATGAACTTTTATTGCTTGAAATTATCTTTGTGATGTAACTGATTAATTTTGACATTTCAATTTTTGTGCAATTTATTTCTTAGGAGTGTCTTCTTGTAGTGTCCCTCCTAGACTCACATTTTGATTTATGCTTTCATAGACATGCTTAGACTCATGGTTGATGTTTTGATGATATTTGATAGACACTTATTATGGACATATGGTATTTGATGATTCATGTGGATTATTGATACATTTTAGACTATATTGATGATGGACCTATATTTGATGGTTTATATGTGCTCATTATTCATGATAGATCATATTGCTTATGGGATTTTAATGAAAACTTGGTTGTGCTAACCCTATTCTATGATCATGATGACTGATTTGATATTGTGGTGTATGTGATTGTCTTCTAGGGTACTCGTGATTAGAGATGGTGCCATACCACTCATTATGAGCATGATATGATGTTGTGATTCTCTATCACTTGTCTGATCATTTATGATGCATATGTACAGTATATATGTTGTATCATGTTTAGTGATGATTGTAGGATTGAAGGTACCGAACATCGACTCCACCTAGTTTTACAGGTCTGAGTGTGTCTTTATCCCAATGGCATGTTGTCAAAGATGGCATGTGTTTCCCTCTTACACTCTAGACCTAAGTTGTCCTTGTCGGTTTTGTGTTGTGGCATAGTGGTTAGGATTGTCTTGAGGTTGTGATTGGACCCTTGTTGGGTTATCTTGTGAGTATGTTATTTAATAAATTAATAATTAGATTAATTATACAATTTATAAAGTAATTGAATCAAATTAATGTGTTAATTTTTTTGGGTAACTCAGAGGTGTCCCCATGACTTAGCCTGCAACCCTGTTACCGAGTCAGTCCAGGTAAGGTGAGACTAATCCTCTAGGTCGCACGATGACTAGCATGGGCCCCAACATGTGCATGACTGGGTAAACCTACTTGGTTATGGGATGAGGCTCGAAATTTCATCCGTCGCCTGGCTATCCACCAGCTCGACTGACCGGTCTACACACCGAGGACAAATTAATGTGTTATTGTTGTTTGGGGATTTATTTTATATTTATTAGTTGATTTAATGTTATCGTGATTTGAGGGTTTAATGTTTATTTATTTATTGGGATTTAATATTTATTTTATTTTATTTATTTAATTGATCCTTTTAGATTTATCATTGTTTATTATTAATTTATTATTACTATTTATCTAATTATTGTTATTAAATTAATTAATGTTGTATAGTTCAAGGCTTTAATATTTAATTGGGTGAACAAATAATAATACCCATGGCTTGTTATTTATTTATTGGGTTTTGATTTATGATTTTATCAATTTGTCTTTTACCCTCTCTTGGTTAATTTAAATATTATAAAATCTACCTATCCCACCTTGTTATGAGATGAATTAATTGGGGTAAGTAAATAATAATATATATTTTTGGGGGGTAAGTATGAAATATAGTTTCTAGGAATATTTCTATTGGCCGACGTCATTGGGCTTTCTAGGAATCTTGTTGGGTTAGCTTTCGAACTAGTTTTTTTTGCGATTTTGGAGTTCTTGCTTGGATTTTGGATTGAAATCTGATTTTTCTCTACTTTGAATTTGTCCTTACCATCACTCCTAATTCCAGGTTGGAGGATTTGAATCTCTTGCAATTTCATTTTTGGAAAAGCGGTTTCTCTGTGTGTGAATGCTGTTTGCGGGAATGGGTGTAGTATTTTGAAAATGGAAAAGGAATAATGGTATAAATAGGTATATAAATAGTTATTTTATTGAGAATTTGTTGATTAGATTTTATATACTTCCTTAATTTCTCTTATATTGGATTATTTGTTTGTATTTTTCATGAATGACTCTGTATGCAAATTATGTTGTCCTTGGTTGTTTGGTTGCATTATTTTGGGTCAATTGATGGTGTTAATTGATTTTCCACAATAACTTATGTGTTTTAGGATTGATTTCACTTCTAGAACTTGATTTCATTTGTTTGATTTTGAGAGTTTTCTCCGCGTGTGATGTCGAGAGTCATAGTGGCAATTTTTGAATGATTTTGAGTCTATGGTTGGTTAATGATTAAATTTCTCCTTTATTTTTCTATTTTGGATGTCACTACATCTTTTTGGATGGTTTAAGAATCCAATTTTTATGCCTTAGTAGTTTTCTGGGTCATTCAGGAATGTATCTTTCTATTTTTGAGTTTTCTTGCTCTTTGATTCATATGTGCTAGAAGAAATGTCATATGCACCAAAAGATTTATCAAATGAACCAATTAATGTGTCAAAAGCTCCAGAGTATTGGTCATATGTACCAGAGTACTGGTCATATGCACCAAACTACATTTTCACTGTGTTTTTGAGGCTTTTGGCAGTTTCGATCAATTTTCTTGATTTTAGATTTTTATCAGAGGCATGTTGTAATGTGATTGAGGATTTTGAGGTATTTTTTATATTTATATTTATATTTGATGTATTTTGAAGTAGTCATTGGTGAGGAGGGACCTCAAAGAGATCAATCTGGATCAGTCAGCAAGAATAAACACAACAAAAACACAAAGATATGATGGAGGCAATGCAAAATGGATTATTTTATTGCATGAAATTTGATTACATCAACCCCATAACCACCGGGTTACAACATACCAACTCACAGGTCTGGTAGAATAGGTCACAATTGGGACCTTGAATCTATTAGATAGTTCAGATAACTAAAAGACAACTGAGAGGGGGGGTGAATCAATTGTCATAGATTACTGAAATCATTAGCAATTTAAACATTAATACCGAAACCCAAAACAATAATACTGGAATAGAAGTTAATCTAATTAAGCATAAAAAATAGTCACAAAATAAAATCCATTCACACAACACCAATATTTGTACATGGAAAACCTGATAAAGGGAAAAACCACGATGGGAATCCGACTCACAGTGAGATAATACTTCTACACTAAGTATGTGAATTACAATGAAGGGACCTGCACTTGTAGGAAGGCCAACAACGTAGAGCACACTACTCATCACAAAAACAGTCTCACTGACTACAAACAAATCCAGACTACAATCCAAAGAAGTGTTGAACTGTGAAGGATGGCATCTCATATTCCAGAGTACAGTTCTGATTTAAGCTCAATACCGGAGGACTAAATCCTCATAAACCCAATTCAATATCCAATGATCGACCAACTCCTCTTCCTAAATGATATTACATTAATCACACATTACATTCCTTGACCATGACCTCTTACATTAACCATGATGACCTACAGTGAGATCTTACATTTATATATACAAACCCTCAACCATAAACAATCAAGTCAGCCACCAGACAATAAACCAATTACATAATTATAAACCATGTCGGCCTAAGGCCAAATAAATAATATCCAACACATAAGACATCCCAGAAATACAACAATAGGTCCTATCCAGACGTTACATCAATGTTGATCAACCGGGACCAAGTATAGGTCCACACGCTTCAGCAATGATCTCCAAATGCCAAGTCTCAAACATGATCACCAACAACATTCTAAAATTTTCTTCAAAAGCTACACCAACATTACTTATGCAATTCATCAAAGATCTCCACCAAAATCTCTGTCGGTGAAATCCTCACTAGAACTAGAAACCAAGCTTCTCAGCAAGAAGGAGAACATCTAATTACCAGACCAAAGCCAACCGATCAAGTATGAGTATAAGCATCATAAAAAATCCAATTCCATCACTAGATTATACCAGAGTGTCGGATCATGCTGGATCCAAGTTAACCAGAAAACCACTCAACCTGCCAGGACCAGAAGGGTGTTAGTAAAGTATCCAAATAGATAGTGTTGACATCAATGACAAAACATCAATACAACACATAATCAATTCTACCAAATGTCCAACAATCTCCCCCTTTGGCATTGATGGCAACACTAGATGTGAAAAACATGTAAGTACCAAGAAATGCCAAACAAGTCTCCCCATGTGGAAGACAACCAACAATCTCCCATAGATAGCTCTGAATATCAATATTTTCCCCTTTGAATAATATCTCTGTAAATCTCTGGATTTCTCTTTAACTTTTTCACATCAATATCACTCCCCCTTTGACATCAATGCCAAAAATCTGATAGAAATATCAAAGCATAAACCTTTGAATGTCAAAAGATGACTACTCTCCCTGAGCAGTAGAATCCCACATCAGTGCTGGAATGAATAGTATTTCTAATAATACATACCAGACTAATGCTAAACCGCATCAATCAAGTCTTTGCCAGAGGGACATAAACCCCCAATTTGTCTCTCAAGTACTCAAATGATTCCTTGGATAAAGGTTTAGTGAAAATATCTGCAATCTACTCTTTAGTGTTCACATAAACTAGTTTAACTTCATTTGCTTCCACCTTCTCTTCAGAAAGTTATACTTGATAGATATGTCCTTTGTCTTAGTGAAATACCAGATTCTTTGATATATCAATAGCAGTAGAGTTATCACAGTGAATGACTATTGGTGCATCATAACCCACTTTTATATCCTTCAACATTTTCTTCATCCATAAAACTTGTGTACACTTAGTAGTAGCCACAACATACTAGCTTCAGTAGTAGATAGAGAAGTACATGACTGCTTCTTGTTGATCCATGAAACCAACTTCTTTCCAAGAAAGAATGCTCCACCGGAAGTACTTTTCTTGTCATCAACATCTCGAGCCCAATCAACATCTGTATATGCACATAAAGTGAAGTTATCGTCCTTAGAGTACCATAAGCCATATTCTGATGTACCTTACAAGTATCTAAAAATCTGTTTCACTGCCATCTCATGATTTTCTCTAGGATCACTCTAAAATCTTGAAACAATACAAACAACATTCATAATGTCTGGTCTAGTCTGAGTCAAATAGAGCAGACCTCCAATCATAGATTTGTATCTTGTAGGATTTACTAGTGCAAAAACATCTTCCTTGTCAATTTCTCACTTGTAACCATAGGTGTACTTACCTATTTAGAATCTCCCATACCAAATTTCTTCAATAATTCCTTAGCATATTTAGTTTGACAGATAAAAATGCCTTTTTCAGTTTGAGTAATCTGCAAACCTAAGAAACATTTCATCTCACCAATCATAGACATCTCAAATTCTTTCTCCTTATTCTTAGAAAATTCTAAGCACAATTTATCTTCACCTCCAAAACTAATGTCATCAAAAAATACTTCAACAATCATTATATCATCATCACTAATTTTATAATATAAATTAGTGTCAGCACTGCCCTTAGTAAAGCCAAGCTTCAAAAGATATTTATCCAACCTTGCATACCAAGCTCTAGGTGCTTGTTTCAGTCCATATAAAGCTTTCCTTAACCTGTAAACCATATTAGTATCATCTGATAGTGAAAAACCATCAGGTTGCTCAATATAAAATTCCTCATCAAGATCCCCATTCAACAATGCACATTTAACATCCATCTAATAAACTTTGTAGTTTTTTTAAGCAACATAGGCAAGAAATAATCTTACAGCTTCAATCCTAGCTACCGATGCAAAGGTCTCTCCATAATCAGTTCCTTCCTTCTGAGAATATCCTTTACAAACCAATCTTGCCTAATTCCTTATATCTTTACCATCCTCATTCAATTTTTTCCTAAAAACCCATTTAGTTGCAATGAAATTTTTATATTTAGACCAGGGAACCAAAGTCCATGTGTTATTTTTCTCAATCTGATCTAATTCTTCTTCCATAGCTTTTAACCAATGTTCATCTTTACATGCCTCAATTACTAATAGCGGTTCAACTTGTGAAATTAAACATACCTCATTAGTTGCCAGGCTTCTTTTTGTCATCACTTCGTTGTTCTCATCCCCAATGATTTGATCTTCGGAATGATTCAATCTCACATACCTAGGAGTCTTCTAACTCTCTGCTCCTCTTCCATGTTCTTCAGTTACTGTAGAATTCTTTGATGTTGCCAGAGTAGCTAGTTCAACTCTCTATTCTGGTAAAGGTGCGACCAGTTCAGTTATAATCATTTCCATTGTCGGTTCCTTGTCATAAACTTTGATTTGTCTTTTGCTTAGCTCATCTACTTTGACATTAGCACTCTCCTCAATTCTATATAATCTCTTGTTATAACATATATATGCTTTTCTTTCATTAGAATAACCAATAAATATGCCTTCATCACATCTAGGATCAAGTTTCCCAATAGTATCATCTCTCCTTCAATATAACATTTACTACCAAAAATTCTAAAATACTTAACTATAAGTGTATTGCCAAACCATAATTCATAAGGTGTCTTACTAGTTTCTCCTTTGATATGTACTCTATTGAATGTGTAAACTAATGTACTCATTTCTTCTCTCCAATAGATATGAGGTAGATTAGCTTCCATCATCATTGTTCTAGCAGCATCCAAGATAGTTATGTTCTTCCTTTCCACAACTCCATTCTACTGAGGTCTCATGCTTGTCACAAAAGTTATTAAACTCACTGGATGTGAATTCTCCACCATGATCTGATCTCAAACATTTAATCTTCAATCCTGTCTCAGTTTCCACTCTAGCCTTAAAGATTTTAAACTTTTTAAATGCTTCAGATTTCTCTCTCAAAAAAGTAACCCACATCGTTCTACAAATACAATCAATGATTAGCACGAAATATCTATCACCATGAAAAAATTTAACTCTAGCAGGGCCACACAAATTAGTATGAATAAGATCAAGAACATAATTTGATTTATCTTGTATACTCCTAAAAGAGGTTCTGACTCGTTTACCCATTTGACATTCTTTACATACCGGATTATAGGGCTTCATAATCTTAGGATATCCCTAACTGCCTTAGTTGAACTGATCTTCACAATGCAATCAAAATTCACATGGCATAGCCTTTTATGCCATAACCAACTCTCATCAATCTATGTAATCAAACATGTTTTCTCACTAGAGTTCAAATGAAAGATATTACCTTTTGTTTGTGTACCGGTTGCAATCTACAAGCCAGATCTATTAATGATTTTGCATTTTCTATCCTTGAACTATAATTGAAATCCCTTATCTACCAATTGTCCTACACTCAAAATATTATGCTTCAAATCTTCAACATAATTAACATTGTCAGTATTGTTCTTACCATCCAATGATATAGTTCATTTTCCTTTGATCATACATGCCTTGTCATCTCCAAATCTAACTAGCCCACCATCAAATTCTTGCAAAGACAAAAACTTCCCTTTATCTCTAGTCATATGATGTGAACAACCACTGTCAATTACCCATTCATCCTTATCCACAATTTTAGCAGCAAGTGTCATCTCTTCCGGTACATCCAGTGTCGGATCATCTTCTTTGATAGTCAAGAATACCCATTCTTTCCCATTGCGGGATCTACTAGCAAAGTCTTCTACCAGTTCATCATCTAAATCAGTAATGTCTTCCTCATCTGCTATGTAGCATGATTTGTCTCTATTTTTCTTGAATCTATATTTGTATTGATATCCAGGGTTAGAATTAAATGATCTTTTAACTCTTTCTTCAAATCTTGAATTCCTTTCAGAACATCTAGCTGCAAAATGGCCAATCTTATTACATGCAAAACATTTAAAGGTTTGTTTCCTTCATACTTACTTCCTACTGGTCCTTTCGGTACTCTTATAGAAAATAGTGCTTCAAGTTGCTCAAACTCATCATCTTCTCTCTTCATATCTTCTAACTCTTTTACATATAAAGCTTTCCAATCTTTCTTACCAGTTGCAAAAGTAGATGCATGAAAAGAAGGTTTTGTCTTCACAACTCCAGAAGGTCCAAATTCCTTTAGCTTAAAAGAAGACAGTTTCCCAACCAGGGTATTGTAATACCCTAAAAATGGTCATCTAAACCATGAGCCCCTAATCTCGACAACGTCACCAAGGTCCTAACCAAAGACAATTAAATAGATCTTGAGCACACAATTAATTTCTTAAATCATCAATGTCACATGGCAAAATTATTCACTCAATATTAATTAAATATTTATTTAATTAATTAAATCATTCCAAGTAAATCATTTTAAACAATTATCTTATTTATTTTAATTAAATATCCTTTGCATATTTAATTAAATAAATCAATTTGCCATTAAATCATCAAAAAAGAGGAATTAATTTGAAAAATAAATAAATATTGCCATAAATCTTCAAAAAAGGAAACAAATCAAGAAAGAGGAATTGGAAATTATGAGCACAAATCTTCAAAAAAGGAAACAAATAAAAAAAGGAATTAATTGACAAAAAAAGAATTAAAAATTGAGAAAGAAATCAATTGCAGATAATCTTAAAAAAAAATTAAAAATTGATAAGTAATCTCAAAGAAAGCAATTAAAACAATTAAACATTAAAATTGAATGAAATAGAGAATAAATCAGTTTTTTCTGATTTTATCTTAATTTTAGTTCAATTTCCTTTAAAACCAAGAAAAACATCCAATCACATCAATTCACCTGGATTGTGCTTCCTCTTGGAAAATCTTGACTGCTCATCATCATTTGATCTCAGCTATTGGTTTCTTTCTGAATTTTCTATAAATTCAGGCCTTCATCTCTCACTCAAAAAAATCCTGGAGAATATATTGTTATTATGTTGTTTTTGCTCTAGGTTCATTGAGATATTGCATATTAGTTATTTCATATTGCTTAAATCATGTTAGATTAATCTTGCATTCATCTAGCTTAAATCCATGCTCATATAGATTAAAAATCCTTCATTTAGGTGTTGTCTAGTCACTGGATAGCTTAGCAATCTGAGAGCAATCTAAACTCGCATCTACTAGAAGGCAATGGGTCGCTTTGTAATGGTTTATTATTCATTGAATATTGATTTACTAACTATGCATCTAATGACTTAATTGAAGTGTTGTGTATTCTAGATACAGATACAGGTCCACTTTTCATATTAATTTGCATATTTAATTGTTTTAATTGCTTTCTTTGAGATTACTTATTAATTGTTTAGATGACCATTTTTAGGGTATTACATTTTCCCCTCTTTGAATTAATGTGCGAGCAACATGTTGGTTCAAAGAATAGTTTGATGTCTAGGAGATACTAGTTGTGAACTTGATTGATCACGAACTAGATGAAGAGCGAGGTGTTTAGCTTGATTCGAAGCGATGACGCTGAATGAAGTTTGATTAAAGCGATACCTATGTGAACTAGTTGTGAACTTCACATAGGTATTGCTTTAATCAAACTTCATTTAGCTTCATCACTTTGAATCAAGCTAAACACCTCGCTCTTCATCTAGTTTGTGATCAATCAAGTTCACAACTAGTATCTCCTAGACATCAAACTATTCTTTGAACCAACACGCTGCTCGCACATTAATTCAAAGAGGGGCAAATGTAATACTCTAAAATGGTCATCTAAACAATTAATAAGTAATCTTAAAGAAAGCAATTAAAACAATTAAATATGTAAATTAATATTTTTTCAAAACATCAAAAAATTGATAAGTAATCTCAAAGAAAACAATTAAAACAATTAAATATTAAAATTGAATGAAATAGAGAATAAATCAATTTTTTCTGATTTTATCTTAATTTTAGTTCAATCTCTTTTAAAAATGAGAAAAGCATCCAATCACATCAATTCACCTGGATTGTGCTTCCTCTTGGAAAATCTTGACCGCTCATCATCATTTGATCTCAGCTATTGGTTTCTTTTTGAATTTTCTATAAATTCATGCCTTCATCTCTCATTCAAAAATCCTGGAGAATATATTGTTATTATGTTGTTTTTGATCTAGGTTCATTGAGATATTGCATATTAGTTATTTCATATTGCTTAAATCATTTAGCTTAAATATTCATATATTGCTTAAATCATGTTAGATTAATCTTGCATTCATCTAGCTTAAATCCATGTTCATATAGATTAAAAATCCTTCGTTTAGGTGTTGTCTAGTCACTGGATAGCTTAGCAATCTGAGAGAAATCTAAACTTGGATCTACTAGAAGGCAATGGGTCGCTTTGTAATGGTTTATTATTCATTGAATATTGATTTACTAACCATGCATCTAATGACTTAATTGAAGTGTTGTGTATTCTAGATACAGATACAGGTCCACTTTTCACACACACATTTTTGGCACCCACTGTGGGGCTCAAACCCATGATTACAAGATTCCTAATGTTTCTTGAACAAATTTAATGTTTGATTTTTATAACTATTAAACATGTGCTATATTTTCAAATAAAAATCTTTCTTTTTGCTTGTTCTTCTGTGACAATAAAAAATGGTCTCGGTTGGGAAGGCATAACGTTTTAATCAACTGTTGGATCTCAACCAATTTTTGATATGTTGTTGAAAACCAAGTTTTCTACAGGTTCACTGAAGTGATTTTCCTAATAATTTTTGGTTTGAAAGTTAGGAATGATAGAGTGCAGTACTATGATTTTACTTATTCTTTTGTGATAGTAAAAAATGGTCTCTATTCCGAGGGCATAACTTTTTATTTAATTGTTGGATCTAAACAAAATTTTAATATGTTTTGTAAAACAAAGTATTCCACATTTCCATCGAAGTGATTTTCCAACTTATGTTTGGTTGGAAAGTTATAAATGACAGAGTGAAGTACTATCAAAACTGTCATAACTAGGTGTAGCATCCTAAAATTGCGACACTTGCAATTTCGACTGCATTTCAGTCTTCACGATGGCGACGCAACATGCAACCTGAATGGAGACCCCGAAACCTGATTATGACACTGAAAACTGCATTTTCTTGCACCCTGGCCTGAACCTCCTTTGCACCCTACTGTCCCGGGAGGTGGGACCAGAGCGCCCAGCGCCCTAGTCCCCAGGACCATGGCGCCCAGTGCCCTGGTCCCTGGGTCCTATTTTGGGCCTGGTCTCTTTTGGACTTCGGGTCTTTATGTTTGCAAATTGGAAATTATCTTTCCTGGCCGGCCTAAGGTCGGGAAAATCAGTCTATCAGCCCTAAATGACAAGTATATAAACTACATTTTCCTCTCTCATTTGGATAGATACATACATGAGGGAAAAAGCGTGGAAACTATACTCAAGCATTCAAGCATTCAAGCATTCTTTCAAGCAATTGATCATTCTAAGTCTCCATTCAAGGCTAAGTGTTGCATTCAAGACAAGGATTCAACCATTGAAGAGGAGATCACTTACTACATGCTACATACAACATACAACATACAACAAACAACAACATCTATACCTTCGCACATAAGGATACAAACATCCTTACAACAAGGTATTAGTACTTGTTTTACATTACATTTACAGCATTTCCCATTACTTGGTTAATTCCAAAACTGGGGTTTGACCTAAAGGCAAACCCCTAATCCCTAACCCCCCAATCGTCTTCGCTTTGCTGTGTGTAGGTTGCAGGTACGTGGCTGAAATTGAAGATCTGGAATCCTTGTGCAGAGACGAACAGATCCCCCTTCGTTTCGTAGATTTTTCGGAGGACCGTGGCGCTCGGGCACCATCGTCCCAACAACTTTTGCTCAAATTTGCAGGACAGCGCCGTATCGACATTTTACTGCTAATTCCAGGTCCGCAGCTTCATCCTATATCCCTGTCTCAGTTTATAAGCGAATCTTTGTCACTTTCTATGCATTCCTAGCTTAATTCTTCTATGCACATTCTTTACAAAAGAGGGTAGCCTTGCTTTCTTAACCCTTGAAACACATTTAGCATCCAATCTTGCATTGTGTGGGATTGGATCTTGTGGGTTTCAACCCCTCTTTTGAATGTAAAGTCTCTCCCTTAAGTGAAAACCATCAACCCTAGTGAATCTCCCTTCTCTCTCCTTGGAGTTGGAAGAGGGGAGTGCAACAAGGGTTCGATCGCGATTTCTGCTTGTTTCAGATCTGCCCTTCTATTACAAATTGTCGATTCATATTTGTGCTTTGATTTTGAAAATTAAGTGGTTAAGTGTCAAAACCCTAATTTTTGAAACCCTCTTGATTCAACCTTTGACTGATAATTTCACTAATCAAAACATCTCCAAATCGGCTGTAACTTTGGATTCCGCAATAAAATCACAATATCTTTCATCCCTGAAAATTTGGAAAAAAGTTGCGAGGACCGTGTGCACTCCGAGCGCCATCATCCCCGACATTTTTTCCGAAATTTCGGGAGCGAGATCTTACTGTATTTTCCTGCTAAAATCCAGAATTTTGGCTGATTTTATCAATTTTAACACCTTCAAAATTACAGTCAAAGTTGGTGTTGTGATTGCTTGGTTTAGGGCTTCTAATCATTCAAAAATTGTTGAAATTGAAATTTGTGTCAAAATTGCGTTTCTTACAGTCCTAAATCTGAAAAGTGTGTTATCATTCATTCGAAATTTCAGTGATTCATTCAAATTTTTGCAATTTGGGACTTTTGAAATTAAGTGCTTAATTACAACAACTTTGATTTCCGCTTTCAAAATCGAATTTTGCATGAAATTAAGTCAATTTTTAAAATCCAAAACTTGCATTGCTGTTGGTATTCCCTCTAAAATCATAAAATTCAAAATTTCAGTTTCCCTCTCTTTTTCAAAATTCAAATTTTGCATTTTTCGACAATCTTGGTAGGGTTCAATTTTGAAATTGCAACTTTAATTTGGCCTATCTACAGATCGTAAAATCACTCAATTTTTTCAGGTTAGCTGTAAAATCATCATAACTTTCATCCCTGCAAATTTCGAAAAAAGTTGCGAGGACCGTGTGCACCCCGAGCGCCACGGTCCCGGACATTTTTTCCGAAATTTCGGGAGATTGTCCTGATTGTATTTAACAGCTTAAATCTGGAAGATTGGCTGGTTTTACTGAAATTTGCTACCTCTAAAATTTAAAATCTTCTCTCTTTCTTTAGTGCATGAGTTTTACAACAATAAGCCCTACCTACACTATTCCCGTTAGACGAAGCCTTAGAATTAAGTCCTTCCAAGGTTTAATTACTGAGGAGATGGAACCTAATTTGAATGGTCTTTTTAACGAGGACATGGGTAATTCCTCTAATCCTCTTAATGATGAAGAAGCTCTCCATGAGGTTTCTGTAGAACAACTTTCAAAATTGGATAACCAATTTGATGATTTTCGACAGTGGATGTCTCAAGAATACCCTGATAGTCAAGCTCTTCCTTTAATTGAGGGTCTAAAACGTATGCTTCAAAGTGATAAGAATGGAATTGATATTTTGCGTGGTATTGCACACATTGTGGATTCAAATGTGATGCCTATGAAAAGTTGTGCCGAAACCTTAGGTTATACACAACCTCCTACTCAAGACAATCATTCTATTCCTTTGACGACTTCTATTGCTAGCATACCTACTTTTACATCAAACATAGTGACTACTTCAACACAAGACATTCCCCCTATGATCACCAGTCATGGGGGCAATCCTTCTTCTTCAATTAACCCACTTCCTTCATTCAATCCAACTGCTTCATTCATTCCTTCAATGAGTGTTCCTATTATATCTCCACAAATGAACATGACACAAGGGGGCAATTCATTCAACCATTCCATTCCTCCTTGTAGTGTTCCTCTTGTCCAATCATCTCCTATGACTAACTATCATAGTGTCCCACCACCTTACTCTCTACCTTCTTTCAATAACATAACACCTCCATCACAATCTAACACGTCTAATATGAACTCTTCGACTGAAGCGACCATTAACAATCTTGCACAAACTGTCTCTTCTTTACAGCAACAAATTGCCTCTATGAATCAATCTAAGTTTAGTGTGCCCACATTTGATGTTGCGAGCCCACTTTCTCTTGATATTGTTCGAGCTATTCCCCCTAAACATGTTGAAATTCCACATTTGGAGCTTTATAATGGTAAGGGTGATCCTCTAACACATGTTAAGACCTTTCAAACAATATGTACTGATTTTGCTTATGACCAAAGGTTGCTTGCAAAATTGTTTACTAGAACATTAAGAGACACAGCCCTACAATGGTATTGCTCGTTGCCTTCCTATTCTATTACTTCTTTCGAACAACTTGCAAATGCTTTCATTCAACAATTTCAAAACAATATAAGTCCTAAAGTTACTTTGATTGATTTAATGCATTGTAAACAAGGTGTTAAAGAAAAAGTGACTGATTTCATTGGTAGATATAAGCATTTGTATGCTCAATTTCTTTTCCAGTGCCTGACAATGATATTCAAAGAATATTTATTTCTAATTTACAAAAAGACATTAGAGAAAAACTCCTATTTTCTGAGTTTACTTCTTTCCAACAGTTATGCGCAACTCTTCACAATTATCAACTGACTGTGAGTCAAATGGAACAATCACATCCTATGGCTCCGAGTGATAAGGGTGATAGGAGTCAACAACCATTTGGGAAGTTTAAACCGAATAGAGAGTCAATTAAATTCAATGAAAACATCATCAACAACAATGTGAATGCAGCATCAGGTGTGCCTCCTATTTCTAAGTTTTTCAAGAAAGAAAGAAAGTTTACTCCTTTGAATGAATCATTGCATAGTATTATGAATAAGTTATTGGAACAAAATGTGCTTACTCTTCCTCCTATAAGGCAAATTGATCCTGCAAAGATTACTTCACCTTATTTTGATAACAAATCTTTTTGTCAATTTCATCGTCAACCTGGGCATGATACTGAAAAGTGTTTTGCTTTAAAGGGGAAAATTCAAGATTTGATTGATAATAATACTATTTCTGTTTCTGGACTGAATGATAGAGGCAACACATCTGTAGCTCCTCCTAACCAAAATCTTCAGATTTTTACTGATCCATTACCTTCTCATACCTCTAATGCAATTGATACTATTGATTCCTCTGTCTCACCTGATGATCTTGTGTCTATGACTCCGAATGTGATTAACTTTGTAGAGCAGCAAGAAAACCCTAAAGAACCTTCCATCACATTTGATTCTAGTGAAACTATTAGGGCACCTGATGGTCCTTTATATATAGTTGCAAAAGTCAAGAACACACCTTGCCGTGGAGTGCTTATTGATCCTTCTTGTATGGTTAATGTCATTACTGAAGAGTTTCTTTTTACTTTGCAATTGAATCAAGTGATCTATGACAAAATAGATGTGATTGTGAAATTATTTGATGCATTTTCTTCTCCTGCAATTGGTTCTATTACATTACCTATTGAGGTCCGTAACAAATCCCTTGATATGAACTTTGCTATTATTCCATCTTCCGAACAATTTCGTGTGAAGCTTGGCTATCCTTGGCTATCTTCCATGAAAGCTATTGCTTCTCCTATTCACAAGTGTTTGAAATTTCCTCATAATGGTGAAGTTGTTACTGTCAATCATAGTCTCTTTAAACCAGCAGAAAGAACTTCTAGCGTTCCTATTGATTATTTTTGGCCTAAACAATTCCAATCTCTTCCTCCGCGAAGTGATCATCTTTTCAGATCTTATCAAAAGTGGAAAAAAGACATGATTCTATCTTTAAGTGAACCTAGAACACCCAAACTTGACATTCCTATCATTCTTGAGAAGGAAGTTCTTCCTTTGAAAGATAAAACTAATGTCTTTCCTCAAGAAGATTCCCAACCCATCCCCATGGATGTGACTATGTCTATGCCTAATAAACCTCCTAAGAGTAGACCTATACCTCCTTGTCATGATGGACTTGGTCTCCTTCCTAAACCAAATATCCCTCCCTTATATGGAGTAGTTCCTCCTCCTTCTTTTTATAGAGAGAAGAGACCTTCTTCTTCTCCTATTATCCAACCTAAAAGACCACAACCTAAACACCCAAGTGCTAAGGATGAGAACATTCCTCCTCCTCATTCTTCTCAACTTCCTACTAAGACTAGACGAAATCGTTCTGCACGTGAACGCCGACGAAAGCGTCATCTTAGAGCTCAAGCAGCTGCTTCTCAAACTTCGCAATCTCCAAAAACACCTTCAACAAGCATTATTCCATTTTATCCTCAGCCGACGATTGAGCCGAAATCTCCTAAACATAAGATGCATGATGGTCTTGATCCTGTGCGAGTTAAAGATCCTATTTTTATAAATCTTGATGATGACATAGACGAAAATGTTATTCATGATGCAAATGTTACTTCTCTTGCTTCTGATAGTGAATATGAATATGTTGATGTTGATAACCATTTATCTAACGCATTTTCTAAAGCACTTATCCTAGCTCCTAGACAAGAACACCGTGGCTTGGGATATGAACATAGCCCTTGTTTGGATCTTGTGATAGCTCCATCTGCTGTGTTGGATGTTCCTCCTCTAGCGTGTTCCCTACCTTCCCGAAACATTGATCAGCAAGATCGGGGGGTAGATGACGTGCTAGACTAGTTTCATTAGCATAGCAGATTCTCTCCCCCTCTCTTTTGTTACTTCCTCTATGTGTTATTCTCATTCTTCTATTTGTTGTCCTTAGTGTTGTCTACTTGAGGACGATGCAAAGCATTGAGATCTCTCGATCTCTCTCATGTTGACTCAAAAGACACATGTGTTCCCTTCTTCTAGGTGACCTTCCTTGATTGGGGAATGAAGAACAATTATGCATACATACATATGATATACATGAATTATCATATAGCATACTGACCCCGAGGAAAGTGAAGTCACCTTGTGCTTTGTGTTTTGTGTCTATTATCCTTGGGCTTATCTCACACTTGGGGGCTAAATCCTTGCGATAACGTGCTCCTCTCCTTTCTCATTTCTTATATGTATCACTACCTTAAAGAAATCACCCTTGGTGAGGCATGTGCGATCATTTTAACGTAGGGGGCCATACATCCCGTCCATATCTTTTCAAGATACTTGAAAATTTCTTGGCAAATTTAGCCTTGCCTTGAAAATTTTTGATATCTTTCTTGCATGACTCATAGTGAGGGAACCTTACTACTGACAGTCATGGTTCTCCCTCGTGATCTTCCCTTTTACTTTGTCAATCGAAGTCGTAAGATCCTTAGTCCACTGGGGGCTTGGTGTATCTTGCCTCCTTGACGTGGTGAAAGTTTCTCAATGTTGTTTCCTTGTACTTTACCAGAAGTATGAGCGTACGCTTATACTCCCGCTAAAGTGGGGGCTAAATGTAGCGTCCTAAAATTGCGACACTTGCAATTTCGACTGCATTTCGGTCTTCACGATGGTGACGCAACACGCAACCTGAATGGAGACCCCGAAACCTGATTATGACACTGAAAACTGCATTTTCTTGCACCCTGGCCTGAACCTCCTTTGCACCCTACTGTCCTGGGAGGTGGGACTAGAGCGCCCAGCGCCCTAGTCCCCAGGACCATGGCGCCCAGCGCCCTGGTCCCTGGGTCCTATTTTGGGCCTGGTCTCTTTTGGACTTCGGGTCTTTATGTTTGCAAATTAGAAATTATCTTTCCTGGTCGGCCTAAGGTCGGGAAAATCAGTCTATTAGCCCTAAATGACAAGTATATAAACTACATTTTCCTCTCTCATTTGGATAGATACATACATGAGGGAAAAAGTGTGGAAACTATACTCAAGCATTCAAGCATTCAAGCATTCTTTCAAGCAATTGATCATTCTAAGTCTCCATTCAAGGCTAAGTGTTGCATTCAAGACAAGGATTCAACCATTGAAGAGGAGATCACTTACTACATGCTACATACAACATACAACATACAACAAACAACAACATCTATACCTTCGCACATAAGGATACAAACATCCTTACAACAAGGTATTAGTACTTGTTTTACATTACATTTACAGCATTTCTCATTACTTGGTTAATTCCAAAACCGGGGTTTGACCTAAAGGCAAACCCCTAATCCCTAACCCCCCAATCGTCTTCGCTTTGCTGTGTGTAGGTTGTAGGTACGCGGTTGAAATTGAAGATCTGGAATCCTTGTGCAGAGACGAATAGATCCCCCTTCGTTTCGCGGATTTTTCGGAGGACCGTGGCGCTCGGGCACCATCGTCCCAACAACTTTTGCTCAAATTTGCAGGACAGCGCCGTATCGACATTTTACTGCTAATTCCAGGTCCGCAGCTTCATCCTATATCCCTGTCTCAGTTTATAAGCGAATCTTTGTCACTTTCTATGCATTCCTAGCTTAATTCTTCTATGCACATTCTTTACAAAAGAGGGTAGCCTTGCTTTCTTAACCCTTGAAACACATTTAACATCCAATCTTGCATTGTGTGGGATTGGATCTTGTGGGTTTCAACCCCTCTTTTGAATGTAAAGTCTCTCCCTTAAGTGAAAACCATCAACCCTAGTGAATCTCCCTTCTCTCTCCTTGGAGTTGGAAGAGGGGAGTGCAACTAGGGTTCGATCACGATTTTCCGCTTTACACTAGGATAGTCATAAAAAATGGAAATTCTTGTTAGATTAGTTTAATTTACAGTTTGCATGCTAGAATTTTCTTATGATGATTTTTTTTTTTGTTATTTTGGCAGCTAATTTTGGGCTTTTAATGTTTGTAGGTTTGCTTGACAAATAATTTATCAATCAAACATACACCTGTTAAAGAATAAAAAAATAACATGACTACTGATGCATTGGTTTTGTAGGTTGCCTAAAGAATTATTAGGCACTTAAATTGCTATTTGGTTAAAGAACAAATTTGTCTTTTGTGTTTTTAGAAAAATTTGAGAGGTAGGAGAGTATGCTCTTGTCTTTTACAGACAATCAGAAATCTAGACCCTCGAAGATTTTTTCTAAGTTTTGAGATTTGTGTACCTTTAGCGAGCTTGTCACAGTGGGAAAAAGTAATCACCTTGTGAGAACGATCCAAGTGAGTACAGCTAGACCTAAGCATTCCAATTCACTATAATAAATAGGCCTTTGGTGATTAAAGTCTTAGAGGATGGGATTATTTGAGTTTTCTCTTTGAGATCTCTCATATTGAGCATTTTGTAGGGCCTTGCGGTCTCGATCATGTTTATGTGACTACATCTTGTTTCGGTACCTTATCGGGCTATAGGTCTCAATCATGCATGTGTGACTTCAAGGGGTAATTTCAAATGAAATTCCTGACTAAGAACTATAAGATAGAAGCTACCCGGTTCACCTCCAAAAGGGGGATAATCTTTGTGCAAGAGAGATAGTAACTCTCCCAAGACACTTGCCATATCGTGCCCCCATTAGCATTTGGAGTCGTCTAATACAGCATTGAGAATCCATTGTGTGAGACTTAGGGACTTTATTCTGATTAGCTATTGGGTGTGTACCTAAGTCAGCAAGCAAAGATTTTCTTCTCCAAGCCAACTTCTGTAGGTTAGCGTGTTGTGTTTGAAATATTATATATCTTGCGTGTTTTCTATGTTTTCATCCTTGAAACTGAAAATGAAATACTAAAATTGGAGAAAACAAATCAAAACAATATCAAACAATTTAGTGATAAACTTTGTTTGTGTCCAAACTAGTCTCTGTCAGTCATCAAAACATCAACCCTTATAAAAAACTAGTAGTCGTCAGTCATTGAAACTCTGTCTGTTAGAATCTTGTCTCTCTACAATCCTCTATCATACGAATTCCTGATCTTGTCAGTCAAAATAGTCAAAATTGCCTAGATCAGTCTATAATGAGCATAAAATTGTTTATCATCCCCCTAAGCATAAACAACCTTGATAGTGTACCCCTACCATTGTGTTGCATGATTTTGTCGATCATCTCTCAGCTAGTTCAAATAACATCTTATCAAACCTAAGTTAACTTAGATAACGTCTTACATAGGATAGATCATTCTTGAAACCAGACCAGATCTAAGTTACTTCCCTCAATCACTACGTTAAACAAACAACTAGCTACAATTTGATCTTGACTTCTGCAACACATCTAGCTCTCAGTCCCATCGGTTGTAAATGCCTATTCAAACCAGAAACTCTTCTAAAATTTTTGACAAAAGTAAGAAGTCCATGGTTGCCTTAGCTCAACAAATTCAAGATCTCAAGAGAGAAATATATGACATTCAAGCTCAATGAAAAGATTCAATGACACCTCTTGAGATAAAACTTCATGATATTAAGAACACTAGACTTCAACAAATTCTAAAATAATTACATAAGATGGAACAAGAAGTAATTGACAATCAAAAGACAAATCTCAAACAAGCTCACAAGACACCTTCACCAAGACAAAGACATTTCCTCCAAATATTGTCTAGATAGATAGTTTACACCTTTGGGGAAATCTATTGAGTCGAATTTGAAAGAGCTTCTTAAGCATAATCTTATCATATTGCCTAAAAAGACCACACGGGGATGTAAATTTGTGAGTAATTATTGTGCATATCATAGACAAAATAAACATAAGACTTTGAAATGCATGGAATTAAAACATAAGATTCAAGATGTCATTGATAATGGTGTCATTGAAATTTAAGATCCTAATGACTCACCAAAAGAAAAAGAAGGAACTACTTCTAAGAAGGATCAAAATCATGAACCTATGTCTAGTAAGGCTCCATATGTGGCCTCCATCCCTTCCATGATGCCTTCATCTCCTAAAATGTCTCAACAACAATCCATACCATCTCCTTCAAACAGTGAAACTTCCCATGTTTACCTTCAAGGGATATCTCCTATGGAAATCCAAGTTAATCCCAATATTGATACAAGTTCCTATAAAGATTTAAAAATCCCAGATCCTGTGCCATCATACACTTCAATTCCAAATGTACCCACTCCAGAGAGTCCGACTCAAAATGCTTCCCCATCATGCCAAAATATGGAGACCTTCCAAGAATCCCCTACGCCTATGCAAAATCCTATCCCTTCCTTAGAAGTGGTTCCATGCCAAGAGGATAACTTGAAGAATGAAGAAACAAGTCATATCATAAATCAAGATCAAGACACCAAAACTCCTCAATCCCATCTGATGATTGAAAATGATCCTATTTCCCTAGAATCTCATGATGATCCTCTTATACCTTTCCATTTCTTCCAGGATGACCCCCTTCCATCTCAACAACAAAACATCCTTCCAAATCCCATTCCTAATCCACTTCCTAAGCAAGATCATGATGCCTCTTCCACCTTTTCAAACAATCCTACTCAAAATGAAGAGTCAAACAACCTTCCTAATATATCCAATGGTCCTCTTCCATGTCAAGATCAAAGTATCCATTAATCTCCTTGTCATAATCCTCCATATTCACCTCAAGGGTCCATCATGCCTACAAATACCTCTCATGATCCTATCGTTCCTTACATTGCACCTCCATCTCATTAAAGAAAAGTGTATCCTACAAGTCAAAATATTTATAAAGGCAAAAAAGAACCCCTCCATATTAAAGAAACTGTTAAAGGTCATGGCCTCAAGGACATTTCTCAAGATGTTGGTATCTCTCATAAATCCTACATTTCTCTAGTTAAATCCAAATGCATGCCTTCTCCTTCCCCCCTTCCATCCATTATAGGTCCCTATATCCCTCCATCCCTTATGTGGTATCAACAAAGGCACATGTCTTTGAGTACCTTCCATCCATCTAAAATACCTCCATATCATTCCTATCCATTCATACATTCTTTTCCTTCTGCAAGCAATTTGGTTGCCAAGCATAAAAGTCATAAGTCAACTAATCCACATGTATTCAAGGATCAACATGTCGCATCTAATCGACATGTCAAAACAAAGAAAAATATGATCCAAAAAGAAAAAGAAAAATACAAAACACCATAAAGGCCCATAAAGAAAGAAGAAAATTCAAAAGTTATATGGTTCCTAAGGCACTTGTACAAGCAATGTGCTCTAAGGAACTACAAAAGCATGCAAAATAAAAAACCATGTGGATCTCTAAGCGGCTGCTTGAAGCACAACAGTCTAAAGAAAAATCAAAATTGGCATCCAAAATTGTTGTTCTTCCATCACCTCCTTCATCCATTTTGGGTTTTTATGCCCCAAAATCTGTAACCTTTCCTCCATCCAAATCTCAAAATATGAGATTCACTTCTCTTCCATATGTCCACCATCCCTCAAGATGTGTGCCAATGTTGATCTTTCCAATATTTCCATCTAGCCATACACAATTCTTCCAACATCCCATTGATTATCCAACACCTCTTTTCCACCCTTCCATCCCTCTTATCCAATCCTTTGCATAAGTCCTTGCCTTAGTTTCATTCCATTATCCTGCCAACATCTTTGAGCATACCTTCATAGCCATGGTCTATTGCAACTCATATTATAAGGGTACCATCCAAAACAGTGAGACGTTGGGGTCCTTCTTCCATCCCCTATCATGCCTCCATTATCTTCTAGAAAAAAAAAATGATGAAAAAGAAAAAAGATCAGAAAAAAAAAAAAGAGTAAAGAGAAATAATTTCATCCATGAGTGAAAACCACTTCTTCTGGCACCTTGGGCAAGTGCCATGATGAAAACCTAGCAAATAGGCATCATGTGTAATCTATTATCCTTTTGCACTTTATACAAGGGGAAAGTTCCATCCATGTACATCAATCTATTATCCTTCTTCCTCCATTATCCTTCATCCTCCATTATCCCTCATTCTCTCTATCTACATTCATATCCATTTTCCACCTTTGATCTTGACAAGGTTAAGGATCCTTGCAGGCTTCATGTATCCTATCTATTGCACTTGATCTAGATCCTTTAGATCCTATCCATTGCTTGCTTACATCCTTCATTACCACCTTTGATCTTGATTATCCTGTTTGTCCCTTATCCAAATTGATCCCTTGATCTTGATCAACACTATGGACAAAATGCAAAAACATGGCCACTTCTTTGGACCATATGGCTTCATTACGCTATATCCTTGCTTTGCTGCACTAAAATCCTTGCTTTACATCGCTAAAATCCTTTCTTTGCATCGTTAAAATCCTTGGTTTACATTGATATATCTGGACCCTATACTTGGATTAACATTGTAAGATAGTCCTTGAAAGCATCCACCATCATTCTCTTATCCATTATGTACTCAAAATCCCTTTTGCCCTTCTAGACACTAGGAACAAACATTAAAAAATCATAAAATGGCCTGAACAAAATCATAAAAATCATAAAATGTCTTGAAGAAATTCTAAAACTCATAAAATGTCTTGAAGAAATCCTAAAAATCAGAAAAAGTCTCGAAGAAATCTTTAAAAAAAAAGAAAGACAAAAAAAAAAAAAAAAAAAGGGAAAAAGAGAGAAAATGCCTTGGTGAAAACCTGATAAATAGGCACCTTGGTAAAAAAAAAAATGAATCTCTGCCAAGCAGGTGAAAACCTGGCAAATGCACCTCTTGTACTCAAGCACTCCATCTATCAATGCAACATTGGCATCCCTACTTTCATGCATCTTTGCTTTCGCCTGTACATATTTTAGTCACTTTTGTGACATCCTGGTTCGTTGGAACCCTCATGGCTTGAAACCGATCACTATCCTAGTCTTAGGGTAATCGACTAAGCAATTTACATGTCCTAAGAAATATCAACCAAGTCAACTTTATGTCAGTGAAACCTGGTCATCCTCTCCAAGTCAATCACCTGTCTCCCGACTACTAAAGAGTTTTTATCACTGAGTAAACAAGCAAAACAAAACTGAAAACAATTACTGAACAGTTTGAGCTATGCATGAAAATTTTCTTTGTGTTGTCTTTTATATTGGTTTTTGATTATTATCCCTCTGAGTAACTCGAGGAAGTCTATCTTGACTAAGAGGAGAAAGGATTGGGGGCATAATATTTCCTTTGTTTTCTTCTTATAGGAGTGATTTTGATGATCTGAAAACATCTAATTAGTTGGGTGTCTATGATAAGTGCCTTCACATTAAGGTGAAATCACCACACATACCTTGACTCCACTTATTTGAATGCTACAGGGAGGTTCCCATAATTTCTTTTTCTTTTTTGAGGGAATTTCTTTATTCTGCAATCCGGGTCCATGCATAATCTATCCAAGGATATGAATGAAAAAAGGGTCATTACAGACAAGATAATTAATATTGCACATGAAAAGCAAGGAACTCTGAATCTGCCTGTTGTGATTGTAAAACACTCAATGATGAAAATTAGGCTTTTCAAAATCCAGTGACTAGGTTTAGGTTGCATTTTGCATATCATTTTGCATTTTGTGAATTTAGAGTGATTTTGGTATGGTAACAATGATCTCTTTATCTTCTGCATAAGAGTTGGAAGAATCATCATTTCTCCGATCGAGTACTTGTGCATTGAGATGTTAGCTGCATATAGAAGTATCTTATATATATTCATACATTTCATTATCATTCATTTGCATTCATCTTATTGCATAGAAAAAATGAAAAATTTGCATTACTCATTACTCATTCACATTCATTTATTTGCATATAAAAAGAAAGAAAAATAGACATCCATGATCATTTGCATTACATACATTCGTGCTAAAAGAAATGTATACATATAGATTAAATCATATAGAAAGCATCTCATAATCGAATCAACACAAGTATGATGAAGTCAAATTGATCTCGTATATATATATATATATATCATATAAAGTCTCAGAGTACAAAATTATGTCAGCTGACATATACAAACTCCCATCGGAGCAAGAATCCTATAGGCTACAAAAAATGGGTGTGTCTACAAAAGATATCAGAGCTACAAAAAGAATATCTAGCTCTTAGCCTCTCCCTCATCGCCTGGTGGAGGAGGTGCAGCCTACTGACCGGGATCCTGACAAGGTACCCGAGCTCCCTTCGATCGTGCCATGTACTGTGAGTAGGGGACAACCTATTGTGCAACTAGAACTACTACATTGTACGCTGCAACATAGTATGCCGCCCTACTTGCCTAGTGAAGGACCTCCTACCACAAAGCTTCTATCTCTGCTCTCATCTCTACAACCTGATGGTCGCACTCAGCCCTAAGCTGTGCTAGCTATCGATCATGCTCCAATAGCTACGTGTGAGCCACTGTGAACTGTGACTGTAGCTCTACAAGATGTGCTCTCATCGACTGTCCCGCATCAGTCCCCTAGTCTCTTGCAAGCTCTCCACCCCCATCTCCACCTCCAGCTCCACCCTGATCCTCCCTCCACTGTTGGACCTATCTCAGTGTTTCTCTTTCCTCCTTGGCTATGCCCAATCTCACACCTATCCTCCCAAGGGATTCACCCTCACCTCTTTGCTGTCCAACCCTAGTTGGAGCCCTGCTGCTACTAGCACCAGGATCACTACTTGCCCACCTCAGAGCCTTGGCTCTCTGCCCCTATCCCTATCTTTGACCTTGTCCATGTCCCTATGTTGGGGCATCATCCTCAATCTCCTCAACATGAGGAGCTTGCTCAGTTGGATCTATGAATCTGGGGAATGGATGTTGCTGGAACCAATCCCTATAATGGGGAAATACCCTCGCATCCACAACATCATCCATGTAATCTTATCTCAAGCACTATAAACCAGTGAGTTCCTACGTACTCAAGACATAGGATAACCTCAGTGACCATCTCTTCCTCTCCTCATTAGCATATCTCGCATATGTTGTGTACTCTTGCGAGATCCCCTAAGGCCTACCATACTGCCTCATCACTCGAGATACTACAAATCACTCCACCATAGTTTGTGATCTACCAATAAGTGGGTGCGTAACAAAAATATCTTGATGTACCAGCTGCCAGTCATCCCATGGCTCTAGGCCCCTATAAGGTCTCCATATGATGGCTATAAGGTCATCTAATTGCCGCTGCCAAAAATCAGTTTTTCCTAGATGGGGCTGTGTAACATAATCAACATACCTATATATAATCGGCTGCCTAGGCTCTCTACTTTCATTGACAATAGGCTGACAAATGGGAAGGTGCTCCCAAGCTTAAACCTGTAAGATCAACACACCAGTGGCCATGCTCTTGCCCTCCCTATACACTATCTCATGCATCTCACGATACATGTGGGCTAATAAGAAAGAACCCCAGCCAAGCCTTTGAGGGGTCTCCATCAATCTCTCCAATATCCTGCCCCATCCACACTAGAATCCCTACTGTCCCCTATTTGGCATCAAAAAATACACGATAAACCCTTCTAGAACACAAGCTAGAGGAAACTCCTCACTGTATCAGCTCATCATGATGTCCCAACTGATGGAACGTGTCAAAATATCAAGATCCCTGAAGACATGCCTGACTGCCTGTAATCCAGGTAGTTGTGCTGCATCATAATCCACCTTATCCCCAGCAAAAGGGATATGGAAGATCCTATATACATCCTTGGGAGTGATAGTCATCTCCCCAACTGGCAAATGGAAGGCATTATGCTCTAAATGGAATCACTCAACCAATGTTGTGAGCATTATGTGATTCACACGGATGTCTGATAGCCCAAGAAGATGTGTCAAGCCGCACAAATCAATATGAGCTTGATCAACCTCTGATAACTAACACACTAATGTCATGGTAGGTGGATAAACACACCTGAAGAGCACATGAGGCAATCGAAACTGAAAAATTCAATCAACAAAGCATTAGAAAACATTCTGAATAAGCCTACAAGAGGAGTAAAACATCACACAAATCCAACTACGTCAATTGCAAAATCAAAATTTCAAGTTTAGACCTTAAAAAATGCTCACTGTTTTCCAAACAAAAAAACACAGAAGGACAACAACTCGTACGAGTCAGGATTGGGCTTCGTACGACAAAAAGACTCCCATACAACAAAAGATTAGACTTAGGATGACAAAATGGTCTTTTATGAAGGTTGTCATACGGCATAAGGGTGGGGTCCTAATGACAAAACTAATGGCCTCATACGACAAAAAAAAATTTAGCAGTTTGTCCTACGAGACAGAATCCTATCTCGCACAACAAAACGAGATTGGCTGACTTAAAATGTACGAAAACTTGAAAAATGAACAAAAAAATTCATAATTGAGAACATAAAGAGGCTTAAGATTGATCACTTACCGCTGGCTCATAATGTTGAGGTCGATTATGTCATCTTTGGTGCTTGAATCAATGCTCATGAGTAGGGACCACCATTTTCTTTGTAGAAGGCTTTTTTGAATTTTTAAACTTGGAGGGTTAAAATGAATTGAAAATGACACTTTTACCCCTTATATAGCCAAAACCCTAATTTTTCAACTTGCTCCGATGGACATGAAAATTGTACCCTTAGGTAATTCACCCATTCTGACTCCATTTTTGGGATCGAAATCAAAATTTGAGATCATTTTGCTAGTCAATTTCATAAAATTTGGACCACTTAGTGCTTTTCATCAAAAGCTCATTCTCTCTTCTAATTGTGCTCAATTTCTCATGAATCAACACTGAATCTCAATTTAATTTCTACAAATCAACATTGTGCTTAATTTCTTATCAATCAATGCAAAATTTTCAAAAATTCCTTTGTATCAATTTATGCTCAAAACAACTTACCATCACTCAAAATTTCCTATAATCATGTACCCTCGCTATCTTTCGATTTTGCTCCCGAGGGGGCATACTCGTGACCTTATGACGTCACATCTTCAATGTCGAGAAAATTTTCAAATCTTCATCGAAAGTCAAGAAAAAATATTTTTCAACTAAAGAAAATCAATCAAATTCTTATCGCTAGGGGCATCTCAACTTCATCGCTTTATATCAAGTTGAGATTTCTCGATCATCTGAATCAAATCAATCACTAGGAGCATATCAGTTTCATCACTTCAAATCAAGTTGATATTTGTCTTTTATCTAAATCAATCTCTTAACGTTAATCAGTTTCATCGCTTTTCATCAAGCTGATTATACATTTAAACTCAATCAAAAGTTTAAAGAGTATCTTTGATCACACGCTAAATCTAAGCAGGTGTTCAGTTTCATCGCATCAAATCAAGCTGGATAGTTTATTCTTCACTCATCGTATCTTGATCAATCAAGTTCAAGATCAATTTTTATCTTTGCTCGCTGTGTCTAGATCAATCAAGTTCTAAATCGGTAAGATAGGCTTCTTGATCAATCAAGTTCAAGTTTGGTATCTTTTGTTTTCTATCATTCCTAAGTTCAATCAAGTTCAGGATTGATATTGCTTTAATCAAACTTCATTCAGCTTCGTCACTTTGAATCAAGCTAAACACCTCGCTCTTCATCTAGTTCATGATCAATCAAGTTCACAACTAGTATCTCCTAGACATCAAACTATTCTTTGAACCACTGCTCACACATTAATTCAAAGAGGGTCAAATGTAATACCCTAAAAATGGTCATCTAAACCATGAGCCCCTAATCTCGAAAACGTCACCAAGGTCCTAACCAAAGGAAATTAAATAAATCTTGAGCACACAATTAATTTCCAAAATCATCAATGTCACATGGCAAAATTAATCACTCAATATTAATTAAATATTTAATTAATTAATTAAATCATTTTGAACAATTATCTTATTTATTTTAATTAAATATCTTTTGCATATTTAATTAAATAAATCATTTTGCCATTAAATCGTCAAAAAAGAGGAATTAATTTGAAAAATAAATAAAAATGGCCATAAATCTTCAAAAAAGGAAACAAATCAAGAAAGAGGAATTGGAAATTATGAGCACAAATCTTCAAAAAAGGAAACAAATAAAAAAAGGAATTAATTGACAAAAAAGAATTAAAATTTGAGAAAAGAAATCAATTGGAGATAATCTTGAAAAACAAATTAAAAATTGATAAGTAATCTCAAAGAAAGCAATTAAAGCAATTAAATATTAAAATTGAATGAAATAGAGAATAAATCAGTTTTTTTTGATTTTATCTTAATTTTAGTTCAATTTCCTTTAAAACTGAGAAAAGCATCCAATCACATCAATTCACCTGGATTGTGCTTCCTCTTGGAAAATCTTGACCGCTCATCATCATTTGATCTCAGTCGTTGGTTTCTTTCTGAATTTTCTATAAAATGAAGCCTTCATCTCTGATTCAAAAATCTTGGAGAATATATTGTTATTATGTTGTTTTTGCTTGAGATATTGCATATTAGTTATTTCATATTGCTTAAATCATTTAGCTTAAATATTCATATATTGCTTAAATCATGTTAAATTAATCTTGCATTCATCTAGGTTAAATCCATGCTCATATAGATTAAAAATCCTTCGTTTAGGTGTTGTCTAGTCACTGGATAGCTTAGCAATCTGAGAGCAATCTAAACTCGCATCTACTAGAAGGCAATGGGTCGCTTTGTAATGGTTTTTTATTCATTGAATATTGATTTACTAACCATGGATCTAATGACTTAATTGAAGTGTTGTGTATTCTAGATACAGATATAGGTCCACTTTTCACATGCATAGGTATCTTTGTTGACAGATGCATTAGCCATTGTTCTCAACTCATTGATAGAAATAGCCTTCATTTTTAAGTCGGTGTTAGGGCTATCAGGACTTTAAAAATAATTTCATCTTCGCTCAGAGTTCCACCACAACATTGAATTCCCATAAGAATCTCATTTACTCTTTCCATGAATGCAATAATCATTTCATCTTCTTCCATCTTTAGGTTTTCATATATCACTCAGTAACCATCAAGTTTAGAAATCTTCACTTTAGGGTATTAAGAGTCTCCAACTTATCCCATATAGCCTTTCCAGATGATTTTTCAGTTAATCTACATATTTGCTGATCAGAAAGTGCACACAAGAGGGCTTATCTTTCTCTACAATCATTCTCAAGCTCCTTGTCTAGGTTTGCCAGAGGAGGATCACCAGATCCTGGATTATAGGGTGTGACACCATTCTGTGTGATCTCCCAAATCTCCTTGCCAAGACATCTTAAATGAGTCTCCATCTGAATATTCCATACTGTGTAATTTGTTCCATCAAGCCTCGGTATATCCCTTCTAAAGATAGCTCTAGAAGAACTGGATGAACTTGAACTGTTGGTCTCCATAAGATCTTCCTCAAGTGGTTAAGCTTTCTACAGAGAGGACCAAAGCTCTGATACCAATTGTTAGACAATTCAGATAACCAGAAGACAATTGAGAGGGGGGGAAGTGAATCAGATATCATAGATTACCAGAAGCATTAACAATTTAAACATTAATACTAAAACCTAGAACAATAATACCAAAATAGAAGTTAATCCAATTAAGCATAAACAATAATCACAGAATAAAAGCCATTCACACAACACCAAGATTTGTATGTGGAAAACCCATTAAAGGGAAAAACCATAGTGGGAAGCCTACCCAAAGTTAGATAATACTTCTATAGTAAGTATGTGAATTACAATGAAGGGGCCTACACTTGCAGGAAGGCCAACAACCTAGAGCACACTGCTCATCACAAAAGGAGTATCACTTAGTACAAACAAATCCAGACTACAATCCAGAGAAGTGTTGAACTATGAAGGATAACATCTCCTATGCCAGAGTATAGTTTCGGTTTAAGCTCAATACCAAAGGACTAAATCCTCATAAATATAATTAGATCTCCAATGGTGGACCAACTCCTCTATCTGAATGATATTACATTAATCACACATTACATTCCTTGACCATGACCTCTTACATTAACCATGATGATCTACGATGAGATCTTACATCTATGTATACAAACCCTCGACCATAAACAATCAGGTCAGCCACTAGAAAATAAACCAATTACATAATTATAAACCATGTTGGCCTAAGGTCAAACAAATAATATCCAACACATAAGACATCCTGGAAATACAACAATAGGTCCTATCCACACATTACATCAATGTCGGTCCATAACCTAGATCAACCGAGACCAAGTATGTAATGCCCCACCAGGAACCCTAAAGAAAAACAACACAACTAGGCAACTAAAGGGTTGAACTTTTTTTTTTAAAAGATTAAGTGCATGAATTATAATAATTGCACATTTAATAACACAACAAAAGTCTAACACATGATTTCCTAAGGGTTACCAATGAAGATTAATTTGTAGATTATATTAACACCATGGTTAATCCAATTGTCCATTTTAATTAGGTAAATTAAATGCTTAAGGATAAACCTATCATACATCTAAATTCCATAATGAAAGAATTAAAGTATTCCAATGCATTTATTTTCCCATAGATCATACATACAAAAGATTAAAGCAATATACATACATTCCACTGATATAATATTACAATATCCATAAATACATGGCTTCCAAAAATACCATGGAATCCAAAAGTTACAATATCAAGGTTACATTACAGTTTGATACAATGACCACAAGGTCTCAACTGAACAATGATCATGAACAAGAGCTGGTAAATGAACCACGAACCAGGAAACACCAGTGAAGCCTTTCCTCGCCTAAAGATATAATCCAGAACATCTGATGGAAAGTGGCACTACCACCCGACCATGTGATCCTGAAATGGAACCACCCCACCATGCTAGGAGATAGTAGAGACCCTCAAGAAAGAAAAATAAGACAAGTACGATAGAACTACATGACTCTACAAACATCCATGTGACTCAACTCACAAACACTAGTGACTCTAAGGAGAGAGTGTCATCGCATGGCTTAAGGTGGTTACCCTGGTAGGCCTCCATAGGTCCCAACCCCCATCCTGGATTATCCTAGTAACCTCTCCTGAACCTTCATCTCCATCTAAGCCTCATGCGGACCCTACCAATCCTTTCGTGAAGATAAGGTGATAAGTTTGCCATTCCAGACCTTCTCACCACATCTTGAGCCTATACAAGCACTCAACCATGTGTGAGGAATATTATCTTAATTAATATTTAATCTACCCACCCCCTAATCAATTATTAGGTTATCACTTCTTAACTGACTTTTGAGGGGTTATCCTGCCATCCACTTTGAGCATGGCCCCCACTCGAAAGCCACTCTCTCTCATAGGACACTAACAAGAAAAGTCTCTCTATGAGAACTCTATGGTGAAACTGATAGCCATATCTAATCCTGACAAACCACAGGTGAAGGATACACAATCAATAACCCATGATTGACCATTTGGAAACATAACACACAATGGCTCACATCAATAGGGTTATACAACAACACCTGACCAAGGGGTATAACAACATATGACATAACGACAACTCAACCAGAATTGCAACGAATTTAAGCTTGACTGCAACACCTTTTACACAAGATCCTAATACAAGCAATATTTTCTTTAAACAACCAAAAGCATTAATTACTTGCAAATACTGGTATTTCAGAAAAGTAGAAAACAGACCTCATTGATGAAAGAAAAGTAGAATTGTCATTTAATCAACAAGGCTAAATTAAGCACATAAAAATTAACCTCCTAATGTATTTCCAAGCATAAATATAGAATCTTAAACTATAAGCTTTTCTGGAAATAACCAAATTTTGAATTAATTATATATATATAATAATATAATATAATTATATGAATATATATATATACATCGTATATATATCATATACCTATAATCATACTACAATATATATATATATATATATGAATTAATTTGCATAGTATTAAAATAATACTTAATGACATAATGCATATATATATATATAATAAATTAATTAGAAACTGAATCATAAAACACTGGGCACATAAAATGAATGTACCAAACTCTGGAATGCACAAAATTTAAACCAGGGAAGCGAATCATATTAACTCCGACTCCTTGCTACCACCCGGCAGTACATGCTACCATACGGTAGCAGGTGCTACCGCCGGTAGCACTGCTACCGCATGGTAGCAGGTACTACTGCCACCTTACGGTAGCAGGTGCTACCGCCGGTAGCACTGCTACCGCATGGTAGCAGGTACTACTGCCACCTTACGGTAGCAGGTGCTACCACCGATAGTTGTACTACCGTCTGTAGTCACTACCAAAATTTATATATATATATATATATTTTATTTGTTTATTTTTTAAAATTCCATAACATAAAAATTATAAATTTCCATTTTCAATCAAATTTATTTCCCTAGAATTTATTTAATATAATTTTCCCCAAAATAATTAAATAAAGAAATTTCCCCATATTTTTTAATAACCCAATAAATTTAATTAAAATTAAATTTATTTCTATAATAACTAAATAATTACACAGAGATGTACAAATATTGACAGAACAACCACAACAAAATATTGAAACAACAACCAAACAAGAGGAAATATTTTCTCTGGTAAATCCCATTTTCTCCCAAAACTTGCAACTTTCATGCAGAGTAAAAATCTTGGCAAAATTTGCTAGAATAACTTTTCCAAAATCCTCACAAAATTTAATCCACAAACACCCAAGAAATAACTTCTTTCCATAAACTAGAATTAATCTCAGGAATGGATTTTAGCCAAAATCATGAAATAACCAGAAAGGGGTTTTGGATTTGACAAATATTTTAACACACGTCAATCAGAAAGAGGGAAGAGATAAAATATTTTCTTTAAAAACAACTAGAAGAGGCCACCCAACCTGTATATCTTTCCTGGAAGATTCACATGGAAGAACTCAGTCTTGTACCGGTTATCCAAGCCAATACCTCTTCCAGTAATCCTCGGCTAATTTCTTCTTCAACAAAATATTGCTTCCAAAATAATTTTTCTTGCCCAAAATCTTTGCCTCCTTCTTGTGTACCAAAAAGAGAAAGATCTATTCTTTTTGACCTAAAATTTTAGATTGCATATATTTTTTTTCCCCTAAACCTAATATTTAATTATAGTAATAAAAGCAATTTTATTTTCTTTTTCTAATTCCTAACAAAGGGATAAATTAACACGCAATAAGCAATAATCATTTTTTTCTTTTCTTTTCTCATGCAAACTAATTAATTTTCTAAACAAAGAAAATAAAGCAATACTTTAATTCTAATATATTCTTTTATTCTTTCATTTATTTATTTAAAATTCTAGGAAACAATAAATGAAATTAATCTAATTTATTTTTCACTAAAATTTAAATAAAATATAATTCAAATACAATGCAACTTGCAATCTAATTTAATAATTTCTTTTAATTAATTAAATTTAAAATATCAATGCATAAAATACATAATTCCAAAAATAACAACTATGAGATAACTCCATAAATTTAATTAATTAATTAAATCCACTAAACACACAAACTGAGCAAACCCCTAGCAAATACTCATAAATAGATAAAATGACAAAATACGATGGCCAAACAAACCTTCAAGACGACCAACTGATGACACTCATAAGAGTGTAACTAGGTAATATAGGGTTAACTACTACTTCCTCCACTTCCATCAGATAAATATAAGGCATGCTCAGACCTGTGAAGCCAAGTGGAGATGATACCCCATACCTACCTGGTACTTGTACCTGCAATATCTTACATCACCGAACCACACATGCATATATACAATATAGAAAACACGACATGCACACTGATGAAGGAGAATTGTGATGTTCTCTGTCTCACCAGAATGAGTGAAGGAAAATCGTCCCCTTGCATCCAATACACTTGCAGACACGCAACATATAATTCCACATTGCATAGATAAAATAAAGTGTCAGTACATAGCAATAATCCATAAAATGCGATAAATCACAAGTACTGAAATACTGCAAATAAATTATGCATCTCATATCTAGATAAAGCATGAAATAATGTCATATAAGTCTGAATAACACATCATGGTAATGTATCCACTAAAAGTAAACAATAATAAAATATGAGTCTAATGAGTTCAAATGAGGAGGGGTACTACATCACTGAGGAACTCCTTCAAGAATGTCAGGAAAGCGCCTCATTTCAAAAATGCATGGAGAGACTCATAGAGGTTGACAAAGAAAAATACCTACTCATTCTAACAAGCAAAGGAGTTAGGATTCCTGAAGACTTTGACACTGAAATATTTAGGACAAGGTCTCGAAATTACACTTATCAAGAACAATAGAGAGAAGAGGAAACACGTGACCTTGAGCTAAAAATACCTGAACAACATAACATACCAGAACACACCCATACCCAAACTAGGGATAACGAAAGAGAGGAACCCTTTCCTTGGCAAACAAATGCACCCCTAGTTTCTCTTACACAACAAATGCAAATGTTGCAGAAATAAATGCAAGACATGCAACAAGGGACCATAGTGCGATATTCCTTAAATGAAATTTGTTCTTACCCCTTTGATAGAAGGTTAAACATGATACCTTTTCCCCTAAATTCAGAAATACCCAAATATGACAAGTATGATGGTAAGACTGATCCCCGTGATCATGTTTGGGAGTTTTGTACCATGACTCTTGTATTTTCTCATGATGACACTTACTTGATGAGACTATTCCCAAAAACTTTGGGAGGACAAACAATGGAGTGGTTGTCTAAACTTACACCTCCCATTAGATACCTTGATGAGTTGGTCAATTAATTTATCACACAATACTCCTACAATATTCAACATGCAATCACCATGTTGGACGTATGTAATACCAAACAAAAAAAAAATGAAACATTCATGGTTTTTCTTCAATGATGGAGACGAATGGTTTCGAGATATCCTCGAGATGCTCCTGAGTAAGAAAAGATGGAAATCTTTATCGACAATCTGAACAGTGAGATGAGTTATCTACTCAAGCTCCAGTGTATACCATCTTTTGCCCAATTAATAAAAAATGGAATCCAAGTAGAGGAGGCATGTATCAAGAAAGGAATATTGAATTTCTTCAAAGAAGGGTCCAATTCATCCAACTCTCACTTTAATAGCCAAAACAACAATAACAACTTAGACAAATCCAGGATTTGGACCAGAAACAAAAACACTAGTAATGAGGGAGGCACTGTTGCTCATGATGCTAAATCCAAACAACCAGTATTGTCTTTATCATGTAATCCTCAACCTACCAAGGATAAAAAAAAGGTGTCAACACAAGCACTAACACTTATGCACCAAATACCAATCAAGGACCTTCAAATCCAAACACCACCAACAATGCTAAAAAAAACAACACAAATCAAGGAACTAATCCAACTCAAAGGGGTAACACCAACAATTTCCCAAATAAACGCATCTACACACCATTGGGACAATCCTTAGAATCAACATTTTGCAAACTCTTGGCAAACAAGATTATCACATTGTCAACCATAAACAATTTTGAACCCCAGATCAAACCATCTTGGTGGAATGACTCACACTTCTATGTTTTTCATCAAAACAAAGGACATCAAACAAACAATTGCATGAGACTTAAAAACATTGTTCAAGACATGATTGATAGAGGTGATTTAACAGTTGATGGTCTCAAAACAAATGGTGATCATGATGCATTTTAAAATCCTCTTCCAAATTACAACAAGGAAGGAACTTCATCATCAAATGATACCGGAGGAGCTCGCATAAACCATGTATATAATAACACCATCAATCACATATGAACATGAGTCAATCAATGTAACCACTCAAGCTCAAAAATATGTCTTGAAAGGGCATACATCAACAACAACTATTCTCCCCAAGACTCAATATGATTTGGTAAGTCAACTGTGGAAGACTCCTGCTCAGATATCCATACTTGAGCTACTAAAACTTTTGCCAGAACATAAGGACATCTTGAAACAAGCACTCATTGAAACAAACGTACCTCAAGATCTGGATATTGATAGATTTCAAGCCATGGTGGCTCACATGATAGGGCCTCATAATCTCACCTTTTCTGAGCATGATAATATATCTTTGAGCCATCCACATAATACTCCCCTTCACATTGAAGTCTTAGTCTGCAAACACCAAGTTAAAAGAGTGCTAATAGATGGAGGAGCTGGTCTCAATATCTATACCTTGAAACTTTTTCATGCATTAGGCTTCTCTAAACAGTCTATTGATCCACACAAAAAGATCACCATCAAGGCATATGATGATGAAGAAATATCATCCAAGGGAACAGTAATCCTACCTATTTAGGTAGGACCAATACAAAGAGACACTATGTGCCAAGTCTTAGACATAGAACTCACATACAATATTTTATTGGGTCATCCTTGGATACATGAAATACAACAGTACCATCAACTTACCATCAATGTGTCAAATTCCCATATAATGGACAGGAGATTTCCATCTTTGTTGATAATAACCTCTTTCAACATTGCAATTCTATGGGGGCAGCTCAAGATAGCTTGGTTCCACACAACAGGGAAGCTCCCGCTTCCTCAGCACTGGAAAAACATCAAGAAAAGCTTAAATCTTTATCCACAGCTTTCAAGCAAAAGATGAAAATAAAAGAACAAGGCATGGGAGAATACTCTTTTGAACCCATGTGCTTATCCACATTACCAGCATCACCAAAATCTCATGGACAACCTTATGCATTGACACATCAAGAAACACATCCTATCACCAAGTTTGATGGCAAGTTTATTCAACTGGGTACACTAGCACATGAATCTGAAGAGAAAGACATCCTTAGTTGGCTCTACAAAGATGAGGAAGAAGTCTGAGCTGCTACTATAGAGGTAGCCATACCAACACAATAGTATGGCAAAGGATTATTGATCATGCAATGGATGGGATACAATGGCAAAGGACCTATAGGCAAGTGTAAAGAAGGCATTATAGAACCATTGGACCCTCCGTCACAGTTTTCTAGAGACACAATGAGACTGGGATATGGACACAGTCTACCTCCAAGGCAAAAGAAGAATAAATATCAAAAACCTTAGTGGAAAGCAAAGAAGAAATACAATGCGGACTCATGGCAACATGCACTATAGTAATCAGCCAAAATGATAAAGAAAGAGTGAGAACACCAAGAAAATGAGAAACAATAAGAGGAGTTGGCCATTCAGAGAGAAGAAGCATCTTACAAGAAAGTACACCATGTCCAAGAACCTATTTAAGACAAGGCAGAGTCACCTCCCAAAGAAATTACTACTCCCCAAGGAGAAACAATGTATGAATAAATGCAAAGAGTACAAGCACGTTCTGATTCAAAATTAGAGAAAACTACAAAGCTGATATCAATTATCAGGGATCTCTTTTCACCCTAAAAGATACCTGTCCATAGCACTAAAAGACTCTAGGAAAATACTTCTAAAATTGATTCTAATGATTTTGAGTGGGGTACTTGTTCAAATATTACTAAAGATATCCCTGACAGTGCTATTCATACACCCCTTTCCACAACATATCTACGAAGCTAAGGAAAATGAGCAGTGACACTACAAGCAAGTATACACAGAAGATGATACCATCGAAGACCTCGACAATATCATTAACTTTCCCAATATCCCATACACTTTTCATGATATCACTATTATGACACTTTCCTCAGCTGACCTGGACCCACCAAATGACTCTTTACCACTCGTATTTCTTGATTTAATAGACTAGGATCAACCTGAACACCATGACATACCTATTTTCCCAGATGACGAATCCATTATCCATTACCTATGTACAGTTAATCTAGAAATAGACTCTACCAGTGAGAAAAGTAATGATGTCTGCAATCAGGAGGGTGCCAAGTCTCTTAGTCACCAAAATGAAAGAAATAAAGGATCTCATGCTGAAAAATCAGTCAATTGAAGCACTAGATCACAAAAGAGTAAAAATAAAGGGTGCATCTGAGGGTGAAAACCTTTTTAAGGCACCTAAAGATGGGAGACTTGACACTCTTCCTGAACATTATCAAGAGTGATCACCTATATTGATTGAGCCCACTCAATCAATCAACATTGGTATAGAGGAAGCAGCTAAAAACATAAACCTAGCAAAGTCTCTAACAGAAGAAGAAAAATCAGATTTTATCAGATTCTTCAAAGAAAAGAAAATCAATTTTGCCTAGTCCTATGCTGATATGCCCAGAGTAGATCCAAACTTAATCAACCATCATTTATCCATTGCTCCAGGAGCTAAACAAGTCAAACAAAAGTTGAGAAAGATGAATCCGCATGTATCACTAATGGTCAAAGTTGAACTCAAGAAGTTATTAGACATTGGATTAATTTGACCTATAGACTATGCTGAATGGATTTTAAACATTGTGCCAGTTTCAAAACTAGATGGAAGTATTAGGATATGAACAAATTTTAGAGATGTTAAAAAAGCCTATCCAAAGGATGACTTTCCTTTGCCCAACATCAACATAATTTTAAACCTCACAGAAGGCTATGCAATGCTCTCATTAATGGATGGTTTCCTTTGCCCAACATCAACATAATGGTAAACCTCATAGAGCTATACACTTGCAGACACACAACATATAATTTCACATTGCATAGATAAAGTAAAGTGTAAGTACATAGCAATAATCCATAAAATGCCATAAATCACAAGTACTGAAATTCTGCAAATAAATTATGCATCTCATATCTAGATAAAGCATGAAATAATGTCATATAAGTCTGAATAACACATCATAGTAATGTATCCACTAAAAGTAAGCAATAATAAAATATGAGTCCAATAAGTTCAAACAAAGAGGGGTAGTACATTCCCCCCCGCTAAGTCCTGGAAGCCTAAAAAAAATAAGAATACATCTCTCTCATCTTCGCTGCATCCTCCTAAGGTGCCGAGGTCTCATCATTTGGGTCCCATAGGACCCTTACCTAGTCGATGGTGTGACCCCTGAGGATCAAATCCCGATGCTAAAGAATGCACATGGGCTCCATGGAAAGTTGCCCATCCTCGACCTGCAAAGAGTTCCAATCAAGAACATGTGTCACATCAAGATGATAAGGTCAAAGAACTGAAACATGAAAGACATCATGGATGTGGGATAGACTCGGTGGCAAGGAAAGACGATAGGCAATAGGTCCTATCTTCTCAAGGATCTCAAAAGGGCCAACAAACTAAGGTGCCAACTTAGAACCCTTTCCATAATGGATCAGACTCTTCCATGGACACACTCTCAAAAACACAGGTCGCCAACAAAAAAATGATGATCTATCCTATGAGCATCTGCATACTTCTTCTGCCTCTCCCGTGTAGCTACCAAATGCTCATGAATACGCTCAACCTATTGCTCCATCTCTAGAAGAATATCTGGTCCTATAAGCACCCTGTCCTCTAGCCGATACCAACTCAAAGGAGTGTGGCAAGGATGACCATACAATGCCTGAACGGGGGACATACCTATGGAGCTATGATATCCATTATTATAAGAAAACTCCACTAGATAGATATAATCCTCCCAGAGTGACTGCTAGTCTATAACATACATGTGAAGCATGTCCTCCAAAACTTGATTCACTCGCTCGGTCTGACCATCTGTCTCTGGGTGATAAGCTTAACTAAAGTTCAACTGAGTCCCCAAAGCATGCTGAAATGAGGTCCACAATGTTGAGGTAAAGACAAGATCTCTATTAGAGATGATCCACCTCAGAATCCCATGCAATCTCACTACATCTTCCAAGAAGACTTGTGCCACCACTGCTACCGTATAGGAAGCTCGAATAGGAACAAAGTGGGCAACCTTTGTCAATCTGTCAACTATGACCATGATGGCATCATGACGACGTGAAGAGACAGACAACCCAACAATGAAATCCATGGAAATGATATCCCATTTCCAATCCAGTACCAAATTAGGCTATAAAAGCCTTGCCGGGTGCTAATGCTCTGCCTTCACCCGCTGACACTCTAGACACTTCAACACAAAATCAGCAATGTCTCATTTCATACCAGCCCAATGATAAATCTGTCTAAGATCTGCATGCATCTTCTTAACACCTGGATGTGCCGAATAAGGTGCACGATGGGCCTCAATCATGATCAAAACATGAAGACCCTCCAAAGGAGTACAAAAATCCATCCAAGGTGACAAAGAAGTCCATCTCCCTCAAGGTTATATCCAGAAAATATACCCTTTAAAGACATTCCGGACTCTATCATGACTCTAACATCCTGATACCAAGTATCCTGAGGAAGAAATCCTAGAATCCTCTCTCTCAAGTCTACTGCAAGGGACAATGCTGAAACTTCATGTCATCTATGACTCAAAGCATTTGCCACTATGTTCTCTTTCCCCTTAATATAATAAACCTCAAAATAATACTTGCAAAAGAATTCCATTCATCTCCACTGTTGAGCATTCAAGTTCGGCTGCATGAATATATACTGCAGACTGTAGTGATCGCTATGGAGCTCAAACTGACACCCTAACAGGAAATTCTGCCATCTAACCAAAGCATGAACTGTAGCTACCAACTCTAAATCATGAACTAGATAGTTCAACTCATGGTTCTTGAGTTTGTGAGACTCATAAGCAACCACACATCCATCCTGCATAAGAACTGCACCTATACCTTCCAAAGAGGCATCTGTGCATACCATAAAATCTCTAGATGGATTAGGAACTACCAAAATCAGAGCACTAATAAGGAGTTCCTTCAAGGTCCGGCAAGCTGCCTCACACTGCTCTAACCAAACAAACTTCTTCCCTTTCCTCTGAAGAGAAGTAATCAGGTGTCCTATCTGGGAAAAACCCTGAACAAAGTGACTGTAATATTCGGCCAAACCCATAAAACTCCTAACTTCTAAAATGTTGGTTGATGCTGGCTAATCAACAATGGCTTGGATCTTTAAAGGATCCATGGATATGCCTTCTCCTGAAACCACATGACCAAGATAGTTCACCTCAGACAAGAAGAAGTCACACTTCACCAAATTGGCATAAAGTTGATTCTCCCTCAAGCACTACAATACCTGATGTAAGTGACCCTCATGTTCTTCCATAGTTCTAAAATAAATCAGAATGTCATCCAAGAATAGAATGACAAAATGATCTAGGTAGGTGCAAAAAACCCCATTCATGAGGCTCATGAAAATTGAAGGCACATTCGTCAACCCAAATGGCACTACTGTGAACTCATAGTGACAATAATGAGTACAAAATGTTGTCTTATAAATATCTGCATCCTGAATGTGCAACTAATGGTACCCAGATTTTAGGTCAATCTTAGAGAACACCTTTGCTCCCTTTACCTGATCGAAAAAATTATCTATATAAGGCAATGGATATCGATTTCGGATGGTTATCTTATTCAGTTGTCGATAATCAATGCATATCTAAAGAGAACCATCTTTCTGTTGGCATTTTTTATGTTTATGTTGTGATTGTCATTGATGGACACACACTTGTACTAAGAACCCCTTTATATGTAAGAGCTAGAGCTCAACCAGTATTTGTTCCAACCGGTATGTTGTATTCTAGTCTTTAGACTAATGATTTTGTAGAATGTGTTTCCCAGTCTGAAGTGGCATGACGACCCCAAGTGGTTTGTAGATCTCAACCGGTACATGGGAGCAAAGCGGCATAACACATTCTTACCAGTCTTCATTTTTGTCAAACCAGCAACCGGTATTTTGTATGAACCGGTAATACTTTGTGATGAGTTACCAACTGGCATTTTGTGATGGGTTACCAACCCACCGATTAATTGATGGTGCCGACACACTGATGGTGCTTTTTGTGTTGTGTTACTAAGTATGTCTAGATTCATTGAACCTAGGAAATTGTAATGTAATCCTATTGGACCGACATGAAATCAGATTCCTTTAAAAGGACATCATGTCTAGGGTTTTGGGTTGTTGCTATGACTGAAAGGGTTTATGTTGTGGCTAGGGTTTAAGGTGATTATTGAGTTGTTGTAAGAGCGATCTTATCTGAGAAGATCGAGTTGTAAAATAGAAAGAGATAGAGAAGACTGAAGTAATGCTGAAATACATTAGCAGTGAGCTATACTGGATCTAATCAAGCAGTTTGTGCTATAAGATAGATCAAATACTTGTTGATTACTCACATCTTTGACAAGTCTGTAGCCCTTAATCGGGTAGGCCTCAAAGCCTTTGTAAAATCCTCTAACAAGGTGGTTCACTTCTATGAATCTGAAATCCTCTAACAAGGTAGTCTTTAATCGGACTTATCTCCTAATAGAGATTGAGATTCCTAATAGGATCTGTTCTGGTGAAGAACATTTTAAGACCTTAACCGGTCTGGTTTCTATTCTGCAGATAGTGACTTGTGAGTTCCATCTCACCGTGGTTTTTCCCAGTTGGGTTTCCACATCAAATATCTTGTATTATGGTTGTATTGCTTTTGTGGGTGAATGCTTTATTCGCATTTTGGTTTGCATGTGTGATAACCGGTCTGTCTGTTAGATTGTTTTACCAATTTATCTTTAGACTGTGTAAGTGTTTAAGTATAGAGATTTTTGGCATACTAATTCACCCCCCCTCTTAGTATTCATCAATTGGTATCAGAGCCTACCTTTCTATAAGTTTAACCACTTGGAAAGAGATATGGGGGAATACACTTTGAGGGAACTTAATCAATGACTCACTAAGTCTGAGCAGGCCTATGATGATCTTATGGTAAAATACAAGGCATCTCAAGCAAAAAGGAGAGAACATGCAGAAAAGATGATGGAGCTATCTGAAAGTAGTTCTGAAGATGAAGCTAATATGGAAGCCATGATTATAGAAGTGAATAAGCTGAATGATTCAAACTCCAATCTGAGAAAGGAGTTGGAAGGACTGACTATCCGGTTTAGTCAAGAGCTTGAAAATCATAGGAAAGATGAAGATCGGGTAAAGGACAGAGATCATGAGATCTCCAAGTTGAAACAAGAGATTGTGCCCTGACTGCTCGCCTTCATGAGAGTAGGATGGAAAAGGAAGAAATGCAAGGTGAACTAAACATAGCCATCTCTAAAAATGCAAGTCTAATGGAGACAAATACTGCTATTTCCAAAGAACTCTTTAAGTCAAAGGAAATACTTGCTAAGTTTAGCAAAAGTACTATCAAGCTAGAGCAAAAGCTTGAGTCATCTAGACTGGTAAAGAATACCAATGGTCTTGGTTTCTCTGGACATGAGGAAGGAGAATCCTCAAGAACAAATGCTGAAGCATCAAAGAAGCAACCGGCACTCAAAGAAAAAGGTAAGCAAATATTCAAACATGTTTGCTTTAACTGTCTTAAAGAAGGACACACTGCCAATGTATGTAGGAGCAAAGCCTACAATAATTTTCCATATTTTATCAACAATGTACCTAGATCCAATAAGTTCAATGGTCATTGTTATGCATGCAATAAGTTTGGGCATAGAGCATCTAAATGCAGGTCTATCATGAACAATACCAGAAAATATCCTCAGAGGACCTAAGGAGCTGGTCCAGAATCTTTTGTAAACCTGAACCCTAACCAGTTCAATGCCTACAATTACCAGTCAGGCAACAGTGGTTACCAATTGGCAATCGAATGGAGAGGAAATTGCTAGATTTGTCATGGACATGGACACACTATGACTACATGCAGAAGGAAGAATGGAAATATGATCAATGGACCTTGGAGAGCACCTGGATTGGTTTGCTATCACTGCAACAAACCAAGTCACATTGCAAGATTCTGCAAAAGCAGAAAGAGTATATTTGATGATATACCAGTCACTCAGAAAGGAGAAGTTGATGTTGAAAAAGCTCAAGTGGACATGAATAGAACTTGGAGGAAGAAACCAACAATGTTGGAAGAGGAACTGGTTTCTGCACCTAGTGTGGAAATATTGGAACTGGTAAACTAAGCTCCAAAGAGGCTTAGGGGGAGCAAATGGTGAAATGATTGTGAACCCCCAATTACACTGGTAAAAGACCTTAATTGGTACATGATACCTATCACTTGGTAGAAGACCAAAAATGGTAAAGGAGGCAAATTAGGGTTTTCGCCCTAATAGAGGAGCATTAATGGCGGTAGGTGAGAGACATGTATAAAAGCATATTTCAAATCATTTCTCACTATCTATTTTTTAGCGAAGAAAAGTTTTCAAGTGCAGAGCAGAGAAAAGGTGATTTGAGCTAAGATTTCAAGAAATTGATAAATCTTGAAGGAGATTCAAATCCAATTTGCAAGCGATCGGGGAGAACACAAAGCGGTGATTCAACAACCGACGGAAAGTGGAGTGAAGCAGAATTAGGAAGCCCTAAATTTGCATTGTAAAGGTATTTTTCATGTTCTTGAAAATACTCAACAATGGCTTCCGCATCTCATACCAGTTCCAGTACATCCATTGAGTCAGAAAGTTTTATTCAGAGGAAGTCCAAATATAATGCCTTATCACAAGTTCTAGCTGGAGTCATAGTTGAAGAAGGAATTTCTGATTATATTGATTGCAAAATAGAAGACCTAGGGTCTTTAGCTATTCACACCCAGTTAGGTTTATTTTGCAGCAAGGACAAAAAGATCAAACCGGAGTTTAGTATCTTAGAGAAGAAGAAACTCCATAATGCAGTATACTTTCTAGAAGATTTTATGGAGGATCACATCAGGATCATTTTGAGCAGAGTCCATGGTGACAAGATGCACCTGGAGAGGATGCATGATATCACGCCTCAGGCAATTCATGTAGTCACCAGTTTTTGCAACATAGGGGAAGTGCTAGCCCTAAGAATGGTAAGAAAAACCGAAATGGCCAAGCTCACCAGTTCAACAAGTGACTCATGGGGTATGACAGTTAATCCTATCAAGGATGATCTGGTGAAATATGCCTGCATGGTGATAGGCTACATAATGTTTTCAGCCAGTAGGATTAATTATGTATCTGCTGCAGTGGTAAATACCGCTTACTGGATGATTAAAGAGGATGCATCTTTTGACTTATGCACCGGTATGTAGAGGCAACTCCTGTTGAATCGAAAGGTGATCAAATAGGACAATGCACTGAGGTTTAAGTTTGGACAACTACTGATAGGGTTGTTCTTCTATTTCCAAGGCTACTTTCTAGTGGTCTCCTGACCAACCGGTAACCAAGCAGATCAAGGAAAGTATACAAGCCATTGGAACTGGTTACCCTGAAGTACTGAACAAATATTTTGATGAGTTTAGAAGAAAGATGAGTCAAAGGGTAAGGATATTAGGTGATATAGTTAAGAAATATGAAGATGACATCTGTTTCACCATTCAGGTGGACAAATGCTTAATGGAGGCTGTTGAGCCTAGAATGGAGGAAGTGGAGCCAATGGGCTATGAAGTTATGTATGATATGCTGGAAGGGCATGCCTCAACCCTTATTGCCTCGCCTCTTGATCCAAAGGCTAAAAGGATCGGAACCTACTTGGAGAGGATTGCACTGGCTGAAGAACCATCGATTAAGAAAGGAAAAGAACCAGCAGCAAAGAAAGCCAAAGCAGTGCCTGTAGCATCGACACCGGCTACCACTGCAACTCCAAGAGTGACCAAGTGGTCACTGGCAAAGAAGAAACCGGAGGAGACACCAACAAAAGTATTTGAAAGAAAAAGGAAGACAAAGACAAATGAATCAGACTCTGAAGAGACTGAGTCTGATGAAAAGCCAAAGAAGGCTAGACAGACAAAGAAAATGAAGAAGAATGAACCGACGGCATCCACGGTGGTAAATATTGATATCTCCTCATACAAACCTTTGACACATTTTCAAAGGACAGTTAAGAACATTAGGAGAAAATTAATTCATGATTTAGTAGATTATTATGATGATTTTAGTGATGAGGAAAAGGAAGAAGTATTATAGGAAATCATTATTTATTTGTGTAAAAATGATCGGTCGCCATTAGAGATTAAATCTCAGACACCAAATTCTTTATTTAAAGCATTAGATAATAAATGGTGCATTTCCATTGAAAAAGAACAAGAGATTAGGGAGAAAGTCTTTGCATAGTACTTTCTCGACCTCTCAAACTCAGAATTATTTGATGTCCTAGATCAAAATAAAGGTCTCTTCTTCACAAGGAGAAGAAGACTCTGGTTGTTGGAGGGGAGAATTGATGATGTTGAAAAAGATACTCATCAGCATATGGATTATGCTATCAACTCTCACAAAGCAAAAATGGCCAACCTCCTAGTGGAAAAACAACCGGTTGTATCCAAATTGGATGAAGTTTTTGATGAGGAAGGAAACCTGGTTGAAGAACCAATTAACACTATTGATGTCGATGCCTTGGATGTAGAAGATGTCACTCAGGACATACCTTCTGAGGGAACAGAACAGGGGCAACAAGCCGAATAGGGTGGTGAGAAAGCTAAGGACACACAATAAGTGACTCAAGAATAGGAAGAGAAGAAGAGGATGGATGAAGATGAGAAAAAGAGAAAAGAGGAAGAGAAGAGAAAAGAGGAAGAGGAGAAATGAAAAGATGAAGAGGAGAAGAAGAAAGAAGAGGAAAGGAAGAAGAAAGAAGAAGAGGATAAGGAAGAGAAGAGGAAGAAAGAAGAGGAAGAAAAGAAGAAGAAGGAAGAGGAAGAAAAGAAGAAGAAGGAAGAGAAAGAAAAGAAGAGGAAGGAAGAGGAAGAGAAGAAAAAGATGGAAGAAGAAGAAAAGAAGAAGAAGGAAGAAAAAGAGAAAGAAGAGGAGAAGAGGAAAGAAGAAGACAGGAAAAAGAAAGAAGAGAAAGATAAGGAACAAAAGAAAGAAGCAAAGAAAAGGAAGAAGGCAGAAGCAGACAAGGCATCAAAAGCAATGGAGAGCACTCAGATGGAGACTCCGAAGGCAACCAGGAGTCAAGCCAAACTGGCTGATATCTCCAGTCCTATAGATCTCCAATCTGCAAGTGAGTCAGAGCTTATGCAAAGCATCAAGGTTGCTCAAGAGCGCCTTGAGATCATTCGCATGAAAAAGGAATAGGACATAATTCAGGCGACTATAGACACCCTTACCAGTTTAATCCCTGGTACCAATCTTCCTGACACTGAATCATCACTAGCATAGCTCAAACTACTATGTACTGTAGTGGATGGTCAGGTGCAGAGCCTGGAAGAAGCAGCTAAGGAAAACGTCAAGAAAGAGCACCAAAAGGCTCTTAACATTGCTTTGGTGAAAAAGATGAATGAGCTTCGGTCTGAACTGCTGAAAGACCAAAAGGACATAAGGAATGCCTTGGATGAGGGAAACTTGCTACTAAGCAAAATCTGTCAACCTCATCTGTTCTGTGATGATGTGCTAGCCAAGAAGCAAAAGCTTCAAATGGACTTACAGTCCTACTTGGGCACATTTAAGACACCTTATGATTCCTTTGCAACATATCGGCAAACCGTTCATCGGTTCCAGATCTAGTCAGCCAAAATAGAGCAAGAGATCAGTACACGATCTAAAGATTTGCAGGAGCTACAACTAGTTTTACCTCCATGTCTGCAAATTCTTTAGAAGTGTTATCTAAACCTGGATGCCTTGACAGTCACACAGGAGTTGATCACAGTTGATGCCATGGAGCAACAAGTATACTAGATGCAAACAGAAAAAGAAGTGCCTACCTCCTTACTTGAGTCCTGGTCTCTATCCATGAAACAATTTTTGCAGGACTATAAATCAGTTTTTGACAAGTATTATTCATTGTTGTCATAAACTTTTTATTTTTTGGAAACAGGGTTGTTCAACGATACTTTGTCATTGTTGGCAAAGGGGGAGAAGTATCTATTTTTGGTTTTAAAATTTTGATCTTTTGATACAGGGGGAGAAGTACTTTATCTATTTTGAAGACAAATAGGGAGATGCATCTATTTTTGAAATTTTGATATATGTTTTGATATATGCTACATGCTCTATATGCAAAATTGCTATACATTGTGTTGATTAAGGGATAGTGTATATGCTTAGGGGGAGCAATTTTGTTAATGGCAAGTTTTTATTGTAAAACACTTAGATGTCAAAATTTTATTTTCCTAAGTGTTGCCATCAATGCCAAAGGGGGAGATTGTTGGCATTTTTTATGTTTATGTTGTGATTGTCATTGATGGACACACACTTGTACTGAGAACCCCTTTATATGTATGAGCTACAACTCAACCGGTATTTGTTCCAACCGGTATGTTGTATTTTAGTCTTTAGACTAATGATTTTGCAGAATGTGTTTCCCGGTCTGAAGCGGCATGATGACCCCAAGCGGTTTGTAGATCTCAACTGGTACAAAGGAGCAAAGCAGCATAACACATTCTTACCAGTCTTCTTTTTTGTCAAACTGGCAATCGGTATTTTATATGAACCGGTAATACTCTGTGATGAGTTACCAACTGGCATTTTGTGATGGGTTACCAACCCACTGATTAATTGATGGAGCCGACACACTGGCGGTGCTTTTTGTGTCGTGTTACTAAGTATGTCTAGATTCATTGAACCTAGGAAATTGTAATGTAATCCTATTGGACCAACATGAAATCAGATTCCTTTAAAAGGACATCATGTCTAGGGTTTTGGGTTGTTGTTGTGACTAAAAGGTTTTATGTTGTGGCTAGGTTTTAAGGTGATTGTTGAGTTGTTGTAAGAGCGATCTTATCTAAGAAGATCGAGTTGTAAAATAGAAAGAGATAGAGAAGACTGAAGTAATGCTAAAATGCATTAGCAGTGAGCTATACTAGATCTAATCAAGCAGTTTGTGCTATAAGATAGATCAAATACTTGTTGATTACTCACATCTTTGACAAGTATGTAGCCCTTAACCGGGTAGGCCTCAAAGCCTTTGTAAAATCCTCTAACAAGGTGGTTCACTTTTGTGAATTTGAAATCCTCTAACAAGGTAGTCTTTAATCGGACTTACCTCCTAATAGAGATTGAGATTCCTAACAGGATCTGTTCTGGTGAAGAACATTGTAAGACCTTAACCGGTCTGGTTTCTATTCTATAGATAGTGACTTGTGAGTTCCATCTCACCGTGGTTTTTCCCAGTTGGGTTTCCACGTCAAATATCTTGTGTTATGGTTGTATGGCTTTTGTGGTGAATGCTTTATTTACATTTTGGTTTGCATGTGTGATAACCGGTCTGTCTGTTAGACTATTTTACTAGTTTATCTTCAGATTGTGTAAGTGCTTACATACAAAGATTTTCACCCCCCAAGGTATTCATCACTTTCTTGTTAATGAAGATAATGGGCACACCCCAAGGAGAAACACTAGGATGAATGAATCCCTTGGCCAACAATTCCTGTATCTACAATTTCAACTCACTCAATTCTTGAGTAGTCTTCCGATATGGAGCTCTTGAAATAGGTTCTGCACCAGGAACCAAATCAATGCGAAAGTCTATGTCTCGCTTCAGAGGGCATACCAGGAATATCTAATGGAAACACATTAGCATACTCTTGAAGAATAGGGTGACTATCAAGAGTGATTTCTTCACTCCCCGACTCATCCACATCCTCAAGAGTAATTGCAAAAAGCTGACACCCTCTACGCATGCACTGCTTAAGTTGCATAGCAGAAATCATACGTAGGGATATCGGTCTCTGAACTCCAACAATCTCCACTTCTCTGCCAAGGTCATCTAAACACTCCATTGTCTTCTTGTGACAGTCTACATGAGCACTGTGAGATGATAGCCAATCCATCCCCAACACAACTCCATAAGAACCCAAAGGAATGACTCAAAGGTCAATTGAGGTAACTATGGTTCCTAGGTCCAAATCACAACTAAGAATAAAGGCATCTACAGAAACACGGATACCTATAGCCAACTCTACTTGCCACCTATCTGCCTACTTAGTAGACTTGATTCTGCATCACTCCATAATGGACAAATAAATGAAAGAATCTAAAGCACTAGAGTCAAAAAGTATAGAGATAGGGATTCCATGCAACATACCCGCTGCCTCAATAACTATACCCTGATGATCATCTTGACAGTCATCCACTGCTGCAAACACTCTATGGGATCTCCCTGCATCTCCCACTGTAGGCTCTGATGCTGCTGGCCTCTAACTACCTGTATTGTGGAAACATTGAGGGCACTGCGCGACTATGTGGCCAAACTACCCACAAGAGAAGCAAGCTCCTCTACCTAGTCCTCTATTACCTGTCAGCCCACTAGACTATTGGAAACTTCCCCAGCTAGGGGTGTGAGATGCACTCTGTGAGGACTGCCTTGAAGCTCTCCAGAAATAGCTCCCATGTTACACTGTTAATGCACACACTGATCTTCTCCTCCTCTAATCTCCAGTAGATTGAAGAAAAACTATTGAGATGCATAATAGCACATCTCACCTTGGTGTTGCTACTATATGGGAACATAGCGAAACACTAATCCAAACTGATAAGCTAGGTCTCTACCTCGAGACCGGTACCCATACCATCAAAGAAGGGAGGGTTGGACCTCATCAGGTTCTTTATGTGACCCAAAGAAGGTGGATCTGAGTCAGTAGGAATCTCCCTCCTCTTGGGTGATCTCTCCCTCTCCCTCTCTCTCTCCTCTAGAACCTGCTAATGCAATTCCTCAACCTGAGCATGAATAGGCTGATCAACCTCAGGCCTGGGGCCTAACCTGACCAGAACCTCCTAAAACATCTGTCTCAGCTCTTCCCTTTCGACAACCTATTGTTCTGCATGCTAAGGATCTTGATGAGCTGATTATTGTAGCTCAACACACACATGAGTGGGTGGTGGTGAAGGACTTTGACGGCCAGAACCACAGCCCCATCCTCCACCTTGGCCTCCTTTGCAACCACCCGTACGAACACCTCCCCTAGCTTTCCTAGCCATGACCTAGCACTACAAAAGACAAAACGGTTCAGATCTAAGGCAAGGATAACACAAGAGAAATACAAACATTAAGACCTAAGTAAAAAGGTCAAGTTGAATAGGCTCACTACAAACCCAGAGTACCCAGTGTTGAAACTTGGGCTTTGATACCAAATGTAATGCCCTGCTAGGAACCCTAAAGGAAAACAACACAACTAGGCAACTAAAGGGTGAATTTTATTTTTTTTAAGATTAAGTGCATTAATTATAGTAATTGCACGTTTAATAACATAGCAGAAGTCTAACACATGATTTTCTAAGGGTTACCAACAAAGATTAATTTGTAGATTATATTAACACCATGGTTAATCCAATTGTCCATTTTAATTAGGTAAATTAAATGCTTGAGAATAAACCTACACATAAATCCAAATTCCATAATGAAAGAATTAAAGTATTCCAATGAATTTATTTTCCCATATATCATACATACAAAAGATTAAAGCAATTGAATTTACATTCATTCCACTGATATGATATTACAATATCCATAAATACATGGCTTCCAAAAATACAACGGAATCCAAAAGTTACAATATCAAGGTTACATAAAAGTTTGATACAATGACCACAAGGTCTCAACTGAACAATGATCATGAACAAGAGCTGGTACATGAACCATGAACCAAGAAACACCAACGAAGCCTTTCCTCTCCTGAAGATGCAATCCAAAATATCCGATGGGAAGTGGCACTACCATCCGACCATGTGATCCTGAAATGGAACCACCCCACCGTGCTAGGAGATGGTAGAGACTCTCAAGCAAGAAAAATAAGACAAGTACGATAGAACTACATGACTCCGCAAACATCCATGTGACTCAACTCACAAACACTAGTGACTCTAAGGAGAGAGTGTCATCGCATGGCTTAAGGTGGTTACCCCAGTAGGCCTCCATAGGTCCCAACCCCCATCCTGGGTTATCCTGGTAACCTCTCCCAAACCTCCGGCTCCATCTAAGCCTCATGCGGACCCTACCAATCCTTTCGTGAAGACAAGGTGATAAGTTTTCCATTCCAGACCTTCTCACCACATCCTGAGCCTATACAAGCACTCAACCATGTGTGAGGTATATTATCTTAATTAATATTTAATCTACCCACCCCCTAATCAATTATTAGTTTATCACTTCTTAACTGACTTTCGAGGGGTTATCCTGCCATCCACTTCGGGCGCGACCCCCACTGAAAAGCCACTCTCTCTCATAGGACACTAATAGGAAAGGCTCTCTATGAGAACTCTATGGTGAAACTGATAGCCATATCTAATCCTGACAAACCACAGGTGAAGGATACACAATCACTAACCTATGATTGACCATTTGGAAACATAACACACAATGGCTCACATCAACAGGGTTATACAACAACACCTAACCAAGGGGTATAACAACATATGACATAATGACAACTCAACCAGAATTGCAATGAATTTAAGCTTGACTGTAACACCCTTTACACAAGATCCTAATACAGACAATATTTTCTTTAAACAACCAAAATCATTAATTAGTTGAAAATACGGATATTTCATAAAAGTAGAAAATACACCTCATTGATGAAAGAAAAGTAGAATTGTCATTTAATCAACAAGGCTAAATTAAGCACATAAAAATTAACCTCCTAATGTATTTCCAAGCGTAAATATAGAATCTTAAATTATAAGCTTTTCTGGAAATAACCAAATTTTGAATTAATTATATATATAATAATATAATATAATTATATGAATATATATATACATCATATATATATCATATACCTATAATCATATTACAATATATATATATATGTATGTATGTATGTATATATATGTATATATGTATATATATGTATGTATATATATGTGTATATGTATATATATATGTATATATATACATGAATTAATTTGTATAGTATTAAAATAATACTTAAATGACATAATGCCCATAATTAAAAAACATATATATGAATATATATATATATATATATACATATATATATTTATATATATACATATATATATATATATTATATATAATAAATTAATTAAAAACCGAATCATAAAACACTGGGCAAGGAAAACGAATGTACCAAACTTTGGAATGCACAAAATTTAAACTAGGGAAGCGAATCATATTAACTCCCACTCCTTGCTACCGCACGATAGCATATGCTACCGCCGGTAGCTGTACTACAGTCGGTAGTAACTACCGAAATATATATATATATATATATTTATTTATTTATTTATTTTTTTAAATTCCATAACATAAAAATTATAAATTTCCATTTTCAATTAAATTTATTTCCCCAGAATTTATTTAATACAATTTTCCCCAAAATAATTAAATAAAGCAATTTCCCCATAATTTTTAATAACCCAATAAATTTAATTAAAATTAAATTTATTTCTATAGTAACTAAATAATTACACAGAGATGTACAAATATTGACAGAACAACCATAGAAAAATATCAAAACAACAACCAAACAAGAGGAAATATTTTCTCTGGTAAATCTCATTTTCTCCCAAAACTTGCAACTTTCATGCATAGTAAAAATCTTGGCAAAATCTGCCAGAATAACTTTTCCAAAATCCTCACAAAATTTAATCCACAAACACCTAGGAAATAACTTCTTTCTATAAACTAGAATTAATCTTAGGAATGGATTTTAGCCAAAATCATGAAATAACTAGAAAGGGGTTTTGGATTTGACAAATATTTTAACACACATCAATTAGAAAGAGGGAAGAGATAAAATATTTTCTTTAAAAAACAACCAGAAGAGGCCACCCAACCCACCCAACCCGTATAGCTTTCCTGGAAGATTTACGTGGAAGAGCCCTATCCTGTACCGATTTTCCAAGTCAATCCCTCTTCCAGCAATCCTCTGATAATTTCTTCTTCAATAAAATAATGCTTCCAAAATAATTTTTCTTCCCCAAAATCTCTACCTCTTTCTTGTATCCCAAAAAGAGAAAGATCTATTCTTTTTTACCTAAAATTTTAGGTTGCATATATTTTTCCCCAAAACCTAATATTTAATTTTAGTAATAAAAACAATTTTCTTTTCTTTTCTAATTCCTAACAAAAGGGATAAAGGGATAAATTAACATGCAATAAGCAAAATTCATTTTTTTTCTTTTCTTTTCTCATGCAAATTAATTAATTTTCTAAACAAAGAAATTAAAGCAATACTTTAATTCTAATTTATTCTTTTATTCATTTATTTATTCTCATTTTTTTTCTTTTCTTTTCTCATGCAAATTAATTAATTTTCTAAACAAAGAAATTAAAGCAATACTTTAATTCTAATTTATTCTTTTATTCATTTATCTATTCTTTTATTTATTTAAATTTCTAGGAAACAATAAATGAAATTAATCTAATTTATTTTTCACTAAAATTTAAATAAGATATAATTCGAATACAATGCAACTTGTAATCTAATTTAATAATTTCTTTTAATTAGTTAAATTTATAATCTCAATGCATAAAATACATAATTCCAAAAATACCAACTATGAGATAACTCCATAAATTTAATTAATTAATTAAATCCACTAAACACACAAACAGAGCAAACCCCAAGCAAAGACTCATAAAAAGGTCAAACGACAAAATACGAAGGCCGAACAAACTGACAGGACGATCAATTGACGACACTCACAAGAGTGTAACTGGGTAAAATAGGGTCAACTACTACCTCCTCCGCTTCCATCGGACAAATATAAGGCACGCTCAGACTTGTGAAGCCAGGTGGAGACTATACCCCGTACCTACCCGATATTTGTACTTGCAATATCCTGCATCACCAAACCACACATGCATATATACAATATAGAAAACACGACATGCACACCGATGAAGGAGAATCGCGGCGTTCCCTGTCTTATCAAAATGAGTGAAGGAAATTCATCCCCTTGCATCCAATACACTCGTAGACACACAACATATAATTTCACATTGCATAGATAAAGTAAAGTGTCAGTACATAGCAATAATCCATAAAATGCCATAAATCACAAGTACTAAAATACTGCAAATAAATTATGCATCTCATATCCAGATAAAGCATGAAATAATGTCATATAAGTTTGAATAACACATCATAGTAATGTATCCACTGAAAGTAAGCAATAGTAAAATATGAGTCCAATAAGTTCAAACGAGGAGGGGTACTACATTCTCCCCCCCAAAACTAGGCTTACTCCTGGAAGCCTAAAAGAAATAAGAATACACCTCTCTCATCTTCGCTGCATCCTCCCAAGTTGCCAAGTTCTCATCATTTGGGTTCCATAGGACCCTTACCTGGTTGATGGTGTGACCCCTGAGGATCAAATCTTGATGCTAAGGAATGCGCACGGGCTCTATGGAAAGTTGTCCATCCTCGACCTGCAAAGAGTTCCAATCAAGAACATGTTAGGTCCACACGCTTGAGAAATGATCTGCAAATGCCAAGTCTCAAACAAGATCACTAGCAACATCCTCAAACTCTATCAGAAGCTGCACCAACATTACTTAGGAAATTCATCAAAGATCTCCACCAAAAGCTCTGCTGGTGAAACCCTCGTCAGAACTAGAAACCAAGCTTCTTAGCAAGCATGACAACATCCAATTACCAGACCAAAGCCAACTAATCAAGTATGAGTATAAGCATCATAAACAAGCCAATTCCATCACCAAATTATATTGGAGTCTACCGGATCATGCCGGATCCAAGTTAATGAAAAAACCACTCCGGATCATGTCAGATCATGTCGGGACCGGAAGAGTGCCGGTAAAGCATCCAAACAGTTAGTGTTGACATCAATGACAAAAAATCAATACAACACATAATCAATCCCACCAAATAACCAACAGAATCTTACAATCTATCTTCTACGCATAGTCTAGCTACCTGATTCTTTGATTGATCTTAATTGATTACATTCTAATGCGTAATTACAAATATATACATCTATCCAAAGGATCCAATTGGCCCAAAAGGGATCAAAACCCGAGAAAAAGACCTAACGTACAAAATAAACAAGGTTAGCCTCCACTAAGGGATTCCTCCAGAAAATCCAAAGGATGAAACGTAGATCGTAGGAAAAGGTCGGCCACATGCCAAGGAGCATTAGAATCAATGCCTAAGACTCCATAAGTTTTAGAATAGGTTCTGGTAGATCACCATAATAGGTCTCAAGAAATCGGTAATAAAGGAACAACTGGTTACCATAAAATGTCATGGAAAGTGGTGGCGATATCTTGCCAAAAAATGATCCAAATGCGATGCGATCTAGAAGCAAGAATGATGATCAAGCCTTCAAGTAGAATCCAACTCCACATGATCCAATGAGCTAGGACCAGGACACATAGAAAGGAAAACCAAAACTACAAATAGAAAAAAAAGCAAAAAGGAAAATGTTTTTGGTTAATACAAAATTGTTGTGAATTGGGGATGCTCCTAGATCAGAAATCTGGGGTTATTGAAAAAAAGTGAGCCTCTCACTTTGTCAGGGTCAAAGGGAAAGCACGATGGTCTACCTCTTCTTGAGAAATCCAAGATGAATCTTCAACTAGTCTATCCTTCCACTTGACAAGATATTCTTTATACTGACTACTCTGATTACTACGCCCAATCCTATTGTCCAAAATCTCTTCAATCTAATCTGGTTCCTTCTAGGGTAACTATTTCTCCAATTTTGCAACACTGTTCTCACTAAATTTTGGTTCATGGTACTCTTGAAGATATGCAATGTTGAATATAGGTAGACTATCTGTAACTCAACTTCATATATATTTCTTGAACTAAACCTCTTCAAAATCCTGCAAGGTCCAAACTTCTTCATCCACAACTTATTATAAGTCCCAACCGGGAATCTTACGTATCTCAGATATACCATCACTTCATTTCCAACTTCAAATTCCTTATGTCTCCTCTTCTTATTTGCCTTCTCCTTATACTTGTTTTTTATGTCTTCCAAATGTTGCTTAACCCGAATATGCAATGTTTTCATGTGATCTGCAAAGTCTTCTACTTTTAAACTCCTCTGATCTTCACTACTAATGTCTCTCAATTATGATATCCCTCTAGGATGCAATCTCAAAAGGTGTTCTTTCGGTACTTCTATTTACTAAATTGTTGTAGGCAAACTTAGCTTGTGCAAGGATTAAATCCCAACTTCTGGTTTTATCTCCCACTAAACATCTCAATAAATTTACCAAACTTTGGTTAACAACTTATGTCTGACCATCAATCTATGGATGAAAAGTAGATCTGAACTTCAAATATGTCTTCATCTTCCTTCAATTTTTTCTCCAAAAATAGCCAACAAACTTAGTGTCTCTTTCTGAAACTATGCTCTTAGGTAGTCCATGCAATCTCACCACTTCTTTGAAAAATAGGTCTGCTACATGCAATTCATCCAATGTCTTCTTAAAAGGTATAAAAAGAGCCATCTTCAAGAATCTTTCCACTACCACAAATATAGAATCATTCCCTCTTGGTGTCTTAGGGAATTCAAGTACAAAATCCTATTGGCCATTTGGTGGAATTGATTATGTGTTGCATTCATGCCAACACTAGTTGTTTGGATGCTTTACCGACACTCTTCTAGTCTCGGTAGGTTGAGTGGTTTTTTGGTTGATTTGGATCCAACATATTTGGTAGGCTTTGGTATAAATTTGGTAATGAAATTAGCTTGTTCATGATACTCATGTTTATATTCAGTAAGTTGGTTTTGGTCTGATGATCAGATGCTATCTTGTTTGCTTAGAAGCTTGGTTTCTGGTTTCAGTGAGGGTTTCACCGACAAAGATTTTGATGAAGATCTTTGACAAATTGCATAAGTGGTTTTTGTGTAGCTTATGGTGGATTTTTAGAATGCTAATGGTGATCATGCTTGAGACTTGGTGGTTGGAGATCATTGTTGTAGCATGTGGACCTATACTGGGTCTCGATTGATCTAGGTTATGGACTGACTTTAACGTAAAATGTGGATTGGACCTCTCGATGTGTTTCTGGGATGTCTTATGTGTTGGATATTATTTGTTTGGTCTAAGGCCCACATGGTTTGTAATTATGTAATTGATTTATTATTTGGTGACCGACCTATTTTTTTATGGTCAAGGGTTTGTATATATAGATGTAAGATCTCATTGTAGATCATCATGGTTATGTTAGAGGTCGTGGTCAAGGGATGTAATGTGCGAATAATGCAATATCATTAAAGAAGAGTATTTGGTCAATCATTGGAGATTGAATTGGGTTTATGTAAGAGGATTTAGTCCTCCAGTATTGAGCTTAACCAAAATTATACTCAGGCATAAGAGATGCTATCTTTTACAGTTCAACACTTCTCTAGATTGTAATCTTGATTTCTATGTAGTCAGTGAGACTCCTTTTATGATGAGTAGTGCACTCTAGGTTGTTGGCCTTCCTGGAAGTGTAGGCCCCTCAATTGTAATTCACATAGAAAAAGTATTATCTGACTGTGGGTGGGCTTCCCACCATGGTTTTTCTCTTTACTGAGTTTTCCATGTATAAATCTTGGTGTCATGTGGATGGTATTTATTCTATGATTATTGTTTATGCTTTATTGGTTTAACTTCTATTTTGGTATTAATTTTTTGGGTTTTGGTATTAAAGTTTTAACTGCTAATAGTTCCAGTAATTTGTGACAACTGATTCACCCCACTCTCTCAGTTGTCTTTTGGTTATTTGAACTGTCTAACAAATCCATGCTTATATCCTCCCAAGGTCTTACCGATACTGTGAAAGTTTTATACAATCCAACATTCTAACTACTACCTTTTTCAACATGACAAACTCTATAGCTCTGCACATATCTCTTAACATCCTTATGAATCTAGGGGCGAAAGTACTGCTCACTCACCAATGCTACTATTTTGTCAATGCCAAAATGTCCAACTAAACCTCCACTGTATTTCTCCTTTATTAGATTATCCCTCATAGAACTCTTAGGTATTCACATCTCAACTCTAAATAACATTCCATCATGAATGAAGTAATCCAACCATTTTCTTCTATCAACCATAACCTATTCTCTACATGCTTTCCAAGGTTCTACAAAATCTAGGTCTTCATCATACAAGGTTTTCAAATCTTCAAATCCTAATATTGTCACTCTCATCTCTGTTAGCAAATTCCTTCTCCTATTCAATGCATCAACAAATTTGTTAGATTTCCCACTTCTATGCTTCAACACAAATGTGTAACTTTGCAAGAATTTTACTCATCTCATATGTCTCTAATTAAACTTACTCCGACTATTCGAATACTACAAAGCTTGATGATTTTTATACAACACAAACTCCTTAGGCAACAAGTAATGTCTCCACTTATTCAAGGATTGAACTATGGCATAAAACTCATGATCATACACTAAATATCTCCTCTAGGCATCATTCAATTTCTCACTGAAATAGGCTACTACTCTTCCTTCTTGATTCAAGGCTGCTCCTATTGTTGTTCCACTTGCATCACAATCCACTTGAAATACTTTATTGAAATCTAGTAAAGCCAACATGGGCTGCTCAGTCACTTTCTGCTTCAACAGTTCAAAACTTTTGTTTACTCTAGTGGTCCACTTGAATTCCTTCCAATCTCCTCTCATGGTCTCAGTCATAGGGTTACAAACTGAACTGAAATTTTTGATAAACTTCTGGTAAAAACTAGCCAATCCATGAAATGATCTTACCTCTCCAATTCTTTCTGACATAGGCCATTCAATAATTTCTTTCACTTTCTTAGGGTCCATCTTCAAACCATCTTCAAATATCACAAATCCCAAATAGACTAACTCATCCTTCATGAAAGTACACTTCTTGATATTGATCAACAACTTTTCTTCTCTCAATCTCTGCAAAACTTGTCTTAACTACAACAAATTCTCATCTCTTATCTTATTAAAAATTAGAATATCATCCAAATACACAATAACAAACTTACCCAATAATTTCTTCAATACCTCATTCATTAGCCTCATGAAAGTACTCGGTGCATTAGTCAATTGAAAAGGCATCACCAACCATTCATACAGTCATTCATTTGCCTTAAATGTTCTCTTCCACTCATCACCTTCTTTGATCCTAATCTGATGATATCTACTCTTCAAATCTATCTTTGTAAATTATTTTTCTCCACTCAAACAATCCATTATGTCATCCATCCTAGGTAAGGGAAACATATATTTCACTGTGATCTTCTTTATTACTCTGGAATCCATACATATTCTCCACTCTCCATTCTTCTTAGGTGTTAATACTATTGGTACTGCACAAGGGCTTAGAATCTCCCCGATCAAACCTTTCCTCAATAGCTCCTATAGTTATCTATTTAGTTCTTCATTCTCTATTGATGTCAACCGGTGTGCAGCTTTTTTAGGCAAACTAGCTCCGAGAACCAAGTACATGCAATGACTAATAATTCTCATAGGTGGAAATCCATCAGGTACATTATCTGAAATGATGTCCTCATATTCTGTCAGCAAATATTTTATTTCTTCCAAGTGTTCTCCTTCTAGTTTCGGTCTCTCAGTCTTCTTAGGAATTTAGGAAAATCACACATTCTCATGTCTCAGTTCATCCAGGAATTTCCTTCCATCTACCAAACAAATTCTAGCATTCATAGAGACTTCATTATTCAAAGGTTCCTCCAAAGGTAGTAAGGTTTGTTTCATCCCATTAGCCATAATAGTGTATGTATTCTTCCTCCCATCATGTACTACCTGTCTATCAAACTGCCAAGGTCTACCCAATAGAAGATGACAAATATCAATAGCATAATATCACACAATACTTCATCATGTTAATTTCTAATTTTCAATTTCACCAAACATTGTTCACTTACTAACAACTTATGTTCATCCCAAATCCATACTATTTGATAAGGGTTAGGGTGTTTCAATCTCTCCAATTTCAACTTATTCATCAACTCTTTTGAAACAAGATTATCTGAACTATTGCTATCAATAACAACTTTACAACACTTACTGGATACCTTAAATTTGGTCTTGAATAGATTCTTCCTCTACAAGGGCTCTTCATCTCCTCCTATATGACACAAAGCTCTCATCATTATCAACAATTCTCCGTCTTCCAGTTTATTGTCTGATCTAGTGGGGTTTTCTTCCACCACTACTTCTCTTCCGGTAGTTTATGTCTTCTTACACTTGAATGCATGATGTCCTTCTCCTCCACACTTAAAGCAGGTTCCTCTAAATGTCCTCTTGTCTTGTCTTGCAAAGTTCTCATTCTGGTAACCATCTCGTTCTCTCCCTGGGTAGAAATTTCTATCATCCTTCTAGTACGAATTACCTTCTTTGCTCACTTCCTTTTCCTTGCTCTGATCTATATTGGTTTCTCTTCCTCCAATATATCCTCTTCTGCCTTGAAATCTTCCTTCAGTAATCCTTCCACCTCTACCTCTCTGTCTCTGCTCATGTCTTTTGTTTAACTTCTCTTCTGCCTCTAGGGCATACTCATAAGACTCTTCAACACTCTCCAATTCGATCATACTCAATTCATCTTGTATAGAAAACCTGTAATCCATTCAAATATCTTTCAACTTGTTCAACTTCATCATCAACATATTTGGATCTGATATTCAACTTGTAAAATGCTTCGGTGTACTCCTTCACACTAGATTGTTTTTGTCTTAAATTTTGCAACTTCCAAAACAAATCCACTTGATAATTTGTCGATACAAACTTTGACTTCAACTTAGAAATCATTCAATCTTATGTCTTAATCTTCTTCTTTGTCTATCAACCTGCAAATTCTCCCACCAGAGAGATGCATGACCTTTCAACTAGGTACATGCATATTTCACCTTCCTCTCTTCTGCAGTGTTTTCAAAATCAAAATACTTCTCCATCTCCAAGATCCAATCTATCAATTCATATGAATGCAACTTCCCATCATATTCCAGTGGGGTAAAATGAGGTTTAGTGTTTTCCCTACTCAAAACCCTCAAAAACCTTTCCTCATCCGGATCAACCACCAGTAGGTTTGCTTGTTCTATCGGGGCTTTTTCTCTTTCATTTTCACTTACATCTTCAATGGGTCGGCCTCTCCTTTGGGTTGTCTCCATGACTTCTAATCGGGCTTCTATTTCTTGCAACATCTCCATCACAATAGGGTCTACATTCCCATGTGCTCCACCATTCCTAGTTCCTCTTTGTCCCATCATTAACGCTAGTCCTCTGAAGCTACAGGTCAGATCCGCAATCCACCACCCTACAAAAAAAATTTAGGACATGCAACCTCTAGAAGGAGACTTCACTCTGATACCACTTGAAGTAGTCACCGATGAGGAGGGACCTCAAAGAGATCAATATGGACCAGTCAACAAGAGTTAACAAAATGGAAACACAAAGATATGATGGAGGAAATGTAGAACAGATTGTTTAATATTATGGCATGAAATTTAATTAAATCCAATCGGTGACAACCGAGTTACAACATACCAGCTCACAGGCCTGGTAGAATAGGTAACAACCGGAACCTTGAATCTTACAATCTATCTTCTATGCATAGTCTAGCTACCTGATTCTCTGATTGATTCTAATTGATTACATTCTAATGCGTAATTATAAATATATATCGATCCAAAGGATCCAATCGACCCAATAGGGATCAAACCTCGAAGAACAAGACCTAACATGCAAAATAAACAAGGTCAGCCTCCACCAAGATATTCCTCTGGAAAATCCAAAGGATGAAACATAAATCATGAGAAAAGGTCATCCAAATGCCAAAGAAGATTGGAATCAATACCCAAGGCTCCGCAAGTTTCAGAATAGGTTCTGGTAGATCACTAGAATAGGTCTCAGGAAACCGATAACAAAGGAACAACCCATAACAAGAAACTATCATGTAAATTGGTGGTGATATCTTGCCAGAAAATGATCCAAATATGATGCGGTCTAGAAGCAAGAAAGATGATCAAGTCTTCAAGTAGAATCCAACTCTACAGGATCCAGTGAGACAAAATCAGGACACACAGAAAGGAAAACTAAAATTGCAAACAGAAAACAAACAGAAAGAAAAATGTTTTTGGTTGATGCAAGATTTCTGTGAACTGGGGATGCTCCTGCATCATATTTTAATTCTTTTGAGCTTCAGAAAGAAGTTTTGTACTTGTTTGTATAAGTTTTGTATTGTTGCTCCGACAAGTTGAGCAAATCCTTACCATTTGAGGATGGATTATTATTCCTCTAGCAAGAGGATATGTTGTGCCTCACTATAAAGGTTTATGAGGTGTTATTGGAATTATGTTTTGTCCATGTTTATGTGTATTTGTCCTTCTTGAGGCTTTTTACTATTTTTGCAACTTTGGCATTAGGAGCTTGATGGATTGTTTCTTGAAGTATAGTTCTTTCTGGATGATTATGGCTATCATTTATGCTTTGGTTGAATGTTCATGTGACATCATTGTGATGCTATTTTTATGTTCACCCTATGGTATTGGTCCATGGATGGGAGAGTGGGTTCTTGCATGTGTAGGACCTAGGTCATGAGCAATAGATCTCTAGGAGGGGATCTAGACCTATGGAACCACATGAATAGTTTATGTTTAATTTAAAGTGATAACCATAATAATTGGTTTGTGGATTTGGGTAAATATGATTCACTTAATAAAGATAATGAAATTGAGATTATGCCCCAATGAATCCCAAGGAGGAGGTTCCAAGATCTAGAATTGGGAAGATCATTGTTGTGGTGTACCGAACTCCCTTGTTTGGGTCCAAGGTGGACACAGGTTCCACATGAGGATAGCATATGATGACACTCTTCCCTACATGTGTCCACTATCCTTATGCCTTTGTTGTTGATTATGCCTCTGGGATTTTATTGATTTATGACTAGCCTTGTAATTTAATTTGGATTCATTTCTTTTGCTTGTTATCTTATGGTTGTCATGTTGAGTCCCTTGGTTATTAGATACCACACTAGGTCTTGAGTGTGAGTTGGAACCCCATGTCCTCTCCTAGCATGGGGGTGGTTCCTATTTGGTTCCACGTGGTTAGGTAGTTTGATGCCTTCTTCCATTGGGATGTTCTGCTTTGGATGTTTGCATGTGTGGCTATGGATTATATGGTTCTTCATTATATGGATGATCTATGGAGTTGATTTCTATGTATTAGAGATAACATTGTATCATGATGACCTGCAATTGTGAAAGAAGGATATGTACTTATGTAACTTGTATTATTATGCATTAGGATATGTTGTAGTAGGAGAGACTATGTACTTGTATCATGTACTGCTATGTAATTAGACTTGATGATGTAGAGACTATGATTTGTAATGGATAATAAGATGCACCATTATATGGTTTATGTTGTAAAAATGTTCATTAAGTTGGGAATGAGATCCTATATTGAATTAGGGAAATGAATAAGTAGACTATGTTAATTCTTGTAATATCATATGAATCTTGAATTGTTGGTGGTATGGATTCATATTTGGAAGTAGATTAGTACTTGTTGTTATTATTATACATGTGTGTATTGATAGTAATCTCAATTAGATGTGTAATGGTAATCCTTGATGAAATAAACTAGTTCCATTTGTAGAAGAAAGATGTGGGAAGTTTCATTATGTAATATTATGGGAATTAGGAACATTTGGGTTTGGTGTTTTAAAATGAACTTAGATGGTTTATGGGGTAATGGAGACATGATAGGAAAAACTATTGAGTAGAACTTAAATGAATTGAATATTATTGATTTCATGATATGGATGTGTTATTGTGATGTTGCTAGTAAGTAGTGACGTTAAGATACCCTAGGGAAATAATGAATGAATATATGTTTATGGTTAAGATGTTAATTCTGCTCGCATTAAATAATGTACTTTTCTATGGTTATGTTCATGATATTTAATGCATTCTTGTGATGTTAATCTATTATTTGGAGATATGATAGTTTATTATGTTGCATTTATAGATGATTTAAAAAAAAATTATCTTTATTTGTTAGTTATTTTCTCTAGGATATTTTGGCGAGCATTACATCTGGTATCAGAGCACATGTTTATACACTAGGTAGTTTGGTTTCACATGAGCCCATTGTGTGTATTATCACTTAGCATGGAGTAGCCCAACGATTTATCCTTGCTTGATATTTTCTTTCTTACATATGTTGTTGGAGCTTTAGCTTATAGTTTATTTTGTGTCTTGGCTAGAAAATATGCCTGCTAGAGATAGAGGACATGGTAATGGTTGTGGTGGTCATATGGGTACTCGACGGAATCCTCGTCTTGATTTTTTTGAAGAGTCACACCATGAGGAGTAGCAACGGGATCAACAGGGTGGTGATGTGATTCCATAGTTGGTCAATGTGCTTCAAAATCTTCTCGATCGCTCGAGAACAAGACAAGAGGAATCACACCATTCTATTAATTAGGAGAGAGAGTGATAACATTCACCTCGTAAGAGGGAAGATGTTGTTGTGGATCAGGATGGAGTTGCAGCTAGTCATATGAGAGATCTTTTGAGATCTCATCCCCCTACTTTCGATGGCTCTAGTAATGGCATGTAGGTAGAGACTTGGATTCTTGACTTGGGCAGGTGTTTTTCTATGCATATGTATAGCAATAACACCAAGGCTAGGTGTGCGATCATGAATCTTTGTGACTTTACTTCAATGTGGTGGCGTATTGAGGAGAAAAAGTTGCAATTGAATATTGCAATTATTTCTTGGGAGTTGTTCTTTGAGTGGTTTCATGCTCAATTCTTATCAAATTATTGGAGGCAGATGAGTTTCATGATTTGAGGCAGTAGAACATGACGATTGAGTAGTACAAGCATAAGTTATTTGAATTGAAGTAGTACGTCGGGATAGCAGATGATGAGCCTATGTTGATTCAACATTTTTTTAGAGGACTTAGTGACCACATCAGTAGAGGGGTTCGACTTCTCGAGCCTAAGACTTTGGAGACAATTGTGGAGAAGGCACAGATAGCATAGGAGAACCTAAATTTTTATTTGGGTGGTGCACCAGGTGTGTAGACAGTTAGTGCTCTAGCTACAGGATCATTTGTGAGATGTGCTCAGTCACAGGGTTTAGGATATGCTAGGAGTCATCCTTCAACCTTCAGAAGTAGACAAAGGTCTTGGAAGAAGTTTGCACGGAGTTAGATTTTTTCTCATGGTGCTAGATCTAAGTAGGATAGAGATCATGATAGGCAATTAGTTCCCTCTTAGCCAACATAGATTTTTCAGCAATCGAGTAGAGGTAGTGCTCAATAGTCCATTGTACCTCTTGTTACTCGATAATTTAGTAGAGGGAGTTTCTTTACTTGTGGAAAGCAGGGTCACCACTCATCTCAGTGACCTTAGAGATCCACACATGTGTCGGGATAGAGGTTAGCAGCTTTCGAGCCTATAGTAAGTGATGCAGGGAGATCCCATCATGTATTTGCAATGGTTCATAACTGTCAGGCTGAGCACCAAGCTACAATTGTTGAGACTCTAGGTGAGATAGGTGGCATCTCTTGCTCACTACTATTTGATTTTGGTGCTTCTGATTCTTTCATTTCTCCTTTAGTAGTAGAGTGATGTAGACTTTTTATGGCAAAGCAAGGTGATAGATAATAGGCTGAGCTGGCTATGGGGTCCAATGTGGTAGTTGATTCCATTGTGCATGGTTGTGAGCTGGATTTGGGAGTTTTTACTACCTCAATGGATCTTTGTGTTCTCTCTTTGGGTTCTTATGGTGTTTTTCTAGGCATGGATTGGCTTGAGACTCATCAGGATATTATTGACTACTATCGTAAGAGGGTGCAATGTTTAGATGATAGTGGGAAGAGTGTGGAGATAGTGGGTGTTCATAGACCTATTTCTCTTCGCATGAGTTTTCTATGCAGTTGAAGTGATGTGTGTAGAAGGGTTGTCAGTTGTTTGTAGTGAGAGTGGATGATTTGGATGAAGGATGGAATCGTGATGATCTCTTTCATCATCATCCCATTCTCCAAGGGTTTTCAGATGTTTTCCCTAGTGAGATTCCATGTATGTCACCCAAGCGCGACATTGATTTTTGAATAGATTTGGTTCCAAAACCATATATGCTAATATCTATAAAACAAAAGCATAGAATTATCCTCATTGTATGTGTAAATTATGTGCACATTATACATTTAGTTTTTCTGATTGGTTGCGGTTTTTGTTTTGAAAAAACTAGAAGAAGTATAGTTGGGAGTTGGAGAATCCCAAATAACACCTAATACATATATGACTGGAATGACCATGAACTCAATATTCAGAGTGGACCCAAAAAAATCTTGTAATATTTCTACGAGTGAATGATCAAGTTCAGTTAACCAAGACATGCCATAGCATATTTTCTTTATGCTAAGATATTGATAAGACCAATTATCTCTATTTTTTCAACAATGGGAAACAACTCTTGTTGATTTGATTTCGGGAATTCATAAAAGTTGTTGTCCATATTAGAAGTGCTTTAATGAAAATAGTTAAAGACTAGACTTGTCATAATTGAAGATTATGATAATAAGTTCTTTTGGATATGGTAAATTTCACTTTTGAATTTGTGGAGGATTTACGTTTATTATTGAAATTTTAAAAGATTCATGATAAAGATGATTATTATGAGAGAAATTTGTTGATGTGATGTATTGTAGAATGATTTTTCATCATTTTTATTGTTGAATTGATGTCAAATATTTTAATATTAACAATAGAATCTCATTTAACTAAATGTTATTTGTTCTCAATTTGAAATGCTATTTGCCCATGTTAATAATCCTTCAATAAAAAAAGTTAAGATTGGCCATAATTGCATGTTTTGATAATAAGTTCTTTTCGATATGGTAAATTTTAACTTCTAAATTTGTGGGAGATTTATATTTATTGTTGAAATTTGAAAAGATTAGTGATAAAGATGATTAGTTCTAGAGAAATTGATTGATGTGATGTATTTTAAAACATTTTTTCAATCATTTTTATAGTTGAATTGATTAGATTTACTAAAATATATGTCAAATATTTTAAGATTAACAATAGAATCTCATTTAACTAAATTTAAATATTGTTTTCAATTTGAAATGTTCTTTGCCCATGTTAAGAATCCTCCAATGAAAAAGAAGTTAACTGAATGTTCTGATGATAAACTCTTTTAGATATGGTAAATTTTCACTTCTAAATTTGTGGGATCTTTATGTTGATTGTTGAAATTCTGAAATGATTAATGATAAAGATGATTATTTGATAGAAATTTGTTGATGTGATGTATTTTAGAATAATTTTTTATCATTTTTATTTGAATTGCTTAGATCTACTAAAATATATGTCAACTATCAAATATTTTAAGATTGACAATAGAATCTTGTTTAATTAAATGTTAATTTATTCCGAATTTAAAATTCTACTTAAAATAAATTTCTCTTATCATGATTTTGAATCAATAGATAACATAAATAAAACTAGAATTTCATGAACTTCAACTTTATCTAGAGCACGATTAGAATTAATCTTCTTGCATATTGATAAGCACTTTCTAGATCATTTTGTTAATTTGAAATGACCCCATCTAACAATTTTTTTGTTTTGAATCAAAAGATCATACTTTTGTTGAAATCCACCCTCATTGCCTCTATATTTGAAAATTTAAATTCAGTTGGAACTTATGGAGATGAAAATAAGTGAAAAAAATATAATTCATGATAATAAAGTGAGAAGAATATAATTCTTATTAATTATGTTAATCACATTAACATTATGAAAATCAAGTATCGAACTGTAACATCAAAATCCATTATATCCAATATCGCTCTAATAAAATCTTGTCATACTAACGAGGTCCATAAATAACAATCATCAATAAGTTTAAAAAATAAAGCCATTATAAAAATAGTTGAATCTCATATGTCTTTTAATCTTCTCCTCCTTTGATCATACATGTTCTCATTTTCTTTCACACAACTAATAGCTTCAACCAATTGACCATCATAGTGAAGATTGAGTGATTATACACTTACTTGGTTAGAATCTCTATCTTTTGCTTTTATTCAAATCTTTATGGACTTAGCTAGCATTTTTATGGACAAGGAGAAAATAAGAGGAGGGTGATGATCTAGGAGAGGAGGTTGCTCATCTTAGGAGTCCTTGTTTTAGAATGATTTTTCATCATTTTTATAATTGAATTGATTAGATCTACTAAAATATATGTCAAATATTTTAATATTAATAGAAAACTCTCATTTAATTAAATAATATTTGTTTTCAGTTTGAAATTTTATTTAAAATAAATTTATCTTATCATGGTTTTGTTGGCATTACAATAGAAAGGAGATTGTTGGCATTTCAATAAGGATATTGAGAAGGTTGTTGGAGATTATTGATATAACTGAAGAAGGATGATTACTGTCTTAATAATATTATTTTGTCATTGATGTCAAGAAATTGATTTTCTGATTCAGTATGATGTTGCCATATTTTGATAAGTATGTTTTGATGAGTATTAAGAGGTCAGTAAGTGACACAGAAAGAATGTGATAATGAAGGGGAGAAATAAGTTATTCAATGGGCAACTATTACCGAGTTAGACAATGATGAGATCATGCTGTTTTGATTGTTTTGATATCCTACATATGTTGTTGATTATAAGTTTAATACTATACAATGTCACCAAGCAAAGAATCTAGTCAGTAAACCCTAAGGTACCTAGTCAGTAAACCCTAAGGTTATCGATATCGGTTAAAGAAGGTAGAATATCTACCGAGTGAACTTCAGTATTTATCGAGTAACAACTGAGTAATAAAAGCATTATTTAATGAAGGATGCTGATGAGCTGGAGATGAATAAATGATTGGTATGTTGTACAAGAAGTTTGTTGAGGATCTACGACATCGAAAATACAAGAGGAAGATCTACAACATAGATTGAACCGCAATAACCTAGCACAAGTTCCAAGGAAGGAATGCAAGTTCCAAGGTGAGGTAAAACATTTTTCAAATCGAAGGATACATTGAACCTAGTCAAGTTTGATGATCTAATGGCTAAGATTGATCATGGGAAATGTGATCAAGGAGATTAAGCGGTTAGAAATTGTTTATAAATAAGAAACTGTTGATGAACAATGTATGTAGGCAAATCTATGCAGAATGATGCTATAGTAATGTTTACCGAGCATAGAAGCTTGAAGATCTGATTGAAGAATATATTGAGAAGCCCAACAAGGGACAAGATAAGTCTTATGACAAGATTGTTTTGATCACATAGAATCTGCTTTAGCATTTCATATGTGAAGTTGCAAATATATTTTATTACTGTTATTTATTTTGTAAGTGACAAGAAATCTCTTAACCGAGTGGACCTAATAGTCTTATTTGTAAATCCTCTAGCAAGGTAACATTCTAAATGAGTGTTTGAAATCCTTTGACAAGGTCACTTCTAACAAAGTGCAAGACTCTAACAAGTCTGAGGGAAATCCCTTAACCAGGTCACATCTAGCAATGTGTTTGTAATCTTTAATAGGATTAGCTTTTAACTGAGCATACTCTAGAAGGGTATATTTCTTAGTGGGTCCGAAATCCCACAGTGGTTTTTCCCTATTTGGGTTTCCACATTAAATCTGGTGTTAAATGTGTTATGATGTTTAAGTGTATCTGTTTATGAGTATTTAATGATTTACAGTCATAGTTGCATATCAGTAAAGGCTACCGAGGTTGAATCTGGTGAATACATTGTATAGTGAAGTTTTTATGATTCACCCCCCCTCTCATCTTAACTAACAATTGGTATCAAAGCTTTGGACTCCAAAAGAAAAGTTTAAAGGTACTTGAGGTAAGATCTGAAGATGTATAAAAGGGATGCACCAAAGCTGAATAAGTCAAGTTTCTCCACATGGCAGAAAGGGATGAAGCTGCATTTATCATGAATTGGAGAATATGCAACATATTATCTGGAGAATGATTACATAGCAACTAGCACCAACCCGATGATAATGGAAGAGATAAAGGCAAAGCAAGAACATATTCAAGCTATGATTGAAATAACATCTACATTAACTGACTCAGAGTGTAATGATCTAGAAGGTTATAATGATGCAAAGGTGATGTGGTCTAAGCTCATATCTGTGTATGGTGGTGATGAACATGTTCAGAGAGAAAAAGTAGACAGTCTAAGAGGTCAACTTGAATCCATGAGAATGAATGAAGGTGAGAACATAACCCAATACAGTACAAGGTTAAAGAAAACTGTCAATCAAATCAAAGGAGCAAGAGGAATGATTGAAGAAAAGGATGTAACAAGTAAGTTGCTTAGAACACTTCTACTTTCTTTTGCCATTCGAGTCTTTGCAATCAATGAATTAAGGTCTGTGCCAAACATGCCAGTCTCTTTGGATGCTATTGTCGATAAGTTACATGCATTTGAGTTAAGTAATTTCGATAACAGTGGGTCCTCGGTAAATAAAGTTGAATCTGCATTCAGTTCTTTTCATATTGGTGAATCTGATGATTACAATGATAGAATGTATAAGTATACTGAAGGAAATCATAGTGGAGCAAGTGAAAGATTTTGCAAAAACATGGAATAGGTACACAAACTATATGAAGAAATCAAAAAGCAAGAAGAGTTTGAAGCATTATTAGCTAGAAGGTTACTGAGAGGCAAAGGTAAGTATAAAGGAAAGTTACCTTTAAAATGTTTTAACTGTGATAGAATAGGACATATGGCTTCTAACTATCCTGACAAAGAATCTAGTGAAAAGAGAGAATACCGAGATGACAGATAGAAAGACAACCAATATAGAGGACACCGAGACTTCAAAAGGAAAGATAGAAAGGCATGCCTAGTAGCTAATGAGGAATCCAACAATGATAAATTTGATGGGACTGATACAGAGGAAGTTGTTTATGTGGCTATCGAAGATGGATCAGATGAAGAAAGGTATGAAGAAAAATCTCTAGTATCTCACATAAATAAAAATGATTATTGGATCATAGATAGTGGATGCTCACATCACATGACAGGTGATAAATACAAGTTTTTTAAATTAGAAGAATATGATGGAGGATATGTAAGATTTGGTAATGATGCACCATGTCTAGTGAAAGGTAAAGGATCTATAACACTTCTTGACAATGCTAAATGTGATTATGTATACTGGGTTGAAGGTTTGAAATACAATTTGTTGAGTGTAGCACAGCTAAACAATACAGGATACCGAATAGAATTTCAGAAGGGAATTTGTCAAAGTTCATGACAAGCATGGAAAGCTAGTTGCTACTGAGACTCAAACAAGAGGTAATACATTTCATCTTGACTCAACTCAGAACAAATGTCTATATGCAAAAATAGAAGATACCTGGTTATGGCATAAAAGGTTTTGTCATGTAAATTTTGATAACCTGATCAAAATAAGTAAGAAGCACTGAGTAAGAGGTCTACCAAGCCTGGAAAAACCTGAGAATGCAATATGCCGAGGATGTCAGATGGGTAAGATGAAAATATCAAGCTTTACAAGTAAGTCCTACACTTCTAAAGGAATTTTAGATCTTGTACACACTGATCTTTGTGGTCCTATGAAAGTTCAAAGTTATTATGGTGATAAATATTTCATATTATTTGTGGATGATTACTCAAGAATGATGCCAGTTATGTTTTTAAAAGAAAAATCAGAAGCCTTTCAAATGTTCAAATGGTATAAGGCTAGAGTTGAAAATCAAACAGGAAGACAGTTGAAATGTCTAAGATCTGATAGAGGAGGAGAATTCATTTCTGATGAATTTAATCTATTTTGCAATGATCATGGTATAAAGAGACAAGTGTCTGCACTGAGAACACCTCAGCAAAATGGGATAGCTGAAAGAAGAAAAAGATCAATTGTAGATTGTGCCGAAACCCTAATGATAGAAAAGAGGGTACCTCAAACATTTTGGAGAGAAGCAATAACTACTACAGTTTACACCTTGAACTGAGTACAACTGAAGAAAGGAACTTTGAAGACACCATATGAAATCTGGTATGATAAGAGACCCAATGTAAGTTATTTTAAAATATTGGAAGTAGATGTTATGTTCACAAAGAAGACAAAAATGGAAAGTTTGATCATAAAAGTGAGGAAGGAACATTTCTTGGTTATTCTTCTAGAAGTAAAGCATTTAAATGTCTGATCAAATCATCTAACAAAATAGTGGAAAGTGAAAATGTGAAAATTGATGAATTTGCAGAAAGAAATGATGAAGGAAATTCCAAAGAACCAGAAAATTATGAAGAGTTTGTTTATGTTCAATTGAGAAGTCCTACCGAGAAAGTTGCTGAAGAAAATGAAGATAATATCCAGTTACTGAGTGATGAAGAAGATTATACAGAGCCTACCGAGCCTATATTAGCCAAATATGTCAGAAGAAATCATGCATCAAGTTAGATTATAGGAGATAAGGATGATCCAGTGATGACAAGGAACAAACTGAGACAAAACACATGTCTGATATCTGAATTTGAACCGAGGATAGTAAAAGAGGCATTTAGTAATGAAGATTGGATAAATGTTATGACAAAAGAAATTGAACAAATCAAGAAGAATGAAACATGGACATTGGTCCCAAGACCAAAGGACAAAAATGTAATCGGTACAAAGTGGATTTTTAGAAACAAGCTAAATGAAAAAGGAGAGGTCATTCAGAATAAAGCAAGACTAGTTTGCAAAGGATATGCTCAAGAAGAAGGAATTGATTATGGTGAGACTTTTGCACCTGTGGCAAGAATTGAAGGAGTGAGAACATTGTTGGCATATGCTACTTACAAAAATTTCAAGGTATATCAAATGGATGTTAAATCTGCATTTTTGAATGGTATACTAGAAGAAGAAGTTTATATTGAACAACTTGAAGGATTTGTTGAAGACAAAAATAAAGACCAGGTATGTAAATTGAACAAAACTTTATATGGTCTGAAACAAGCACCTAGAGCATGGTATGAGAGACTGCATTCTTACTTAATCAAGATTGGTTTTATAAGGACAAGTGAAAACAACAACATGTATATGAAAAATGATGAAAACAATGGTATACTACTTTCAGCCATATTTGTTGATGATATTATTTTTTGTGGTAATGACTCCTTATGAAAGAACTTTGGAAATCAAATGTGCAAAGAATTTGAGATGTCATTAATCGGTGAGATAAAGTATTTAATATGTTTGCAGATACTACGAATGAAAAATGAGATTTTCATTACTCAATCCAAGTATATAAAGGAAATCTTGAAGAAATTTGGAATGGAGGATTCTAAACTTGTAAGTACTTCTATGACTACCAATTGTAAACTATCAAAGAGTGATGAATCTGCATTTGTTGATGAGACACTTTACCGATCTATGATTGGAAAGCTACAATATGTGGTTCACAGCAGGCCAGATATAACACATGCAGTAGGAATAGTTGCAAGATTTTTTGCAGATCCCAAAGAAACTCATTTGACAACAATCAAGAGAATTTTCAGATACCTAAGAGGCACTGAAGATTATGGCTTAGTATATGAAAAGAGGAATGATTTTGATTTAAAAGTTTATACTGATGTTGATTGGGCAAGAAACATTGATGACAGGAAAAGCACAAGCGGTGGAGCTTTCTTTTTGGGAGATAGACTAGTAAGCTAGCTTAGGAAGAAACAAGGATGCATTTCACAGTCAATAGCTAAAGTTGAATATGTCACTGCAGCATTGAATTGTACCAATATAGCATGGATCAAACAACTGTTGGAAGGTATGAATGAGAAAGTTATTGAGCCAATAACTATATTCTATGATAATACTAGTGCCATTAACATTTCAAAGAATTCGGTAATGCACTCTAAGACAAAGCATATCTCTATAAAGTATCATTATCTCAGAGAAGAAGTTCAAGAGAAGAAAGTTGTGCTGGAATATATTAGTTCAAAGGAACAAATAGAAGATATTTTCACAAAACCATTGCCAAGGGACACTTTTGAGTATCTTAGAAGTCAGTTAGGGGTCCTACCCCTATCTAGTACTCATTGACAGAGTTCGGTGAAAGCATCAATTCTATGAATCTAAAGGATAATTGTTTATGAGTTGATGTTGCTTTACACACTTTAGGAGGTTGCCTAAAGTTGTACAAGGAAAAAGTGATTGAAGACAAAGATGCTCTGATCGTGAATGAGACTACAAGGAAATTACTTCACAAAGGAAGAAATCATGAATTAGTTTTTCTTTTTGGTATTGTTGTCAAAGGGGGAGAAGACTAATTTTTAAGGAACTAACAAAAGAAGCTGGGAGAAGACTAATGATAGGGGGAGAAGACTTCAGGAGAAGATTTAAACAACTCAAGGATAACAAGAGAATTCTAAACAATAATCTGAATCCAAATTAGTTGGTATTGCCATTTAAAGTTGGTATTGCCATCAATGCCAAAGGGGGAGATTGTTGGCATTACAATAGAAAGGAGATTGTTGGCATTTCAATAAGGATATTGAGAAGGTTGTTGGAGATTATTGATATAATTGAAGAAGGATGATTATTGTCTTAATAATATTATTTTGTCATTGATGTCAAGAAATTGATTTTCTGTTTCAGTATGATGTTGCCATATCTTGAGAAGTATGTTTTGATGAGTATTAAGAGGTCGGTAAGTGACACAGAAAGAATGTGATAATGAAGGGGAGAAATAAGTTATTCAATGGGAAACTATTACCGAGTTAGACAATGATGAGATCATGTTGTTTTGATTGTTTTGATATCCTACATACATTGTTTATTATAAGTTTAATACTGTACTATGTCACCGAGCAAAGAATCTAGTCAGTAAACCCTAAGGTACCTAGTTTTGTAAACCCTAAGGTTATTGATATCAGTTAAAGAAGGTAGAATATCTACCGAGTGAAGTTCAGTATTTACCGAGTAACAACCGAGTAATAACAAAATGCATTGGATGAATAAAAGCATTATTTAATGAAGGATGTTGATGAGCTGGAGATGAATAAATGATTGGTATGTCGCGCAGGAAGTTTGTTGAGGATCTAAGACATTGAAAATACAAGAGGAAGATCTACAACACAGATTGAACCACAATAACCTAGCACAAGTTCCAAGGCAAGGTAAAACATTTTTCAAATCAAAGGATACATTGAACCTAGTCAAGTTTGATGATTTAATGGCTAAGATTGATCATGGGAAATGTGATCAAGGGGATTAAGCAGTTAGAAATTGTTTATAAATAAGAAACTGTTGATGAACAATGTATGCGGGCAAATGTATGCACAATAATGCTATAGTAATGTTTACCAAGCACAGAAGCTTGAAGATCTGCTTGAAGAACAGATTGAGAAGCCCAACAAGGGACAAGATAAGTCTTATGACAAGATTGTTTTGAGCACATAGAATCTGCTTTAGCATTTTAGATGTGAAGTTGCAGATATATTTTATTACTGTTATTTATTTTGTAAGTGATAGGAAATCTCTTAACTGAGTGGACCTAACAGTCTTATTTGTAAATCCTCTAGCAAGGTAACATTCTAAATGAGTGTTTGAAATCCTTTGACAAGGTCACTTCTAACAAAGTGCAAGACTCTAACAAGTCTGAGGAAAATCCCTTAACCAGGTCACATCTAGCAATGTGTTTGTAATCTTTAACAGGATTAGCTTTTAACCGAGCATACTCTAGAAGGGTATATTTCTTAGTGGGTCCAAAATCCCACAGTGGTTTTTCCCTATTTGGGTTTCCATGTCAAATCTGGTGTTAAATGTGTTATGATATTTAAGTGTATTTGTTTATGAGTATTTAATGATTTACAGTCATAATTGCACATCAGTAAAGGCTACCAAGGTTGAATCAGGTGAATACATTGTATAGTGAAGTTTTTATGATTCACCCCCCCCTCTCATCTTAACTAACAAGTTTTTGAATCAATAGATAACACAAATAAAATTAGAATTTCACAAACCTTGACTTTAATTAGAACACAATTAGAATTGACCATTCTACATATTGATAAGCACTTGTTAGATCATTTTGTAAAATTTGAAATGACCTTATTTAACAAAAGTGTTGTTTGGAATCAAAGGATCATGCTTATGTTGAAAAAGACTCTTATTGCCTATATGTTTGAAATTTATGGAGATACAGACGAGTGTTAAAGGTGAGATAATGTAGAAGTTTTCAATTTAACAATCTTGGCTTATAATCATGTACATGGAAACATAAATTTGAAAATGAGTTGTAATTATTAAAAAATACATGTTTAGAACTATAACTCCCACCCCCTTAGAATAGTAGGGGAATTGCTACTCTAGCAACTATCCCCCTACAATTATATGGGAGGAGGCCCCCCCTATCCCCCCAAGCTATAGTTCTATGGTTCTATGAGGCGTCATTAATTTTATCTTTTATCTAATGATAAAAAGGAGAACATTAATAAAAAAATCCTCAAATCTCATTATTTAGTGGCTGATAACTCACATATAAACATACATTGTTTAAAATTTGAACAAATAATATTTATTCTTCTTATTTTCTTCTTGTCATTAAAAATATTATCTAAGTCCCTAAATGTATGAATAAAAGTAAAAGACAAAGAGTGTAACCAAGTAAGTGCATATTCTCTCAACCTTCACATAAAATAAAACAACTAGTAATATACCATCATAAATTATGCAATTTCTAATGATTTTGAATTAAAAGAATGCATGTGAGTCAAGAGAACTCATTTAATATCACAAGTTCAAACTAATGTGCTAAAAATCTCATTGGAAATGGATAAGAATGTATGTCATAACCAAATGGATTATGAAAGAACTCACTCGATAGTTCCTTTTTGGGATATTTTTTAAAATCATAGATAAATTTTATATTCATTTCAACTCACAATGATGGTGGACAATTGGTTGAAGATGTTAGTTGTGTAACAAACAATGAAATATCCATGGCCAAAGGAGAAGAAGGTCAAAAATTAGACATATGAGGCCCACATTTTTTACAGTGACTTAATTTTTTAAACTTATTGATGATTATTATTTATCGACCTCCTTACTCTTAAGAGATTATATTAGAACATTATTGAATATAGTGTATTTTGATATTATGGTTAGATACATGATTTTTATAACATTAATATCCAGTATAATTAACAAGAACTATATTCTTCTCATTTTATTGTCATGAATATATTGTATTTACATTGTGAGGAATTCAGAACAAATTGTATAAAATGTTATAGTTGTATGACTTATATTTAAAGGTTAGTATATTCATTAAGTTTAAATTATTTTATAATCATTATATTAATTATATATTAACAAGTGTTTCAAGTATGCAAGTGATATCAAGACCAATGGTTGGAGGTTCCCAAGAGAACTTCTTGTTAATTTTTTATGAATTCTAAACCTAGGCTCATAAGAGGACTAAGGTCTTAAAGTTGAAAAATGTGTTGATGTAGCCATTGAATTATTTTATTTTAATGCTCAAATAGTAATGTATTGTTTAGAAAATGTTAAATATGGGTGGTCCTATATTAAAAATTTCATCATAGCTATGTAGAGTGTTTTCCCCCACATTAAAGCGATTATGTATGCCTTATTGGGAGCAATTTATTTAAGGTAGCATACATGAATCCAAAAGACTATTGGGAGAAATTTATTTAAGATAGCATACATGCATCCAAAAGACAAGAACATTGCAACAATGAAATGGCCCCAAACATAAAATCACAAGACATGAAAATAGCACATAAGGGATCCACTATCTAGAGTCAGTATGCACACCAAATAAACCATGTATATCAAATATGATTGTATTGAATCGACCTCATCCCCCAAAGGTAGTGTAATTATGAGTAAAATGGAAGAACAAAACATAAGATGAACAAAACAATCCTTTTTGGTCAACATGGAAGAGACCAAAATAAATCTCAATGCTTTGAATTGTCCGCAAGTAGGCAACACAAAAGCACATTTACAACAGGATCACATTTGGGACACAACATGTATACAACATATAGAAGAAGCAAGATACAAATAGAGGAATGTCACAATAGGGTGGGTCCCTTCATTACCTTGCACCAATAAAGCAACAAGAGCCATCCAAAGAGAGATTAACAAAACATAAAGTATCAGAGCCCATGTTCATACACTGGGTACTCTAGTTTCATATGATCTCATTGTGTATAGTATCACTATAGTGTGGGTTAGCCTCGTGGTTATCCCTGCTAGTCATTTTCTTGCATTAGTTGCCCTATATTTTATCTTCTAGTTCCTTTGCATCTTAGTTAGATGAGATGCCTACTAGAGGTAAAGGTCATGGGTGTGGTGGCCATATGGGTACTCGAGAAAATCCTCATCCCAAGGTATATGATGATTCATGCCATGAGGAGGAGCAACATGACCATCAAGAGGAAGGATCCCATGGTGATGTGGTTCCACAGTTGATTAACGTGCTTTAGGAAATTCCTGGTCACTTAGGATCGAGACAGGAGGAGAATCAGTAGGAGTAGTCTCGTCATTCTATTCATTGGGATAGAGTTGATTATCATGAGTTAGAGAGGGAGTGTTTGTATTCACCTTGGAGGAGAATTGATGCTGCTCCAGATCAGGATGTGATTGCAGTAGGTCACATGAGAGATTGCCTTAGGTCTCATCCTCTTTCTTTTAATGGTTCTAGCAATGATATGGAGGTAGAGACTTGGCTTCTAGATATGGGGTAGGTTTTTTTCTATGCATTTTTATAGTGGTTTTACGAAGTCTAGGTGTGAGATTATAAATCTTCACAATTTTTTTGCTACTTGGTGGCATATGGAGGAGTAGGAGTTCCATTTGGATATCATGATAGTTTCATGGGAGTTGTTTCTTGAGTAGTTTTGTGCTTGTTTCTTATTAGAAATTTGGAGGTAGATGAGTTCCATGATTTAAGGCAGTTGACCATGACAGTTGAGCAGTATGAGTGTAAGTTATTTGAAATTAAGTAGTATGCTAGGATAGTGGATGATGAGGCTATGTTGGTACAACATTTTGTTAGAGGTCTTAATGATCATATCAGTGGAGGTGTTTGGGTTTTCAAACCCAAGACTATGGAGGTAGTTGTGGAGAAGGTGCGCTTGGTCGAGGAAAATCTAACTTTAGCTTTAGGAGGTATGCTTGGTGTGCAGACTGCTAGTGCTCCAGCTTCAGGATTAGTTATGAGAGGGGTATAGTCATAGACATCAGGATTTACCAAGAGTTACCCTTCATCATTCAAGGGTGGACATTTTTAGCAGAAGAGGAGTTCTCAGACTTGGAGTTTTGTTCACAGATAGAGTTTGTAGTCATATAGGGAGCATAGTAGGCAATGTGTTATCTGCTTCCACACTACTTAGCCAACACAAATTTCTTAGTAGAACTCTAATAGATGTCATTATCAGCAGCCCAATGTACCTTCAGTTAGTTATTTCTTTAGCAGAGGAGGTCGTTTTACTTGTGGCTACCAGGGACATATTGTTGTGAATTATCCTCAGAGATATACTTAGATGTCTATTTAGAGGCCAGTGGCTTCAGAGACCATAGTAGGAGATACAAGGAGATCTCATCATGTATTTGTGACAGTGATAACCATTAGGCTGAGCACCAAGCTATAGTCATTGAGACTACAAGTAGGATAGGTGGTATTTCTTGCTCAATATTTTTTGATTCAGGTGCTTCAGATTCTTTCATTTATCCATTTATAGTAGAGTGATGCAGGCTTGCTATGGAAAAGAAAGATGATAGGTGAAAGGTTGAGCTAGATATAGGGTACAAGATGGCAGTGGATTCCTTTGTGCATGGTTGTGTGTTGGATTTGGGAGTATGTACCACCTCAGTGGATCTTTGTGTTGTTTCTTTAAGGTCGTATGGTGTTGTTTCAAGTATGGATTGGCTTGAGGATCATTAGGATAAGATTCATTTATGTAGTAAGAGGGTGCAGTGTCTTGATGATAGTGGAAAGAATGTGGAGATAGTGGGTGTGCCTTGACCTATTTCCCTTTGCATGATTTTCGCTATGCAATTGAAGTGTTGTGTATGCTAGGGTTGTCAATTGTTTGTAGTGAGAGTGGATGAGTTGGACGAGGGAGGGGATTGTGATAATTTCTTTCATTGTAATCTCATCCTTTAGGAGTTTTTGGATGTATTCGCTAGTGATATTCTAGGTATGTCACCTAAGTGTGACATTGATTTTCAGATTGACTTGGTCCCTGGAGAAAAGCCTACCTCTAAGGCTCCTTATTGGATGACTACTCAGAAGTTAAATAATTTTAGGTTGTAGTTAGAGAATTTGTTGGCTAAGGGATTCATACATTCTAGTCTTTCCCCATGGGGAGCACCTGTGTGATGCTATGATGAAAGAATAAGTATCTAGTAGAATATTGAGAGGGGGGAGTAAATCAGTATATTGAAAAAATGATACAAAGTTCCTAAACTCAAACTCAGTCAAGCAAAGTTAACATATCTCAGTCAAGATCAATATTCATAGGAGTACTTTATATTAACTGGTTTAACTGTTATGAAAACTTTAATAGTAAACAACTTTAATCTTGTAAATATCAACAAAGCTTAATCATAACTCAACATATTCATCTCTCAATGCTTCTACATAACATGCCTTATTAGAAATTTACCATATCAACAAATAAAGTCACAACCACAAAAGCGTTCACCACTTGACACAAATGTTTATACGTGGAAAACCCAAATAGGTAAAAACCATGGTGAGATGGGACTCACAAGGATAATTATCTGAACTCTTCTGAAGTTCGCCCTATTAGGAGCCAAGCCTATTAACGCTTTACAATAAGTCTTGTTAAGAACTAATTCTGGTTAGGAATCACTCGGTTAAGATATTTATAAATATGCCTTGATTAAAAAGAACAATACCTTGTTAGGAGTAACCTCGCTGGAGGATTTAAGAATCCAAGCTAATGGACCACCTTGTTAGAGGATTTAATGAGTAACCAAGCTTGTTAGAGCTTACCCAGTTAAGGGATTTAACTTCTACTATAATTGTTAGAAAACAATAGTTTTGTTGATCTGCTGAATGGCACTACTTTTGCTTGATCAGATCCTTCTATAACCTTCAATCCTCTTTCACTCAAAGTGCAGATACATTCACTAGTTAGGAAACTACACACTCAACATTTTTTCTACCAATCTTGCCAACAACCTTCATAACAACTTCATCGACCTTAAATAGAAATCAATTAGGTCGATAACACAGCAAAAACCTAATTCTCATAGTCCAGATTACAAATAAGTCGGTACAATCTTGACCATTAGAAATCATGACAATCTCTTCACATTCTTCAAGAAACTTCCAACCGCTCCATGTTCACCACTTCACCAAACTATGTAACTCATCACACATTATGTATTAGATGCAATATACTTTTCTCCTTCCCTAGACAAGAATAAACGCACCAAAATAATTTGAACATATCCTCATTCAATGATCACATGTGTCTCCATCATTACCACTTATCAGATAATAAACCATCAAACTTGGTCGATTAGGGTTTAACAGCTAATAGGGTTTACATTACATAGAAAGGTTTAACCCTTTACACTGGTTCACCGGTTCAACTCACAAACTTTACATACCAGTTTACAACATTTTTCACAAAGATCTATTACCGGTTACTAGCCAATATCAAAAACAACAATATCAGCAATATCATGAATACCATTATCTGTTCAATTGACATCAATGACAACATATCATTAATGCAATCTCTATGCAAAATACCAACAAACTCAAAATACCAGAAATTTCCCCCTTTGGCATTGCTGGCAATACAAATATCAACACCTCTGATTGTTGCTGAGATTGGTGAATAGGAATCCTGGTTTACATTACCAAGTATTCACCTTGCTCTGTCTATCTTCAGCCTGTCACTGGTTCACTTAATCAGACACATAATTATTCTCCTCAATCACATAATTCTTCTCTCCCTTTGATAGAAATTCCAAAGTGAAAGTAAAACATGTAATTATGCTCTCACTGTTATGTTGATGCTCCCCCTGTGGAATACATTCACTTCTTCATCAATCCATATAAGATTCTACAAGTAATTCAGGGACTGATGCAATCAGCATCATGCTTAACTAACTTCATGAAGAGGGACAACCCCCAATTGACTTCTAAGATACTTGAAAGTAGTCTTAGGAAGAGGTTTGGTAAAGATATCTACAAGCTGCTCCTTGGTAGAAACATGCTCCAAGATAACATCTTTATTGTAAACTTTTTCCCTCAAGAAGTGATATTTCAATTCAATGTGCTTCGTCCTTGCATGCAAAAGAAGATTTTTGGAAATGTTTATTGCACGTGTATTATCACACAAAATATTTATTGGTTCAGAGATTTTAATCTTCAAACCTTCCAAAATGTGCCTCATCCACATATCTTGTATGCAATTCATATAAGCTGCTACATACTCAACTTCAGCAGTAGATTGTGAAGTGCAACTCTAATATTTACTACTCCAAGAAAATAGTCTTCCTCCTAGAAAGAGTGCTCCACCAGTAGTACTCTTCTGGTCATCAATGTTTCCTACCCAATTAGCATCTATGTATGCTTTCAAATCAAAATTTCCACCATATGGATACCATAACCCATAGTCAACAGTACCTTTCAGATATCTAAAAATTCTCTTGGTTGCCATCAGATGTGTCTCCTTAGGATTCTTTTGAAATCTATCAACAATACCTACTACATGGGAAATATCTGGTCAACTGTGAACAACATAGTGTAATTTGCCAATCATTGACCTGTATTCCTTTTCATCTATAGACTTAGATGCATCTTCCTTGGACAATTTACAACCTGTATGTTGGCATTTATGATATTTATGTTGTGATTGTCATTAATGGACACACACTTGTATAGAGATCCCCTTTATATGTATGAGCTAGAGCTCAACCGGTATTTGTTCCAACTAGTATGTTGTATTCTAGTCTTTAGACTATTGGTGATTTTGCAGAATGTGTTTCCCAGTCTGAAGTGGCATGTCGATCCCAAGCGGTTCATAGATCTCAACCAGTATGAGGGAGCAAAGCGACATAACACATTCTTACCAGTCTTCATTTTTGTCAAACTGGCAACCGGTGTTTTGTATGAACTGGTAATACTCTGTGATGAGTTACTAGTCGGCATTTTGTAATGAGTTACCAACCCACCGATTGATTGACAGTGCCAACACACTGACGGTGCTTTTTGTGTCATGTTACTGAGTATATCTAGATTCATTGAACCTAGGAAATTGTAATGTAATCCTATTAGGCTGACATGAAATCAAATTCCTTTAAAAGGACATCATGTCTAGGGTTTTGAGTTGTTGTAGTTGTTGTTGCTGAAAGGGTTTATGTTGTGGCTAGGGTTTAAGGTGGTTGTTGAGTTGTTGTAAGAGTGATCTTATCTGAGAAGATCAAGTTGTAACAAAGAGAGATAGAGAAGACTAAAGTAATGCTGAAACGCATTAGCAATGAGCTATACTGGATCTAACCAAGTAGTTTGTGCTATTAAATAGATCAAACACTTGTTGATTACTCACATCTTTGACAAGTCTGTAACCCTTAACTGGGTAGGCCCAAAAGCCTTTGTAAAATCCTCTAACAAGGTGGTTCACTTCTGTGAATCTAAAATCCTCTAACAAGGTAGTATTTAATCGGACTTATATCCTAACAAAGATTGAGATTCCTAACAGGATCTATTCTGGTGAAGAACATTGTAAGACCTTAACTGGTCTGGTTTCTATTCTGCAGATAGTGACTTGTGAGTTCCATCTCACCGTAGTTTTTCTCAATTGGGTTTTCACGTCAAATATCTTGTGTTATGGTTGTATTTCTCTTGTGGGTGAATGTTTTATTCGCATTTTGGTTTACATGTGTGATAACCAGTCTGTTTGTTAGACTATTTTACCAGTTTATTTTCAGACTGTATAAGTGTTTAAGTACAGAGATTTTTAGCATACTAATTCACACCCCTCTTAGTATTCATCAATTGGTATCAGAGCCTACCTTTCTATAAGTTTAACCACTTGGAAAGAGATATGGGGGAATACACCTTGAGGGAACTTACTCAACGGCTCACTTAGTCTGAGCAAGCCTATGATGATCTTATGGTCAAATACAAGGCATCTCAAGCAAAAAGGAGAGAACATGCAGAGAAGCTGATGGAGCTATCTGAAAGTAGTTCTGAAGATGAAGCAAATATGGAAGCCATGATTGCAAAAGTAAATAAACTGAATGATTCAAACTCCAATCTAAGAAAGGAGTTGGAAGGACTGACTATCCGGTTTAGTTAAGAGCTTGAGAACCGGAGGAAAGCTGAAGATCGGGTAAAGGACAGAGATCATGAGATCTCCAAGTTGAAACAAGAGATTAGTGCACTGACTACTCACCTTCATGAGAGCAGGATGGAAAAGGAAGACATGCAAGGAGAACTGAACATAGCCATCTCTGAAAATGCAAGCCTAATGGAGACAAATATTGCTATGAGTCAAAGGAAATACTTGCTAAGTTTAGCAAAAGTACTGTCAAGCTAGAGAAAAATCTTGAGTCATCTAGACTGGTAAAGAATACCAATGGTCTTAGTTTCTCTAGACATGAGGAAGGAGAATCCTTAGGAACAAATGCTGAAGCATCAAAGAAGCAACCGACACTCAAAGGAAAAGGTAAGCAAAAATTCAAACCTTTTTGCTTTAACTGTCTTAAAGAAGGACACATTGCCAATGTATGTAGGAGCAAAGCCTACAATAATTTTCCATATTTTATCAATAATGTACCTAGATCCAATAAGTTCAATGTTCGTTGTTATGCATGCAAAAAGTTTGGGCATAGAGCATCTGAATGCAAGCCTATCATGAACAATGATGGAAGATATCCTCAGAGGACCCAAGGAGCTGGTCCAGAATCTTTTGTAAACCAGAACCCAAACTGGTTTAATGCCTACAATTATCAGTCAGGCAATAGTGGTTATCAATCGGCAACCAAATGGAGAGCAAACTGTTGGATTTCTCATGGCCATGGTCACACTGCTGCTACATGCAGAAGGAAGAATGGAAATATGTAAAATGGACCTTGGAGAGCACCTGGATTGGTTTGCTATCACTGCAACAAACTAGGTCACATTGCAAGATTCTGCAGGAGCAAAAAGAGTATATCTGATGATATACCGGTCACTCAGAAAGGAGAAGTTGATGTTGAAAAAGTTCAAGCGGACATGAACAAAAACTAGAGGAAGAAACCAACAATGTTGGAAGAGGAACCAGTTTCTGCACCTAGTGTGGAAATATCAGAACCAGAAAACTAAGCACCAAAGAGGCTTAGGGGGAGAAAACGGCAAAATGAATGTGAACCCCCGGTTACACCGGTAAAAGACCTTAACCGCTATGTGATACATGTTGCTTGGCAGAAGACTGGAAATGGTAAAAAAGGTGAATTAGGGTTTATGCCCTAATAGAGGAGCATTAATGGCGGTAGGTGAGAGACATGTATAAAAGCATATTTCAAATCATTTCTCACTATCTGTTTTTGAGCGAAGAAAAGGTGATTTGAGCTAAGATTTCAATAAATTGATAAATCTTGAAGGAGATTCAAATCTAGTTTGCAAGCGGTCATGGAGAACACAAAGCGGTGATTTGGCAACCGACGGAGAGTGGAGTGAAGCAAAATTAGGAAGCCCTAAATTTGCATTGTAAAGGTATTTTTTGTGTTCTTGAAATACTCAACAATGGCTTCCACATCTCATACCAGTTCTAGTATATCCATTGAGTCGGAAAGTTTTATTCAAAGGAAGTCCAAATATAATGCCTTATCACAAGTTCTGGTTGGAGTAATAGTTGAAGAAGGAATTTCAGATTATATTGATTGCAAAATAGAAGACCTAGGGTCTTTAGCTATTCACACCCAGTTAGGTTTATTTTGCGGCAAGGACAAAAAGATCAAACCGGAGTTTAGTATCCTAGAAAAGAAGAAACTCAATAATGTAGTATACTTTCAGGAAGATTTTATGGAGGATCATATCAGGATCATTTTGAGCAGAGTCCATGTTGACAAGATGTACTTGGAGAGGATGCATGATATCATGCCTCAGGTAATTCATGTAGTCACCAGTTTCTGTAACACAGGGGAAGTGCCAGCCCTAAGAACGATAAGCAAAACCGAAATGGCCAAGCTCACCGATTTAACAAGTAACTCACAGGGTATGACAGTTAATCCTATCAAGGATGATCTGGTGAAATACGCCTACATGGTGATAGGCTACAAAACATTCTTAGCCAGCAGGATTAATTTTGTATCTGTTGCAGCGGTAAATGCCACTTACCAGATGATTAAAGAGGATGCATCATTTGACCTATGCACCAGTATGTAGAGGCAACTCCTGTTGAATCTAAAGGCGATCAAACAGGACAATGCACTAAGGTTTAAGTTTGGACAACTACTGGTAGGGTTGTTCTTCTATTTCCAAGGCTACTTTCCTAGAGTAGGAGATGTCCAGTGGTCTCCTGACCAACCGGTAACCAAGCAGATCAAGGAAAGCATACAAGCCATTGGAATCGGTTACCCTGAAGTACTGAACAAATATTTTGATGAGTTCAAAATAAAGATGAGTCAAAGGGTAAGGATCTCAAGTGATATCATTAAGAAATATGAAGATGACATCTGTTTCACCATTCAGGTGGACAAATGCTTAATGGAGGCTGTTGAGCCTAGAATGGAGGAAATGGAGCCAATGGGCTATGAGGTTATGTATGATATGCTGGAAGGGTATGCCTCAACCCTTCTTGCCTCACCTCTTGATCCTAAGGCTAAAAGGACCAGAACCTACTTGGAGAGGATTGCACCGGCTGAAGAACCATCTGTTAAGAAAGGAAAAGAATGGGCAACAAAGAAAGCCAAGGTAGTGCATGCAGCATCGACATCGGCTACCACTGCAACTCCAAGAGTGACCAAGCAGTCACTTGCAAAGAAGAAATTGGAGGTGACACCACAAAAATTCTTTGAAAGAAAAAGGAAGACTACGACAAATGAACCAGACTCTGAAGAGACAGAGTCTGATGAAAAGCCAAAGAAGGCCAGACAGACAAAGAAAATGAAGAAGAATGAACCGGCAGCATCCGCACTAGTAAATATTGATATCTCCTCATACAAACCTTTGACATATTTTCAAAGGACAGTTAAGAATATTAGGAGAAAATTACTTCATGATTTAGTAGATTATTATGATGATTTTAGTGATGAGGAGAAGGAAGAAGTATTATAGGAAATCATTATTTATTTGTGCAAAACTGACCGGTCGCCATCAAAGATTAAATCTCAGACACCGGTTCTTTATTTAAAGAATTAGATGATAAATGGTGCATTTCCATTGAAAAAGAATAGGAGATTAGGGAGAAAGTCTTTGCACAGTAATTTCTTGACCTCTCAAATTCAGAATTATTTGATGTGTTGGACCAAAATAAAGGACTCTTCTTCACAAGGAGAAGAAGACTCTGGCTGTTGGAAGGAAGAGTTGATGATGTTGAAAAAGACACTCATCAGTATATGAATCATGCTATTCAAGCTCATAAAGCATGAATGGTCAACCGGTAAGAAGAAAAAGAACCGGTCATATCCAAACCGGATGAAGTTTTTGATGAAGAAGGAAACTTGGTTGAAGAACCAATCGACACTATTGATGTCGATGCCCTGGATGTAGAAGATGTCACTCAAGACATACCTTCTAAGGGAATAGAATAGGGGCAACAAGCCGAATAGGATGGTGAGCAAGCTAAGGACACACAAGAAGCAGCTAAGGAATAGGAAGAGAAGAAGAAGAGGGATGAAGATGAGAAAAAGATAAAAGAGGAAGAGGAGAAATGAAAAGACGAAGAGAAGAAGAAGCAAGAAGATGAAAGGAAGAAGAAAGAAGAAGAGGACAATGAATAAAAGAAGAAGAAAGAAGAGGAAGAATAGAAGAAGAAAGAAGAGGAAGAAAAGAAGAAGAAGGAAGAGGAAGAGAAGAAAAAGAAGGAGGAGGAAGAAAAGAAGAAGAAGGAAGAGAAAGAGAAAGAAGAGGAGAAGACGAAAGAAGCAGATAGGAAAAAGAAAGAAGAGGAATACAAGGAACAAGAATAGAAGAAAGAAGTAGAGAAAAGGAAGAAGGAAGAAGCAGACAAGGCAGCAAAAGCAATGGAGAGCACACAGATGGAGACTCTGAAGGCAACCGGAAGTCAAGCCAAACAGGCTGATATCTCGAGTCCTATCAATCTCTAGTCTGCAAGTGAGTCAGAGCTTATGCAAAGCATCAAGGTTGCTCAAGAGCTCCTTGAGATCATTTGTAGGAAAAAGGAGTAGGACATAATTCAGGTGGCTATAGACACCCTTATCGGTTTAATCCCTAGTACCAATCTTCCTAACACTGAATCATCACTAGCACAACTCAAACTACTATGTACTGTAGTGGATGATCAGGTGCAGAGCCTGGAAGAAGCAGTTGAGGCAAATGTCAAGAAAGAGCATCAAAAGGCTCTTAACATTGCTCTGGTGAAAAAGTTGAATGAGCTTTGGTCTAAAATGCTGAAAGACCAAAAGGATATAAGGAATGCTTTGGATGAGGGAAACTTGATACTAAGCAAAATCTGTCAACCTCATCTATTCTGCGATCATGTGCTGGCTCAGAAGGAAAAGCTTCAAATGGACTTACAGTCATACTTGAGCAAATTTAAGCCACCTTATGATTCCTTTGCAAAATATGGGCAAACCGTTCACCGGTTCCAGATCCAGTCAGCCAAAATGCAGCAAGAGATCAGTACATGATCTAGAGATTTGCAGGAGCTACAACTGGTTTTACTTCCACGTCTGCAAATTCTTCAGAAGTGTTATCTGAACCTGGATGCCTTGAGAGTTACGCAGGAGCTGAGCATAGTTGATGCCATGGAGGAACAGGTATACCAGATGCAAACAAAAAAAGAAGTAGCCACCTCCTTACTTGAGTCCTGGTCTCTATCCATGAAACAATTTTTGCAGGACTATAGATCGGTTTTTGACAAGTATTATTCATTGTTGTCATAAACTTTTTATATATATCAAATGGAAACAGGGTTGTTCAGTGGTACTTTGTCATTGTTGGCAAGGGGGAGAAGTACTCTATCTATTTTGGAGACAAATAGGGAGAAGTATCTGATTTTAAAATTTTGATATATGCTATGTGCTTTAATATCTCAATGTTTATGCTCTGTATGCAAAATTGCTATACATTGTGTTGATTAAGGGATAGTGTATATGCTTAGAGGGAGCAATTTTGTTAATGGCATGTTTTTGTTGTAAAACACTTAGATGTCAAAATTTTATTTTCCTAAGTGTTGTCATCAATACCAAAGGGGGAGATTGTTGGCATTTTTGATGTTTATGTTGTGATTGTCATTGATGGACACACACTTGTATAGAGATCCCCTTTATATGTATGAGCTAGAGCTCAACCAGTATTTGTTCCAATCGGTATGTTATATTCTAGTCTTTAGACTATTGGTGATTTTTCAGAATGTGTTTCTCGGTCTGAAGCGGCATGTCGATCCCAAGCAATTCGTAGATCTCAACTAGTACGAGGGAGAAAAGTGGCATAACACATTCTTACCAGTCTTCATTTTTGTCGAACCGGCAACCAGTATTTTGTATGAACTGGTAATACTCTGTGATGAGTTACCAACTGGCATTTTGTGACGAGTTACCAACCCACTGATTGATTGATGGTGCTAACACATTGACAGTGCTTTTTGTGTCATGTTACTGAGTATGTCTAGATTCATTGAACCTAGGAAATTGTAATGTAATCCTATTGGACCGACATGAAATCAGATTCCTTTAAAAGGACATCATGTCTAGGGTTTTGAGTTGTTGTAGTTGTTGTTGTTGAAAGGGTTTATGTTGTGGCTAGGGTTTAAGGTGGTTGTTGAGATGTTGTAAGAGCAATCTTATCTGAGAAGATCAAGTTGTAACAGAGAGAGAGATAGAGAAGATTGAAGTAATGCTAAAACGCATTAGTAGCAAGCTATACTAGATCTAACCAAGCAGTTTGTGCTATTAGATAGATCAAACACTTGTTGATTACTCACATCTTTGACAAGTTTGTAGCCCTTAACTGGGTAGGCCCAAAAGCCATTGTAAAATCCTCTAACAAGGTGGTTCACTTCTGTGAATCTAAAATCCTCTAACAAGGTAGTCTTTAATTGGACTTATCTCCTAACAGAGATTGAGATTCCTAACAAGATCTGTTCTGGTGAAGAACATTGTAAGACCTTAACCAGTCTGACCTTAACTGGTCTAGTTTCTATTCTGAAAATAGTGACTTGTGAGTTTCATCTCACCATGGTTTTTCCCAGTTGGGTTTCCATGTCAAATATCTTGTGGTATGGTTGTATTGCTCTTGTGGGTGAATGTTTTATTCACATTTTGGTTTGCATGTGTGATAACCGGTCTGTCCGTTAGACTGTTTTACCAGTTTATTTTCAGACTGTGTAAGTGTTTAAGTATAGAGATTTTTGGCATAATAATTTACCTCCCCTCTTAGTATTCATCACTGTAACCATTGGGGTTCCAACTGGTTTACAATCACTCATACCGAAAGTCTTCAGAACCTCTTTCACATACTTGGATTGAGTAATGAAAATACCATTCTTCATCTACTATATCTGTAAGCCTATGAAATTTTTTATTTCCCCTACTAATGACATCTCAAATTCATTCTTCATTTCATCTGCAAAATAATTACTCATGTGATCATTACCTCCAAATATAATGTCATCTACAAATACTTCACTAACCAGTATTTTATCTCCTTCAGACTTGAGATAAATGTTGTTGTCATCATTAGTTCTAGTAAAGCCTATCTTCATCAGATGAGTATGAAGTCATTCATACCATGCTCTGGGTGCGTGCTTTAATCCATACAAGGCTTTATGCAATTTCCATACCATGTCTTCCTTATATGTCAATGCATAACCATCAGGTTGCTCTATATAAACCTCTTCTTCCAGTATCCCATTCAAAAAGGCAAACTTGACATCCATCTGGTATACCTTGAACTTCTTATGAGCTGTAAATGCAAGCAATGTTCTGATACCTTCCAGTCTTGCTACTGGTACAAAATTTTCTCCATAATCTTCTCCTTATTCTTGCGCATAACCTTTGCATACTAATCTTGCCTTATTATGAATTACAACACTATTTTCATTTAATTTGTTTTTGAACACCCATTTAGTACCTATAACATTCTTGTTTACCAGTCGGGGTACCAGGGTCCAAGTGTTGTTCTTCTCAATTTGATCCAACTCTTCCTCTATAGCTTTCACCCACTGATCATCATCAAATTCTTCCTTAGCACTTCTAGGTTCAAAGGTGGAGATCATGAAAGAGTTCTCTCTTATTCTCCTTCTAGTTAGTACACCTGCATCCTTATCCCCAATTATTTGTTTAGGACTGTGATTCAGTCTCACATATCTAGGAATAACATGACCATTCTCTTCATGTTCAACTTATTCATTATCATCTTCCTTTGAATTTATTTGTTCTGATTGAACAAGTACATCAGGATTTGCTTTATTAGTTTCTGTCTTAACAGTTTCAGGTTCCAAAAGAAAAATGCAAGGAGCTTCATCATTCTTCTTAGAACTAGTTCCTTCTAAAATTTCAAGACATTCATCTATACGAACATCAGCACTTTCAACAATTTTTTGTGTCCCGTTGTTGAAGCATTTATAGGCCTTACTCTTGGTGGAATAGCCAAGAAATATGCCTTCATCACTCTTAGCTTCAAACTTGATTATGTAATCACCTCTTTTAATAAAATATTTGCATCCAAATATCTTAAAATAGCTAACATCAGGTGGTCTTCCATACTAGTACTCATATGGGGTCTTGTCCTTACCTCTTTTCACCAGAACTCGGTTCATTGTATAGACAGCTATACTTACAGCTTCTTTCCAAAATGTTTTTGATACACCCCCTTGTATCAACTTAGTCCTATCAGATTTAACCACTGACCAGTTGTTCCTCTTTGCTATACCATTATGTTGTGGTGTCCTTGGTGCAGAAAGCTACCACTTGATACCATTATCATCACAATATTTAGTGAACTCTGCATAAGTGAATTCACCACCTTGATCTATTCTTAGACATTGTATCTTTTTTCCACTCTCTTTCTCAGTTAAGGCTTTGAATGCCTTGAATTTACCAAAATCTTCATTCTTATCCTTCAAGAATGTGACCCACATCATCCTTGAACAATCATCAGTGAAGATCATGAAGTATCTGTCACCTTGAATGCTTCTTATTCTTATTGGTCCACATAGATCTGTATGAACCAAATCTAACAAGTTATCTGTTGAGAAAGACTTTCTCTTAAAAGTGGAAGAAGTCATCTTTCCTAGTTGACATTCTTTACAAAGAGCAATTACCGATTTGTCTAGCTGAGGCAGACCTCTTACTGTCTTAGACTTTCTTATTTTAACAATATTGTCAAAATTAATATGACAAAATATCCTATGCCAAAGACAACTATCATCTTTTTTTGCAATCAAACAATTTCTAACTTTAGGATTGAGATGAAATAGATTACCTCTGGTCTATTTCTTGGTTGCAATCAATTCACCTTTGTTGTCAAAGATTTTGCACATTCCATTTCTAAACTCCAATGGGTATCCTTTGTCATTAAGTTGTGCCACGCTTAAAAGATTGTGCTTTCAGCCTTCAACCCAATAGACATCATGAGCACTACTCTTCTCATTAAGAGAAATAACTCTCTTACCTTTAACCATATGGGGTGATTCATTCCCAAATATGACAACACCACCATCAAATTCCTTTATTGAAAGAAATTTGCTCTGATCATCAGTCATGTGATGTGAACAACCACAATCAATGATCCAATCATTATAATTATCCATTCTGGATACTAGTGCCTTCTGATCTTATACTTCTTCCTTAATAGCTACAAACACAATATCTTCACTAGCATCATCATTAGATTCTTCATCAGTAATACCACTATCTATATCTACAAGACAATCTCTCTTGCCTTTACCCTTGTACTTCTTAATTTTGTCTCTTTTGTATTCATTCTCAACATTAGGGCAATTTTCTGCTATATGACCAATCTTGTTGCATGTGAAACATTTTAAAGGTAGCTTACCTTTATATTTACCGGTGCCTCTAGGAAGTCATTTTGCCAACAATGCTTCAAGTTCCACTAAGTTGTCTTCATCTTCAGCATCTCTACTGGATCTAGATTCATAGTTATGGCCGGTATCTCTACTTCTTCTCACATATGGGTTAGATACAAAAGCTCTAAATGCAGATTTTGATTTCTGTACACTACCATCGTAGCCATTTAGTTCAAAAGCAGCAAGATTGCCAATAATAGAGTCAAGACTTACCTTTGTCGTATCAATGGATTTCAGCTCCTGAATAGTTTCAACTTGGATAGCATAGACCGGTAGAAGGGTTCTCAATACCTTACTGATTACTGTGGCATCTTCCACTTTCCCTCCTGCACTCTTTATCTCACCAACTATCTCTTTAATCCTTTGACCATACTGCTAGATATTCTCACCTTCAGACATTCTCATGCCATCAAACTTTCCTCTTAAACTCTCCTCTTTGGCAATCTTAACATGTTCATCACTGCTATAAATCTCTTCTAATTTATTCCATACTTCATATGCAGTTTCAAGACCATGAACATCTACATATTCAACATCAGACAGGGAACTGATAATAGCTTCTAATGCCTATTGATTTTCTTGTTGTTCTTTCTTCTAATCATCAGTCAGGGGTCTAGTAGGTGTATTATATTTATTTTCTATATGATCCCAATACTGACTTCCAAAACTCTTAATGTAAATCTTCATTTTGTCACTCCATATTCTATAGTTATCTTTGTTAAACTTCGGACCTTCTTTCTTCATCATGATCTGCAAGATATTTTCCTCAAGTTGTTACGCTTTTAGATTAAGAGCCTAAGTTACTTTGATACCAATTGATGGTATGATGAAATAATAAGTATCCTATAGAATGCTAAGAGGGAGGGGGGTGAATCAGTATATTGAAAAATAGATACAAAGTTCCTAAACTCAAACTCAGTCAAACAAAGTTAATATATCTCAGTCAAGATCAATATTCATAGTAATACTTGACATTATCTAGTTTAACTATTATGACAACTTTAACAGTAAATAACTTCAATCTTGTAAATATCTACAAAGCTTAATCATAACTCAACATATTCATCTCTCAATGCTTCTACATAACATTCCTTATCAGAATTTAACCATATCAACAAATAAAGTCACTACCATAAAAGCATTAGCCACTTGACACAAATGTTTATACATGGAAAACCCAAATAGGTAAAAACCACAGTGAGATGGGACTCACAAGGATAGCTATCTGAACTCTTTTGAAGTTTGCCCTATTAGGAGCCAAGTCTGTTAAAGCTTTACAATAAGTTTCATTAAGAACTAATTCCAGTTAGGAATCACCCGATTAAGAGATTTACAAATATTCCTTGATTAAAAAGCACAATACCCTGTTAGGAGTAACCTCGTTGGAGGATTTAAGAATCCAAGCTAATGGACCACCTTTTTAGAGGATTTAATGAGTAACCAAGCTTGTTAGAGCTTACCCAGTTTAGGGATTTAACTTCTGCTGTAATTGTTAGAAAACAATAGTTTTGTTGATCTGTTTGAATAGCACTACTTTTGCTTGATTAGATCCTTCTATAACCTTCAATCTACATTCACTCAAAGTGCAGATCCATTCACTGGTTAGGCAACTACACACTCAACATGTTTTCTACCAATCTTGCCAACAACCTTTACAACAACTTCATCAACCTTAAATAGAAATCAATTAGGTCAGTAACATAGGAGAAACCTAATTCTCATAATCAAGATTACGAAAAAGTCAGTACAATCTTGACCGTTAGAAATCATGACAATCTCTTCGCATTCTTCAAGAAACTTCCAACTGCTCCATGTTCACCGCTTCATCAAACTGTGTAACTCATCACGTGCTATGTATTAGATGCAATCCACTTTGCTCCTTCCCTAGATCCTTCCCTAGACAAGAATAAACGTGCCAAAACAATTTGAACATATCCTCATTCAATGATCACAATGTCTCCATCATTACTGCTTATCAGATAATAAATGATCAAACTTGGTCAGTTAGGGTTTAACAACTAATAGGGTTTACCAGTTCATCAGTTCAAATCACAAACTTTAGATACTGGTTTACAACATTTTCACAAAGCTCTATTACCGGTTACTAGCCAATATCAAAAACAACAATATCAACAATATCATGAATACCATTACCAGTTCAATTGACATCAATGACAACATATCATTAATGCAATCTCTATGCAAAATACCAACACAACTATACTAAACTCAAAAGATTATGCCTTAAACCTTAAACATAATAAACATTATCAGTGTTATGCTTACCATCTAATGATATAGTTCCTCTTCCTCTTATCATGCATGCTTTTTCATCTCCAAATCTAACCAGGCCACCATCAAATTCTTACAAAGATAGAAACTTCATTTTATCTCCATTCATATGATGTGAACATCCATTGTCTATCACCCATTCATCCTTGTCTTCAATTTTAGTAGCAAGGGCCTTTTCCTCATTTTGAATAACAAGTGTTGGAGCATCTTCCTTGATGGCCAAAAATAGCCAATCCTTTCCATTACTGGATCCACTAGCTGAATCTTGTGTCAATTCATTATCCAAATCAATCAAACCTTCCTCATCCACATAGTAACATGATTTGTCTTTGTTCTGATAATAATGGTTAGGCCTCTAAGATCTTCTAGCTTTCTCCTCAAATCTTGAATTCCTCTCAGGACATCTAGATGCAAAATGACCTATCTTATTACATGCAAATCATTTAAAAGGTGATTTTCCTTCATACTAACTTCCTGTCAGACCTTTAGGTACTCTTCTAGAAAATAGGGCTTCAATTTTCTCAAACTCATCATCTTTTTTCTTCATTTCCTCTAGTTCCTTCACATATAAATCTTTCCAATCACTCTTGCTAGTTGATGATGCGGATGTATGAAAAGAATATTCAGTCTTTGCAGCTCCTTGAGGACCAAATTCTTCAAGCTCAAAAGCAGATAACTTGCCAACCAAAGTATCCTTGTTGACAGAGATGTTAGACATTATTCTCAGCTCATTAATTTCAATAGCCTTCATCTTGTAAGCTGGTGGAAAATATCTCAATACTTAAGAAATAATCTCATCTTCACTCAGAGATCCACCACAACACTGCATTCCCATAAAAATTTCATTAACTCTTTCCATAAAAGTTGTAATCCTTTCATCTTCTTCCATTTTTTAGGTTCTCATACCTTACCCAATAACCATCAAGTTTAGAAATTTTAATAGTAGGGTTGCCTTCATTCAGAACCTCCAACTTATCCCATATAGCCTTTGCAGATAATTGGTCAGTTAATCCCATTATTTGTTGATCAGAAAGTGCACTCAAAAGGGCTTCTCTAGCTCTACAGTCATTTTCAATGTTCTTATCCAATTTTATTGGAGGAGGATTGCAAGATGATGGATTATAAGGAGTATATCCTTTCTCAGTGATCTCCCAAATCTCTTTCCCAATACATCTCAAGTGAGTCTTCATCCAAATCTTCCATACTCTATAATTTGTTGAATCAAGCTTAGGGATGTCTCTTCAAAAAATAACTGCAGATGAACTATTAGTTTTCATAGGATCTTCCTCAAGTGGTTAAGCTTCTGCAGAGAGGACCAAGCTTTGATACCAATTGTTAGGATAACCAGTGGACAATTAAGAGGGGGGTGAATCAATTGTCAATAGATTATAAAAATTTAAGAACACAAAACCTTTTACCAGAATAGAAGATATGACAATTAAGCATAAACATAAATCAAAGAACAATTACCAACCATCCATAACACATAACACCAAGATTTGTACATGGAAAACCTAGTAAAGGGAAAAACCACAGTAGGAAGCCTACCCACAGTCAGATACTACTTCTATAGTAAGTATGTGATTACAATAAGAGGGGCTTGCACATGCAGGAAGACCAACAACCTAGAGCACATTGCTCATCACAAAAGGAGCCTCACTGACTACAAAAAAAAACTAGACTACAATCCAGAAAGATGAATGAACTGCAAGAATAATATCTCCTATGCCTGAGTACAGTTCTAGTTAAGCTCAATACCAGATGTCTTAAAACTCTTGCACAAACCCAATTTGATCACCTATGATTGACCAAAACCTCTGCATATGATTACAACTTTATTCACACATAGATGATCTCATAACCTTAATCCTATGATCTACAAAGGGATCTTACATCATATTTATACAAACCTGGGACCTAAAAAATAAGGTCGATCACCTAAAATATAATACAATAAATCCGTTACATAATCCCATAAACCAATGATAAACCAAGCTGGCCTAAGACTAAAACAACATAAACCAGACAATAAATCCAACCGGTAACGCATCGGGGGCATCAACTAACATGTTACATAAACTGGTCCATAACCTAACAAAATAAGATTAATGATAGAATAGGTCTGGTCCTAAGTACAAACACCACCAATCAACTGAAACATGAACATGATAACCATCAACATCCTAATAACCTTCTAGAAGCCACAACAACACCACTTATTGGATTCACCAAAAGATCCTCAACAAATCTCTACTAATAAAACCCTTATCGATAGCTAGAAGACTTACTAGAATAAATAATAGCATCCAAATCATCGAATCCTGAACCAACTGAATTCTATACGCATTAGGAACACATGAATAACTAGTCCAAACCAATTCCACAAGCCAGAACATATCCCTGGTATGCTCATCACAATCCAGCCACACTACCAGAACTCGGTAGACAACAAAACAACTAGTGTTGATATCAATGAAAAACACCAATGTAACATAATCAATTCCTCCAAATTGCCAACAATGTTTTGTTGTCGGTGAAGAAAACCCCTTAGCCCGTGAAGTTTGAGTTTTTGTTTTGGTGGGAAAGAAAGTGTATAAATATGTAGATCTAAGACTTAAGCTTAGTGAAGAAGAGAGAGGATGTTGGATGATTGATGAGAAAGTGTGATTTTGCCAAGTGAGAGTTGATTAGTCTGAGTGTCGATAGAAATTTTTTGAAGTGACTAAGTGTTAGTATAAGAACCAATAAGAAGAGTCTAGCCTACAAGGTGTAAGGTAACTGTATACACATAAAAATGGCTATGAGCAATTAAAAAAATATTTAATATTTATTTAATGATTTTTTTCTTCTATTAAATAGTTGATTTGAAAAGATTAATTTATTTAATTCATTTTCGTGTCTTTCTATTAATTAATTTTTTATTAATTAATTCATCTATCATATTCTTCTAATTAATTAAATATCTAATATTTAATTATTCATCTAACCAAGTTAATTAAATATCTAATATTAAATTATCTTCTCCAAACAATTAAATATCTAATATTTAATAGTTATTCTCCTATCCTATAGTCTCAAATATTAAATAATTTCCTAAATTATTTAATCTTTCTTTTCCAACTCACCCTCCATCTCCACTTCATCTTCCCTTTGCCAACTCATCAAACATGTGACTAAGGAAATTAATATTTCTTAAATATTAATTCATCATTTATCTCCAACCACTAAAATTAATGAATATTGTATACGTACACATATTTCATAACTATCTTCTATATCCTCTCCAACACCCCTACATCTTAGGAAGGACTTGAGTCCACTTGTCCTATCATACCTAAATTTCCTCCAACCATCCCTAGATCCTCTCAGTTAGCAAACCAGTCAAGGTGAGATGAGTGACACTTGTCTTTTCCTTCCCCCTTTCTCTCAACCTTCACTTTTGCTCACAACCATCCAAATCTGCAAATCTGATCAGGACTATTGATCTAAGCCACATCATCTAATCCTCTCAAGGTCTATAAAATTAGGAGCTTCAGTTGAGAGAGAGTTAGACTTCAAGAGACTTCAAGTGCATTTTGCAAGCTAATCATATGCATCCGTGAGTTTTAATTTTGAAGCAAATAGAAAATATCATTTAGCATAATCATTTTAGCAAAATCATGTAGTATTGCATGTGATAGTATCAATTAACTATAAGTTATCAGTCCATTCTTCATATGCCATCTTGGAAGCCATCAGTGCATTGTCTAAGAGCACACCATCTGCAACCTGAAACAGTGGAGTTAGGACACAATGAGACATAAGCATGAAGGTAATATTAGTATTTTATTTTATGTATACTTCATGTAGTTTCATTGGTTGAGTTTGGATTTCCTATAGTATTTCCATTTGTATTTTGTGAAACTAACTTATTGCAGGTAGCATTCTGAGGATGAAATTCAAGTCGACACATTTTGGCACCCACTGTGGGGCTCATGGACCTCACATATACCTTTAAAAATTTAGCAAAAAGTAAAATTAACGCATTTGTAATGTAGATTCACGCATGTGTGAATTCTGACATTGCTTTTGTTCCATAGGTTAGCGCATTTGTAGTCTAGGTTAGCGCATTTGCAGTCTAGGTTAGCGTATTTGCACCATAGGTTAGTGCTTTTGTCTTAAAGTTTGCACATTTGCATCACAGGTTCGTGCATTTATGTCCTAGGTTAGCACATTCATCAAAGAAATCATGTTTTTGTATCCATAGAGCAATGCTTTTGCAGTCTAGGTTAGCACTTTTGACCTATAGGTTAGCACTTTTGAGCAAGAAGATAGCGCATAGGTTAGATTAGCGCTTTTGTTTACAAACTTAAAATTTTATTGCAGGTTCGAAAGTCCAAGAAATCAGATTTTTCAGACTACTAACATGCATGTGCAGGATGGTGTTTAAGGAAAATCTTATGCATTTCCTCATCTAGTTAATTAAAAGTCTTATTTTGGGAAGTAACATATCATGTTTTGTTCATTTAGACTAACTAGGAGGGCAAATTGATAGCATGCAACTTGCATTTTTAGTATTCTCTCTAAAAATAGTTGCACATAGACTTTTAAAAAGGCTAAAATAAACACCATGTTTGTTGGAGCAACATCTCCAAATAGGACTTAGCCAACAATTGCTTTGAAAGGATTAAAAAGAACACTTATATTCCATGTCTCAAAAGTGGTAGGTATATGCTCTCCCCTTAATTGGGTGACCAAACAGCCAAACCCACTCTTTTATGCTTTCTTTACTTTCAAGCCATTAAATCCTTTAGAGGACCTGCCTTCCCAAGCTACCTTGAGGGGGCCAGTGAGAGGGGAACGACCTAAAGTGGAAATGGGCTAATACTGAGTCCTTCCAATCCACTATAAATAAATCATGTTTGTGATGAAAGTCCCAAACATCATGTGCTGATAAGTTCATACCGACACTATGTTTCCCCATAAACCCTATGGAGCATAAGCTCTATAGGCTGGGAACCTTCTGTATTTACAGAGCTGAAAGTGCCACATGTATGGCCACATGAATGGAAGCCTTTACTAAAAACCACTTGTACTAGTTGCCAAAATCCTTCTAGTTGTTGGTGCAGGAGGTCAAACCTATGAAGCGGCTCACACACATACGGTTCTTAGTAAAGATATAAAGTTTTCCATGGGGAGTTTTCATGGAAAGTGGTGCTTGGCTGCCCCAAAGAAGTGAGTGCCAAGAGTGGAGCCAGTGGGGTCAAGCATCTAAATATCCGCTTTGAATAGTGTAGCCTCAAGGGAAACCCCATGTGAGATTCAACAGCTATTGTCTCAGTCTGCCATAAGATTTGTACTTGCTTGTGTATTTTCTTTATTAGACATTGTGTGTTCTATGTCGGTAACATGTTCCAAATGGTCAAAAATTGAAGAAAATTATCATCTAAAAGTGAGCAAAAATCCAACAAATTACTGAAAAAGTTTGATCAAAAGGGTAATATGAAAGCCTTCCAACACTTGAAACACCAAATCAAAACCAAAGTGTCAAAACGTCAGTATCAAAATTATTCTTGAAGTAGGTTTGTCTCTATACAATCACGTATTTTTAAACTAGCTCAACAACTAGGCCACTAATCCAACAAGTTATTCCCAAAAAGCTCTATAAGCATCAACATTCAACAAGCTATTGATTCAAACATCTTAAGTGCAAAAAAATCAACATCATTATCAAGTCTCTCATCAGGATAATCAAATCCTCTATCACGAAGCTTGATCAATCTATACTAGGTTCATAATCCTAGATACATCTTTCCTATTTTGAACCTAGGTTATATCAAAACCAGAATTGCATTAACATTGGAATCAAACAAACTTGTAAATTATCAAATGCTTATATGACTTTTAAGTATCACCTTAAGAAAAGAGAACCCAATTATAAAGCTACTCAGAAAAGGATAAGATTCTTGTATATCAATCACAAGATCTTATTGAAACATAGGACATTCCTACACCGTTTTTGTCACTACTTACGTGGTTGTGGTATAGAATTTGACGGTGAAATTTTGCAAAGACGTGCTTTTCAACAAAGAGACGCTTTATCCCAACAAACAAACAATAGTGGTAAAATCAACAAGGCATATCTTCCTAAACCAATAATCACCTATTGACTTTTTCCTTTGGTCACTTTAACAACTTTGAAATAATCACATGCCAATTTGGACTAGAGTCCAATATGAACAACTTAGAAAACAACAACAAATGGAGGAAGAAGATAATCCTGTATTCTAAACTTTTGGATTTATCGTTGTTGATGAAGAAGCATTCAATAGCACCATTAAAAACCTGAGCAAGATTTGAAATTAGATAGGCTAATGGAAAAATTGTTGGCAAAGCAAAAAGAGAAATATCTCTTGATGTTGGCAAAATCTGGAGCTAAACTACCACAAGAATTTAACATAGAAAGTTTGAAACAAGATGTGGAGGCAAGTAACACCCAAAACACAGATGATCCAAATAATGAGGACGTGAACAAAGAAAGTCATGAAGAAACAAGGTAAGAAAGGGATGACACAAGAAAAGAACATAGTGATAAGAGAACTCACGAAGAAACAAGGAGAAACTATGTGGATAATCCATTGTCAAACCTTACTCAACAAATAAAAAATCTACAACAACAGATGCAAGACATACAAAATGGAACAAGCTCCAAGAAGTATTCATTAGAAGATATATTCCCATATCCTTTTGATAAAAATCTGAATATGATACCATTTCCGCAACATTGCGAGATTCCTAAATATGACAAATACAATGGAAAATTTGATCCTCAAGATCACATTAGGGAGTTTTGTACTATGAGCATGGAATTTGCTCATAATGAAACTTATCTTATGCATCTTTTTCCTAGGAGTCTTAATGGTCAATCAATGGAGTGGTTTTCAAGATTACCATTCGAAATCAAATCTTTTGAAAAACTTGTGAATATATTTATTTCAAAATACTCCTACAATATAAGGAATGAAATAAAAATGCTGGATCTCTGCAATGTTAAACAAAAGAATGGTGAATCCTTTATGATCTTCTTGCAATGATGGAAATTCATGTTTAATAGGTATCCCCGAGACATACCTGATCAAGAAAAGATGGACATATTCATTGATAATCTTATCAGTGAAATGAGTTATCGACTAAGGATGCAATGTCCTCCCTGTTTTGCCAAAATGATCAAGAATGGTTTAAAAATAGAGAATGCAATGGTAAAGAAAGGTGAGCTAAAATTTTACAATAATTCATTCAACAACAACAACAACAACAACAATGACCAACCCAAGTTTTGGTCAAAGAATAGGAATGTCAGCAATGAAGGAAATGACGATAATAGTACTACAAAACAACAACAACCAATTTTTAATCTATCAAGTCAAATACCAAGCAATAACAATCCATAAAACAATAAAGACAAGTCTTTTTTCTCCAATCCTCAGAGGAAATTCACAAACATTAGAGAACCTTTAGAATCAGCTCTAAAAACTCTGCTTGCTAACAAATTGATTGTTTTACCAGGAGCAAGAAGTTATGAACCACCGGTCAAGCCCAATTGGTGGAATGACAATCATTTTTGCAATTATCATCAGAATAAAGGACACCTAATAGATGATTGTCAGAGATTGAAACACATTATTCAAGATCTAATTGATAATGGAACCATCACAGTGGATAGCCATAAGACAAATGAATCACACTTGGCTTTTAAAACTCCACTTCCAAATTGTGACAAAGGTGAATCATCCCAATTAAAAGATGACAAAGGAAAAGACAAAGTGAATTAGACTTATACATATGATGATGTGGTAAATGTGATCATTGTTAAAGATAATTTATCTTTAGAACCAATCAATGTTATCATGATAAGCAAAGCAAAAGTTACCTTTCCAGGTATAGAAAAAGACCCAACATCCACTTCACAACAATACAATTTAGTAGAGAAATTACAAAGAATACCTGCTCAAATATCAATTCTGGAACTTCTTAAGGTTTCACCTATGCATAAGGAAATTTTAGAGAAAGTTTTAGTGGAAGCAACAGTTTCAAAATATTTGGATGTAGATCAGTTCCAAAACATGGTAGGACACCTTGTATCTCCTCATTGCTTATCATTTTCTGAAAATGATGACGCGTCCTTACAACATCCTCACAATGCTCCCTTACATGTTGAAGTCTCCATTAATAAAAATCATGTCAAATGTGTGCTCATAGATGGAGGAGCCGACTTAAATATTTGTGCATTAAGTTTGATAAAAGCTTTGGGATATTCAGAAAATGCAGTGGACCCAAAAAAGAAAATAACCATCAAGGCTTATGATGAAGTAGAACGTTCTTCTAAAGGAACTGTTGTACTACCAATAAGAATAGGACTTGTGGAAAGGAATACATTGTGTTAGTTTTTAGATTTTAACCCCTCTTACAACATTCTTCTAGGATGACCATGGATTCACAAGATGCAAGCAGTTCCTTCTACATATCATCAATGTGTGAAATTTCCTCATGAAGGAAAAGAGATCACTATAATTGCAGATTCCAGTCAATATTGCAATAATTTCAAGCCAACACAAGATACAAGAGTACCACATAAAAGAGAATTAGTATATCCTACCAAATAAATTCAAGCAAAGTTATGGGAAACTTTTGAAGAAAAGCTCAAGTTAAATGATGAAGGAATGGGAAAGTATTCTTTGAATAATTTTCCACTTTCACCTAAGTCATATAGAAAGCCTACAGATATTCAATCAAAGACATCAGAAAGACCAAAACATATGTTTAAAGGGACATTTGTTAGTGCTGGAACTCTTGAAGAAGAAAATGAAGACAAAGACATTCTTGGTTGGTTGTACAAGGATGAAGATAAAACTATAGAAACAACAACAGAAGTCAGTATTCCCATAGAACAATATGGCAAAGGATATGAAATCATGCAAAAAATGGGATATGAAGGAAAAGGACCAATTGGTAAGCTACATCAAGGTATTTTATAACCTATTTGTCCACACTCGCAATCCAAAGAAGATAAATTTGGGCTTGGATATCTAAAATCCAATCAAAAGCAACATAATCATCAACAACAAAAAATGGAAAAAGAAATCAGTTCCTAAAGAAGAAAATTGGCAAGAAAAGCTACATCAAGCGGCAAAAATAGTAACAAATAAACAAAAGAAGCAAGGAGAACATGAAAAGCAAGACAAAGAGATTACCATCAAGGTAAAGAGAAATCTTGTCAACAAGTTCTGGAAATACAAACAAATGCAAAAACTGAACAAGATATTCTAGAAGCAGTAAAAATAGAGATGGCCAAAATCAGAGAACTTTTTGCAGCAGACAACATTCCTGTATGGTATAGTGGAGTAGTCCTAGATCATAATTTAGAGACAGATTCAAATGAGTATGAATGGGGTCCAGATGTCTTATCTACTACATCAAGTAAGGAACATAATGAAGACCAAGAAGCTATCACAAAAGAAGACTTGTATATTGCAAAACAAAAGATAGAGTTAGAAACAAGACAAGAAAAACTTAGAATTCAGAGAAAAGAGGCATATGCAAAAAGGAAAGGGAATGACAAAGACAAAGAATTAATGCCACAAGAAATACAAATAAGGATAGATCAAGCATCTGAAAATACAATATTTTCATCTAAAGAGGAACAAGATGTATCTAGATATGGCATAACCATAGAAGAATTAAGAGATAGTCAAGTTGGACTAACTATTAGTCCACAAAAAGTTGAGTTTGAAAGGAGACAAAATCTAGCAAAAGAATCCTCTTTATCATGTACACAAGTATGTCAACTCCAAAATGCAAATGAGGTCAATCAAGAAGGAATTTGTAGTATTAAAGATGTGTGTTGATATAATCCATTCATTTAAGGGACAAACATCAGTTGAAGAACCACTTGAGTGTGAACTACAAAATGCTAACATTGATTTTGTTAGAACTAATTCAGAGACACTTGAGAAAGACAATTCTCAAAAACATTTAATCTATGACAGTACCTATTCTATGCCAAGTTATGATCATTATGTCATGAACATTGAAACACCTAATGATGATAGTGATTATGATTTACCCCTTCTTCATCCTGAACTAATTGACTGGGATAATTTAGACAACCTGGAACTGAATGTCTTTTCCAATGATCATGACTTAGTTGTGTACATTAACAGATCAACGGTCATAAATAAAGATTGAGTATACTTGGACAAACAAAAAATTTGCATTTAATCATTATAGGTGTATTCATTTTTAGAATCATTTCAATCATTATCCATTTTATTTAGTTGTATTTTATCATTGCATTAGTTTGCATTTAATTAAGTTCATTTCATTCATCATGTAGTGTATCATCATTATTATTTGCATTATCATTCCATTAATGATCATTTATTTGCATATTTGCACTTAGATTCATGAACATTACATATAAAATTAAAAACATTTCATGTAGATCATTTGCATTTATATCATCATAAAATAAAACCAAATCAATCATTCATTTGAATTTCCATATAGATCATTGCATCATTGCATCATCATATAAAGCATCATCATCAAAATAAACAAAAAGAATAACATGCATATAAAACATCATCCATCTATTCATTGCATCTATATAATCAAAGCATATAAGCATCATCCTCATATAGAGTAACATGCATAATTAATATCATCATCATATAGAATCCATGTCTACATATAGATCATAGTAGAACAATAAAAGTCCAAATATACAATGATATCAGATAAACAATAAAAATGTTCCAAATCAAGTCATGACTGTCCTGTACCACTACCACCTGACACTGTTCATCTCTGTGGCTATGGGTGAGAAGATCCTCCAGATGCCTATCTCCCATGATTACTACTCCTCTGAGGAGGTCCCATGACCCCACCACTATTAGTATCCATCAACACAGTGGTATGATAACTACCTGCTCTCTGGCTCTCTGAAACTACCTCCTCATATCATTGTCGCCAGTGGGAAATCTCCTTCCCGGCCCGAACTAGTGCTCTAATAGTGTCATCAAAGAGAGTATTTGAACCAACTTGCTGAATATGATCAAGAAGACCCTGAGTATCATGTTGTCTCCTAACAACTCTATCTCTCTTAGCCATAAGAGTCTGCACCCGTGCTCGAAGCTGATCAATCTATGCTCTAATACTATCAATGGTCTCCTGCTCTGGCACATCATACTCTGGTGCATCCTGCTCTAGCATATCATGCTCTAGTGCATCCTGCTCTGGCATATCATGCACTGGTGCATCCTGCTCTGGAAAATCCTTTTGTGGTGCATGAACCCCAATCCCCTCCTCACCACCTTGTCTAACTGCTGGAATCTCCATTCAAGTAACTCTCCAAACCCATCATCTAATAAGGGGAACATGATCCTCAGGATCCTCATCATCTCCACCATGAGCTGCAGTAACCCTAGGGTCTAGCTGAATCTGTCCAAAATCAATGCCTCTCTCGCAACCCCCATCTAGTCCAATCACCCTACCTCCTCCTGTCAATGGCAACCCTCTCAGTGATCTCATACCTACCCTTCCATGCTCCCTCCCAATCCATCCAACATCCCTCCCACCCATAGGATGTGGTCTCCCAATCCTACCAATCAGTCCAAATGGTCCTCCATGGACTCTCAAGCAACCTCCTCTCCATCCAAGTCTCCTGCCAGCACCACCACCATCACCACCCTCGTCTCCACCTCCCTCAGCCTCTCAAGAAGCTCTGAGCTCTCATCTCTGTCTCCTAAAAACTAGATCATCTGAATCATCATCCTCATCTCCTATTCTGGGAGGAGGATCTACAAGATCAGTAATGCGAGGAGATGGATGAGCTAATATATACTGAGCATAATCTATAGTAACCCTAGGATCAAGAATGTGCAATCTCATATCATAAGCCACTCTCAGAGTAGCAAGAAACTCTACACAAGCAATCTCAAATGACAAGGAAGGTCCCCAATCTTGTCTATCTCGATACCACCAAGCATATATCATCACACCAGTAGGCATAGGCTAGATGATACCAAACTATCTCATAATGCGACTAATCAAATATCGCTCAATAATGTAAGGAGTCCGACCAATGAGATATCTACACTGTATGATAAATGGTAAGGTCTATGCATCATCCATCCATGGCTCACAATCAACATATGGTCTCCAAGTAATGTTATCCAATGAATCAAGCACCCAGCACCAATACTCCATCTTACCTAGCTTATGTTGAGTAAGGATACCTACATAAAAATATACATATGATTGTCTCTCTCCATGAACTTTGTGATAGATAGGTCGAGTAACAACAATGTGCTCCCAGCACCAGATCTACAATAAAGTGCATCCTATAGACAAACTCACACTCTCATCATACACTACCTGGTGAAGATCATGATATAAATGAGCCAACATACAAACACCCCAAGCATATCGAGTATGATGTTGCAACATACTCAGGAGAATCTCACCCCATCCAATAGAAAATCCTTGGGATCGCCTATCAGGACAAATAAATCCTCCAATCAAACCAACAAGAATCATAGGATGAGTCTCATAATACATCACCATATCTTCCCAGCCGATCTCTCCTCTATCAATACTATCATCAGCAAACATGGCTCTGCAAGCCTCTGTCCCAACACGATCCTCAAAATCATACTGCACTAACTCGCCAGTCATTGGGATGTGCAGAATCCTATAAACATCCTCGAGCATCACACTAATCTCACTCGTGGGAAGTGGAAAGTGTTATTCTCACTATGCCATCTCTCGGCTAACACCGTCAACAATCCTCTATTATGTGTAATCTCAAGCATATACAAAAGATGGTGTAAACCATAGGCATCTATATGTCTAATCTCAGTATATGTCAGCTCTGGCACTAAATATCGTACTGCCGGTAATTTCTCCCGACACTGGAGAACATCATGTTTCTCCTATTTATCAAGAGAAATTAATCAATCATCAAATCATCATCTATCTCTTAAATCAAACTGAATCAAATCATCTATATATCTATCTATCAAATCAAACTGCATCAAATCATTATCTATCTATCAAATCAAACTGAAAGAACCTATGTTATCGATCTATGAAATCAAATTGAAGCAACTTACGCTATCAAATCATTTTAAAACCTATCAAATCATGGTTTTCTATCAATCACTGAACTCAATCAACACTTTGATAAGCTATTGCATCAGAAACTAAATTGGTTTTTTTCCGATCAATCAATCAATCAAGTTCCTATTTCATTATCAATGTGCATTAAACATGTTAAATCTAATCATCAAAGTAATTTTTAAGCATTTGCACTTATCAAAAACATCAATTTTAAGCATTTGTGCTATCCTATTGAGCATATGCACTAAATCTAAATGCAAATGTGCTAAACTAATGCATTTGCGCTATCTTTTTGAATAAATGTGCTAACTCTAAAAGCATATGCACAAAACCAAGAAAAGGCACTAACTTTGGCTACAAAAGTGCTAACAAACGAAACATTTGCGCTATCCCATTCATATGTGATAACATACTTAACATATGCGCTAAAACAAACTGCAAATGCGCTAAATCAATGTTGAAAAAATAAATAAATTCAAAAAATGCGCCTAAAAACATGAAAAGTCAAACGAAAGGTTGAAAACAAAGCTCAGGATAAGATACATACCGGATACTCATACTCGGTAGGTCACCAATATCACCGAACATGCTCAAAACAATGGTTCTCCATAGGAATCACCATTTCACCACCTCATCAAGAATATTTTCTTCACAAGCTCACAAAGATAACAATGAAATTAAAATTAGCCTTGGTTAATTTTATATTTACTATTTGAAGAGTAATTAATGCTATTCAATGGGGCAATTTAATTTGTTTTTTACAAATTAATTTAATTGACATAATTTTTATCAATTATCATGAGATCAATCGTTCCAACCAAAGTTTTCAACAATTTCACGATCAATCTCCTGAGGGGGCACACAATCAGGATTTTCAATCTTCATTAGGTGCATTATCAAGACTTGATTTAATCTTTGAAACGATGTTGTCTCGACATCATTTCAAAGAGGGACAAAATGTATACACATAAAAATGACTATGGGCAATTAAATAAATATTTTATATTTATTTAATAATTTTTTTCTTCTATTAAATAGTTAATTTGAAAAGATTAATTTATTTAATTCATTTTTGTGTCTTTCTATTAATTAATATTTTATTAATTAATTCATCTATCATATTCTTCTAATTAATTAAATATCTAATATTTAATTATCTTCTCCAAACAATTAAATATCTAATATTTAATAGTTATTCTCCTATCTTATAGTCTCAAATATTAAATAATTTCCTAAATTATTTAATTTCTTTTCCAACTCACTCTCCATCTCCACTTCATCTTCCCTTTGCCAACTCATCAAACATGTGGCTAAGGAAATTAATATTTCTTAAATATTAATTCATCATTTATCTACAACCACCAAAATTAATGAATATTGTGTATGTACACATGTTTCATAACCATCTTCTATATTCTCTCCAACACCCCTACATCTTAGGAAGGACTTGATTCCACTTATCCTATCATACCTAAATTTTCTCTAACCATCCCTAGATCCTCTCAGTCAGCAACCCAGTCAAGGTGAGATGAGTGACACTTGTCTTTTCCTTCCCCCTTTCTCTCAACTTTCACTTTTGCTCACAACCATCCAAATCTGTAGATCTGATCAGGACCATTGATCTAAGCCACATCATCTAATCCTCTCAAGGTCTATAAAATCAAGAGCTTCAGTTGAGAGAGAGTTAGACTTCAAGAGACTTCAAGTGCATTTTTCAAGCTAATCATATGCATCTGTGAGTTTTAATTTTGAAGCAAATAGCAAATATCATTTAGCATAATCATTTTAGCAAAATTGTATAGAATTGCATACCATAGTATTAGTTAACTGCAAGTTATCAGTCCATTATTCATATGCCATCTTGGAAGCCATCAGTGCATTGTCTAAGAGCACACCATCTACAACCAGGAATAGTGGAGTTAGGACACAATGAAACATAAGCCATGAAGGTAATATTAGTATTTTATTTTATGTATACTTCATGTAGTTTCATTGGTTGAGTTTCGATTTCCTATAGTATTTCCATTTGTATTTTGTGAAACTAACTTATTGCAGGTAGCATTGTGAGGATGAAATTCAAGCTGACAAAGTAACTAGTAGACAATTATAGATTGTAATAGTTAATCAAACCAGCAGTGAAGGATAGAAGATAGAGTGTGAGAGGAGATTTGACAAAGCAGAAGCTAAGTTAAAAATATTCAGATAGAGAGAACAAAGAACTGGTAGAGAAGAGAAGTAGTGTGATAGAAAAGAGTTTAATCGGTAGAGATAATTGTTTGCAAGGGTTACAAAACTTAGTTGTAACAAGTGTTTATTATTGTATTTTTTTATATCTCATTGTATTTTAGTGAGTGGGTGCTCGGTGCAGGGGTTTGAGCTCCTTGAGTTGATGATCGGAATAGATTAGGGGTCGGTGATCCTTTGGGTAGGTGCCCATAAATTGCTAGGGATTGGTGCTCCTGATGACTAATGATGAACAATAAATACTCAACAGATACTGAGAGGGGGGGTGAATTAGTATAGACATAAACTTCCTTAAACCACTTTTACTATAAAGACTGCACAAACTGGTAAACAGAGTCACCGATCTAAAACAGGGCACTACCGGTAAAACATAGTGAGACTGTGAAACACATAAACCGATAACACTTAGATCTTCACAAAACCTAATCTCTCCTTTCCACTTCACCCATATGCATAAGCAAGTAATACATCAGAAATATAAAGACCAATGGATCAACATGCATTACCACTTAACAAAAAACACTAATCATCACATGAAAAAGCATCACACATGTGACACTAATTTTTCACGTGGAAACCCAACTGGGAAAAACCACAGTGGGGATGAATACCCACAAGTTGTTCTTTGAACTCTTTTGAAGTCTGCTCTGTTAGAAGCCTAATATAGTTAAGGACTTTACAATAGGTTCTGCTAGGAACCAATCCTGCTAGGGATCACTTGGTTAAGGGAGGGCTAAATACCCAGTTAAAGGTTAGAACCCTGTTAAAGGTTACCTCGCAAGAGGATTTGAAGAACTCAATGAATTTGAGTCACCCTATTAAAGGATTTATAGAAAGCCTATTAAAGCTACCCTGTTAAGGGATTTTCCAACTATTGAAATGGTTAGAAGTCAATAGGTAATACACTGATATGATAACATCACTCTATGCCAAGGCAGATCCACTTTAGTTCCTTTGCTTCTGCAATCACACTCTGCAGGTATCAACACACTTCTCTGGTCTAGCAAGAATCAAGTATCTCTTCACTTGGATACACACATAACATTTGCCAACAACTTCACAATAGAAATCATCATCGACCTTATAGGAAATAGATAGGTTGGTAGCATAAACCCTAAACCCTAAACATTTAGGTTATCAATACAGTCGGTCCAATCATGACCATTCAATCACATTGCATAGTGTAAAATGATCTTGAACAAATCTCAAGATGTTCTCCATTGTTCATTCTTTGCCGCATCTAGAAGTTGATAACCCATCATGTGCTCTCCACCATTTACTGAGACTTCGCACATTCCCAAGGTAGATAGGATCAATCTTCTTCATGCAAGATCCTCAAGGAAATCCTTCACATGCACAAGGCTGACGTGGCAACATGATCTGATCTTCATTCCAATGCTAACCCATCATAGTATGTCATCAGTCGAATCACATAGACTTGGAAAGCATCAACCAGAAACCCCGATACAAATTTTCCATCTACTAGTTCATTCCATCATACCGGTTCACACTTCATCATACCACTTCACTTGTACCATCATACCGGTTCACTTGCCAGGTTGCTTACTTCAATATACCGGTTCATACTTCAGCATATTGACATCAATGACAACATACAATATCATCATGTCATCACACTTCTACACATATGCCAATAGCTCCTTCGGTTGGTGCCCTAAAAATTTTAAACTTGTTATTTCATTGTGAGGTTGGATTGGAATAGTAGATGTCTAGCAACATTTCTTACCGAGGTTTTTCCCACATTGGGTTTTCCTCGTATATCCAATTTTATGTGATGTGCTCTTGTGTGTAGTTGTCTGATAGTGTTTTCATTATCGTACCAGTTGCACACATTGTTTAAAATTATTTATAATCATTGATTCATCCCCCTCTTAATGATATCTTGTGTTATACAGTCCAAAACTTATACCAATTATTGGATTCTTGTTGGATATTTACATTTATACTTGAATATGTCAGCAAAAATGGTCTTCAAAGATCCTAGGTGAGTATCCCACCCATTCTTTAAGTTATCCAAAATAGTAATAAATTCACTAAATATAGTGGCATGAATCTCTACCTCCTTCAAATTGGATGACACGGGTTGTGCCATAGCCTTATGAAATCTACCTTATTGCTTAGCATGGTGTCCAACCGGGTGGCAATTTTGTTTCTGAGTTCACCAAATCTCCTCAAAATTTTGTCCTTCTCTGCATTGAGCCTTGAGATCTGATCATTTAGAACCAAAATTTGTCCTTCAACACTATTCATTGGAGCGACCTTTGGATCAAAGGATCGAGAAATATTAGCAAGTCTTCCCTGACAAACACTTATTTGCTTGTCTATGTGTACAGTTAATTTAGGCAAAATTAGACAAGACATATATAATTTTTTGTCTTATGTTAGAGTGTCTGAGATGACTTGCAAGCCTTTATTTAATGTCACCTTATCATCCTCAATCATCTTCCAGAATGTCTGCATCTTAACATCCTTAAATCTATCCAAAACTCTCTTAGTAGCAAAATCCTCTAAAGAATCAAAACTAATATTTACATTGTTAATCAATTTCAACAATTTACTGGAGGGGCTATCATTAGAATCTAACTGTACATTCGGAGACACCTTTTGCTAAGAACCAACCAACATCAAAATGAGCTTCTTGTCTCCTAACTCTGACTTCACCAAATTCTGACTGGCTTGGGCTTTCACAATAGCTATGAGCATGGGCTTTTTTGTAGGAGACATTTGTCCAAGGTTCAGTGGACCATCAATATTGATAGGGATCTGAGATGGGGTTATAGTAATCTGATGAGTGACAATTGCCAGATAAACTACTCCTATTCCCTTGTACACTCTACAACCTTTTCCTCTGCACTCTCGGAATCCTTTTCTCTTCTCCATCCCCTTTATCTTTTGCACCAGTGTTGCCACTTGGTGCAGTGTCATATTTTTGGATCTCGAGGGAAGCTAAATTGTCCATCATCGGAGGGCTATCACCGGTCTCATCATCAAGTATTGTGTTACCTTAATCTTTTGAATGTCCCTCAATCTGATTTTCATCCTTTTGATCACTGGAAACACCTTGCTTTTCTTCTGGCTGAGAGGACTTGAATGCATATTTGTACAAAGGATCATTTATGATTATCTTTATCCAAATGTCCTATGTCCCCTTCCTCACCTCTTCCACTTTCCCAATCATTAACTTGTTTACCCTGTTCTTGCTTCTAAATTCTTTCTTATTAGCCTCTTCAATAAGTCTTTTGACTTCCTCGAACATTTACCAGTTCTCTTTCTATCATCTCCTTGTCTATTTTGTTGGTAGTTAGTCTCCTTGCATTAATAAGGTTGTATAGACCTTTAGGAAAGCTCTTCTCCATCTCAATCAATATTTTTCTAAAATTGTGTAAGTATAATACAACTTCTTCCACTTTTCTGTGATCAACCTCATTCAAATTTGCATAACACACTCCAAGATTCTTTAGATTACCATCTACAATTATCTCATTAATTAACCGATTCACTGACAATGAAGGAAATAATGTAGATTTACCTTGCTTGACACTGGACTTAGGTTGAGTTTTAACCTTTCTTTCCTTCTGAGGTCTTTCGACAAAGGCATGACCAAATTTTTCTTTCTTTCTTTATTGGGCTCCACTAGACTACAGTTTCCTCACCACTCTTGCAAATTCACCTTTCTTATTTGCCTTGGCTGCTTCCTCCTTAGATTCTATCTCAGAGGCCATCAGAGACACATCAAAATAAGTTCTCTTGAGCTTCTCCTTTAGCTTCAATACACCTTTCCCGGATGGGCTAGGTCTTGAAGATGATACCACCAGAGCAGGGGTAGACTTGGTCTCTTTTGGTTTGACCTTGGAGGGAACTTGATCAACCTTAAACTTCTTGGTTTCCTCTTTGGCCTCCTTTTGAGCATATTTTTCTCTTTCCTGCTACACCTCCTCATGGGTAAACCCCATCTGCACTGCTACTTCCTCAACCATCTTTGTAACTTTCCTTTTCCTAGCAGATGTAGTGAATTGTCTGTGCAATTCAAGGTCTTTTCCCTTGAATGTTCCAAATCTCCCTTCTTTAGGATCCATTGATTGACTCAATAACTATTGAGCATATGCCTTGAGAGTGATAGAGTCAATTTCATACCCTATGGGCATGATCCAAACTGTTCTAGGCTCCACAAATTCTATTTGGCATTGATCTTTATCTACCATGAAGAAAATGGTTTGCTCATAATTCTCAACAATCTCTTTAGGGATTCTCTCTCTATTTTTCATTGCAGCTTGGAAAGATTTGAAGTATCCCCAGAGAGAATATATTCTCATTATAGAATCTCCTATTACCCATAATTCCTATTTGATTTGTATAGCCACTAGTTTATCGTAGGCCCATTGGACCTTTCCTTTCACATCAGGTATCTCATTCAAGAAATACAAGGCCAAGCAAATAAGAAGAGTTCCATATTTGAAAGTGTGCTTCTTATCTTGCTTAATTTTGTTCAAACTACTTATCAACTAATTCAGGAGGATTGTACACAGATCATACCTCATATCATTCTTCAACATCTGATATGCAAAGTAAATGGTAATTCCAGAGACGAAGTTATGTCTGCTGGACTGGTAAACTTTGTATCCCACTACCATTGATGCAAACTTCACATCATGTTCCAGAATGTCATTTATGCTCATTCCTCTACTATCAAACTTGGAACCAATAGTAGCTATCACTGTGCTATTCAATACTTTCCTCAGACTAGGTAGTTCACCAATTTCATTGAGGCGTGTCATAGCTCGAATTTCCTATTTGGTAGTCTTGTGGGGCCTATCAAGCCATACAAACTCATCATGAACTTGACTAAGAATGTACCATATCTACTCTGCTTCATTGAACAACAAAAAATGGATGAACTATGAAAAACCCTTGTCTTGAAGAACTTTGTATTTTGGTTTGAGGTTTCCCAAATTGTCCACCAAGTGTTTGTTATACAGGTTCAACATGTCTACATTACCAAGCTCCTCGAGATCACAATGGATGTAAGCCCTAAAATATTTATTATGAAGGATGTCATAGGGTACCAAAGAAAATGCACCTTCTGGATCATCTTCAACTGACTTGAAAGGGTGTTTCTTGAATACAGGTCATGCCCTATCCTTAATCTCCATGACGAATGGGGTAGAAATACCAAAAGATGAAACCATTTTGAATTTAGGGTTTGCAGAAATAGATAGTCTAGAATAGATAAGTACCTTGATTTTCAACTGGGACTGGAATTCACTTTAGAGTCACTGTTGAAATCACCAAGCTTCTTCACTCTCCTTCTCTACACTATTTTCTTGATCGTATTGCAACCAATGAAGTTTTTAAATGCCTTTTTATCCTTCAAAAACCTAATTTTCCTTTGTAATAAATGTTGCAACCGGTTACCATAATTTTCATAGAATCGCTTACCAGAGCACTGAAGCTTCTCTGAAACTTTCAGATAACATCTGCACATATGATTCAATCCTTTTACAACCTTCTGGAATCAATTGTAGATCATCAAAGAGGGGGTTCTTAGAATCTGCATGAAAAGTTCCCCCTAAGGCATAAAGCCCTAGTTACTAGATGAAGATCCTACACCAGATTCGTGTGCAAATCCATTTTCTACTTTAGATTCATCTTTTCTGACCCACATTTTCTCATGTTTGTCTTTGATATCTTCTACCTTCACCTTTCCCTTATCATCCATTTTTTCTTGTCTACTAGAGCAATATTCTTGCTTCTATAGTACTTTTCAATGTGAGTAGTTTTGTTGCATGCTCAACAAACAATATTTCTCTACATAGGTCTGAAGTTCATCTAATTTGTCCTCATCCTGCACTGGTTAGAGATATGTCCAAACATCCCACAAGCATATAACCTATTATTTTGGAAGTTATTCATTATTTCTCTACACATATTTGACTTTCGACCAAAATTATTGCATATGAAGCATTGACTGATAAAGGTAGGAACATTATTCATGTTGTTCATTCCATTATCCATCCTACTTCTACATTGATTATCCATATGACCAAAGTTGTTGCAATTAAAGAATCTACCATTGAATTTACGAGCATTAGGTTGTCTTACCGAATGATTCTTTCTCTTCTTTTGATCATGTTTTACATTTCTTGGTCCAGATCTGGATGATTGACCTTTCTCAAATCCAAGTCCTTGCATGTCCTTTCCATGTCTCTAACTTTCTAGCATCTCATCAAGCCTTGCTAAGATAGATTAAGACAACAATTTTTCTTTCAAGTTCTTGACCATAATTCCTTGACTGTGTCAATTCAAGCTTCAACTGATCATTCTCATAGGTAAGCCTGAATCTTTCATCTGCTCTTTCCTTCAATGATTGTGTCAGATTATCTTTATTTTTATTTCTCTCCTCAATCTCCTTATTTAGCCTCATCACAATGGATTGCATCTCATTCTTTAAGGCAACATTCTCTCTCTCAAGCTTGTCACATTCATCAACTTTACCTCAATTTTCCATGATTTGATCTTCTTTCTCCTTCAACTTTTCCACCAATTATTTCCTCTTGCCTCTTGATGTGCTCACATGATCCTTGAAGTCATTAATGAAATCATAAGAAAAATTCAAGTTTCTCTTCAAGGAATTTATCTTGTTTCTTGTTGTATCAAGATCCTCAAGTGCCACACCGAGCTATCTCTAAAAACTAGAATCCATCGAGTCAATCTCCCGGACCTTCCTCAAGCAGTTAATCTTCCTCAGAGGAACTAGGTTCTGATACCAATTGTTGGATTGAGGGATCACTCAGAAGGGGGGTGAATTAGTGATCTATTGGTTAGCAAATTTTCAAACTTAACTTTAAACCACTGGATGCATACAAATGAAATTGAAATGCAAAAACATAAACCAAACAACCACAAAATCATAACACCGGATTTTTACATGGAAACCCAAATAGGAAAAAACCACAGTTTAAACCCACAATATTATTTCACTATGGCCAGTAGAAAAATAATATTACAATATGGGGAATGCATAAGCATTCAGGCATACTACTTAGAGCTCACTGCTCAAATACAATAAGGGCTACAACCTCGTAAGGCTCACTGCCTTACTAATTAGTTACAATGATTAATTACAACAAAATAAAATCTGAAATAGCATCTACAATGCCTGGATGAGTTCCAGTTGAGTGCCAAATATACCAACTGGGTCACCTCTAGTGATCTGCTCTGTTCTGCCCTGTTCACTATCCTAGTCAGCTACCGAATCAAGAATGCACATGAGAAACTTTGCCAAAATGGATTCTTGATCACCACTTTCTCGCATAAAATCATACCACTCACCAAGAAGATCATCAACACCACTCTTATATATCCGCAATCACAAAATAGGTCATTTACCATGTCAGGCTGCTAGTGTAATGTGTAGTCACATCTCGGCTTGACCGGATCACAAAAGATAAATGCGGATCACCAAAATAGTAATAAAATTATTTTTCAATATTGTCCCAATCAATCCAAACATGATTCAATGCACCACAATCACCATAAATCTTCCGGACCCAAAACTGCTCTATTCTTCCTAAAATATCGGTTAGCTAGCTACTGGTTGACATTCGCTTCTGGTTAAGAAGAATTAAGGCTACCAAATGAAATATCCATGAAGATTTTCCATCACTGACAACCTTAAACCAATAATAAACCATCAAAGGCCACCAAATGAGTGTCAATGACCAACACTCAACTTGTAGCTATATTTTTTCTTTTTGTAATCATCTGAGTGGGTGCTCAAATCAAGAGTTGGTGCTCCTTTGGGCTGATGCCCATAAAGATAGGGGTTGGTGCTCCATTGGGTTGGTGCCCATAAAATTCAAGGGTTGGTGCTCATTTGGGTTGGTTCCCATAAATATTGTAATCAATCTTTTCATTGTGAGGTTGTATTAGAGTAGTAGTCTCTAGCAGCGTTTCTCACTGAGGGTTTTCCCCGCCATTGGTTTTCTTTGTAGATTTTGTGGTATGAGTTTGGTTTATAAGTGTGTATGCAATTATAGTTAATATATTTCTTCATAATTTCCTAATTTATGGTATTAAAGCTTAGATTATTTAGAAAGTTAGAATTTTTTATTACCACTAAATCACCCCCCCTCTCAGTGGTCTATTTGTATTCCTTCAATTGGTATTAGAGAAATAGATTCCCTATTTGATAAGATTTCTTCAGCTTGGGTATATTCTATTTTTTTAACACAATGGCTAGATATGTATCAATCCTTGCACCTATGTTTGATGGTACCAACTATGTCATCTAGAGCTCAAGAATGGAAGTCCATTTGCCTTAGGTTATGATGTCTGGATGTTAGTTAAAAATGGATACACTTTCCCTACCACTCCTCCAACTTACCCTAATGCGAAAAGGAAATATGAGTGCAATGTTGAAGCCAAGAAGGCTATTCTTAGTGGGTCATCTGAAATATTTTCTTTGAAGGTCAATAACTATAAGTCTACAAAGGATGTATGGGACAAGTTGAGAAAAATTTGTGATTAAGTGCCTAGTACTACTGGATCATATTATGGAAGGAAGAAGAAGAAAGGAGTAGGCAAATCTGAAGATGATAAAAGAAGATAAGTTAGTAGTCATAGTAAAAATGAAAAGGAAACTCATCTATTCATGGCACAAGAGATCCAAAATGAAGAGAGCACACCAAGGTGTGATAGTGAATCTCATTCTAGTAAGCAGGAATCATTTGGCAGTGATGAAGAAGGTGAAGAGGATGTTGATGCTGAAGTGGATCTTGAAGGAGAGCTGAGATGTTCTCTTGAAGAGTTATTTAATGTAAGCAAAAAATATAAGAAATACAAGCGGTCAACTACAAAGGAACATGATTAGCTAAGCAAAAAATTTGAAGAATCAATTCAAAATATTTCTATTTTGACAACTGAGTTAGAAGAGCTTGTGAGTTGCAAAGAAGATCTCAAGCTAATGATGAAGTGTGAGAGCATCACCAATGCACTAAATGATATGTTGAGCAAGAAAAAGAAGTCAAAGGATTCTGCAAGCTTAGGATATGAGGCTGGACAATGTTCTACTAGTGGGGAGACATAAAAAAGAGACAAAAACTTTGTATCTTCAAGATTGAATGGTCATGGGAAAACCTTCATAGTAAAATATCCTCCAAGGGAGAAAATAGATTTAAATACTACTGCTGAAAGTTTCAAGACATAAGATGTTGCTACAAGGATAATATGGACAAAAAGGGTAAGGCCAAGCTAAATGAAGATGGCTTCATCAGAGATAAGGACACAAGTAGGTATGGAAGACCATAATATTTTGTTGTTTACAAGACTGAGAACAAGAAGAAATGAGAATATGTGGATGCTGCAAATAAACAGCTCAAGAACAACAACAAAGGAAGAAGATATAGTACAAACGTGTTCATAAGATCCCCACCTAACTATAAAAATCATTCTATAAGGTACAATCCTTCCTTCTTTGGTTATTTTTATTCATGCAAAGGATATGGGCATAAGGAAAGTGAATGTAAAAAGGGGTCTAATAAATGTCAAGTTGCATTATCTAGGAACAAAAATGTAGTCTGTCACAAGTGTAATGCATATGGACATAAAGTTTTAAATTATAGACTTATGTATAGATCAGCTCCAAGCTATGAAAGCAATAATGCTTTTGTTGTCCCAAGAAATATAAATTTGATTTGTTATAACTACAATAATGTTATCCATAAGAGCTATGAAAGTAGAAGGAAACCATTTCAGTCAAGTGGCAACCCCTCTACTTCTTCTTTCAATAAAAATACAAGATGTTATAACTATGTTCATCATGAAAGAGAATGTAGAATTCATATTGGACATATATATGCATGGAGAAAACATAAAAGTGTCTTTGGAGTGTCTAAAAATTCTCTTGTTCCTTTAGCTAGCTATAAAATACGAATTGTAGAAGGAAAACAAATCATTTTAGCATAAACCCTTCTACTCTTATAATTAATGAGAGAACAACGTGCTACAACTGCAACAATTTTGGCTACACTACAAAATATTGTAGCAAAAAGGTTGTCAAACAAAGGAAGATGATAGATGCTACTCCAAAAGTTGCAACTGAGAAAAGGAGGGAGATCAATAATGTTTGGGGAATAAAATATAACACAGATAATAAGAAAAACAAGAAGGATAATTCAATGGACTAGCATGGTTCATTCCATGCATGTGTGATATCCCTTCAAGCTTAAGGAGAAGAAGAACCTTAGGGGGAGCTAAGTATGATAACATCTTTCACCCCAAATTTTTGGAACAATAAGTGGTTCAAAGAGAGGAAGTAATGCTAGGGAAGCTGATTAGAATAAAGATTGTGTATGTATATTATAGTTGATGTTGAGTTGGTTAAGATTTTGTATATCTGTTTTAGTTTCTTATATTGGAGAAGTTTATGCATTGGTAGCATATCAAGATTTGACATTGTTAGCATATAGATCACTATGAAAAGGCATTTGGTTGTAGTTTCACACTTGTATATATAAGGTTAAGTACAACTGCAACTGATAAAAAATAAATTGTAGACAATTCACATTACATAAAAGTATCTATGTTGATCAATTGTAGATGAGTCATTGTAAACAAAAGTATCACAATAGAGCTTGTTAGTGAAGAGACTAGTCTATATCATTTCTTAGAGTTTAGGCTTGAAAGGGTTATGCATGAAAGATGGGTCACATAGATCTTTATGACAAATACTTTGTTTTAGCAGGGAAGGGTTCAATTCATTGAATCAATGAAATGATAAGTATGGTGCAGCATAAAAGTGAAATGATTGATGTAAAAGCATGAGGAGAATGAGAAATTATATAACAACAATATAGGAGAATATGAAGGTGCCAGGATGGATTGGTTACTTGGATTAGAGTTGGAATAAAAGAATTACTATAGTAATGTAGGATGTTTGTGTTGACCATTTGCTGTGAAGAAGTGAATCATAGTCATTCTCAACTTGAAGCCAAGAGGAAAAGAAGAAAAGATAATGTATATTGAAGTTAAATGGACAATGCACATGGAAGAAATAGTAGCCTATATGAAACAATTGATGATGTGCCATTTTATTGCAAGAACAGGGACTACAAGTAGTTTGGTTGGTGCAACAAGGTAATGTAAAAATTAGTGATTTAAGAAGACCAAATTGTGAAGACAATAAAAGCCAAGACAATGATTATACAATGTATGCAGACATGAATAATAAAGAAGATAATGGATTGTAATCTCATGACAATATGAAAGGATGATGCAACTCAATAGAAAATAGATGGCATAGAGAAGAGGAGTTGAGAGCGCATGCATAATAGGGTGTGCCACTAATACATTTGGTCTAGAATCCCAACGGAGAAGGTATATTGTCACCAAATTTGAATTTTTTTTGAAAAAATGTCTGAATTCATTAGAATTTTGACGGTAATTTCACATTTGGTTTCAAAGGAGAAGGCATTAGCAATGAATTTTTATTTTTTTCAAAAAAGTGCCCGTGTTTGTCAAAATTTCAACGACAACGGGCATTACTTAAAAAAAAAAGAAAAGAGGGCAAGTCATTTGTGTATTCAATCCTATGCAAGCTTCCACATCAACCTCAACCCCTGGCAAGATCAAACGACACACTCACCATTCGAGGTAGAATCTTCACCTTCATTTCAAATTTACATAATATGAGGAATTATTGAGTCTTCACCTTCATTCATTGAATCTTTGGATTTGCATAATATTTGCATGAGGAATTTCAGATTTTCATAATATTTGCATAATATGAGGAATTTCTTGGGTAGAATCTTCACCATTCGAGGTAGCTAAATCTTCACCTTCATTCATTGATTTGTATATATGAGGAATTGCTTGCATCCCACCCATTTCTTAAGCTATCCACTGTAATTGTAGGGGCTAGTTCCTGACTTCTCCATCTTGATCTACGGGATACGCTCCAATGGGCATGGGATCAACTAAGTCCATTTGCACTCCAGTACCAGAGATGGTTGATCGAGTACCAGGAGCATAGCCAACATCAACACTAGATTGAGATCCTGTAGGATCCCTCTCATTTCTTGTTGAAACATAGCCTGTTTCAAATCCTATTGTTGAACCTATTGATTCACAACTACCTATGCTTTGTCATTCCTAGGTCATGCACTAGAAAAACTAAACCTTCAAGATTGTTTTAGCATTCCAAAAAATGAAAACCTCCAAGATCATTTTAGTGTTCCAAATATTAAAACATTGAAAAGAAGACTGATAGGAAGGGACAACATCAATACCAAATTTAACAAAGTAGTTCCCATCCTTAGATAAATCCCATACCAATTTGTCCTTAACTTCCATTATGAAAACCTTAAGTTATTCAAAATCCTAAGAAGTTCATCAACTACAATTATGTGTGGAATTTCATGTTGATGGTCAAAATGGTACAAATAACACAAGCCTAGTATTACTACCATAATTATCCTGAAAGAGGTGAGGATGAGGAATCATGACCTCCCAAGGTCTCTTAAGTTGATTATGAACTATACTGGGATGACTAAGTGTTGGTCTCTTAAGCTAATTATCAACTATACTGCTTGTTGAGATCCCTCTCAACTATACTTTAACAAGAAAGATAGAGTAGGGTGTTGGCATATGCACACTCCAATGAGACATTGTATGTGATTGAAGGTTTTGTCATTGATGGCAACCTTACAATCCTATGGCACCGGCAAGGCATTACACCAGAAACGCATTATACCGACAAGATAGTTCACCGGCATCAACTGGTCACACTCTACACCGGCACTCAAACCACCAGCACCGACACATAGAAAGGAAGCATACCAGCATAGAGGCCGACATGATTTTTGTTATATTATATTTTGTTTATTATTGTAAAAACTTTGTAAGCCAACTTGGCAAGTTGTAAGATGACTCTTATATATAAGAGAGATCATTGTAGACATTTTGTAAGTAATAGAAGCGAAGAAAAAGAAGATATTAGGAAAACCTATTATGCAAAATATAGGTTAAAGGTTTTATGTAAAGAACAGAGCAGAAACCGGTACTGGATCAAGAATTATAGATGCTATTGTAAAGCAGTACAAGATATTGGATTTGTATAATCCACATTGTAAGTCAGTGAGACTTCCCATTGAGCAGTGAGCTCTAGGCAATTGGCCTTCCTGCATGTTCAGGCCCCCTTTTGTAAGTAATATTATCTTATTGGCTAGTAAGTGGATATTGTGGGTCACAAATCCCACCGAGGTTTTTCCCACATTGGGTTTCCTCATTAAATCCTTGTGTCATGGTGTGCTTTTCATGTGGATGTTTTTAATTCTGTTTATTACATTATTTCTTGCATACCGATACACTATTATAATATGTTCTACATGTTTTAAGTTGAGAAATTCTAATTACTAGTCAGATACTGATTCACCCCCCCACTTAGTATCTGTGGGATTCCTAACAATTGGTACTAGAGCTTGGTCCTCTATTTTCAGAAGCCTAACAGGTTGAGGAAGATCTTGACACCGGTAAAGATGGAAAATCTAATGAAGCAACTTGAAGCAGCTCTCTCAGACTATGATACAAAAAAATTGAAAAATATCAAACTAGAAGATGATCTAAAGGCAGCTCAGGATATCATTTAGGCACTTCAAGAGAATCTTACTATTGCAAGAAATGCAAACATAAACCGACATAGGTTATGGGAAAGCTATTCAGAAGAATAATGTGACTTGTTATGCATGTAACAAGATTGGGCATATTGCAGAATGAATGTGAGATGTTATGTTTGTGGAAGATTTGGACATTTATCTAATCAATGCTTCACCGGCAGGACAAAGTGATGATTCATCGGTAGGACAGAGTGATGCTCCACCGACAGGAAGTTCTTCATCAAATTGAAGAAATTTTCATGAGGGTTTGGCAATCTAATGACACATGTGCTATTATTCCCTTGGTTAGAGATGAGAAGTTGGAAATTACTTCATTACCGACACCAATGTTAGGTTTATCAGCATGATATTAGGGTATAAGGAAACTCATGCAAATAGACTCAACTCAGTTTCAAGTTTATGCATTAAGAGTGCTTATGACATGATCACAGATAATGTAAAGATTGATATATGTGAGTGGTTGAAGGATGAGTTAATTGACAACCTAGGCAAGATTAAGAAGGATAAGAAAGGAACTTTTAGGTTTGGAAATTTGCTAGTATGTTTGATGCTACATATAACCAAACAAGTTCTCGGTGTAGGCTACAAAGAACTTGGATTTGATATACCGGTAGGTAAACAACTAACAAAACTATTCAACAATATGGGAGAAGATAAGGAAAACAATATCCATGATTGCTTTCAAGCACTTAAGACCAAAATGAAGAAGAGAATCAGATTATCACAAAAGATTGTTGACAAATATAAGGATGAAATATGTTTTATAATAAAAAAGGATGAAATCTGAATGGAAGCATTTATCCCAAGAACAATCTGGGTAATAGAGATGGGCTATGAGACAAATGATCATATAATTGAGACTTATGCTAAAGCACTTTTGGAAGCACCAAACGAACCAAAGGAAGAAGCATTTGGTAGTGTTGAGACTATAGAAAAACAAATACAATCTAAGAAGAGAGTTAAAAGGGTTGAGGCAGTTGTGAGAAGAGGCTCTAGACAAGCAAAGGCTATTAAAGAAGATGTGTTAAAGAAAACCGGTATCACTGAGGATGAGCTAGGAACCCTACAGCCTGAGACTCATCTATCACCGGTAGGCACTTCTTCGGAGAGTGACATGCCTACAGCTTTCAAAAGAGTTGTAAGGAAAAGAGATCCCTCACCGGCAACCACACCCTCACCTAGGAGGACAAGACAGAAACAACAAGCAGTGAGATCTCTGGTTAAGAAGACTACACCAAAGAAGAAACTAACACCCAAGAAGAAGAAGAGAACAAAACAAAACTTGGCTCCTCTTGACATACTATTGAATGAAATTACAGAGGAAGGGAAACTGAAGAATATAGAGAAATTGTAGAATACTCTACCTGCAGATGAAAAAGAACAAGTAGAAAATAGTGTTATATTGCATATGGACATGTATAAGAAATTTTTGATGGAAGTTGTAGATGAGATACCCGATGAACTGTTCAAAAAACTAGAAGCAAGGAGACAAGCAGTAATAGAACTTGACAAGAAAATCAAGATAGAAAAGCTACTTGTTGTGTACCCTGTGAACTCACCTAAAGAAATTGATGATTTAATTGTTGAAGCAAACCGGTCAGTATTCTCTACTACACACTAGCACATTGCATTAATGGTTGGAAGAGTCAATGAGATGACTGAATAAATAGAAAATGGATGGGATATATTCCTAGTTGAAAAAGAAAAATAGGAAGAATACAGGAACCCCAAACCAATAAAGGTATATTAGAAAGAAAGAGACAAAGGAAAAGGAAAGGTTGGTGGACCTCCGAGTATCAAAGTAAAAGACAAACTTTTTGACAGTAGACATAGATAAGAAAATAAGAAAGGTACCAGATGAAATCAATAAACTTGCTGATAATTTTGTTAACTCACCTAATACATTATCAGTTTTTGAGCAAAGGATAACAAATTTTGAGGAAGAGTTACTTAAATTAGAAAAAGAAAAGGAGAGAATAGTGAATAAGGCAAAGCATTTGAGATTAAAACTAAGTCCAAGATTGGACTATCTAGCATCATTGCGAAAGGAAACATCTGAGGCACTGATACAGGGACCGAAAACATCGGCAGAGCATATGCAGCACCTCACCGGTACAGCTAAAAGAACAAAGACAACAATAAGAGACAGTCAAAAGTTTATGGAGAGTATAAACTCAATTTTGGTGGATCTATTTCAAATTGTAACTACCCAGTTACAAGGTTGAAACTACAAACTCTACTGACATCTTGAAAACCTTTGTCATTGATGCCAAAGGGGGAGTAGTGGTATGAGAAAATTCAATATCACAGGAATCATATGCTCAGGGGGAGCACACATTTTTGGTAACATTTTTTACTTCACATTTTTTGATACACTTTTGAAATTTCTCATGAGTGTTTCCATCAATGCCAAAGGGGGAGATTGTTGGCATATGCACACTCCAATGAGACATTGTATGTGATTGAAGGTTTTGTCATTTATGGCAACCTTACAATCCTATGGCACCAGCAAGACATTACACTAGCAAGGCATTACACCGACAAGATAGTTCACCGGCATCAACAGATCACACTCTACACTGGAACTTAGACCACTAGCACCAGCACAGAGAAAGGAAGCATACCGGCACAGAGGCCGACAAGATTTTTGTTATATTATATTTTATTTATTATTGTAAAAAATTTGTAAGCCGACTTGGAAAGTTGTAAGATGACTCTTATATATAAGAGAGATCATTGTAGACATTTTGTAAGTAATAGAAGAGAAGAAAAAGAAGATATTAGGCAGACCTATTATGCGAAATATAGGTTAAAGGTTTTATGTAAAGAATAGAGTAGAAACCGGTACTGGATCAAGCATTATAGATGCTATTGTAAAGCAGTACAAGATATTGGATTTGTATAATCCACATTGTAAGTCAGTGAGACTTCCCATTGAGTAGTGAGCTCTAGACAATTGGCCTTCCTGCATGTGCAGGCCCCCTTTTGTAAGTAATATTCTCTTTTTGGCCAGTAAGTGGATATTGTGGGTCATAAATCCCACCGAGGTTTTTCCCACACCGGGTTTCATTGTTAAATCCTTGTGTCATGGTGTGCTTTTCATGTGGATGTTTTTAATTATGTTTATTACATTATTTCTTGCATATCGGTACACTGTTATAATATGTTCTGCATGTTTTAAGTTGAGAAATTTTAATTACCAGTCAGATACTAAGTCACCCCCCCTCTCAGTATCTATGGGATTCCTAACATAGGGAGCAAGAGAAAACAAATTACTAGCACATATTCTAAGTGTACATTATCAACATGGTTAGTTTTTAGTTCCATTTGACATGCTAAATTAATCAAATCTAGCAAATAAATGAAGTAACCACATATTACCCTTCCCTTTTCCATAAATTTACCCTAACCTCAAACACCAAATGTTAGCATAAATAAAGTGATTTTTGAAGTAAATAATATTGAAACAAATATTTTTAGATCATTCTTAAATCATGGAAGATGTAGGCACTAGAAAAATACCAAAAACTCAATGAGACAATGAATCGACATCAACTTGATATATTGACCATGTACTAGAAAATCACTAGAACTTGAGTCCACTGTCTTCATAAAATGTATCATGAAACATAGAGAATAAACAGCCACAAAAATTGAAATAAACTATGCTAGAGGCCTCAAGGCATCAATTTTCCAACCTTTAAAACATCTTGAAAACATCAATTTATAGGAGGAAACCTCCTTAATTCTATGAAATAACTTTCCCAAAATTACCTAACCTCTAGGAAGTCCAGCCAACATGCAAGTTGCTAACTTTTTTCATTCTAGTCCAATAACCTCATAATAGTAAGTATGATATGCCAAATAAGAGAAAGTGAGTAATTACTAGCCTGAACTAGAGTGGACAACTCACACTTTCCATTTTACTTTGTGTACATTTAAGTTGGATTTCATGTATGTAGAGGAAGAGGTTTGAAATTCTTGTAGAAAGAAGGAAACTTTATAATTTGGGTGCAGTTCACTAATAGTTTTTAGATGGGCCCTTACTTAAATAAAGATAAGCTTGCTAGGTCATCACTTTAAATTAACTAAGAATCCATTATTTTCCATTTACTTGATCAAAATTTGAAACAAATCAATTTGGACTTGGATTTCTTATGGAGGAAGCCTTCTTTTGCCTTTCCTTATACTCCTTATAATTATATAAATATTAGCCTAAAGATCTTTAATTTGGCCCATCTATCCATTTGATTCGAAAGTCAACAACTCTAACAACTTTATTTAGTTTGGAAATGGAATTCTCTAAGGCTTTCACCACATTGGCGGCATGAGATGTAGCCACAATTAGCCCCATACATTCATTCAAGACTTGTTCATCAAATTTACTATTTGGCCCAAACTTCCCTTCCGCCTTCTTATCCCATTTAGACAAAATAACTTATATAGTGTTCAACCAATCCTTATCTAATCTAAAGGGATGAGCCCCCAAATTGATTGTTATGTATTCATCATAAGCCTGATGCTCAGTTAACATGGGATAATGACACTTTACCATCTTAGTTATTTTTCCTTCTCTGATTTCTATCTTTAATATTATCTTGTCTAGACTCCTTTGAATGAAGCCATTATCTTCATCTCTCAATACATCAACTTCTTTGATTTTTTTTTCACTCAACATTTTAATTTCACTTCCTCACATCTTTCTCCCATTGATTAGTACGGGCTGACATTATTAATTCCAACTTACTGGCTTCATCATAAACATTGTAGAACTTAGCAAAGAAGGTTCTGATGTAATTAATTTTCTCCATAACCCATGTATCCATCATTGTAGCTTTACCCTTCATCGCATACAAATATTCCATTTCTTTTTTAGGAAGTAAAGTAGGCATCAGTATCCTTGAAACTTGAGAAGCTCAAGGGGCATCAAGATATTTAAAGAGATGTTCATGTACTATGATACTTAATAGCCTTCCTTTCTTGTTTAGATTGGTATCATTTTTGCATCCTTACCTTTATAGTCTCAATAGTTTCATATAAATTTTCTACTTCTCCCCATTTAGTTTATTTTCTCAATTTCACTCGAGTTCCCTAATGATTAAAAGGATGCATTTCTCAGTCATCTTTATTTGGCATTGGGATTGCGATATTTGCAAATATCTCTCCTTTTGCATAGTTTTAGGTGGCATATAAGGTCATTGTCTTCTTTGGCTTCCTTGCGGCCTCAACCTCAACAATAACCTTTGGCAAACTTACTTTCTTAAATACTCTCTTCTTTATCCTTTCAAAGTTTAATTGTAGCCACTTAGGAAGATCTAGATTCTCATCACTTTGGATGGATGGGTTCATGGTAGTTACAACCTACTTTGGCCTTTGTTCTTCATCTTGTTGCTTGTGCACCTAAGTTTAAAATTTTGGAGGAGTCATCTTGGGGGTGGGGGCCTAGATAGATCATCTTTTTCTTGTTATCCATGCTTCTTTGACTCCATGTTTCTTCTTTCTTCATTTTTTTAACCTTAGGCTCTGAAAAATAAATTTTATTAGTCTTCTATTGTCATGATAATTCTTGAGTTATCTTGGTCCACACCCATTTCCATTGCTTCTTGTGTTTGCACTTGGGTAGGAGTAACATGCTAACTTGGGTATCATGCTATGTATCATATTATGTTGTGTGCAGGGCTCCAAATTAGATTTGGTACATGTTTGGGCATGAGGACACTCTGATATCTCTATTTATCAAATAGTAAAAGGCAGTAAGAGTAAAGAATTTGGTGGGAAGACAAAGCAAATGGTATTTTGAAGTGGTTGATGACAAAGAGAGGGGTGAGGGGACCCTATGAAACCTTTGGAAGGGTTTGTGGATCAAAACCAAATGAAATAGATTAAATTTCTATGACTATTCTAAGGGTATTAATTGTCACAGTCATAGTTTTACTAGTGATATTGTTTTTGTTTTGACAGAGTTGTGTTTGTAAACCCAAGTGTGGACATGTAATGGAGTCATGAGATGTCTTAAGACTACATCAATACTTAACAACAACATAGTCTGTAGGAACCTAAAATATGAGAGGACTACATATTGGAAGGAGACAATCATCCATACTTATCACAAGCTTCTGCAGCTCACGTAGAGTCAAGGTGAGTTGCAAAATGACCATCAATGAGTGTGAACCATGTCTTCACAAATTATGATTAGTTTCCATGATACTTGACCCTATCCTCATGGTGTTGGCTCAATTCATATTAGTTTTCCCAAGCCTAGAAGACAATTAATGTATCCAAGGGTGTCTAGAAGAATGGACTGTATGATCATTGACTTTGTATGTTGAAACCATTATACATGCCCCTTCCTCTGCATCACGCACATGAGTCAAGGATGATAGTGTGGTGTGAAAACAACCTATATGGATAGGACACAAGAATATGTACTAGATAGTTCTAGTGAAATGTATTTAATATATTAGACTTACAAGGACATATGAGGAAGTTTGCATGTGTGATGATGCCATGAAAGGTCTGATATCCCTATGTATCAGACTAAGAAAACTAGTGAAAGACAAAAAAAATGCATTGAGAAGGCAAAAGGTTGAATTGCCTAATGTTTGGTGTTGAAGTGATGTGTGGGGACCTTGCCAAGTACCTTGCTGTAGTTTCAAAGGGTGGAAAAAGAATAAGCATTTTATTTACCATCCTAATAGACCATCCATCATAACAATGATTACCAATGATGTGTGTATTGTAAACAAAGTTCTAGAGGAAGGCTCTTTCTACTGTAATACTAAGTGAGTGTTCATAGACCTTGTGTAGGGTCCTCCAATCCTAGAGTAAGGAGTTTGAAGCCTAGATACATTGATTTAGTCTTGTGGCCATCAATGAGTGTTGACCCAATAGGAGAAGTCTCGAGACTGACAATTTTGGAAGTGTGGCATTGTTGAGAGCCAACACTTAGGTGTGAACCTCGTCTTCATGTATTATGATTAGTTTCCATGATACTTGACCCTATCCTCATGGTGTTGGCTCAATTCATATTAGTTTTCCCAAGCCTAGAAGCCAAGTAATGTATCTAAGGGTTTCTAGAAGAATGGACTTTATGCTCATTGAATTTTTATGTTGAAACCATTATACATGCCCCTCCATTGAGGGTATAGAGGAAGATTGGGATTATAATAGCGTGTTTTATTGAAGAAACATGATATGAGAAGTTTGATGCAAAAACAAGGGTAGAAATCATTATTTCATATTAGGACAACAACCACATTGATTAGGAAAGTCAAATAAGGTCTCTCCAATGTTTAGGATACACAAGGGCAACAATAGTCATGTAAGTATGCATGATAATGTGAATGGATAGTTACTTTCCTTTTAGACTGATTTGGGCAATATTGAGAGGATCCTATAAGGATGACTATTACCATACTATTGATGACTTCATAACATTGATAATGAATTAACATTAGATACTCATGGATTACCCCAATTAGACATTAGTGAACTTAAGATATGATACAAGGATTGCATTCCACAAATCCATTATCATGTCACCTAATCTAAATCACCACAAAGCCATTAGATATGTTTTGAGATTAAAATGAAGAGTTAAATGGTTTTGATTCAATTTGCATAATTTCTATGTTCAAGTAATTTACTTTGTTATATTATACTAAAACATGATTTCATAACTAACATTTCAACTTCTATATAACTAATTCTATAGCCCAACTTTTTGCCTGTGAAGAAAGACCATGTCAGACAATATCAGCGAACAACAAAATAAGGAGACAATTGCTAGATTGTAATGTAACTTGAAAAGAAAAGGTGATGGAAAATGTTATTGTCCCTACAAAATTTGTAAGGGGTTAAAGACTAGAAGACTTCTAATCAAAACAACTAAGAAACATTGTAGGTTGCATGGTCACATTGAAGGGGGACATGATTATCATCCATTGGTATGTTTTTTATTATATCATTTTAACAATTTATATACATAAGAAATCACTTGATGATGAGATCATGATCATGTTTTATTTATGTCTATCAATTTTATATAGGTCAAGCCCTAGAGTACATGATATGGATCAACACAACCCAAAGAATATGGTTTTCAAAGTGGAGGAACATGGAGGTGTGAATATCGAAGTTGAAGATAATGATCTCATGGAAGATGACAATCATGAGCCACAAATCACAATTGAAGATGATGGTACAAATACATTGATCCATGACCCATTTAGAGAAGAACGTAAAGTACGAGCATCCCCCCATGATTCTAGAGAGGGAGTGGAAGGACCTGATTTTGGATGCCAAGGAGAGAATTGAAAGGAAAAAAGGAAATACACCACCAGACACCAAAAGAAGGTATGGGATACTATTAAGAATGTAATTATGTACTAATTAATTACTCTTTATATTTATATAATATAACATATTTCAAACTTTTCATAGATTGGGTGACATGTCAAAGGCAACCAAGGCAAGAAAAGAAAAGCATGGGCAACACAAACTCGACTATGGTGGTTATATGAAACTTGCTGCATGAATTGTAAGTATTTGTAAATGAAAAATCGCATCAAATATTTGTAAATTACAAATGATTTTTTTTGTCAAACAATGCAAGCAAAATTCACGATACCAAGTAAAAATGCAGGGCTCTGAATTCAATAGAGTGCCCACAGAAGATGACAAGAGAATTACCTACCAACAAGGTTATACAGTCGTGGCCCAACAACTACGACAATTGAGTGGTGAAACACAAGATTCTGGTGCATCCGTCACATAGGTAAATAAGCTAAATGATAATTGTTTCAAATTGAATACTTTACCAATAATCTAATTGATGTTGAGTTCCAACATAAAGTGACTATATGTGTTTTAAATAAGCAAGCAATGATAACAATGTGCATGACATTGGAATGTGGCCTGCTAATCATGAAACACCACCTGCACAAGAAGGTCCAGATGTGCATCCCAGTAGTGGAGGTATTCATTTTCTATTAAAATTTATTTATGTAATTACTAATACAATTAAACATATTAATTTGTAATTAAAGTAGTAATTAATGTAACCTTTTTTGTTAATATTTTAGGGCATGTAGTCGATGGTGACCAAGTGGAGCATGATCTGGGTACACAACATTAGGAATGTGATGTTCCCCAATCAGGTAAAGAGGACCATTGTTATTCCTTTAAAAAAAAAATTGCAATTGGTGTTCAACATTAATGTAACCTTTAGTATTTCAACTCTAGAGGATCTAGAGGGTGTTTAGCATGTTGAGGTTGAGGCTAGACAAAATGATATGGTCCCATCAGGTAAAGAGCACAATAGTTATGTTCTCTAAATTAATGAAATACTTGTAACAATAATTAAAAAAAAATTGAATTTAACCCATTTGTTTGTTATTGCAGAGGATCCCCCTTCGCTTCAGTGTCCTCATCCTTAGTATAGGACTAGGCATACATCGAGTTCACAAGCAGAGGGCAGAACAACTAAAGAGGGGGAAATGATGAAGAAAATGATGCCCCACTTAGTCTTTTCATAGCTTCAAAGAAAAAAGAAAAAGAGAAATGATTGTAATCTACCTTATTTGATAATGACTGATTTTTATTTGTTAATGAATGTAATTATGTGCTAATGAATGGTTATGAATGATATGTGTTAATTAATATTGATGAATGTTGCGTGTTAATAAATGTTAATCAATGTTATGTGTTAATGAACATTATGTGATATTAATGAATGGATGTTATATTTTATTAATGGTAGAAAGAAAGAATGAATGTTAGATGTTAATAGGGAATTTAGAGTGATGTTAGGGGGGGAAGGGGCCAAATGAGCTTCCACCTTCATGTGGTTGGCCCTGTTAAGTAGAGAATATTAAACTATTCTTAAAACCAAGCAAAGATCAATAAGATAACACACTTTTTAATATTTTGTTATGTTGCACAGTTAATCTTATTGAATAATGTATATTGAATCTTAATTGCAAGGTCCAACAGAGCCAACATGAACAACAACACCACAAGTTGTTGGGTATAATGAACTCCCATATTGTCTTGTATGTACACTACTAGTATGAGTTGCTTCTAGTGTTGATATCCATGGCGGGACTGCAAAAGTTATAAATATGCCTCATCCTTGTAAGTTTTTTTATTACTCGACATTTTATTTAGCATTTTAAAATTTTCCTTATCATTTTAAGTCTAACCACTTTTATATGGAATTTATTGTTCTAGTTTTTTACTATTTGCCAAATATTATTGATACAAGGACTTGCATTGCATCCATTTTTTTAATTAGGTATCATAAAGGGTAGGTTGTATTTGTAAATGTCTCTTTGAGTTCATCCAAATTTTATAACTGCTACCCCACATCTCGTTATTGATTCATATCTCTATGTTCTATGAGGAGAACACCTATGTTTTTCTTTTCCAATCCTCTAAGACAGTTTATGACTGCTAATAATTGTATATTTTGATCATTTTATATTGTCTTTGTTGGCAAATGCACACTCCAATGAGAAATTGTAGATGATTGAAGGTATTGTCATTGATGGCAACCTTATAATCCTATGGCACCAACACATGCACAATCTCCAGCAATGGCAGTGACAAAGAAGTTTATCGGCACCCCACTCGATAGGATTTTATTTTGTATTTAATTGTAAAATCTTTTGTAAAGACGACAAGGTGAATTGTAATAGGACTCATATAAGTATGAGATCTTGTAAATAATTTGTGTAAGTAAGGAAGCATGTATGAAATATAATAGGCAGATGTGAATATTAAGGCAGATTGTGGAATAAGGTTTATGGAAGTTGTATGAGCTTAAACCAATACTGAACCTGGTATAGCAGATACTGAACCGAAGTAGTACATGATATTGGATTTACATAATCCATTTTTGTAAGTCAGTGAGACTTCCATTTTGTATTTAAGTGGTGATCTTTAGGCAATTGGCCTTCCTGAATGTGCAGGCCCCTATTGTAAGTAATATTCACTTATTGGCCAGTGAGCGAATATTGTGGGTCACAAATCCCACCAAGGTTTTTCCCACACCGGTTTTCCTCATTAAAAATATTGTGTTATGGTGTGCTTTCTATGTTGTGGTTATTGATCTTATTTACTACATTATTTATGGTTTACTAGTACACTGTTTTGGCATGTAATTCATTTAATAAGTTTAGAAAATCCATTAACCGGTTAGATACCGATTCACTCCCCCCCCCCCCCCCCCTCTCTCAGTATCTTTGGGAATCCTAACTCTCTCAGACCCATGATAATAGTGATCTTTTTTTCCCTTATCAGTGTATTTATTATAGGGCTATGGGTTGTCCATGAATAATTATTGTAGTAGTATTCCATTATTCACTATGTTGGACTTTGAGCTATTTATAAATTTCATGGTTGCAAACTACCCTAAGACTACTATGTTGAAGTTTCTCCTTTGAAGGCATTTGGATTGAAATTATAATCATGGTCAATGTTCTACTACAATAAAACACTGTGACAAACTCTTTGATAGCTATCAATACATTATTCAGTCTTGTTATATCATATGACTGTGAAGGATACCTCCATGATGGTGACTTTTGATCAGTTATAATGCTATAAATTTTAATGTCCTCATTAATATCAAGATTCCTTTCTAAGACTTAATTTTTCATTGTATTTACTTTGATGCCACTGTCTTCATGAATGGAAGACTGTGCTTTGCATCTTAAGTCATTGTTTCTCTCTTGGTTGTTTTCCAGTGAATGGACTATGACCTTTTGTACAGTGATCATGATAATTGTGTTTGCACTTGATCCTCTATACATTACCAATCTCTTGGTTTTGGGACCCTTAGCCACTATAACTACTGCTTTTATGCTTTTGATTTACCTGACTTTGGGACTGTCCTTTAACTATTAAGTGTGGGACTTTGTTTTCACCGTTGACTGTCAAATGATCTAGACAACATTGTGCTTGTGATGCTGCCATGACTGGGCTCTAACCCTATCTTTTCAAAAAAAATGCCTTCATGATTGTATTCTACCTCCAATCTATGGCTTTTGTTCTACTCTACAATCGGGGTGACCTTCTTTTTGGTGTTTTCTCACTCTCTAAGGCACTTATTGCGACTCATAACACTATATTTTGCTTATGACTTCTAGTTCTTATGACAAATATACACTGTGCGATGATACTCCTTTGTGTTTGGGCTTATACTATCCTTTGTGCCATTGATTGCTATGAATTCTCCTCATGCACGATCTTTCCATTGGCATTGTGCTGATACTAGTACATTCACTATTACATGCTCTTAATCTAGTATGACTACCCTATAGCATCATTGGGAATGTTATAGCTATTTATCTCCTATAATAATGTATCAATAGAATAGATGGATATAAAGTTCTTATCATGCTATAACTGTACATTGGACAGTGTTCTTTGACTCCATGGTTTTTCTATGTGAGGATTATTATGACTATATGCTGTTATTACTTGGTGATTCATATGGACTATTATTTAGGCATTCTCTTTATCACTATTGTATGATCTGCATGGTTTCTATCTTATATTTGTCAACCAATCTTATATTTTCCTGTGATGATCATGTATTTTCTTTCTATTTGTATTCCCCATAATTTGATTCTTTCTCATACTATTTTTTATATGCTTTCTCATCACCTAGACTAATGCATAAAGTTCTATCATAGGCTAGATAGTCCCTCATTATTGAAAAGAAAACATTTGAATAGTAGCATACTATTTTACCATCTTATAACAAGATGGCTCCCATGACATCCTCAGTAGCATTTGTGTAAGCTTTAATGAGCAACAAAGAATTAGGTAAGGTCAACATTGGAGCATTGTGATGCAGAGCATGAAAATTATATTGTCAAATGTAACTGACAATATTTAGAGCATGATTCTGCTAGCCTGTTGGACGAACCTACTTTAACAACTACTCAGTTAGAACTAATTATTCAACCCTCTTCTTAAATAAATCAAAAATTGAATTGACCTGGCCAGCATTGCATTCTTATGAGTATGCCTTTTACTACTAAGTATCTAATATGTTTTGAGCATGCCTACTCCATAGGCATTTTATATGTACACTTCTCTCATGTATACCTTGTGCTTTCACCATGTCTGTCATGTGTCTGGCATATGTGTTTTATATCGTATGTGTATTTGTTATACTTCATGAATGAGATGTTTTCATATGTCTATTCCATGAATATCTCTCTCTTGTATGCTTCATGATCGATGCATCTTTAGCATGTCCAATCCATGAGAGCCTTTCTCATATATGCTTGTACCCTATGTGTATTTATGTATTACTTCATGGTTTACATGTATGATTCATGCCTTGCATGTATTCATATGTATGGTTTGTGCTTTACATAGCTCCTTCATGCCTTATGTGCATTACTTCATGCCTTGCATTTATTCATGTATGGCGATTCTTTTCTTACATGTATCCATTATCTTATACCTTATGTGTACACATCGCATCTTATGGTATTTATGTATACTTTATGCTACGTTTATGTTGCATGCCTTAAGTGAATTCATGCATACACTTCATGATTTACATGTATTTGTGCCTCATGTGTACACTTCGTGTTTTGCATGAATGCTTCTTGCCCCAAGTATATTCATGTGTATGCTCTATATGTATTCTTTATGATTTATGTGCATACTTCATGCTTTAAGTGCATCCATGTGCCTCAATATATTTCTCTTAAATACATTTTTATATATATACCTGATAAATTATGGATATTAATGTGTGTGTTGTGTCTTCAACATGATTTCCTTATTGTATGATTTATAAGTGTACTTTTTCAAATATGCATTGTAAGTTAGGGGGTATTTTTGTGTATTACTTCATGTCTTGCATGGATGCTTCATGCTCCTACCTTGCGTGTAACAATATGTATGTTTCATGACTTAAGAGAATTCAATCTCTCTATATATTTAAGTGTATGCTTTATGACTTCAGTGGATTCATTTAGATGCCTCATGCTTTATGCATACTTTCTTCTTTATGCGTTAAGTATATTCATGAGTATGCTTCATGAATTAAGTATTCATTGTATACTTCATAATTCAAGTGTATTCATTTGTATGCTTCATGCTTTAAGTGCTCATTGTATGATTCATGCTTCAAGGTATTCATTTGTATTCCTTATGACTCATGTGTATTCATTTGTATTCCTCATGTTTCATGTGTACTCTTCATGTTCCATGCACAACATATGTGCTTAAGTGAATTCATGGACACTCTACATGTTAAAATGAACATCCCATTCTTTATAAGATACATACATTCACATGTATGATCCTTATTCAAATCATGCCTTAAACATATTCATGTATATATATGTACTTCTTTATTGGTATGATCCAAGATTTATGTTTGATCGATATCTTATGTGTATTCATGTGTCTTGCGCACTATATGTGTTAAAGGTATATTTCATACTTTATGTAAATACTTAATCCTTTACAATGGTGACTCATGTTTTTATGCTTTCAACATGATAACTTCATGGATGTATGGTCCTCCCTAATGCATACTCATGTTTTTGTGCAATTATTTGAGTTTGCATGGGTATGCTAGTATCATGTCACCTTGATTTTTTCAAGATCAACTTGAATGTGAGAGTGGTTGATAATGTAACTAAATTGGCATGGTGCCAAAATTTCATTTGTTGAGGTTGGTTTGCAACTTGTGTTGGCATAGAATGTGTGGTACATGTGCAATGTGTAACATATGTTCTTCCAATATTGTATGGGATAGGCTAGTATTTAATCACCTTGAATTTCTCTGGATCAACATGAATGCAAGTGTGGATGATTATGTAACCAAGGTGTTAATTTTGTGTTGTGCCAAAATGCATTTATCAATGTTATCTTGCAACTTGTGTTGATGTAGTGTATTTAGTACTTGTGTAACATATAGCATGTATTCTTTTAAGATCTTGTTAAATATTAGGATATCATCCATGTAGACAATGATAACATTTTTTATCAAGCATGAGTGTCACAAGAGCATTAGAAACTGTCAAAAGGTGTAGCCATCCATTCATAGAGTCCTCACATTTTGAATATAGTTTTCCAATTTTGTTTTATTGGATCAAAACTTGATGATATGTTGATTTGGTTTAGTGTGCCTAGAGATGACCCAAGTGATTGTTGATGTGTAGAAAGAGATACATGTTCTTCATTGAGATCTTGTTGAGACATAAGAGTCAATGTTGACTTTCTTGGGTGCAAGCATAATCAAACTACCACAAGGATGAACTTGACTTAATACTTCTTGAATTTACTAGTTTTTGGACTTTGTGTTGAATTTGTTCTCCTAAAATGATTTGTTAAAGATATATTTGGAATAAGAGATTTGAGAATCGAGTCAATTTTGTATTTTATGAAGTAGTGCATAGGAAGTCTTATCGATAAAATATCAATGTGGCTTCATGTGGGATTACAAATGGTATTGAAATTCATCTCAGTATACTTGAAATCAAACTACTTGGGTCCATCTAGTAGAGCATGCTAAAAGGGAACCAACAAGAACCATTGTAATTGGCATGCATATTATTATTATTTTTTTAAATAAATCACCGTCAAAATTCCAACATCGTCCCAACTTTGGACCAGTGACCAAATCATCAAACAAACAACATCCTCATCAATGCATAGTTCCTGGCAGGTGTCAAAATTTCAATGCAAATTGATAAAACATCCAACGAGGATGTTGTATGTCCGATGACACTTTATCGTCGGACGCTCGTTGTAATCCTTGACCCCCGACAACATTATTTGGCCAGATGAGCAGTCATGGCCACCATCAGAAGAGTTCAGGATGTCGTCAGAATTTTGACGTTAGATGGAACCATCAAAGTAACCAATGATGAGTTTTTGACGGCTTCATTTGTCGGCAATCTGACAAAAAATAGTCGTAAGTCCGATGATAGGCCATTGGAAATCAGCCCCAAATGTTCTAGTGTGTAATGTGTAGCGTAGAGGACATGCTAGCAAAGATTCTAAATGGTTCAAGGAAATGCAAGAAAAATTGCAGCAGACATGGAATCAAACAAATTAAGTCTAGTTAGATAGGGGAGAGGAAGAAAAAAATATGTTGAGATGGTAGAGGTGGTTTTGAGGAAAATACCAGTTAGGAAAAGAAAAAGTACAGAAAAGCTAAAAAGGGTGCATGTGAAGTTTGATGATGAGAGTGATGAAGATATTGAAGGAGAGGAGTTTTTGGAAAATCAAAATATTATTGTTGATTTAGTTGATGAAGCTAATAAAAATCCAACCATTAGCCAGTCTAACAATTTAGCCAAAGATGAGAAAGTATCAAATATGGATTACTTTAAGAGTAGAGCTAAGAATTCATGGGATGATGAAGACAATAGTGGTGAAGAACATTCTATAGAAAAATGGTTAACGAGAGTTTTGAAGAGGGTTCATTAGATGAAGATGAGGAAAATGGTAGATCTATTAATGAACGATTTGTTTATGCTCCTAATTCCAAGCATCATCAAGATCAGTGTGTGTTAGATGTCCAATTAAAATACTTAAAGATAGATAACAATAATATTTCTAGTAAATTAAAAGTCCCTAACACAAGACGAGAGGTTCAAAATATGGATGCTAATGAGATTGATTCAAAATGGGGCATCCTCTGCAGAAGGTCCAGCTAAATTAGAGAGTGCAATTGAAATAGGGCATCTCTTCATTAGGAATATACCATTTACTACAAGTGAATATGACCTGGTTGAGTTATTTAGCAAGTATGGTGAGATTTCACAAGTACATCTTGTGCTTGACAAACTGACAAAGAAATCAAAAGGTTATGCTTATGTGCTTTACATGCTTCCAGAATTTTCTTTGAGGGCCCTTGAAAATATAGACAAGTCAATATTTCAAGGATTATTGCTACATGTTATGCCTGCAAGGAAGCCACTACCTTCCCCAGAAATTAAAAAAAAAACAAAAAAAAACTAACTCATGGCACTGAAGCACAGGGAACACACACTTTCAAATAACAAAGAGAACAAAAAAGGAAGTTATCATAAGCAAGTGGTGATACATGAGGATGGAATTATTTGTTCATGCTTCCTAATATGATGGAATTCTTTGTTCATGCATTCTAATACAATGTAGATGTTCCTTCAACATGATTTTTTATTCCAATAGTGTCATCAAAATGTGTTTCCAAGATCATAGCATAGGCACAACATATGTGTTTCCAACTCATTTTCATTGTAGATGTGGCATAGTGGGAGTGTTTCCAGTTGAGAAAATAATGCAAATGAGCAGTTTGATAATCCCTTTTCCATTGTTATCAAAGGGGGAGAAGAGGCACAAAGTTGACATCAATGCCAAAGGGGGAGATTTTTGGTATTGAGTTGTCATTGATGTCAACTTGTTCAGTTGCAGAAGAGATGAGTTGCATATTGTCTTTGATGTCAACATGTTTAGTTGTAGAAGAGATGAGTTGTAGATGAGTCAATTTAGATTGGGCATTTCATGTCGACCTCACAATGTGTTCATAGTGAGCTTGTAGATCAATTGAGTCTTGTTGATAAAAGCCTCTGAAAATGCATTGGGAAAAGACTAGACATTTTTTGCATCTCTGTAATGAAGCATTGTGTTATAAGTTTTCCTTTCAGCAAGACCTTTTTCCATCTTGGTTGATCCATGGTGTCTCTCTGACTCTACAGTCTTGATGAAGATTTTTTGGTGTAAAATTCTCATGTCTCCTTGACACCCTTTCACTTCACCATCACTTCACATTTTAGCGATATTTCTTTCAAGCTTGGTAGACCCTTAGAATTATTGCATCCCTATTTCAGAGAGACTTTAGTGTGTCTTGTCAACATGTCTTTTGGTTTGATTTCTCTTGTTGGTGTGACTCCTTTCAGGCTTTACAAATCTTCAAAAACATATTGATATCTCCTAGTTTGATGTGACATTGGTTGGGTCTTGCCGATATGGCTTCTTGTTTGATGTGACCTTGTAGTTCAGTAAGACCTAGTGTGATCTATGTATAATTGTTGCGACATGTTGATATTTGTATTTTGGGGTGACATTCAATATGTCTCATCAATATATTTCCTTCTGATGATACTTTTCCTTTCAACAAGACTCACTTTTCTCCTTGGCAAACTTTGGTGTAATGTCAATATGATCCTTTTTTTTCACTGTGATGTATATGGTGTTTGGTCAATACAGTTTTCTTTTTGTTGTGACTTTTCCCTTTGGTAAAACATAAACTACTTCTTGCCAACCCTTTTGAGCTATATCGACATGAACCTATTCATTGTGATGAATGAGATGTCTTGCCGATATAGTTTCATTTTTAATATGACTTTGTACTTCAGTGAGACCTATTTTGGGCTATGCAGTTTCTTTCTGTCGTGTCGATACCCCTATTTTAGTATAACATTAGATGTGTCTTGTTGATGATGTTTCCTTTTCATTTTACATTGTGTTTCAGAAAAACTTCTTCTTGTCAGCCCTTTGGGACTATAGCAACATGGTTTTTTCTTCATTGTAACAGATGTAGAGTCTTGGTGAAATGTATCTAACTGCAGAGATTGACCAAATGACATGTTTTTCTCCTCACCGGTATATGTCGATATGTGTGTGGTTCATATGGATGGTTGAATGAGGTTGACCCAATGAAATAGAAGGAGATTCTGAGGACATGGAGCATACAAGATGAATCAATGTTGATCTAGATTAAAAGATAAATCTTGCTTGCAAAGATATGTTTCATGAATAGATAGGATGTGGTAGTTTGCAATATAATTGAACTGATCGCATGTAGAAAATGAGAGATAGTTGCATTTAATGAAGACAAGTTTCAGTCAATTGAGTAGCTCAATATCTTCAGAAGATCTTCAGTCAATCAGATTTAATAGCCACGACAATATCAAAAATTCTCTATTCAACAAGACATCTAGGCATGTGGCAGGTGAATTTTACTAAGTATAGTAATCTGATCTCAGAGATTGATCTGCAAATAGAAGAAGATGCAATTAATGATGGCAGCCAAGTAGGTTGTATGGTAGATTTCTTGGAAGCTCGAGAAGACTACTTTTGAATATCCTTTTGGAGGGAGGTTTGTGAGCTATACAGTTGACTTTTGAGTGTATGTCATGCCCGAAAATTTAGGGCAAAAACGGAATGATTTTTTATTTTATTTTTAAATACTAATTAATTAACAAAGTTCGTTATCTCGAAATGCATTAACATGTTGGCCATAACAATATTCGAGCTATTCTGATACTAACTAAGTATCGAAATTAATTAAAATTTATTTGCGGAAAACTAAATGTTTTAATTTATTTTCTCATCCAATATAGTCATTAGTGTAATTAAATCACACTCATTAAAAATAGAAGGCGTAGATAATAAAAAATTAAACTCCAATAAATCCATATTGTCTAAAATACATTTTAATTCAATAATTAGAATAAACGATTAAAGTGTCAAATTAATTCCTTAATGACATTAACCGGTGAGAATAATTATCTCCCCAAGGTCAAATTTGGTTTTCAAGGAATTAATTTCCCTATCTATTTAACTCAAGGCTTCACAAATAGTTAATCTAAATATAGTTAATTTGATTTAACAACCCCTCAATCTATTTAAGTTGGAACAAAAAAAAAATACTTCGTAATGATTTAGTAACAACAACAAAAAAAACATTTAAATCTATTTATTTTAACTTAAATATTAACTTCTTAACAATTTAATTTTAAATCATTTCAACCTACAAAAATATATATATTAAGCATGCCACAAATTAATTAATCCAAATTTGCCCTATTTTGCATATACTTCGGAACTCTATAAGTTTTTTTTTTTCTTTAAATCTATTTATTTTAACTTAATTATTAACTTCCTAACAATTTAATTTTAAACCATTTCAACCTACAAAAATATATATATTAACCATGCCACAAATTAATTAATCCAAATTTGCCCTATTTTGCATATACTTCCGAACTCTATAAGTTTTTTTTTCTTTTACATAACTAATTTTAAATATTAATTTTCACAACTATATAAATAATTCTCATGTAAACCCTAATTTTAAATTATATTATAAAAATACCTCTTTGACACATTTTCTAAATGCCCCTTTAACTTGTTTATTTTCCCTCTTTACCCTAGCTCTAACCGAGCTAGGGTTTCCCTTTTTTTTTCTTGACTTGATATCACGCAGGGCGGACATGGGCGGCGGACGGGATGAGCAATCGTAGGGAGGAGGCGAAGAAAGGGGTCGGCGTCGCCGTAGCCTCCACTGTGCAGGGCACAGTGGGCTCGGCCGCCGGCCACTGTGCAATACACAGTGGGCACAGCCACCGGCCACTGTGCAGTGCACAGTGAGCTCGGCCGCCGGCCACTACGCAATGCACAGTGAGCTCGGCCCCCGGCCGAACCCCCCACTAAGGCATTCACTTTTTTTTTTTTTAAATATATATATATATATTTTTTAAATATATATATATTATATATTTATATATATATATATATATATATATATATATATATATATATATATATATATATATATATATATATATATATATATATATATATATATATATATATATATATATATATATATATATATATATATATATATATATAATTGTTAATATGTATTTTTATAAACATAGATATATGCATATATATTTTCCATAAATGAAATGTATAATGTTTTCCTGTTTTTTTTTTTGGGTCAATTTATTTTGTGAATATAGGATTTAGATATATAATGTATTTTTTTTTTCTTTCTTTGATTCCTTACATAAATTTTCAATGCTCAGATTTTTTTTTAAATAAAAGAAACTAGGTAGTCTATTAATCTTCAGATTTACTTCCTACACAGTAGTAATTAATCAAATTTATTAATCTTGAAACAACAACTACTAGATTATGGTTTTATTTAAATCAACTATCTTTTTGCTTTTGATTTCTATTTCTACAACTAGGTAATTTTCAGATATCAATAAATTTAATAGCAACTTAATAAATCTAAAATTTATTATACTAAAGTAATGGGATTAGTAGAAAGAAAATACTTTAGATTTTATTCCTACAATTGATTATGAAATTTCATTTCTTGCAACTATTATTTTCTAGGATCCATAAACTTAGATCTTACAATAGGAAGAATAAACTGCAATATCCATCTTTAAAGCAACATGCATACACTCATTAAATTTCCTTTTTTAAAAACAAATTTTAGAAGCTAACAATAAATAAAATTCATATTTTTCTGCAAGTAGAATTAAGGCAATTTCACAGATAAGAGAAAAACACCGAATTAAATAAAACTGATTTTTCTTGCATGCAAATTGAAAGTAACTCTTTCCAAAATAGAAAATAGAAATATATCTATCTTTTTAACCCTAAAGATACTCTGCAAAATTACAGGATGTTTCTTTACTTAACCACAATAACAAATCTCCTGTCTATATTTCAAATTTACATCTTGCCTCTCATTTCAACGAATGAGGGTGTATTTCTTCTATCAAAACTAATAACTGCAAATAAATTTAGATTTCTTCAACAATAATCTTCTACAACTTTTCACTTTTCCTACTCTTTTCTCCTGACCTTCCTGCATAATAAATCACAATATGACCATGGAGTGCTCACCTCCCAGCCTAGGCTAACTGGTAGCCACCCCTGAGCTTGGAGAACCAAGCCCTAGATGGGTAACAAACATGCAAACACATAGAAGGCAGGAAACACACAAATTACAAACACACTCCCAAACTTGGTTACACTGCACCACACTTTGGTGATGACCTTTTTCAAGGGTGGTAGTGGACCAATACCCTGAGGAGAACTGCAAGTATGGAAACAAGTAGCCACCTCATGGCACAATAATACATCAAGAATCTCAACCCCTTATTCCTTATGCCCCCCAAAGGCATTCTAGCCTTATATCCCTCCTTATGACCCCCATTGCACAAACAGGCCATGCAACAAGGGTCACACAAAGATCCCTTGTGATCGCTCTCAAACGAGAGTCTCTCACTCGAGGGTTGTCACTGCTACCACCCACAAGATCCTCCTCTCTCCCAAGAGTAAGAGGTCTTGAGCAAACTCCCAAAATACAGACAAATCATAATGCAAAAATACCAAATGAATTTAAAAAAAAAACATTCAAGAACACAGATTTCTTACACCAACATACTTCCAGACACATGCAAGAAAGAAGACATTTTAAAGAATAATGAAACCAACCTTAATCTGCCCAAAGGTATGATGATATTTGAGGAAGAGCTGCCCAATCCACGGATCTTCTTCTTCTACCCTTAGCCAAATTTTTTTTTATTTAAATCTTTTCTATTCTATTCAAAATTTTCTTTGTCTCCAAAAATGGAGAGTGGGTGATTACCCTCAAATTCTCAAATTCTTGCTTAAGAAGCCCATTCTCTCAGTTCTCACAAGTTTCTAAAACTCAAAAAGGAAAGTAAGATAGAATGGGAAAAAGATTCTCATTCGAAAAGGGAAGTTTACAACTAAGATCAAACTTCTAATTTCAATTTTCGCACAACTCAGAAAAGCCAATTTTTAAAGTGTCAAAAAGGTCACTTAGGAGTAGAAACTTGCCTAAAATTACCCCTAACCCTTAGGTATACCTTATGGGCTTTAGGAAACCTATTAAACTACCCCTAGATGTTCATTTAACCCATTTTAAACCCCTCTGAAGTTTATTTTCGGGTCAAACATATGTTGACCTCTCCAAAGATTTTTTTCCCAAAGTATTTATGACATCACGTTACATTATTTGAAAAAACTATAGTTGAACACTTTCCCACGAAGAGACAAAAATAAAACATTTAAACTTAAATCCACACGTGTCAAGTGACACAAATAAAACACTTTTACAAAATAAAACATGAAATCGTCTCTTGTGGTTTTTACACATTAAATTTAAATAACACTTAACACTCATGCAGCATATACTATTACGAATAAAAATACAACACAAATGAGGTGTTGTCTCTCCAAATAGACAACCCCTGGCTTACGAACATACATAAGTCTAGGTTTGGTTCTCTGTAATTTTCCATGGTCACATGGTAAATTTCCTGCGCATCTCAATTTACACATTAGTACTTTCAAATATCCACATATAATATAATTCAAAGGAATATCAATACACATCATCCCTTGCATACAATTTTCATCTGCACAGATTAAATACATCTTTTTATCAAGCAATTTCACATAAGCAATTTCATCCCAATTCACATAAACTTAACCATACATCATAGTTCTATTATCATAGTAAAGTCCTGCAAATTCAATAATGACATCTATCATTGCAATATCATCCTATCTAACAATCATGTAGTGTTCTATCTCATAAAGCATATAAGTAAATCATCAAAACATAGCAATGTTATCCAAATCCTGACATCATATAAGTTCTAAGTCTCAAAATGCATCAAAATAAAGTATCCATAATAGTCTAAATATAAAATCCACAGAAATGTTAGACTGAGTCAAGGTGAGGCCTCACAGTGTATTATGGAGGTAGTGAGATGATTTGAGGAGTGAGGTGTGTGCAAATACTGAACAAAGAGGTTGTGTAGAAAAGTAAATGAAAAAGTGGACAAGACAAAAAGTGTGTGTGAAAAAATATAGTGGCAATCCCCATTGGGAAAAATTAAGAAGAGGATAGAGGATAGAGACATTAGAATAGAATGACAATATAACTAAATTATGAAGAAAGTAGATATTAGATACCTAAGAGTAGTGAGTGAAGAAGATAGAGTCAATGAAAAGAATATCAAGGTGCAAATAATCCAAAAGTTTAGCCACACTAAGGGGTAGATAAACTAAATTCAACTGAGAATAGAGATTAGAAGAATTGGTGCAAAGAAAAGGTAGAGAGAAGGGGTTGTTAGTAGAGATCAAAGAGAATAGGGTGAAGCTTGTGAGAAGGATAGAGTATAATCATTCTCAAGCATAGATAACATAGTGAGTTGCAAAACCTCATTTGCAACAAGGTACTCAACTTGTAGCTATAATTTTTCTTTTTGTAATCATCTAAGTGGGTGCTCAAATCAAGGGTTGATGCCCATAAAGCTAGGGGTTGGTGCTCTGTTGGTTTGGTGCCCACAAACTTCAAGGGTTGGTGATCCTTTCGATTGGTTCCCATAAATATTATAATCAAAATTTTCATTGTGAGGTTGCATTAGAATAGTAGCCTCTAGTAGCATTTATCATTGAATTTTTTCCCCACCATGGGTTTTCCTCATAGATCTTGTGTTATGAGTTTTCTCTCTGTGTGTATGCAATTATGGTTAATATATATGTTCATAGTTTCCCAATTTATGGTATTAAATCTTAGATCATTTAGAAAGTTCAATTTTTTTTATTACCATTATTTCACCCCCACCCTCTCAGTCGTCCATTTTTGGTCCTTCATTTATCTCATCACCAAATTATATATATCCATTAGAAATCATTGTGCATAACATTCATGCCATAAATTAAAAAACATACATCATGCCATCATCACATCCTACATCACAAGTCTATAAACACATGTTATACATATCATAATATAATCACATTATGTCGTATAATATTATGCATGTACATCGCATCCTACATCATAAGCATGTTAGTATCCCATATCATATGCATTCATATATACATCATCATAAATCATACATGCATCAAAACATAAAAATTCGATGCATAGGGGTTGAATCACTCTCCATCATATATGTATCAGAATGTTTGTCAAAAATATATATGTACAAATTTATCAACATTTACATCATATGGTACATCATGAATAAAGAATAAGTACATCTCTAAATGACCATGAATAAAATAATGGTGATCACCTCACATGCTTAAAAAAACTGCATGGGGTGGAAATAATTGATATGATAAATAATCTTGTGTATGGTACATAAAAAATAATCATCTCACCTACATCAAGCTGTGTCAAAATGCTCTAGGGAGACTAGGTCAGTCCTTGTCCCTGATCTTGCCCCTGGGATCCTTGTGTAGATCTTGATGTTGATCCCATGTTGTTCCTAATTCTCTAAGTGTGCCTCCTCCTGCTAGATCTACTGGTGCTCTAGCTGGATCACCCTATCCCTGTGCTATATCTCCTACTATGAGATGACCTAGATCTTGTAGCCCATGGTGTCACTATGTACATCTCTTGTTAATCTAGTGGGATGACTCTCTCATATTGTGCTCTATACCAACCTACCTAATGTGAGAATGTTTCTATCTCTACCAGCTAGTTCTCTATCATCCCTACCAATATGGCCTCTACTTTGCCTCCACCTCCAACCTAGTGCCATGCCTCATGTCTCTCTCTAGTATTGAACAACTATCTCCTCTATCTAGAACCACACATGCTCAATCACATCCCTCACAGTTGTCATTGTGTCTCTCTAATGCATGAGTTTTCCTTTCTTTTCCTAGAGTTATACTATGACCTTCTCTACTATATCCCTCTCCCAGCAAAGACTATCTCTCTTAGTAGTAACTAGATTTATCCTCTCCTCTACCTTGGCCATGGCCTCTTGGAGGGATTGGATCTATGTTGCTATATCTAGGGGTGCTACTAATCTCTCTCCTCTCTCCGCTCTCCCTTGTCCTTGTTGGTATTTTGGATATGTTGATATGGTTTTGTCTTTGATGTCAACACCTATTAACACTTATCAACTCTGGCACTTGGAGAAATTGTCAATGTTCACCGGCAAGCTAGTGACTTATGCACAGTCCCTGGTATCCTATTCACCGGTAGGATATATTGTTAACTAGGACTTGGAATGACATGGAAAACACTTGGTTATGTCAAAGAAATCATTTGGACACTTTGTCTTGAAGACATGTTCATTGGTATATTCGTGTTTGCATATTTGTTGTTACCGGCAAATAGGTCCAGGATAAGCACCGACAGGCTTATCTATTCTAGATCAGCATGACACGCTATGGAGATGATTTATTATTGTTGTTAATGCATTAAGCTGACATGTTGAATCAGATATTGCATCCATTATTGATTTACTTGTAAACTATTTTATTGTAATATCTTTTGTAAAGCCGACCTATACATTTTGGTCCTAGGCTTCGGTATATATGTAAGAACTTATTTGTAAGATTGATATGCGATTGGAAAAAGGATTTTAATAAGGTATATGCGAGAATAAGAAGAGCTATACATGCAAACATCATTTTAAGATTGAAGGAAGGTTTTATGAAGGCATATCAGAACTGAACCGGTACTAAATCTAGCATATGAAGATGCTATTTTGAGCAGTAGATTATTATTGGATTTAACCATCCAATTGTAGTCAGTGTGACTCCTATTTGTGTTTGAGCAGTGAGCTCTAGGCACTTGGCTTTTTTGCATGTTTAGACCCCCTATTGTATACACATACTATCTGCAGTAGTACCATCTGATTGTGGGTAAGGTTTCCCACCATGGCTTTTCCCCTTAGAGGGTGTTATGGGTTGTGGATATTATTGTCTTTTTATTTCATGCATTAATCTTTACCGGTACTACAATTAACTTATAAATTGTCTAACGACATTAAGTTTGGTTAAGTTGTTTTTGGTTTAAATTTATTAGACAACTGATTCACCCCCCCCTTCCCCCTCTCAGTTGTCTACGGGACCTAACAATTGGTATTAGAGCCTAGTCCTCTTTTTGCAGAAGTTTAACAGCTTGAGGAGATCCAATGTCTTCTAACTATTTTAGGAAGGACAGTCCTAAACTTGATGGAACCAACTATGGTATACGGAAGATCAGGATGGAGACACATATAAATTGCATTGGGAAGGACATCTGAGAAGTTACAAAGAATGGTTGTACTGCTCCTACTCCCGGTCAGCCTAATCCACCTACCTTAGGAAAAGATGAAGAAAATGATTGCAAAGCAAGGGAAGCACTTTTGAGTGCATTATCAGATCAGCAAATCATGGGATTATCAAATAGATCTATTGCTAAAGCTATTTGGGACCATTTGAAAACATTGAATGAAGGAGATTCCACAGTTAAAATTGCAAAACTTGAAAGCTTCCGAGTCAGGTATGAAAATCTGAAAATGGAAGAAGATGAAAGGATTTTTTCTCTTATGGAAAGAGTAAATGAAATTGTTTTGGGTATTAAATATTGTGGAGGAACCTTAAGTGAAGATGAAATTGTTTCAAAAGATTTAAGAGGATTGCCACCGACATACAAAATGAAAGTTACTACTATAAATGAGTTAAGAACAATGCCTAATACATCAGTAAATAGAGATACATTGATTGGAAAACTTTCAGCTTTTGAAATTGAGGAATTTGGCCCTATTGCTACTATAAAGACAGATTTAGCTTTTAAGGCATCAACATCATCTGAACCATCATTTGACAAATCTGATTGGAAAGCCTTTTATACAAGAGAACTTGAAAAAAGCAGGAGAGAAAATGAAGAACTTGAAGCACTATTTGCAAGGAAAATGCCTAAAGGTCCAATTGGAAGTAAGTATGAAGGTAAAGCACCCTTTAAATGTTTTAACTATAATAAGATTGGTCGTATGGCTTCAAGATGCCCTGATAGACATGCAAGATTGAAAGAAGAAGCTAGATGAACATACAAGCCTAACCTTGAATATCAGAGATATAGATTTAAGAAGAATAAAGACAAATCTTGTTATCTTGTTGATGAAGGAGTCACTGATGATTATGATGAGGATCCGACAGACAATGGATGGGTCTTTGTTGCTATAACAAAAGATCAACCGACACCTACTGTTCAATCGGTAGAGCAGGCCCTGGCAGCTAAAATTGAAGTTAAGGATGAATGGATCATTGATTCAGGATGTTCACATCATATGACTGGTGACAAAAGTAAATTCTTGACTTTTGAGGAATATAATGGAGGTCTAGTAAGATTTGGAGATCAAAGGTAAAGGTACTATATCTCTTGATGGCAAGCATAATACTGATAATGTTTACTATGTTGAAGGTTTAAAGCATAATCTTTTGAGTGTTGGTCAATTAGTTGAAAAAGGATTTCAGTCACAATTCAAGAATAGAAAATGCAAAATTATGAACAGAACTGGTTTGGAAATTGCAACCGGTAATCAAACTAGAGGTAATATCTTTCATTTGAATAACAATGAAAAGACATGCTTGATTGCACATATTGATGAAAGTTGGCTATGGCATAAGAGACTTTGTCATGTAAATTTTGATTGCATTGAGAAAATCAGTACAACTAAAGCAGTTAGAGATTTACCTAAGATGGTTAAACCTCTCAATCCAGTATGTAAGGAATGTCAATTTGGAAAACAAGTTAGAGCAGTATTCTAGAAAAATCCAATAATGCTCTTAACTTAATTCATACTGATTTATGTGGTCCAGCTAGAAGTAAAAGCTTACAAGGTGAGATATTTCATGCTAATCATTGATGACTATTCTAGAATGTGTTGGGTTACTTTTCTCAGAAAAAAATCAGAAGCACTTGGGAAATTCAAGCTATTCAAGGCAATGGTAGAGAATGACATCGGTAAGAAAAACAAATGTCTAAGATCAGATCAAGGAGGAGAATTCACATCTAAGGAATTTAATACATTTTGTGAAGTAAATGGAATCAGAAGATAGTTATCAGCACCCCAGACACCACAACGAAATGGAGTTGTAGAAAGGAAAAATAGAACTATCTTGGATGCAACTAGAAGTATGTTATCAGAAGAAAATCTACCACATGTATATTGAAGAGAGGTAGTAAGCACAATAGTCTACACATTCAACAAAGTTCACATCAAAGGAGAAATTGGTAAGACCCCTCGTGAACTATGGTTTGGTATTACTCCCACTCTTAAATATTTCAGAATATTTGGAAGTAAATGCTATATTAGAAGAGATGAGTATATTGGAAAATTTGATCCTAGAAGTGATGAAGGAATATTTCCTAGTTATTCATCTAAGAGCAAGGCATATAGATGTTTTAACAAGAGATTGCAGAAAATTGTTGAGAGTACAAATGTGAAAATTGATGAACAGTTTAGAGGAACTTCAAGGTATATAGACTCTGAATCGACAATAGAGATACTGACAAATGAACCTACATTGAACACACCGGTATAGAATGAAGATCCAGTTACACCGGTATCATCTAAACATTCCATTGTAACTGAAGAACAATATCAAACAAAGACACCCCAGTATGTAAGATTGAACCACTCTGAAGATCAGATAATTGGGAACAAATATCAAGGAATTATGACAAGAGGAAGACTGGAAAATGAAGAGGTATGTCTTATTTCTCAAATTGAACCAACATCAATTAATGAGGCATGTGAAGATAAACACTGGGTTAAAGCTATGGAAGAAGAATTAGAACAAATTGAAAATAATAACACGTGGACATTAGTTCCCCGACCTAAAGACAAAAATGTAATTGGAACAAAATGGGTATTTAGAAACAAACTTAATGAAGATGATAAGGTAATCAGAAATAAAGCAAGACTAGTGTGTAAGGGATATTCATAGAAAGAAGGAATTTATTACATTGAAACCTTTGCACCGGTAGCTAGAATTGAGGTAGTTATATTATTCTTGGCTTTTGCAGCACACAAGAACTACAAAGTATATCAAATGGATATTAAATGTGCATTTTTGAATGGAGATCTTAAAGAAGTTTACATTGAGCAACCTGATGGATTTTCTTTGACAAATAACAAAGATATGGTTTGTAGGCTAAGGAAAGCTTTGTATGGGTTGAAGTAAGCTCCAAGAGCTTGGTATGCTAGATTGGATAAATATATTTTGAAGATTGGTTTTTCTAAAGGTAATGCTAATAGCAACTTATACTATAAAGTGACTAATGATGACATCTTGGTTATAAAAGTTTTTGTTGATGATATAATCTTTGGAGGAGAAGATGGATTATGTAAAGACTTTTCTATTGAAATGTAGCATGAATTTGAAATGTCTATGATTGGAGAGATAAAATTCTTTTTAGGGTTACAGATCTCATAGACTGATAAAGGTATATTCTTGAGTCAATCTATGTACTTGAAGAAGTTACTAAAGAAATTTGGGATGGAAAACTCTAAACTGGTAAGCACACCTATTACTACAAATGATAAATTATCACTAAGGGATGAATCTACACCTATCAATCTGACTAGGTACAAATATATGATAGGAGGCCTACTGTATTTGACACAAACAAGACCTGATATTATGAATGCAATATGTATTGTTTCAAGATTTTAGAGTAATCCTAAAGAAAATCATGAATCAACAGTAAAAAGGATTTTCTGGTACTTACAAGGCACTACAAATCTTGGCTTATGGTATCCTAGAGATGAAAACTTTGAATTATGTGTATACATAGATGCAAATTGGGCAGGAGATGTGGATGATAGAAAAAGCACCACCGGCGGAGCATTTTTTCTTGGAAGCAGATTAATTTCTTAGTTGAGTAAGAAACAAAGTTGCACATCTTTATCAACAGTAGAATCAGAATATGTTGCAGCAGCAACTAATTGTACACAGGTATTGTGGCTTAAGCAAATGTTAAAGGACATAAAGGTAAAATACAAGGAACCTATAACTATCTATTGTGATAACACTACATCGATTGATATATCTAAGAATCCGGTACTACATTCTAAAACTAAACATGTTTCTATCAAACTAAATTTTCTAAAAGAGAATGTTGAAGTAAAAGAAGTAAAACTAGTTTATGTAAATACTAAAGAGCAAATTGTAGATATTTTCACTAAGCCTTTGCCTAAGGAGACTTTTGAATACCTCAAAGATCAGCTTGGGGTCATACCTCCATAGGTAGAAACTTAGATAGCTGATGTTTATCATCAACCGACAAAACTAACAGAGAAATCTTTCACTTTGGCTTTGATGAGGAGAGCTACTTCTCAAGGGGAGTAGTTGGTATACTGAATAAGTTGGTATTTTGTATCTAAACTTGTTTTTTTGTATTTCTTTGGCATTTGATGTCAAAGGGGGAGAGATTGATATGGAAAAACATAAGGAAAACACATGTTACTCCTAGGGGGAGAGATTTTATTTGGGAGAGATTGATTACTTTCTATATCTAAATTTTGATTTCTGGTTATGATCTCTTTTGGGAGATTGTTGGTTTTTGGTATTTGGCATTTTTGTTTTGGCACTTTGATGGTTTTTCCATCTTGTGTTGCCATCAATGCCAAAGGGGGAGATTTTTGGTATTTTGGATATGTTGATATGGTTTTGTCTTTGATGTCAACACCTATTAACACTTATCAACTCTGGCACTTGGAGAATCAGCAATGTTCATCGACAAGCTAGTGACTTATGCACAATCATTGGTATCTTGTTCACCGGCAAGATATATTGTTAACCGACACTTGGAATGACATGGAAAACACTTGGTTATGTCGAAGGCATCATTTCAACACTTTGTCTTGAAGACTTTTTCAATGGTATATTCGTGTTTGCATATTTGCTATTACTGGCAAATAGGTCCAAGATAAGCATCGAAAGGCTTATCTATTCCAGATCAGCATGACATGCTATGGAGATGATTTATTATTGTTGTAAATGCATTAAGATGACATGTTGAATTGGATATTGCATTCATTATTGATTTAATTGTAAATTGTTTTATTGTAATATCTTTTGTAAAGCTGACCTATACATTTTGGTCCTAGGCTTCAGTATATATGTAAGATCTTATTTGTTAGATCGATATGCGATTGGAAAAAGGATTGTAATAAGGTATATGCGAGAATAAGAAGAGCTATACATGAAGACATCATTTGAAGATTGAAAGAAGGTTTTATGAAGGCATATCGGAACTGAACCGGTACTGAATCCAGCATATGAAGATGTTATTTTGAGCAGTATATTATTATTGGATTTAACCATCCAATTGTAGTCAGTGTGACTCCTATTTGTGTTTGAGCAGTGAGCTCTAGGCACTTGGCCTTTCTTCATGTGCAGACCTACTATTGTATACATATACTATCTACAGTAGTACCATCTGATTGTGGGTAAGGTTTCCCACCATGGTTTCTCCCCTTACAGGGTTTCCACATACAAATATTGGTGTTATGGGTTGTGGATATTATTGTCTTTCTATTTCATGCATTAATCTTTACGGGTACTGCAATTAACTGATAAACTATCTACCGACTTTAAATTTGGTTTACTGGTATTAAGCATTAAGTTTAGTTAAGTTGTTTTTGGTTTAAGTTTTTTAGATAGCTGATTCACCCCCCCCCCCTCTGAGTTGTCTCTGGGACCTAACAGTCCTCAGGTTTGCACCTATCTCAGTGTGCTCCTCCCTTGTCCATGTCTCTATCGTGGTGTTGGTGTAGATGTTGGGGTATCCACATCCATAGCTTGGACACTGTCTCCTCCTACCCCTACACCATCTCCTCATGTCCATGTCCTTGTTCCTCCTCACACCCTCTACTATTCCCTCCTGACTGGAATAGTTGTGGCCATTGGTATCCCCCTATCTCTCCATAATGCTATCCTTGTTGTTGCCTCCGCTCTACCCTAGGTTGGGTGATATGTATCTAATCTCATGCCCCTAGCACATGCCTTCCTCCTCCTGGTCCCTAGTGGGGCCAACTTTTCTCTCCTAATTGTAGTAGGCCTATGTTATGTCCAGCATGTTCCATAAGCATTTGTGACACTTGGATCTGCCACACTTACTCTTGGGTCCCATGCTATGGGTACTAGTCGACTCCACTAATCAACGAGGTCTTGTCTCCCCTCAAAAAGTTGCCCAAACTTTATGGTCCACTCCCTGGTAATCCTCCTAAATCTATGAGGAGCCTTTGGTATGTCCTAAATGACACCGAATTGATGTCATACCCTATCAAATCTATATCTCTCTATGACATGCTCTTTACCGTTGATAATGTACATAGGAGTAATAACATATGGAATATGGTGAGGATTCTCTGGCCGGACTACTAAGCCCATAAATGGCTGCCATGTAATATGAGTCACATCTAATCTATCAAAAATGACCCTCCAATGGTCAAAATCCTTCATCTCCTCACAGTGGAGTCCATCCCTATAGTTTTATACAATTGGTAGGTTTGTTATCCGAACCACTCTCTCTGTCAGTTGAGTCACCACAATGTGCTCCCATGCCCATACCTATAGAAGAGTCACATAACCAAAACTACGGCCCCAGTGGTAGCATATTTGGTGGAGATCTCTATACAACTTAGTCAAAAATAGAGTACCCAAGGCCATAGGTCAACCTCCATCTATCGCATCTATACATAATCAAATCATACCTAGTACAACTGATCAACTACCTCTATCTAGCAAAATGAAGTTGCTAACCAATGCACATACAAAAAAGTAAATATAGAAATCAAGTGGTGCTTTTCATAATGCTTGAACCAATGATAGTTTTCCATGCCACAACTACACCCCTACTCCAACTAGCCTTTGAATAATATCATAAGGTGGTGCCTACTCTATAATCACTTTGATACTCCTAATTGGTAATCTGAGAATACAGTATCCTCTCCTATCATGGTCATCTCCCCCATCGACAAATGAAATGTGGTAGTGTTGCTCCTCAATCTCTCTATTAAGACTGTCAACATGGTCATGTGAGCCCTAATATAAGGCATATGCAATAAATTTCCCAATCCAATTCCATCAATCTAAGCCCACTTTGTGGCTCCAAATCCATCAGTAACCGAGAGAGCTAATGATCACCTCTCTCATCTCACTAAGATGTCCATGCTCAATTGCATTCAAGCAAATCATCATGTCAAAACATTTCTTCTATCCATCCTATTTCTTCTCGGTTCCCTAAACCTCTTTTTTTCCCTTTATTTTCCCTTCAAACCCACCATTTGTGGAAGTTCTCCCTCTTCTTAAGCACATGAATGCATTCTCTCTGGTACTTGGATAGTGGGATCACAAACCCACTATCATATTCTATGAACCTGCCAATACGAGAACACTATCTCACGAATGTCTAGTCTATGTCTTCTTTCTACTATCTTATCTAGTGGTGGGATTGCAATCTTGCTAGCATAAGAATCATGAGAATATATTCCTGCCATCCTTGTATGTGAACCCACTTTTGCAGGATAGCTTTCCCAAACCCATCTATCCCTAATCTATTCCTACCTAATCCCTCTCTTGTGCATGAGTGGTAGGAACATGTTCTTTCCACTTTAGCACTTATTTCCACAACTTTCATGAACCGATGGGAATGTTGTTTTTTCTACCCTGAGTGCTAATAAATGAATTGAAATTAAGGAAAAGTCTAGGTTTGTTTGGGAGTACCTTGCAATCAGGTCACCGATTGTGTCTGACACTCATCACCACATCCACGCAATGCCTTAGGGTCTCCCTAGCCCCCATTTGATCCAATAATCACAAAGCTCTATAATGCACAAGGTAAATTCAAAGGGGCTCTAGTTTTTTCTAAATTCTCTCTAGTGCGCAGTAAAGTGAATAGTAAATTTTCAAATTTTCTAATATAGGACCTTCTAAAGTCCTATTTTTCACCGTCTCAGTCATCTCTTTGAGACCTTTATTTCCCCATCTCTTCTTGTGATCACCTTTTTGAGTGTCGACTTTGCCTGCTAATTATGTTTCTTGTCATTTTCCTTCTGTTTCCTGAGGGATTTTTCTCACTATCATTTTGTCGATTCGTCAGTGTCTTTTATTCTTCACACTGATGCCATTTTAGCATCACCACGAAGAGGGGCAAAATGTAGAGACCTAAATTTGATTAATTGAATTAATTGAATTTGGCTATCCATGTATATTTAATTAAATAATTACACATTATTTAATTAATTAGTGTTCCTTCCCTCTAGCTAATTAATTATATTGATTATGTTATAGTCCCCCTTTAATTAATTAATTGGTAGTTATAAATCAATTAATTAATTGAATTTGACCCTTCTTCTATTAAATACATCAAATGTACAATATGATTATTTAATCCATGTCGACCTTTTCCTCTTAAATGCTTTCATAGAATTAATTTATTTAATTAATTAGTTCTATTTTTACCACATGTCTCCTAACTCTAACCCCCCATATAACCCTTCCTCTAACCTCACCCACCTAGCTAACTATGGATTTTAGTCAACCTTACCCCCTTCTCCTCACCATATGTGTGCACATTCTGAAAATATCTTAAATCTCCTAAAATTTGGGCAAATGTCCTATAGTTTGGGGAAGTTTCCTAAAATCTGGGAAAATATCCGAAACATTCTAAATTATGGAAATATCTCCATATTTGGAATAGAGCCTTCCTATTTGGGTGTCTCATTCCCAAATAGGCATGTGTCCTCAAAGATACATGTCATTCCTTCCAATGACACTTGTCCTTCTCAAGGACACATGCCATTTCCATCAATGACACTTTCCTTTCTTAGGGACACGTGTCTCATTCTCATGCCTCTCCATCTCCCATTCTAGCCTATTTAATCTCCTCATTTTTCTTCACAATCAATTTTTTTCATTCTTTCATACCATCATAATGTCAAATTGTTCATTGACATCTTTCATCCATTAGCGCTTTACATCCAATTTGCATCCCATTTACAATAACTCTCATCTTGCATTCATTATCATAGAGAAAAATCGAACATCTACAACATAGCAAGCACATATCAAATCAAGAGACAATCAAATCAAGGGTTTCAAGAAAGTTTGCAGTTTATTTATTTTTTGTTTGCTTTTAAAATTCCCTTTTATCATTTTATCTTGAGTGTGTTTGATTGTTTTGAATTTTTAGTTTAGCATTTTAACTTTCTTCATCTTCCATTCATAATTTTTTGCATACAAATGTGACACAAAATTTCTTCTTTGTAAAATGGCATGCCTTTCATGCATACCATTATGTGGGGGGGCTATCATATTTTCATATTTTCATATTCTAAATTTGCATATGTTTATCTATTTATTTTATTTTCATTGGTGGAGGCCAAACCATTTGATCTATTTATCTTGTTCACCTTGGTGGGGTCCAAACCACTTGATCTACCTATCTTATTACCTTTTGTGGGGACCAATCCATTGCTTATCAAATCAATATATGATCGCCCAATTGTATGGCTATCTAGCATAACACACTTTGCTACCCATACTGGTGCTACCCTTTTTATCTTAGTGGTTGCTATCTTGTATCTTTCGTAATAGAATATTTTCTCCATTAACCGGGCTTTGTTTATATTATGCTATCTTATCAGCTTTGTTCTTGATCATTTATTATTAAAAAATTTGTCTAATACATTTTTCTGCAGCTAACATGTTTGTGATAAAACAACGTAGCAAACAATAACACAATTTCAAGTTTATCTCACTAGGGCAACTTCCTTCGAGCGACGAATTTTGCTTCCTTTTTCAATCTCGAAAACATCTCTCTACTTTAGCTTCGCATCTCTCGACAATGATATGCTCGCTAAAGTGGGGGCAATATGTAACATCATAAATTGTACCCCATGAAATTCCACATCACATAAGTGCTTTTACTTTATCTTGATTGAAAATATTCGTCGCATATTTTTATTTTTGCTCACATGAATTGCATTGTCACCTTAGAAGTTGACATTTTATTCACAATCCTGACCATTTGACTAATGGACTCTAGTGTGTTGCAGAGACATCTGCATGTCGCGCTAGCAACTTGCAAATATGTCAGTCCATAGGTGGTCATTTGATTGTCATGCCTACAGCTGGAAGAGTTTGTCACACCTCTATCCACAACCACCAACACTAGGATTCTTCCTAGGGTCTATATCTCATGAATTTGAGATGACTTTTGGACATCTTAATCACTTAATGAATCTTTGAATCTCTCAACATGTTCTCTACATCTGTTTTACATGTTTTCTATCCAACATCTACCATTACAACAACCCTTGGAAATTTCTTGGAAGTCAAATTCATTCAACTAGGTGAAGGTTTCTTGAGTGATAAAGGTGAGTTTCTATCTTTCTTTCTTCACTTACATTTTCATTTCTTCTATATATCATATCAATTGTTCTATCTATCCATGTCTTTCATCTTTATCATTTATCTTTCCTTCATGGATATTATCTAGGTTGTCACCAAAATGGGAGTCTAACTGAGGTAGAACTCTAAACACAACCACCAACATTTTTTCTTTTTGTTATGTATAGGTTTTTAATCAAGGGAAGGAGCTCACCTTGCTAGAGGCTTCAATCGTGGACCGATTGTAAGCTTCCATTACTTTCTTTGATATTATTTTAATTGTTCGCATTATGTACTTTATATTTTATTTATCATAGCATTGTTATGTTAGTTATATTATTGCATTCACATTAATTGTACAGTCTGTGTACTCTATCCATATAGGACATTAGTGCATTGTGTTGGTGTCCTAGTTCTGGGTGTTCGTCCTGAAGACAAAGACTTATTTGAGTTGTCCAAAGGCTTTCTCTATCTCTTAATGGTTTAGTTTTGTTGTTTTCATCCCTTGGCTCATCTTTAGCACCAATTTAAGTGAGGTAGAGCTAAGGTAGGTTTTATCCTTGAAGTTTATCACATCAAGGGTAGAAAACCCCATCCTCTACATGGAGTCCTTTATATCCATCTTGGAAGCTCATTATCCTTTGACATTTATTATATAGATAGAGGACAACAACATGGGTTTACTAGTCCTAGAGCATGTTAGTCCATATTAAGGACACTAGTGTGTTTTGGGGACACTTGCATGAGTTAGGGATACTAATTCACTGTGCATTTATCCTTTTGGTGCACATATCCTTTATTGGTGCCCTAGTCTTGAGTTGCCACCCTAGTCCCACAATTTGGTTTGATAGGGTTTTCAACTAATTAGAGGGTTCACTTGACCCTATTTCAATTGTGATTCAAATATATTAGTGTTTAGGAACCCTTAAATGTGTCTTGAGTAGGTTTAGAGTTATTTTGAGTGGTGACGATGGCATTTGGGTGTAAGTCAATGCTTGTTGAAGCTCACCAATGACACTTAGATCCTAGTATAAGGTCTTATTTTTCAAACTGAGTCTTGTAACTTTAAGGAAGGTCTTGTATGTGTCCAATTACCTCACCGAACATAATTTATGTATTTAGATTTCTTTCCCTATGTTTGTTTGATTATTCTTGTGTTAATTCTTTTGCTTGTGTAATGTCGTATGTTGGCATGTTGATCTAATCTTGAGGTTAGAGCTTTGGAACTTGTAAATGATGCATGTGTTATACTTAATTACTTCAAAAAAAAGTATTTCTTGGAATTTTTATTGGCATCTATCTCCCATCCTTGGGGATTCCTTGGTGGGGCATTACATCTAGTATAAGAGCCCATGTTTTAGAACTAGATTCTTTGGTTATATTATTTCTCATGAAGTTGATGTTATTGTCACATAGTTTCAATAGTTAGCATGGTCAATCAGTTGTTCACCTATTCTTGGGTGCCTCACATTGCATTTTCTTAAGTTTAGGATGGACTAACCTAAGTAGCATGTGGTGGAAGAAGAGTACCTCCTAGACCCTTCTATACCTTTCAAGGATAGATAGATACCCCTATGTAAGAGCCTCTTAAGAAGGCTATGGATTTTTTTTTGGTGTGTTTTTCCTTGTATGGGAGAACTTGTAGGGTCCTCTTTCAATTTCTCTTGTTGGGTATTCACTCAGTTTGGAGTGGGTGGATCTTTTTGGCAATAGTTATGGTGTTCCCTTTTTTGACCTAACATGATATATTGTTTAGTGTATGTTGTTAGGGTTAGCTAGGCCCTCACATGTGTCAAGGAGTCCCCTCTAGTGTGACAGACTCTTCCATGCCTGATTCTTTCTTGGCATCACTGGTGTGGCTCTTGAGTAGCCCTATTTCTTATGTGTCCCTTTTGGGACATGGTGTGATTGATTACATTGTCTGATGTGTCTAGAGATCTTATTAATTGGATCATGATTGAGAATTCCATATAAGTTTGTATAAGTATTATGTTTAGATGTGATATAGATTAAATTAATTTAGTTTTCTGATGAGTTCAAATAGTTGTGCTTGCATTGAAATACACTATGCATCAGTTGTGGTAATAACGCATCATAAAATAGGTGAAATATAATGGTGGTAAGTGAAAATTGTATAGATCATCATGGAAGACCAATTGGGTTAATGATTTATGTTCCCAATTTTCATTTCCTATTACCTTCATATGAGTACCCATGTGACTTATAGCCTTGTGGCATTGCGAAGAAGTGTATTTGATTAATTTATGTCATGTGTATCTTGTTATTACAGCCATGGATTTGTATTGTTCTTATCTTTAATATGTATACCATAAAGTTTTCTAAAGAGTGTTTGGACTCATTTGGCATTGTTGGCCATAACCTTGTGTGAGCCCCATCTTGTATAGTGCATAATTTTTATTGTCAATGTGAACCCTATATCATGATAATATTGTGATGATGTTGTAAAGAGCTTGGTAGAGTTGTTATTGTAAGAATGTGGGTGTCATTATATCATAACTCATGATAGTGTTCATGATATGAGAATGTGCATGTACTTATGTGGAAAATCTATATATGTCTTGTGTGAGTCACCATTGTATGTTTTAATGTGTAATGTACCCTTGTGTTGAAATCATCATGCACCTTGAAGTGGCATTGTATCATGAACATGTGATTAGGGTGAATTTGGTGTACTAGGCTCTTGATATTGTAAAGTGCCTCATGAGTGTGGAATTATAAGTGAGTCATGCATTAAGTGTAATTAATGTGGATGTGGTAACATCCCCCTTGAATAATTTTTCATGCATAAAGATAAGATTGAATTGCATTAAAATAACAAATGTTTTCAAGTGTGTAGGAAGCATTATTGCATGTATTGTTGCATAATTTTTTCCCAGTATTGAAGTGTAGATGACTCAATTATTTTTCATTCTTGGGTACATTCTATAATGCACTTGAGATGCTATATCATCAGGTGTTGTGCAGCAGTTACACCCTCAAATGTTACTAGTACTATTCACTATATTATGTGAATTTGTTTCATGTTTGATGATTTATTTTGGTTATTGATGAATTGATTCATATGTTGTATGGGATAGCATTTAATTTTTTAACTTTTCTATGCCTATACTAGTCACCAAACTCTTCTATATATATATATATATATATCTATTTTGTGACTCTTGTCACACTTGATTTATTTTTAAAATTGTGCACACTTATTTAACTTAATGTTTAATTTGATGACTCCCCCACTTGGGTTTTCTCTTTTCAAATCTCATGGTGGCTCTTTTGAATGTATGATACTACAAGATCTATTTCATGTTTTGTTCTGTATCATGTTAATTATGAACCTCTAATAGTATGTACAAGGGAGTATATCATGGATAATGTATTATAATTGAATGTTACTTAGTTAGAAATTATGGTTAGATTAAAATATTAAAAGATGAATTTTATGATGAAAAATGACTAAAATTTTTATTGGTCTATATGTAAATGATTATGAGATGTGTTTCTAATCATGTGTGATTGCATAGTGTTGCATAGGTAGAATTATAATGAATTTAAATTCTTTGCTCCTAGTGAATATAAATGCATTATTTGTGTGACATTGGTTAAGCATGGATGCCTATTTTGGATTCTGAGTGAACTCTATTTGGATGTTCATAATGTACTTATGGTAATTGTTGTATGATATCCTACTTGTGATATTAAAATCATGTGCCTTCATCATGTTTGATCTTGATTGATAGTAGATGGTTGGGTGTGACATAGTCCACCTATGATGCTTGTTCTTTCTGGAGTATTCATGTGATCATGCTCTTTCTAATACTTTGTAATTCTTGATGTGATTTGGTAGGTTCTTGACTCACCATTGGCCTTGTTATTTTACTACTTAAGGGTACACATCGGATCACTATAGATGAGGATTCCCTAATTACAACTATAATTGGCATAGTGTAGGGATGGGAAGTGTCCTAGTTATTTCTTTAACATGTATTAATTGTATGTATATTTGTTATATTTATATGTAATAGTTTTTTGTTGGAGAAGTTCTACTTAGCAATTTGAGATGATCCTAGATTAAGGCGGGAAGGAGATGCATTTTTAATGGGTAGAATTGGTTATCATGAGTGTGGTAGAAGTTGTGAGTGTGGCATGTTGATCTTTGTGAAGGTTCTTCATCACCTTGGTGATCATGATTTCATAGTCTAGTTGGGTTGTCTAACCCTTGTTTGATCAATGTTGAGATTTTGGTGGAAGACTAATATTGGTTTTTCTTATGCCTTATGTTTAGTTGGAAACTATGTTGCCTGTTAGGATTAATGATAGTCCCAAAGACATTGAGAGGGGGGGGTGAATCAGTGTCTAACCGGTTTGCAAAATATTTAAACTTATCAAGAACTTTGCATCCAAAAATAGTGTACGAGTAAATAAGAATTAATGCAAAAAATAAGAATAACAGAGACAACATAGAGAACACACCATAACACAAGATATTTAACGAGGAAACCCAGTGTGGGAAAAACCTCGGTGGGATTTGTGACCCATAATATTCACTCACTGGCCAATGAATAAATACTACTTACAATGAGGGCCCTGCACATGCAGGAAGGCCAACTGCCTAGAGCTCACTGCTCAATAAGAGTCACACTGACTACAAAAGTGGATTATGAAATCCAATACAATGTACTGCTTCAAATCAGCATCAACAATGCCAGGTTCAGTACCAGTTTAAGCTCGGTCTATAACCAAATCCTTATACAAAATGTGCTCTCTCCTCTATACCTTACATTCATTCTCTCATACATTTGACTTACAAGATCTCATACATATATGAGTATTTTACAATGTATCATGCTGGCTTTACAAAAGACAATTACACTAAAATACAATAAACAAAAGTTTATTCCCTGTCGGCTAGAGTGTTGGTATGCATTGTTGCCGTTGCCGGTGAAGTGTCTTCCAGTGTATGTAGAAGTCTATTGCCAGTGTCGGTAACTATCGGTGGCTTACCAGATGAATGCTAGTTGGTTTCCAGATGGTTTCCATCAATGACAACATCAACTATTCTCATAAGAGTGTAGAATGCCAACAGTGCCCTTCTCATGAAGATTGGGGTTGTTGAACCTCCATAGTGTGCGTGATCTAATATGTGAGAGGTAATTTATTCACATTTTTACCTCTAAGAACCCCTTAGTGGCCTCTAATTTCTTGGAGAGAGACATTTGTATCAAGGAAATCCTCAGTATTATGAAATAATGTGAATTAAATGAGACTACTACTAGAAGTGAGGTATGATCTAAATGAGCAAGGTCATATTTTTTGATCTTGTGGGATTTTATTTTTCTCTTGGTTTTTGAGTTGTAAACCTAAAATTTTAATCTTGGTTTAAGGAGAGGCCCTAGGTGACAAATTAGTCATGTGCTTTATTTCCTCATGGTTAGGTAAATTTGTTCATGTCTGTGCTATTTTAGTTGAGCTAGTGGATACATTGAATTGCCTAGCATAGGTATTGGTTCCTTTGTAGAACCTTAAGATTTTATAATGATCTATTGGACATTGTAATGGGTCCCTTTCTCAATTGTTGCAACAATTAGTGAATTTGGGTGTGTTGTGGCCTAGAATTGTGAGAGATTTAAATGGCCATTTTTATATGTTTGATGTGTTTGTTTGGTCATTAACAAAGTGTTCCCTATCCTTGTTTTGTTGGATTCTATCTAGGAGTAAGCCTAATCATTGGGTGGGAGGGTGTAATTCCTCTCATGTTTTCTCTTTTTTGTTGCATATTTCATGATGTGGATTTGGTATTGTACTTGTGGTATTAGCATTTTTAGTATGATGATGTGAATAATTTGTGATGTTGTGACTTTGTTTATGGATGCCTTGTTGTTGTATGTTTCTTTTGGGTTCTTATTATATGTTTTTTTTATTTTTATGTGTTATATGCTTTTTTTGGCCTAATGATGTGTTTGAGATGCTTCATATTAATCATGATAGTGATGTTGTGTTGAGATGCATGCATTCTTTCTTATTCTTGGTTGTGAGGCCTTATGTGGTGATGTTGATTGTATTCCTACAAATGTTGTGATGTGACATTTTACCTGATTTGGATTGTATACCTATTTATGCTGGCATAATGGTTTAATATGGACTAATTGTTCTTTTGGTATCAAATGGTTGTTGAGATAGATTGATGTCATAATTTGGAATTACCATATTTAAGATGTTGATAAAATTGGTAAACATAATGTTAGTTTGATTGATTGTTAGAGTACAACAAGTGATAGTTTATGATATTTAATTATGTTCAATATGTTAGTGCTTATTGGTGCAATTGATAATATACATGTTAAATTTAGTATTTTATTATATTTAGTTTAATATGATTATATTATAATGTTCTAACCATATTATTATGTTGAACCCAATTTGAGAATGATTATATATGTGCTTTGGCTATGATGGACATGCACATGTAACCCTTATGTTTGTTGAGTGATGTAGGGATAGGGAATCAACTCCACCTAGGTCCATAGGTCTAAGTGTGCCCATTTCCCCAATGGTGGTTAATAGGAGATAACACACGTTTACTACTAAGAGGGGGGGGGAGGGTGAATCAGTAGTAATTAAAACTTTAACTCTTATCCAATTAATTCTTTTTGAAAAACTTATGCAAAGCTTATAAATTTAATACTGAAATGGAAGCACCAAATTTGAAATCTAAGGGATGCACACACAATACACAAGATTTACGTGGAAACCTAGGATGGGAAAAACCATGATGAGAACATTGCTAGGATCTACTTTCCTAATCTAGCCTCATGGTTAAAACAATTAAAATCTTTAAGGGTACCAACCCTAAGGAGTCACCAAAACCCTATCTTAAGAGCACCAACTCTTTCAACACCCCAATTGTAGTTCCCTTCCCTGACTCATCCTTTATGATGGGTTATGCTAGATACTTATGGATTGGTTTATGCTCTTGATACTCCTTGCTTCCTTTTTGACTCTTTATACTGATATTCTTTTTGATAGTAGTGGATTCATTATGATGTCTATGATGATATTGATGTCATTTGTTATGTTATATCTTTTCTATGATGTTTTCTTGTTGTGGAGATGAAAGGGACAATGTCACATCACTCATATTTGAGTGTGGTGCTATGTGGCAATTCTCTTTCACCTGATTGTGTATCTTATGTTTATATATATGGAATTTATAGACGCTTGGTGTTATGCAAGATGCAAGTACTAGGCATCTACTTCACCTAGTCTCATAGGTCTAAGCGTGCCTTTAATCCGAATGGAAGTTGATCAGAGGTGACATTAAGGATCTACCATATCTTAACCCTAGTCAGTGTCCTATGTGAGTTCTAGTTCCCTTGGTTAGAGTCATCTTGTAAGGTTTTATGTGGTTTTAGGTATGATGTATTTAATTGTTGATTTGATGTTATTATTTGTGGTGATTAATAAATATATTATAATGTATAGCCCTATGCATGAGTAATTAATTGTTCATGTGGGAATATTGTAAGTCTCATACTATTTTATTAATATTATTTTGTGGATTATAATATATTAGTAATTTTATTTGGTGGGAATGATTTATGAATTATTATTTATTTATTTGTGGAAGATGTTATCTGGTAATTGAGTTTAGATTGTTACTTTCATTTATTTCATATTTATTTGGGAGTTGTGTTTATTAATGGTTTTAAATACCTTTTTTATTTCAATTGTTGATTGAGAGTGATTGGGTGTTTGAATAGGGGGTAGCTAAATGAGTCCCTAATGTAGGAGGAAAGTATGGTTTTGGTCTTCAATTCATCTGGCCATTTTGTGGAAAGTGGTTTTTTGGGGGTTTGCATTGATGGTGGTTTTGTAAATTGGTTTTTCAAAAATTGCAATGGCAAGGAAGAGTTTTCAATCTGCAAATTGTACATGTGTATGGAGTGTTTTGGGATGAATTTATGAGAGGGGATTTGTTGAAGTTTGCAAAAGGGGAATCATGGATTTGATTATGAAGATTTGAATTTCATTTAGTTTTTATTTTGGAGGCTTTCTAGTTCTTTTGATTTGTTGTTTGTGTGGGAAATATGCGTCTTCAATTTCATAGTCCAATCTTCATTACCTAGGTTGGATTTCTTGATTTTATTTTGTTTTAAGTAATTTTTTATTCAAGATAATTAAAATAAATTTTAAATTGTGTTTTTATGATATATTTATTATTTTGGAAGAATTTTGGGTTTTCATTTTGCATTTTGTTCAATGGTTGTTTCGAGTGCTCTAGTTTCCTTGTTTTAAGGGGCTATTTTTGTTGTTAGATGTATTGTGAATTTATTTTTTATCTTGGGTATGATCCAATTACATATTTTAGTAGGAAACCCACCCATTCAAATGTTTCTTTGTTACATTTTTCTTTTTTGGTCATCTGTGTGTTAGTATTTGAGCCCCAACCAAAGTGTATAGTCCTGATTCTGTTGCAAATACGCTAAAAAGGAGTGAAAATATTCCAAAAGATGTTTCAAATGCACTAAAATAAGTTTCAAAATCATTAAAAGACTTAACATATGCACCACTTCATGGAGCAAAAGTGTTAATTCACTAGTTTTTTCTCTCTGGATCAGTTTTGGGAGTCAAGTTAGCTCGAATCGGTCCAGAGGCTTGGTTTTGGGCTTGTAACTCTTTGTTGTAAATTTAAAGAGGATTCATTTTTTTTATGTTTTCATGTGTCTCCCTTTTTTCCATGTGTTCATTCATTGATTATACATTTATGAAGATGCTTGGTGAGCATTTGGTTAAAGGAAAGATTTGTGGGTCAAAAGTGATATTATGGCTTAGTTTATGTGATGGAACCAAGGATTTTAATTCTATTATGTTCATGCTATCATGTATGAATATTTGGATTCAGATTGGTGATCATAGGCCCAATCCCATGCCTTGATGCTAATGAATATGTGGATATGTATATTTTGACAATTCATGACTTAACCCCTATGTTGACTGGGTTCTTATAGAAGTCCTATTTTAATTTATGTGATCCTTCTTTCATGAGATGGTGTTTTTCTTTATTTTTGGTTGTGACCCTCTTATTGTACCCTAGGTTTTAGTATCATACTAGGGGGAGTGGTTCTCAAGTGGGTGTCAGGGCCTGGAAGTAGCTATTCGGAAATCTCATTGAGAGTTGGTTAATCAAGTGATAACATTAATAAAATTTATTGGGTTGGGCTTACACACATTAATAAGATAATTTCTGGTTCCCCAGACATGGCTCGTGTGCTTGTATAGATAGAGGATGGGATCTCATGGCCCAGAGTGCTTGTTTACACTTAGGATGATATTTGGAAGGCCTATGTGGAAGATTGACTTCCTTGCTTCCATGAAAGTTATAGTCCTGAAAATGACTATGTAAAAAATCTTCATGCCTTAGTCAAAATATTGGTCATTTTGAATTTATTTGGCTCTCTGTCCTATGTTTCAAGCTTAGGGTTTATGTCATCCAGTTGAGTCTCATTGTTAGAAAATCCTAAACATGTTATAATCTTGTGTTACCTTTTTTCATTAAGTCCAAGGGTTTTAATACCATTGGCACAACCATTTTATTTCCTAGGCTAAAGTTGTTTTCGGTTGGCCCCTATTTTTTCCTAAGTTTGCGCGTTAATATTTTCCTATAGTTGCCCCCCCTTGCTTCTCAACATTATGTCTAACATTATCATCTAGCAGCTAAGTCCTAGGTGGGTCCTCTTGTGGTTGACCTTAATGGTTTATTAAGCCGACAGTTAGAACTTTGAAACACTTTGTTGTTATTGGTTCCCTATGGGTAAAGTCTGAACTACTAAAGGCTTTCTTATCTGCATGTGCCTAATTCTAATGGTGATGTTTTAATCTATGTAGAAAGGTGCTTGATGTTTAACTTGCTAAGATTGGTGGTCATCGTGGAAACTAGGTAAATAACAAATAGATCCAACGACCCTTGCAACCCCGATTTTGAAGATGCATGAAGGATAAGGACTGCAACATCACAAGATGATGCCATGTGTCTAAGGCAGGCCAAGGTGAGTTGATGGTGGGGCCACTGACCAAGATGAAGTGGATGGTGAGATGGAGGTGCTATGTCATACCTTTGATGGGTCCACTTTCCACATATGATGGTCAATGTCAGATTGACCATTGTAGATCGTGCGATGCGCCAACATGGAGAAGATCAACGGTCATGTTTCAAACTTAATTCAAATGCAAATTGGAGCTGTTTTTTCACTCGCGTGAACAGTAAGGATGGATGGGATGACGAATCTTCATTCTATAATGATAATAAAAACATTTTCAGTGCTATTTTCAACTCACAAAGAAATTCAGAGGTGATTGGAAGGTGATTCTTGAGCTAGAGAAGATTGGAACGAGTTCTTGTAGTGTGAAATTAGGGTTTGTCTGGTGCATACAAAGCCACAAGTTTCTCAATCTTTCTTTTGTGTTTTTAGAGAGGTTGAAATGTGAATTGTAGGAAAATTATAGGTAAAATATTGTAAATTGCTCTAGGGCTTAGAATTTGGCATAAAGAAGTAAGAATTCACATATTTTTGTGTTGTAGTTGATATTCTCATGTTAAGCCCTAGTTTTTTTGGTTTCCCTCTATGGATAATTGATAAGAAACCCTAGCCTCGTAAGATGGATCCCTTATGAAACCACTAAGGACAAAAAAAATATCTAAAGAGAAACCTTTTTGATGATTTTCTCGATCAATTAAAGCCCTCAACCAATGATAGATATCAAGGGCAGAGACTTGTACAGGGGAAAACCCTAGGAGAAGGGTTAACTAATAAAGCATGTTGGCATTTTTATAGATTATTGGTATTTTGCATAAAGATTACATTAATGATATGTTGTCATTGATGTCAATTGAACCGGTGAATGGTATTCATGATTTTGCTGATGTTATTGTTGTTATTGTTTTTGTATTGTAACCGGTATGATAAACTTTGTGGAAGATGTTGTAAACTGGTATATGGTAGTTTGTGTTAGGGTTTCAAGTAGATCCGAAGCAAATATGAACTAACAATTATATGCAGATTTAAATACAAAAGATAAAGAAATAAAACAGGACACAGATAACACAAAGATTTAATGTGGTTCACCCAGAATGGGTTACGTCCACCATACACAGTTGTCCAATCTTTCTTATTATCCAGCAAAAATAGTACATCAACCTTACAATGCCTTAAGCATCCCAACCGCTTATAACATGCATTTTTAGGGCAACAAACAAAGTCAGCCTTTTTAGGGTTTTATTATAATGTCGGTTTTCATCAACAAAAAATGACAAAAAAAAATTTTCTCAAGGGCTCTCGCCCCCGAACCCCCGCTTTTCTCGAGGGCTACCACCCCCGAACCCATGCCTAGGGCCCGGCCTGGCCCCGGACCTTGACGAGGATATGTGCTGAGTGTATAGTAATTTGCTGATCAGTCACCACATTTCAACAATCTCCAACTTGGAGACTGATCAGGCTCCACACCGAACAATCTTCCACTTGGAGACCGATACTACATGACACCACTATACATGCAACATCCGCTAGATAAAACACTAGGACTCGACTGGTATAAATTCCATAATTATCAATCAAGAAGACCAACAAAAACTGATGAAGAAATTAGCTTCTCCTATGGAACTGCCTTTGTGAACATATCGGCAGAATTCTCACTTGTGTGAATCTTCTCAAGCCGTAACTGACCCTCGTCCAAAACAGTCCAGATCAAGTGGTACCTGAGCTGAATGTGTTTTGTCCTTAAATGAAAAGAAGAGTTCATCTATAAATGGCACTCTGGCTATCAGTATACAATGGGCTATCCTCTTGTGTCTGACCTAATTCCTCTAGAAAATATTGCAACCAAATCATCTCCTTGCTGGCTTCTGTAGCAGCAACATACTCAGCTTCAGTGGTTGAAAGTGCAACAACCTTTTGTAGCCTAGAAATCCAACTGACTGCAGTTCCCCCTATAGTAAAAACATACCCTATAGTACTCCTCCATGAATCAATATCACCCACCAGATCAAAGTCAACAAATCCACTTAGAGTAGCATTAGATCCTTTGAAACATAATGCCTTCATAGTAGTTCCTTTCAAATACCAAAGAATCCATTTCACAGCATTCCAATGTTCCATACCCGGATTACTCATAAACCTGCTCACAAATCCCACTGCATGTGCAATATTTGGCGTTGTGCATACCATTGCATACATCAAACTACCAACAGCTGATGAATACGGGATGTTAGATGTCATGCCCAACTTTTGGGCACGAACGGAAATTTTTTTTTTTTTAAAATACTTAACTAATTATCGACTAGCTAATTTAAATTAATGTAACCTAGTGCGATTAACTTAAATAAATAATGCACTTCGGGTTAGGTCATAACTATGTTGGAGTCAATCGGGTAATCAAATTCAATTTAGGTAGAGAAGATAACTAAGTTATCAATGAACTACAATTCCTCCCAATTGGATTAAGGCTAATCTTCGATAATATACCAATAGAATTTTAAGTTTAACAATAATTCTCAAATTTTAAATTTCCTTTAAGAAATTTGTTTTACCATCCCTAACCTTCTAGGACTCCTAAATTTACTTATCCTTGAAATTTTAAACACCTTATTTAATTGAGACCTCCATGAATTAAAATTACGTTGTAATCATATACCTAATTTGGCCCTCCTTGGCCCTACAAAATCTTAGTATTTGCACCCCTTTTTTTTTTATATTTATCTAAATCTAATTCACCTAGGTACTTAAATCATTTTATAACGTTCCTTCTTCTTATTAACCAAAGTGTTCAAAATTTATCTTCACAGCTATCAATTTTAATACCAATTAATTACCAATTTAATCCTACTAATTTTATATATACCTAAATATATAAATATATATATATATATACGTATATATATATATATATATATATATATATATTTGAATATATATATATACATATATATATATCTACATATTTACCCATACATGCACTTATAGCTTTATAATAATACTTATCCTTTTAAACATCATTTTTCCCCCCTTTTATATTTTAAACTTTATGAGTGTTGCCCTAACCCGAAATTAGGGTTAGGGCGAACACGTCATACCCACATATGTTTTTTTTTTGCGTTGGTGAAGAGTGCAGGTGAGGCGGCGGCCGCGGGAGGGGCGCGCAGGGCCCGACCCGAGCCGCCCTCTTTCCCTTTTTTTTTGATTCCACAGTTTACGGCGGATTAGACCAAGCGGTTCATGATACACAGCGAAGGGGTTGGAGGGGGCAGAGCGGCATCACGCGCGGGCGTCACAAGTAATAAGACATGGTGATGGGAGCACGGTTAACGGAGGCGGGCACGGGGTTGCCGCTGGTTACGGCAGCGCCGCCCAGCCTGCGGCCCCCGCAGGTCCTGGGCGTCGCCGCCCAGGGACTGCGGGTTCCGCAGCCTGGGGGGCGCCGCCGCCCAGGGTTGCGGCCCACCCAAATTTACACCCTACGTTTTTCTTTGTGTCCGCTTCGCTGAAAGGAAAGAATGTATATTTCGTGGGCGAAATTTGTATGATTTTTTTTTTGTTTAAAAAGAATAACATTTTCATAAATAAATATATATATATATATATATTTATATATATATATATTTATATATTTATATATGTTCTGGTAACTTAACATGCATAATGTCTTCTGTATAATACAGGCAGTTTTCTTATAAAAGAATAATTATATATATATATATATATATATATATATATATATGCATATATATATATATATGCATATATATATATATATATATTTATTTGAGTATATAATCTGGTAAAGTATCATGCATAAGGGTTTTTGTATAATAACAGGGAGATTTTCCCTATAAAGGAATAAAATAAAAGATATATATATATATATATATATATATATATATATATATATATATATATATATATATATATATATATATATATATATATATTAAAACATATTATCAGCTTTCTCTTTTTTTTTGTAGTATTAAATCTGAAACAGAACATTACTGTAAATCTTTGTTATAACTGATTTTGAAGGACAGAAAATAAAATATGTATATTTTTTTTTTTTTACTGCATCTTTAAAAAACAAAAGAAATATAACTAGCTTCTTTTTTCCCACATTTACAAAATGGAGAGACAAGTAAAATTCAGTTTTATTACAGCTGCAACTAATGTTGTCTAATATTTAAACAACAACCTATATGATGTATTTTCAGAAAAACACTACAATTTTCATCTCTTTTCAAAAACTTAATAATACACATGAACAAACTTTCTGTCATAATACAGTCCAGCAAGTAACATCAACTTTATCTTAATATCTATAAGGAGATATTTCTATTTCTTCATTACTTTGTAACACTAACTAGAGTGTGGACTTCATACATTTTTATTTTTTTTTGAAACTTATTACAAGTAAGATGAACACCAAGATTATGGGCAAATAAACATTTACATTTTTCCTTTCCCATACATTGCTTTACTATTGGAAAATAAATACATCATTACCTATCTATTCCTTTTACAAGCTAACATGGAATACAAATTCCTCTTCCTTTGTGAATAATTACATTCTAGCTCTTTTCTTTTCCTTTCATTTACAACTCCAAAAGAGAACATATTGTCATAATAACTAATTTCTGCAACATAAAACAGCAACTTAGTTCTTCATTCCTTCTTTTCCCATTCCCATGCAACCTGCATTTAAACACATTTTTGACCATGGGAAGCTCACCTCCCAGCCTAGGCTTACTAGAAGCCACCCCCGAGCTTGGAGAACCAAGCACTAGACGGGTTACAAACATGCAAACCCCATAACCAACATAGAAACACATTTGCATTCAAATATCCCTTCCCAAGCTACACATTCACCACTTTCATGGTGACTCTTCCATGGGTGGAAGTGGACCAAGTACCTATGGGGAGAATGCATGCCAAAACAATACAACATAAGCCACCTCATGGCAACACAAATGCAACCAAAAATACTTCTTCATTCCTTATGCCCCCCAAAAGGCTCATGGCCATATTTACTCCCCTTATGACCCCCAAATGCATACACAAGGCTATGCATCAAGGGTCACAAAGGACACCCTTGAGAACACTCTCCATGAGGAGAGCCTCTCACCCATGGCTGTCAAACTCCTTCCACCCCAAGATCTTCCTACCCTCCCAAGGATAGGAGATCTTGGACACTCCCAAAACAATAAGAACACAAACAAATTACAAATAAGAGAAACTACACATTTTTAACTTCAACAATAAAAAACTTCATAATACACATTCTTACATACAACTCTTTTCTTTCACAAGACAACACAAACTAACATTTACAACATAACAAGAGGAGGTAAGAAGTAACTAACCTTATTCTGCCAATAGGTTTGCTAATTTTAGTTGGGGATGAGCTGCCCGATTCCACACTAACTTTCTCCAAAACTCCACTAAAAATGCCAAACTCCTACTAACTTTTTCAAACAAGCGAAATCTCCAAGAAAGGAGAGTGGGTGATTACTCACTAAGTTTGCAAATTCTTGCCTAAGAAGGCCTCTCACACACTTCCCAACCCCTTGGGTGAGGTGTGAGTTCCCATTGGTTGCCCTTCCCAAACTCTTGCACATTACTCAAATTGGAAAGGGAAAAGGTGGAAGAGGATGGGGAAGAGAGTTTAACTCCTAAAGGGAAGGTTCTCTATACTAGGAAGAACTTTCTAAGTTCAATTTTCGTGCATCTTGAAAACACCACTTTTTGAAGTGACTTCATAGTCACATGGGAGAAGCCACATGTTGCAAAACACCCCTAACCCATAGGTATACCCTTAGGACCTTTGGAAAAGCCTAAAAACTTACCCTAGGAGTCCATTAAACCCTTTGGAAACCCCACTGAAGTTTACCTACGGGTCAAGCTTGAGTTGACCACTCCCATGACTCCCTACCCAAGACAAATTTGGGACCACACTCATGTTTTTGAATGGCTTTGGTAGAAACAAAACTCCCTCCAAGAGACAAGTCAACATCAATGACACTTAATCAGCACATGTGTCAAGTGACACAACAAAAATACAATATAAAAATCACACATGGAAAATTGGTCTCTTGAAGGATTACACAATTACATATAAATTAAATTTTACACTCAAGCATTATACACATCACAAATAAAATACATTACAAGGGGAGGGGTGTTGTCTCTCCAAATAGACAACTCCCGGCTTAACAAACGCACATTGGTCTAGGCTTGGTTCTCCATTAAATTCCATGGTCACATGGATAATTTTCCTGCGCATCTCAATTAACACATTAGTAACTCCGATTAATCACAATTATACATAATCAAATACATGGATTCCATTACACATCAAACACTCATACATTAGGCAACAATAATACAACATCTCATTTGTTTTCAAATTCAATTCACATAAACAATTAACATAATTTCCCAAAAATGAACCATTCATAATTATGCATCATTTTTCTATCATCAAAATAAAATCCTGCAAATTTCCAATAATGACATTCACCATCGTAATGTAATTCTATTCTAGTAACATATCTAAAGTTTCATAATCATCATGCATGAAATAAAACATCAACAAATGTCAGCGTGATCCAAATCATGGAAATCATATAAGTTCTAAGTCCATAAAGCATAAAATAAAGCATCCATAATAGTCTCAATATGCAAATAACTGAAAGTGTCAAACTGAATCGGGGTAGGGCCTCACACCCTCCCCCTCTAGGCATGAACTTCCTCCTGGAGTTCATCAAAAAGGTGGAGGTACTGTGATCTCATAAGTGCTGCATCCTCCCATGAGGCTGTGACCTCATCATAGCAATCCCACTGGACCCTAACCTGGTCCAGCTCTCGCCCTCGAAGGCTCAGCGTCCGGCGTGCCAAAATGCGAATGGGCTCCAAAGCTAACTGCCCGTCCGACTCCACTTGCAAGGCATCCCAATCTAGAATATGAGACTCATCATAGATATACTTCCTCAAAACTGAAACATGAAACACATCGTGGATGCGTGACAGGGTAGGTGGCAATGCTAGATGGTAGGCAACTGGCCCTATCCTCTCAAGGATCTCAAATGGTCCTACAAATCGGGGTGCGAGCTTAGAACCCTTTCCATAACGGATTGGACTCTTATGCGGTCGCACTCTCAAGAAGACTCGATCTCCAACTGAATAGCTACGATCAACCCTCTTTGCATCTGCATATTTCTTTTGTCTATCCTATGCCTCTCTAAGACACTGCCTAATCAAATCCACCTGCTGCTCCATATCCCGAACTATCTCTGGACCAATGGCAACTCTGTCCTCTATGCGGTCCCAACTCAATGGTGTCCTACAAGGCCTGCCATATAATGCCTGATAGGGTGGCATCCCCAAGGACGAGTGATGCCCATTGTTATAGGCAAACTCCACTAAGGGAAGATACTCCTCCCATCGGGTCTGGTGATCCATGACGTACATGTGAAGCATATCCTCTAACACCTGATTAACTCTCTCTGTCTGGCCATCCGTTTCCGGATGATAGGCTGTACTGAAATTGAGCTTGGAACCCATAGCTGCCTGTAATGCCTTCCAAAAAGAAGAAGTGAAGAGGGAATCCCTGTCGGAAATGATCTTACGTGGAACACCATGAAGTCTGACAATGTATCACAAAAACACTTGTGCTACTGCTGGTGCTGTGAAGGTGGTATGAATTGGTGAAAAGTGAGCCACTTTGGTCAACTTGTCAACCGTTACCAAGATGGCATCATGGCGGCGAGATGACATAGGGAGACCAATGATGAAATCCATGGATATAGTGTCCCACTTCCACTCTGGTATAGCATGAGATTGGAGCAACCCACCTGGATGGCTGTGCTCCGCCTTGACTCTCTGACACTCAAGGCATCGGGCTACCAATTCGGCGATAAGCTGTCGCATTCCTGGCCAATGATATAGTTCTCTCAAGTCTGCATGCAACTTCTTGACCCTGGGATGCGCTGCATAAGGAGCTCTATGTGCCTCTGTGATAATGAACTCCCGCAATCCCCCGGAAGAGGGTACATAGATGCGCCCTCTATGGCGTAATAAACCATCTGACTCTAAGGAGTAATCCACATATTTCCCTTCTAAAGTTTCCTGAGATCGAATAGCCTGGCAAACCTCTAAATACCATCTGTCCTCTGGCAATCGCTGCATGATCCGATCTCTCAAATCCGTGCTCATAGACATGGTGAATACCTCGTGACGTCTCCTACTCAAAGCATCTGCAACTACATTTTCTTTCCCTTTGATGTAGTGAACGTCAAAATCATACTCACACAAGAATTCCATCCATCTCCTCTGTCATGCATTAAGATTCGGCTGAGTAAATATGTACTGAAGGCTCTGATGGTCTGAGTGCAACTCAAAATGATGACCCAAAAGGAAATGTCTCCATCTCACAATTGCATGCACTACGGCTGCAAGCTCAAGGTCATGAGTGGGGTAATTAAGCTCGTGAGTCTTGAGTTTCCTAGACTCAAAAGCTATAGCTCTGCCATTCTGCATAAGTACTGCTCCTAAACCATCTAGGGAAGCATCTGTGCAAACCATGAAATCCGCTGAAGGATCCGGTACTATAAGGATAGGTGCGGTAGTAAGTGCCTTTTTAAGCTCCTGAAAGGCCTTCTCGCACTTCTCCGTCCACTCAAACTTCTTCCCTTTGCACTGAAGAGAAGTGATAGGATGAGCAATTCTAGAGAATCCCTCGACAAAACGTCGGTAATAACCTGCTAAGCCCATGAAGCTCCTGACCTCTGTCACACTGGTAGGTGCTGGCCAATCCATAATGGCTCTGATCTTTGATGGGTCTACTGAGATCCCATCACCGGATATAACATGACCAAGGTACTTGATCTCAGTCTTAAAGAAAGCACACTTCGACAAACTGCCATACAACTGATTTTCCCTCAAACACTGCAAAACCTGTCTTAAGTGCTCCTCATGTTCCTCCTCATTCCGTGAATATACCAAAATGTCGTCAAGAAACACAATCACAAATCGGTCGAGGAATGTACGGAATACCCCATTCATGAGACTCATAAAAACTGCTGGGCATTCGTAAGACCGAATGGGACCACGGTGAACTCATAGTGGCCATATCTAGTGCGAAATGCAGTCTTGTGGATATCACTTTACACTATTCTCAACTGATGGTACCCTGATTTTAGATCAATCTTGGAAAATACCTTGGCACCTTGAAGTTGGTCGAACAAATCATCGATCCTGGGCAATGGATATCGGTTCTTGATGGTTACTTTGTTCAACTGATGGTAGTCCATGCATAGTCGGAGAGATCCATCTTTCTTCTTCACGAAGATGACTGGTGCACCCCAAGGGGATACACTAGGGAAAATGTGGCCCTTCTCTAGGAGTTCCTCAAGCTGAATCTTGAGCTCATTAAGCTCATTTGTGGTCATTCTATATGGTGCTCTTGAGATTGGTTCGGCTCCTGGAACAAGGTCTATATGAAAATCAATCTCTCTACGGGGCGGCATACCAGGTAACTCTGAAGGAAAAACATCTGCAAATTATCTAAGGATAGGATGGTCGTCAATAGATGGTTCCTTTTCCTCCCCTTCTTCTCTATCACTAATGGTGATGGCAAATAACTGACATCCCTTTCGCATGCTCCGCTTAAGCTGCATGGCGGAGATCATACGAAGAGACACGGGTCTCTGAATTCCAGTGATCACTATAGGAGAGCCATGATCATCCTCACACTCGATCCTTTTCAGGCGACAATCCATCTTGGCTCTATGGGCATAAAGCCAATCCATGCCAAGTACAACGCCATAAGATCCAAGTGGTGTAACTCTAAGGTCTACTAAGGTGGTGATGTTACCCATCTGAAGCTGACATCCCTTAACCTCTGATTCCACTGACACTCTAGCCCCTGAAGCTAATTCCACTTCCCAACTGACCTCTTGCCTAGTTGCCACTAGCCCGCAACGCTTTACAACCAATGGAGATATAAAAGAATCAGTAGCTCCTGAATCAAATAATATAGATACACTGCTACCTCTGATCATACCTGCTACCTTAATAATCGTGGCCTGATGCTTTGCCTGGCGGTTGTCAACCGCTGCGAAGACTCTGTGGGACTTGCCCATGTCCCCAACTGTCGGCTCTGATGCTGCCATCCTCTGATTCCCTGCCATCTGACCCTGAGGACACTCCCTCGCTATGTGTCCCATGGCTCCACATGTGAAGCAAGGGCCTCGTGCCTGAAACTGTACTCCCTGTGGTCTGGAGAAAGACTATCCCCCTATCCTACTAGAACCACTGTACCCACCTCTAGAGGACTGCTGAGTCCTAGCCAAAGGTGTGTAAGGAGCCTGAGATTTCTGATCTCGCCTCTGACCCTGTGACTGCCACTACTTGGGCTTTGTGCCCTACTGATTCTGCAGAGGCTTTTGCCTTTGGTTCTGCTGTGACTGCTGCGGAGGAGGGGGTTTGGAGAACCCCGATGAGTGCCTGTTGTTACCTTTCCAATGGGGCTTCTGAAACCCATAAGTCTGTGGTGAAGGGTTACGGTTCTGAAACCGATCCTTCGAGTCATGTGGTCTGGCCTGAATCTCCTCGGCTATCAACGCCTTCTCCACGGCAACCCGGAGGCTCCCTAGAGCGGCCATTCTCACTGGTCCTGCTATGCCAGAATTCAATCCTCTGATAAATCGGTTGACAAGAAGCTTTTCATCTTTCAAGTAATCTACATAAGGTAAGAGTTCAAAGAACTTGTTCTCGTACTGTGTCACTGACATACCCTTCTGCTGGAGGTCATGAAACTCATCCACCCTATGCTGTCTGAAATGCTCTGATAGATACCTCTCCCTGAATCTCTCTGTGAAAATCTCCCAAGTGAGGGTCTCTATCTCTAAGCCACACTTATATTCTTCATGTCTCCACCATGTGGAGGCTATTCCTTGCAATAGGTGAACCGCTGCACGTGCTTTTAGATTGCTCTCATAAGAGCGCAATGCAAAGCACCTATCTAGGCTTAAAAGCCATGCCTCTGCCTCTACCCCGTCGGTAGATCCCCCAAATGATGGTGGCTGAAGATGCATAACCTCTCTGATTAGATCCCCTGGATCTCTATGTGCCCTCTCAATATACACTGGTGCTACGGCTGGAGGTGGTGTTGGTAGGTGAATGGGTTCGGGTTCATGCACCGCCTGACTCTCTACGGGGTTAGGAGGTGGACTCCTACTTCGTTCCCGTTCCACTGTCCTATGACTTCCTGAGTTCTGGTTCTCAACATTGTGATCTGCTGCTGGAAGCCTATCCTGAACTAAGCCAATCAGGTTCTGGAGAGCTACCAAGATGTCTCGGTTTGGGTCAACTGATTGCTCGGGAGGAGCTGCTGGGTTCACTTCCTGAACCGATTCCTCCCTAATGACCTCTTCGCGTGCCATGCGTGCACGCCTAGGGCCTCTACCACGTTTGCGAGCTTGTCGCGTAGTTGGAGGCATCCTTTTTAAGAAAATAAAATAAAACGAAATAAATAACTATTTTAGGAGAAAATATTTTAGCTAGTTTAAAAAATAAAATTAAATACAATTTAATTAATTAAATAATTATAGCGAAACGTAATGGAGTAAGGTTCCCTAGTGTTGGCAACCTTGCTCTGATACCAAAATGTCATGCCCAACTTTTGGGCACGAACGGAAATTTTTTTTTTTTTAAAATACTTAACTAATTATCGACTAGCTAATTTAAATTAATGCAACCTAGTGCGATTAACTTAAATAAATAATGCACTTCGGGTTAGGTCATAACTATGTTGGAGTCAATCGGGTAATCAAATTCAATTTAGGTAGAGAAGATAACTAAGTTATCAATGAACTACAATTCCTCCCAATTGGATTAAGGCTAATCTTCGATAATATACCAATAGAATTTTAAGTTTAACAATAATTCTCGAATTTTAAATTTCCTTTAAGAAATTTGTTTTACCATCCCTAACCTTCTAGGACTCCTAAATTTACTTATCCTTGAAATTTTAAACACCTTATTTAATTGAGACCTCCATGAATTAAAATTACGTTGTAATCATATACCTAATTTGGCCCTCCTTGGCCCTACAAAATCTTAGTATTTGCACCCCTTTTTTTTTTATATTTATCTAAATCTAATTCGCCTAGGTACTTAAATCATTTTATAACGTTCCTTCTTCTTATTAACCAAAGTGTTCAAAATTTATCTTCACATCTATCAATTTTAATACCAATTAATTACCAATTTAATCCTACTAATTTTATATATACCTAAATATATAAATATATATATATATACGTATATATATATATATATATATATTTGAATATATATATATATACATATATATATATCTACATATTTACCCATACATGCACTTATAGCTTTATAATAATACTTATCCTTTTAAACATCATTTTTCCCCCCTTTTATATTTTAAACTTTATGAGTGTTGCCCTAACCCAAAATTAGGGTTAGGGCGAACACATCATACCCACATATGTGTTTTTTTTTGTGTTGGTGAAGAGTACAGGTGAGGCAGCGGCCGCAAGAGGGGCGCGCAGGGCCCGACTCGAGCCGCCCTCTTTCCCTTTTTTTTTGATTCCACAGTTTACGGTGGATTAGACCAAGCGGTTCATGATACACAGCGAAGGGGTTGGAGGGGGCAGAGCGGCATCATGCGCGGGCGTCACAAGTAATAAGACATGGTGATGGGAGCACGGTTAACGGAGGCGGGCATGGGGTTGCCGCTGGTTACGGCAGCGCCGCCCAGCCTGTGGCCCCCGCAGGTCCTGGGCATCGCCGCCCAGGGACTGCGGGTTCCGCACCCTGGGGGGCGCCGCCGCCCAAGGTTGCGGCCCACCCAAATTTACACCCTGCGTTTTTCTTTGTGTCCGCTTCGCTGAAAGGAAAGAAAGTATATTTCGTGGGCGAAATTTGTATGATTTTTTTTTTGTTTAAAAAGAATAACATTTTCATAAATAAATATATATATATATATATATTTATATATATATATATTTATATATTTATATATGTTCTGGTAACTTAACATGCATAATGTCTTCTGTATAATACAGGCAGTTTTCTTATAAAAGAATAATTATATATATAGAAACCCTTATGCATGATACTTTACCAGATTATATACTCAAATAAATAAATATATATATATATATATATATATATTTATTAAAACATATTATCAGCTTTCTCTTTTTTTTTGTAGTATTAAATCTGAAACAGAACATTACTGTAAATCTTTGTTATAACTGATTTTGAAGGACAGAAAATAAAATATGTATATTTTTTTTTTTTTACTGCATCTTTAAAAAACAAAAGAAATATAACTAGCTTCTTTTTTCCCACATTTACAAAATGGAGAGACAAGTAAAATTCAGTTTTATTACAGCTGCAACTAATGTTGTCTAATATTTAAACAACAACCTATATGATGTATTTTCAGAAAAACACTACAATTTTCATCTCTTTTCAAAAACTTAATAATACACATGAACAAACTTTCTGTCATAATACAGTCCAGCAAGTAACATCAACTTTATCTTAATATCTATAAGGAGATATTTCTATTTCTTCATTACTTTGTAACACTAACTAGAGTGTGGACTTCATACATTTTTTTTTTTTTTTGAAACTTATTACAAGTAAGATGAACACCAAGATTATGGGCAAATAAACATTTACATTTTTCCTTTCCCATACATTGCTTTACTATTGGAAAATAAATACATCATTACCTATCTATTCCTTTTACAAGCTAACATGGAATACAAATTCCTCTTCCTTTGTGAATAATTACATTCTAGCTCTTTTCTTTTCCTTTCATTTACAACTCCAAAAGAGAACATATTGTCATAATAACTAATTTCTGCAACATAAAACAGCAACTTAGTTCTTCATTCCTTCTTTTCCCATTCCCATGCAACCTGCATTTAAACACATTTTTGACCATGGGAAGCTCACCTCCCAGCCTAGGCTTACTAGAAGCCACCCCCGAGCTTGGAGAACCAAGCACTAGACGGGTTACAAACATGCAAACCCCACAACCAACATAGAAACACATTTGCATTCAAATATCCCTTCCCAAGCTACACATTCACCACTTTCATGGTGACTCTTCCATGGGTGGATGTGGACCAAGTACCTATGGGGAGAATGCATGCCAAAACAATACAACATAAGCCACCTCATGGCAACACAAATGCAACCAAAAATACTTCTTCATTCCTTATGCCCCCCAAAAGGCTCATGGCCATATTTACTCCCCTTATGACCCCCAAATGCATACACAAGGCTATGCATCAAGGGTCACCAAGGACACCCTTGAGAACACTCTCCATGAGGAGAGCCTCTCACCCATGGCTGTCAAACTCCTTCCACCCCAAGATCTTCCTACCCTCCCAAGGATAGGAGATCTTGGACACTCCCAAAACAATAAGAACACAAACAAATTACAAATAAGAGAAACTACACATTTTTAACTTCAACAATAAAAAACTTCATAATACACATTCTTACATACAACTCTTTTCTTTCACAAGACAACACAAACTAACATTTACAACATAACAAGAGGAGGTAAGAAGTAACTAACCTTATTCTGCCAATAGGTTTGCTAATTTTAGTTGGGGATGAGCTGCCCAATTCCACACTAACTTTCTCCAAAACTCCACTAAAAATGCCAAACTCCTACTAACTTTTTCAAACAAGCGAAATCTCCAAGAAAGGAGAGTGGGTGATTACTCACTAAGTTTGCAAATTCTTGCCTAAGAAGGCCTCTCACACACTTCCCAACCCCTTGGGTGAGGTGTGAGTTCCCATTGGTTGCCCTTCCCAAACTCTTGCACATTACTCAAATTGGAAAGGGAAAAGGTGGAAGAGGATGGGGAAGAGAGTTTAACTCCTAAAGGGAAGGTTCTCTATCCTAGGAAGAACTGTCTAAGTTCAATTTTCGTGGATCTTGAAAACACCACTTTTTGAAGTGACTTCATAGTCACATGGGAGAAGCCACATGTTGCAAAACACCCCTAACCCATAGGTATACCCTTAGGACCTTTGGAAAAGCCTAAAAACTTACCCTAGGAGTCCATTAAACCCTTTGGAAACCCCACTGAAGTTTACCTACGGGTCAAGCTTGAGTTGACCACTCCCATGACTCCCTACCCAAGACAAATTTGGGACCACACTCATGTTTTTGAATGGCTTTGGTAGAAACAAAACTCCCTCCAAGAGACAAGTCAACATCAATGACACTTAATCAGCACATGTGTCAAGTGACACAACAAAAATACAATATAAAAATCACACATGGAAAATTGGTCTCTTGAAGGATTACACAATTACATATAAATTAAATTTTACACTCAAGCATTATACACATCACAAATAAAATACATTACAAGGGGAGGGGTGTTGTCTCTCCAAATAGACAACTCCCGGCTTAACAAACGCACATTGGTCTAGGCTTGGTTCTCCATTAAATTCCATGGTCACATGGATAATTTTCCTGTGCATCTCAATTAACACATTAGTAACTCCGATTAATCACAATTATACATAATCAAATACATGGATTCCATTGCACATCAAACACTCATACATTAGGCAACAATAATACAACATCTCATTTGTTTTCAAATTCAATTTCACATAAACAATTAACATAATTTCCCAAAAATGAACCATTCATAATTATGCATCATTTTTCTATCATCAAAATAAAATCCTGCAAATTTCCAATAATGACATTCACCATCATAATGTAATTCTATTCTAGTAACATATCTAAAGTTTCATAATCATCATGCATGAAATAAAACATCAACAAATGTCAGCGTGATCCAAATCATGGAAATCATATAAGTTCTAAGTCCATAAAGCATAAAATAAAGCATCCATAATAGTCTCAATATGCAAATAACTGAAAGTGTCAAACTGAATCGGGGTAGGGCCTCACATTAGACATTTTATTAACCTTTTCCTATGCCTTTGGGCACATCTCCTTAGTCAATTTGAAATGACTAGCCAAAGGTGTACTAACTGCTTTTGCATCCTGCATGTTAAATCTTTTCAACACCTTCTTTATATACTCACTTTGGGACAAATTCAAGGTTCTATTTTTCCTATCCCGTGTAATCCTCATACCAAGAATTTGCTTAGCTGCACCCAAATCCTTCATAGAAAATGACCTGGCTAATTTATGTTTAAGATCATTTATATGTTGCATGTTAGACCCAACAAGAAGCATGTCATCAACATAAAGCAACAGGATAATATAACTACCATTATCAAATCTCTTAAAGTATACACAATGATCAGAATGACATCTATGATAACCGTGTTCAGCCATGAAACTATCAAATTTTAAATACCATTGTCAAGGTGCTTGCTTTAGGCCATACAAACTTTTCTTCAACCTGCACACCAAGTTCTCCTTACCTTTGACCTTATATCCCTGTGGTTGCAACATGTAAATTTCCTCCAAATCTCCATGGAGAAAAGCTATTTTGACATCAAATTGTTCAAGATGTAAATCATCTGCAGCCACAAGACTAAGTACAGTTCTAATTGAAGTCATTTTTACAATTGGAGAAAATATTTCATCCTAATCTATACCCTTTTTCTGTGCAAAACCTTTTACCACAAGTCTAGCCTTATATCTTTTCTGACCTCCTTCCTCCTCCTTCAGCCGATAAACCCATTTTTTAGGCAAGGCTCTTTTTTCTATAGGTAAAGGGACTAAGTCCCAAGTCTTATTTTTCATCAAGGAGTCCATCTCCTCTTTCATGCCTAGCTCCCACTGTTGTTTGGCATCTACTTGCATTGCTTCTTCATATTTTTCCGGTTCACCAGAATCCGTTAATAAAATAGAATACAAAGAAGGAGAAAATATTTTAGGGGGTCTACTTGTCCTCGTAGAACATCTAACACTTGCAGGAGTTTGTGGGACAATCTATTGTTGTTGAGCATCAGGTACCCATGGCATTTCATTTTCAGGAATCTCATCCAACACCACATATTCTTGTTTGTCCTGTTCACGCTTCTTTTCCTGCATCTGTTCTTTATACATAACCTTCTCATTGAATATAACATCTCTACTTCTAATTATTTTCTTATTTTCAAAATCCCATAACCGAGAGCCATATTCATCTATCTCATATCCAATGAAGGTACATTTCTGAGATTTAGCATCAAACTTGGTTCTGTTTTCTTTATCAACATGGACAAAAGCTTCGCAACCAAAAGTTTTTAGAAAAGAATAATTTACCTTTTTACCAGTCCATGCCTCCTCTAGAATACCACCATCCAAAGGGGTTGAAGGTCCTCTATTTATCAAATAGATAGCAGTATGTATAGCATCTTCCCAAAAATGTAAGGGCAATCTAGCATGCAATCTCATGCTCCTTGCGCGTTCCATGATAGTCCTATTCATTCTCTCTGACACACCATTTTCCTGTGGAGTTCTTGGAACTATCTTTTGCTTTTGAATCCCATTTAAGGAGCAGTAATATTCAAATGCTTTTCTGCAATACTCACCTCCATTATTCGATCTGAGACACTTCAACTTTTTTCCTATCTCATTCTCAACCAAAGCTTTCCATTTCTTAAAAGTTTCAAAAACATCTGATTTTTGTTTTAGGAAATATACCCATGTTTTTCTGATTGAGTCATCAATAAAAATAACATAATAACAAGAGCCACCAAGAGATGATACCTGAGCCGATCCCCATACATCTGAATGTACAAGCTCTAACTTCTCACTCTTCTTCTCTTTCCCAACCTTGAGAAATCTGACTCTTTTCTGTTTACCATAAACACAGTTTTCATAGAACTCTAAATCAATCTTCTTTAGTCTTGGAAATAGATTTTTGGACTGAAGGGTTTTCATCCCTTTCTCACTCATGTGCCCAAGCCTATGGTGCCACATTATCGAATCTGTTCTTGCAACATTTATTGTTGTTGTCCCTGCAGTAACTTTATCTGTAGCAGCTAAGGTAGAGTAAGTGTTACCAGTACATAGATATAATGTGCCTACCTTCACACCTTTAGCTACTACTAATGATCCTTTAGTGACCTTCCACATACTGTCTGAGAAGGTAACTATGCAACCTTCACTACCTAGTTGCCCTGCAGAAGTTAAATTTCTTCTTAAATTAGGAACATGTCTTACCTCATGCAGAAACCAGTCATTACCATTCTGCAATTTGATCTTTATCTTTCCTTTTCCAACAATTTGATAGGGCTCATCATCACCCAAATATACCTATCCAAATTCACCTTAAACATAATCTAGAAAATATTTTCTATAGGGTGTAGCATGAAATGAAGCCCCAAAATCTATTACCCAAGAATCATTAACATTATCCAAATATAAGATTAAAGCATCTTGTAAAGTATTACTTGCAATATTAGCTTCCTTGCTGTCATTTTCATTTTTGTCTCCTTTTTTGTTTTTCCGAGACCAACAGTCTTTCTTTAGATGACCAGGCTTTCCGCAGTACCAGCAATCTTTCTTTCCTCTAGATTGAGACCGTCCTTTCTTTGACTTCCCTCATGACTTCTCATTCCCAGGGCCTTTTCCTCTTTCCTTTGATCTTCCTCTATTCTCCATATTCAAAACACTACCCGATGATGTTGGAATCTCACCTGTGCTTTTCCTTCGCATTTCCTCGCTTAGGATAACACCAACAATATCATCAAATACCAAAGTATTTTTCCCAGAGATAGAGTTACTTACAACCATAACCAAGCTATTCCAGCTTTTTGGCAAAGAACATAAAATCAAGAGAGCCCTAACCTCTTCTGCAAAGGTAATTTTTACCGAAGACAATTGACTGGTAATTGTATTAAATTCATTTAAGTGTTCCACTACAGATCCTTCCTCACTCATTTTCAAATTAAGCAAATGCTTCATAAGAAATACCTTATTCGAAGCTGAGGGTTTCTCATACAACTTAGCCAATGTTGCCATCAAATCTACAACCATTTTTGCTTCTATTATATTGAATGCTACAGATGGCGCAAGGCACAATAGAATGGATCCCAGTGCCTTTCTATCTAAAATGTCCCACTCTTCATATGACATTGTGGTCACTTTCTTTGCCTTTCCTTCCAATGGCTGCCACAAATCCTTTTGATACAGGTAATCCTCCATCTGCATTTTTCATAACTGATAATTCTAGCCATTAAACTTTTTGACCTTGAATTTGGAATCCTCCATTGCTCCCACTCAAATCTGAAAGTCCTACCAATTTACAGAAAACCTCACTCTGATACCAATTGTTAGGGTTTCAAGCAGATCTGAAGCAAATATGAACTAACAATTATATGCAGATTTAAATACAAAAGATAAAGAAATAAAATAGAACACAGATAACACAGAGATTTAACGTGGTTCACCCAGAATGGGTTACGTCCACCATACACAGTCATCCAATCTTTCTTATTATCCAGCAAAAATAGTACTTCAACCTTACAATTCCTTAAGCATCCTAGCCACTTATAACATGCATTTTTAGGGCAACAAACAAAGTCGGCCTTTTTAGGGTTTTATTACAATGTCAGTTTTCATCAACGAAAAAACGGCAAAAAAAAATTTCTCGGGGGCTGCCACCCCGAACCCCTGCCCGGGGCCCAGCCTGGCCCCGGACCTCGACGAGGATACATGCTGAGTGTACAGTAATTTGCTGATCAGTCACCACATTTCAACAGTTTGTAAGTTAAACCAGTGTATAAGGTTAAACCTTTCTATGTTTAGTAACCTGTAAACCCTACCAGTTATTATTGTTAAACCCTAACCGATTAAATTTTAAGATCTAATGTTGAGTGGTAATGCTGGTGACACATGTGGTCATTACATGAAGATAAGTTCAAGTTAGTTTGGCATGTTTGATTGTCTTGGAAAGGAGAAAAGTGGATTGCATCAAATACATCGCGCGTGATGAGTTACAAGTCCAATGAAGCGGTGATCATAGAGTGGTTGGAATTTTCTTATTAAATGTGAAAAGATTGTTATGATTTCTAATGGTCAATATTGTACCAACTTTTTTTGTAATCTTGATGATAAGAATTAGGTTTTGTTATGTTATCGACCTATTTGATTTGTATTTAAGGTCGATGATGTTGTTTTATTTGCGAATGGGCAAAGTTGGCAGAAATTAGTTGAGTGTGAGGTTGCCTAACTGGAAGATGGATCCGCAGTTTGAGTGAAGGCATATTTGAAGCTTAAGAAGGATTTGATCAAGCAGATGTAGTTCTATTCAGCTACAGTTTAAGTGAAGGCAGATTTGAAGCTTAAGAAGGATTTGATCAAGCAGATGTAGTGCTATTCAGACAAATCAAGAAAAACCTATTGTTTTCTAACACTCACAACAGAAATTGAAATCCCCTAACTGGGTAAGCCCTAACAAGCTTGGTTACTTTCTAAATGCTCTCACAAGGTGGTCCATTAGTTTGGATTGTCAAATCCTCTACTGAGGTTACTCCTAACAATGTATTGTTCTTTTCATCAATGCATATTTGTAAAATACTCTAACCATGTGATTCCTAATAGAATAAGTTCTTAATAGGACTTATTGTAAATCTTTAATAGGCTTGGATCCTAATAGGGAAAACTTCAGAATAGTTTAGATAGCTATCCTTGTGAGTCTCATCTCACTGTAGTTTTTACCTATTTGGGTTTTCCACGTATAAATATTTGTGTCAAGTGGTGAATGCTTTTGTTATTATGATCTTATTTATTGATTTGATTAAGGCATGATAACTGGAAGCATGAGAGTTGAAAAGCTTGATATTTGATTAAGCATTTTTTATGTTTACAAGATTGAAGTTGTTTACTGTTAAGCTGGTATAACAGTCAAACCCGTTGGTATTGGTTGATGTTGGTAATCTTTGAGATATTATTTTGAAAGAACTATTTTGTTGATAAGTTTATTTTGAGTTTGGGAGTTTGTATTAGTTTTTGAGTATACTGATTCACCCCCCCCTCAGTATTCTATCGGATACTTATTATTTCATCATATCATCAATTGGTATCAGAGCGGTTTTAGGTACTCTTAGATATCTAAGCCTAACAACTTGAGGAAAAGATCCTGTAGATCATGATGAAGAAAGAAGGTCCTAAGTTCAACAAAGAGAACTATAGAATCTGGAGTGACAGAATGAGGATTTACATCAAAAGTCTTGGTAGTCAGTATTGGGAGAATGTAGAAACTAAGTATACTGCACCTACTGGAACTCTGACTGATGATCAGAAGAAAGAACAACAAGAGAATCATCAAGCATTAGAGGCATATGATAAATTTCTTGAGGATGAGACTTTTGTGAGAAGCTTGGCCTTCTTGCAATTTGTATGGAAAATAAAAAATGAGTTGATGGAAGAGTTTAAAAGAATCACTGCAGATGAAGGCAGGGTCATCATAAATCAAGTTGGGGTCTTAATTCTACCAAAGTGGGATATAGCGGATGCAGTGGATTTTGATGCCATTAGGAAATCAAAAGAGAAGCAATTCAATTTAGAGGAAGAAGCAAGGTTAGCTTTGAAAGGATCATAATTTGTAGATGATTGTGCAACCTTGATAATATGGGCATTAGAGTAGGGGCCTAGAAGGCTTTATATTAGTAACATAAATCCAAACTTGAGGGGCAGCCTAATAGTCAAGAAATCTGTAGACTCATAAAATGTGGAAGCTTCTAACTTAACTATGGATGTGACCAAATTAGCCCATGAAACTTCTAAGAGGGAGGCCATGGAAAAGGAGGAACTTATGAAGAAGTTTGAAAATCTTTTCAATGAGTATAATATAGTTCAAAAGAGATACGTGGATCTACAAACAATAGTTCAACTTCTTGAGCAGGGACATATAGGAGCATCCCCTTCAACTCCTACAATTGCATCAACACCATCAAGATATAGGTCTCCACCTGCCACCCATGTAGATGCAACAATTCAATTTGACAGTGAGACTGATATCCCAAGTATATCATTAATGTCATATGTTGATGAAGACCCTACTAGATCAACTGATCCAATAAGAGCCCAACTTTTGGACAAGGTCACTGAGTTGGAGAATAAACTAAAGGAGTCAGAGGATCAATTTGCCTCCAAGCAAAGAGAGATAGTTAGCTAAGTGCTAACTCATTTGAATGAGAAGGTGGATAGTAAGTTAAATAGTATTCATTCTTTATATTCTTTATTATTTAATGTTATTCAAAGTTTTGACAGAGACAAGGAAGTGGGAATCCCTTTGTTTACGAAATGGTTACAAAGAGGAAATGAACTTAGAATAATGTCAATGGCTTCCAAATATCATGCTGAGAGGCAACCTACACTTCAACCAACCCATTTGTTGATGAAGTCAATGCAAGAAGCCCATATTCTGTTAGAAAGTATAAAAAGAAAGATAAGGGAGTTGATGAGTAGCTTCAGTGAGCTGAATGATGTTAGATAGTTCAGATAACCGGAAGACAACTAAGAGGGGGGGTAAATAAGTTGTCACAGATTACAGAAACCATTATCAATTTAAACCTTAATACCATAACCCAAAACATTAATACTGGAATAGAAAATAAACCAATTAAGCATAAAAAACAATTAGAATAAAAGCCATCCACATAACACCAAGATTTGTTTGTGGAAAACCCGCTAAATGGGAAAACCACTGTGGGAAGCCTACCCACAGTCAGATAATAATTATGTAGTAAGTATGTGAATTATAATTGAGGGGCCTACACTTTCAGGAAGGCCAATAGCCTAGAACCCACTGCTCATCATAAAATGAGCTCACTAACTACATATAAATCCATACTACAATCCATAGAAGTGTTGAACTACAAAAGATAGCATCTCCTATGACTGAGTATAGTTCTAGTTAAGCTCAATAGCAAAGGACTAAATCCCCTTACATAAACCCAATTCGATCTCCAATGATCAACCAACTCCTTTGCCTAAATGATATTACATTATTCACATATTAAATTCCTTGACTATGACCTCTTACATATAACCATGATGATCTACAATGAGATCTTACATCTATATATACAAACCCTAGACCATAAATAATCAGGTCATCCACCAGATAATAAACTAATTACATAATTACAAACCATGTCGGCCTTAGACCAAACAAATAAAATCAATACATAATACATCCCAAAAATACATCAATAGGTCCTATCCACACATTACATTAAAGCTAGTCCATAACCTAGATCAACCGGGACCAAGTATAGGTCCATACGCTTAAGCAATGATCTCCAGTCACCAAGTCTCAAACACGATCACCAACAACATCTTGAAACTCCATCAGAAGCTACACCAACACCACTTATGCAATTCATCAAAGATCTCTATTAGAAGCTCTGTTGGTGAAACCCTCGCCAACACCAGAAACCAATGATCTAAGCAAGAAGGATAACATCCAATCTCCAGACCAAAACCAACTAACCAAATATGAGTATAAGTATCATGAACAAGCTGATTCCATCATCAGACTATACTAGGCTCTACTGGATCATGCTGGATCCAAGTTAAATATAAAACCACTCAACCTAGTGGGACCAGAAGGGTGATGGTAAAGCATCCAAACAGCTAGTGTTGGCATCAATGACAAAACATCAATGCAACACATAATCAATTCCACCAAATGGCCAACAATCTCCCCCTTTGGCATTGATGGCAACACTAGATGTGAAAAATATCTAAGTACCAATAAATGCCAAACAAGTCTCCCCCTGTGGAAGACAACCAACAAACTCCCTCATATAGCTCTGAGTATCACTCCCTTTTTCACTTTCTTTTCACATCAAAATGAATCCCCCTTTGACATCAATGCCAGAAATTTGACGTAAACAAAAAAGAAAAAACATAAGTCTTTGAATCACATAGCTGACTACTCCCCCTAAGCAATAACATCCCATATCTGTGCCAGAATGAATAGTATCTTTCATAATGCATGTCAAACTTATTCCAAACCACATCAATCAAGTCTCTACTAGAGGGGCAGAAACTCCTAATTTGTCTCTCAAGTACTCAAATGATTCCTTGGACAAAGGTTTAGTGAAAATGTTTGCAATCTATTTTTTAGTATTCACATAAACCAGTCTAACTTCATTTGCTTCCACCTTCTCCTTCAAAAAGTTATACTTGATAGATATGTGCTTTTTTTTAGAATGAAATACGAGATTCTTTGATATATCAATAGTAGCAAAGTTATCACAGTAAATAACTATCACTGCATCATAATCCACCTTTATATCCTTCAACATTTGCTTCATCCATAAAACCTGTGTACAGTTAGTAGCAACAACAACATACTCATCTTCAACACTATATAAAGAAGCACATGACTGTTTCTTGTTGATCCCTGAAACCAACTTCTTTCCAAGAAAGAAAACTCCACCGAAAGTGTTTTTCTGGTCATCAATATTTGTATATGCACATAAAGTAAAGCTATCATCCTTAGGGTACCACAAACCATAATCTGATGTACCTTGCAAGTATCTAAAAATTATTTTCACCGTCATCTCATGATTTTCTCTAGGATCACTTTGAAATCTTGAAATAATACAAACAACATTCATAATGTCAGGCCTAGTCTTAGTCAAATAGAGTAGACCTCCAATCATAGATTTGTATCTTGTAGGATTTACCGGTGTAGAGACATCTTTCCTTATCAATTTCTCACTTGTAACCATAGGAGTACTTACTGGTTTAGAATCTCCCATACTAAATTTCTTCAACAATTCCTTAGCATATTTAGTTTGACAGATGAGAATACCTTTGTTAGTCTGCAAACCTAAGAAAATTTTCATTTCATCAATCATAGACATCTCAAATTCTTTCTCCATATTCCTAGAAAATTCTATGCATAACTTATCTTCACCTCCAAAAATAATGTCATTAATAAATACTTCAACAATCAGTATATCATCAGTAGTGATTTTATAATATAAATTACTATCAACACTACCTTTAGTATAACCAAGCTTCAAAAGATATTTATCCAACCTTGCATACAAAGCTCTAGGTGCTTGTTTCAGTCCATATAAAGCATTCCTTAACCTGCAACCATATCTGTATCATCTGATAGTGAAAAACCATCAGGTTTCTCAATATAAACTTCCTCATCAAGATCCCTATTCAAAAATGCACATTTTACATCCATTTGATAAACCTTGTAGTTTTTATAAGCAACATAGGAAAGAAATAATCTTACAACTTCAATCCTAGCTATAGGTGCACAAGTCTCTCCATAATCAAATCTTTCCTTCTAAGAATATCCTTTACAAACCAATCTAGCCTTATTCCTTATAACTTGACCATCCTCATTCAATTTATTCCTAGAAACCCATTTATTTCCATTAACATTCTTATTTTTAGGTCAGGGAACTAAAGTCCATGTGTTATTTTTCTCATTTGGATCTAATTCTTCTTCCATAGCTTTCAACAATTATTTGTCTTTACATGCCTCAATTACTAATACTGGTTCAACTTGTGAAATTAAACATACCTCATTAGTTTCCAGTCTTCTTCCTATCATTACATCATTTCTCTTATCTCTAATGATCTGATCTTTTGAATGATTCAATTTCACATACCTAGGAATCCTCTGACTCTCTGTTCCTCTTCCCTGATCTTTAGTTACTGTAGAATTCTCTGATGTTTCCGGAGTAACTAGTTCATCTCTTTGTTCTATTAAAGGTGCTACTGGTTCAGATATAATCATTTCCACTATCAGTTTTGTTGGGACTGATTAAATTTTATTCAAGTTTAGAGGCCCATTTCAAATTTTGCTCTGCATTTCCAAATGAGTCAGTTTGAATGGCCTAGTCAGAGAGAGGGTAAAATCGAGCCGGTTGATTTTCAAAGGGTAAGGCTTGGGAATTGTGTCCTACAACTTTCAGTTGGCCTATGTAATGATGTGCAAATTTTAGAATTCAGTTTGGATAAGTTTACTAGGTACCCATTTCGAGGGGTGAGCTAAAAGTGCATTTTAGGCACAAATGTAGATTTTATTGAGTAGCCTACTTTGAGTGCTTATATCTTTTGCCCTGTTGATCGTCATGAAGAGTTTCAAATTAGATTCAATTCTATTCATAAATGTGAGTTATCTTGAAAAATTTCAAGTCCTTATGAATCCATTTGCTCAATTTTCAAAGCCAAATCCGTTTGCAGTTGGTGTGGTTTGACAAGTCCCTGTTTCAGCTACTAGTCGAAGCTCTGTTTTGCATAAGTGTAAAAGTTGACTCAGTGAGTGTCATGTCAGAATTTTTCTTCCAGGTTATTGCTGGTATAAATGACAAGATATGTTTCCAGTTTCAAGCCTCTGCCAATCTGTTTGATTGTTTTTCAAAAGGGTTTCTTGAGCCATCTTTTTCAGTGATCCGTACTTTCATTGTCGTATCAGTTAAAGTAGCCATTTTCATGAGCGCACCATTTGCACCCAGTCATCCTTTTGGTCAAACGGAGAATTCTAAGTTTTGATATGTACTTCAAGGTACCTATGTCTTATATTTGAGGGTCTACAGGGGTCTTTTGATATTTTTAAGAAAGGCATCATGTGTTGCCTGAACATTGACTTCATCAAGTCCGTGGTATCGACAAAGCTAGTTGGTCATTTTTGACAAATAATATCTCTTCACTCAGGATTCATCTTGAGAAGATGTTTGGTAGAGTTCATGCTTGTATATTAGAGTACACGCCTGTCAAATGGCGAGGTCCAGAAAGGTGTTTTGACTAGTTTGAAAATTACGTCTTCACGATTAAATGCGAAAATGTAGCGCAAGTGCCTGAAAGTTGCAAAATTCAGTTTGGTGATCCGAAAATGGTGTTGATCGATTCCAGAGGTATGTTTAATGTTTGTGAGACATTTTAGAGGTCAATTGCATGAAAACGAATTTTTTTTTAGTTGGACCCACTTTGGGGCCCGACCTGGCTCATGTTCGTGCATTAATTTTAATGGCGAAATGTTTCTTTTTTCCTAGAAATATATGCATATCCATACCGGCTCTACTGCAATTCACCAATGGGACAATGAAAAGTTATAAAGATATGATGATGAATGGTTTGTAAAGTGAATAGTTTTGTTATTCCTTTCTTGAGAAGAGGAGGCATTAAACTTCAACCAATGCAACAACAAGTAATTCGATGTCTTCCCTATGCATAGTATGGAGTGGTAGAGGGCCACATTTGAAATTTAATCATTGCAATTGGAAAGTGAATACCAATTAGAACCCCCAAGTAAATGCTATTAGCAAATGGAGCAACCTTCACCCTCTGCGTGATAGCCAGAAGAAGCTTTTTATAGCTGCAGTTAGCAAGTGTAATGTGAGATGGGCAAAGGTTGTTTTAAAAACTTCAAATGAATTATTTTAGCAGGGACATAGATGAAAGTGGTATTGAATCAGCAGCATATTTTCGTTCACAAAGCCCCCAAATGAAACAGAGAGATGTAGAAGCCTACCAAAAGAGATATCCATAACTTGCCAAACAAAGAACACGAGGGAGGATTCTATTCATGAGGAAGTTCAGCAAGAAGAAGATTTGGGCTTCCATTCTTCTATATATTCTTGTACTGTAGAAAATATTATATTGCCATTTGAAACAAAACACAATTGGCAGATTTTAAGCCAAATGGAAGTAGCAGCTGGAGCATGGAAATGGAGAGGGGCAACATTAAAACAAATGGAAAATGTAATCTGCAGCTCCACATGACTATGCCTAGTCATCCCCTACGTGAGGTATGGAAGAGGAAGAAAGTTTTATGTTTATTGAAATGGAGAGGGCGTTGAAACCAGAGGAACATGAATTTGGCAGGAATTTGGAGAGCATATAAACAAACAACAAATACAATTAGTAGCAGCATCCTCTGCGTGGCTGGTGAAAAGTCTTCCCTCTCTGTTGTGGGGTGGAGGAGACATTGCAGAAGACTCAGCCATGGTGAATTTCATTTCCAACGTGGCTGTTAGAAGCATGCCTGTAGCCTCAAACAAATGAAATGGCATACTCCTCCCCACGTGGAAACCAATCGAGAGTGGGGAGGGTTAAAACATCAACGAATCACAGGCCATGCTGGTTGAAAAGACATTGAAAACCCCCAGGAAAGGCGCCAAAGAAGAGGGCAGCCATGAAAACACTCAGAAATTGCTTCAAAACATGCAGTTCTAGGCTTGAGGCTTTATCCTACATTGGCTAGGGAATGTAATTTTTTGGCATTTATAAGCAAAGCTTCACACAAGTAATATGTCAAAGCCTCAAGAGGTTTTTAACAGATGGTGCTGATGGGCGCCAAGGTGGACCCCACGTGCATGGGTGCGCTTCTCGAGATGATTGAGGAGGTCAACAAGTGGTGACAAGTGGACCCCACGCATGCACGGATTCTAAGGAAGGCAAACTTTGCAGAGAAGGAGCAGATTAACCAATGAGCAAGTTGCAGGAGATCCAACAGTTGTCGTGACTTCGTGAAGGGAAGATGATTGAGAGTTACCTATCGCGAAATGGTGAAAGGTGACGTGGCAGGTCTGGTGGTAGTCCAGTGGTAGGTCCAGGTGGCGATGACGGAGCAGTGACATGGCACTCGAGGTAGCGGATTTCAATGAAAATGCCTATTCGATGAGACCTGTAGACAACTTGCTAAAGAAGAAATTCCACCAAAAGACTGAGACCCGATAGACAGGTGGTAGACACGTGGTAGACCCAATAGTGACATGGTGCTCAAGTGGTGGTCTGCAGTGGGCCCGACAATTTTGATGAAAATGCATGTTCGATGAGACCTGTAGACCACTCGTCGAAGAAGAAATTCCACCGAAAGACTGAGACTCAACAGACAGGTGGCGACTAGTAGACCCGGCAAGTGAATCATAGGCTGCCACGTGGCAGGGCATCAGATGAAAAATCAGGCCAAAAAAGAGGGAAAAATCAAAGTTAAATTGTATAGTGCAGACTATTGAGGAAAATTCAAAAATTTAAATGATGGAGGTACCAAAATGATTAATTCGCCCAGAGGTCTATTTTTACTCAAAATGACAAGTATTATATATTGTCAGAAAGCTCTTGAGATAAGGAATCCAACAAGGCAGTCAATTTTAACAAATTTTGGATATTTTGAGAGAAGTTTCCATGGGAAAGAGAGAAGAATTGAAATTCAGTTGGAAAAAGAGACACTTGGCTTGTTCTGATGAGACCTAATGTTTTTCCCTCTCCTTCTTATTCCAATTTTCTTCTCATTGTAAGGGTTCCAGAATTTTGGAGGAAGTGCTCAAATTTTCATGGTTTCCATTTCTGGATTACTTGACCCCAAATGTGTAAAATTATATGGATCTTTTCAGGGTATAGAGGTAGCAGTGTAGTGCAGTGTTGTAGATGTGGTTTCTTAGTTGCGGGTCTTACTTGTGTCAGGCATGAGTAAATTTCCCACAATATTATATCTGTGCATATATTTCATTGTTATGAATTGAATCCTCAAGGAGGCTATAATTTGTCATCTCAAGGAGATCGTATGATTGTTTGTAGGCATTTTTCAATGAAGAGTTTAAATTCTATAATCAGTCATCAACAATGGAATGTGTCCCAGATCTAATAAATTTTGTGAATGGAATTAAGTAATGCATTAGTATAAGGTGTTAATGCAGGAACATTGTTTAAGGAAAACCAATTTGTAACTATGGATGCACATTTGTAGTTCTGTGTGTGACTTTGTTGCCCAATGAACAAGGCACTGGTCTTGCAGATCTGGGGATAGTTTTAGATTAATTCAAAATAAAGACAAATCTATTTCCCTTTATGTTTAGGTGTTTGTGTTCTATCCTTCCCAAGCTTTGTTTAACCCATTATTTATACAAGATTTAGCTAATCTATATATGTTATCTAATTTGTTGAGTTTGTGGAATGGTTTGTCTGCTTCATTGATGTTGTCATGGTGAGTAAACAAGTTTGATTCAGTGCATCAAAAGGGTGTCCCCCCCTAGGTCTAGCAGAACCTGTAGTGCAGGAGGATCATTTAGGATCCTATGTTATGTTGTCCAAGCCCTGAAGTGTGTCATTGATTGAGATTGGCTTTCTCATAGATTGACTTGCAGGTGATCTTGGGTTAATCACTTTTGGTGAACAACAAAAATGGCGACTCTGCTGGGGAGTCTAATGGATTTGAATGTTTGATTGATAAGGTTATAAGTTGAATATATGCCTCATCCTATCAATTTCATATCCAACCAGTGTGTCCATTGTATATGCATAGAGTTTGAGATTGATTTTATGGTGAAGAGAGTGTTTAGTGTTCTGGATCTGCAAAATGATATATTTTCTCATGTCATATATTATGAAGGAGTAATAGTAAATTCATGTTGTTGAGTTGTGAGCAAGTCCTTGCAGCTGTATGCAAATTTTTCCCCAATTCCTTATTAGGTGGCGACTATGTGGTTCATACCAGTGTTTAATGTTTGTGCAATTAGTATTGTACAAGGTTTTTATGGTTTTTTATATAAGTGCCGAGATATGGGTTATCACTGCTAATGCAGATCTACACATGAATTCTTCATCATAAAAGTTTGGTATAAAGTGCAGTAGAAAGATATACATAGATGTGGTGTTGATTATTCCCAAATCTATGTGTTTGTGGCCTGGAAGAATGTTTATTTCAGCGATATTGAAGGAGACAATAAAGAATTTGAATATGTGTTGAATGACATTCTGCTGTTCAAAATATCCTCTATGCAAGAGGTGGCAACTCCGATGTAAAAGACCGTGCTAAAAGTTGAAATAAATGCTCAGATCTACAAGTCTTATAGCTGCAAACACCCAGGTATTTTCAGAAATTTCAATGCAAAACCATTTGTTCTGAAAATTTGAATGAGTAATGTAGTTTTCCCATTAAGTGAACAACACTAGTAAAGAGGGAAAGAGAGGAATCACAAATTAATTTGCATATCCATTTTGGCTGAAATGTCCAGCATATATATTCTGTTGTAGTATGCAAATTTAGAAAGCTTTGTGTCAAGCAATGTTATGAAAATATTTGAAAAGGATATGTGCTTGATGTGTTCCATTGTTCTATTCAAAGGTTATATAATCATCTGTGGGAGTAGGAAGAAATGAGTAGTGAATTTTTTTAGCCTTGCGTATTTCCACATATGACCATGCCTAGTGAAGTGTCAAAACCATGTAATAGGAAAGGTTTCAGTATGAAGTATTATGCTGCTTTAAATTTCAAAGATGTTCCAGGTTACCCAGATCCCATACCCACAGAAATTAGAAAATATTTGCCCATATTCAGTGGGAAGAAATTAGAATCAGCATGTGAACATGTGAAGAGATTTTTAGATTTGATGGGAGAGTTTGAAATTTGTCAAGAAGACGTGTGTATGAAGTTGTTTGTTCAATCACTAAAAGAAGATGCAAGGGATTGGTTTTCCTTGTTGCTGGTAGATTGTATTTCCTCATGGGAGAAATTGATTTTAGATTTCATAGACCAATTTGATGAAAAAGTGAGTGATTGTGATTTGCTGAAAGAGTTCACATACATACAAATCAGGGAAGATGAATTGGTACCAACATTTAATATCATGTTTTCACAAACATTGTCTAAAATTTCTAGGAAGTATAAGTTTGATGATAAAGTATGTCTGGATATCTATATGAATGCATTTGACGAGAAGATGGGTTTCTTATTGAGAAACAAAGAACCCAAAACCTTGTATGAAGCTTTTAACACAACTAGGGACATTGAAAATAATTTGAAATTTGGGATCTCCAAGAGGTTTGTGTCTGCTGTTGTTTTTTGTCAAAGCACCTCCAATGGTGAAATACCATTTGAAACTGATCAAAACATTCCATGTCAAAATATGTCAAGCCCTGCTTTTCCAAATAGTTTTGATGATATATGTGAATCAATTTTAAATGAGAGTCAAGAATCTTTGTTGTTAATGTTAGTTGTCTCTCATAGTAATGATGAAATGATCAGTGGGAATTGTTGTGATAATGCTGATACAGAGATAGACATATATAAGGGATATGTACCATTTGATTTGTATGTCGGTTATGCTGATTATGTGACTGCAAACTCTGAAGTTAATCATGCATCTCTCAAGGATAATGAAAATGAAAACAATGATGGTGATGACCATTGGTCTTTACATGCTACTGATGTGTTTAATGTTGCAATACTAAATATTGAAGGATCACTAAATGTTGTTGATTATGTAAGTGAAAATGTGCAATATGATGTAAATCAGATTATGATTAAGTCTGATAAAACTGAAAATGAAATTGTGAATGATGCTGATAGTGTTTTTGGTGCAAGTATACCCAGTGATGAATGTATTTTAGAATGGAGTGGTGCTGCTGATTATGAGGACATTGAGTTTGATTTTCAGCACCTTGAAGGTATACAGAGGAACAATGAAGAGCAATTTCAGAATAAGAGTGATCTTGGCACAAGTTTTCCACTTTCTTTTGATCAGCAAATGAATGCCATTTATGCAGCTGATGATGGTTATGAGAATTCTTATTACTCATCTTGTGAAGATGATATAGGAGGAGACCAAGTTATATACCTCAATCAGAAATCTGAAAATGAAAGTGTCTTTGAAGATAAGAACATATGTGAAAGTGTTGATAATGTTCTAGTTTCAGATTTAAGTGAACCAGTATTTGAATGCTTTCGGAATTTTAAATACCATGAAGAGAATGTGAATGTTGATAGTATGCTTGAACCGGATATGGAGTTCTTTACTTTTGATACTAATGTTCATGGTGCTGATTTCATTGATGAAAATGCTGAAGTTTTCCCTTGTTTTGAACAAATTTGTAATGCTGATGTAGTTCCAAACATCAGTAGCATGTGCTGTAAAATTTTACTTCATGATGAAGATAAGAGGCATGGGTTGTGTGATGACTTCTTCAGACCACAAATGGAAGTTTTTCGGGTGGATATAAGTTTGAATGAAGAAGATTTAGCTAAGGATTTGCTTCAGCTAGAGGTATGCATTCTTTTCCATGAATGGGATATTGAGGATGCAGATGCGTTGAGTTTGATAGACAAGGATAATATAGAATGTGATCAACATAGTGAAGTATCACATCCAGATTGTAACATTTATGTTCCTTGTTTGCATCAATTGGTTATGAATGTCCCTCATTCTATGAATGAAAATGATAGCAAGGTGAGTGTTGATAAGAACTACAGTAGTGAGATTGAATGCTTTATTTTTGAAGTTCAGCATGATGATGCCTTTGTGAATGATAGAATTGATTGGGATAGTGAAATGTATGGCAGCTTGTGGGAAAGCCTCTATTGTGATTTGTCTCATGGTTTTACTTTTGAAATAGTGTGTGATTACAAAGTTCAAAATCAGGCAAAAGGTATGCACACTAGCTGTTGTGGAAATGAGATGAAAGAGGTTGATTATAAGGAGTATGCTCAGTTGTTATTAAAAAGTGCTTTTGTTTGGATCATGATGTCAGGTGATGAGAATTAGATTTTTGACAGAGGTAAATGCTAAAGAAAGTGGAGCAGCTTATGATCAGTTGTGTGTAAGTTGTATATTTTGTACAGTTGCTTTGCTTCAGTTGTGTGGTTTTCAATAAAATACCCTGCTATTTGGGTAGAATAAGGATGCCCTATTTTTGAGAAGAGAAGAGATGTATTCCATTTTTGGGTGGTCTGCTTAACCATAGATTCTTGATTCTTGTGTTGATCTTGCAATCAACAATCCCCAGTCAGAGCCACTGTTGGGACTCATTAAATTTGAGTCAAGTTTAGAGGCCCATTTCAAAAAAATTCTCTGCATTTCCAAATGAGTCAGTTTGAATGGCCTAGTCAGAGAGAGGGTAAAATCAAGCCAGTTGATTTTCAAAGGGTAAGGCTTGGGAATTGTGTCCTATGCCTTTCATTTGGCCTATGCAGTGATGTGCAACTTTTAGAGTTCAGTTTGGATAAGTTTACCAAGTACCCATTTCGAAGGGTGAGCTGAAAGTGCATTTTAGGCACAAATACAGATTTTATTGAGTAGCCTAATTTGAGTGCTTATATCTTTTTCCCTGTTGATCGTCACAAAGAGTTTAAAATTGGATTCAATTCTATGCATAAATGTGAGTTATCTTGCAAAATTTCAAGTCCTTATGAATCCATATGCTCAGTTTTCAAAGCCAAATCTGTTTGCAGTTGGTGTGGTTTGACAAGTCCCTATTTCAGCTGATAGTCAGAGCCCTATTTTGCATAAGTGTAAAAGTTACCTCAGTGAGTGTCATGTCAGAATGTTTCTTCTGGGTTATTTCTGGTATAAATGACAAGATATGTTTCCAGTTTCAAGCCTCTACCAATCCATTTGATCGGTTTTCAGAAGGGTTTCTTGAGCCATCTTTTTCAGTGATCCATACTTTCATTGTCGTATCAGTTAAAGTAGCTGTTTTCATGAGCGCACCATTTGCACCCAGTCATCCTTTTGGTCAAACTGAGAATTATAAGTTTTGATATGTACTTCAAGGTACCTATGTCTTAGATTTGAGGGTTTACGAAGGTCATTTGATATTTTTAAGAAAGGCATCATGTGTTGCCTGAACATTGACTTCATCAAGTCCGCAAGTGTCGACAAAGCCAGTTTGTCATTTTCGACAATTAATATCTCTTCGCTCAGAATTTGTCTTGAGAAGCCATTGGGTAGAGTTCATTCTTATATATCAGAGTAACACGTCTGTCAGATGGCGAGGTCCAAAAAAGTGTTTTGACTAGTTTGAAAATTACGTCTTCGCGATTAAATGCAAAAATGTAGCGCAAGTGCCTGAAAGTTGCAAAATTCAGTTTGGTGATCTAAAAATGGTGTCGATCAATTCTAGAGGTATGTTTAACATTCATGAGGCATTTCAGAGATCAGTTGCATGAAAACGAAAAAAAATTTAGTCGGACCCACTTTGGGGCCCGACCTGGCTCATGCCCGTGCATTAATTTTAATGGCGAAATGTTTCTTTTTTCCTAGCAATATATGTGTATCCATACCGGCTCTATTGCAATTCACCAATGGGATAATGAAAAGTTATAAAGATATGATGATGAATGGTTTTTAAAGTGAATAGTTGTGTTATTCCTTTCTTTAGAAGAGGAGGCATTAAACTTTAGCATTAAACTTCAGCCAATGCAACAACAAGTAATTCGATGTCTTCCCTATGCGTAGTATGGAGTGGTAGAGGGCCACAATTGAAATTTAATCATTGTAATTGGCAAGTGATTACCAATTAGAAACCCCAAGTAAATGCTATTAGAAAATGGAGCAACCTTCACCCTCTGTGTGATAGCCAGAAGAAGCTTTTTACAGCTGTAGTTAGCAGGTGTAATGTGAGATGGGCAAAGGTTGTTTTAAAACCTTCAAATGAATTATTTTAGCAGGGACAAAGATGAAAGTGGTATTGAATCAGCAGCATATTTTCTTTCACAAAGCCCCCAAATGAAACAGAGAGATGTAGAAGCCTACCAAAAGAGATATCCATAACTTGCCAAACAAAGAACACGGGGGAGGATTCTATTCATGAGGAAGTTCAGCAAGAAGAAGATTTGGGCTCCCATTCTTCTATATATTCTTGTACTACAGAAAATATTATATTGCCATTTGAAACAAAACACAATTGGCAGATTTGAAGCCAAATGGAAGTGGCAGTTCGAGCGTGGAAATGGAGAGGGGCAGCATTAAAACAAATGGCACATATAATCTACAGCTCCATGTGACTATGCCCAGTCATCCCGTGCGTGAGATACAGAAGAGGAAGAAAGTTTTATGTTTATTGAAATGGAGAGGGCGTTGAAACTAGAGGAACATGTATTTGGCAGGAATTTGGAGAGCATATAAACAAACAACAAATACAATTAGCAGCAGCATCCTCTGCGTGGTTGGTGAAAAGTCTTCCCTCTCTGCCATGGGGTGGAGGAGGCATTGTAGAAGACTCAGCCATGGTGAATTTCATTTCCAATGTGGCTGTTAGAAGGATGCCTGTAGCCTCAAAAAATTGAAATGGCATACTCCTCCCCACGTGGAAACTAGTGGATAGTGGGGAGGATTAAAACATCAGCGAATCACAGGCCATGGTGGTTGAAAAGACATCGAAAACCCCCAGGCAAGGCACCAAAGAAGAGGGCAGCCATGAAAACACTCAAAAATTGCTTCAAAACATGCAGTTTTAGGCTTGAGGCTTTATCCCACATTGGCTGGGGAATGTAATTTGTTGGCATTTATAAGCAGAGCTTCACACAAGTAATATGTCAAAGCCTCAAGAGGTTTTTGACGGATGGTGCTGATGGGCACCTAGGTGTACCCCACATGCACGGGAATGCTTCCTGAGACAACGAGGAGGCCAACAAGTGGTGACAAGTGGACCCCACACATGCATGGATCTCGAGGCAGGCAAATTTTGCAGAGAAGTAGTAGATTAGCTAGTGAGCATGTTGCAAGAGATCCAACGACTGTCATGACTTTGTGAAGGGAAGATGATCGAGAGTTACCTATCGTGAAATGGTGAAAGATGATGTGGCATGTCTAGTGGCAGTCCAGTGGTAGGTCCGGGTGGCGATGACGGAGCAATGACATGGCGCTCCAGGTGGTGGATTTCAATGAAAATGCCTATTCGATGAGACCTGTAGATGGCTCGCCAAAGAAGAAATTCCATTGAAAGACTAAGAATCGATAGACAGGTGGCGGACACGTGGTAGACCCAACAATGACATGGCACTCAGGTGGTGGTCTACGGTGGGCCCGATAGTTTCGATGAAAATGCATGTTTGATGAGACCTATAGACCGCTCATCGAAGAAGAAATTCCACCTAAAGACTGAGACCCGATAGACAGGTGGTGACTAGTAGACCCTGTGAGTGAATCACAGGCTGCCACGTGGCAGGGCGTCAGATGAAAGAACAGGCCAAAAAAGAGGGAAAAATTTAAGTTAAATTGTATAGTGCAGACTATTGAGGAAAATTCAAAAATTTAAATGATGGAGGCACCAAAATGATTAATTCGCCCAGAGGTCTATGTTTACTCAAAATGGCAATTATTATATATTGTTGGAAAGCTCTCGAGATAAGGAATCCAATAAGGTAGTTAATTTTAACAAATTTTAGATATTCCGAGAGAAGTTTCCATGGGAAAGAGAGAAGAATTGAATTTCAGTTGGAAAAAGAGACACTTGGCTTGTTCTGATGAGACCTAATGTTTTTCCCTCTCCTTCTTATTCCAATTTTCTTCTCATTGTAAGGGTTCCAAAATTTTGGAGGAAGTGCTCAAGTTTTCATGGCTTCCATTTCTAAATTACTTGACCCAAATGTGTAAATTATATGGATCTTTTCAGGGTATAGAGGTTGCAGTGCAGTGTTGTAGATGTGGTTTCTTAGTTGCAGGTCTTACTTGTGTCAAGCATGAGTAAATTTTCCACAATATTGTCTCTGTGCATATATTTCATTGTTATGAATTGAATCCTCAAGAAGGCTATAATTTGTCATCTCAAGGAGATCGTATGATTGTTTGTAGGAATTCTTCAGTGAAGAGTTTAAATTCTATAATCAGTCATAAACAATGGAATGTGTCCCAGATCTGATAAATTTTGTGAATGGAATTAAATAATGCATTAGTATAAGGTAGTAATGCAGGAACATTGTTTAAGGAAACCCAATTTGTAACTATGGATGCACATTTTTAGTTCTGTGTGTGACTTTGTTGCCCAATGAACAAGGCACTGGTCTTGTAGATTTGGGGATAGTTTCAGATTAATTCAAATTAAAGATAAATCTATTTCCCTTTATGTTTAGGGGTTTGTGTTATATCCTTTCCAAGCTCTGTTTCACCCATTATTTGTACAAGATCTAGCCAATCTGTATATGTTATCTAATTTTTTGAGTTTGTGGAATGGTTTATCTATTTCATTGATGTTGTCATGGTGAGTAAATGAGTTTGATTCAGTGCATCAAAAGGGTGTCCCCCCTAGGTCTAGCAGAACCTGAAGTGTAGGAGGATCATTTATGATCCTATGTTATGTTGTCCAAGCCCTGAAGTGTGTCATTGATTGAGATTGGATTTCTCATAGATTGACTTGCAGGTGATCTTGGGTTAATCACTTTTGGTGAACAACGGGTTCCTTCTCATAAATTTTGATTTGACTTTTGTTTAGCTCATCTACTTTGACAATAGCACTCTCCACAATTCTCCGCAATCTCTTGTTAAAACATCTATATGCTTTTCTTCTATTAGAATAACCAAGAAATATGCCTTCATCACATCTAGGATTGAATTTGCCAATAATATCATCTCTCCTAATATAACATTTACTACCAAAAATTTTGAAATACTTAACAGTAGGTGTATTGCCAAACCATAATTCATAAGGTGTCTTATCGGTTTCTCCTTTGATATATACTCTGTGGAATATATAAACTATTGTGCTTACTGCTTCTCTCTAGTAGATATGAGTTAGACTAGCTTCCATCACTGATCCAGCAGCATCCAAGATAGTTCTAGTCTTCCTTTCCACAACTCCATTTTACTAAGGTGTCCGGGGACCAGAAAATTGTCTTCTTATACCATGCTTGTCACAAAAGCTATTAAACTCACCGGATGTGAATTCTCCACCATGATCTAATCTCAAACATTATATCTTCAATCCTATCTAATTTTCCACTTTAGCCTTAAAGATTTTAAACTTTCAAATTCTTCAAATTTTTCTCTCAGAAAAGTAACCACATCATTCTAGAATAATCATCAATGATTAGCATAAAATATCTATCACCTTGAAAACTTTTAACTCTAGCAGGGCCGCACAAATCAATATGAATAAGACCAAGACATCATTTGATTTATCTTGTATACTCCTAAAAGAGGTTCTGACATGTTTACCCATTTGATATTCTTTACATATAGGATTATATGGCTTCATAATCTTAGGCATATCCCTAACTGCCTTAGTTGAACTGATTTTCACAATGCAATCAAAAATCACATGACATAGCCTTTTATGCCATAGACAACTCTCATCAATCTGTGTAATTAAACATGTCTTCTCACTAGAGTTCAAATGAAATATATTACCTTTTATCTATGTGCCGGTTGTAATCTCCAAGCCAGATCTGTTAATGATTTTGCATTTTCCATCCTTGAACTATAATTGAAATCCCTTGTCTACCAATTATCCTACACTCAAAAGATTATTCCTCAAACCTTCAACATAATAAACATTGTCAGTATTGTTCTTACCATCCAATGATATAGATCCTTTTCCTTTGATCATGCATGCCTTGTGATCTCCAAATCTAACTAGACCACCATCAAATACTTGTAAAGACAAAAACTTCCCTTTATCTCCAGTCATATGATGTGAACAACCACTATCAATTACCCATTCATCCTTGTCTTCAATTTTAGCAACAAGTGCCTGCTTTTCAGGTACATTCTCTTCCAATGCCAAATCATCTTCCTTGATATCCAGGAATACCCATTGTCGGATCCACTAGCAAAGTCTTTTGCCAGTTCATCCTCTGAATCAGTAATTCCTTCCTCATCCACTATGTACCATGGTTGTTTTATGTTTTTCTAGGTTTTTTACTTATTCTGATATCCAGGGTTAGGCTTAAATGGTCTTCTAACTCTTTCTTCAAATCTTGAATTCCTTTCAAGACATCTAGATGCAAAATGACCAATCTTATTACATGCAAAACATTTAAAAGGTCCTTTTCATTCATACTTACTTCCTACCAGTCCTTTTGGTACTCTTCTAGCAAATAGTGCTTCAAGTTTCTCAAACTCATCATATTTTCTTTTCATATCTTCTAACTCCTTTGCATGTAAAATTTTCCAGTCTTTCTTGTCGGTTGTGGATGTAGATGCATGAAAAGTAGGTTCAGTCTTCACAGCTCGAGAAGGTCCAAATTCCTCAACCTCAAAAGCAGATAGTTTCCCAACCAAAATATCTTTGTTGATAGATGTGTTAACCATTGTTCTCAACTCATTAATAGAAGTAGCCTTCATTTTTTAAGCTGATGGTAGGGCTCTCAGGACTTTAGAAACAATTTTATCTTCGCTCAGAGTTCCACCACAACATTGAATTCCCATAATAATCTCATTTAGCCTTTCGATGAATACAGTAATCCTTTCATCTTCTTCCATCTTTAGGTTTTCATATATCACCCAGTAACCATCAAGTTTAGCAATCTTCACTATAGGGTCACCTTCATTAAGAGTCTCCAACTTATCCCATATAGCCTTTCTAGATGATTTGTTGGTAAATCCCATTATTTGTTGATCAAAAAGTGCACACAAGAGGGCTTCTCATTCTCTACAATCATTCTCAAGCTCTTTGTCCTGCTTTGTCGGAGGAAGATTTATAGATCCCAGATTATAGGGTGTGACACCATTCTATGTGATCTCCCAAATCTCCTTGCCAAGACATCTCACATGAGTCTCCATCTAAATCTTCCATGCTATGTAATTTTTTCCATCAAGCCTTGGAATATCCCTTTGAAAGATAGCTCCAGAAGAACTGGATGAACTTGAATTGTTAGTCGCCATAGGATCTTCCTCAACCGGTTAATATTTCTATAGAGAGTACGAAAGCTCTGATACCAATTGTTAGATAGTTCAGATAACCAGAAGACAAATGAGAGGGGAGGGGGGTGAATCAGTTGTCTCATATTACAGGAACCATTAGAAATTCAAACTTTAATACCAGAACCCAAAACATTAACATCAGAATAGTAGTTAATAATTTAAACATAAACAATAATCACACAACACCAAGATTTATACGTGGAAAACCCAGGAAAGGGAAAAACTATGGTGGAAGCCTACCTACAGTCAGATAATAATCTGCAATAAGTATGTGAAATACAATTGAGGGGCCTGCACTTGCAGGAAGACCAACAACGTAGAGCGCACTACTCATCACAAAAGGAGCCTCGCTGATTACATATGAATACGGACTACAATCCGGAGAAGTGTTGAACTGCAAAAGATAACATCTTCTATGCCTGAGTACAGTTTCGGTTAAGCTCAATACCGAAGGACAAATCCTCTTACATAAACCCAATTCGATCTCCAATGATCAACCAACTCCTCTACCTGAATGATATTAAATTATTCAAACATTAAATTCCTTGACCATGACCTCTTACATATAACCTTGATGTTCTACAATAAGATCTTACATCTATATATACAAACCCTAGACCATAAACAATCAGGTCGGCCACCAGATAATAAATCGATTACATAATTACAAACCATGTTGGCCTTAGAACAAACAAATAATATCAACACAGAAGACATCCCAAAATACATCAATAGGTCCTATCCACATGTTACATCAAAGCCGGTCCATAACCTAGATCAATCGGAACCAAGTATAGGTCCATATGCTTCAACAATGATCTCCAACTGCCAAGTCTCTAACATGATCACCTATGGCATCCTAAAACTCCATTAGAAGCTAAACTAACAACACTTATGCAATTCATCAAAGATCTCTATTAGAAGCTCTGCTGGTGAAACCCTCGCCCGAACCATAAACCAATCTTCTATGTGTATGCGGGAAAAGTGGGCTGATAAAACTCAATATGTGAAAATATTGCTAAATAACTTGTCCACACACACACACAGGACTTCTTGGTGCAAGCTATGGAGTAACAAAGTATTACTCAGCTTCCCAAGGTGGGTCCCATGGTTCTCTATCTTACAATGTCCCTCAAACCAATGTTTTTACTCTCAGATCACTAAGCAAAATGGTTCAGGGATGGCAAATGCAAGAACGAGGGATGCTTTGATGGATTTTAGTATGAGATGCATTCTAAGCTATGCATGATTTTAAAATGCAATAAACTAGATGATAAGATGACAAGGTTAGTATGAATACTATCCTAACATGATATATTAGTCTATGATTGAGCTAAAATGATAAAGAAATTTTTCTAAACATGCATATTTAGACTAATTCCTGATTTAAAAGAGAGGCTAAATGATGAGCATAAAAATGATATATGAAAGCTTGAATGTATTTGAGCATAAGTGTGATACTACAAATTTGGAGGATGATTGTTAAAAATGGAGGAATGAGAGCTCTATTTATAGCAAAAATAGGGCAATGGATGGCCAGGATTGAATGGTTTAATCAAGGGTTGTGTTTGAAAGTTGGGGATCCATGTTTGTAATTGGCACCAATGAAATGGTGACAAGTGTCAACATAAGATTGGGTTGAGAGAAGGGGTTGGAGGCATTCAATACCTGAGAAGACCTCATGGTTATCTAGAGGCTAAGGGTCAAGCTTAAATTAGGATTACCCAATGGATTAAGAGTTAATTCAAGGATAAACCTTTGTGCAAATGATTAAGAGATAATCATGGTCAAAGTATTAAAGGCCTGACGAGACTCTTGGGTTGGATGAAGGTTGAGTCAAAACAAATGTTTTAACCATGTAGGAGGGTTTGAGTTAACCATTAATGGTTATTGGAGACTTTGGGGGATTAAGTGGTTGAAAGTTGGAAGCCTTTAATGGTTATCAAAGACTTTGAGGAATTAAGTGGTTGAAGGTTGAAAGCCTTTAATGGTTATCAAAGACTTTGAGGGTTTGAGAAGTGACTTCCCTTTGCTTAGGGATGTGACAAAGTTTAGAGGAGGGGTTAGGTTAATTAGAAGTGATTAGAAGATTCTAGAAGGGTTTAGAAAGGGGTTTAGGAAGGCAAGTGGGAGATGTAGGATTTTGCAAGTGGATGGAGGGATAATAGGATTTAATTGAAATAAAGAATTTTATTCAATTTGGTTGTAATTAAATAAATTAGATTTATTCAATTTAGGGTAACTATTTAATTAAATTTGAATTTAATTAAAAGTGGATAGGGGGAATTTAATTGAATAAAATGATTTATTCATTAAATGGATATAGTGAATTTAATTTAAATAAATTGAGTAATTTACTTAATTAAATAGAGGAATGTGGATAATTTAATTAAATTGGATTTAATTAAATAGAGAAATGAACATAAAATATTCATTTAGGAATATGGTCATTTTTATACGTCTACACTAAGCAAGTAGGATAACATCCGATCTCCAGACCAAAACCAACTGACCAAATATGAGCATAAGTATCATGAATAATTGGATTCCATCATGAGATATACCAAAGTCTACTGGATCATGTCGGATCCAAGTTATCCAAAAACCACTCAACCTACCACGACCAAAAGGGTGCCAGTAAAGCATCCAAAGAACTAGTGTTGGCATAAATGACAAAACATCAATGCAACACATAGTCAATTCTACCAAATAGCCAACAAATGAAACACTTCAATCAAGTATTGTAAATGAAAATGGGGAAATTAGGCCTTTACAAATTTGGAAAGAAGAGGCAAAAAGGGTTATCAACACCAAAGTAGAACTAATTTGTGAGGGGCTGGAGGACAACATGGAAAAAATATTATGTATAGGGGCATTCTTTGAGTCTTTTGAAAGAGAGACAAATCAGGTAGCGGTTAAATATACTCTATATAGAGAAAAGGCTGATGAGGTCATGAATTTTAGATGGCCATCTAATGAATAATATGGTGAATGCAGTAAGACATACTTGAAGGAGGAGTAAGAACTGCAAACAATTAGCTAGCTAACTATTTTATGTGGCAGTTTGGCAGGCAATTTTGTCTTCTAGAAGTAGTTACCTTTTTGAGTACAAACAACAACAAGGTGGGTCCATATCAGATCTTAATCGACAACAAAAGGGATAAAGTGCATAGAATGTCTTTATGAAGTAGTTAGAGATATTTGGTCTTGGTTATGACAGTCCATAAAGGGAATATTTTTGTAACAAGATGTCACATGTTATCCAATTGTCTGGTGACATGTGTCTCCTCTGGCCCATAGCTTGTTTTCTCCCTTGTTTCTGTAAAAGGGAATTCAAGGCCAAGAGACAAGGTTTTGGTTTTGGTTCTAATTTTTGCTAAGTTAGAGTCATAGGTTCTTGTAGCAGGTTTTAGGTGAAAATGAGCAAATTGTAAAGATTTTGTAGAGAAATAGATAAGAGTCTCGTGTCAAGGTTTTTGCAGGTTCTTGAAGGAGTTATATGTAGATTGTTTTATGATAGAAATAGCAAATTTATTCAATAGAAATACAATTTTGATCTATTTCTCTCTATTGTACAATTCTATCATCTTTTGAATGAAATATAATCAAGGGTTTCTTTCATTCAATGCATTGTTGTGATGTACATAATTTGTGTTTATGCTTTGATCCAAGGGATCAATTAAATTCTTAAACAAAATTGTAGAATGGTAGGGCTTGTTCAGGGATTTGATAAGTAGTCTGGGTTGGGATTGTAGATAGAGATATTGTAAGATAATATTATCTTAGATCTGAATTCTATTAGATAGAATTCTGTTATAATTCATTTTATGTTTTCTAAATTCAAGCACCCAATGGAATAAGGCATTGGTTATAGTTGGCCTTCATCTTTACAATCATTTATGTGTTCAAATTTCATCTATATTTGCTACAAATTGTTGGTTATCAGAATACTTTTCACTTCATGTCTATTATTATTCATTTTATTCATCTCATGCTCCAATAAGGTTGAGGATCATTGAAGAGTTTGTCATACTTGAGCATTCTCCCTGTTGTTGAGCCTGTATATGAGATTATCTACTTGTTTTTGGTGTAATTTGTAAGTATGGCACAAAGATTATAGATTCACCAGGGGATCACCCTCTCGATTCTTGCAAGGCCCAAAGTGTAGAAGGATTTGTATAATCCTTGTCATAGTTGGTCCAAGTTCTAGAGGATATTGATAGTTGGATTTGGCTTCTCCATAGATATTTGAAGAATCAACTTGGTTTTTGCCCTATTGCAATGTAAACCCTTTTGGGAAACCAACATGAAGGATTGCTAGTTTCGCATGTGCATCAAATAGGCGTTGGGGTCTGAAGTTTAGAGAGGGTCAGACTGCTACAAAAACCCATGTTAATGACATGTGATGAAACTCTTCCCTATGTGTTTCCTTGGACCTTAACCTTTTTTTGTGCAAAAGCTTTTGGTGAATTAGTATTTTTTAATGTAGTCCATGCCTTGTTGTGTATTGATTCTTGTACGTGTCTATTCCCTATGTATATTTTTATTCCCTTGGATGTTTAGTTGTCAACCTAGGTCTAGTGTGTGTCTAGGGCCTTATGTCATTCTCCAAAGCATGGGGGGTGAACCTTTTGGTTTCACATGGTTAGGTGGTTGATGCCTTCTTCCATTGGGATTTTCCTTGTTGGATGTTCATGTGCATGATGGATGTTACTGCTTCTCTTCAATTCTAGTGCTATGGATTTATGATTTGAATGTAATCTTTGTTATATGTAAAGATTTATCTACAACCTTGCACTTGTATATCATTCATGAGATCATTGGATTATGACATTCTATTTGTAATGTTTGACTTATATCTATAATATATTCTATGTACGAGAGGTATTATGTAATGTAATGATGTTTACATATGTTCATTCTATATGGAATTGGTGTTGGCTATATTATAGGAATGGATAGATTCTATCATGTTGAATGTTTTAATAGCTTAAGAACAATTGGATATTGGTGAAATAAAGTGAATGCAGTAACTTAGTAGTGTTTGATAAGTTATATATCATAATTAGAATTCTATAGTTTAAATGGTAACTTCTCTAGGTTGTGGATAATAGTTTAAGTAGGAAATATCTCAAGTATCTTTTAGTTGACATTTTATTGGTAATGATGTTAAGAATCTTAGAGGATGTAAGTTAAATGATAGAGTTAATTTCTATTGTGCAATAGTGATATGTAATCCTAATAGTTTAATGTATGCAATCCCTTAAAGAATGATGTGATGTTGTATCTTTAATTTCTACTTTTGCACTTAAGATGATGTGATCCTTTTAGTTAAATTTATTATTACTTATCTTCTTTTAAAAAAAATATCTCTATGATGTTTAGATAGTTTGTTAGTTGACTTACTTCACTAGGGTTTCTTGGTGGGCATTACACCAACTCCACAATCTAAGCACCAACACAGCCTTTCTACACTACCAAATTTGTGGAAAACAAAATTACATCTACATCATTGATTTGATTATAAAATCTTCATATTGGTCCATCAATAAAAACATAAAATTAGATTGTTATAATTTTATTATTTAAACTCTTCAGATAAACAATATAAAGTATCAAAAAGGTTTGCAAGTCTGAATAGATTTAAAAACTAATTTTAAGCTATAACAATATTTGTGTGTTTCAAGACTAGTAATCTAAGTATCTATCCATCTAAAACCTTTCTCTATTCTAACATAATCTTGAGCACCAACTCAGAACCCTTATACCACGAATCAAAATAGAATTATATGTAAGACAAAATCAAAACTGTGATAACATGAATTACAAAGTCTGAAGGTATGTGAATATAATCTTTTTAAATGAAGACAATATAACCCTTCAAAGATATAACAAACTAATCACAACTCTTCAAATATTTCTTGAAACAATCCAATTTGCAACCTATAGATAAACCCTTACTACTTCGGTGATTTTTCCATAATCTACAAAGAATCTATGAACATACACTTGACACAAAAATGATGGAATATATCACAATCAAATTATGATTCCAAACAAACTGACTTTTGTAGTTTTGAACAATAAAACCTCACCAAATTATAAAATGGCTAAATTTATATGACTTTATCACTTCTTTTTTTCCACTACGAACAACATTATGTGAATGTCTCTCAACATATCAAACACTTTTTTAGAAAATGATTCTTGGATATTTTCTCTCTTTACAATATGTATTTCTAATCCATTATTCTGCTTTCTTATTCCACTGTCGCAACAACCACCGAAAGGAAGGATACATAAATATAGAATACAACAACAAGTGTGTTGCTTAACCATTAAGAAGTTACACTCAAACCACTCAAAATGTTGCAGCCAACCAAAACTGTTTCTAACTCCCCTCATGGATTTCTTTTCAAGCATCTCACCTTCTTTTAAATATACATGATAATTTAGAAAGAAAAATTTACTTTTAAAAATTATCGAATTCTTATTCATTATTAATATAAAGCCATTTAAAAAATTAAGAATTGCAACCCTGAGATGATACAAAAGAGAAGAATATTATTTGTGAGTCACTTTTTTATCACAAGAGAGAAGATCTGAAGGATTGTTTCTGTAACATGTCAAAACAAATATTTTATCTAGCCAGTTCATGGTCATGTTGGCATTCTATACTCACATAGAATGGTTGATGTTGTCATTGATGGAAACCAACCAGTAATAGGATTCTACAGGTTCACCAGCGACAGAGACATCATCTATCGATGCTGGCAGGCACAACAAGTTCATTCACCGGAAATGAAGCATACTGCCACTCAGGCCGACATGAGACAAAGTTTTGTTTATGGGAATTGTATTGTAATGTAATTAATTATTTGTAAGCCAACATGATGTATTGTAAAGACTCATATATGTATGAGATCTTATAAGTCATTTTGATATAGAAGATATAGATCATAGAATAGAGGTGATTATGTGTTAGATTCAATGATAGTCCCAAAGACACTGAGAGGGGGGGGTGAATCAGTGTCTAACTAGTTTATAGAATATTTAGACTTATTGATAACTTTGCAACCCAAAATAGTGTACCGGTAAATAAGAATTATTGTAGTAAACAGAAATAATAGAGACATCATAGAAACACATCATAACACAAGATATTTAATGAGGAAACCCGGTGTGGGAAAAACCTCAGTGGGATTTGTGACCCACAATATTTACTCACTGGCCAATGAATAAACACTAGTTACAATAAGGGGCCTGCACATGTAGGGAGGCCAACAGCCTAGAGCTCACTTCTCAATGAAGAGTCACACTGACTACAAAATGGATTATTAAATCCAGTACAATGTACTGCTCAAAACAACATCTCTAATGCCAGGTCCAGTATCGGTTTAAGCTCAGATAGATACCTTATCCAAAAACCTTCGCTACCACTAAACAATTATTTTCTACCATGCATATCTTCTACTCTCATCTCTTCTACTCTCAAAATGACCTATAAGATCTCATACATATACGAGTCTTTTACAATATACCATGTCGGGTTACGAAAGATAATTATATTACAATAAACAAAAGTTCATCCCATGTCGGCTGGAGTGCCAGTATGCTTTGTTGCCAATGTAATCTGAATGCTGGTGTAAGTGCCTGCGGTGCCAGTGTCTGTTGGTGTATGAAGTTTGTGATGTCAGGCATGTAGAAACTAATTGCCGGTGAGTTGCCAGTTGGTTTCCATAAATGACAACATCAACTATTCTCATAAGAGTGTAGAATTCTAACAATCTCCCCCTTTGGCAATGATGGCAACACTCATGAGAAAAATCAAAACTCTTATCCAAAACTGAAATCCAAAAAGATGTGCTCCCCCTAAGCAACTGATCTCCTTTGTACATGCATTTTTCTCACCATTATTCCCCCTTTGACATCAATGACAAAGGATGTCATAAATAATCAAAAGAGTACAAAAATGCTACCTCAAAGTCTGTAATCAGTTGGTTACAATCTGAAAGATGTCTACCAAAATCAGATTCAAACTCTGCATAAACTTGTTGCTGTCAGTTAGAGTTGCCTTTGTTTGTTGGATCATACCGGTGAGATAGTGCATTTGTTGCTCTGGTGATTGTTCTCCTTGAACTGTTGCCTTAGATATTTTAACTCTCTAGGTAATAAGACTATCCAGCCTCAGACCAAGTTTATCCTTTAGTTCCTGGGCATTAGACCTTATTCTTGCCTTCTCTTTCTCAAGTTTTTCCAGCTTCTCAAAAATTGCCACTTCCTGCTCAAAAACTAATATAAGTCTAGATGAACCTATTATATTATCTACAATGTCATCAATTTCTTTTTGTGTCTTTTTGATCTCCTCATCAATGTCCTCTGTTAAACAGTGAGATTTACATGCTTCCCTATATAACTCCTTATACTCCAAAATTGTAGAATTAAGTACCGGTAAAAGTGTATCCAAGTGATCGGTACATTTATTTATGGTGTTTTCAAAGAATGTGTTTTTATCTTTGTCAACTCTTTCCTTAATAGTATCCTCATTCACCTTATCTATAGTTATTACATTATCAGCAATGAATTTGGACAATGTGTCCAATTTCCGTAAAGAATCATTAATGTGACCTATCTTACAATTAGGTGCAATCATCTTTAGAATAGGTAATGTGTTATCAATTTCCTTAAATGCTAAGGCATTGCAATCAGTAATCCTCTTAATAGAATCCAAAAGTACCTCTATAATATTAGTGGGTCTGAATTCACCTGTAGATGTGCTTGGTTCTGCTCTAGGTTTCTTCTCAATAGATGTCTGACCAATCACTTTCACTATATCCTCTTTACTTCCTTTAGATGCATCCACTTTACTTATATTTTCTTCCGGTGGATCTGTCTATATCTGTACCTCTACCTTTAATGGTTTCTCAGTTTGATTAAACTTCTCTGCAACTGTCGATGTCACAGACTCAACATGAACCTCTGCCTCAGATTGTTTCTATGTTAGTACTACTGCTGGTTTCTCAGATTCTAGTGGCCCTGTGCAAGTTGTCTTGTCCTCTATTTGTTTCTCAGTCTCCAATTGCTCTATTTGAGCTGGTATCTTAGTTTCTTGAGAGTCAATAGTTTGTGTTGGTTTATCTGAAATCTTGTTGTCCTCAACACTATTTGCCTTAACCTTTGTAGTTTCTTTGTCTACAACAATGTTTATATCCCGAGTATCTACATTCATTGTAAAAAGTATCTCCGACTCTAGATTAGTGTCATAAAGTGTTATATCTTTAGTAGCTATATCCGGTGGGTTTGTTGTATGAACTGGTGATGAAGGTACTAATGGAGGGGTGTCCTGAGTTGGTGGAGGGATGTTATCTATTATCTTTATAGAGGGTACACCACCTACTTTACCTTTTCCTTTGTCATTTTGATATAGCTTGAATGTCTTTTCCATTTTTGGTTTGCTTCTTTCCTCTTGCTTTTCCTTATCTACAAAGAATATGTCCCATTTATTTGCAGTCTCATCTACAATTTCTTTAACCCTTCTAGCCATTAGGCTCACTTGCCAATGTCCACTAACAAATACTGATCGGTTATCTTTAGAAATAAGCTCATCTATCTCTTCCTTAGAATTTATTGGATGCACAACCAATAGTGCTTCAACTTTCAACTTCTTGTCTAGTTCCATCACAGGTAGCCTTTTAGCTTCCAATCTCATGTATAAATCATTGGGTAACTCATCAATCACTTTTATAAAAACTTTCTTGTAAATATCTATATGTAAAATAATGCTTTCTTCAATGGTGTTTTTGTCAGAATCATTTGAAGAGTTATACCATTTATTTACATTTACTAGATTACCTTCCTGTGTAATCTCATTCAGTAGATCATCCAGAGTGGGGGTAGCCAGTGTCTATTTCTTCTTAGGTGTAAGCTTCTTCTTTGGTTCCCTAACTGCTTGTTGCTTCTTCCTTAGTGTTCTGGTTTTCTTAGGAGGAGGAGAAGGTACTGGTGAGGTTTTCCTTTTCCTTTCCACTCTTTTAAACTCAACAGCCTTACCATTGTCATTATCGTAGGATGTTACAATCGGTGAAATATGTGCTTTAGGTTGCAGTCCTTCAAGCTCACTTGCTGATATACCACTGATATTCATGACATTTTCTTTGATTCTTTAACCTTCTTGGAGGCATCTCTGATAAAATTTTCTCTTCTTTTTGTTCTCTTCTACATAGATACATTACTCTCTATAGTTTCTGCATTACCAAAGAATTTCTCAGATGGCTCCCTTGGTGCATCAAGTAGAGCTTTAGCATATGTCTCTAGAACAGATAGGTCTACCTCATAGCCCATCTCAGCAACCCAAATAGTTCTAGGGCTTACTGCTTCCATCAACATTTCATCTTGCTTAATGACAAAATAGATTTCCTTGTCATACTTATCAATTATGCTCTATGGTAGTCTCTCTCTTGCTCTCATCTTAGTTTGAAATGTTTTGAAGTAGTCTGTGATGTTCCTAACACTGTCATTGCCCATACCAGTGAAAGCTTCCTATATCTATCTTCCTACCGAGATTTCATAGCCAAAATCTTTGTGACCTATGTTGGGTATCTCTTTGGTAAAGTATAGCATCAGGCATACCAATAGGTTTCCAAAATGGAAAGTACCTTTCTTGTCTCCCTTAATCTTCTTCAAATTGTTAATTAATTCATCTTTAAGCCATTCATACACATCAATCTTAGCATTAGATATCTTTTTAGTAGTGAATCATTTCCAATTGGCGAATTCCGCGTGAATAGTCGAGGGCAAAATCATGGTCAAATCGCCCAGAATTTTGGGGTTAATGTGTATTGTAGAATCTGGCTTCACCATTGACCACACGCCATCGACATGCATGCCTGTAATATTCACTTGGAATCACTCAGACGTGGGTATTAGATCACCTCCGTTATTTGCCAGCAATAGTAAAATGACCATGTACCCAAGACCTAATTCACCAATGGTAAATTACATGTTCATTGCACGCATCGGCCAAATTCGCCAATATCATTTAAAACATTATAAGCATTTGAGGACCCATTTCGACCCACTTAAATTAAATGTTCATTTCACGCTCGTGCAATTTGCCAAAAATGCAATTAAATTAAATGTTTATTGGCAATTGTGACGCCCAAGCCCTATGCAATTTGCCAAAAATGCAATCATGGATTGCTATAAATACACTTTCTTATAGTCTTTCTTACAATTTGTTCATGTCTGATTAGTAAATTGGGAGCTCTGGAGTCTCAATTCACATTCCGTAAATTGAGTTGGAAAGCCGAAGTTCATTCACATTGTAGGGCCGAGGGCCACAGTTACAATCCTGCAACATAGGCCTAGGCATTCCTGATTCCTGATTCAGAGAATTGAGAAGGCATAAAGGTGAGCAATCATTTCTTCATACTTGATAGTATTAGTTTTAACTTTTAATTCGTAGTGAGAGGTCAAGACTCAAGATGTCACAGTCAGACATGAGTGAGACTGAGACTCCTTAGGGTGGTGAAGGGATTGGGATGTCAAACAAGGGTAAGACTCCTCAGGGCGGTGAAACTAAAGGGATTGAGAGGCCATCAAAACACCCAAAACTTAAACTTAAAGATACTACCATAAAGTCTTTCTTTGGAATTGGCAAAGTTTTTGGTCCATCAACTTCTACAGTTGTAGAAGCCATTCACAATAGCTCACTACCACCACAAGGTGGGATTGTCATTGAGTTAAATGGATCAAATGAGGATGACAATATCAACATGGTAGAGGATGTTGTAAGGGATACACATAATGAGATAATTCAATTAGATGCAAATGCTAGTACTGAAGATGATGTTGGTAGGAAGAAAAGAAAAAGGAAAGTAAAACTGGGGCGAGAGTGGGAGATGACAAGGATTTTTAAGACTGATTGGGTAGCAAAGTACCCATTCATTGAACCCGTCCCAAACAATGATGAAAAACCAACATAATGCAGGTGTAAGATTTGTAGCTAGAAAACTAAAAGAGAGAAGAAGATGCAGCTAAAGCTTGACACCATAGAAAAGCATATTGGTAAGGTTTATGAAAAATTGATCATAGACGGAAAGGAAACAGGAGTAGTAAGATGTAAATCAAAGGAAGAATGTCTTCATGTTAAGTATGCCATGGAATATGAAGAGCATAACCACAAAATGACACTAATTGGTAATAGTAGATTTGGAAATACAATCAAGGCTGGGCTTGAACATGCAGCGAAAGATGCAAACCTGACAAAGACTGTTCAGATGAGTGTTGTTTTTCATATTATGTCGAGAGGGCATCCTATGAAACATTTCCCAGAATTTAGTAATTTATTATCTTTTTTGAATGTTCCTCACTATTCTATGTCACATTGGTCAATAAATGCTAGATGGGAAATGGCAAACTGTCTCACTGAGGTGGAAAAGCAAAATTTACAAGAGAGTGTAAAAGAGTCAAATTTCATTTCATTATCCATAGATGAAGTTACTGTGGTAGATAACACTGCTTGGGTTTGTATGCGTGTGTATACTGTAAAAGAACCCGTCTGCCAAGCTCATCTACTCTATGTTCGTAAAATGAGGGGCAATTCAATAGTAGAAAATTTATATTTGGAAGCTAAGAAAGCTTTGAATGAAATTGCTGGTATGGATGACTTGACAATTGCCAAGAAGTTGGTGTGTGTTGGAGTTGATGGAGCTGCAATAATGTAAGGTCAAAGGACCGATCTTTGCGGAAGATTATAAACTAGTATTGCACCATACATGGTTGGCATTCATTGCATGGCCCATCGAATGAATTTAGCATATAGAATTGTAAGCAATTTCCCTACAACATCAAAAGTTGAAGATCTAGTCCATGAGCTCCACTCATACCTCTATCGAAGTCCTAAACATTTTGCAGAATTTCAGATTTTTGTCGAGGGAGTAATAGGAGGAAACAAGCTTCTTAGGGATGTTGAGACCAGATGGATCTCCTTGCATGGACCAGCAAAATGAGTTCTAATAGAATATCAATCCTTGGTCGGACTAATGTATGAGCAACTCCTCACAATAGACAAATCTCATGATCTCTTACATAAGTTAAGTGATATAGAGACTCTGTTAACTTTATCTAGTCTTCTCCCCATGCTAGATTCAATGAACAAACTTGTTAAGAAAGCCCAAGACAGAACTATGTATATCAATGAGTATAGCACTCTACGTAAAATGACATGCTTGAGCCTGGATGGTCTATATTCAGATCTAACAGGGCGAAGCCCAAATTTTTTTAGGTGGCAGATAATTATAGATTTGAATCATGCTGAATTTTTTTTACATTTAAATGAGTTATGTGTCTTTGTAAAAGGATTTCAGATACCAATGCACCAATATAAGACGGGCAAGCAAGGTAGAGCACTACTAGTTAAAAAGGAAGATTTTGACAGGATTGTTAAATTTGTTAGTGATAATTTGAAGTCTATTGCATATGAACTTTCAACTAAGATTCATGAAAGATTCCCTCGAGTAGAAATCCTTGAAGCTATGGGTTGTGTGTATCCTCAATTTTGGCATTCAATTGGAGATAATCCATATGACACAAAGATGTATCATAAAAAAATAGAGGAATTGATATTGACATTTTCAAAAGATGCATATTGCAATGGATAGCCAATAGAAGGAATTTTAAATTCAGATCATCTTAGAAAACAATGTAAATAGTTTGCATTAGTTATGAAATAGCAGTTGGTTAACCTTGAGAATCCATTTGAACCTAGATCAATCACAAGGCTTTGGAAAAGGATAGATCAAAGTGAAGCATTGTGTATTGCAATACCAAAATATTTGAAACTTGCTGATTTATGTCAAACAATGATATTGGAGTCGGTGGAAGATGAGAGAGTTTTCAGTGCATTAGGGCTTTTGAAATCAAAGACCAGAAACAAATTAGACAAGAATTTTGGAAACTTGCTTGAGGTTGTTTGTAACCCAGTATAATGTTAGAGATTTTCCATATGATAGGGCACTAGCAATCTGGAATTCCATGCGTGAAAGACGAGGGGTGTGCAACACTTTAAAAGTTGGTGGTGCTACTACTAGTGCTAGTCCCGAGACAAATGAATATGATGGATCACAGACTCAGAGTTAGCATGAAGACGAAGACATTTTTGAATACCCGACTCAGAATGAAGATGAACCTGTTAGTACTAGTCAGTTTCTAGATCTTGAGTCCATTTGGGATATAGAAGCCTCAGAGTCACTGAAGTGAATTAGCAATCAGTTTATAGGTATTTATAATTATACTACAGTTCTTGAGTCATATTACAATTTCAATTTGCAAAATTGCAATACTATAGTTGTCATTGATGATTTTTGATATTGTATTTTAGTCAGAACGGATACTTATTTCATATTTTTAATTGTGAATTTGAATTATTAGTAAACAATTGAATTATTAGTAAATTGGTATTTGGTTCCAGTTTCCACATTATGTTGAACATGAAATGCAACAATTTGTGTCACAAGATCTATAAAATTATTCATATTGCATAACTGTTACTGCTAGAACCTTTCTACTATTCTATATTAAATGCTTAACATGATGTTCATGGCCATTAGGGTTTTGTGTTTGTTTTTCGTGTTAGTATGCTAGCAAACTGAAGTTGTCATGCATTGAAAATCTAAGTTGTCCTCTCTTTATTTGTCCATGTCAACGTCAAGTGTGGTCAAATGGTTGGTCAAACATGTTTAATGTTTCATCTCTAACTCGCAGATAAATTTCATGTTTAACAATTTAAGTGGCGACTTAGTGAGTGTTGCTTTGGGTTTAAATCACGAGGTCTCTAGTTTTTTGAGTGTTAGCATTTTATGTTAGTGAGCTAGAGATTGTTAATGAAATGGATTTTTCCACGAGGTCTCGAATTGGTTTGATGCCATGCATTATACCCACGAGAGTTAGCAAGTAAGTACTAAGTCATTAATGGTCTATGTGCCACTGCTTGCGCCTATTTATGACGGTAAATTAACATAAAACATCGATTTTTGTTGGTACTCACTAGGTCGTTGCGGTCAAGAGATAAAAAGTATTGAGATTTTATGGTTATCGCTAGCTCACAGGTCCTTTATCATCAAGTCAATTTAATTCATGAGCTTGTGAGTACTGGGAGGATTTAGTTGTCGCTACCTCGCAAGATGTTTTGCATTTGACCATTTTATGTTACGAGATTGTGACTGGGTGTGATTTTATGTTGTCACAAGGTCATGAGATGTTCGTGGTTAAGTCATTTTAATTTGCGATCATGCGATGTGGTTGGTATCACAACTTAGTTGGTTTCGTCACTTGTTTGTAGGTTTTGAAGTTGTTTAGCATTTTAAGTTGTGATCTGGTGATAGGTAAGTTTTGGTCTGATTTTGTGGTCATTGCATGCTCACGGGTTTGTAAGTCTTAAGTTAAAAAGTGTTGCGAGCATGCGATGACAATTAAGTGCCTTATTGTCACAAGATCGCAAAGGTTTAAGTCAAGTTAAGTTTCTAGTTGTGAGCTTGCGATGAAATAAGTTATTTTGTTAGATTTGTAGTGGTCGCCAGCTCGTAGGTAAAGAAAGAATATTACAAATTTTGTTGCGAGGTTGCAACTGAAGGGCTTGATGAAGATTCACAGTTGTCGCTCACTCGTGAGCTTCTTTGAGGATTTGTAAAAGGGGTTGCGAGCTTGCGATGAAGAGGATTTGGTAGCATTGTCGCTATCTCACTGGTTTCTTTCCAAATTGTTATAACTAGTTGCGAGTGTGTGATTAAAGATGGGGATTGACACATGGACTTGTTTGTCGAGTTCTGTTAAAGTTTTGAATGGAAATCACCAATCAAATGCCACAGTAGCTACTGCTAGTTCATGCAAGTGTGGAAATTAATATTAATGAGACTTGAGAGAAGTGACGGTGCCAAAATACCATAAATTGCATGATCGAGCTGAGATTTTGACATTTGTATAATTGCATTAATGCCACACTAGCTAGTTCATGCAAGACTCAAGTGTGACAAATCGAAATTATTGAGACTTGAGAGAAGTGACATTGACAGCTCCCAAATACCATTTTATGTTGCGAGGTTGGGACTGGGTGTGATTTTATGTTATCACAAGGTCGCGAGGTGTTCGCGGTTAAGTCATTTTAATTTGCGATCAGGCGATGTGGTTGGTATCACAGCTTAGTTGGTTTCGTCGCTTCCTTGTAGGTTTTGAAGTTGTTTAGCATTTTAAGTTGTGATCTGGCAACAAGTAAGTTTTGGTCTGATTTTGTGGTCATCACATGCTCATGGGTTTGTAAGTCTTAAGTCAAAAAGTGTTGCGAGCATGCGACAGTGGTTAAGTGTCTTGTTGTTGTGGGATCGCAAGGGTTTAAGTCAAGTTAAGTTTCTAGTTGCGAGCTTGCGATGAAATAAGTTGTTTTGTTAGATTTGCAGTGGTCGCCATCTCACAGGTAAAGAAAGAATATTACAAATGTTGTTGCGAGGTTGTGACTAAAGGGCTTGATGAAGATCAACGGTTGTCACTCACTCGTGAGATTCTTTGAGGATTCGTAAAAGGGGTTGCAAGCTTGCTATTAAGAGGGTTTGGTAGCATCGTCGCTAACACATGGACTTGTTTTCCGAGTTTTGTAAAAGTTTTGAATGGCAATCACCAATCAAATAGAAGGGCATCAATTCAAATTTTGCTCGAGTACTTCAGCTTTGAAGTTTGAAATTTGAATTAATGCTACAGTAGCTAGTTCATGCAAGTGTGGCAATTAATGAGACTCAAGACTTGAGAGAAGTGACGGCACCCAAATACCATAAATTGCATGATTGAGCTGAGATTTTGTATAATTGCATTAATGCATTCTATCTTTGAGGTAATCCAATGAATTGAGCTCTACAACATTGTTGGAGAATTCAAAGTGTTGGGTGTGGGAAAATTTCAGAAATTTGGTTAAGGTTTTCTCCTATAGTTAAAATGAGCCAGGTGACGAGTGGAACTAGAGCTTCCAATCCCAAGCCCAAGCCCAAGACCAAGCCCAAGGCCACGACAAGTGGAGCAGGAGGACCTAGAGGTTCCAAGGCCAGTGCCATTGAGGAAAAGATGGTTAAGAAATACAAAGAAGAATTTGTAGATTTGATGCCAAGGACTTCTGTTGCTTTGAATACAAATGATTTGGCATGGAGAGATTTATGGAGCCAATGCAGAATCCCTACCAAGCTTAATATGACTAGTTCTGCTCTGTTTCATTATTTCTAGAATAATAAGGTTAAGGGTGTGCTGATGTCAAACCCTTGGGATTTAAATATGCCAAAGTTAATTGTGCTAGATGTGTATGTTGATGTGGATTTGATCAAAGATTTGGCCAAATGCTATTGCCTAGTATCTAGGGTAATCAGAAGAAAGAACTAGTTTTCCCTAGTTTTAGTTAATAGAGCTAGCTTTGTTGAAGCATTCCAAATTACTGGTGCTGCATGTACAGATATAGATTTGGAGTGGATTGTAGAGGATTATGACAAATACAAATGTTTTATCAAGAAGCATGCAATGCCTAGATACATGCTTAGAGTGAATAGGAAGCCGGTTATAATTCTAGAGAGTGGCGAACCACCATTTGACATCACACTGTGTGCAGGAAAAGTGGGTTGATGAAACTCAAAATGCAAAAATGTGGTCTCAAAGAGGCTTGTTCACACACCCATGGGACTTTTCGGTGCAAGTTATGGAGTCATGAGGAATGACTCAACTTCCCAAGGTTGGTTCCATGGTTCTCTATCTCACAAGGTCCCTCAAGCCAATGCCTTTGCTCTCAGATCACTGAGCAAAGTGGCTTAGGGATGCTTATGATTGATTATAATTATGAAATGCATCATATCCATGCATGATCCTACAAATGCAATAAACTATATTATACGATGATAAGATTAGTAGCAATACTATCCTAACATGATATACTAGTTAATGATTTAAGCTAATGATAAATGAAATAGTCTAAAGTGCTTATTAGATTAATTCCTATTACAAAGAGAAGCTAGATGTATTGATAAATTTGAGTATAAATGAGATACTAAAAGCTTGCATGGATTTTGATATTGCAAGATGACACAAGCATCAAGGTATAATTGAACCAAGATGACATGAGTGTTGCTTGCATATTCATGATGAGATTGATGAAAATGTGATGATGTATTGCATTGATTTATGAGATGTGTGATGTTTATGACAATGATATGCTGGGTGCCACCCATGGTGTCAAACAAGTTTCATCACCCCACTTTTCCCCCACACATTTCTGGCACCCACCGTGGTGTCAAACAACATTCATTATGATAATGAGATGTGAGATGTTTATGATAATGATATGCATTATGTTTCGATATGAGATTCTATGAGGATGATGTGATGCTTAGATAAATGCTCTTGATCTTGATTATGACATGAATGTATGATTCATGATGACATGAACAATGATGAAGATCTACATGAACTCAAAATGATGATTCATGATTCATGATGAACATGATGGGTGGGGGCCAAAAATGTATGCTGGAAATTTGGTGTCAACCTATAAGAGGAGAAAAAAATTCAAACACACACATGAAACATTGCATTAGAGGTTAGAAATCCAAACAAAGCAAGTTAATAGATCTAAACTCTTAAAATTGTTCCATGTTCCTCTATCTCCAAGGATCTTCAAGATTCAAGGTGGCTCTCAGCTTGGAAGAGCACTTGATTCTTTAAGATAACAACCTAGAGAATGAGATTTAAATGATTCTAAGATCTAAATGGAATGCAACCAAGATCCTAGTGATGATTTAGATATGGAACTAGGTGATGATAGGATGCAAGATATTGATATGAAGCTTAAACTAGTATGAAAATGATACTAAGATGAAGCAAATATGATATGAGATTAACATGATATATCTAAGATTATAATGCTATCAAAATGATCTAAAATTCTATTCTATCAAAGAGAGATAATATGCTTAATGTTATGAGACTATAAGTTTGATGCACAAAGACTTGATTTTTTTGAAGAAGGAATTGGCTCTATTTATAGGGAAAATAGAGCAATGGATGGTCAAGATTGGATAATCTTAACAAGGGCCAGGATTGAAAGTTAATCAATCCATGTTTACAATTCTCACCAATGAAATGGTGACAATTGTCAATATAAGACTGCTTGAGAGGAGATGAAAGAAGCATTAAATGCTTGAGAAGACCTCGTGGTTACCCTAGGAGGTAAGGGTTAAGGTTAGGTTAAGGTTATCCATTGAATAAAGCTTTTACCCAAAGGATAAACTCTTGTGCAAGAGTTAAAGAAATAACTATGGTCAAAGCAATGAATGCTTGATGAGACCCCTGGGTTAGATGTGGGTTGAGTTAGAGAGAAAGTCTCTAATCATGCAAGAGGGTTGAGTTTACCATTAATGGTTTGGAAGACTTTCAAGGTTAACTTGTTGAAGACATAAAGCCTTTAATGGTTTTCAAAGACTTTGAGGGTTTGAGAAGTTACTTCCCTTTGCTTAGGGATGTGACAATATTTAGGAGATGGGTTAGGCTAATTTAGAAGTGATTAGAAGAATCTAGAAGAATTTAGGAAGGGGATTTAGGAGGCAAGTGGGAGATGTAGGAAAATGCAAGTGGATGAGGAAAGTAGAATTTAATTAAAATAAAATTAATTTATTTCAATTGTAGTTGCAACTTTCATTTGTAGGATTTCATAAGTGGGGGGATTTAATTAAAAGGCGTAGATAGAAGAAGGCTATGTTAATTAAATCTTAATTTAATTAATAGGAGATTAGAAGAATAAGGATATTAATTAAATCTTAATTTAATTAATTGGAAGAATTAAGAATAATTAAATGAATTAAATTCACTTAATTAACAGTGCAACTTCTAGGTGTCTACATTTTGCCCCTCTTTGAGTTAACGTGTGAGCACATGTTGATTCAAAGAAAATTTGATCGATATGATGTCGTGGATATGAAATATTGATTTGATATGAAAAGTTGATATGATGCTCTAGATTTGATGAACAATATTGTTGATGCCCCATATATAAAGAATTGATTTGATATGAAACTGATATGAAATTGATGTCAATATTTGATATGATAATGCCCCCTCAGGAGATCGTTCATGCACAAAAGGCATGAATGATCTCTCGAAAGAAGAAGAATGTTGTTTGAAAGATAGAAGAGTGGATAGTGATGACATGCATGGGTTTGATAAGATTGATTAGATTGATTGGATTGGGATCAAGTTTGGTTTCAGGTATGACACCTCCTGTATAAGACATGGATGATTGAGCATCTAGTTTTAGGAATGATACCACGTGTATAAGACATGGATGATTGAGCATGTGGTTTTAGGAATGATATATCCTGTATAAGAACTAATCAAAACATCTAGTTTCAGGAAAGATACATCCTGTATAAGACATGATAGAAAATAGTTTGGAAGATTGATAGAAGAATGTGTGCGGGAAAAGCGGGGCGATGAAACTCAAAATGTGAAAATGTGGTCTCAAAGAGGCTTGTTCACACACCCATGGGACTTCTTGGTGAAAGTTATGGAGTCATGAGGAATGACTCAACTTCCCAAGGTTGGCTCCATGGTTCTCTATCTCACAAGGTCCCTCAAGCCAATGCCTTTGCTCTCAGATCACTAAGAAAAGTGGCTTAGGAATGATGGATGCAAGAACGAGGGATGTTTATGATTGATTTTAATTATGAAATTAATCCTATCCATGCATGATCCTACAAATGTAATAAACTATATTATAAGATAACAAGATTAGTAGCAATACTATCCTAACATGATATACTAGTTAATGATTTAAGCTAATGATAAAGGAAATAGTCTAAAGTGCTTATTAGATTAAATCCTATTACAAAGAGAAGCTAGATGTATTGATAAATTCGAGCATAAATGAGATACTAAAAGCTTGCATGGATTTTGATATTGCAAGATGACACAAGTGTCGAGGTATAATTGAACCAAGATGACCTGAGTGTTGCATGCATATTCATGATGAGATTGATGAAAATGTGATGATGTATTGCATTGATTTATGAGATGTGAGATGTTTATGATAATGATATGCTGGGTGCCACCCATGGTGTCAAACAAGTTTCATCACCCCGCTTTTCCCGCACACATTTCTGGTGCCCACTGTGGTGTCAAACAACATTCATTATGATAATGAGATGTGAGATGTTTATGATAATGATATGCATTATGTTTTGATATGAGATTCTATGAAGATGATGTGATGCTTAGATAAATGCTCTTGATCTCGATTATGACATGAATGTATGATTCATGATGACATGAACAATGATGAAGATCTACATGAACTCAAAATGATGATTCACGATGAGATGATGAACATGATGGGTGGGCGCCAAAAATGTATGCTAGAAATGTGGTGTCAACCTATAAGAGGAGAAAAAAATTCAAACACACACATGAAACATTGCATTAGAGGTTAGAAATCCAAACAAAGCAAGTTAATAGATCTAAACTCTTAAAATCATTCCATGTTCCTCTACCTCCAAGGATCTTCAAGATTCAAGGTGGCTCTTAGCTTGGAAGAGCACTTGATTCTTTAAGATGACAACCTAAAGAATGAGATTTAAATGATTCTAAGATCTAAATGGAATGCAACCAAGATCCTAGTGATGATTTAGATATGGAACTAGATGATGATAGGATGCAAGATATTGATATGAAGCTTAAACTAGTATAAAAATGATACTAAGATGAAGCTAACATGATATGAGATTAAAATGATATATCTAAGATTATAATGCTATCAAAATGATCTAAAATGCTATTCTATCAAAGAGAGATAATATGCTTAATGTTATGAGACTATAAGTTTGATGCACAAAGATTTGATTTTTTTGAGGAAATAATTGGCTCTATTTATAGGGAAAATAGGGCAATGGATGGTCAAGATTGGATAATCTTAACAAGGGCCAGGATTGAAAGTTAATCAATCCATGTTTACAATTCTCACCAATGAAATGGTGACAATTGTCAACATAAGACTGCTTGAGAGGAGATGAAAGAAGCATTAAATGCATTGTACAATCTATGGATTATGTAGAGTGTTGGGTTTTGATGGAGATTCAACAGTGTCAGCTGAATTACTGACTATGACTATGGACATTCAACACCCAGATGTTAACACCTTTCCACCATTATATGCATTGTACAATCTATGAATTATGCAGTGTTGGGTTTTGATGGAGATTCAACAATGTCAGTTGAATTACTGACGATGGCTATGGACATTCAACACCCAGATGTTAACAAAGATTACAATTATGTGGGCTATGTGGTTGAACACATTCACAATGCTCTAGTTGAAATTCAGAGTGGTGCACCTAGCCCTACATTCAAGCATTATTCATTGCTGATGCATTTAATCTTGTTCTATAATGTTGAGTTCATGGATAAATAATTGGAGCTTTTCAAAGAAGAATTGGGTGTCTTAATGCCAATACAAAGATGGACCCAGGTTTGGGACAGTAGTTCTCCCCATTCTTCTTTCATTTTATTTGAAAATTGGATTGATTTGCCAATTATGGAAATGCTAGGTGTAAATAGGGAACGATTGTCAATTAATGTTAGGAGAGTTTTGAGACCTTACAAGTATGTTCCAAACTAGTCTATTTCACATAACTGGGGGTACATTTATTTTTTTGATAACTTTACTGTGATGAGAGTCTATGGGTGTCCTTAGCCTCCCCATATTTTACATAAATTTGTTCCAATAAGGATTGCTTTTATGGAGTTTATCTGGCAATTGACCCTAGTTGAAAAAGAATACCTTGAAAAACACAGGAAGGGTTCTCTTCTTCCTAGGCTTTGGGTTGCATCTGATTTTACCATTGGTAGGAGTTCTTTTGATGAAGTAAACAATTTCCTTAAACAATATAGGTTGGTTAATGCTGCGTCTAGATTTTGTGACCCTGAACAATTTATTAAAGTTGCATTGCCAAAAATGACACCTTGGGCCCCAATAAAGGACCATGAACTATTGGATGATGAAGATGTGGTTAGAAATTTGCTGAGAAAAGATGAAGTACAAGAAATGAGAAGAAAAAAGAAAAATTTGATGAGAGTTGAAGCATAATTGAAGGCTGCTAACCCTAGTTTCTCAGGTTTTTGCCCTGATAGCCCATACCTAGAGAGGATTAACAAAATGTTGGGTTTATATGAAACTCTGATGGAACAAATGCCTCAAATTCCAGAAGTGGTTGCTCAACAACAAGACCCCCAAGATGGACATTCTTCAAATGGCAAGAGGCCACTTAGTGTGTATGTTGAAGATGTAGAGAGTGGGGATGAAGTTCAATCTACCCGAGTGCCAACTGCAAAGAAACAAAAAACCAATGAGGTCGGTACAATTGTGAGGAGAGACCCTAGTAGAGTAATTGTTACAGAACAAGGACAATACTTTCATCAAATAAGGACACATCTCAGAGAAGCAGGGCAGAATGAAGAACAGGGAGAAACAAACGAAGCCCTTGCTCAAGGTTTTGATGAGCGTGTGATATTGTCAGATGAGTTCATGAAAGATGATGACTTAATTAATTCAGATGAATTTAAAAGTTTTTTGACAAGGTTGAAACAAAGACAATTAAGACAAAATTTGATCATAGAGGAAGCAAATGAAGAAAAGAAACAAGAGATCATCAACGCACTGCAGGAATATGATCCTGATAGGGAGCAAATATCTATGGAATAGGCAAGACAATTGATTAAGAGTATTGGTATGATTATGATGCCTGACTGGGATATCCAGTCTACTTTTATTATTGATCAGATTAGGAAGCAAGAGGACCCAATGTTTAAAATGGAATTTGAAATTGGAGATGTAATAAGAGGATCAGGATTTAATTTTAAGTCAAAGACAATTGCTGCTTGGTCTTTGGCCCCTTCCACTCAAAAGCCCCACCTTCTAAATATCCAAGTAGAAAAGAAAGATGACAATATGATCTGGAACTTGCAGAACACAACTGACACTGATATTGCCTCATTTTTTACTCAAGTTTCTTTCATGAATTTATCAAAAACAGAGGATTTGTCAAGAAGATACACAAAAACATATACCCAATTGATTGCATTGTCTAAAAAATATGAAGAGATACTGATGAAGAAGGGTGCTCTGGAGGAAGAGTTAGTGGAGTTGAAAGAAAAAATTGCAAATGAGCCCCCTCCAATATAGATTATAGAACAAGTACAAGAAATACCAATTGATGTCACAACAAAAATGGAGGAATACATAGGGAAAATTGAAAAGCTTGAAAAGGAACAAAATGTCAAGGCTATCTCTATTGTGTCAAGAATTCTGAAACACAGGATCAATGTATTGAAAGGAAAATTGATGGTAGTGCATGATTTGCACATTTCTTTGAAAGAGGAAAGCAAAACATCCTCTAAGGCTGTCGCTTTTCTTGGACCTTTGTTCAATGTTTGGTCAGGAAGAAGAAAATTAATGGATAAGCTAGATACTTCAATGATGTATAGTTATGCGTTCCCTCCCAAGATCAGTGACACTAAAGACATGGTGGAGGTAATGAATGCAGCTAATGCATTTTTCACAGGGAAGGATGTGCTTATAAATGAAAAATTGTAGACATTTGGGGAAGGTTATAGTGAATTGGTGCCTTCAATTTATGGTAGTAATGGAGATTTGAAATCAGTTTCTGATTGGACCAGCGAATTTGATTTGATTCTGGAGCAAGAAGAAATAATCAAGCATGTAAATGAACAAGTTGATGCTGATTTCCTTAATGATATGCTTGATTCACTGTTCAAGGTTGAGGTTGACCATGCAAAGTTTATTGTTGAGTCTAGGGTAGTTACAAATGCCAGATGGATAGATTCAGTTGCAAAGTTGGAAGAGGTAAAGGCATTCAGTTGGCCAACAGACAAAGAAGTGGACAGGTGGCAAGCCATGCTAAAGCCAAAGAAGAAATCTCAGGTTGAGGTTGCTACCCAAGATTCCTCACAGTAATCCTAAGCTTGTTGAATCCTCATCTTATAAAAGGATTCCAAGATTAATTTGAGAGGGATGGCCACTTTTTCTTTTTGATCGATAGAGAGGGATGGCTAGTTGGCCACTTTTATTGATGTTGAACTTGAAAAATCTTATATAGTTATAATAGCTCAGCTGTTCAAGAATTTGATAAGTGCATAGTTGAATTGCATTGTGAATTTACTTTCTGATATCATTATGAATATATTATCAATATCATTTGTAGTTTGAGATCTTCACATAATTGTTTGTGTTGAATTTATGTTTTCACTATGAATTGAATGGTCAAGGGTTTTTCAGTTTACATATGAATCTGGGTTGTGTATGTAATGACATTATTCAAAATTTTATTCCTATTTATCTACAAATGAATCTTATTGAAGTTTATTGTCAGGTTGTCTTTGAATTGTAAGCAACTCTATGCCCTAGGATAAGGCACTGGTCTATTGTCTTGATGTTTTACTAATTATGTTGTATTCCTATCTATTGTGGTGTTTAATAATTTCATTCTTAATACTCTCATGATTTAATATGCTATGGATGTTTATGTAATATATATGGAGGTGTTATAACTTCTATGACTATGTCTATAATCTGCCCACCAATTACAATGAGGTGAATCCTTAATATGATTCTAGACTAACATAAATTTTGCATTCTTGGGCATAATAGGATTAGGAAGCATTAAATGAAAAATTACATACACCATAACAATGCAACAAATAAAAAAAATTAAATCTCATGATTCTGATCATTTGAAAGAGATAGAATTATACAAAAATGCAACAAAGCTTGACACTAAATGCTTTTCATTTTCTCTATAAATGACTATGCAGTATACAACTTGCTCCCTTCACCTAGAGTCTAGAATCACTACTAGAACTAGAAAAGGAACCCCAATGACTATACAACTTGCAAAACTGCTTGAGCCATGCCATTATCACCCTGATGCCTTTGGATGGAATGTGAGATGTTGCGTTCTATCCAACAGATCATTTCCAAATAGAGGAGGAAGCCTTCATGCCCAAGAATAGAGACAATGGAAAGAGGAGCTCGAACCTTCATTCCCACGATCAAGGAAAGTGGAAACATGAGCTTTAGGGTAAATGTAATATGTTGGGGAGGGGTTACAACTTCCATGTTGTCACAAAGATGACTGGCTACCACTCCCCACCCAAATAAATCCTTCTTTCATTCCTCTACGGGATCCTTCTTCAAACCCCTTGCCATCCTATGGCAGAGTAGAAGTAGAGGATGTGCCATGCTTGGCTTTTCTTGACAAGAAAAGGCTTCCACACCCCCCTATCAATCCTTCTCACTTTCACAACCCCTCTAACAATAAACAAACTCACACAAAAGAAAACAAAAAAACACCCATCCGGTATCACAGAGCACACAACAACTCCATGCACGATCCTGCTCAAACATTACCTTCCTTTCTGAGGAAAAAAACACTCTTAGATAATGAAAAAGGTTTGTTTTCTAAGTTTCTCTTCTACCAATTAAGTCACCACTCCTTTGTATTTATAACATTTTTACACTTCATTTGGTGATGCTCATTCATGTGAAAAATCATCATTTTGGTGTTTTTCAACATGACTGTAGTCTCTAGAAGTTATGCCTATCAAATCCACTGCATCCTGCTAAGGCTCATCTATTGTGAACGATTTTGTTCTGATTTTATTCCTCCTTGATTGGACAAATTTTACTGCAGAATCCCTAACAACAAGCAACCTAAGCTCTTATTTCTTAGAGAAGTCCGCGATCTCCCATCTCTAACTCAGAAGCTATCAAATCCTTTTATGCCTCTGAAATCATCGTCCTCTCTTGTCTAATCAACCTCGACTCAAGAGAAACCTTCAAAATAGTCCCTCAGGAATGAGTCAGCATCCAAGCCTTAAAAATTTTAGGTTGCGAGCTAGCAACCAGATAGTTTGTGGTTAAGTTTTATGGTTATTGCCAGTTCGCAAGGTAAAATGTCTGAAGACGTGATCAAGATGCGAGCTAGTGACAAGTTGGTTTAGGTTTACATCGCGAGGTCTCTAGCTTTTTGGGTGTTAGCATTTTATGTTACCGAGCTGAAGATTGTTAGTGAAATTTCTTTGGTCGCAAGGTCTCGAGTTGGTTTGATGTCATACATTATAGCCATGAGAGTTAGTGAGTAACTCATTTCATATAGTTGTCATTAGCTCTCATGTTTTTTTAATGTTAGCATTTTTAGGTTACAAGCTAGCGACTAGACAGTTTGTGGTTAGGTTTAATGGTTATCGCCAACTCACAAAGTTAAATGTCTGAAGACCTGATCAAGTCGCACGCTTGTGAGTGAAGTGCTAGCAGTCAAGAGATAAATAGTTTTATGTTGGTGAGTACGCGACAAGGGTTAAAGTTACCACTATCTCCAAGTCACTGTGGTGATGAAGGCTTAGCATTTTCAGCTTGCAAGTTGGAGATAGAGAGAGTCGTAAGGGCTTGTCGCTAGGTTGTGAGATTTTCTAATGGGCAGTCTTCCAGGCAGAGAGTTGACGACTGTGTGCCACGTGTTTTAATTACTTAAAGTTAATATCTTGAAATCGCCAATATTTTATTTTTATGGTTTGAAAATAGGTTGAAATTGCCAATGTAAATATTTTTCTGGTTTTAAAAACATTACAATTCGCCCATGCAATTATTTTTTGGGTTTTAAAAACAATACAATTCTCTAGGATTTTTCACAAACTTTGAGCGATCATGGCTAATTCGCCAATGGAGATTATTATTTTTCTTCGTAAACTGCAAAAATTCGCTAGTAAAATTAAAATTTTCTTCGGAATTATACAACTTTCGCCACGTTTTTACACCTTGTCCAAGGGAGGGGTTTCTTAAAGTTTTCCCTACTTAGCATTATTGTTCACCATCTCATATGCACTATGAATACAAAGGCTAGAAATAGAATTCAGTCTATTTGCATGAGTTGATTTGTATCCTAGTACCATACTCACATATCTCACATTTATATCCTTAACATCATTCACTCTAAGTGACCTATTATCAAATGTGGATCCGGTTAACTCCATAACTCCCTTATTAGGTATTTTCTTGGTTTTATCAGGCCTACTACTGGTTGAAGGTAAACCAGTAACTGCCTTAATTGCTTCCCTGGTTATCTTGTAAAATGACTCTAACCACATGAACTCTCCATGGACTCTGCTTAATACAAGTCATACAACTTCCTTTGAAAATTCGGGAATGTTCAGAATCTCTACAAAACCTAAGTCTTCCACAATCTTATGTTTAGGTTGATCACACTATTTCCATCAGTAATAACCTCTTTAAATATTTTCTTCAAATCCTCTGTCCCTAGGTTTTCTATGTTGCAATGTATGTAGATTCTAGGGTCTTCTGCAAATGCTACACCTTTTGGAATTTTCAAAAAAGCTCTGACAGAATCATCCCGTTTTGCAATCTCGGGGATAATCTTAAACATGGGTCTAGGGCATTTGACATTTTCCACAATGATAGGTTTTGCAATAAACTCAGGAACAGAAGATGAGGTTGCCATTTCAAAGATAAATACCTCTTAACTAAATTTTTGAATGCCTGAAAATCACTTCGCAGCTTAGCCTTAGAATTCCCTTACTTAGTTTCATTCTCTCTAATTGTTTGAATGCTCGGTGAGTTCAAAATGAGGGTTTTCTAGTGCTTTATAGCCAAAAAGGTTCTTTAAAACCACATTAAATGCTCACTAGTTAAGTGAAAAATTAACACATCTGCCGGTAAAGAAGAAATGTATCTTCTCACCATCAACCGAGGGTAGAATGCATGATTTTCAACATGCTGCAATGCCCCCTAAGGATTATTCCTCAGTTAGATGAAGAGTCTCCTACCGGTGGAGTATTACTCTGTTCTATCGGTGCAGAGATAGTTTCATCAGTTTTCTGATCACTCTTCTTAATCCATTATTTTGAAAATTCTTGCTTTACTTCATCTACCTTTTCTTTGCCCTTCAAACTAGGTCCTTTATTGTTTGCCGGTGTATTCTTGCTTCACAAAATTTTGCAATATGTCCAATCTTGTTGCATAAATAACAAGTTACATTATTCCTCTGAATAGCCTTTCCATTATTCCTCTAAATAGCCTTTCCATATCTTGTCCATTTATTGTTAGGATTCCCAAAGATATTGAGAGGGTGGGGGGGGGGGGGGGGGGGTGAATTAGTATCTTGTCGGTTAACAAATTTTCTAAACTTATTAAGCAAATTGCATTCCAAAACAGTGTACCGATAAACCAGAAATAATGCAATAAATACGATCAATAACTACAACATAGAAAGCACACCATAACACAATATTTTTAATGAGGAAACTTGGTGTGGGAAAAACCTCAGTGGGATTTGTGACCCACAATATTCACTCACTGGCCAATAAATGAATATTACTTACAATAGGGGCCTGCACATGCAAGAAGGCCAACTGCCTAAAGCTCATTGCTTAATTATAAAAAGGGAAGTCTCACTGAATTACAAAAATGGATTATGCAAATCCAATATCATGTACTTCTTTGGTTCAGCATCTGCTATGCTAGGTTTAGTACTAGTTTAAGCTCATACAACTTCCATAAACCTTATTCCAAACTCTAACTTGTTATTTGCATGTTCGCATCTGCTATGCCAGGTTTAGTACCGATTTAAGCTCATACAACTTCCATAAACCTTATTCCAAACTCTACCTTGTTATTCGCATGTTCACATTTGCCTATAACATTCCATATATTCATTACATAAATGATCAAACAAGATCTCATACTTATATGAGTCCTATTACAATTCTCCTTGTCGGCTTACAAAAATATTTTACAATTAAATACAAAATAAAATCCTATCAGCTGGGGTGTCAGTAATCATCTTTGCCACTGCTGCTGCTTGTGTCGGTGCTTGTGTCGATGCCTGTGTCAATGCCTGGTGGTGCCATAAGATTGTAAGGTTGCCATCAATGACAATACCTTCAATCACCTACAATTTCTCATTAGAGTGTGCACTTTCCAACAATCTCCCCCTTTGGCATTAATGGCAACACTCATGAGAAAAAGGTCAAAATTGTATCCAAAAATGTGTTGTCCAAAAATCGGTCTTACCAGAACTATGTGCTCCAAAATTATATGCTCCCCCTGAGCAGATGATCTCTTTTGTCAATAATTTTTCTCATTCTACTACTCCCCCTTTGGCATCAATGACAATGGCTATCAGTCAATGTCAATTGAGTGTAGTTCTTGTTAGGATCCCTATAACTGATGGGTTACAATCTGATATAGATCTACTAATGAAAAATTCAAGTTGTTAGTGAACCTCTCACTATCCTTCAATGTTGCTTTTTTCCTTTGGATGGTACTGGTGAGTATATGAATTTTCTCTTCCGGTGTCTTAAGTCCTGGAACAAGAGCCTCAGAAATCTCTTTCCTCAAAGAGATGAGGATGTCTAGTTTTGGACCAAGTCTGCATTTGAGTTCCTTATCCTTGTGTTTTATTCTTTCCTTCTCCTTCTCCAATTTCTCAAGTTTCTCCTCAAAACCAGCTATCTCTTGTTCTATGAACCAATGATATTGTCAGCTATATCATTTATTTCTTTTTATGCTATGCTGATTTCCTTGTCAATATCCACTATCAGAAGATCAGTCTTGTAGGTGTCTCTGTATAGTTCCTATAATTTTGTTAAAGTTTTGTTTAGTGCCAATAGAAGGGTGTCAATGTGTTTCATGCACTTCTTTATTGTCTCTTCAAAGAATTTTTCTTTTTCCTTGTTCATTTTCACACTGAATGTCTCCTCATTAATCTGATCAACTGTCAAAAGATTGCTGGTGATGTACTTAGATAATGTGTCTAGTTGACTCAAAGAATCTTTATTTTCTACATTGCACTTGGGTGAAATCAATTTCAATAAAGGAATAGTGTCATCAATAGCCTTATATGCCTATGCATTACACTCTGTGATTTTCTTGATGGAATCCAGTAAAACCTCTGTTACATTTGTCGGTTTGAGTTTTGTTAAGGAGGAACTAGAAGATTGTCCAACTGCCTTAACAATTTGCAATCCACCAGTGTGAGTAACCTCTTTGCTTATGTTGACCTCTGGTAGGTCAGTTTGAGTCTGGAGGTCAGTTTGAGTCTGGATTTCTACTAGCAAAGGTTTGGGTTTCTCAGCTATTGTCGGTGGCACAATCTTTGTCTAAACCTTTTCCTCTTCATGTTTCTTAGAATGTACCTCTGTCGGTTTCTCTGTGCTCTCCACTTCCAGTTTTTTTGATTCTGTCTCAATGTTAACTACTGGTTTTTCTTTAAGTACCTTAGAACTGTCTATTGCCGGTATCTTAATAGATTTATCAGTAGCCGGTTGCTCAGTAGGTTTTTTAGTTTTTACATCTATGGTATCTATCTTTCCAGTATCCAGGGGATTAGTTGATTGTTCAGTGTGTGTTTCAATCCCAATCTCAATGTTCCCAACTGTATCCTCAACATTTGTCTCAACTGCAATGTTTTATGTCGGTGGCTCAGTTGCCACATCTCTTTTCTTAGTTGTTTCCTTATCAATCACAATTTTGACTTCTTGTGTGTCAATATTCATGGTATACAACACCTCTAAATCAGAATTAGGATCCTCATGTGTAGCTTCCATACTCTCCACATTATCTGTTACCAGTGGTGTATCAATAGTTTGTGCCAGTGGAGCATTAGAAGGAGGTGGGGGCAAGTTATTTGTTATTTTTATGCTCGGAGGGCCACCTACCTTGCCTTTACCTTTATCTTTTTCCTTTTTCTTTTGATAGACTTTGAAATTATTTGGTTGTTTAAGTTCTTCTTGCTTTTCCTTCTCTACAAAGAAGATATCCCATTTGTCCGCTGTCTCTTTAGTGATCTCATTTACTCTGCCAGCCATTAATGCTACATGTTGGTGACCAGTGGAAAATACAGTCCTGTTTGCTTCACTTATCAGTTCATCAATCTCTTCTACTAATCTTACTGGGTGAACTGCAAGTAGTTTCTCTACCTTAATCTTCTTATCTAGTTCCATAATTTCTAACCTTTTTGCATCTAACCTTCTGTATAAGTCACTTGGCAAGTCATCTACAACTTCTATCAAGAATTTCTTATAAATATCTAAGTGTAGGATAACACTATTTTCTATGCTTTCCTTTTCTTCATTAGTGAAAGTGTTATACAACTTGCTAACATTTGACAAGTTTCCATCTTCAGTTATTTCATTCAAAAGGTTGTCTAAGGGAGGGACAACTTGTTTTACCTTTTTCTTCCTAGGTGTTATTTTCTTTGTCGTAGGCCTTACTGCCTGTTGTTTCTATCTTGTTCTCTTAGGTGTAGGAGAGGGTACTGGTGAAGGTTTTCTTTTTCTTACTACCCTTTTGAATTCAACAGGTATTTCACTGTCAGAGGAGGTACCAATCGGTGAAAGATGTGTTTCTAGTTGTAATCCTTCTAAGTCACTTTACTTCATACTAGTCATATTCAATATATCTTCCTTGATTTCCTTTACCTATCTGGTTTCCTTTCTAATTGTTTGTTCTATTTTCTTTATTCATTTTTGTGATTGAAATTTGCTTTCATTGGTTTCTGCATTTCCAAATACTTCCTCTATTGGTTCTTTATGGGCTTCTAGAAGTGTTTTTTTATAAGTTTCTATTATGTTCTCGTTAGCCTCATAACCCATCTCTGTAACCCAAATTGTCCTCGGAACCATTGCCTCCATCTAGATTTCATCCTTCTTTATAACAAAACATATCTCATTTTGATATTTATCAACTATGGGTTGAGATAGTCTTTCTCTAATTTCCATTCTAGCCTTTAGTGCCTGACAGTGTTCAATTATGTTCTTCTCCCTTTCATCTCCCATGTTATTAAGAATATCCAAAAATTGTTTTCCTACCGGAATGTCAAATCCAAAATCCTTTCTACCAATACCGGGAACTTCCTTGGTGATATACAGTAATAGACATACAAGTAAGTTACCAAATTTGAATATGCCTTTCTTGTCACCCTTAAGTTTCTTCAGATTGTCTATTAGCTCATCTTTTAACCACTCACAAATGTTAATCTTTGCATTACTATTTACTAAGTCATAAGCACTCTTGATACATAAACTAGAAACAAAGTTTAATCTATTGGCATGTGTAGCTTTGTATCCAAGAATCATGCTAATGAATCTTACATTGATATCCTTTACATCAATCACTCTCAGGGATCTCTTGTCAAAGGTTGCGGTGGTTAGGGTCATTACAGTGTTGTTTGGAACCTTTTTAGTCTTGTCAGGCCTGCTACTAGTGGAAGGTAAGCCTTTCACTACCCTAACTGCTTCTTTTGTTATCTTATGAATGGAATCTAGCCAAAATAACTCCCCATGAACTTTGATCAATACAATCCTTATAACCTCTTTCAGAAAATCAGGAATGCTAAGTATCTCCACAAAACCTAGGGTTTCAATTATCTTGGGTTATGGTTTTACGTTACCATTTTCATCACATATTACTATCGTATACATATTCATAATTCATCAACACCTAGTTCTTCAATATGACAATGCATGTAAATTCTAGGATCCTCAGCATAAGCAACTCCTTTGGGTATTTTAAAAAATGCTCCTAGGGTATCATCCTTCTTCGCTAATTTGGGAATGACTTTAAATACAGGCCTAGGGTGTTTAATCACTTCAATTACTATAGGGTTTGCAATGAATTTAGGTGCAAAGGAGGAAGCTATTGTATAAATACCTTAATCTACCTTTAGGTTTGAATGCTTGAATGATTTGCTTCACTTCTCGCTATGGATGCCTTTGCTCGGGTTTTTCACACTCTAAGGAAGTTTGAATGCTCGGTGAATGAAAAAGAGTGAAAAACACTGGCTTTATAATGTCATTTCTTTCAACTACCACATTAAATGCCTACCGGTTAAGTGAAACTTAACACATCTACCAGTAAAGAAGTAATTCAACTTCTCACCATCAACCAAGGGTAAACTAGCATGTTTTCCAATTCGTTACCGTACCCCCAAAAGGATTTCTTTTTAGTTAGATGAAGAATCTCCTGTCGGTGGAGTGATACTCTATTCTACCAGTGAAGGAATAGCTTCATTAACATTCTGATCCGACTTTCTAATCCATTGTTTTGAAAATTCTTGCTTTACTTCTTCAACCTTCTCTTTACCTTTCAAAATGGGTCCTTCGTTATTTTTCGATGATGCCTTCTACAAAATTTTGCAATATGTCCAATCTTGTTACAAGCATAACAAGTCACATTATTTTTCTAAATAGCTTTTCCATATCCTATGCCGGTATGTGTTCTGCATTGATTAGATAAGTGTCCAAATCTTCCACAAACATAACATCTTACATTCATTCTATAGTTTTTTGAATTATGACCAATTTTGTTGCATTTAGAACATTGACCGGTAGGTGCATCGGTGTTCTGATAGTTTCTAGATCTACATTGATTTTCTCTATGACCATACTTGTTACAATTAAAGCATTTCCCATTAAATTTGTAGGTATTAGGTTGTCTTACCGGTTTATTGTGATCATGATTGTTTGCAGTACTGGAGCTTTCACCAACTTCAAAGCCAAGACCATTAGTATCTCGATTAGGTTTCTGATTTTTTAGCATGTCATCAAGTTCTTCTAAGCTTTTCTTGAATTTCTCCTTGTGTTGACTCGCAATAGCCAACTCATTTTCTAAGAAATCTTTTTGTCTCATGACTTCAGTTTTATCATGCTCCAAGTGAATCATAGTTGTTTTCAATATATCATTTTCATGATTGAGTCTTAGATTTTCATTTCCAGCATCATTGATTCTCCTAGTCAAGTCATCTTCATTCTTCTTTCAGTCTTCAATGTCTTTACAAAACCTCATAGTCATATCTTGCATCTCATTCCTCAAGGCCATGTTTTCTTGCTTCATCTTGCTTACAAGATCATTAAGAGTTTCTTTTTCATCATCATCACTCTGTATCTTCTTATGAAGTTATCTTCTTTTGTTCCTAGCAACAGTGATATTTTCTTGAAGTCCTTGAATGATTTCCTGTGCAACCTTCAAATCATCTTCAAGTTTCATATTTTTCAAATTTTTTGCATCATAATCTGCAAGAGTTGTTTCCAGTTGCTTTCTCAAGGTTTCCATCTATACCGGTGTTAGAATCTTCCTCAAGCTGCTAGGCTTTTGAAAATAGAGGACCAGGCTCTGATACCAATTATTAGGATTCCCAAAGATACTGAGAGGGGGGGGGGGGGTGAATCAGTATCTTGTCAGTTAACAAATTTTCTAAACTTATTAAACAAATTGCATTCCAAATAGTGTACTGGTAAACCAAAAATAATGTAGTAAATAAGATCAATAACCACAACATAGAAAGCACACCATAACAAAATATTTTTAACGAGGAAACCCGGTGTGGGAAAAACCTCGGTGGAATTTGTGACCCACAATATTCACTCACTGGCCAATAAATGAATATTACTAACAATAGGGGCTTGCACATGCAGGAAGGCCAACTGCCTAAAGCTCACTGTTTAATTACAAAAAGGGAAGTCTCGCTGACTTACAAAAATGGATTATGCAAATCCAATATCATGTACTGCTTTGATTCAACATCTGCTATGCCAGGTTCAGTGCCAGTTTAAGCTCATACAACTTCGAAAAACCTTATTCCAAAGTTTGCCTTGTTATTCGCATGTTCGCATCTACCTATTACATTCCATATATTCATTACACAAATGATCCTACAAGATCTCATACTTATATGAGTCCTATTATAATTTTCCTTGTCGGATTACAAAAACATTTTACCATTAAATACAAAATAAAATCATGTCGGCTGGGGTGTCGGTAATCATCTTTGCCACTGTCGGTGCCGGTGCCAATGCCTATGCTGGTGCCTGTGTTGGTGCCATAGGATTGTAAGGTTTCCATCAATGACAATACCTTAAATCACCTACAATTTCTCATTGGAGTGTGCATTTGCCAGCATTTGTATCTCCATCAGGTTTCTATCTTTTAAGCATGTCATCAAGTTCTTCTGAACTTTTCTTGAATTTGTCTTTGTGCTTATTTGTAGTAACAAACTCATTTTCCATAATTCCAACTTGTCTCACAAGCTTATCTTTATCATGTTGCATATGAATAAGATCTATCTTTAACATATCATTTTCATGACCAAGTCTCAGATTTTCATTTCCAACATCATTAAGTCTCCTAGTCAAGTCTTCTTCATTCTTCTTCCTGTCTTCAATATCCTTACATAACCTCATAGTTATATCTTACATTTCATTCTTCATATTACTGTTTCCTTGTCTCAAATTATTTGCAATATCTCTAAGAGTTTCCTTTTCATCACCATCATTCTGCATTTTCTCATGAAGTTCCTTTCTCTTATTTTGTGCTATAACCAGATTTTCTTGAAGTCATTTAATGAATTCCTTAGCATTCCTCAGATCATCTTCAAGTTTGATATTCTTCATTTTTTATTCATCAAAATCTTCAAGAGCTCATTCCAACTATTTTCTTAAGTTCTCCATTTGTACAGGTGTGAAAATCTCGCTCAAGCTGTTAGGCTTTTGCAAATAGAGGACCAAGCTTTGATACCAATTGTTAGATTCAATGATAGTCCCAAAGACACTGAGAGGGGGGGTTGAATCAGTGTCTAACCAGTTTACAAAATATCTAAACTTATTGATAACTTTGTTGGCATTTCAATAAGGATATTGAGAAGGTTGCTGGAGATTGTTGATATAACCGAAGAAGGATGATTATTGTCTTTATAATATTATTTTGTCATTGATGTCAAGAAATTGATTTTTTTGATTCAGCATGATGTTGCCATATCTTGAGAAGTATGTTTTGATGAGTATTAAGAGGTCGGTAAGTGACACAGAAAGAATTTGATAATGAAGGGGAATAATAAGTTATTCAATGGGCAACTATTACCGAGTTAGACAATGATGAGATCATGTTGTTTTGATTGTTTTGATATCCTACATATGTTGTTGATTATAAGTTTAATACTGTACTATGTCACCGAGCAAAGAACCTAGTCGGTAAACCCTAAGGTACCTAGTTGGTAAACCCTAAGGTTATAGATATCGGTTAAAGAAGGCAGAATGTCTACCAAGTGAAGTTCAGTATTAACCAAGTAACAACCGAGTTATAATAGATCACATTGGATGGATAAAAGCATTATTTAATGAAGGATGTTGATGAACTGGAGATGAATAAATGATTGGTATGTCACGCAAGAAGTATGTTAAGGATCTACGGCAATGGAAAATAAAGAGGAAGATCTATAGCACAGATTGAACTGCAATAACCTAGCACAAGTTCCAAGGAATGAATGCAAGTTCCAAGCCGAGGTAAAATGTTTTAGTGATCGAAGGATGCATTGAACCTAGTCAAGTTTGATGATCTGATGGCTAAGATTGATCATGTGAAATGTGATCAAGGAGATTAAGCAGTTAGAAATTGTTTATAAATAAGGAATTGTTGATGAACAATACAGGCACGCAAATGTATGCATTGTGATGCTACAGGAATGTTTACTGAGCTCAGAAGCTTGAAGATCTGATTGGAGAACAAATTGAGAAGCCCTACAAGCCCAACAAGGGACAAGATAAGTCTTATGACAAGATTGTTTTGAGTAATAGAATCTGCTTTAGCATTTCAGATGTGAAGTTGTAGATATATTTTACTACTATTATTTATTTTGTAAGTGATAGAAAATCTCTTAACCAAGTGGACCTAACAATCTTATTTGTAAACCCTCTACCAAGGTAACATTCTAAATGAGTGTTTGAAATCCTTTGACAAGGTCACTTCTAACAAAGTGCAAGACTCTAACAAGTCTGAGGGAAATCCCTTAACCGGGTCACATCTGGCAATGTGTTTGTAATCTTTAATAGGATTAGCTTTTAACTGAGCATACTCTAGAAGGGTATATTTCTTAGTGGGTCCGAAATCCCATAGTGGTTTTTCCCTATTTGGGTTTCCAAGTTAAATCTAGTGTTATATGTGTTGTGATGTTATCTGTTCATGAGTTTGAATGTTTTACAGTTTTGGTTATGTATCCAGAAGTATAAGCTACTGAGGTTGAATCTGTTGAATATATTGAAGATTAAGTTTGTATGATTCACCCCCCCCCCCCCCCCCCGCGCTCATCTTATTACTTTTGGCATCTGAGCTTTACAAACTTTGCAACCCAAAATAGTACTGGTAAATAAGAATTATTGCAGTAAACAGAAATAATAGAGACAACATAGAAACACATCATAACACAAGATATTTAACAAGGAAACCCAGTGTGAGAAAAACCTCAGTAGGATTTGTGACCCACAATATTTACTCACTGGCCAATGAATAAATACTACTTACAATAAGGGGCCTGCACATGCAGGGAGACCAATAGCCTAGAGCTCACTGCTCAATGAAGAGTCACACTAACTACAAAATGGATTATTAAATCCAATACAATGTACTACTCAAAACAACATCTCTAATGCTAGGTTCAGTACCGGTTGAAGCTCAGATAGATACCTTATCCAAAAACCTTCGCTGCCACTAAACAATTATTTTCTACCATACATATCTTCTACTCTCATCTCTTCTACTCTCAAAATGACTTATAAGATCTCATACATATATGAGTCTTGTACAATATACCATGTCAGCTTACAAAAGATAATTATATTACAATAAAGAAAAGTTCATCCCATGTCGGTTGGAGTGCCGATATGCTTTGCTGCTGATGTAATCTGAATGTCAGTGTATGAAGTTTATGATGTCGGGCATGTAGAAACGAATTGCCTGTGAGTTGCTAGTTGGTTTCCATCAATGAGAACATCAACTATTCTCATAAGAGTGTAGAATGCCAACATTATGTAATAGAGCATAGAAGATAGTGAAAGGATATTGTAATAAGGTTATGTGAGCGAATATCATTCGCCGACAAGGTTTTTGGTTAAGGTTTCTGACCGAAGTTAAACCAGTACCGAACCAAGCATTGCAGATGCTATTTTGAGCAGTATATTATTTTGGATTTAATTATCCATTTTGTAGTCAGTGAGACTCTTTCATTGAGTAGTGAGCTCTAGGCTATTGGCCTTCCTGCATATGCAGGCCCCTATTGTAAGTAATATTTATTCACATTGGCTAGTGAGTAAATATTGTGGGTCACAAATCCCACCGAGGTTTTTCCCTTACCGGGTTTCCTCGCCAAAATATCTTGTGTTATGGTGTGCATTTATGTTGTCTCTATTATTTATCTTTACTACATTATTACTTGTTTACCAGTACATTAATTTGGGTTACAAAGTTATAAATAAGTTCAAATATTCCATCAACCGGTAAGACACTAATTCACCCCCCCCCCCCCCCCCCCCATCTTAGTGGCTTTGGGGTTATCATTGCATCTAACAATTGGTATCAGAACCTGGTCCTCTATTTACAAAAGCTTAATAGCTTGAGGAAGATTTTGAAACCAGTACCGATGGAGAATTTGAGAAAATAGTTGGAAGGAGCTCTTGAATATTTTGATGCAAAATAATTGAATAATATCAAACTTGAAGATGATTTGAGGATTGCCTAGCAATTCATTAAAGGACTTTAGGAGAACCTGGTTATAGCACAAAACAAGAGGAAGGAACTTCATGAGAAAATATAGAAACATGATGATGAAAAGGAAACTCTTAGAGATATTGCAGAGAAGTTGAGACAAGAGAACAACAACATGAAAAATGAAATGCAAGATCTTACCATGAGGCTATGTAAGGATATTGAAGATAGGAAGAATAATGAAGAAGACTTGACTAGGAGACTTAATGATAGAGCAAATGAAAATCTAAGACTTTTTCATGAGAATGATATGCTAAAGACAGATCCGATTCACATGCAACATGATAAAGAGGAGCTTATGAGACAAGTTGGGATTCTAGAAAATGAGTTGATCACTGCAAAGGAATACAAAGACAAATTCAAGAAAAGTTCAGAAAGGCTTGATGACATGCTGAAAAGATAGAAACCTGATGGAGATATAGTTGGACTTGGATTTGAACATGGAGAAAGTTACGAGACTGCAAACAATCAAAATCATAGCAAATCGGTAAGACAACCTAATGCTTATAAATTTAATGGGAAATGTTTTAATTGCAACAAATTTCGTCATAGAGAAAATCAATGTAGATTTAGAAATAATCAGAATACAAATTTACCCACCGGTCAATGTTCCAAATGCAATAAAGTTGGTCATAACTCAGAAAATTACAGAATGAATGTGAAATGCTATGTTTGTGGTAGATTTGGACATTTATCTAATCAATGCAGAACACAAACCGGTCAAGGATATGGAAAAGATATTTAGAGGAAAAATATAACTTGTTATGAATGTAAAAAGATTGGGCATAGTGCAAAATTTTGTAGAATCAAGACTATACTGGAGAACAATAAAGGATCTAATGAGAAGGGAAAGGAAAAATTAAGTGAGATTGTTGGTGTAAATAATTATTCATCTTGGATATTATTACACTATATTTAAGTTTACTTAGGAAATGCATTTCATAGTAGTTTGGATATGAGACACTTGGGTGTTTGTGCCACATTGGGATAGTGTGTGTAGGAGAAATTCCACCTTTTATGGTGTTGATCTTGTTACTACTTTATCATAACCACTTATTGTGGAGTGATAATTCCACCTTCGGTGGGTGATCCACCTCATGTGGAATATTTTATTGTTTCTCCTACCTACCCACACCTATTTCCTACCTACCCTTGTTTCTTATTGAGCCACATGTCATGTTTGTGTGCTCAGATATCCATATAGCCTTGCCTATATAAGCAGGCTCATCTACATTGTATGTAACACTTCATGATCCAGTTGATCAGTATTTTCATCTTGATAGAATACAGTTTATTCTTATCATCTATTTTGTTCTCTCTTATTTGTGCTTTTCATTGCCTCTTGATCTTGGCAAAATCTCACATGGTATCAGAGCCATTAGAGTGTCATTGGTTTGCCAATTGGGAGAAATTTGATGCTATTTGGGGTTTGTATTTTGGAGCTTTCTATTTCAGGTTATTATTCAAGCTTGATGGGTCAAATCTGAGGTCAGCATTGGATTGAGGAGGTCCAAGAAAGTCAGTTTTGCCTTTTGTTTCATCCAAATCAGACTTCGGAAGCCAAATCTAGAGGCATTTGAAGTTTGAAGCCGCGGCGGAAATTTTCCAGAAATTATAATTTTGTAGGCAATTTTCAAATAGCGATATCTCACTCATTCGAACTCTTTTTTTTCGAGCAAGTTTTTTTTTTTTGGGGTAGAATTTCGGGAGCTGTACAATGGTGCATGATTTTTTGGATTTTCGGATACATTTTTTTCAGAAATCATGAAATCCCGATTTTTACAACTTTGGAGGCTTCATTTGGGCTCATACGGACTCCTTTTCAGGTGTCATTTTTTTTAAAGTGCATAATTTTTCATCTACTTTCATAATCTGCTATCAGTTTTCAGCAATTTTGGGTAGAAATTGTACTTTCATCATATGGTCTTATTTGGCCAATTTGGCATTTGTATTGCATAGATCTATCTTTCTGATCTTTTGCTTTGTAGTTCTCAGCCTATTGGGGCAGTTGTAAAACAAAATCAGAAGTCCACCTTGCCCTTTTTTGCAAGTGGCCTATTGTACACACACTACATATTAAAGTGCCAAAATCATCATTTATTTATTTATTTATTTTTTTTTTTGGGGGGGGGTACTTTGATTGAGTGAATTTGGGGGGTGTCTCTTGTGCTTTTGTGCTCTTGTGTTCCTTCCTTTTTGCTGCTATGGGTTCTTCTAAGTTTCCTCTATTAACTCCTCATAATTATGCTACTTGAAAAATTGATGCATGGAGTAAACTTATGTAAAAAGGACTAACTCATTATATTGATGGAACTATTGTTGCTCCCGCTGGTCCTAAGGTTGATCCAATTGGTCACTTGGATTGGCTCACTAAAAATATCATGGAAATTGTTACCTTAAGAAAGTATGTATCAAAGGATCTCATTTTTCATATTGAGAAGTGTACTCTAATCAAGGATGCTTGGAAAAAGTTTCAAGACTTGTATGGTCAAGTTGATGAGATTAGGGGATATCGGATTGATAGTGATCTCACCATGTTAGATCCAAAGAACTTTGATACTATACAAGATTATGTCACTAAGGCAAATGAGTTGAGGGCACAACTCAAGGATTGTGGCATTAATAAGAAGGATACTCAATTGATCTTCAGCTTGATGGGTAAGCTTCCACAAGAATATGCAGCATTTTTTTCTATTTTCCAAACCCATAGGATGACAATGGGTTCAAGCTACACAATGCCTACATTTGATGCTTTCACTGAAATGTTGATGATGGAATAAACTAAGTTGATAAGCATGGGCATTCTTAAGGCTTCTAAGTCTCAAGCATTAGTGGCAAATCAAGGGAACAAAGGAAATCAAGGAAAGGACAACTCAAACAAGAATAAATGGCAATCAAAGCCTAAGGACAAAGCATCATCCTCTCCACAACAAGGAGATTCATCCTCTTCCAAGAGGGATAACTCACCAAAGAGGGAGAGACCTACTTGTGCCTATTGTAAAAAGTTTGGTCATGAGGAGCATCGTTGCCATTCTAAGAAGATTGATGAGCTCACACATATCCTCAAAAATAATAACATTTATTTGCCTAATGTCTACAATAAGGATGATTCATCAACTTCCACTTCCTCATTTTGCCAAGATCACACCTCTTGTGATGGTTTGGATTTTGAGGAGAACTTTGGGCACTTGAACATGGGGGTTCTCACATGTGACCCCGTTGTTGAGCCTTGTATTTCATCTCCTCATATTGATATCACATCACCTATTTCACCTGATGATGTGGATAATATGACAGTTTTTCCTTCATGTGATTCAGTGCAACAGGATATCCATTGTCTTCCAGCTTCAGATTCATGGGATGATTACTTGATAGACATTGCAGGTTTGTTTGTGGAATCCTACATTGCATATTTGGGAGACATCATTGATGACATTCATCTTCTCTTTGATGACGATGATCCTTCTTCGATTGTTGCAAGGGAACAAAATGACCCTCTTGTTCATTCTCTACATGATCATTCTTTCGAGGTTGACATGATTGTGGATACTTATGTACAACAATTGGAGGAGGTCTCTTTATCTTTTGAGGAGACATGTGAGTCTTTTGATATTGTTCTACATTCATCTCCACTAGATCTTGGAGTGCCTTTTTCAGTAGTGTGGCATAGTTTACCACCTTTGGAGGGGGTATCTTTCAACATTGACATGGGGACACTTGAGTAGTTTTCAGAGATTCCATTCATCATGAGTTTTTTTCATACATCTTCCCTTCATGATTGTGGAGATTTCATGGATACACCTTTGGTTTTGTTTCTTCCTAAGGGTAGGAATGTTGTTCGATGTTCGTAGAGTAGTCTCTTCATACATAGAGCTTCTATCATTGGTGCAGATTCCACATTGAGGGGGGGCTTCCTAGTCTCTCTTCTTCTTATTCTTCTTATTCTTCTTCTTCTTCTCTCATATTGGGGGGACTTTTTCCTTCACATACTTCTATGAGATTTCTTTGTATCTAGATTTCATCTCTCTTTTGGGGGAGGGTTTTTTCCCATTGGGTTTTTCTCTCTTTCCCTTCTTTGTGAGAGATTTAATTGCATTAGTTTGCATGAATTTGCATTTGTACATGGGTACCTAACATGGCCTTGTAGTTGGCACCCATCTTGCATTGCTTAGTTACATTGTAGACTTTAGTGGATTCCCCTCAGTTGCACTTAAGGGGGGTGTTGGTGTAAATAATTATTCATCTTGGATATTATTACACTATGCTTAAATTTACTTAGGAAATGCATTTCATAGTAGTTTGGGTATGAGACACTTGGGTGTTTGTGCCACATTGGGATAGTGTGTGTAGGAGAAATTCCACCTTTTATGGTGTTGATCTTGTTACTACTTTATCATATCCACTTATTGTGGAGTGATAATTCCACCTTTAGTGGGTGATCCACCTCATGTGGAATATTTTATTGTTTCTTCTACCTACCCACACCTATTTCCTACCTACCCTTGTTTCTTATTGAGCCACATGTCATGTTTGTGTGCTCACATATCCATACAACCTTGCCTATATAAGCAGGCTCATCTACATTGTATGTAATGCTTGATGATCCAGTTGATCAGTATTTTCATCTTGATAGAATACAATTTATTCCTATCATCTATTTTGTTCTCTCTTATTTGTACTTTCCATTGCCTCTTGATCTTGGCAAAATCTCACAGAGATAAAGCAAGAATTTTTAAAATAATGGATTAAGAAGAGAGATCAGAGAGTTGATGAATCTATCTCTACACCGGTAGAAGAGAGTAACCCTCCACTGGTAGGAGATTATTCATCTGACTAAGAAATAATCCTTAAGGGGTATGGCAACAAATTGAAAATCATGCACTCTACCCTTGGTTGATGGTAAGAAGTTATATTTCTTGTTTACTGATATATATGTTAAGATTTCACTTAAGCAACAAGCATTTAATGCAGTTGTTGAAGAACATTTTGGTTATAAAGCACCGAAAAACCCTCATCTCAATCCACCAAGCATCCAAGCATTCAAATAGCGTGAATTGAGAAAAGGCATTTTAAAGGTGAAGCAACAAAGATCTTTTAGGGCATTCAAGGATTTCACAGTCAAAAATTATTTATCTTTCGCAATGGCATATTCATCCTCTGTACCTGAATTCATTGCAAACCCCACTATTGTAGAGAATATTAAGTGCCCTAGACCCTTGTTTAAAATCATTCCTGAGATCGCTAAGCAAGATGATTCCATCAGAGTCTTTTCTAAGATTCTGAAGGGAGTTGCTTTTGCTGAAGACCTGAGGATTTATATTCACTATAACATAGAGAATTTAGGGATTTGAAAAACATGTACAAAGATGTTATAACTGATGAAAAAGGTTTAGTCAAGCCGGAGCATAAGATTGTTGAGGATTTAGGATTTGTTGAAATTATGAACATTCCTGAATTCTCAGATGAGATAGTTCATCTTGTACTGAGAAGAGTTCATGGGGAGTTTATGTGGCTAGACTCTATTTTTAAAATCACTAAGGAAGCAATCAAGGCAATTATTGGTTTACCCTCAACTGGTACTAGGCCCGAAAAAACAAAGAAGATACCAAACAAGGGTGTTATGGACCTAACCGGAGCTACATCTGACAATAGATCTCTTAGGGTTAGTGATATCACTGATGCAAATGTAAAATATGTGAGCATGGTATTTGGATACAGTGTTACTCATGCAAATAGGTTAAATTTGTTGGCATTACAGTAAGAAAGATTGTTTGCATTTCAATATCAGGAGATTGTTGATATTCAGTAAGGATATTGAGAAGGTTGTTGAAGATTATTGATATAACTGAAAAAGGATGATAACTATCTTTATAACATTATTTTGTCATTGATGTCAAGAGATTGATTATCTGATTCAGTATGATGTTGCCATATCTTGAGAAGATTGATTTGAAGTGAATTAAGATGTCGCTAAAAGACACAGAAAGAATGTCATGAATAAAGGGAGAAATAAGTTATTTAATGGGCAACTATTACCGAGTTAGACAATGATGAGATCATGATGTTTAGATTGTTTTGATATCCCACATATGTTGTTAATTATAAGGTTAATACTGTACTATGTCACCGAGCAAAGAACCTAGTTGGTAAACCCTAAGGTTATCGATATCGGTTAATGAAGGTGGAATGTTTACCGAGTAAAGTTTAGTATCTACTAGGTTGCAACCGAGTTATGACAGTGCACATGGGATGGATAAAAGCATTATTTAATGAAGGACAATGATTAGCTGGAGATGTATAAATGATCGGTATGTCGTGCATGAAGTTTGTTAAGGATCTATGGTAAAGGAAAATCGGCAGGAAGATCTACAACGCAGATTGAACTGCAATAACCTTGTGCAAGTTCCAAGAAAGGACTGCAAGTCCTGAGGTAAGGTAAAACATTTTCAAATCGAAGGATACATTGAACCTAGTCAAGTTTGAAGATCTGATGGCTAAGATTGATCATGGGAAATATGATCAAGGAGATTTAGCGATTAGTAATTGTTTATAAATAAGGAATTGTTGATAAACAATGTATGCGAGCAAGTGTATGCACAAGGATGCTACATAGTGATTACCAAGCACGGAAGCTTGAAGGCCTATTTGAATAACAGAGTAGAAATCCTAGTAGAGGGATAGATAAGTCTTATGACTTGATTGTTTTGAGCAAATAAGAATATGCTTCAGCATTTTAGATGTGAAGTTGCAGATAGATTTTTATTACTGTTATTTTGTAACTGACAAAAAATCTCTTAACCAAGTGGACTTAACAGTCTTATATGTAAACCCTCTAGCAAGGTAACATTCTAAATGAGTGTTTGAAATCCTTTGACAAGGTCACTTCTAACAAAGTGAAGATCCTAACAGATCTGAGGGAAATCCCTTAACCGGGTCACATCTAGCAATGTGTTTGTAATCTTTAATAGGATTTACTTTTAAATGAGCATACTCTAGAAGAGTATATTTCTTAGTGGGTTCGAAATCCGATAGTGGTTTTTCCCTATTTGGGTTTCCATGCTAAATCTGGTGTTATGAGTGTTATGATGATTATGTGTTTATGAGTTTGCATGTTTAGTAGTTTTGGTTATATTGCTGAAGTATAAGTTATCAAGGTTGAATCTGTTGTTTTTATGGAAGATTAAGTTTGTATGATTCACCCTCCCGCTCTCAGCTTGTTAGCTATTGGCATATGTACTTACATCAAGTATCAGAACTATCAAAATTTTGTTTCTAGATTGTGTATACATAGTGCATATGAAATGGTTAAGAACAATTCTAGAATTGACATCTGTGAGTGGCTTTAGGATGAACTGCTAGATAACTTGAAGAAGATTAAGGGTGATAAGAAGGGAACATTTTATTTTGGGAATCTACTTGTTTGCTTAATGCTTTACTTCACAAAGTAGATACTCAACATTGGTCACAAGGACTTTGCATATGACATCCCTATTGGTAGACATATCATGGAAGCTATTACTGACATAGGTTCTAACAGTGATGACATGGTAAAATCCTATTTCAAAAAATTTCAAACCAAGATGAAGGCTAGAGAAAGGATACCGCAGAGTATTATGGATAAGTATGACAAGCAAATAAGTTTTGTAATAAAAAGAGATGAAACCTGGATGGAAGTTGTTACTCCTATAACTATTTGGATAACGGAGATAGGATATGAAGTGGATCTGAATATTCTTGAAGCTTATGCAAAGGCACTTCTTGATGCACCTAGGGAACCGTCTAAAGAAATCTTTGGAAATGCTAACACAATTGAGAAGGTGGTTGGTATGCAAAAATAGAGAAAAAGATGAGAAAAATTCATTAGAGATGCATCCAAATTAGTTGAGGAAGTTAAGGAAAATGTAATGAACATAAGTGGTATTTCTGCTAGTGAACTTGAAGGACTGGAACCGGTAGCTCATGTTTCTCCAGTTGTCACTTCTTCCGATATAGACTGTGGCAAGGCATCAGAGTTCAAAAGAGTTGAAAGGAAGAAGAGGAAGCCTTCACTAGTACCTTCTCCTTCTCCTTCTCCTAAAAGGACAAGAACATTAAGGAAGAAACAATGAGTTGTAAGAGAGCCCAAGAAGAGGTTAACTCTGAAGAAGAAACAAGAACCTAAGGCACCAGATACCCTTACACCGGAGGATCTGGTCAATGAAATTACACAAGAAGGTAATCTCAGTAATGTGAATAAATTTTATCATTCTTACAAGGATTATGATAAGGACACAATAGAGGCAAGAATTATTTTGCATCTTGACATCTACAAGAAATTTCTTATTGAGGTTGTAGATGATCTGCCTAATGACTTATATTTGAGGTTAGAGGCTAAAAGAATGTCAGTTATGAAATTGGATAAAAAGTTAAAGGTTGAAGCATTGTTGGCGGTTCACCCTGTTAATTCCAGGGAGGAGATTGATGAACTGATTTCCGAAGCCAACCAGTCAGTTTTTGTGAGTGGTCACTGACAAGTTAGCCTAATGGCTGGGAGAGTGAAAGAAATAGCAGATGAAACTACTGACCAATAGGACATATTTTTTGTTGAAAAAGAAAAGAAAGAAGAAAGGGATAGACATAAAATGGATAAGTCTTTTGTAAAGGTATATCAGAAAGATAAAAGTAAAGGTAAAATTGGTAGTGTACCTATTATAAAGGTCAAAGATAACCTTTCTCCACCAACACAGGACACCCCACCAATAACTTCAGGGACATCGATACATACAGACAGTCAACCGGAAAATAAGGCTAAAGAAATAACACATGATCTGGATTCTGAAATTCTTTTTACCATGAATGTAGATACACATGATTTTAATATTGTTATGGATAAAGATACTTCAGAGGTTAAGACAAGTCATACTATGAATATTGAGATCTCTGAGTCACCAATTAAAACTGCTAACTCTCAAAACATTGAAATATCGACATAAACTAAGAAACCAAACACTGAGAAACCATTTGAAGCAGAGGTACATACACAAAGTGATAAACTAACAACAACTGTAAATAAAGAGGAAGTAAATGGTGGAAACAAGGAAGAAATTGTTAAGGTAATTGGTCAAGTGTCTAATGAAAAGAAAGTTATTACAAAATCTAGCACATCCATTGGAGATTTCAGACCTACAAATGTAACTAATGTACTTTTGGATTCAATAAGGAGGATCATAGATTGCAATGTATTAACATTTAAGCCATTGATGATACATTGCCTAGTTTGAAAATGATTGCATCGGCATGTAAGATAGATCATATTGATGGTTCTTTGGGTAAATTGGACGCATTGTCCAAATTCATTGCTTCAAATGTTCTAACTATAGATAAGGTTAATGAAGAAACTATTAAGGAAAGGGTGAATAAAGAAAAAGGTGAATTCTTTGATAAAACTATAAGGACTGTATTGAGCATATTGATTCCTTATTACCAGTACTTAATTCCACAATTTTGGAATACAAAAAACTGTATAAGGAATCCTACAAGCCTCACCACCTGACTAAAGACATTGATGAGGAGATTAAGAAAACATAGAAGGAGATAGATGACATAGTAGATAATATGATAGGTTCTTTGGAACTTACCTCAATTTTTTAACAAGAAATGGTAGTTTTTGAGAAAAAGACTGAGAATTTGGAAAAAGAAAAAGCAAGGATAAGGATGAAGGGCCAAGAGCTGAAAAACAAACTTGGTCCTAGATTGGACAACCTTATAACTTAGTAGCTTGAGCTATCTAAAGAAACAATTCAAGGAGAACGATCACTGAAGAAACATATGCATTATCTGACCGACATGATCTAGTAGACTAAAACCATTATTTCTGATAGCAACAAATTCATGTAGAGCCTGAATCTAATTTTGGCAGATATCTTTCAAATTGTAAACAACCGGTTACAAGATATGAGGTAGATTTTTGTATTCTTTGATTATTTTTTACATCCTTTGTCATTGATATCAAAGGGGGAGTAGTATAGAGAAAAATGCACAGAAGAAATCACTTGCTTAGGGGGAGCACACTTTTTTTGAGGATCAGTTTTGGACTTCATGTTTGGACAATAGTTTTTGGATTTTTCTCATGAGTGTTGCTATGAATGCCAAAGGGGGAGATTGTTGGCATTCTGCACTCACATGAGAATAGTTGATGTTGTCATTGATGGAAACCAACTGGTAACAAGATTCTATAGGTTCACCGGTGACACTGACATCATCTACCAGTACCGGCAGGCACAACAAGTTCATTCACTGACAATGAAGCATACTGACACTCAGGCCGACATGAGACAAAGTTTTATTTATGTGAATTGTATTGTAATGTAATTAATTATTTGTAAGCTGATATGATGTATTGTAAAGACTCATATATGTATGAGATCTTATAGGTCATTTTGATATAGAAGATATAATGCATAGAATAAACATGATTATGTAATAGATCATAGAAGATAGTGAAAGGATTTTGTAACAAGGTTATGTGAGTGAATATCATTCGCCGGCAAGGTTTTTTGTTAAGGTTTCTGACTGAGCTTAAACCGGTACTAAACCAAGCATTATAGATGCTATTTTGAGAAGTACATTATCTTGGATTTAATTATCCATTTTGTAGTCAGTGAGACTCTTTCATTGAGCAGTGAGCTCTAGGTTGTTGGCCTTCTTGTAAGTAATATTTATTCATATTGGCCAGTGAGTAAATATTATGGGTCACAAATCCCACCAAGGTTTTTCCCTTACCAGGTTTCCTCACCAAAATATCTTGTGTTATGGTGTGCATTTATGTTGTCTCTATTATTTCTCTTTACCGCATTATTACTTGTTTACCGATACATTAATTTGGGTTGCAAAGTTATAAATAAGTTCAAATATTTCATGAACTGGTAAGACACTGATTCACCCCCCCCCCCCCGCCCTCTCAGTGTCTTTGGGAGTGTCATTGCATCTAACAGGTCAATCATTACAAAAAATTTGATCAACTTCTTACACACAGTCCCAAAAGTAATCAAAACAATCAAATTGACAGGTATTGTCTTCATACCTTTAAACACTGCTTTAATCTCAACCCACCAAATGTTGTTTATATTTTTAACTATTTGTTGTATCTATAGATATTAAGGATCAAACAATCATAAGAGCATTTCAATATAATTTTCTTTTGACATCATTGACAAGAGATTGTAACAATCTCCCCCTTTGGCATTGATGTCAAAACACCAAATTATCAAACCATTCAATATTCACTAAACCAGAAGTTGAAAACACTTGATCATTTCAACATCAACATATCTACAAAAAATTTGAATTATTTGCATCTAAGTATCTACATTTGCCAAAAACATCTGCCAAACAAGCCAACCAAAAAAAATTTCTTCCTATTTGAAATCAATGACAAAGGGTGGGGAACAAAAAAGAAACAAAAAAGAAACATGATATAAACTCCCCCTAGGCAGATGTTTTCCTTTCAAAAGACTTAGAGAGAACATAAAATATCAGGCTTCCATTTGTGTTGAAGCAAAATATTATTAACTTTCTCATTACCTTTTACCTCTCTTAGATCATAGATATTGTTCATTGTTCTTTTCCCTTCAACAAACAGCTTGCCTGAATCAAATTTTTTGATTTCACACATGTGAGCATTAAAGTTCACAAAACATCCATTATCAGATAACTTGCTGACACTTAGAAAATTATACTTGCGGATCTCAACATACCAAACATTACATGCTTTGAAATTATCATTAATACTTATAGAACCTTTACCTTGAATCTTGTCGGATATTGTTGCTGTTAGGAAATGTTGTTGTCATTGATGTCAACATATTCCTTTGTTTGGTGTTTCATTGATTGTAGAGATTTGATCTAGTTGGTTTATCTATTTGATATGCTTAATCAACTAGAGATACTTGATTCAATGTTAGTTTCATGATGATATATGGTGATTTGATCGAGTTATGGATTCTAGTACGAGGATTGGTTTTTTAGTGTTCAGTGTTGTAGTGTTCCGGTATTTGATCCATTGTGCTCTAGAATGATTGTATTTTGAGTTGTATATTTGGGAGAGTGCTTGGTATGTTCATGTTTATCTTCCATTCAGATGGTTTGTGATTTGGTGCTCCATAAGTTATCTTTCTAATCCCAGTTGTTGTTGTTTGAAGTGTTCTTGAGTATCAGCGTGTCAATCAATGAAGATTTGATTAAGTGGTGTTGGTGTAGATATTGTGGATGGTTCTAACATTCTTTTTGGTGTTTCCTAATCATGTCCTATTTTTTTTTATGCTCCACATTGATCATTGTGTGCATTATTGAGGATCTTATGGGTATTCGTTTTATGCGACAATTTTGGTGGTGTAGCATGTTGCGGATGATCTTGGCAAGATTTTTGGTGGTGTTGCATGTCCTAGGATTTGATTTAGGTCCATTCTATGTTGTCTTGGCATTGTATTGGTCTGATGGTTGATCTATGTATCGTGTGATGTAATTTTATAATTGGGTCTTGAGGGCTGAGCCAACCTTGTAGTCAAGATTGATGATCTGTATAAATGGGTGTTATATTCATGTAATTTGGATATTGATGGTTGTTATATGTTGTGTCTGCATTATCAGAGAGTGATGTATGTGTGAATAATTGAATTCATATTTCGGTGAGAAGTGTCAAGTAGGTATTGTTGCAAGGCAGACAAATGTGCTTAACAAGAACTATCATCGGGCATTTGAAGATGTTATTCTTTCAGTTCATATAAACCGTATTGTTGTTTGAATATTCTTGTAAGGTAGTGAACCTTCCCTGAGTGTTGTAGCATTCCGGGTTATTATATTTTGAGAAGTGGGCTCTAGGAAGTGTGCCTAAATGCATGTGCATTCCCCATTGTAATATTACGCATACTACTATAGAGTATCATCTTATTATGGGTAGGTTCCCACTATGGTTTTTCCCTTAACTGGGTTTTCCACATCAAAATCTTGGTATTATGTGTGTTGTTGTTATTGTACTTATATTTTTACTTGCCACAATTTATCATATTAGAATTTATTCTTAAAATATTTAATTCAGTGAAAACTGATTCACCCCCCCCCCCCCCCCCCCTCTCAGTTTTCCTTCATTGTTGTTGCCAACAAATTATCACCAAACTGAACTGCACCACATTTCCAATTGGCAAAGGTAATAAACTTACTCTTATCACCTATCATGTGATTTGAGAAACCACTATCTATGATCCAAATATTATGTCTATTTGCACAAGGAGAAAACTAGGCAACCATGGAAGTTTCTGACTTCTTGTCTTGTTTCTTTTTCCATACTTTCTTTGTATCTGTCTTGAAGAACCTATTCTCAGCCCTTTTCTTTTTTGAAAAACCCAAATAACAATTTCTTGCAATATGACCAGCTTTCTGATAATTAAAACATATTATATCTAAATCCTTCAAGGAATCAAAAGAATTTCCACTGATGAAATTAACATCCCTTCATGGCACAACTCTGCAATAAACAACTTTATGACCAAAGTAGTTGCAAAGATTACAATAGCCATGACAAGAATAATACTTTCTCATTTTCAATCTTCTAGTAGGAAAATGAAATTGTGAATACCTTTGTTGTCTTGGAACTCTAACAAATTTATTACTTTTTTATTTGTCATCAGAACTTTGACCTTGTTCAAAACCAAAATCAGATGCATTCTCATTTGATATTTGTTTAGTTAGCATTTCATCTAATAGGTTAGAGCTTTTAACAATCTTTTATTTTTTATCAGACTCACTTATATTATTCTTGATCATGTTGTGAAGCAACTAATTTATCTTCTAGAACTATACATTCTTCATATTTAGACAAAATTTTTGAATGCATTACCCCTTCCCTTTTCCTACCTTCTTCAATTTCACTTTTTAACTTGATGATCATCTGATTTTCTTCTTCAAGGCCTTTCTTTAGAATTTCAACTTATTTATATGTTGAAACCTTGTGTTGAGAGCTCTCCTTCTTCAATCTATTGATTTCTTCAATAGAACATAGTAGTTCTCCTTCAAGATTTATTTCACCTTCTTTGACATCATCTTCATCACTCTGATTTGGTGAACCAATTTCCATGAACAATACTCCACCATAAGATTCATTTCTATCCTCTGAGTTTAAATTTTCTTCATTAACACACAAAATTTTCTTCTTCTTCAAGAAATTTCACTATTTGTAGAAAGGTTTGCCTTTATTCTTCTTCTTGAAATCTTCCTCATTGTCTTGATCATTTTTGGTATAGGGACAATTAGCAACAAAGTGTCTAGATTTTGCACAATTGAAACACTTGAGGGTTAGTCTATGTAGACACTTAAATTTGGTTGATCAATTTAATGAGTTCAAATCTCCTACGTCACTTGTATTAGTTGAATAATTCATGTTATTCAATTAAAATCAAGTATTCCCTAAGTATCTTGTATTAGCTGAATAATTCATGTTATTCATTTATAATCAAGTATCCCTTTTTGAATAAATTAATTAATGAAGCCATGTCTCATATGTAATTAATTAATTGATCTCTTAATTAATTAATCCTCCACTTTTCCAATCCTTGGATTAATTAATCAAATTAATTAATTCTCCTTTCCTAATCCCTGAATTAATTAATAAAATTAATTTTTCCCCTTTTCAATCCTTGAATTAATTAAATCCTCCCTTTCATCCCCTTATTTGAATTTAATAATTCAAATATTCCATTTAAGTCACATGTCTCCTAACTTTAAGTACCCTTCAAAGCTAACTTATAATCTAACCTAAGGGATTATAACCAACCCTATCCACCTAACTAACCTTATCCTCTCTAACCTCTCCCCTCACATGTATGTGCACATTCCCTAATTTCCTAAATATTAGGAAATTGAAAACCAATTTTGGGTGGCTTCCTCCCAAAATGGACATGTGTCCTTGAGGACACATGTCAAGCCCCTTTTGACATTTGTCCCTCTTGGGGACACTTGTCCTTCTTTGTTGAGCCATAAGTGTGGAATCTCATTCTCCATAGCATTCTTAGGAATGCCACTTGTCCTCCTTGAAGACAAGTGTTGCATTTCCACAATCCCTTCCTCTCCTCCCAATTTATATTTAGTCCCCCCTCTTTTTCAAGCAAATCATCCACCTTAATATAATCATAATCTCATAATGCAACATTTTATCCACTTTTTGCATATCTGTACCATTATCATGTCGAATTTCATACTCACATCCTATCATCTCATCATCATATCTTGAATCCAAATTGCATAATCCTGCATTACAGAGCACAATTGAGTATGTGCTACATCACCAAGCACACATACAACTAGAGAACAACCAAATCAAAGGATATTGGTTTGTGTTTAATTTGTTATTACTTGATGTTTTTTAATTTCCTTTTAGCAACGTTCTCAATCTTGAGGTGTTTGAGTGAATTTCGTGTTGGCTTAGATTTCTCAATTTAGTTTTTCAATATTTTGTATTCACACACGATTTCATCCACACATTTTCCCTTTGTACTTTATAAAACCCCTTTTAAGTTTATTTTTAAGTTTTGGAAGCTCTTCACCATCATCACTATCTAACTTTGAACTTTCTTCTTTTGCCTTCCTTGTTGCTTTGAAGGCATTTTCTCTTTGGGTAGTTCCTTCATCAACAATTCTCATCTCATAAGTAGTTAGTATTCCATAGTAATGAATAGTAAGAGTTTTAAGATCCCTACCTTCTTCTATAGAAGAATTATTAGCATTATACTTTTGAGGGTAATAACCTTAATACCTTCTGCACAACTGCTTTTTCCTCCATTTTTTCTCCAAGGCCTTTAATAGCATTCACTATCTCATCCACTCTTAACAAATACTCTGCTATTTGTTATTCTTTTTTCATCTTCAACTCTTCAAACTTGGCTTTGTATGTCTGCAATTTTGTCTACATCACCTTATCATCTCCTTCGTAGATTCTTTTCAAATTGTTCCATAACTCTTTGGCTATCTAATATTGCCTAAACTTCACAAACTTAGTACTAGACAATCCACAAAGAATAGCAATCTTTGCCCTAGCATTGTTTTCATAGTCTCTTTTTTTAACATGATCAGTTATAGTATGATTTGGCACAATATATCCGTCTACTACTGACATCCGAACATCAAATCCAAGATAAGACAAGTAAATCTCCATTCTTATGCTCCAAACAGCATAACTGTGTTGGCATTACAGTAAGAAAGATTGTTGGCATTTCAATATCAGGAGATTGTTGATATTCATTAAGGATATTGAGAAGGTTGTTGAAGATTATTGATATAATTGAAGAAGAATGATAACTATCTTTATAACATTATTTTGTCATTAATGTGAAGAAATTGATTATCTGATTTAGTATGATGTTGCCATATCTTGAGAAGAGTGATTTGAAGAGAAGTAAGATGTCGGTAAAAGACACAGAAAGAATGAGATGAATAAGAGGAGGAATAAGATATTCAATGGGCAACTATTACTGAGTTAGACAATGATGAGATCATGATGTTTAGATTTTTTTGATATCCTAAATATGTTGTTGATTGTAAGGTTAATACTATACTATGTAACCGAGCAAAGAACCTATTCGATAAACCCTAAGGAGGTTAGTTGGTAAACCCTAAGGTTATTGATATTGGTTAATGCAGGCGGAATGTCTACCGAGTAAAGTTTAGTATTTACCGAGTTGCAACTGAGTTATGATAGTGCGCATTGGATGGATAAAAGCATTATTTAATAAAGGAAAATGATTAGCTGGAGATGTATAAATGATTGGTATGTCATGCATGAAGTTTGTTAAGGATCTATGGCAAAGGAAAATTGACAAGAAGATCTATAGCGTAGATTGAATTGCAATAACCTTGTGCAAGTTCCAAGAAAGGACTGCAAGTCCCGAGGCAAGGTAAAACATTTTTAGATCAAAAGGATACATTGAACCTAGTAAAGTTTGAAGATCTGATGGCTAAGATTGATCATGGGAAATGTGATCAAGGAGATTTAGCGGTTAGCAATTTTTTATAAATGAGGAATTGATAATAAACAATGTATGCGGGCAAGTGTATGCACATGGATGCTACATAGTGATTACCGAGCACAGAAGCTTGAAGTCCTATTTGAATAATAGAGTAGAGAACCCAGTAGAGGGACAAGATAAGTCCTATGACTAGATTGTTTTGAGCAAATAAGAATCTGCTTTAGCATTTTAGATGTGAAGTTGCAGATAGATTTTTATTACTGTTATTTTGTAAGTGATAGGAAATCTCTTAACCGAGTGGACTTAACAGTCTTATTTATAAACCCTCTAGCAAGGTGACATTCTAGTTGAGTGTTTGAAATCCTTTAACAAGGTCACTTCTAACAAAGTGAAGATCCTAACAGATCTGAGGGAAATCCCTTAACCGGGTCACATCTAGCAATGTGTTTGTAATCTTTAACAAGATTTGCTTTTAACCAATCATACTCTAGAAGAGTATATTTCTTAGTGGGTCCGAAATCCCACAGTGGTTTTTCCCTATTTGGGTTTCCACATTAAATCTGGTGTTATGAGTGTTATGATGATTATGTGTTTATGAGTTTGCATGTTTAGCAGTTTTGGTTATATTGTTGAAGTATAAGTTACTGAGGTTGAATTTGTTGATTTTATGGAAGATTAAGTTTGTATGATTCATCCCCCCCTCTCATCTTGTTAAGCTATTGGCATCTGTACTTTACATTAAGTATTAGAACTGTCAATTTGTATGAGAGCTTTGGACTCCAGAAGAAAAGTTTAAAGCTACTTGAGGCAAAGATCTGAAGATGTATAAAAGGGATGCACCGAAGCTAAACAAGTCAAGTTTCTCCACATATCAGGAAAGGATGAAGTTGCATTTATTAGGAATTGGAGAATATGAAACATATTATTTGGAGAATGATTACATTGCACCGAGAACCAACCCTATGACCTTGGAAGAGATAAAGGCAAAGCAAGAACATATTCAAGCTATGATTGAAATAACATCAGCATTGACCGACTCAGAGTTTAATGATCTAGAAGGCTGTAATGATGCAAAAGAAATGTGGACTAAGCTCATATCTGTGTATGGAGGTGATGAACATGTTCAAAGAGCTAAAGTAGATAGTCTAAGAGGACAACTTGAATCCATGAGAATGAATGAAGGTGAGAACATAACCCAATACAGTACAAGACTAATGGAGATTGTCAATCAAATTAAAGGAGCAGGTGGAACTATTGAAGAAAAGGATATAATGAGTAAGTTGTTGAGAACCCTTCTTCTATCTTATGCTATTTGAGTCTCTGCAATCAATGAATTGAGATCTATACCTAACATGCCAGTTTCTTTAGATGCTACTATTGGTAAGCTACATGCATTTGAGTTAAGTAATTTTGATAACAGTGGGTCTTTGGTAAATAAAGTAGAATCTGCATTTAGTTCTTTTCATATTACCGAATCTGATGATTACAATGATAGAACGAGTAAGTACTCTGAAGGGAATCATAGTCGAGCAAGTGAAAGATTTTGTAAGAACATGGAAGAAGTGCACAAGCTGTATGAGGAAATCAAGAAGCAAGAAGCATTTGAAGCATTATTAGCTAGAAGGTTACCGAGAGGCAAAGATAAGTATATAGGAAAGCTACCTTTAAAATGTTTCAATTGTGATAAAATAGGACATATGGCTTCTAACTACCCTGACAAGAAATCTAGTGAAAAGAGAGAATGCCGAGATAAAAGGCAGAAAGACAACCAATATAGAGGACACCAAGACTTTAGAAGGATAGATAGAAAGACATGTCTAGTAGCTGATGAGGAATCCAATGATGACAAATCTGATGAAACTGATACTGAGGAAGTTGTTAATGTGGCTATTAAGGATGGATCTGATGAAGAAAGGTATGAAGAAAAATCCCTAATATCTCTGTAGACACCTAAAAATGGTCAACGCTTGCGGAGTCATACTTTAACATTTGCGCATTGCCTCATTTTAGGTTTTTGCGTTGCATTAACATTTCTCCTATGATTCACACTTGGTCTCTATCATTTGCGAACATCGAGTCATTCTTCTACATTCTTCAGTTGTTTCACTCTCAAATTTGGTCTTGTCGACAATACTCTCCAGTCATGATTTTAATTGATCTTATCCTATCACATCAATGTGCGTGCTCATTTGTCATCATTCTAGACATCGTCGATCCTAATTAGGGTTTTGTTCTCTTATCAATCTTGTTGTTTAACGATCGATTGGTCATTGGTCATTGTCATGTTCGATCTTGTCAATCTCTTATCAACTTGTCAATCTCATCGTTTTACAATCGATTTGACATCGATCGTCATCCAATCTCAATCAAATCATTTATCAACACTGGTCATTTATCAATTCAAAATCATGATCGAATCAATATCAACAATCCTTTGTCAAGACCTAATTGTCATCCTTGTATTTCTAATTCATCTTCCAAGGTTTTATGATTTATTCATTTAATCTTGTTTGGCATTTTCCCTCTAGGTTAAATAATTTATTTATTTATCCTAAGTCTTCTTGTCACAATTAAATGTTTATTTAATTGGCTAATTAATTCCTCCTATTTTTGTAAATTAATTAATGAATGAGAAATTATTAATTAATTTACCTAATTTGCATCAATTTCCTAATTTCCACCTATTTTCTAATTTCCTAATTTTAATTTCCACCTAATTAATTTCTCTCTAGTTCTCCCTATTTTTATGCTTCAGTGGAAGCATGAATTTCTCATGCGTCATACTCTTGACATAGCAAGATGTCATAAGCCTCTAGTCTTCTAACCTTTGCATTGGCAATATGTCATAATTCATGACATAGAAGGTGTCATAACCTTCTTCTTTCCACTCAATTTTCCTATTTTTGAAATCAATTGCCTAAATATCAATTTCATGCTAATTTGATCCATCTCTCCAATTTGTCTATAAATTGGATGAATTTCTTCAATCAAATCCCCTTGATTCTTGATCCCTAATCAGACTATCGAATTTCTAATCAATCACGCTTTGAGTACTTTTGAGCAATTTTCTTACCGACTTGCTTTCAATCATGTATGTGCACTTGTAGGTGAGATCCACAACCAAACTATTTGGAGAGGAAAGAAGAACAATGGAGCCACATGAAGGAAGAATTCATATCCACATCTGGTTTGTATAGTATTTACTTTGAATGTTTTATCTTTATGTCTCTATTTAATGTGTTTAGGATAGATCATTGCAATTGTGCTTTCGTGATTGAGCTAATGATTAGTATGTTTATATTGTTTGTTTTGATTTCCTATTTCCTAAGCTACATTAATTGGTGAACCTGACATGAACACTAACCATCTAACCCCTTAACTGTGTTTGTGAGTGCTTTTGAGTTGATTTGCAGGTTAAAAAAACCCAAAAACAGGGTAGTGAAGGGTTTTTTGGGGACTTTCTGCGCCTGTGTAAGACAACTTGCACCTGTGTCAAGCAACCTGTGCTTGTGTCATGGCTTCTGCGCCTGTGTCATGACTTCTGCGCCTGTGTCAAGACTTTTGCGCCTATGTCATAGCTTCTGCACCTGTGTCATGACTTCTGCGCTGGTGTCATGACTTTTGCGCCTGTCATGACTTCTACGCCTGTGTCAAGACTTCTACGCCTGTGTCAAAACTTTTGCGCCTGTGTCATGACTTCTGCGCCTATGTAAAATCCAGAACAGAGGTAAAAAAAATAGTGTTTTACTTAAAAATTTGTTTTGTTTTTGCATTCTGTTTTCTGTTTTTTGGTTTTTGGCATTAATTATCTATGCAACATCTTGACATACGCATGGCAAAGACAACAAATGAAACTACTAACATGTTTTATGTAGAATCAATAGTCAAAGAATAAACACCTCAAACTTCTAACTTGGGTTTTGCAGGTTGCCTTGGAGAAACAACTAAACTTGGTGTTTGTCATTAATGTTTTAGGCACCTAGTGATTTCTAAATAGGTTGGAAAGAATATGTTTTTTCTTTGATTGTTGAGTGTGACATTGGAGTAGGAGAGTATGCTCTCATCCTTCTTAGGGTGATCAGAAATCTAGATCTTCGATACCATACTCGTGTCTTTGATTGTTTGTCACCTTTAGAGGGCCTGCCTTCCCGATCTTTTGCAAGCAAGTGATAATCATGAGAAGGGAATGACCCAAAGTGAGTATGGCTAGAATACCTTGGCATTCTAACTCACTATAAAAAATACCCAATGAGCAAAATCTTTGAAGGAAGGGTTACGTGGGAATTGCAATTACTTGGGAAGTGATGACCCTTGGACTCTTTCTCATATCAACATCTAAGTAGGGCCTCTTGGTCTAAATTGTGCTTGCACGACTACATTTGTTTGGTATCTTGATGGGCTTAATGTCTCAATCACGCTTGCATGACATCAAGGAGTAACGCTTAATAGAAATCCTTACTAAACACCTTGTTTTTAGAGGCCAAAAACCCTTCTAGTTGCTTGAGAAGGACAAGTTTGGATACTTGGAAGAGATACTAAGTTCGCCATGGGGAGATTTCCATGGGGACTGATGCTTGGCTACCCTGAGAAGTGAGTGCCGTGGAGGGGAGCCCATGGGGTCAAGCATCTATGTATTCTCCTTGAATCCCATAATGAGTCTACCTCTCAAGTACCTAATGTCCTTGCCTACCATAAGAAATGTGTGAATGAGCATGATTGTCTTGAGTCTAAGTTAAAATATCTTGTCTTCTTTGCTTGTCAAAAGTTGAATTGCATCTCATTTCAAGAACAAGGCAAATTGATTCAAAACAAGGTTAAACATAAGAGCATTTCATCCAACAAAATTCAAATACACCTTCAAACATGGTTGTCAAATATTTTTCAAAATCTTGTCTCAACATTCATGTCACTTAGATTTAGGTTCATCCTAGGTTTGCATTTTGCAAAGTCATTTGTCAAGTACCAAGGTTAGGTTCCACCTAGGTCATACTCCTTTGCATATCAATAAGAGTCATCCATTTGCATATGTACTCTTTCATTAAAGTCATACCATTGTCATACATTGCATACCCTAGGTCTCTTCATTAAGCTTAGGTCATTATCATATCATATTAGGGTCATTTGCATAGTAATTGTCCCTTTGCATATAGTGCCAAAACTAGATTTTACCATACTTGAGTAATCCAAATCTTTGAATAAACCCTAAGTCATTGTTAAGAAGTCTAGACCTTATCAAACCTTTGTCTTTTTGTCATCACTGTCATTTTGGTCAAACCTAGCTTAGTATCCAAGCATATAGGGGAGACATTGTCATTTTGTCCTTTTGTCCTTTGAGGTCTAGACATCATTTCAATTTCCTAAGGGTCTCTTTTAGATCTGCATTCCAAAAAGTTTGTCCAAAATCTTGAAAAACAACCAAAAACATAGATTGCATGCTCGTCTATCTAGTTTGCATTTAGTTGCATATCATACATTATCCTTGAAAAATCCCAAAAACATTGCATAAGTGACATGTCTATTGAAACAAGGTTCCAAGCACCAATGATGCAACAAAATTTGACGTATCAATCGACAATGCAATCGAATTTTAATCCAAGGAAATCACAATTATATCCAACCCAACAACAAGGCAATATCGATCAAACTCTTTATGATGAAACAAGTTCCAAATACAAAAACTAGAGGAGAAACTAGCTCAAGAAAATGAGATATTGGAACAAAGAGTGAAAAACATTGCGAAGAATAGATCACAAATGTCCAAAGTGTTTCAAAAATTTCCAGGTCAAAATCCAAAGATTGAGCCAATTGATGTAAGATCTCTTCTTGAACGATCAGACATACCAGCTCTCCTCTCCCAAATAGAGATGATGAAACAATTTCAAGAAAAGAGACAACATCAATTTCAACATTATGTGCCTCCACAACAAGAACAAGAAGGTGTTTACTATCAATCAGACTTTCAACCATCACAACCAATGGTTCAACCAATTGTTCAACAGCTCGAACATTTCCAATAGACACAACTAATGGTCCAACATATACAACCAACACAACCAATGGTCCAATCTCAACAATATGTCCAACTGACTATCAAGTATCAACAACAAACTCAATGGACAACTCAGTATCAACAACAACAACCAAACATTAAAAAACAAAGGTTCCAACACACACCAACCTAAGTTTCAAACATGTCAGAGCAATTGAACCAAGTCCAAAATCAAAACAGGACATCAAACCAAGACCAACTCCTTTCCAAACAAGTTCAAATTCCAGATACAACTATGTCAAAACCTCGAAAGAAAGGTGGCTTTATTGCAATGATCTTAAGGAAATTACCAAGTGAGTTCTTCTAAGAATATCAAGATAATACACTTATGTCTAGCAATGCCTCATCCCCCCACAAACAAATTGACTCTCCAGTGGCATCTATCCCTACACCTCTAGAAGTTTCACAAGAACCTTCCATATTGTCCTCATCAAATAATACACCCAAGGATGAAATTATCCAAGAGCTATCCATAATTGATTGCCAAGATAATCCAATTCATGATGCACATCCTTGTCATGTTTCAAAAATACAAGACCCAATGCAACCATGCACTTTATTGCCATTACCTGTTCTAGAGGACCCCATTCGAAGTCCCTCTTCCTCATGTTCAAGCATTGATTCCTTGCTAGAATCCATCACAAATGTTCAAAGTGCATTTCCTTCATGCCAAACCATTGATCCCTTGTTAGAATCCCTCGTGCATATCCAAGGTCCAACCTCATGTCAAGAGGATAATTTAGAGCACGAAGAAATGTGTCCTAAGGAAAATCAAGATCAAGATCCTGAAACCTTATCATCCCATCCAATTGTTGACCAGGACTCCATGTTCCCAGACACTCATGATGATTCCCATATTCTTGTCCATCCTATTCAAAGTCCTATTGACACTCCATTCCCCAAGCAAGATCAAGATATTCCAGTTCATCCAATCCCAAACAATCCCCTTCCATTTCATGAAAACAATGTCCTTTCAAATCCCATTGACATTCCACTTCCTAAGAAAGATCAAGATATCCCTTCCATCCTTTCTGATGATCCCATTGAAAGTCAAGAGCAAAGTACCTTTAAAGAGGAATCCAATGATTTTCCTCCTTGTCAAGATCAAAGTCTCCTTCCAAGTTCATTTCCAACACAAGGCCCTATCATTCCTTCAGATCCTCCACAAGATCCACTTGTTCCTCCATCTCCACATCCTAATCCAGCATATCCACTCCAAGATCGTATTTCTTTTGATGATCCCATTATTTCTCCCATTCCATCTCTTGAAGAGCCTGTCATTGAACCATGTCCACTACACAATTCTAGTCCCCCTCATGATCCTAATCCCCTTCATGATTCTAACATGTCAGTGCAAGATGTTCATGAACCTTCAACATGCATAATGGGTTCTTCCACTTTGGTGCAATCTGATCCACTTCAAGATCTCATTATTTCTCTCATATCATATCCACCACATAATGGATTCGCGTCTTCTTCCCAAAGAAAAGAGTATCCTACAAGTCAAGATATTCATAAAGGCAAAGGAGTAGACCTTCATAAGCAAGAATCCCTTTATGTCAAAGAAGATCTTAAGGGTCATGTCTACACAACTCACTCTCAAGACGTTGGTATCCCTCCATCAAAATCAAAACATATCCCTTCCCCATCATCCCTTCCATTTATCTTAGGTCCTTATATCCCTTCCTCCTTTATGCAAGGTCAGCAAAGGCACACATCCTTGAGTAAATTTCATCAATCCAAAAGAACTCCATTTCATTCATATCCATCCATGCATTCCTTTCCCGGTCCAAGCAATTTGGATGCCAAGTATAAAAGTCATAAGTCTAGAAATCCACATGTATTCAAGGATCAACATGTCCAATATAATCGACATGTCAAAGAAAAGAACAATATGATCTATAAAGAAAAAGATATATCCAAAAGGCCACAAAGGCCCACTGAGCAAAATAAAGCAAAGTCAAAATTTATATGGGTTCCTAAATCCCTTGTGCAAGCAATGCACTCCATGGAATCACAAAAGCATGAAAAATCAAAAACCATGTGGATCCCTAAGCGGCTCCTTGAAACACAAAAGCCTAAAGAAACATCCAACTTGGCATCCAAAATTGCTATTCCTCCATCCAAACCTTCCAAGTCTGTTCCTCCATCACCTTCTTCATCCGTTTTGGGCCCTTATGTCCCAAAATCCATAGCCTTTCCTTTGTCAAAATCTCAATATCCAAAATACATCTTTCCTCCATTAGTCCATCACCCCTCAAGGTGTGTGCCAATGTCAATCTTGCCAACATTTCCATCCACTGAAGCCCAATTTTTCCAATACCCTATCCATTATCCAATGCATATTTTCCATCCTTCGATCCCTTGGATCTAATCCTTTGCATAAATCCTTGCCTTAGTTTCATCTCATTTTCAATGTCCTTATCCTACCAACGTCTTTGAGCATACTTTTAAAGGTCATGGTCCATTTATTTCAAGGCTACTATCCAAACAAAAAAGACACTTGAGTCCTTCTTCCATCCCCTGTCATGTGTCCATCTTCTCTTGAAAAAGTCAAAATACAAAAAAAAAAAAAAAAGTGAAAAAAAAAGGCAAAAAGAAAAAAAAAGTAAAGCAAAAATAATTCGTCCACTGGTGAAAACCTGGCAAATAGGTGCCTTGGGCAAGTACCATGATGAAAACCTGGCAAATAGGCGTCATGTGTAATTTATGAACTTCTTGCACACCACACTTGGGGGCAGGTTTCCTCCTTCATATTATATTGCCCTTCATTATCCTATCAAACTCATGTCATACTCCTTCATATCCTATTGCTCTTCATTATCCTATCGAACTCATGTCATACTCCTTCATGTCCTATTACCCTTCCTTGTCCTATCATCCCTCATGTCCAATTTCCCTTTCCACATTTTGATCTTGACAAGGCTGAGGATCTTCATGAGCATCATGCATCTTGTTTGCAGCTTTCAGTCTATCATAGCTTTTGTTCATTTATCCATTTGCTTATTATAACCTTTCATCCATATTCCCTGGCTTATTGCAACTTTCTGCCACTGTCCCTTATCCATTCTTGGTCTTGCTTATCCTATCCATATCTTATCACTATCCATACACTCTTTTTCATTCCTTGATCTTGATTTGACATAAGGACACAAAATTTAAACATATTTTTCAAAAACCTCTTAACATGTCCCTCATGCCATGTCACTGCTTTACATTGTCATATCCAATCTCTTGTCCCATCACGCAATAGCCCTTGGAAATTGCATCCATATTGTCTCCACGATAAAAGGCCTTTGTCTTCCCTCTATCCACCATCATTTCAGAAAGCCTATTTATTCACCTATCATATTCCTTGCCTTGCTAGACACTAGGGGCAAAATCTTAAAAATCAAATAATGTCCTTAAAAAATCTCTTAAAAATTGAAAAATGTCCTGAGAAAATCCCTAAAAAAATCAAATAAAGTCCTGAAAAAATGAACAAAAACATTTCAAAACATTAAAATCCAAAAACAAGCATTTTGCAATAAATAACCCCTCTGTGCATAGACAGCTCACTGAGTATACATCCAATGACTCGCAATCCAACGTTGTGCTTTCATGAAATCATGCATTAATAGATGAACTTTTAAATCAAACTAGACATTCCAACTGATCAACATTGTCATATCAATCAACCTCAAAATCATTTGTCCTTGGCACATTATCATGGGTCTTATACAGGGTGTGGTATACTCAAAACTAGACTATGTCCTGTCTTAGACAGGGTATCACATGTCCTGAAACCAGACAGCATGATCGTCCTATCAGCACTTTCAACTTTTGACAATGAAGATCAAGATGTTTGTTTGATTTGTTGGAATTTATTCATTTTATCTTTTACTGATTTATCTTTGGCTTCGATCATGTTCCTATGTTGCTCGATGATGTCACTAAGTGATTTAGAGTGACCAGGATGGTTCATGGTCCGTTTCTTTTTGGTTGTGATTGTTGTTTGTCTGTGATGTGTCTCTCTTTTGCAAAAAGGGTTGCATTTCAGCTCTGGCCTTCAATGCCATGATGCTACGCATCCATTTTGCCACATCAAATAAAGGTTTTCACCTACTTATGTGCATTTGTGAAAGAAAGTTTTCCTTCATCTCTAACTGTCCTCTGTCTAATTTCTGCTTACCAACATTTCTTCTGTCAGTCTTGTCAATCTGTTTGCTCCTATCATTTTCTATCATTCTTATCGATCAATTGGCCTCTTTTCTGGACATTTCCGGCCAATTCCTCAAGGGGGTATGCATATGTCATTATCATTGTCTGGGGCATTTTCATTATTGTTCTTTGAAACAATGCTTAAAATCGCATTGTCTCAAAGAGGGGCAAAATGTAGACACCTAAAAATGGTCAACGCTTGCGGAGTCATACTTTAACATTTGCGCATTGCCTCATTTTAGGTTTTTGCATCACAATAACATTTCTCCTATGATTCGCACTTGGTCTCTATCATTTGCGAACATCGAGTCATTCTTCTACATTCTTCAGTTGTTTCGCTCTCAAATTTGGTCTTGTCGACAATACTCTCCAGTCATGATTTTAATCGATCTTATCCTATCACATCAATGAGCGTGCTCCTTTGTCATCATTCTAGACATCGTCGATCCTAATTAGGGTTTTGTCCTCTTATCAATCTTGTCGTTTAACGATCGATTGGTCATCGGTCGTTGTCATGTTCGATCTTGTCAATCTCTTATCAACTTGTTAATCTCGTTGTTTTACGATCGATTTGACATCGATCGTCATCCAATCTCAATCAAATCATTTATCAACACTGGTCATTTATCAATTCAAAATCATGATCGAATCAATATCAACGATCTTTTGTCAAGACCTAATTGTCATCCTTGTATTTCTAATTCATCTTCCAAGGTTTTATGATTTATTCATTTAATCTTGTTTGGCATTTTCCCTCTAGGTTAAATAATTTATTTATTTATCCTAAGTCTTCTTGTCACAATTAAATGTTTATTTAATTGGCTAATTAATTCCTCCTATTTTTGTAAATTAATTAATGAATGAGAAATTATTAATTAATTTACCTAATTTGCATCAATTTCCTAATTTCCACCTATTTTCTAATTTCCTAATTTTAATTTCCACCTAATTAATTTCTCTCTAGTTCTCCCTATTTTTATGCTTCGATGGAAGCATGAATTTCTCATGTGTCATACTCTTGACATAGCAAGATGTCATAAGCCTCTAGTCTTCTAACCTTTGCATTGGCAATATGTCATAATTCATGACATAGAAGGTGTCATAACCTTCTTCTTTCCACTCAATTTTCCTATTTTTGAAATCAATTGCCTAAATATCAATTTCATGCTAATTTGATCCATCTCTCCAATTTGTCTATAAATTGGATGAATTTCTTCAATCAAAGCCCCTTGATTCTTGATCCCTAATCAGACTATCAAATTTCTAATCAATCACGCTTCGAGTACTTTTGAGCAATTTTCTTACCTACTTGCTTTCAATCATGTATGTGCACTTGTAGGAGAGATCCACAACAAAAACTATTTGGAGAGGAAAGAAGAACAATGGAGCTGCATGAAGGAAGCATTCATATCCACATTTGGTTTGCATAGTATTTACTTTGAATGTTTTATCTTTATGTCTCTATTGAATGTGTTTAGGATAGATCATTGCAATTGTGCTTTCGTGATTGAGCTAATGATTAGTATGTTTATATTGTTTGTGATGATTTCCTATTTCCTAAGCTACATTAATTTCTTCTTAGTAACATTTCTTCCGTCCGTTCAGATAGTCAGTTTGGTCTAGTGCTCCGATTTCCCCAAACACATATGCTACATCCTGCATTCATTGGTTAGTACAGTGGCATTATATCAAACTTCATGCATTACATCACGTATTTTATCCATTTCATATTATCAATGCATCAAAAACACATAAAAATATATCCATACATGTTCATAAAATAGTGCATAAGTCATCCATACATGGAAAATAACATAAGTCATAACATATTGCATCCCATCATATCGATGCATATCATATCATATGTCAAAATAATATTGGAGTACAAAATTGGACTGTCTGTCCTAAGTATGGCCCACACGCTGACTACAAAATGTGAAGCTACATAATGTCCACTGTTTGTCATAAGGAGCATGTGCCTCTGTCACTGGGTGCTCCCTCTATCCTCCTCATCCCTGCCATGTCTCACAGATGATGTCCCTCCTGGTCCTGGCTGTGGTGGTCTCATAGGTCCACTCACCCCCATGCTGCTCAATGACCTCCGAGAGCGTGCCCTGCTCTCTGTCCTCGATCGTGCCCGATATGAAGCTGCCCTCTACTCTGGTGGAACTGCACTCTCATATAGTGTCCTCCAATGACGTATCTCCTCTCCGGTCTCTACCAGCATCTATGCCATCTCGCGTGCACTGGCATCTCGAATCGACCCAATATACTCAGTGACTCTCTATTCCTCTCGTTGTGCCTGAGCAATTGCTGTATCTTGAGCCGCTGTGAGTCTGGTTATCTCCACTCTAAATTGATCATGCTCTCTCTCTAAAGTCGCAATGTGATCCTGCTAACTTGCTATGATAGCCCTGCACATCTCCATCTCCTCTGTCCTAGCTATCTCTGGCTCTATGGGTATATCCTGCAATGCATCATGCTCGCCTAAATCTGGCTCATCCTCCTCATCCTCATCTCCATCCTCATCCCCGCTCTCATCCTCCTTGTCCTCATCATCTCCCTCCTCCTCTCCTGTGAGTGGGAAGTCCTCCTGTCGCCTCAGTACTAGAATATCTGGATCTATCAATGGCACTGGCCATAGTCATGCAAACCATCTCTCATACTCCTCTGTCATCCCAATGTCCACCACATTTGATCTCTAATCCCACTATCTCTGTTGTAGCTGTGTGAAGTCAGTATATGCTATGTGTGGCTGAATCATACTTCCCCACTGACTCGTCTCTCTGTGAGATCGGGCAAAGTGTGCAGTCCTCCTAGGTACATCCCGCCTCTCTCCAAACTATCGTCTGACTCTCTCTGGTAGGTACAACTCAATTACTCTCTGGCGATTCACTAGTTGCCCAATCAGGTACCTCTCTTGTCTACAATAAGGTAGCTCCTCACTGTCATCTGACCATCCCGGGCAATCACGATATGGCCTCCATATGAACTCTCTTAGTCTGTCTAGCTCATGTCACCAATATAGTATGTATCCAAAAGGACCCTATCTCAGTGCTCCCCCATAGAAGTACACATATGGTCAATGTGGTACTACCTATCTATCTGTAATCAGTCGACGTATGGCTATGTGCTCAAATGCCCATACCTGCAACAATGTGACTCCACAGCTCAAAGTCTGCACTCCCTGATACGCTATCTGATGCAGCTGACAATAGAGCATAGCCAGTACACATGGTCCCCATGCATATACCATCCCCTCTATCACCATCCGCTCTAGCACTCTTCCCCATCCAATAGGGAATCCATGTCCTCGTCTGTCTCCTGCTAGTAGACATGCTATCACCACGTATCGTCGATCATACTCTGATGCCATGGTCTCCCAGCCAATCTCCCTCTCCATGATATCTAGATCATCTATGTCACACTCAAATAATCTGCACAATGCATCTCTCCCTGTCACTGGGTCATACTCTATCATCTCTCCATGAATCAGAATGTGGAGGATATGCCATACATCCTCTAGAGTCACAGTCGCCTCTCCAGTCGCCAAATGGAACGAGGAAGTCTCTGAATGCCATCGCTCTGCCAATGCGGTAAGCAGTCCTGTGTTTGCCCTAATCTTGGGCATGAATGTGATATAATATATCCCCAGTCCTACTAATGTATCTCTGTCCATGCTCCTAAGTCTATGTCGTAGCATGAAGCAGTTAGGTCGGTTCTCCCGTGTGATCAATGGACATTGTCAACTCTGCATCACAATTGGGGCATCTTTTGTTAGTATTAGGGTTTGCTCCTACGGGTTGTGTTTCCTCATTTTCATGTCCAAATCAGGGTTTTTTTCATCTAATCTGACCTATCCTACCCTTATCCCCCCTTTCCGGATCATTTGCATGCAGTTTCGAACCAAAATTGGGTAAAAAATGCACAATTGTGCCTGTTTCTTAACTCCTGCGCCTGTGTCACATAAACTATGCTTGTGTACCCTTACACAAGTGCAAAAGACCTAACACAAGCGCAAGATGCGCCCTACACAGGCGCAAAAGTCAATTTTTGCAGTTTCTGTGGGCCCCGCAATGTCTCGCAAGCACTCAAAATTCATGAAATTGAAAATATGGGTTTTTGAGATCCATACCACTACTCCTACATCATCTGGTCATTTGAATGTGCATACACATTCCCCGAGGTGATCTGCCATTGGAATGTTCACCATCTATCTGCAAGTGTCCTTGTCTAGAGCAACAAATCCTCCTCTTTGTCTAGTGCAAATGAGCTCTTTTCACTTTCTTGGTCTCATTTATAGATCTTTGTCAGTGCATAGATGGACGTGCATCCTCTCCATCTCATGCTGGTCACGGTCTTTTGCACCATCAATTGCTTGTCCTTCATACATCCGATCTCCGATTGTCAGTCCGTTCGATCCTATCATTTTTATCGATCAATTGGCCTCTTTTTTGCATGTTTCCGGCCAATTCCTCGAGGGGGCATGCATATGTCATTATTATTGTCTGGGGCATTTTCATTATTGTTCTTTGAAACAATGCTTACAATCGCATTGTCTCAAAGAGGGGCAAAATGTAGACACCTAAAAATGGTCAACGCTTGCGGAGTCATACCTTAACATTTGCGCATTGCCTCATTTTAGGTTTTTGTGTCGCATTAACATTTCTCCTATGATTCACACTTGGTCTCTATCATTTGCAAACATCGAGTCATTCTTCTACATTCTTTAGTTGTTTCCCTCTCAAATTTGGTCTTGTCGACAATACTCTCCAGTCATGATTTTAATCGATCTTATCCTATCACATCAATGTGCGTGCTCATTTGTCATCATTCTTGACATCGTCGATCCTAATTAGGGTTTTGTCCTCTTATCAATCTTGTCGTTTAACGATCGATTGGTCATCTGTCGTTGTCATGTTCAATCTTGTCAATCTCTTATCAACTTGTCAATCTTGTCATTTTACGATCGATTTGACATCGATCGTCATCCAATCTCAATCAAATCATTTATCAACACTGGTCATTTATCAATTCAAAATCATGATCGAATCAATATCAACGATCCTTTGTCAAGACCTAATTGTCATCCTTGTATTTCTAATTCATCTTCCAAGGTTTTATGATTTATTCATTTAATCTTGTTTGGCATTTTCCCTCTAGGTTAAATAATTTATTTATTTATCCTAAGTCTTCTTGTCACAATTAAATGTTTATTTAATTGGCTAATTAATTCCTCCTATTTTTGTAAATTAATTAATGAATGAGAAATTATTAATTAATTTACCTAATTTGCATCAATTTCCTAATTTCCACCTATTTTCTAATTTCCTAATTTTAATTTCCACCTAATTAATTTCTCTCTAGTTCTCCCTATTTTTATGCTTCAGTGGAAGCATGAATTTCTCATGCGTCATACTCTTGACATAGCAAGATGTCATAAGCCTCTAGTCTTCTAACCTTTGCATTGGCAATATGTCATAATTCATGACATAGAAGGTGTCATAACCTTCTTCTTTCCACTCAATTTTCCTATTTTTGAAATCAATTGCCTAAATATCAATTTCATGCTAATTTGATCCATCTCTCCAATTTGTCTATAAATTGGATGAATTTCTTCAATCAAAGCCCCTTGATTCTTGATCCCTAATCAGATTATTGAATTTCTAATCAATCACACTTCAAGTACTTTTGAGAAATTTTTTTACCTACTTGCTTTCAATCATGTATGTGCACTTGTAGGTGAGATCCACAACCAAACTATTTGAAGAGGAAAGAAGAACAATGGAGCCGCATGAAGGAAACATTTGGATTTAGATCTGGTTTGCATAATCTTTTTGAATGTTTTATCTTTATGTCTCTATTGGATGTAATTAGGATAGATCATTGCAATTGTGCTTTCGTGATTGAGCTAATGATTAATATTTTATATTTGTTTGTGATGATTTACTATTTCCTAGGCTACAATCTCACATAAATAATAATGATTCTTGGACCATAGATAGTGGATGCTCACATCATATGACAGGTGATAAACACAAGTTTGTTAAATTAGAAGACTATGATGGAGGCTATGTAAGATTTGGTAATGATGCACCATGTCCGGTGAAAGGTAAAGGATCTATAACACTTCTTGACAATTCTAAATGTGATGATGTATACTGGGTTGAAGAATTGAAATACAATTTGTTAAGTGTAGCACAACTAAACAATATAGGATACTGAATAGAATTTCATAAAGGAATTGTCAAAAGGTAATACATTTCATCTTGACTCAACTCGTAACAAGTGTCTTTATGCAAAGATATATGATACCTGGTTATGGCATAAAAGGTTTTGTCATGTAAATTTTGATAATCTGATCAAAATAAGTAAGAAGCACCGAGTCAGAGGTCTACCGAGTCTTGAAAAACCTGAGAATTCTATATGTCGAGGATGCCAGATGGGTAAGATGACAAGATCAAGTGTTACAAGTAAGTCCTACACTTCTAAAGGAATTTTAGATCTAGTACACACTGATCTTTGTGGTCCTATGAAAGTTCAAAGTTATTATGGTGATAAATATTTCATATTATTTGTCGATGATTAGTCAAGGATGATTTCAGTTATGTTTTTAAAAGAAAAATCAGAAGCTTTTCAAATGTTTAAATGGTACAAGGCAAGAGTTGAAAATGAAACAGGAAGACAACTGAAATGTCTTAGATCTGATAGAGGAGGAGAGTTCACTTCTGATGAATTTAACTTATTTTGCAATGATCATGGTATAAAGAGGCAAGTATCTACACTGAGAACACCTTAGCAAAATGGAATAGTTGATAGAAGAAACAGAACAATTGTAGATTGTGCCAGAACCCTGATGATAGAAAAGAGGGTACCTCAAACATTTTGGAAAGAAGCAATCAGCACTGTAGTTTACACCCTAAACTGAGTTCAACTGAAGAAAGGAACTATGAAGACACCATATGAGAGCTGGTATGACAAGAAACCTAATGCAAGTTATTTTAAAATCTTTGGAAGTAGATGCTATGTTCACAAAGATGACAGAAATGGAAAGTTTGATCAGAAAAGTGAAGAAGGAACATTTCTTGGTTATGCTTCTAGAAATAAAGCATTTAAATATCTGATCAAATCATCTAACAAAATAGTGGAAAGTGCAAATGTGAAAATTGATTAATTTGTAGAAAGAAATGATGAAGGAAATTCCAAAGAACCAGAAGATTATAAAGAATTTATTTATGTTCAACCGAGAAGTCCTACAGAGAAAGCTACTGAAGAAAATGTAGATAATGTCCAGTTACCAAGTGATGAAGAAGATCATATAGAAGCTACCAAGCCTATATTAGCCAAATATGTTAGAAGACATCATGCATCAAGCTAGATTATAGGAGAAAAGAATGATCCAGTGATGACAAGGAACAAACTGAGACAAAACACATGTCTAATATCTAATTTGAACCAAGAATAGTGAAAGAGGCATTTAACAGTGAAGGTTGGGTAAATTCTATGACAGAAGAGATTGATCAAATCAAGAAGAATGACACATGGACACTTATCCCAAGACCAAAGGACAAAAATGTAATCGGTAGAAAGTGGATTTTCAGAAACAAGCCAAATGAAAAAGGTGAGGTCATTTGCAACAAAGCAAGACTAGTTTGCAAAGGTTATGCTCAAGAAGAAGGAATAGATTATGGTGAGACTTTTGCACTTGTGGCTAGACTTGAAAGAGTAAGAACATTGTTGGCATATGTTGCTTTCAAAAATTTCAAGGTATATCAAATGGATGTTAAATCTGCATTTTTGAATGGTATACTAGAAGAAGAAGTTCATATAGAACAACCTGAAGGATTTGTTGAAGACAAGAATAAAGATCAGGTATGCAAACTGAACAAAGCTTTATATGGCTTGAAACAAGCACCTAGAGCATGGTATGAAAGATTGCACTCTTATTTGATCAAGATTGGTTTTATAAGGACAAGTGAAAATATCAATATGTACATGAAGAAAGATGAGGACAATGGAATACTGATCTCAGCCATATTTGTTGATGATATCATATTTTGTGGTAATGACTCCTTATGCAAGAATTTTGGAAATGAAATGTGCAAAAAATTTGAGATGTCACTAATCAGAGAGACAAAGTATTTATAGATTTACAGATATTGCAAATGAAAGATGAGATTTTCATTACTCAATCCAAGTACATATAGGAAATCTTGAAGAAATCTGGAATGGAGGGTTCTAAACCAGTAAGTACTCCTATGACTACTAACTGTAAATTATCAAAGAATGATGAATCTGCATCTGTTGATGAGACACTTTACCGATCTATGATTGGAAAATTGCAATATGTTGTGCATAGTAGACCGGATATAGCATATGCAGTAGGTATTGTAGCAAGATTCTCTACAGATCCCAAGGGGACACTTATGACAACAATCAAGAGAATTTTCAGATACCTGAGAGGCACTAAAGATTATGGCTTAGTATATGAAAAGAAAAACGATTTTGATTTAAAAGTTTATACTGATGCTAATTGGGCAGACAACATTGATGACAAGAAAAGCACAAGTGGTGGAGCTTTTTTTTTAGGAGAAAGACTAGTGAGTTGGCTTAGCAAGAAACAAGGATGTATCTCATAGTCAACAACAAAAGCTGAATACATTGCTACATCATTGAACTGTACCAATATAGCATGGATCAAACAACTATTGGAAGGTATAAATGAGAAATTTACCAAGCCAGTAACTATATTCTGTGATAATAATAGTGCCATTAACATTTCAAAGAATCTAGTAATGCACTCTAAGACAAAGCATAAATCTATAAAGTATCATTATCTCAGAGAAGAAGTTCAAGAGAAGAAAGTTGTGCTAGAATATATCGATTCAAAGGAGCAATTAGCAGACATTTTCACAAAGCCATTGCCAAGGGACACTTTTGAGTATCTCAGAAGCAAGTTAGGGGTCCTTTCCCTATCTTCTACTCATTGACCAATTTCGGTGAAAGCATCAATTTGATGAATCTATAGTATATTATGTGTGGATTGATGCTGATTTATGCACTTTAGAAGGTTTTCTAAAGTTGTGCAGGAAATAGTGAATAGAGATAAGTTTCTTTGACCGAGACTGAGATGATACATAGCAACGCAAATCACTTCACAAGGGAAGAAATCATGATTTAGTTCTTTTACTTTTTGGAATTGTTGTCAAACAGGGAGAAGACTAAATGGTTGGAAGACTAAATGGTTGACTGAACGATAAAGCCCTGAATGATGAAAATACCAAAAGATTAAGGATAGGGGGAGAAGATTGAAAAGGGAGAAGACTTCAGAAGATTTTAACAGCTCAAGGATAATAGGAGAAGTCTAATAGCAATCTGAATCTGAATCAATTTGAATATCATGTTGGTGTTACCATTTAATTGTTGGTTTTTCCATCAATGCCAAAGGGGGAGATTGTTTGCATTACAGTAAGAAGGATTGTTGGCATTTCAATATCATAAGATTGTTGATATTCATTAAGGATATTGAGAAGGTTGTTGAAGATTATTGATATAACTGAAGAAGGATGATAACTATCTTTATAACATTATTTTGTCATTGATGTCAAGAAATTGATTATCTGATTTAGTATGTTGTTGCCATATCTTAAAAAGATTGATTTGAAGAGAAGTAAGATGTCAGTAAAAGACAGAAATAATTTGATGAATAAGAGGAGGAATAATATATTCAATGGGCAACTATTACCGAGTTAGACAATAATTAGAACATGATGTTTAGATTGTTTTGATATCCTACATATGTTGTTGATTGTAAGGTTGATACTATACTATGTAACCAAGCAAAGAACCTAGTAGGTAAACCCTAAGGAACCTAGTCGGTAAACCCTAAGGTTATCGATATCGGTTAATGAAGGCAGAATGTCTACCGAGTAAAGTTTAGTATTTACTGAGTTGCAACCAAGTTATGACAGTGCACATTGGATGGATAAAAGCATTATTTAATGAAGGACAATGATTAGCTAGAGATGTATAAATGATTGGCATTTCGTGCATAAGGTTTGTTAAGGATCTATGGCAAAGGAAAATTGACAGGAAGATCTATAGCATAGATTGAACCGCAATAACCTTGTGCAAGTTCCAAGAAAGGAATGCAAGTCCCGAGGCAAGGTAAAACATTTTCAGATCGAAAGGATACATTTAACTTGGTCAAGTTTGAAGATCTGATGGCTAAGATTGATCATGGGAAATGTGATCAAGGAGATTTAGCGGTTAGCAATTTTTTATAAATAAGGAATTGTTAATAAACAATGTATGTGGGCAAGTGTATGCACAGGGATGCTACATAGTGATTATCGAGCACAGAAGCTTGAAGACCTATTTGAATAACAGAGTAGAGAGCCCAGCAGAGGGACAAGATAAGTCCTATGACTAGATTGTTTTGAGCAAATAAGAATCTGCTTTAGCAATTTAGATGTGAAGTTGCAGATAGATTTTTATTACTGTTATATTGTAAGTGATAAGAAATCTCTTAATCGAGTGGACTTAACAATCTTATTTGTAAACCCTCTAGCAAGGTGACATTCTAGTTGAGTGTTTGAAATCCTTTAACAAGGTCACTTCTAACAAAGTGAAGATCCTAACAGATCTGAGGGAAATCCCTTAACCGGGTCACATCTAGCAATGTGTTTGTAATCTTTAACAGGATTTTCTTTTAACCGAGCATACTCTAGAAGAGTATATTTCTTAATGGGTCCAAAATCCCACAATAGTTTTTCCCTATTTGGGTTTCCATGTTAAATCTGGTGTTATGAGTGTTATGATGATTATGTGTTTATGAGTTTTCATGTTTAGCAGTTTTGGTTATATTGCTGAAGTATAAGTTACCGAGGTTGAATCTGTTGATTTTATGGAAAATTAAGTTTGTATGATTCACCCCCCCCTCTCATCTTGTTAAGCTATTGGCATTTGTACTTTACATTAAGTATTAGAACTATCAAATTGGTGCCATCAAATACTGGTGCCTTGTTAGAAGATGAACCTTCCTAACAAACTGTCTGCATCACCTTATCATCTCCTTCATAGATTCTTTTCAAATTGTTCCATAACTCCTTGGCTATCTAAAATTTCATAACCTTCACAAACTTAGTACTAGACAATCCACAAAGAATAGCAATCTTTGCCCTAGCATTGTTTTCATAGTCTCTTTTTTTAACATGATATATCCGTCTACTACTGACATCCGAACATCAAATCCTAGATAAGACAAGTAACTCTCCATTCTTATGCTCCAAAAAACATAATTGGTGCCATCGAATACTAGTGCCTTGTTAGAAGATGAGCTTTCCTAACAAGCCATGTGTTATAATACAAAGAATCTACTTAGACTGATTAGGTCTTAACACAAGTACTTTCTCTAATACCAATTGTAGAAAATTGGTTTACTACTGAGAGGGGGGTGAATCTGTAGTATTCAAAACTTTTATCTCTTGTCCAATTAATTCTTTTTGAAAAACTTATGCAAAGATTATAAATTTTAATACTGTAATGGAATCACCAAATTGAAATCTAAGAGATACACAGACAATGCACAAGATTTACATGGAAATCCATGATGGGAAAAATCATGGTGGGAATGTTGCTAGGATCTACTATCCTAATCCAACCTCATAGTTAAAACAATTATAATCTTTAAGGGCACCAACCCTAAGGAGTCACCAAACACCTATCTTAAGAACATCAACCCTTTCAACACCCCAACTCCACAATCTGAGCACCAACCCAACCTTTCTATAGTACCAAATTTGTGGAAAACAAAATAACATCAAAATCATTGATTTGATTATAACATCTTCATATTGACATCAGTAAAAATCGTAAAATTAGATTGCTATAATCTGATTATTTTCACTCTTCTGATAAAATGTATAAAGTATCAAAAAAGGTTTCCAATTTTGAATAGATTTAAAAACTAATTTCAAGCTATAACAATATTTGTGTGTTTCAAGACTAGTAATCTAAGTAACTGTCCATTTGAAACCTTTTTCTGTTCTAACACAATTTTGATAATCTAAGAACCAACTGAAAACCCTTATACCACCAATCAAAATAGAATCATATGTAAGACAAAATCAAAACTGTAATAACATGAATTACAAATTCTGAAGGTATGTGAATAAAATATTTTTAACTGAATACAATATAACCCTTTACAGATATTACAAACTGATCATGAGTCTTCAAATATTTCTTGAAACAATCCAATTTGCAACCTACAAATAAACCCTTACTACTTCGGTGAAATTCAGTAATCTACAGAGAATCTGTGAACATACACCTGAGACAAAAATGATGGAATAAAACCTCACCAAATTATATAATGGCTATGTTGTTGTAACTTTATCACTTCTTCTTCTCCACTACAAACAACATTATGTGAATGTCTCTCAACATATCAAACACTTTTTAGAAAATGATTCGTGAATATTTTCTCTTTACAATATGTATTTTTGATCCATTTTTTTGCTTTCTTATTCGACTCTCACAACAACCACCAAAAGAAGGATGCACATATATAAATACAACAAGAAGTGTGTTGCTTAATTGTACAGGTAGTTACACTCAAATCGCTTAAGAAGTTGCAACCAACCAAAAATGTAACTAACTCCCATCATGGATTTCTTTTCAATAATCTCACCTTCTTTTAAATATATGTGATAATTTAGAAAGCAAACTTTACATTTAAAAATTATCGAATTCTTATTCATTATTAATATAAAGTTGTTTTAGAATTAAGAATTGCAGCCCTAAGATGACACAAAAGAGAAGCATATTATTTTTGAATCACTTCGTTAGCACAAAAGAGAAGATTTGAAGTATGTTTATGTAACATATCAAAACAAATATTTTATACAGATAGTTCATTGTCAATCATTACAAAATAAATTTGATCAACTTTGTACACGTAGTCCCAAAAGTAATCAAAATAATCAGAATCACATGTAAATTAGACTACAAAAATAAAACATCTGAAAATATAACAGAGAAAGATTGAATTTCTTATTTATTCATCGAACAATATTGCAAATTTATAGTTGTTGAAGACTCAAAGATCTTCCTATAAAACAACTAATTTATTTGACAACAAACTAGAGAGTAACTAAGAGATATTGACAACTAATCACTGGAGATTGACAACATACTGGAGAAGGAGGATAGATCTACAAGTGGTCATTGTTGTAAACCGAAACTCTTTGACACATATCTAATTCTTTTTTCACTTATTCCAACACTCCCCCTTACAAAAAAACTAAATTTAGATGGAATTCTAACATATTAGCATACTGCAAACTAGGTTTTAAATTGACTAGCAATATAAAATAAAACAATACATCATATAGAAACTAATGGACCAGTAACACTTCTTCAAGTTGCTCCCAACTACTACTATAGTCATGCAATTATCATCCAAGTTCCCAACACTATTGGACACCATTTGCACATGAAGTGTCTCATCACCCTCATAAAGGTACAATATTGAACTCTCGACGGCAAGCATGTCATCTTTGGCCAAGTTGCGATAGGATGGACGTCATCCATGCCATTGAGTGCATCGACTACTCTAGCAGACACACCTCCAAGCCTGTTGTCATCCAGGATTGTGGTCAGCTTTAAATGCCCTCTTATGTTAGGGTTGTTGGCAATTTGGAGGAATTGATTATGTGTCACATTAATGTTTTTTTATTGATGGCAACATTGGTTGTTTTGGTTGTTTACCGGTTTCTGGTTGGTTCTAGTAGAGTGGTTGGATTATGATATTGATCTGACATGCTCTTGTATGCTTTGGTTTGTGGAATTGATTTGGATCTGTCATTCATACTATTTAGTTGCGTATCACGATCAATTGGTTCGGTGTTTGATGACTCAGATACTATCATTTGTTCTAGTAAGCCTTTTGGTCACCAGTAAGGGTTTTACTGACAGAGCTTTGCTGAAGATATTTTCATGCACGTGATAAGTGGTGTTGGTGTGGCTTCTAGATGGATTTTGGGATGTTGTTAGTTATTTTTTTTATGTTCCTGTTGATCAGTGGTGTTGGATTTGGTTTATGGCGACCTATTTGGGTCCGGTGTTATCTAGGTTATGGACTAGTTTATGTAACGTGTTGGAGGGTGATCCCGATGCATTACCAGTGGGATTTAATGATTGGTTTACATTATTTTGGCCTAAGCCGACCTGGTTGATCATTGGATTGGAGTTTTATGTTATGAATTTATTGTATTATCTTTTAGGTGGCCGACCTAATTGTTTAGGTCTTAGGTTGGTATAAATATGATGTAAGATCTCTTTGTAGATCATGGGCATATGGGTTTATAGGATATATGATTATCTATGTGCGAATAATGATTTAATCATATGCAGAGGTTTTGGTCTATCATAGGTGATCAAATTAGGTTTGTGGAAGAGGTTTAAGGCCTTCGGTGTTGAGCTTAACCAGAACTGTACTCAAGCATAGGAGATGTTATTTTTGTAGTTCAATCTTCATTTTGGATTGTAGTATGGATTTATTTTGTAGTCAGTGAGGCTCCCTTTGTGATGACCAGTGTGTTCTAGGCTGTTGGCCTTCTTGCATGTGTAGGCCCCTCATTTTGTAATTACATACTTACTGTAGAAGTATTATCTAACTATGGGTAGGCTTCCCACCGTGGTTTTTCCCTTTACCGATTTTTCCATGTACAAATCTTGATTTCATGTGTTCTCGATGAATGGTAACTGTTATTTGATTTATGTTTATGTTTAATTTCTATATCAGTTATTCCAATATTTGGTTTATGCATTCCAGTATTGAGTTTATATGTTCTGGTAATAAGGATATGAATGCTTAAAGTTTTGTAATCTGGAGACAACTGATTCAACCCCCCCTCTCAGTTGTCCTCTGGTTATCTGAGTTGTCTAACAATTGGTATCAGAGCTTGGTCCTCTCTGCAGAAGCTTAACTTCTTGAGGAAGATCATATGGAAACTAATAGTTCAAGTTCATCAAATACATATGCAGTTGTTTTCTAGAGAGAAATTCCTAGGCTTGATGGAACAAATTACAGGATATGGAAGATTTGGATGGAGACCCATCTAAGATTTCTTGGAAAGGAAATTTGAGAGATCACTGAGAAAGGGGTAGCTCCTTTTAATCCGACATCCGGAAATGCTCCTCTAGCAGGCCTAGATAAGGATCTTGAGAATGATTGTAGAGCTAGAGAAGCCCTTTTGTGTGCACTTTCTGATCAGCAAATAATGGGACTAACTGATAAATCAACTGCAAAGACTATATGGGAAAAATTGGAGACTATGAATGAAGGTGACCCTACTATTAAAATTGCTAAACTTGATGGTTACCGGGTGATGTATGAGAGCCTAAAGATGGAAGAAGATGAAAGGATTTCTACTTTTATGGAGAGAGTTAATGAGATTGTTATGGGAATTCAATGTTGTGGTGGATCTCTGAGGGAAGATGAAATAGTCTCTAAAGTACTGAGAGATTTGCCATCACATTATACAATGAAGGCTACTGCAATTAATGAGATGAGAACTATGGCAAACACCTCTGTTAATACAAATACCTTGGTTGGGAAGTTGTCTGCTTTTGAACTTGAGGAATTTGGACCTTCTCGAGGTATAAAATTTGAAACTACTTTTCATGCATCTACATCATCTACCGGCAAGAGTGATTGCAAATATTTAAATGTGAAGGAACTAGAGGATATGAAGAAAGAAGATGAAGAGTTTGAGAAACTTGAAGCCTTATTTGCTAGAAGAGTACCTAAAGGACTGACAAGAAGTAAGTATGAAGGAAAATCACCTTTTAAATGCTTTGCATGTAATAAGATGGATCATTTTGCATCTAGATGTCTTGAAAGGAATTCAAGATTTGAAGAAAGAGCTTAAAGATATTTTAGGCCTAACCATGTTTATCAGAACAAGCATAAGTATAGGAGGAACAAAGACAAATCATGCTACTTTGCTAATGAGGAAGGTGTGACTGATTCGGATGATGAACCGACACAAGATTCACCTAGTGGATCTGGAAATGGAAAGGAATGAGAATTTTTGGCTATCAAGGAAGATGATCCGATACCTAAAGAGAAGGCCCTTGCTACTAAAATTAAAGACAAGGATGAATGGGTAATTGACAGTGGATGTTCACATCATATGATTGGAGATAAAAGGAAGTTCTTATCTTTGTAAGAATTTCATGGTTATCTGGTTAGATTTGGAGATGACAAAGCATGCATAGTCAAGGGAAGAGGAACAATATCATTGGATGGTAAGCATATCACTGATAATGTTTATTATGTTGAAGGTTTAAGGCATAATATTTTGAGTGTAGGACAGTTGGTGGATAAGAGATTTCAACTACAGTTCAAGGATGAAAAATGCAAGATTATTGAAACAGATTTGGATAGGAGATTGCAATCGATACATAGACTAAAGGTGACATTTATCATTTGAACTTTGGTGAGAAGACATGTTTGATTGCACAAATTGATGAGAGTTTACTATGGCATAAGAGGTTGTGTCATGTGAAGTTTGATTGCATTGTGAATATTAGTTCTACTAAGGCAAGTCAAAAATTCAAATAAGAACTTCTTTTAAGAGTATACAAGACAAATATAATGATTTTCTTGATCTTATACATACTAATTTGTGTCATCTTGCTAGAATCAAAAGTTTTCAGGGTGATAGATATTTCATGCTAATCATTGATGACTATTCAAGAGTGATGTGGGTTACTTTTCTAAGGTTGAAGTCTGCACCCTGAACACATCAGGGTGGAGAATTCACATTCGGTGAATTTAACAGCTATTGTGAGAAGAATGGGATAAGGAGACAGTTGTCTGCACCCTGAACACCTCAACAAAATGGAGTTATGGAAAGGAAGAACAAAACTATCTTGGATGTAGCTAGAACTATGATGATGGAAGCTAATCTGTGTCATGTCTACTGGAGAGAAGTTGTAAGCATGATGGTAGACACATTCAACCAAGTTTATATCAAAGGAGACACTGGTAAGACACCTTATGAGATATGGTTTTGTTATACATCGACAGTTAAGTATTTCAGAATCTTTGGTAGTAAATTCTATATCAAAAGAGATGATTCCATTGGAAAGTTTGATCCTATATGTGATGAAGGAATATTTCTTGGTTGTTCTAATGAAGGAAAAGCATATATATGTTATAACAAAAGTTTGCGGAGAATTGTGGAGAGCACAAATGTCAAGGTGGTTGAGCAAAACATAAGTCAAATCAAAACGTATGAGAGAGAACTGATAGTGGAAATGATCATAACTGAACTAGTAGCACCTACACTGGAATAGAATGTTGAACCACTCACTTAGGAAGTATTAGAAAATTCAACAATAACTCAAGATCGGGACAAAGGAATAGAAAATCAGAAGACTCCTAGATATGTAAGGTTGAATCATTCAGAAGATTAGATCATTGGAGACAAAAACAAAGGAGTGATGACAAGAAGGTTGGTAGCTAATGAGGTATGTTTAATTGCTCAAATTGAACAGACATCAGTAATTAAATCTTGTAAAGATGAATGTTGGATGAAAGCTATGTAAGAAAATAATAACATATGGACTTTAGTTCCCCAATCTAAAATTAAGAATGTTATTGGAACTAAATGGATTTTTAGGAATAAATTGAATGAAGATGGACAAGTTGTGAGGAATAAAGCTAAATTGGTTTGTAAAGGATATTCTCAGAAGGAAGGAATTGATTATGGTGAAACCTTTGCACCAATATCTAGGATTGAAGCTATGAGAATATTTCTTTCTTATGCTGCACATAAGAACTACAAGGTTTATTAGATGGATGTTAAGTGTGCATTTCTGAATGGAGATCTTGAAGAGGAAGTTTATATTGAGAAACGTGATGTATTTCACTTTCAGATGACAAAAACATGATTTGCAAGATAAAGAAATCTTTATATGGATTGAAACAAGCCCTTAGAGCTTGGTATGCAAGAATGGATAAAAATATTTTGAAGATTTATTTCACTAAAGGTAATGCTAACAATAATTTATATTATAAGATCACTAATGATGACATATTGATTATTGAATTCTTTTTTGATGATATCATTTTTGGAGGTGAAGATAAGTTGTGTATGGAATTTTCTAACAATATGAAGAATGAATTTGAGATATCTATGATTGGGGAGATGACATTCTTCTAGGTTTGCAGATTACATGAACTGATAAAGATATTTTCATCTCTCAAACTAAGTATGCTAGATAGTTGTTGAAGAAATTTGGTATGGAAAATTCTAAACCAGTTGGTAATCTGATGGTTACAAGTGAGAAATTGACAAAGAAAGATGCATCTGCACTGGTAAATCCTACAAGGTACAATTCTATGATTGGAGGTTTGTTATATCTAACTTAGACTAGACTAGATATAATGAATGCAATTTCTATTGTATCAAGATACCAAAGTGGTCCTAGAAAAAATTATGAGAGTGCGGTGAAAAGGATTTTCAGGTATTTGCAAGGAACAATTGAATATGGTTTGTGGTATCCTAAAAATAATAACTTTACATTATGTGCATATACAAATGCAGATTGGGCTGGAGATGTTGATGACCAAAAGAGCACATCCGGTGGAGCTTTCTTTCTTGGAAAGAAACTTATTTCATGGATCAGCAAAAAGAAGTCATGTACCTCTTTATCTACTGTTGAAGCTGAGTATGTTGCTGCTACTACTAACTATAAACAAGTTCTATGGATGAAGAAAATGTTGAAGGATATAAAGGTGGATTGTAATGAACTGGTAGTTATTACTGTGATAACTTTGTTTCTATTGATATATCAAAGAATCCGGTTTTTCATTCTAAGACAAAGCACATATATATCAAATATAACTTTTTGAAGGAGAAGGTAGAAGCAAATGAAGTCAAACTGGTTTATGTGAACACTAAAGAGCAGATTGCAGACATATTCACTAAACCTTTGCCTAAAGAATCATATGAGTACTTCAAAGACAGATTGGGGGTTTCTGCCCCTCCATTAGAGACTTGACTGATGTTGATTGGCATCAGTCTAGTATGCATTATTAGAGCTATTAATCATTTCGGATTGATGTGGTGGTGCTACTACTTAGGGGAGTAGTCAGCTGTAAGAATAAGAGGATTTATGATTTTTCTTTGATATTTATGTCTGATCTTTGGCATTGATGTCAAAGGGGGAGAGTTATTCTTGTGAAAAATAGAAAGGTGAGATATATTCATTAGGGGAGTTTGGTTCAGAGCTTCATTTCTATATCATTTTGTGGGAGATTGTTAGTTGTCTTCCATAGGAGGAGACTTGTTTGGAATTTCTTGGCACATGGATTTTTTTCACATCTAGTGCTGCCATCAATGCTAGAGGGGGAGATTGTTGGAAATTTAGAGGAATTGATTATGTGTTGCATTGATGTTTTGTCATTGATAGAAATAGTGGTTGTTTCGGTTGTTTACCAGTTTCCGGTTGGTTCTGGTAGAGTGGTTGGATTATGATATTGATCCAGTATGCTTTGGTATGCTTTGGTTTGTGGAATTGATTTGGATCTATCATTCATGTTATTAAGATTCATATCATGAGCAATTGGTTCAGGATTTGATGACTCAGATACTATCATTTGTTCTAGTAATCCTTTTGGTCACCAGTAAGGGTTTTACTGGAAGAGCTTTGTTGAAGATATTTTGATGCATGTGATAAGTGGTGTTGGTGCGGCTTCTAGATGGCTTTCAGGATGTTGTTGGTTATCTTGTTTGTGTTCCTATTGATCAGTGGTATTGGACTTGGTTTATGGTGACCTATTTTGGGTCTGTTGTTATCTAGGTTATGGACCGGTTTATGTAACGTGTTATCCTGAAACATTATTAGATGGATTTAATAATTGGTTTACATTATTTTTGGCCTAAGATGACTTGGTTGATCATTGGATTGAGGAATTATATTATGAATTTGTTGTATTATCTTTTAGGTGGCTGACCTAATTGTTTAGGTCCCAGGTTGGTATAAATATGATGTAAGATCTCTTTGTAGATCATGGGCATATGGGTTTATGGGATATAGGATTATTTGTGTGTGAATAATGTTGCAATCATATGTAGAGGTTTTGGTTGATCATAGGTGGTAGAATTGGGTTTGTGGAAGAGGTTTAAGGCCTCTGGTATTGAGCTTAACCGAAATTGTACTCAGGCATAGGAGATGTTATACTTGCAGTTCAATCTTCATTCTGGATTGTAGTCTAAATTTATTTTGTAGTCAGTGAGGCTCCTTTTGTGATGAGTAGTGTACTCTAGGTTGTTGGCCTTCTTGCATATGCATGCACCTCATTTTGTAATCACATACTTGCTGTAGAAGTATTATCTGACTGTGGGCAGGCTTCCCACCGTGGTTTTTCCCTTTGCCGGGTTTTTCACATACAAATCTTGGTGTCATGTGTTCTGGATGGATGGTAATTGTTCTGTGATTTATGTTTATATTTAATTGTTATATTATTTATTCTAGTATTTGGTTTATGCATTTCGGTATTGAGTTTATGTGTTTCGGTAATAAGGATTTGAATGCTTAAAGTTCTGTAATCAGGTGACAACTGATTCATCCCCCCTCCCCTCTCAGTTGTCCTCTTGTTATCTGAGCTATCTAACAAGGGTTTGTTGCAATTCCTTCTCAATGCTCTTTTAACTTGCCTAGGGTTTGGTCAAGTTTAACGATATTTACCAATAAGATTAAGTTATACTAATTTTAAAATAAATGTATGGTTAAAGATTCTCTTTCTTGTGGATGATTTTTGTATGCAATAATAAGGAGTTGTTTGGTATAATTTTAGCTGAGTAATAACATGTTTATTTTTAGTCTTTACAAAAAATAGTTTATAGACTAGTAAAACTTCTTCAAGTTGCTCCCAACTTCTAGCATAGTCATGCAACTATCATCTAAGTTCCCAACACCATTGGACACCATTTTCACATGAAGTGTCTCATCACCCTCGTAAAGGTATGATGTTGAACTTATAAATTTTATGAATCTCCCCTGAACTATTGGACACCAATCCTCACATGCATGTCACATAACCTTGATGAGGCATAGCTTCTTTGATCCATTATCACCTTAGATTAATGAGCATCCATCTAGCCTTTATAGCATCCTTTCTTATTTCCAGAGGATTGGCCTCTTCAAAATAGTATAGTTTCTTCATCTTCAATGATGTCATCATCACTATCTTTATCTGATGGTTCCTCTATAGTTACTAATATTTTTTTAGCTCTTATAGTTGTAGTGCACTACTCAAAAACAAATTTTGAGTAGAACTCACAGAATACTCGACTTTTCAAACAAAATGGAGCACATGGCTCTGATACCAAATTAGAAAATTATACTATAGAAATAAAACATCTAAAAATATAACAGAGAAAGAACAAATTACTTATTTAGTCATCAAATAGTATTACATATTTATAGCTACTAAAGAATCAAATATATTCCTTTAAAACAACTAGTTTATTTGACAACACACTAGATATAATTGACAACAAACTAGAGAGTAACTAAGAGATGTTGATAGCTAACTATTGGATATTGAAAACATTCTAGAGGAGAACAAATCTACAAGTAGTTATTGTTGTAAACTAAAACTGTTTGACATATATCTAATCCAGTTTTGACTTATTCGAACAATCTTCACACCTTTAAACACTATTTTAATCTCAACCCACCAAACGTTGTTTATATTTCTAACTATTTATTATATCTATGTATATTAGGGATCAAGCAATCACAACAATGTTTCAATCTAATTTTCTTTTGACATCAATGACAAGATATTGTAACAACACTGGCCAAAATATCCCCGAGCCGAAACCCATCATACCTTAATAAGGACAATTTCCTTGTGCTTTTATATTTGAGCCCCAACTATTGTAGTTGGTAGTGTTTAAAAAACTTGGTCATGTGTAGTCAACTCGTAAATATTTTTTGTGCATTTTGGCCTTTTTGCAAATTATCATTACATTTTTAACATATTAATCTATTTTAATGATATTTGTGTCAATATAATAATTAAATATTTTAATGTCTTATATGTATTTAAAATGAAGGCAATTACCTAATTTGAGTTAATTGGGAAATTTTGAGATATTTAAATGTCAATTTGTATTTTATTAATTTATTTTATTTTAAAAAGGCAATAGTGAAAGTGAGTCTATAATGGAGAATTAGAACCAATTTCATACTTAGCCATTTTAATTGCATTTTTTCTCTCCATAAATAGAAATTTGGATTGCTGGTTGGGGATGATTGAATTTGGAAAAAAAATTATGGGTGAATGCTAATTGGATTGTTCTTGAAGAGACCTTTTTGCTATCCAAATGAATTAATCATCCATTGTGAGCACCATTTTATTCAAGCTTGAAATTTACTCAAGTTAGAGTAGGAAAATTTTGATTTCTCTCTGTTTGCTCATTCCTTTTGAAACAAATTTATTTCTTTGATTTAGCAATATGATTTAGAAAAATTATTCAATTTTAACCAAGTGATTTTATCGATTGTAACAATTGATTTTCTTAAATTTTCAAAAACATGCCTTAGGTAGGGTTATGCTATCAAAATTGGGTTAGAATTCATGAAATGTGAATTTTACTATTGGAATGTAATGTTCATATTAGAACCAAAAGGGTATTGTTACATTTTGGATTTTTGCACTTTGATTTTTTGAATCTTTTTGGAGGTCTTTTAATGGTGGAAAAGCCATGAACCTTGTTATAGGTCAATTTATGAATTGAGCAAAATGAGGAATTTGAGTGTTTCTAGATGATATTATGATGTGAAGTAATGATTATATACATTGAAGAGTCTCTTAATCAATTTAAAAACTAATTAAAACATGGGTGGGATAAAATATTAATAAGATAATTGGTGTCCCAAGAAAGCCTTGAGAGCTAGTATGAATATAAGGATGCATTGGAAAGGCCTGTCTACACATGGATCACTAGGACTTGTTTGGATAGAAATGCCCACACATGTAGCACTGAGACTTGCATGATCATCATTCTCATTTGTATGAGAGAATGTTCGATTATGTTTGGTGCATCCTCACAAGCACACATGATGATGCCCCCTGCAATTAGAAATCTAGAAATTAAGTCCTAATAGTTGAGTAAAACCCAAGGGATTTATTGTTACTTGCTCATCTTAGCTCTTGTGTTTTGATATTGTGTCTTATGGAAATTTTAGCAGTTCTCCTTGATGGTGCATCCTTGACTTTTAGTGTTTCTTTTTGAGGATGCTTCCTTTGTTATTCAATGCTGGATTATCATTGATTTGGCACCTTTCTCATTTGATGTTTCTTTATGTTGATGGTGATATATATTGTTGTTGGAATCTCTTGCTTGTTGTTCATTATGATTCATGTATGGCATGTATTGTTCATGTTGAGTGTATACTCAATGTTTCTCATTCGTGTAAGCCTTATTCCCTTGTTCCTTAAATGTTTGAGTGTTTAGGCCATGTAGCATCTCCATGAGAACTAGGAGTAGCGAAGGGGGGGAGGGTGACATAAGGCTTCCACATAGTTGGGCAGTATTGAAAACCATTGTTGGGGACCAAGGACTTGGCTTTGAAGATTGATTCAAGAGTTCTCCATCTTACTCTTCATTCTTGTATTTGCAAGTTATGTACATTGAAAAAAAGAAATATAATTATGTAACGATATATTACAAGCTCTATATAGAGTTTAATGTATTTTATTTGTGGTTGGGTATGGATTGGATTGGTTTACATGAGTTGGCGCTGGTGCCAGACTATTGGCATTTGCATGAAGATTGCATTAATAAATTATTATGTTGTCATTAATGTTAATTATAACCGGTAAAGATGTTGTAATATTGTTGTTTTGCTACCAATAAGTGAGCTTGTGAAGGAAACTAGTATCACTAGAGAATAAGTGAGATCAACCAGTAAACCCTACCTGCTGATATGATAAACACTAACCGATGAAGTTTGGTGAATCGATTGTATTGGTTTATGATCAAATGATGAGTGGTAATGATTATGACACATATGCATGTTGTATGAGATGAAGTTTCAAATGGTTTTTGGCATGTAGAGATAATGGTTTTTGTCTTGGGAATGAGCAAGTTCATTGCAAGTAATGTAAATCATGTGATGAGTTACAGTGTTTGATGAAGTGGTGATTAAGGAGCGGTCACTGATATCTTGAAATATGTGCAATGATTGTTATGTAATCCAACGGTCATACTTGAACCGATTTGTTTGTAATCTCTATGAGAATTAGGTTTGTGATGTGTTACTGAACTATTGATTTGTTTATAAGATCAATGAGTTGTTTTGTTGTCGTGTTGGCAATTTGTAGTTGAGAGTAAGAGAGTGTGGTTGTCAAACTAGATGATGTATCTGTAGTATGTGTAAAGGTAGATAGGAGCATGAAAAGGATCTAAACAAGCAAGTGTAGTTCTATTCAAACAAATCAGAAAACCCCTATTGTTTTCTAACAATTACAATAGTCAAATCCCCTAACCGGGTAAGCTCTAATAAGCTTAGTGTTATTCAAATCTGTTGGAGTTATCTTTTATTAGATAATAATTATTTATTTAATTATTAGTCTATTATACTCTATGCTTAAGATAAACTTAGGGATCTTATAATTCTTTAGGGTTTCAAGTATCCTTTTATAAGGATTCTCTCTTTGTATTTTCATAACAACTGTAATTATTGAATTGCATTCTTGTTGCACAATCAATATGACTCCTCTTTTCTAGATCTCTGAATTCTAGCCTCCATAACGTTTTTGCTTCTCTCCTTCTGTGATAGGTTTGCATGCAGGTGATCTTTGGGAGCTGTAGAGTTGATTTTTCCTTAACTCCAATATGGTATCAGAGCCCTAGATCTACATGCCCCTGTTCTCTTCATGAGAGTTTTTGGGCCTTGTTCTTCAGATCTGAGTATTTGGGGGTTTGTGTAGTTGTTTTTTTTTCATTTTTGGGGGGTTGCTAATTTTTTGGTACATATTGGTGCCAAAAGGACCTCATAGTTGGATTCAAATGGTTGATTCCATGAATTTTAATATATATTTTGCCTATTTTCAGTGATAGGGGTATTTGGGGCATGATTTTTTAATGACACATTTTTCAAGGAATAAAATCCATACGGCTATACCTGCAAATGCATCAAAAAAATTTCATCAGAATTTTTTTTTTTTTTTTACCCTCTTTATGCCCATAAAAAAGGGGATTTGTTCTTTTGGCCATATCTAGGGAAAACGAAGGCGTTTTTCGACAAATCTTATATCATCAGAAATCTCTTTCCGAGTTCTATCCAAATATGGAGGTTTGAACTTTTGATTTTTCCTTTTTTGATGGCATTTTTGGCTGTCAAAACCAAAGGTTCATTTTTTCACTCTGGGAGACATAACTTGAGCATTTGAACTTAGTTTTTTAAAAGCTTTATATCGTTGGAAAGCTTATTCTGTTTTATTTCCATTCAAATAAGTTTTCTTTCCAGATTCTACTTCAGATATATTTTATTCAATTTTTTTTTATTTTTTAGCACTCTCATGAATATCTTGGATGTTTTAGGTCCTGGGATCTCTTTCTTTGAGTAGGATGTCTCGTCTTTGGCTATTCTTTCTATTTCCAATCTTATGTCTCTTCTGATCATCATAGCATTTTATTTATGCAAAAACACTGAGATAAAGTGCCACCATGCATTATATAATTGGGATCTTACACATCTTGTGCCTTACTGTACATGCACTACTTATAAGTACCATGGGGGGTTGATGTTTGGCTTTCTTTTCCATCTACCTTTGTCACATGAGTGTTCCTTCCACAACATTAGCCTCATGATGTGTGTCAAGTGAGTGTTCCCTCCATGACACTATGTACTTTCTCTGCACCTTTGATGTTCTTGGTTCTTCATGATGCAATTCTTGTTGGCCATTCTTTTTAGTGTACTTGTCCCTCTCCCTTTTTAGCATTATGGGGAGGTTTGTCATGTTGTTCTAATGCTTCCTTGGTTCAATTGATCAGCTCTTCGGGCTTTTGTGTTTTATGCCATCTGTATCTTCAAGTTCAGTTGTTTGCCTTTGTTTGCTATCTGATTCAAGTAGTTTCATTTGAGGGCACTCATGTAGATTACAGTCTTCTCTACCTGGTCATGTTCTATTTCAGTGGAGGTTCTTCAAATCAGCAGTTAATCTTCGATAGTGTTTGCAGCTATTTCATGGTTCAGTGGTGTTCGTCATTCTTTTCTGTTTGTTCCTATCTTCTGGAACACTCTTGTTTGGAGGCTTCCTAGTCCTTCACTTGAGCTTTCATCTCTTCTTGGAGAGGAGTTTTGTTCACATAGGGTTTTCTCCTTTTTCTCCACTTTACCAAGATTTTATTGTACTTAGGTACCTCATCAGGCCTAGTTGCCGAGACCCATTATTATTTTCCTGCATTTTTTACATGTTTTTGTATTCCTTAGTTGTTTTTTAGCTACTCCCTAAATTCATTTTAAGGGGGGGTGTTGGAGTTATCTTTTATTAGCTAATAATTATTTATTTAATTATTAGTCTATTATACTCTATTCTTAAGCTAAACTTGGGAATCTTATAATTCTTTAGGGTTTTCACCTTTAGGGTTTCAAGTATCCTTTTATAAGGATTTTCTCTTTGTATTTTAATAACAATTGTAATTATTGAATTGCATTCTTGTTGCACAATCAATATGGCTCCTCTTTTCTGGATCTCTGAATTCTGGCCCCCATAGCATTTTTGCTTCTCTCCTTCTGTGACAGGTTTGCATGTAGGTGATCTTTGGGAGCTGTAGAGTCGATTTTTCCTCGGCTCCAATAAAATCCTCTATCCAGGTGGTCCATTAGCTTGGATTTCAAATCCTCTATCGAGGATACTCCTAATGGGGTATTGCTTGTAATAGGGCATTATAGTCAATCCCTTAACCGAGTGGTCCCTAATAGGATTTGTTCTTAACAAGACTTATTGTAAAGCTTTAATAGGATTGTCTCCTAACAGGGAGAACTTCAGAAGAGTTCAAAATACTTGTGAGTATTCATCCCCACCGTGGTTTTTCCTATTTAGGTATCCACGTCAAAAATATTGTGTCAAGTGGTGAATGTTTTTGTGGTTATATTTACTATGGTTAAATTGCTTAATTGCTAAATCCACTTTGATATGTTATGTTAATCGACAACAATCTGAAATATGCTTTTACTATTGTCAGTAGAGTATTTGAATGATTCAGTTAAAAGTTTTTGAAGTTTCAAAGATGTTTTACTATTAGTCTGTTATAACAGTCAACCGATTTAACTTGTCAATATTATTTCATTTAAAGTTCAGTGTTTAAACCAATCAGTTTAGAGTTTGCTTTGAGAGGTTAATTTTTGTTTGGTGAAAAGTTTATGTTAGTTTTTTATCTACTGATTCACCCCCCCTCTCAGTAGTTGACCAGATCCTTATTATTTCATCATACCATCACAGACATGATTGTTGAGTTATTGTGGTTATTAAAAAAATGATATATCTTGGTTATTATCATGGGAACACTTTTTTTGGTGCTTAAAGTGTATATAGTTGATATAATTTGGTTTTTTGGGGGTGTATGGTTGTCTTTCAAATTTGATTGAATTCAAGTGAATCTAGGAAGGATTTAGGTGTATTGGAGACATTTTTCGTCCATTTTAGGCAATCTAATGCAAAATGTCCCAATGTGCTTTTTAGATGAATGGACTTGTCTAAGAGTGTTGGAAGCAAATTAGGGAATTTTATGTTGGACTGGATATGTTTTTGGTCGACCTAATTCTTGTGTATGTTTATAGGTGTCACCTAGTGATTGAAGGTCTTTTTGATTCTCTATCTTCATATTATTTCTTTGTTTTCTTATTCATTGGGCATTATCTAGGTATTTGAACTTCACCAATGCATTTGTGGTGTCTAGGTATCCTTTTAATCCATCGAGGAAGCTCACTACCCTAGATATTTTTATAGATAAAGAATGATAATATGGGTTTACCAATCTTGGAGGATGACAACATATACTGAGGATACTAGCACAAGTAAAAAAAAATTGTGTGTCATGGACACTAGTGTCATATGAGGATATTCTTCTAGCATGCATATATCATTTATGAGTATCCTAGTCTCATAGTTTAGCCAATGGGGTTTCTAAGTAATCAGAGGATCCATAAGATCCCATTTAAACTATATTTCAAAGATAGTAGTGTATAGGAACCCTTAAAGGTTTCTTGTGTAGGTTTAGAGAGAGTTTGAGTGGTGTTTGTGGAATTCAAGTGTGAATTGATGGTTGCCAAAACCTGCCAATGATAGCTAAGACTTGATAGGAGGCCTTGTTTGCCAAACTAAGTCTTATAACTTCAGATAGGGTCTCATATATGTCCAATAGCCTTGTTGGAATTGATTTATTTATTTGGAGTCCTTTCCCTATGAATTTTGTATGATTCTTGTGTTAATTTTTAACACAAAAGTTTGTACCCTTGGTGATTAGGCTTGACCACCAATCTTGTGAAACATTGAATAAACCTCTCAAGTGTGGGACCTTGCACTGTTGTGAGGTTGAATCTCCAAAGAAGGCCAACTTCCTCTTCAATATGAATGCAGAGTGTTGGACCAACCAAACACTGATAAAACTAATCTATGGTTTGATAGGGAAAAGGGAGAAAGAGAAGGGTTGCATGAAAGGAGGGAAATAGGGTTTGAACCCAAACTGAAATGATGATCTCCCCTGCCTATAGCTGCATAGAGCATCAATAAAACTACCCAAAAGATACACAAGTTTCTATCCAAGTCTATCTTTCTAAGACTAAGTTGAGGTATGAATTCTTAACAATGGCAGAGGAACAAACAATGTTCTCAGATGCCACTCTAAGAGGAGTCAACACTATTTCACATGCTGAGAAAACCAAAAAAAGATATATTCATACAAATAGGTAAGAATATACACACATTTGTATAAATTGGAAATAGGTAAGACAAGTAGATTCTATTAATGCAGAGGAAAGGAAAATTTACAGATGCAAAGAGACATAAGAATTTTGTGTGAGAAAAGAAGGGAGAAGATCCAAACTAAATGTTACAAAATTGCCTTTATAGTTTAGGCATAACTTAGATGGTTACATTGAGAAAACTCTAACCCCACCTGAGTTAGGTTACAAAAATATCAGAGGAGAGGGAGATATTAGATCCGAGATCTAATGGCATACTAAAGCTAGCTTTGGGAGAATCCTCAACCTTTGGAAGCACAAAAAAACCCCCCTTAGTGAAGTAATCCCTGCCAACAAGCACAACTAAGCATACTTGTGGGGACAAAAGTCTCTATTCTGCATTAAAGAGGTAATGGTGGCATCTGAAGAATGGCCTGCAGGATCACATCTGAAGTAATGACGAGAAAATCTAGTGGTTGGAGGGCAATCTGAGGATCAGATATGAGGCGTCGACTTGAGCAGGAAGAACATCTCGACAATCGGGTCAACAATAACCCCCTTGCAAAATTTCAAATTCCAACGGCCTCTGTGAATTCAAATGTTGACCATTGATCTAAGATATTCACACGAAGATGGATGGGTGAGATCTCTCCATCTAGGCCTCCAACAGGCCCAATCGATGATTAAAACATAATCATCAGATCAGGCCTTTATGAAGATTCGACAGTCACAATTGGTCGACGTGGCACCCCGGGTCCACGTATCCTTCCTGTGATTGACTACTAAATGGTCCCTGAATTCCTATCCTGTAGGGCCCCTGCAGGCTTGACTTTACCTCAAGGGATAAGCAAAATGCTTTGTAGTTTCTATTTGCTCCTTTGTAATGCCCCCGCCAGGCACCCTAAAGGAAAACAACACAACTAGGCAACTAAAGGGTGAAATAATTTTTTTTTTAAAGACTAAGTGCATTAGCTACAACCATTGCATGTTTAATAACACAGTAGAAGTCTAAGATATGATTTCCTAAGGGTTACCAACGAATATTAATTTGTAGATTATATTAACACCACATTTAATCCAATTGTCCATTTAATTAGATAAATTAAATGCTTAAGTTTAAAACTACACATACATCCAAATTCCATAATGAAGAAATAAAAGTATTCCAATATATCCAATTTCCATAAAACATTTAAACATAAGATCAAAGCAATAAAATACATTCCAATGACATACTATTTACAATATCCCCAAATACATGGCTTCCAATAATGCCACAGATTTACAAAGTTACAATATTAAGGTTACATAAAAGTCTGATACAATGACCACAAGGTCTCAACTGAACAATGATCTCGAACAAGAGCTGGTACATGAATCACGAACCAAGAAACATCAACGAAGCCTTTCCTCGCTTGAAGATACAATCTAGAACATCCGATGGGAAGTGGCACTACCACCTGACCATGTGATCTTGAAATGGAACCACCCCACCGTGCTAGGAGATAGTAGAAAACCCTCAAGCAAGAAAAGTAAGACAAGTATGAAAGGACTACAAGACTCCACAAACATCCATGTAACTCAACTCACAAAACACAAGTGACTCTAAGGAGAGAGTATCATCACATGTCTTACGGTGGATACCATGGTATAGCCTCCATAGGTCCTGACCCCCATCTTGGGTTTCTCCTGGTAACCTCTCCCGAGCCTCTGGTTCCAACTAAGTATCATGCGGACCCTACCAATCCTTTTGTGAAGACAAGGTGGTAAGTTTGTCATTTTAGGCCTTCTCGTAGCATTATGAACCCTGTACTAGCACTACACCTATGCATGAGGTACATTATCTTAATTAATATTTATCTCACTCCCCCCCAATATATTATTAGGTTATCAATTTTTAATTGACTTTTGACGGGTTATCCTATCAACCACTTCGGACATGGCCCCTACTCGAAAGCCACTCTCTCTCATAGAACACTAATAGGAAATGTCTCTCTCTACGAGAACTCTATGGTGAAATAGACATCCATAACTAATCCTGACAAACCACAGGTGAAGGATACACAATCACTAACCCAAGATTGACCATTAGACAAAACACACAATGGCTCACATCAACGGGGTTATACAACAACACCTAACCAAGGAGATATATCAATATATGACATAATGACAACTGAACTAGAATAGCAACAAAATTAAGCTTGACCGCAAACACCATTTACACAAGATCCTAATACAGACAATCTTTTCTTTAAATAGCCAAAAGCATAAATAACTTGCAATTAAAGATTTTCCAAAAAATAAGAAAATACAACTATATTAATACAAAGAAATCAATTTTGTCATTTATCCAATAAGGTTAAATCAATCACATAAAAATTAACCCCCTAATTATATGTTCATGATTAATTTACAAATAGACACGATTAGATTATATCAATAATCTAAATAAAATTCCCAATTAAAAATTATATATAATAATATAATATAATTACATAAATATATATATTCTACAAATATAATATTATATAATTTTATCACATTAAAATATATAATAAAAAGAAGATTTAATTTTAAAACATCTTTCATTTCCAAAATAACATAATTAAAACCACAAAAAATACTATATACATATATATATAATATTTTTTTATTTATTTTAAATTAATGTTTTTTTTTTAATTAATATATAGATATTTTTAATTAATTTTTTTTTATTTAATACAATAATCTAAAACAAGTAAATTCTATTTTCACCCAAAATTTATTTCCAATCAAATTTATTTACAGGGAAATTAATTAATACATAATATCTCCAAAATAATACGATAAAATAATTTCCCTTAACTTTTAATAATACAGTAAATTTAATTAATAATTAAATTTATTTCTATAATAACTAATAATATCACAGAGATACACAAATATTAAAAAAGATTGTCATAGCCAAATATCGAAACAAAAATCAAACAAGAGGGAATGATTTCTCTGGTAAATCCCATCCCTCTCAAATCTTGCAATTTCCATACACAATAAAAATCTTGGCAAAATTTGTCAAAATAACTTTTCCCAATTTTCTCAAAATTTAATCTACAAACACCCAGGTAATAACTTCTTTCCACAAACTAGAAATTAACTTCAGGAATAGACTTTAGCCAAGAATAAGAAATAATCAGACAAAAATTTAGATTTGACAAACATCTTAACACACACATTATTCAAAAAGAAGAAAGAAATAAAATATTTTCTTAAAACAACAATCAAAAGAAGCCACCCAACCTTGTATAGCTTTCTTGGAAGAAATCTGTAGAAGAGCCCTAATCTTTTCAACAAGCTTCCAATAAATTTCTTCACCTAAATTCCTGACCTATTTCCTATGTAACAGAAAAAAAGACCTATTCCCCTTTTTAAACTAAAATTCTAGGTTCAATAGATTTTTCTCAAAAACCTAAATTTAGAATAAAAGTACTTTTATTTTATTTTCTAATTTTATAACAAAAGATAAGCCAATATGCAATAATTAAAAACCATTAATCTTTCTTTTCTTTTCTCATGCAAATTAATTAATTTTCTAAATAAAGAATTAAAGCAATACTTTAATTTAAATTAATTCTTTTATTCATTTATTTATTTATTCTTTTATTTATTTATTTATTTAAAATTCTAAGAAAACTATAAATATAATTAATCTAATTTATTTTTCCATTTAAATAAAATATATATTTCTAATATCATGCAACTCGCAACTTAATTTAATAATTTCTTTTAATTACCTAAATTTATAATCTCAATGCATAAACAATTCAACTATGAGATAATTCCATAAACTTAATTAATTAAGTCCACTAAAACAAACAACAGAGTAAATCATAGCAAAGACTCATAAGAAGATCAAATGACAAAAATATGAAGGCCGAACAAACTGACAGGACTACCAACTGATGACACTCATATGAGTGTAACTGAATAAAATAGGGTCAACTACTATCTCCTCCACTTCCATCAGAAATTATAAGGCATGCTCAGACCTATGAAGCCAAGTGGAGATGATACCTTGTACCTACCCGGTACTTGTACCTGCAATATCCTGCATCACCAAACCACACATGCATATATACAATATAGAAAACACGGTATACACACCATTGAAGGAGAATCACGACGTTCCTTATCTCATCGAAATGAGTGAAGGAAAATTGTCTCCTTGCATCCAATACACTCGTAGACACACAACATATAATTCCACATTGCATAAATAAAGTAAAATGTCAGTACATAGCAATAATCCATAAACTACCATAAATCACAAGTACTGAAATGCTGCAAATAAATTATGCATCTCATATCTAGATAAAGCATGAAATAATGTCATAAAAATCTAAATAACAAATCATGGTAATGTATCCACTAAAAATAAACAATAATAAAATATGAGTCTAATGAGTTCAAACAAGTAGGGGTACTACATCCTTACCCCACAACACCACTTGTGTCTTTGTTTCCTCTCATGGGATAAGATTTATTTGTTCCCCTTGTATCTTATCCCATGGAATCAGTTGTGCATTGTTCTAACCTCATGGGATAAGATGAAAACCTTTCACTTGTCTTTCTTATCCTGCAGCCCATCTATTGTCATTATTCCACTCTGCGGGATAAGGATAAATACTTCCTCGCCTTTGAAAATTCTTATCCCACAGCCTCTTCTTGTTGCGTTCAAAAATCCTACGATCGGTAAGAGGAAGGGGAAAACCGACCCACTGATGATCGAGAGCCCCTCCAATCAGTTGAACCTAAGTGAGTTGACTGAATGACCCAATCAATTGCATATCATCTTAATCTTGCATTAGGTTGCATATAAGTTTAATCTTGCATTAGTATCATTTTAGTATCATTATCATCGTCATGTCATTCTTACATCTCATATGATACATCTCATTTTCAAGATACATCTCATCATCATCATCTAATCACATTCATCATTACATCCCTCACATGTATATCTATCACATCATCATGGAATCTTTCTTCACTTTCATATCTTCATCATTCATCCAACTCTCATCTATCATGTCTTATATAGGATGTATCTTTCCTAAAACCAAATGTTTTGATCAGGTCTTATATAAGATATATCATTCTTGAAACTAGATGTTTTGATCATCTTTATCTTATATAGGAGGTGTCATTCCTGAAACCAGACTTGATCTCAATCTTATCAAATTCTATCAATCCATTTCATTTGATTCATTATATCATGTCTTATGCAGGATGCATCTTTCCTAAAACTAGACATTTTGATTAGGTCTTATACAAGATATATCTTTCTTAAAACCAGACGCTTTGATCATCTTTGTCTTATACAGGAGGTGTCATCCCTAAAACTAGACTTGACCTCAATTCTGATCAATCTTATATCAATCTCATCCATCTGATCAATCATATCATTATCCCCATGCATGAGCATATCATATCGACAATGTGTAGAATGCTAGATCGCATTATTAGAAACATCTGCATTCATCAAATCCAACCATCATCTTCATATCACCTTCTAAACATATAGAATAATTGCAAACATCATATAAGCATGTAAATCATAAAAATAAAAAAACACACGCATCGCATCATCTACATCATCATCTACCAAAGTCATATAGATTAAAAGAATATCATATAGCTCATCAAAATCAAAATCGTTGCATCCATATCATATCATCATACACATGTGTGACCACATGTTAATCCCAAGGAAAATCCATAATACAAGTCAGAACCAATTGTCAGTCAGAACAAATAAATGTCCAAATTCCCTAGATATCATATTTCATATGGAAATCAATCAATCCAAGTTCCATATCGAGATCAATCAATGCAAGTTCCATATCAAAATCAACCAATCCAAGTTCCATATTGAAATCAATCAATCTAGGTTACATATCAAAATAAATCAAGACCCATATCGAATGAGGACCCATATTGAATCAGGACCCATATCGAATGAGGACCCACATCAAATCAAGACTCATATTGAAAATCAAGCAACATATCGAATCAAGACTCATATCTAATCAAGAGCCATATCAACACTTGAACCATATCGACAATCAGGATTCATACCAATGTAGCCTCGATAGATGTGTGGGGCATGTATGTGCTATGCCCTCATTAGTCTTCCTCATGTCTTCAATATCCCTTTTAAAATTTATTTGCAGATAAATATCGATAATTTTAACAATTCAAATCATCCAACTTTCAAAAATCATACTACATCACAACACTGCCCCGGAAATCATAATTTTCTCAATTTATCTCTCAAGGGGGTATATTGATAACAATTTTATATTAGTTGCAACATGGATACAGGAACTTTGGGAGTAGGAAGCAACAATGGGAGAATTCAAAATTCAAATTCTCTGAAAGGCAGGAACTCTGGTTCCAATGGTCCAGAATGAAGAAGTTGGTCCTATGGGAGATAAGGACAAGCCTTTGGACATTCCAAAGGCCATTGCCATTCTACAGACTAGTGGTACTCTGCCAGAGAAGAAAGTGGGTTCTAGGTTTTTGAGGGAGGGGTCCAGCGGGAGGGCTAGCCCACGTGAAGAGACCTTGGAGAACGAAAAAGAATCCAGAAAATGGTCATCCCTTTTTGGAACAAAACCATCTAGTAAATATTCTTTACCTCCTATCAAGAATATTTCTGATCCAACTAGTGGAAAGTTCACTATCTCTATCCCTGATCTAGTTCTGGATCATAATATAATCAATACGTCAAACTCCCTAGTAGGCAAATTTATAGGTTCGCGTCCAAACATTGAAGTTGTAAGGTCTTATGTCAAATGGAAATGGGCTCTAAAGGGTAACATTGAAATCTTGGCTTTGCCTAAAGGCCTCCTATCTTTTACCTTCTCGTGTGAAGAAGATAAATTAAGGATACTTTGTGGTAGTCCCTGGATGGTAGGAAAGATAGCCTTGGTTCTTTGGAAATGGCATCCGAATCTAAACATGGATGACTCTCTTCTAGCACAAATTCTAGTTTGGGTTAAGTTACTAGGTATTCCTCTTGAATATTGGGCAGAAAGCATCTTCTTAGGAATAGCAAGCTCCTTTGGCTAACTCCTCTCTATAGACCCAGTCACAGCTTCAAAAAGGAGACTCACTCATGCTAGTTTTTTTGTAGGGATAGCCCATGATGCAGACATGTCGGAACAGATAGATATAGTGTCAAAGTTGGGGACATGGAAACAAGTAATAGAATATGAATCTATCCCCTTTCCTTGCTTCCATTGCAAGAAAGTAGGTCACTAGGCAAAATCTTGTCCTATCAAGCCTAAAGGAGAGCTCAAGTAGACTAAACCCCTGGTTGAAAGTAAAAAGGTTCCAGATAAAAAGGTATGGCAAGTTAAGAATTTAGAAAATAAGGAAGCTAACTTTATTGACAACAACTATTTTGAACCCTTGGGGGAAAATAAGGAAGTGGTATCCTCAACCTATGTCTCCAATCCCCCAACCCAAGAAGTATTGAGAACTGAGCCAACCAAGGTAAGAAACCTTGTGAATACTAAGAGGGGGGGGGGTGAATTAGTATGCCAAAAATTACTCTACTTAAACACTTTACTAGTCTAGTAGTAAACTAGTAAAACAGTTTAGCAAACAAACTAGTTAGCACACATGCAAACCAAATAACAAATAATGCATTCACCCACAGAAGCACAAACACCATAACACAAGATATTTCGATGTGGAAACCCAAATGGGAAAAACCACAGTGAGATGAAACTCACAAGCAACTATCTGCAGAATAGGAACCAGACTAGTTAAGGTCATACAATGTTCTTTACTAGAACATATTGTAATGCCCCGCCAGGAAACCCCGAAGGGATTAAGCCATAACACAAGAATACAGAGCAATAATTTTTTTTTTTTAAAAGATACACCACATGAGATACAACAAGATATCAAAGATTCAGATTACATAGCAGAAGACATCAACTAACACCTAAAGAGTTTCCCAATGAGATTACTTAAATTTCACAATACACTTAACTCACACAATTAATCCAATAAGCTGATTATCTTAATAACGAGATAATTCTTAATCAGGATAATTTCTTTCAGAAGATGGAAATATATATCACAAGCAATGACTCACCCATTAAGATATATTCATAATCTTCATTCAAGCTTTTCATTTAAAATACAAGCCATACATCTAATATTCTAACACACTAGAATTCCATCATAAACATATGAGATCTTTTCAAGCATACTTAATTTCTTTATCAACAACTGAATAGATCCATTACTCTAAGTTACATTCTTTCATATTCGAACTTATTGCATTTAAAAGATGATTACATACATGCATCTACGATAAATCTCATCTAAACCACTTACGCATTCGATCAACATGGCATTCAAGAAGGGACTGAATATAAGCATTTAAAGTTAATTCCATTTATCCACTTAACCATTCTAACATAATCTAATCATACATGATAAAGCTGAATAAGGGAAACAATAAGAGAATACATCACATAACACCATAATGATCTCAGAGTTCACCCCTAAAGGGCTACATCTCTGGGTCTTCTCAACTACAAGACCCCTCTGATAATTAATAAAGTTAAGAATACAAGAGGTTACACCATTACAATCCGGCCATCAAGGTGATATACAAACAATATACAAGCGACCGCATCGGTCAATAAATACATAAACAATCCCTGAAAAGAACAGGATCCAGCTGAACATAATCAAAGCTAATACAAAGGTCCAGGAGAGCATCCATAAAACTGAGTCATCACCATCCAAGGTCTAACATGAAACCGATACTCACAAGGGCAGAGACAAAAGGATGACCCACAAAGGTACTCAAACAGGACAAAATGACAACACACTAGCGAACGTAGGGACAAGTGTCATCACACAACCTGGTATGGTTACCATGGCAAGTCTTCATAGGTCCCGGCCCCATACACTGGGTTACCCTGGCAACCTAATCCGAGCTTCCGGCCCATCCAAGCCTCATGTGGACCCACACATCCTCTCGTGAAGACAAGGATGGTGGTTTGCCATTTCAGGCCTTCTCACAGCATGCCGAGTCTATGATAGCACTCGTCCCATGTGTGAGGCACATTAACTTACTTAGAGATTACATTCTAATCTACTGTTAGGTTATCACTTATTAGACTCACTTTCGACGGGTTACCCAGCAGCCACTTTGGGCGCGGCCCCCAATCGAAAACCACTTTCCCATATGACACTAGACTATACTCAACGAACTCAAAACCCAAGGAATACACATGGTCAGACGAACGGAGTTCAAGAAGAGAGAAACAACCCTCAGGTCAAACACGACTCATAGATGCACACTTACTAACGGTACTCTAACTAGAGACCTGACCAACAACGGTCAACCACAAATCATCACTCGACTCACACATAGAGGATATGACCAAATATGACACTTCCACAATACAACAGTCAACTCAGAATCAAGGACTGAAACAGGTTCCCCAAGTCAAGCCATACGACAGGGTCCTATCAAACAAAGCACTCTTGCCATTTCATAATTAAAAGCGAATACAAAAATTAACTCGCATAGGTAACAAATAGAAAAGACAATATTCAACAGATGCAATCTTTCCGAATTGATCTAAACATTAAACGTCGATCAAGTTTTCTACAAGATCCAAATCAGATTACAGTTATCTACCTCATCAAGGGATAAGTTGTTCTTGGTTTTCTAACTCTCTAAGGTTCAAAGCATTAAACAGACATATAAAGCCGTAATGAGTTCTTAAACCGAATTCATATTAATAAAACTCAGACAACCACTAAACAATTAAATAAGATATTAAATCTCCAATCAAAACGTCATTGACATACTGGTTCAAAACCACCTCTACAGTTTCATATTTTTCAAGCCCAGATGGACTATACGGATCACGGAAATATAATTATAAAAAGAGAGTCTAAAAGGAGATAATCGTTTCCAAAAGCATATCGTTTAAATTTCTAATGATCAATGGTTAAATATTCGTTTCTAATATCTCCAGATGGCTTATAACATAAAAATCTTCAACAATATATTTATTCGTGAATAAAGTATATTTTAACTCAACAAGAATCTCCAATATAACAATATTTGATCTTTCCAAAATATACACAATTAAATTTCAAGCTTGCATAATAAGCTAACACAAAAAAAAATCATCAACATAATTCATTTATGCCACATTGTTCATAATTAAATCTTAATTAGCAATTCCCATTAAATCATATTAAAATATTATATATATATATTTTTGAATTAAAAAAAATACATTAAAAAAAACATTTTTTTAAAAAACTAATTTAAAAACAAAAAAAAAACAACATTTTAAATGGGGGAGCGGCGAAAGCCGGGCCCACCTCCCAATGTGGGGGTTGGGCGAGCCGAAACCCCAGCCGCTGGGACCACGCGGCGGCGCCACTGTGGTGCCCGCAGGTCCGCGGCACCTTGCGGCCACCGCGGCCCCTACGGCCACCGCAGTGTGCTGCGGCCCAGAACGGCAAGCAATAGAAAGGGGGACGAGCGGGGAAGGGGAGGAGGAGTGGGTGGAGCTCCGCTCCCCACCCTCCAAACCCCAACCACGGTTTAAAAAACAACACGCACAGGCTCGTTTTTTTTTTTTGTTTAAATTTTAAAACAACCAATCAATATTTGTTTAATAATCTCCGTTTAAACTAAGATCCGGTTTTAAAAGCAAAGTGTTTTGGGTATCATAATTCTTTGATGGTATTCATTCTTCCCAAATACAAAAGGGTTTCAAACACCCAAACAACTGTGAGGAATAACACACCTCCATTAAATCTATTGATTTTTATTAACAAAACCAGGCATGGCAAAAAGAATCATATTAACACAATGGTCTAACTATGAAATTTTCTTGAAGAACACAAGCCACAAGCATGGATTTTAACCCACAATTCCAAATTTAGAACTGATAACAATATTTAAAAGGTTGGATTTTGCCAACAATCAATTTCACCCAACAGACCATTTCAAAACAACAAGGAAGAACAGTTAAGGTAAATCCTACCTCCATACGCATGCCTGGAATAGCTGAAGGAGAGCCCAATCCTGCTAGATCCAGAAGAACTATCTTCCTCCCCAAAACCCCCAATTTTATCCAAAATTACTTTCCAACCAAAAAAATTCTCCAAAATGTCCATCCTCCAAAATTTCCCCAAATTTTAGGTTATATGGAAGAGTTGACCAAAATTCCATTTTTGGAATTAAAATTTTTTTTTATTTAAAAATAATCTTCCAAAACTAATTCTCAAAATTAATTCCTTTCTAATTATCACAACAAATTGACTTGCTTTTCAATTCAAAATCGATTTTCTCATTCAACTGAAATTTAATCTTTCTAATATCAAAAGCCAACAGAATACAATCAATCTATTGCGATAAAATACAAAACTTTCTTTTTCAACAGCATATTCAAAATGCATTTAATATTCAAAGTCGGTCATTTAATCGAACTTACTCCCAATTTAAAACGAGCAATCCAATATCAACGAAAATCGCATAACGAAATCCCGATTAGTCTAGTCCATTAATCTCTAATGCACAAATACATATTTAATCAAAATAATTACTAAGGACTAATTAATCAATTTAACCATACACACCAAGCACACAAATCGAGAAGGCCAACCAAACAGACAACTCGCAAACCCAAACACAAAAGGGATTATCGATGACGACTGAAGATGCTCACCTGAGCACGACTATGGTCAACTAGGGTCTTACGACCACCTAATCCAACTCTAAGGATTAAAGAGGTACACTCAAACCTGCAAATCCAGGTGAAGACGAACCTCGCACTCTTGCGGCGTTGTACCTGAAATTTCCTGCAACCAAGAGTCATACATGCATACATATAGAAACTTAATGAAAGCGTTAGCTCAATATTAATACCACGAAATAGGTACACTCAACAACTTGCATACAACTAGTGTGAGAACCACATCAATAGCTATGCGTTAAATCAAACATCTGACTATAACATTATATTAAGATAAACTAACCAAAATTAAACCAAGATTAGAGATTGGTTAGGGTAGGGGTACTGCATTCTCCCCCCTTAGGTTCCGACTTACTCCTAGAAGTCGTAAGGCTAGATGGAGAACATGTCGTACGCATCAGCCCTGAAACTCATTCAACAAAGATCAAATTGCACATAGAAATCTTTCCATAAATAAATGAAATGTTATTGCAAAATCCTTTACAAACGCCATTATCCATTGGCAAGATACATCTAAAACCATACATTCCTTAAAATATCCGAGGAATAATCCACAATCATAGCAGAGAAACAAGAATTTTCTTCCTTTCATTACACCAAATTAAAACATTACGAAGGGGTAAACAACAATTACCATAATCATCTATCAAACATGACCAGAAAACATGCTATCAAGATCAATTTCCTTTACCAATCCATCTTTATCATAAAATTTATAACATAGAACTAGCTTAAAATATCAATTTCTACAACCAAATTAACTTTCATGAAATAAGACCAACATAAATAACTCAATTGATTACACTTGCCAGGCATAAGAAAACCTTTCCAAAGACTATGTCCCATAACATAGCGACAAGCTAACACAATTTACTCCATGATACAAATAATAACCATTCCCATAACTGGAATGCATAACAGAAAAGGCCACATGTGAGCATGTCTAATGCTCGGTCAAAGTTAACATGCATGATCAGCATCTCTATGCCTGATCTCAGAACAACAATATGATCATAAATATCCAATATCTCACTCAAAGGCTCGATGGTGCTAGGCACACCATAGCGGTGCTGCCTTCCATACAAGACCTTTGTGAATATCCCTTGTTGAGCAAGGTGGTTAGCCTCCAAGAGATAGTCACCACACATAGGTAGGCAGTGGTTACTAGCTGCAACACAGCCTCACATACCCCCATCCTCAAGGTTCCCTACAACAACTTCCTCGCACACACTCTACCAAATCCGTATCATACGTCTATGGAGAGGAATTTCACATTTCGACACAAGACCAGCATCCGAAAACAATAAGGATAAACCAGTTTAGCCACCAAAGTACAGATGAATAAAGATAATAAATCATCAATTCCAATAGTAAGGCAAGAAAATAATCTGGAATTTCAACACCAAATCAAAGTGCAAAAGATCACAAGATCGTGGCTAAACCTTCAAAGTCAAAGTAAAATAAATTGCTGATCCCCAAAGAAATATAAAGAATATCACAATTGCACATAACATCACTATGTGACTAACATCTAGCCACCAACAAGGAAGGAAGGAACAACTGACTAGCTATTGCAGTAGCTCATCATGTGGTGCGACATAGTCACACTACCCACATGGCATGGCGGTGTGCACCTCGACATCACCCCGCATCACGTCGTCACGTGGCATGGCAATACCCCAAGTGGAGAACACACACAATGGACGTATCCCGCATGGTAGTGCACCTCGCAGAACAAGCACGCGCAGGTCACATCCCGCATAGCGACGTATCTAGAAGGATACTCGCCGTAAGTCAGAGGTATACATGACTATGGTCCACCCACATGCCCACCAACACATACTAACTGGCAGCACATGTGAATAAACCTACCTTTCATGAAGACAAGGCAAAGGATCCTCCAGATCACACCATCACTACACACAAGAATCACCATCCAAAATGCTCAAATAAAGGAAGAGAATAGGCTGACACACATAAACCTATAAATAGATTCATCAAAGGGAAAGTATTGAGTACACCTTGATATAGTTTAATAGTACAACTATATCATTCCTCGAAGTAGAGAAGCTAAATTCACTTCGCGCCGACATTACTCGTACACCAATCCATACTATTCAAGGAACGGTTACTTTGAATACTACCCCTTAACATACTGAGTTACCCACAACCCGAGGTTTGGTACTCAGTAGGGAAACAAATAAGCAACATCACATAAACAGTATGGCTTCCCATACTCATAAGCAACATATCCTCCATGGTTGATTACTTCACCAATCCATGGGCACATAAAATAAACACTGGTTTCTTACAATACACACGAAAACACCAGTATTGGTTTAGTCACATTTACAGGGAGTACTTTTCAGTACGCTAACATCTATTCAAGGAAGGTTTCAATTATGCTTTCTATATAAATAACTGAATCAAGTTTAGTCTAGATACAAGTACTGAAATTATTAACAATTCATAATTACATAAGGAAGTAACATCATTCCTATATCTTTCTTAAATTTCACTAAGCATCTAGAACCAAATTACTAACTAAGCAAATTCATTTCTAAAGCTTAAGACTTTCATCTATCACTATGAAGCCAAAAGCAAACATACAATTTCACATGTTTTATAAACATTCTGTTTAAATCAATGCATTCTTTAATACCATTTCTAAAAATCTTATGATTAGGCAAGGAGAAGGGAAAGAGAGTTTGATAACCAAACTATTTCCTGTGAAGACACAAGATCAATCAAGGTCACGCTATCATATAAAATTTCTCACTATAAGCCTATCATTTAATTATACAGTTTTCATTTTGCTATCGTTAGAAGGATGACAATCAGCCTAACAAAAACATTTCCAATAATTATGGTTGCAACAGGAGGTTCTAGTTTTCCAAACAAAGCAGAGATCAAGAAAGGCAATCTTTTCGATAATGCAAGACCTCTTAAGAACACTCACTTACAATAATACAATTCAGACACATGTCATAATTTGCAACCTATTAGAGAAGATCACATTACGATCAAAGATAAGCAAGGAGATATTAACCAAATACAACATACTAATGCATGCACATCAAACAAGCTTTTCATTCGCACTTTCTACACACATTAAGGTAATTACATATACCCAAAAGCGAGTTCAATGGAGCATTTGCTAAAATAAATCTTCAATCAAACTAGTTTAATGAAACACATAAAACAATCTTTCGGAAAGCACATAAATCAATCTTTCAGGGAACACATTAATACTCTCTCGAAGCTACAATAACATGCTCCTTTTAACACTTCTTCAAACCAAGCAGTTTCACATAACTCAACTATTCGCATAGGAAGCACCTTACTAAGATAAAATTTAATCATGCTACTCCTACAAAATACACATGGAGAATTCTTTAAACATACACATACAGTTTTCTCCCATTCACCCAAAATAAATTTTTAAACCCATAGCCCTTTAATAATCTAAAAACATGAGCGACATAAGGCTCACACAAGGGTTCAAGAAGTCACACCCTTTTTCTCTTTCAAACAAGAAACTCAAATCAAAGATAATTACACATATCCTATTCATTTTAATTTCTAGAGAGAGAGAGAGAATGGTGATAATCATTTAATTTTCTACAAAATAAACATTCAATGATTGCCATACTAGTCCTTCAAGTGGACAACATTAAGCTAGATCATAATCTTTAAACAAACACAATTCGCACTTTCAAAATCAAGACAAGCACAGACCAACCCAAATGGATTAGTCTAAAGAGTACAACAGTCAATAAGGGAAGGTACATACGACTCTCTTTCAAAATAAGAGTAACCGTACACCAAGACATCAATAAGCACACAATGCACATATAAACACTCAAACACCAACATCAAGAAGGTGAAAACAAGGTGTGAACACACACATGTTACACACAAGATAAGGTCTACTCAATCACTCACATGCAAAAGGAGGACAAGCATACACATAAGGTCGATACACCTCACACAAATAGAGGGCACACATGACACCAGAGATCCCAATGTTTGCAACATGGCTCTGATACCATATGTAATGCCCCGCCAGGAAACCCCGAAGGGATTAAGCCATAACACAAGAATAGAGAGCAATAATTTTTTTTTTTTAAAAGATACACCACATAAGATACAACAAGATATCAAAGATTCAGATTACATAGCAGAAGACATCAACTAACACCTAAAGAGTTTCCCAACAAGATTACTTAAATTTCACAATACACTTAACTCACACAATTAATCCAATAAGCTGATTATCTTAATAACGAGATAATTCTTAATCAGGATAATTTCTTTCAGAAGATGGAAATATATATCACAAGCAATGACTCACCCATTAAGATATATTCATAATCTTCATTCAAGCTTTTCATTTAAAATACAAGCCATACATCTAATATTCTAACACACTAGAATTCCATCATAAACATATGAGATCTTTTCAAGCATACTTAATTTCTTTATCAACAACTGAATAGATCCATTACTCTAAGTTACATTCTTTCATATTCGAACTTATTGCATTTAAAAGACGATTACATACATGCATCTACGATAAATCTCATCTAAACCACTTACGCATTCGATCAACATGGCATTCAAGAAGGGACTGAATATAAGCATTTAAAGTTAATTCCATTTATCCACTTAACCATTCTAACATAATCTAATCATACATGATAAAGCTGAATAAGGGAAACAATAAGAGAATACATCACATAACACCATAATGATCTCGGAGTTCACCCCTAAAGGGCTACATCTCCGGGTCTGCTCAACTGCAAGACCCCTCTGATAATTAATAAAGTTAAGAATACAAGAGGTTACACCATTACAATCCGGCCATCAAGGTGATATACAAACAATATACAAGCGACCGCATCGGTCAATAAATACATAAATGATCCCTGAAAAGAATAGGATCCAGCCAAACATAATCAAAGCTAATACAAAGGTCCAGGAGAGCATCCATAAAACTGAGTCATCACCACCCAAGGTCTAACATGAAACCGATACTCACAAGGGCAGAGACAAAAGGACGACCCACAAAGGTACTCAAACAAGACAAAATGACAACACAGTAGCGAACGTAGGGACAAGTGTCATCACACAACCTGGTATGGTTACCATGGCAAGTCTTCATAGGTCCCGGCTCCATACACTGGGTTACCCTGGCAACCCAATCCGAGCTTCCGGCCCATCCAAGCCTCATGTGGACCCACACATCCTCTCGTGAAGACAAGGATGGTGGTTTGCCATTTCAGGCCTTCTCACAGCATGCCGAGTCTATGATAGCACTCGTCCCATGTGTGAGGCACATTAACTTACTTAGAGATTACATTCTAATCTACTGTTAGGTTATCACTTATTAGACTCACTTTCGACGGGTTACCCAGCAGCCACTTCGGGCGCGACCCCCAATCGAAAGCCACTTTCCCATACGACACTAGACTATACTCAACGAACTCAAAACCCAAGGAATACACATGGTCAGACGAACGGAGTTCAAGAAGAGAGAAACAACCCTCAGGTCAAACACGACTCATAGATGCACACTTACTAGTCGGTACTCTAACTAGAGACCTGACCAACAACGGTCAACCACAAATCATCACTCGACTCACACATAGAGGATATGACCAAATACGACACTACCACAATACAACAGTCAACTCGGAATCGAGGACTGAAACAGGTTCCCCAAGTCAAGCCATACGACAGGGTCCTATCAAACAAAGCACTCTTGCCATTTCATAATTAAAAGCGAATACAGAAACTAACTCGCATAGGTAACAAACAGAAAAGACAATATTCAACAGATGCAATCTTTCCGAATTGATCTAAACATTAAACGTCGATCAAGTTTTCTACAAGATCCAAATTAGATTACAGTTATCTACCTCATCAAGGGATAAGTTGTTCTTGGTTTTCTAACTCTCTAAGGTTCAAAGCATTAAACAGACATATAAAGCCATAATGAGTTCTTAAACCGAATTCATATTAATAAAACTCAGACAACCACTAAACAATTAAATAAGATATTAAATCTCCAATCAAAACGTCATTGACATACTGGTTCAAAACCACCTCTACAGTTTCATATTTTTCAAGCCCAGATGCACTATACGGATCACGGAAATATAATTATAAAAAGAGAGTCTAAAAGGAGATAATCGTTTCCAAAAGCATATCGTTTAAATTTCTAATGATCAATGGTTAAATATTCGTTTCTAATATCTCCAGATGGCTTATAACATAAAAATCTTCAACAATATATTTATTCGTGAATAAAGTATATTTTAACTCAACAAGAATCTCCAATATAACAATATTTGATCTTTCCAAAATATACACAATTAAATTTCAAGCTTGCATAATAAGCTAACACAAAAAAAAATCATCAACATAATTCATTTATGCCACATTGTTCATAATTAAATCTTAATTAGCAATTCCCATTAAATCATATTAAAATATTATATATATATTTTTTTGAATTAAAAAAAATACATTAAAAAAAACATTTTTTTTAAAAACTAATTTAAAAACAAAAAAAAAACAACATTTTAAATGGGGGAGCGGCGAAAGCCGGCCCACCTCCCAATGTGGGGGTTGGGCGAGCCAAAACCACAGCTGCTGGGACCACGCGGCGGCGCCACTATGGTGCCCGCAGGTCCGCGGCGCCCTACGGCCACCGCGGCCCCTACGGCCACTGCAGTGTGCCGCGGCCCAAAACGGCAAGCAATAGAAAGGGGGACGAGCGGGGGAGGGGAGGAGGAGCGGGTGGAGCTCCGCTCCCCGCCCTCCAAACCCCAACCACGGTTTAAAAAAACAACACGCACAGGCTCGTTTTTTTTTTTTGTTTAAATTTTAAAACAATCAATCAATATTTGTTTAATAATCTCCGTTTAAACTAAGATCCGGTTTTAAAAGCAAAGTGTTTTGGGTATCATAATTCTTTGATGGTATTCATTCTTCCCAAATACAAAAGGGTTTCAAACACCCAAACAGCTGTGAGGAATAACACACCTCCATTAAATCTATTGATTTTTATTAACAAAACCAGGCATGGCAAAAAGAATCATATTAACACAATGGTCTAACTATGAAATTTTCTTGAAGAACACAAGCCACAAGCATGGATTTTAACCCACAATTCCAAATTTAGAACTGATAACAATATTTAAAAGGTTGGATTTTGCCAACAATCAATTTCACCCAACAGACCATTTCAAAACAACAAGGAAGAACAGTTAAGGTAAATCCTACCTCCATACGCATGCCTAGAATAGCTAAAGGAGAGCCCAATCCTGCCAGATCCAGAAGAACTATCTTCCTCCCCAAAACCCCCAATTTTATCCAAAATTACTTTCCAACCAAAAAAATTCTCCAAAATGTCCATCCTCCAAAATTTCCCCAAAGTTTAGGTTATATGGAAGAGTTGACCAAAATTCCATTTTTGGAATTAAATTTTTTTTTTATTTAAAAATAATCTTCCAAAACTAATTCTCAAAATTAATTCCTTTCTAATTATCACAACAAATTGACTTGCTTTTCAATTCAAAATCGATTTTCTCATTCAACTGAAATTTAATCTTTCTAATATCAAAAGCCAACAGAATACAATCAATCTATTGCGATAAAATACAAAACTTTCTTTTTCAACAGCATATTCAAAATGCATTTAATATTCAAAGTCGGTCATTTAATCGAACTTACTCCCAATTTAAAACGAGCAATCCAATATCAACGAAAATCGCATAACGAAATCTCGATTAGTCTAGTCCATTAATCTCTAATGCACAAATACATATTTAATCAAAATAATTACTAAGGACTAATTAATCAATTTAACCATACACACCAAGCACGCAAACCGAGAAGGCCAACCAAACAGATGACTCGCAAACCCAAACACAAAAGGGATTACCGACGACGACTGACGATGCTCACCTAAGTATGACTATGGTCAACTAGGGTCTTACGACCACCTAATCCAACTCTAAGGATTAAAGAGGTACACTCAAACCTGCAAATCCAGGTGAAGACGAACCTCGCACTCTTGCGGCGTTGTACCTGAAATTTCCTGCAACCAAGAGTCATACATGCATACATATAGAAACTTAATGAAAGCGTTAGCTTAATATTAATACCACGAAATAGGTACACTCAACAACTTGCATACAACTAGTGTGAGAACCACATCAATAGCTATGCGTTAAATCAAACATCTGACTATAACATTATATTAAGATAAACTAACCAAAATTAAACCAAGATTAAAGATTGGTTAGGGTAGGGGTACTACACATATCTTGTTAGGAATCTCAATCTCTGTTAGGAGATATGTCTGATTAAAGACTACCTATCTAGAGGATTTTAGATCCACAAATGTGAACCACCTTGTTAGAGGATTTACAAAAGGCTTTTTGGGCCTACCTGGTTAAGGGCTTCAGACTTGTCGAAGATGTGAGTAATCAACAAGTGAGTGATCTGGAAAATAGCACAGATTGCTTGGTTAGATCCTTGATAGCTCGTTGCTAATGCATTCCAACATTACTTTAGTCTCCAACACATTCACACTCTGCCTCTTCTTGCAGATATGAACTTCTCTTCTATATTTACACTTACAAAAACTCATCAACCACCTTAAACTCTAGCAACAACCTAAAACCCTAGACATGATGTCCTTAAAAGGAATCTGATTTCATGTCGGTCCAATAGGATTACAATACAATTTCCTAGGTTCAATGCATCTAGACATATTTGGTAACATGACACAAAAAGTACTGCCAAAGTGTTGGCATCGCTAAACAATCGGTGGATGGTAACTCATCACAAAATGTCAGTTGGTAATTCATCACAGAGTATTATCGGTTCATACAAAATATTGGTTTAAGCAAAATACCGGTTGCCAGTTTGACAAAATGAAGACTAAGAAATGAGTTGTGTTGCTTCGTTCCTTCGTACCGCTTGAGATCCTCGAACTGCTTGGGGTCTTGATACTGCTTCAGATCGGTAAACACTTTCTGCAAAACACCGATAGTCTAAAGACTATAATACATCATACTGGTTGGAACAAATACCGATTGAGCTTTAACTCATACATACAAAAAGTGATCTCAAATCAAGTGTGTGTCCATCAATGACAATCACAACATCAATCATCAAAAAATGCCAACAATCTCCCCCTTTGGCATTGATGGCAACACTTAGGAAAATTTTGACATCTAAGTGTTTTACAACAAAAAATATGCCGTAATCAAAATTACTCCCCCTAAGCATATACACTATCCCTTTTGCAGAAAATACAATGTCTACTACTCCTTAACAGAAATAACATGAAAGTATACATCAAAACATTTAAAATTTATACTTCTCCCCCTTTGCCAACAATGACAAAAACATTGCAGACTAACTCCTATTTCATTAGTATAAAATAATAAGTGTTTATGACAGTAAAGAGTAAAACTTGTCAAAAACTGATTTAAAGTCCTGCAAAAATTACTTCATGGATAAGGACCATGAGTCAAGTAGGGAGGTAGCCACCTCTTTCTCTGTCTGCATCTAGGAGACCTATTCTTCCATGGCATCTATCATGCTCATCTCTTGAGTGACCGTTAGGGCATCAAGATTTAGATAGCATTTCTGGAGAATTTGTAATCTTGGCAGTAGGACCAGTTGAAGTTCCTACAAAGTTCATGTCTGGTTACTTATCTCTACCTCTAGTCTTGCACACTGGATTTGAAGCTAGTGAATAGTGTGTCCATATGTGGAAAAGAAATCATATGGCATCTTGAAGGTGCTAATAAATGACTACATATCAAATTGTAGTTTGTCCTTCTGAGTGAGCACATCATCACAGAATAAATGAGGTTGGCAAATCTTGCTGAGTAGTAGATTGCCCTTATTCATTGCATTTCTAATGTCCTTTTGTGCCTTCTAGAGATTAGATCGGAGCTCTGTTAACTTTCTCACCAAGGCAGTGTCTAGAGCCTTTTGATGTTCTTTCTTGGCATTTGCTTCTGCAACCTCTTCGAGGCTTTGTACCTAGTCTTCTACAACTATGCATAGGAGCTTCAATTGTGCAAGTGAGGAATTGGTACTGGGAAGGTTTGTACTAGGTATCAAACCAGTAAGAGTGTCCACTATGGATTGGATCACATCTTGCTCCTTTTTCCTCCTTATCACTTCCAGGCATTCTTGAGAAACCTTAATGCTCTGCAGCAACTCTAACTCGTTTGTGGACTGGAGGTTAATGGGACTAGTAATGTCAGTCGGTTTAGCCTAACTACTGGTTGCCATTGGGGTCTCCACTTGTGTGTTCTTTACCACTACTTCCTTGTCCTTGGCTTTTTGCTTATCTTCTTGAGCCTTCCTCTGCTCCTCTTCTTCTTTCTTTCTTTTCTCTTCTTCTTGTCTCTTCTCTTCATCTTTTTGCTTCTTCTCTTCTTCATCCTTCTTCTTCTTCTCTTCCTTCTTCCTCTTCTCCTCTTCCTGTTTCTTCTCTTCCTCTTTCCGCTTCTTCTCTGCTTTCTTTTCCTCTTCCTTCTTCTTCTTCTCTTCCTCTTGTTTCTTATTTTCCTCTTCTTTTCTCTTCTTTTCTCTTCTTCTCCTCTTCTTTTCTTTTATCCTCTTCCTCTTTCTTCTTTTTCTCCTCTTTTCTCTTATCCTCTTCCTCTTTCTTCTTTTTCTCCTCTTTTCTCTTTTATGCTTCCTCTTTCCTCTTTTCCTCTTCTTTTCTCTTATCCTCTTCCTCTTTCTTCTTTTTCTCCTCTTTTCTCTTATCCTCTTCCTCTTTCTTCTTTTTCTCCTCTTTTCTCTTATCTGCTTCCTCTTTCCTCTTTTCCTCTTCTTTTCTCTTATCCTTTTCATCTGCCTATTTCTTCTTTTCTGCTTCTTGTTGCTTCTTTTCTTCTTCTGCCTTCTTTTCCTATCTTGTTCCTTTTGATGGTGTACCCTGAGTAACATTTTCACCATCTAAGGTGTCAACATCAATGGGGTCCATTTGTTCTATGACCAGTTCTTCTTCACTATTATACACCTCATCCAGTTTGCCAGTTTCTGGTTCTTGCTCAGCTTTCCTATTGGCTTCAACCACTCGATGCATCTTAAGAGATTCTTGAGCATGAGTATGTGTACCTTTGATCACTTCATGAACCTTTCCTTCTAGTAACAGAAGTCTTCTTCATCTCATGAAGAAGAGGCCTTTGTATTTATTCATAACTTTGAAAAGTTTTGAATTTGATACATTAGGAAAATGTTGAGCAAATATTTCCTCCATCATTTCCTGTTCCTTTTCTATGGCAATGAGCCATTTATTTTCTAGAGAATTATACAAAGAATCCAGTGTCTCAGTTCTAATTTCTGAAGGCAACCGGTCATTAACACACAAATACTTAATGATTTCCTGTTGAACTTCTTCTTTTTCTTCATCATTGAACTCATCAAAACAATCAATTAAATCATTCAGCACTTTTCTCCTAATATTATTTATAGTTCTTTGACAATGTGTCAAAGGTTTATAAGAAGAAATATCAATATTTACCGGTATAGATGATGCCAATTCATTCTTTGTCTTTTTCTTCGTTTGCCTGATCTTCTTAGGCAATTCTTCTGACATAGTTTCTTCTAAGTTTGGTTTATTGTATTTTATCTTGTTTTTCCTCTCAAAGACTTTTGCAAGTACTGCTTCTGATTTCTTCTTAGCTGGTGATCACTTGGTCACTTTGGGACTCGCTACAGTAACCAGTGTCGATGCTGAAGGCACTGCCCTTCCTTTCTTTTCTAAGGGTTCTACAACTGGTGTAACCCTTTCCAAATAGGTGTCGGTTCTCTTTTCCTTAGGATCAAGGGGTGAGGCAATTAGGTTAGAAGCATACCCTTCTAGCAAATCATTCATTACCTCATAGCCCATAGGCTCCACATCTTCCTATCTGGGCTCAAGGACCTCCATTATGCATTCATCAACTTTGATGGTGAAGCATATTTATTCCTCATACTTTTTGACTATATCACCAGATAATCTTATCCTCTGGCTCATCTTGCATCTGAACTCATCAAAGTATTTGTTCAGCACTTCTGGATAGCCGGTTCCAACTACTTGTAGGCTTTCCTTGATTTGTTTTGTCACTGGTTGGTTGGTAGACCACTAAATATCACCTACTCTTGGAAAGTAGCCTTGAAAGTAAAAGAACAACCCAACCAGTAGTTGTCTAAACTTGAATCTTAGTGCATTGTTCTGTTTGATCGAGTTAAGATTCAACAAAAGTTGTCTTTTCATACAAGTGCACAGATCAAATGATGCATCTTCCTTGATCATCCTATAAGCGGCATTTACCGCTATAGTAGAGACATAATTAATTCTGCTAGCAGAGAACATCTGGTAACCTATCACCATGCAGGCATACTTGACTAGATAGTCCTTGATTGAGTTGACAGTCATACCACGTGAGTTGCTCACTGAACTGGTGAGCTTAGACATTACAGTCTTGCTGACCTTCCTTAGGGCTGGCACTTCCCCTATGTTATAGAAACTGGTGATGACATGAATTGCTTCCGGTGTGATATCTTGCGTCCACTCTAGGTACATCTTATCACCATGTACCTTGCTTAGAATAATGCAAATGTGATCATCCGAAAATTCTTCAAGAAAGTAGACTACATTGTGAAGTTTCTTCTTTTCTAGAATGTTGAATTCTGGTTTAGTCTTCTTATCCTTTCCACAGAATAGGCTCAGCTGGGGATGGATCACAAGAGACCCTAGGTCTTCGATTTTGTAGTCTATGTAATCGGAAATGCCTTCTTCTACTATTACACCAGCAGGTACTTGAGACAGGGAATTGTATTTTGACTTTCATTGAATGAAGTCTATAAAATCAACAAGTGCACTAGAGCTATCATGTGATGCAAAAGCCATGATAAATGAAGAATTATGAAAAATACCTTCGCAGATTGAAATGTAGGGCTTCACAATTTGAACTTCACTTCACACTCCTTTGGTTGTAGAGATACCACTTTGCATTCTACACTCCTCCAACAAATGTTTGCTTCAGATTCTTCTTCAAGAATTTGATAAATTCTTTGAATCGCAGTGTAAATCACTTTCCTTCACTCTGCACTTGAAAAAATTCTTCGCTTGAAAAATGATAAGTGAGAAATGATTTGAAAATTCCTTTTAAACAGGTTCTCCACCTACAATAATAAATGCTCCAATATTAGGGCATAAACCCTAATTTGCCTTTTACCATTTTTGGTCTTCTGCCAACTGATAGGTATCACATACTAGTTAAGGTCTTTTATTGGTGTCAACTAGGTGTTCAAAGTATTTCACTGTTTGCTCGCCCTAAGCTTTTCTGATGCTTAGTTTGCCGGTTCCGTAATTTCCACACTAGGTGCAAAAACCGGTTCTTCTTGCAACACCGCTAGTTTCTTTTTCCAGGTTTTGTTCATATGCGCTTGAATAGTTTCGATATCAATCTTTCCTTCCAGAGTGATCTGTATGTCATCCAATATGTTCTTTCTTGTCCTGCAAAATCTAGCAATGTGACCCAGTTTGTTGCAATGATAGTAGACCATTCCAAGTGCTCTCCAAGGTCCATTATTCATGTTATCATTCTTCCTCTTGCATGTTGCAGCAGTGTGGCCATGACAATGATAGATCAAATAGTTTTCTCTCCATCCTATTATCACTTGATAGCCACCACTTTGTGACTGATGATTAAAGGTATTAAACCGGTTTAGATTCCAGTTCACAAAAGGTTCCAGACCAACTCCTTGAGTGCTCTGAGGATATCTTCCAGTGTTCTTCATAATAGACCTGCATTCAGATGCTCTATGCCCAAACTTGTTGCGTGCATAACAATTACCATTGAACTTATTGGATGTAGGTACATTGTTTATAAAGTAAGAAAAATTATTGTAGGCTTTGCTCCTACACACATTAGCAGTATGTCCTTCTTTAAGACAGTTAAAGCAAACAGGTTTGAAATTTTGCTTACCTTTACCTTTGAATGTCGGTGGCTTCTTCAATGCTTCAGCATTTTCACCAGAGGTCTCTCCTTGCTCATGACCGGAGTAACCAAGTCCATCAGTATTCTTAATAGGTTTGGTTGATTCAAGCTTTTGCTCTAGCTTAACAGTACTCTTGTTGAACTTAGCAAGTATTTCCTTTGACTCAGAGAGTTCTTTGGAAATAGCAGCATTTGTTTCCATCAAGTTGACATTCTCGGAGATAGCTATGTTCAGTTCTCCTTGCATGTCTTCCTTTTCCACTTTGCTTACATGGAGTTGAGCAGTTAGGGCACTGATTTCTTGCTTTAGCTTGGATATTTCATGATATTTGTCTTTTACCAGATCTTCAGCTTTCCTCCGGTTCTCAAGCTCTTAGCACATTCAAATAGTTAGTCCTTCTAACTCTTTTCTCAAGTTGGAATTGGATTCATTCAGCTTTTCTACTTCTTGAATTAGGGCTTCCATGTCCGCTTCATCAGAGGAACTATTTTCAGATAGTTCCATCAGTTTTTCAGCATGTTCTCTCCTTTTTGTCTAAGAGGCCTTATATTTGACCATCAGATCATCATAGGCTTGCTTAGACTGAGTAAGCCGATGAGGAAGTTCCCTCACAGTATATTCCCCCATATCTCTTTCCAAGTGGTTAGACCTATAGAAAGGTTGGCTCTGATACCAATTGATGAATACTAAGAGTGGGGGTGAATTAGTATGCCAAAAATTACTGTACTTAAATACTTTACTAGTCTAGCAATAAACTGGTAAAACAGTTTAGCAAACAAACCGGTTAGCACACATGCAAACCAAATAGCAAATAATGCATTCACCCACAGAAGCACAAACACCATAACACAAGATATTTTGACGTGGAAACCCAAATGGGAAAAACCATGGTGAGATGAAACTCACAAGTAACTATCTGTAGAATAGGAACTAGACCGGTTAAGGTTAGACCGGTTAAGGTTATACAATGTTCTTTACCAGAACAGATCCTGTTAGGAATCTCAATATCTATTAGGAGATAAGTCTGATTAAAGACTACCTTGCTAGAGGATTTTAGATCCATAGATGTGAACCACCTTGTTAGAGAATTTACAAAAGGCTTTTTGGGCCTACCTGGTTAAGGGCTTCAGACTTTTCAAAGATGTGAGTAATCAGCAAGTGAGTGATCTAGAAAATAGCACAGATTGCTTGGTTAGATCCTTGATAGCTCATTCCTAATGCATTTCAGCATTGCTTCAGTCTCCAACACATTCACACTCTGCCTCTTCTTGCGGACCTGAACTTTTCATCTATATTCACACTTACAAAAACTCATCAACCACCTTAAACCCTAGCAACAACCTAAAACCCTAGACATGATGTCTTAAAAGGAATCTGATTTCATGTCAGTCCAACAGGATTACAATACAATTTCCTAGGTTCAATGCATCTAGACATATTTGGTAACATGACACAAAAAGCACCGCTAAAGTGTCAGCACCGCTAAACAATTAGTGGATGGTAACTCATCACAAAATGTCGGTTGGTAACTCATCACAAAGTATTATCGGTTCATACAAAATATCGGTTTAAGAAAAATACCGGTTGTCAGTTTGACAAAATGAAGACTAGAAAATATGAGTTGTGTCGCTTCGTTCCTTCATACCGCTTGAGATCCTCAAACCACTTGGGGTCTTCATACCACTTCAAATTGGTAAACACTTTCTGCAAAACACTGATAGTCTAAAGACTATAATACATCATATCGGTTGGAACAAATACTGGTTGAGCTTTAACTCATACATACAAAAAGTGGTCTCAAATGAAGTGTGTGTCCATCAATGACAATCACAACATCAATCATAAAAAATGCCAACAAGAGAAGATCTGAATAGTGGAATTGAGAGAACAAACTAAATCTTCAAAAGACACAGCTGAAGTGGTCATCGCTGATACTTATGCTGATAAGGAAATGCAAAAGAAAGAGGAACAACCTAAGGAAGGGGAGATCTTTGGCTCCCAAGAAGAAGAGGTTGACTCTCCCCACTAATGATAAGCTCTGAAATGCAAGAAGCCCAAAAATGTGCAATATTGGGTATGAACCTTTCAACTCAGATCAAAACTCAAAAATAGTAAATAGTGCTTCACATGATTCTAGATTCCCTAATTAGGGCAATGAAGATGAAATATCCAAAATCCTCAATAATCCGAAAGCGGTTCTCAAGAAAGATGCTGACTGGAAAATACCAAAATATAGGAACAAGAAAGGATCTACTCCCTTGACTTCTCAACTAAGGAAATCTAGCAGAATAGCTCAAGTAGATGTAGGGTATATCTCCTCTTCCCTAGGTCGACCTTCTAACCTTAAAGTCAAAGACAAGGAGGCTAGCAAGAACATTGTATATGGGAATTAGAAGAATCTTAAGGAGTTAGTGGTGCAGGAGCACCCTTTCAAACTCTTCCTCTTTCTTTGTTTTGTTGTTGTTATGTTCTTTTGAAGCCATTGTACATAAAATAAAGAGCCATGTGCTCATTGGTCATAGTTAAGGTCCTAGTTGAGTTCTTAGGGTCTAAAGTCAAGATTGATGATTTATTGGAAATAGAGGGTATGTGTGATTTTTAGGAGTTTAGGTGTCCTTCATAGCATGGTGGTGTCCTTAGGTTGGCCCACTGGGGGTCTAGGAGTCAAGAAAAGCAACATTGGGAAAGTTTCTCAAAAGTTGCAAAAGTTGCATGACAACTTTTAAAAGTTGTCAAGCAACTTTTCCACCATGAGGTCAAAACCTTTAGTTTGGTGTGGAAAACCATAATATGGGCACATAGATCAAGGAGAGGTTATTATAAGTGTTTCCAAACCCTAAGTTAATGGGTTGGATGTCAGACATTGTACAGCCCAAGCAAAGTGACCTGACTGAGACTGCAAATTGGTTACCAGTTAGTTTGAATGAAGCAATCAAGAAAGTTAATGGATTGAATTGCATGAAAAACTATGTGGAATGTTTCCTATGGTGTAAATAATTTCATTGTGAGCAATTAGATTAGGTTTTTGTTTTCAGGTTGTGTGTGTTTGTAAATAGTTTGTAAATTGCCTTCTCACTGTCCAGTTTTGGACTGGTTTGAGTAAATGGATGCATAACTCCATTCCCCATTGTGGAATCACCATGAAACCATGGGAAATGAGAGTATAGAATTTGTACCACATTTCAATGCAATCAAGGCCCTTGAAAATACAGGGAGGCCATATAAAGACCCACTCCTAGGCGAGACTGAACAGTGCCCGGCTAGGAAAGGTCAAGTTGCAGAGGTCTTGGAGAGCAAGGTTGGTCAAAGGAGAGTGCACCCTTTGGAGGAGGTGTAGAGGAGTGAGTGAAGCATCATTGATGTGAAGGAGGAGCCTCCACCAATCCAGACAAGGTGGCAAAAAATAAAAACATTCACTATGACCCAGGCAAACCTTGAAAACCCTCACAAAACCCTTAAAAACCCCAAAATTCGCACAAGGCACTGTATGGCCACTTGGAGGCCCAAAACTAGAGAAATCCTTGAGCCCTTGCCAAATGAATGGTAGTCCATTTTGGGAGTTTGGGTATTTTGTGCATCATTTGTGAGAGGGAGCCCTAAAGGACCGGGTAGGAGGCCTAATTGGTCCTAATCCTTGTAGCCCTATTTGAAGGCAAAAACACAAAATAGTGAAATCGGTAACGGGTTGGAATCTTGAAACCTCTTGGGGGAACATGTATGGGTGGAAAAACCATGAAAAACACCTAACCTATCCTTGCTAAGACCTTGGAAGGTGTGGAACAAGCCTAGCCCTTATTAGCCATAGTAAGGGTTTTGTGTCTCATGAGTAGGTGAGACCTTAGGAGCAACATTGCAACTAATTGGTGGGTGGATTGGGCAAGGTCAGGGGATTCCTCAAGCAAGGGAAGTCCTAGAGACCCTAGGGTGTGGAGAGAACACTAGGTGATCCAAGGGAAGGATCCAAGAGCATAGACTAGGCTAGTCTATCCCAAACCCCAACCCATCAGATTGGTATTAGAGCACAGGTTAAAGATTTGTTGGACTGTGTATGTCTCTATATACTAGTGAATCAGTAGGGGAGAGCAGGATGGTCACTAATGCAGAGCTGGCTAGGGAGGTAGAAGAGCAGAAGGAGAAGAATACACTCCTTGAGGAAGCTATGAGTGAGATAAGGGATAAACTGTAGGAAGTGGTGGATCAGAGGACACAAGGACCTTGGGGTGAAGACGCCAAAGACAAAGGCAAGAAAACCATTGACATAGATGATATTATACCTAAACCAGATCCCTTGTTTAAGGAAGAACCTTTTGTGAAGGCTATTAAGGCTTTGAACACCAAAGCTTTTGAACGATTACCACATTTCAGTGGGAGGATGGACATTGACACTATTATGGAATGGATTGAGGGCATGGAAAACCACTTTGAGTGTGAAGGAGTGACAGAGGCTCAAAAGGTTAAAGTTGCCAAATCAAGATTAAGGGGAGCAGCTTTGACATGGTGGAAGTACCTGCAAGAAGAAAGAGTTAGCATGGGGAAGCTACCTATTGCCAATTGGAAGGCCATGGTGAGAAAGATCAAAGAGAGCTACTTACTTGAGGATTATGAAGTCCAACTTCATAAGAAGAGATAGGGATTGAAGAAAAAAGACCTTGATGTGACCTCTTACATTGAAGAATTTCAAAAACTTTGTCTTAGATCCAAAGTCCAAGAAGATAAATCTATTAAGGTGGCTAGGTATCTAAGCGGCCTAAAGTGGAACATTCAAGAGGAGATAAGCCTATGGACTCCTACTACTATTCAAAAATGTCATCAGCTTGATGTCAAGGTGGAAGAGAGGAACAAATGGAAAGGAGACTCCAACAATAGGGGTAGAGGCAGAGGTAGAGAACAAATGAATCACCGAGGTGGTTACCAAAGCAAGATAAATGAGCAGAGGAACCAAGGAGAAGCCAAGTTGACTGAACATGGCAGTGAAACCAATCTCAGAGGGGGCCATTCTAAAGGAAGAGGTGCACAAGGTGGTCCAAGTAGGGGTAGAGGTACTGGTAGAGGTAACTCCTACTTTGCAACTATGAAGTGTTACAATTGTGGTCAATTGGGACACCCGGCATATAGATGCCCTGACAAGCCTACCTCATCAAATAGTGGAAAGAGGGTTGCTTATGCACATGAAGACTCTTCAAGCAGTAAGACACCTGAAGTGGACCATATTGAATCAAAGACTGGAGAAAATCTGATGTTCAATAGGGTCTTGATAAGACAGCCAGTCAAGAATGAACCTAAGCATAAAAGAGCATTGTTTAGGGTGAGATGCAAGATCCTTGGTAAAGTTTGCAAGGTGATAGTTGATTTAGGCTCAACTAATAACATAATATCAGAAGAGGTAGTTAGGAAGTTGAAACTTACAAGGATACCCCACACTAACCCATACAAGGTGACATGGTTGAACCATGAGCAGAGTGTGCTGGTTAGTGAACAGACTTGGGTAGAGTTTTCTATTGGAGGATACAAGGATAAGATCCTTTGTGATGTCTTACCTATGGATGCCTATCACCTATTACTAGGTAGACCGTGGAAATTTGATAGGAAGGTGATCTATGATGGAGAGGAGAACTCCATTTCATTCAAGAAGGATAGCAACACCTTTAAGATTCAGTCTTTGACAGAGAATGAAGAGGGAACTTCAAAGACACTTAGTGTCTTATTGGCTACTGGTAAAGAGTTTTTAAACTTGCTACATGAGGAGGAGATAGTGAAGTGTGCCATCTTTGTGAAACCAAAGGAGGAAGAAAACAAGTTGCAGGAAAAAGTACCCAAGGAGGTGAAGCAAATGTTGCAAGAGTATAAGGATATAGTGAGTGATGGAACACCTGCAACACTCCCACCAAGAAGGTCTATAAGTCATCAAATAGACTTTGTTCCTGGAGCATCCCTACCTAACAAGGCAGCATATAATCTCACACGTGATCAGAATAAGGAAGTAGCAAGGCAAGTGTAAGAGTTATTGGAACAAGGACTGATTAAGAAGAGCATCAGCCCATGTGTAGTCCTGGTAGTGCTAGCATCAAAGAAGGGAGGCAAGTGGAGACTTTGCACTAACTCAAGGGCAATCAATAGGATCACCATAAGGTATAGGTTTCCTATTCCTAGAACAAAGGATTTGATGGACTATCTAGGAGGTGCTATGTATTTTACCAAGTTCGACCTTAAAAGTGGTTATCACCAGATTAGAATCAAGGAGGGTGATGAGTGGAAGACTACTTTCAAGACCACAGAGGGATTGTATGAATGGCTTGTGATTCCATTTAGACTCACCAATGCCCTAAGCACCTTCATGAGGTTGATGAATGAGGTGTTAAAGGATTTCACAAGTAGATTTGTGGTGGTGTACCTAGATGACATTCTCATCTATAGCAGAACCAAAGAGGAACACCTTGAGCATTTGAGGTTAGTCTTAGAGAGGTTGCATGAGGATAAATTATCCATCAACCTAGAGAAGTGTGACTTCTTGAAGCAAGATTTGGTCTACTTAGGATTTGTGGTGTCTAAAGGAACCTTGAAGATGGATCCAAGCAAAGTGGAGGCAATCTTGAATTGGCCTACACCTAGAATAGGGACTGAAGTGAGGAGTTTCCATGGTTTAGCCCAATTCTATATAAAGTTCGTGAGGAACATCAATGGCATATGTGCACCAGTCCTTGACACCATAAAAGGAGGCCTTAAAACTAAGTTTAAATGGACTGAGCAGGCTGACAAAGCATTTCAATTGTTGAAGCAAGAAGTAGCCACAAAACCTATCCTTCTCCTACCTACTTTTGACAAGCTATTCACATTGGAGTGAAATGCAAGTGGAATTGTAGTAGGGGGTGTATTGAGTCAAGAGAGAAGACCTGTGGCATTTTTCAGTGAGAAGCTTAATGAAGCAAAGAAGAAGTACTCAGCCTATGACCTAGAGTTGTATGCATTAGTGCAGTCTCTAAAGAAATGGAGGCATTACCTACTTCCAAAGGAATTTGTGTTGTTCACAGACAACTAGACATTGAGCTACATTAACACTCAAGAGAAGCTTAGCAATAGACATCTGAAATGGATGGAATATCTTCAATCCTTCACCTTCACCATCAAGCATAAGAAGGGGCAACTCAACAAGGTGACAGATGCATTAAGCAGGAAGTTGTTGACAGTTCAAGAACTACAGTTGCAGAGCATGGGAATAGAAGGTTTCAAGGACCTCTATGAAGGAGATGAAGACTTCTCATCAGCTTACAAGATTTGCAAGGAGTTTGAGAACCATTTCCATGGTGAGTATGCAGACTACACTCTCCAAAATGGTCTCTTGTTCAAGGGTAATCAGTTGTGTGTGCCAAGAGGATCCATGAGGGAAAACCTCATCCAAGAGAAACACAATGGCAGTTTAAGTGGACGCTTTGGAGTCAACAAAACCTTGGATTTAGTACAGAGGTACTACTATTGGCCAAAGTTGCCAAGAGATGTGAAGAGGTATGTGGAGCAATGTGGTGTGTGTCAAAGAGAAAAAGGAGGATCAAGCAATGCTGGTCTCTATCAACCATTGTCGGTCCCAAATAGGCCTTGGGAATGTATAAGCATGGACTTTGTAGTAGGACTTCCCAAGATAAGGACAGGTATGTACAACATCTATGTGGTAGTAGACAGATTTTCCAAAATGAGCCATTTCATTCCATGTAGGACTACACATGATGCAAGCTATGTTGCACATCTCTTCTTTAAGGAGATTGTTAGGATTCATGGACTCCCTTTAAGCATTGTTTCAGATAGGGATAGCAAGTTCATGGGCCATTTTTGGCAAACATTATGGAGGAGAGTAGGAACTAACTTGTCATTTAGCTCAGCTTACCATCCACAAACAGATGGTCAAGCTGAAGTTATCAACAGGGTGTTAGGAAACTTGTTGAGGTGTTTAACTAAGGAGTATGGGCAGACGTGGGACCTAATCATTCCTCAAGTAGAGTATGCATATAATGACAATGTAAATAGGACCACTGGTAGAAGTCCTTTTGAGGTTGTGTATGGCAGACATCCAAGGGGAGTATGTGAGTTGAGAGACCTTGGTACTTTGGAGATGAAGAGTGGGCAAGCAGAGGACTTCACTCAAACCATCAAGGAAGTCCAAGAGCAAGTCAAGAAAGCCATCCTTGAATCCACTCAAAAACTAAAAGCAAAAATGGATGAGAAAAGGAGAGAGGTTCAATTCAAGGTGGGTGACTATGCGATGGTCCATTTGAGCAAAGCTAGGATGCAAAGAGGGAAGCCTACCAAACTACAAATGAAGAGGGTAGGACCTTGTATAATCTTGTCAAAATATGGTGAGAATTATTACAAGGTTGACCTGCCTTCAAATTTGGCTATATCACCAGTCTTTAATGTAGTTGACCTGATCATGTACAAGGGTGAGATAGAAGGGCAGACTGAGAGCCAAGCCAAGGTACTGCAAGATCTAGATGTTAATGTCTTACCATAGATGAAGAAGCCTATAGTAGAGATCTTGGAATCCAAGGTGAAGAAGTCCACTAGACACCAGGTCTACATGGAGCACTTGGTAAAATGGGTAGGCCAACCTATATCTGAAGCAACTTGGGTGGAGGAGAGCAAGTTCAAGACACTTGGCATAGACCCGGCTCTCATCTCTTCTTCTATTTCTTAGTTGTGTGCAGAGGGGGAGTATGGTGCAAGAGCACCCTTCCAAACTCTTCATCTTTCTTTGTTTTTTTGTTGTTATGCTTCTTTTGAAGCCATTGTACATAAAATAAAGAGCCATGTGCTCATTGGTCATAGTTAAGGTCCTAGTTGAGTTCTTAGGGTCTTAAGTCAAGATTCAGGATTTCTTGGAAATAGAGGGTATGTGTAATTTTGAGGAGTTTAGGGGTCCTTCATAGCATGGTGGTGTCCTTAGGTTGGCCCAATGGGGGTCTAGGAGTCAAGAAAAGCAACATTGGGAAAGTTGCTCAAAAGTTGCATGACAACTTTTAAAAGTTGTCAAGCAACTTTTCCACCATGAGGTCAAAATCTTTAGTTTGGCATGGACAACCCTAATATGGGAACATGGACCAAGGAGAGGGTAGTATAAGTGTTTCCAAACCCTAATTTAATGGGTTGGATGTCAGACATTGTATGACCCAAGCAAAGTGACCTGACTGAGACTGCAAATTTGTTACCAATCAGTTTGAATGAAGCAACCGAGCAAGTTAATGGATTGAATTGCATGCAAAACTATGTGGAATGTTTCCTATGGTGTAAATAATTTCATTGTGAGAAATTAGATTAGGTTTTTATTTGTGCGAGGTGTGGAGGAGGTGTAGAGAAGTGAGTGAAGAATCATTGGTGCGAAGGAGTAGCCTCCACCAATCTATACAAGGTGGTTAAAACTCAAAACATTCACTATGACCTAGGTAGACCCTAAAAACCCTCACAAAACCCTTAAAAACCCCAAAATTCACCCAAGGCACTGTACGGCCACTTGGAGGCCCAAAAATAGAGAAATACTTGAGCCCTTTCCAAATTAATGGTAGTCCATTTTGGGATTTTGGGTATTTTGTGCATCATTTGTGAGAGGGAGCCCTAAAGGACCACGTAGGAGGCCTAATTGGTCCTAGTCCGTGTAGCCCTATTTGGAGGCAAAAAAAACAAAATAGTGAAATCAGTAAGGGGTTGGAATCTTGAAACCTCTTGGGGGCACATTAATGGGTGGAAAAACCATGAAAAGGACCTAACCTATCCTTTCTAAGACCTTGGAAGGTGTGGAACAGGCCTAGCCCTTATTACCCATAGTAAGGGTTTTGAGTCTCATGAGTAGGTGAGACCTTAGGAGCAGCATTGCAACTCATTGGTGGGTGGATTGGGCAAGGTTAGGGGATTTCTCAAGAAAGGGAAGTCCTATAGATCCTAGGGTGTGGAGAGAACACCAAGTTATCCAAGGGAAGGATCCAACAGCATAGACTAGGCTAGTCTATCCCAAACCCCAACCCATCAGTTAGGAATCAGTAACTATGAAGATTATCTCTTGGAATATTAGGGGACTTAATAATCCTCATAAACATGATATAATTATGAATATGATAAGGGATAGTAAACCTAATTTTTTTCTAATTCAAGAGACTAAAATGAGTAGAGAAAAAGTTGAATCTTTGAAGTTTTTTAAAAATGGGAGTATCAGTGGTGGTAGCTCGGAAGGTGCTTCGGGAGGTATAGCTACCATTTGGAATCTTAATTGTGTCAAAGGCCATGTTCTTATTCAAGAAAATAATTTCTCTTGCATTAGATTTTACTATTTTGGAACTTCATGGGTCCTCACCAACATTTATGCAGCCAACACCTAGAAAGCTAGAAACTCCTTTTGGAAAAAACTTATAGAAACTAGGGACAACTTCAAGAATCTTAGCTGGCTAGTCATGGGAGACTTTAATACTCCTTTGAGAGAGGAGGAAAAATTTAGTGGAAGCCCCTCTCAGTTGGAAAGCAGGTTGGCCCTTATGGACTTCATAAATACACTGGCTCTCAACAATGTGGAGATACAGGGATGGAATTACACTTGGACTAATAGGAGAACTGGTAATGATCTTATCCAAGTTCTCCTTGATAGGGCTCTTATTTCTGATGAATGGTACAAACATTACTTCTACTCCCTATTTTACCACATCTAGGTTGGATCAGATCATTTTCCCATCACCTTCATTACTGACCCAATTAATAAAAGAAGACATTTTCCTTTTAGATTTGAAAAAATGTGGACTCATCACCCTGACATCAACCATAATATTTAGAAATGGTGGAGTATCCAAGTAGAGGGAACTGTTGTGTATAGAGTTGTAAAGAAACGTAAAAGTGTTAAGGACAATATAAGACTCTGGAATAAATCTAGCTTTGGGAACATTTTTGAGCCCAAAGGTAAAGTCCAGGATGACCTTAAGAAAATACAAGACCAAATTTAGAAGGATGGTTTCAGTACTATGTCTATAGCTGAAGAAAATGAGACCCTTAAAAAATACCATGAAATCATTGCTAAAGAGGAAACTTTTTGGAAGCAGAGATCAAGATGCATTTGGCTAAAGGAAGGAGATATGAATACAAGATTTTTTCATATGTCTATGATCAAACATAAAGCGGCAAATAGGATTACAAAATTGGCAGTGGACAAAGGGGAACTGGTCAAGGAGGAAGAGATAAGGAATGAGGCCAAAAGGTACTTTTTGGAACTTCTAAGGAGGGATCATAGGTTGGATGTTGATCCTCAATCTTCTTTTCTTCAAAATATTCCTTGTCTCATTGATGAGCAGATGAATGCCTCCCTTTCTTCTATTCCTTCTATCTTGGAAATCAAAAATGTTGTTTTTTCTTTTGATGGTAACAAAGCCCGCGGTCCTGATGGCTTCCCCATATTCTTTTTTCAAGATTTCTGGGACATTGTAGGGAAAGATGTTTCCAATGGGGTTAAGGAATTTTTTGAGGCTAGAAGAATTTTTAAAGAAATTAATGGCACTTTCATTGCACTCATTCCTAAAACCTAAGGTGCTGACTCCATGGAAAAGTTCAAACCAATCAGCTTATGCAATTCTTTTTATAAGATTACCTCCAAGGTTCTTACCACCAGAATCCCAACCATCCTTCCTTCTCTAATTAATCATCAACAAAATGGTTTTGTCCCAAGAAGACAAATTCTCGACTCCATTATTACTATCCATGAGAATATTCATTTTCTTGTTAGGGCTAAGAAACAGGGTCTCATCCTCAACCTTGATCTCTCTAAGGCCTATGACCGAGTTGATTGGTCCTTTCTTGTGACGGTTCTTGTGGCTTATGGTTTTTCCACCAAATGTGTTGACCTCTTCAGTCAGCTTATTACCTCAGCCTCTTTAGCTGTTCTTGTCAATGGTTCCCCTTCCCCCTTTTTCCAAGTGTCTAGAGGACTAAGGCAAGGGGATCCCATTTCCCCTATCCTCTTCATTATTATGGCTGAATGTTTTGGTAGGTCTATGGAAAACATGGTTATGCGAGGATCATTTAAGGGACTCCAACCTTCTTCAGCTGATCTTATTTATTCTCACCAATAGTTTGTGGATGATACCATTGTCATGGGGGAGTCAAGTATCTCAGAAGCTAGAACCCTAAAAGACACTCTTTGTAAGTTTGCCTCTGCTTCTGGTCAGCTCATTAATTGGGTCAAAAGTGAAGTTTTTTTCATCAATACTCCACAGAGAAGACAACATAGAATCAATAGAATCCCACAATGTTGGATTGCTGATCTTCCTGCCACTTATCTTGGCCTCCCTTGGGAATGGCACCTCTTGATTCTTTTTGGAGCTCTCTAGTGGACAAGTTTCATAAAAAGATAGCTGGTTGGAAAGGAGCCCTTTTAAGTTAGGCTGGAAAGCTTCAACTTCTTAAAGCTTCTCTTCAAAGCATACCTATCTATGCTCTGAGCCTTTTCACAATTCCAGTCAAGTATGCTGATGCAATTGAGAAAATTCAAAGAAAATTTCTATGGTCAGGGTTTGAGGATAAGAAAACAATGTCTCTTGTGGCTTGGGATTAGGTATGCAGACCAAAAAGTAAAGGTGGTCTAGGCCTAAGAAGAATCCGGAACTTAAATGAAGCTCTCCTGTCTAAATAGTTTTGGAGAATGTTCCACTCAGCGAGTGAATGGTGTAAAATCTAGCAAAGTAAGTACTCTCTTCTGTCATCCTCTCTTTCCTCTTTTATCAATTCTGAAATTAGCATTAATGGATCCCATATCTGGAATCATGCTTCTAAGTGTAGAGATAGAATTGCTAAAGGGGTTATTTGGAAAGTAGGGAATGGTAGGAAAGTTAATTTTTGGGAAGACCCCTGGCTTTTTGATAAACCTTTAACTGATTTCCTAGAATGGGCCCCTTATGCCTCCTCCTATATTAGATATTTTGGTCTTTTAGTTGAAGGGTATTGGACTAGTAATAAATGGTAGAACATAGAAAGTATTCAACCAAGCCTTATCAAGCTCAAAAATCATCTTTTTTCGGCCTGGTTGAATAAAGAGAAAGACTCCCTCATTTGGAAATATGAACCCAAAGGTAATATCACTTTCTCTTCAAAGTAGGAAATACGAAACAGCTAGTGTGCATGTCATTTGTCTGATTTTGAGCTTTGTAACCACACATTACTTCAACAAAAATAAGATCATGAAACAAAGCACAATAAGGGCTTTCCCATGAGTTGCCATACACTTCACTATCCCACTCAACTCTATCATTTACAAGGACATCATCATGCTGAACTTGAAAAATAAAACACTCATCTTCAACATTGCAATTCCTATTAGCACATGCCTTATTACCATTTAAATCAATAGAATGAGGGACACTACTAACCAACTGATGCAAACAAGGAACATGAATGTTACAATTCGGGTGTGATACTTCACTATGCTGATCACACTCTATACTCTCCTTGTTTATCAAACTCAAAACTTCTGCATTCTCAAAATCCCATTTATGGAAAAGAATGCATACCTCTGGCTGAAGCAAATCCTCAGCTAAATCTTCTTCATCCAGACTTATATCCATCTGAAACACTTCCATTTGTGGTTTTAAATGATCATCACATAACCCATGCCTCTTACCTTCATCAAGAAATAAATTCTTACAACTCATGCTATTGCTGTTCAAAATTCCATCAGTATTATGGACTGGTTTACCATTAACAACATCTGGCTGATCAATTATCTCTTCATACAAAGGGTTAGAAACAAAATGAAGAATCCCCTCATGAACATTATGACACTGAAGTGGCTGGTCCGTATCTATATCAGCATTGAATAGAACATTAGCAAAATTGCTAAAGACACCATCTGTTTGATCATCATAATCGTCTTCATCAAGCAAAGAAGAAATTAACACTTGGCTGGAACAATCCTCAATGTTCCATGTTTCACATTCATGAGATTTTACCCTATGACCATCATTTTGAAAATCAAGATAATCATACTTATCTTGGCACAACTGATCTTCATCACCAATAGAACACTCGTCATCAGCCAAAGAATGAACATGAACATCGCTGCAATTCACTTCATCAGATGGGTTTTCAGCATGTTCACTAAGATTATCTGTCATAAAACCATCTGTTAGATCAGCATGTTCATCAAGTATACAAGCATTCAATTCACAATCCTTTTCTGAAGAATCCTCTTCATCATATTTCAGAAGGTCTTCATTAACAGCTCAAAGGCTCTCCAACATTTGAACCTTCTTATCCACAACCTCAAGAGCTTTCTTAAGTTCTGCAATCTTCTGGACTTGCATTGCACTTTGCTGTTCCATTTGAGATTCTGTAAAATTTTCTCCATCCATGTGTGCTATATCTTCATTGCAATCATTCTCTACTATATTATTTATGGATTTTAATTTTGATTTTTGCCTCCATTTGGTTTGATGCTTTTGCCATGTGGTGGCCTCCGATTGGTCGATGGGGTTGATCGGATGCCACCTAGGATGACACCTCATCACCGCGACGTCATCTACTTCGTCACTGCCACTTGGCCGCCACATCATCGCCACTGGACTGCCACCTGTGCGCCAACTATGTGCCACCTCACCGGGACTCGCCTGCTAGACTGCCACCTATCACGACACGTGGATGGCTCTCATTCACTTTCGCTATTTCACAGAGTGTAACTCGCGTGCATCTTCCCTTCGTGAAATAGCGCACACCGTCGATCCATCTCGAACTTGCTCACTCGTTAACCCGACCTTTCTCTGCAAAATTTTTCCTATCTGCCTCGGGAAGCATGCCCGCATGGGGTCCACCTGGTCGCCATCCAGTGAACTCCTTCATTGCCTCGGGATCCGTGCTCACACATTGGCCCACTTTGGGTGCCCATAGGCACCATCTGTCAAAAGCCTTTATGGATTAGACATTATAGATGGGTTTGTTTTTGCTTATAAACATTATAAAATTCCCTTCCATAGTCAATGTGGGATATTGCTATTTGCCTGGGACTGCATTTTTGAAGCTTTCCTCCTGGGTTTTCATGGCGATTTTCTGTGCATTTGATTGAAATTTTTTGCATTGTTTGAAAATATTAAATCTTTCTCAAACCACCCACACTACACAGGAGGAGTTATTGGCGTTAATGGATTTGGGGAAACATCCATTTGCTTGCTTTTGACTGCAACCCCTCCATTCTCCACGCAATTGCTTGAAGTTTTAAATTTCCCTTTTCACTAGTCACGTGGGAGGAGGGAGTTTGGCTGTTCACTAACCCATTAAATTTGATTTGAAAGTTTAAAAATGGTCTCTTTCACAAGTCACGTGGAGTGTGGGCTTTGCTGTTTGCATTTTTTGAAAACATTTCATGTTCCCTCCTCTCCAAACTATGCACAAGGAAGACTACAATAATCTGCCAATGGAAATTGCATTGGAAGCTCCTTTTAAGGCTCCCAATTCCATTCCACACAAGGGCTGCATTCTTATTTAATTTGCCAAGTAACCTTGATCCTTGTTGCTGCTCAAACACCAATGTCTCTGCTCATGTGGGGGAGGAGAATGGCATATAAGATTGCCATGGATTTTCTTTTAAGTTTCTACAGCCTATCCCAACTGCCACGCTAGGGAAAGATTGCTGGCATTAAACTCTTTTTTTTAAATTTACAGTCCCCTCAACCATCACGCAGGGAGGAGGATGCTTGGATTTTGAAGTCTTGTCTGCTGCACTTTGCATTTGAAGAAAATTTCTGACTACTGCTCAAAACCCATGCAAAAGGGGAAAATGGTTGTGGCTGCAAATTACACTTGCATAAAAGTTGTAGCCTTTCAACTTCAGCCATCACATGGCAGGAAAGAAGATGCTTCTATTTGCATTTGTTTTAACTATCCCTTCAATTACCACGTACAACAAACAATGAAAAGGATTTGGCTTTGTACCAGCCATTTACATTTGTTAGAAATTATTAAACTTTAGATTGGCATTCAAACCTACCAATGCATTTGCTGCTGACAATTTATAAATTGCCTCTTTCTCATTTGTGCAGGGAGACTTTGGTTTCATGCCAATTAAAATTTGCTTGAGGTTTTAAAAATCACTCAAAACCATGATTAATGCACAAGAAGATGTTGGCTGGCATTTCACATGCCAATTATATTTGTTGAATGATCAATCCACTCTCCTCCATTGCTTACATCTAGCATGCAAAATACCTTGGTTGTATAGATGAAGAGAGGCATTCCCATTTTTGCATTATCCTCTGGTGGGAAACATATAAGTATTCGACTCCAACAATGGACGTCAACATTACTCTAGAAATGCTCATAAAGCCAAGTCGCCAATAAAATAATGCACGAGCATGAGCCAGGTTGGGCCCCAAAGTAGGTCCGACTAAATTTTTTTTCGATTTCAAGCAACTAGCCTTTGGAATGCTTCAGGAACCTCAAACACACCTCTGGAATTGATTGGCACCATTTTCGGATCATAAAATTACATTTTACATCCTTCAGGCAATTATGCCACAATTTTCGCATTTAATCGCGAAGACGTAATTTTCAAACCTGTCAAAACACCTTTCTGGAGCTCTCCATCTGATAGGCGTGTACTTTGATATACAAGGATGACATATACAAAATGGTTTCTCATGATGAGTCCCGAGTGGAGAGATATTCATTTCCGAAAACGGCCAACTGGCTTTGTCGACACTACGGCCCTGATGAAGTCAATGTTCTGGCAAGACATGATGCCTTTCTTAAAAATACCAAACGACCTCCGTAGGTCCTCAAATTCGGAACATAGGTACCTTAAAGTACATATTAAATCTTTGAATTCTCAGTTCGATCACCAGACTGACAGGATGCAAATGACGTGCTCACAAAAATGGCTATATTAACTGATATAACATTAGAAGTGCAGATAACTGAATTTGATGGCAAAATGAGCTCTTTTCAAAACCAATCAAACGGATTGGTAGAGCCTTGAAATTTGAAACATAGCTCACCATTTATACCAACATTAGTTCACCAGGACATTTTTACACTTGTGCAAACATCACAAACTACAAACGGATTGAGCTTTGAAAACTGAGCAAACTGATTCATAAGGACTTGAAATTTTGCATGTTGACTCACATTTATGCATAAAATTCAATCCATTTTGAAATTCTTCATGACGATCAATAGGACAAAAGATGTAATTTCTCAAAGTAGGCTACTCAATAAAATCTGCATTTGTACCTAAAATGCACTTCCAGCTCACCCCTCAAAATGGGTACCTCATAAACTTATCCAAATTGAATTCTGAAAGTTGCACATCACTAAATAGGCCAAATGAAAGGTGTGGGACATGAATCCCGAGCCTTACCCTCTGAAAATCAATTGGCTCTACTTTCCCTCTCTCCAACTAGGCCATTCAAACTGACTTATTTTAATCATTCGGAAATGCCAGGCAAATTTTTGAAATGGGCCTATAAACTCGACTCAGTTTTAATTAGTCCCAATAGTGGCTCTGACTGGGGATGGTTGGTTGCAAGATCAACACAAGAATCCAGATATCTATGGTTAAGCAGACCACCCAAAAGACGGGTCATTCTTCTCTCAATTCTTCTCTTCTCATTTCAAAAACAAGGCTTCCTTATTCTACCCAAACAACAAGGTACTTTATTCAAAACCACAAAACTGAAGCAAAGCGACTATACAATAGATACAAACAAACTCACAACTTATTATAATTGCTCCACTTACAAACATTTATCTCTGTGAAAAATCTGATTCTCATCTCTTGATACCATGATCCAAACAAAGGCACCTTCTAGTAACAATCGAGAATAATCATTATAATCAGACCTTACCGTCATACTGCTGAAACAGCTAGTGTGCATGTCATTTGTCTAATTTTGAGCTTTGTAACCACACATTACTTCAACAAAAATAAGATCATGAAACAAAGCACAATAAGGTCTTTCCCACGAGCTGCCATACACTTCACTATCCCACTCAACTCTATCATTTACAAGGACATCATCATGCTGAACTTGAAAAATAAAACACTCATTTTCAACATTGCAATTCCTATCAGCACATGCCTTATTACCATTTAAATCAATAGAATGAGGGACACTACTAACCAACTGATGCAAACAAGGAACATGAATGTTACAATTCGGGTGTGATACTTCACTATGCTGATCACACTCTATACTCTCCTTGTTTATCAAACTCAAAACTTCCGCATTCTCAAAATCCCATTTATGGAAAAGAATGCATACCTCCGGCTGAAGCAAATCCTCAGCTAAATCTTCTTCATCCAGACTTATATCCATCTGAAACACTTCCATTTGTGGTTTTAAATGATCATCATATAACCCATGCCTCTTACCTTCATCAAGAAATAAATTCTTACAACTCATGCTATTGCTGTTCAAAATTCCATCAGTATTATGGACTGGTTTACCATTAACAACATCTGGCTGATCAATTATCTCTTCATACAAAGGGTTAGAAACAAAATGAAGAATCCCCTCATGAACATTATGACACTGAAGTGGCTGGTCCATATCTATATCAGCATTGAATAGAACATTAGCAAAATTGCTAAAGACACCATCTGTTCGATCATCATAATCGTCTTCATCAAGCAAAGAAGAAATTAACACTTGGCTGGAACAATCCTCAATGTTCCATGTTTCACATTCATGAGATTTTACCCTATGACCATCATTTTGAAAATCAAGATAATCATACTTATCTTGGCACAACTGATCTTCATCACCAATAGAACACTCGTCATCAGCCAAAGAATGAACATGAACATCACTGCAATTTACTTCATCAGATGGGTTTTCAGCATGTTCACTAAGATTGTCTGTCATAAAACCATATGTTAGATCAGCATGTTCATCAAGTATACAAGCATTCAATTCACAATCCTTTTCTGAAGAATCCTCTTCATCATATTTCAGAAGGTCTTCATTAACAGCTCGAAGGCTCTCCAACATTTGAACCTTCTTATCCACAACCTCAAGAGCTTTCTTAAGTTCTGCAATATTTTGGACTTGCATTGCACTTTGCTATTCCATTTGAGATTCCGTAAAATTTTCTCCATCCATGTGTGCTATATCTTCATTGCAATCATGCATACCATCACAATTTTCTGAATTTACTTTGTGCATAACTTTCAAAATAGAAAGATCATCATCATGATCACAAGAAGTGAAATCTGAAAATAGATTTACTTCATCCTCAACACAATTAAGATTATCAATCTCTGAGTGAGGATCAACTATTGTTTGCACTAAACAATTCTGATTTTCATCATATTGCACACTTTCACTTGCACAAATAGCAACACTTAGTAATCCCTCTGTATTTGGTATTTCAACATCAAATACATCAACAGCATGTAAAGATTGATGGTCATCACCATCATTATTTTCACCAATATTATCTTGGAGAGATGCATTATTCACTTGGTAATTAGCAGCCACATAATCAATATAACCGGCATACAAATCAAATGGTACATATCCCTTGTATATATCAATCTTTGTATCAATATTTTCACAACACTTCCCACTAATCATTCGCTCATTACTGTGAGAGGCAACCGATGTTAACAGCAGAGGTTCTTGACTCTCATTCAAATCTGAAACATATGCATCAACAAAACCATTTGGAACTACAGAGCTTGATGCACCTAGACATGGAATGATTTGCTCAACTTCACATGGTATTTCACCATTGAAGGTGCTTTGGTATACAACAGCAGACACGAATCTCTTCGAGATTCCAAACTTCAAGTTATTTTCCATATCCCTAGTTGTGTTAAAGGCTTCATACAAGGTTTTGGGTTCTTTGTTTCTCAATAGGAAACCCATCTTCTCATGAAATGCACTCATATAAACATCCAGACATACTTTATCATCAAGTTTATACTTTCTGGAAATTTTGGACAAAGCTTGTGAAAATCTGATATTAAACGTTGGTACCAATTCATCTTCCCTGATTTGTATACAAGTGAATTCTTTCAGCAAGTCAAAATCACTCACCTTCTCATCGAATTGATCCATGAAATCTGAAACCAATTCTTCCCATGAGGTAATAGAATTCACTGGCAAAAAAGAGAACCAATCTCTTGCATCTTCTTTTGATGACTGAACAAACAACTTCATGCATACATCTTCTTGGCAAATTTCGAATTCTCCTATCAAATCTGAAAATCTTTTCAAATGTTGACATGCTGATTTTGATTTCTTCCCACTGAATATGGGCAAATACTTTCTGATTTCTATGGGTATGGGATTTGGGTAACCTGGAATATCTCTGAAATTTAGAGTAGCATAATGGTTCATGATGAAACTTCTCCTATTATACGGCTGTGACACTTCACCAGGCATGGCTCTTTGTCGAAATACACAAGGTTGAAATTCTTTACTATTCATTTTTCTTACTTCCACAAATGATTACAAAATCTTGGATAGAAAACTTCAAGCGAGTATCCTTATATTGATCTATTCATAACACTGCTTGACATAAAGTTCTTCCACATTTGCATACTACAGAGGATAACATACACTGAATATTTTAGCAGCATAGATATGCAAATCAATTTTGAGATTCTCTCTTTCCCTCTAGACTAGTGTTGTTCACTAAATGGGAAAACAACATTACACATTCAAACTTTTAGAAGAGATCTCTTGCATTTAAAACCTTTGAAAAATACCTGCAAATTTGCAGCTGTAAGACTTGTAGATCTGGAGATTTACTTCACACCTTAGCACTGTCTTTTACATCAGAGTCGCCACCTCTTGCACAGAGGATATTTTGAACAACAGAATGCCATCCAACACTTGTTTAATTCTCTGTTTCTCTTTCAATCTTGCTGCAATAAACACTCTTCCAGACTATTTAACACTGGTATGAACCACAGAGTCGCCACCCAATAAGGAATTGGGAAAAAATTTCACACACAGCTGAGAGAACTTCTTACAACTTTCAACCATGCATTCACTGTTACTCCTTCATAAACTATGACATGATACACATATCATTATGCAGATCCAGAACAAAGAGCACTTTCTAACTCTGCAAAATCAACTTACACACTCTGTGCATACACAATGGACAGACTAATGGGATGAATTTAGGCAATTTCCATTTTCATTTCCCCAGCAGAGTCACCATTTTTGTTGTGGTGACTCAGATGGGATAATCTCAACCTTATATGAATTAATTCTTTCTTACCCAGAGGCTCTTGACAGTTCATTTACTCCCTAGCAGAGTCACCATTTTTGTTGTTCACCAAAAGTGATAACCCAAATATACCTGCAAATCTATCTATGAGATAGCCAATCTCAATCAATGAAACACCTCAGGGCTTGGACAACATGACAAGGATACGAATCCTTCTACTCTTCAGGCTCTGCAAAACCTAGGCAGGTATACCTTTGATGCATTTAATCAGACCTATTACACACAAGACTGCATCAATCAAAAGCAAATGGATCTCAAAAGGTTCAAAAACTAAGAGATAACTGCAGATGGGCTAGATCCACACTTGCAACTCAACATTTTGAATCATGAGATGGAGGGACACTTCCACATAACATAAAATATAAAAGATATTCTGATTTTGGATTTTTAAATGGTGTTCTGACAACCTTTCAATATTACAAGAGACCAGTGCCTTATCCAGGCCACAGAGTCATACATAAAACTAGATGAGAAATCTCAGATGCAAGTTCTTTTCAACATTAAATTTTCATGTATCAATGCCTTACATTAATACAATCCTCTGCTCTATCACAAAACCATACTTATATGTAGATATCCAATATGCATTCAAAATCATTAATGCTGGGCTTTAGTATTTAAATCCTTCCTTGAAGAATACCCAAAAGACAACATTACACTCTTAGAGGAATCTAAAATAGACAACTCAAATTATCCTTGATAATATGAAATTATATGAATCTGAGTACATTTTGGAGACAATTTCATGGAAACTCACACATGCCTTGCATATGTGTGAACCTGCAAACTGAAACTTAACCTATAGTAAAGACAACACTGAAAACATAAACGAACACACTGTCATTTGCATTGATAAAAGGATGCCATCACTAGAACCTGCAATTTCAGATTTCTCCCTTAGAGCAAATCTCTCAAAAACTGGAACCCCTACAACTAAGAAGAATTTGGAATAAGAAGGAGAGGGAAGAGAATCAAATCTACAACTGAAAATTGCCAAGTGTCTCCCCTCTAACTAAATTTTGTTCCCATGGATACTGCTTCCTAAATATCCCACATTTGTCAAAATTAACCTCATAATCGGATTCCTCACTCCGAGAGCTTTCCGGCGATATATAATACTTTATATTTTGGCCAAAATTTAGACCCTGGGCGAATTAATCCTCAACATGGATCCATCATTTAAATTTTTTGAATTTTAATATAGTTTGAACTATATTATTTATGGATTTTAATTTTGATTTTTGCCTCCATTTGGTCTGACGCTTTTGCCATGTGGCCGCCTCTGATTGGTCGATGGGGTTGATCGGATGCCACCTGGGATGACACCTCATCACCGCCACGTCATCTGCTTCGTCACTACCACTTGGCCGCCACGTCATCGCCACTGGACTGCCACCTGTAAGCCAACTGTGTGCCACCTCACCGAGACCCGCCTGCTGGATTGCCACCTATCACGACACGTGGACGGCTCTTGTTCACTTTCGCTATTTCGCAGGGTCTAACTCGCGTGCATCTTCCCTTCGTGAAATAGCGTGCACTGTCGATCCATCTCGAACTTGCTCACTCGTTAACCCGACCTTTCTTTGCAAAATTTTGCTTGTCTGCCTTGGGAAGCGTGCCCTCATGGGGTCCACCTGATCGCCATCCAGTCAACTCCTCCGTTGCCTCGAGATCTGTGCTCACACGTGGGCCCACTTTGGGCGTCTATAGGCACCATCTGTCAAAAGCCTTTATGGCTTAGACATTATAGATGGGTTTGTTTTTGCTTATAAACATTATAAAATTCCCTTCCACAGTCAATGTGGGATATTGCTATTTGCCTGGGACTGCATTTTTGAAGCTTTCCTCCTGGGTTTTCATGGCGATTTTCTGTGCATTTGATTGAAATTTTTTGCATTGTTTGAAAATATTAAATCTTCCTCAAACCACCCACACTACACAGGAGGAGTTATTGGCATTAATGGATTTGGGGAAACATCCATTTGCTTGCTTTTGACTGCAACCCCTCCATTCTCCATGCAATTGCTTGAAGTTTTAAATTTCCCTTTTCACCAGTCATGTGGGAGGAGGGAGTTTGGCTGTTCACTAACCCATTAAATTTGCTTTGAAAGTTTAAAAATGGTCTCTTTCACAAGTCACGTGGAGTGTGGGCTTTACTGTTTGCATTTTTTGAAAACATTTCATGTTCCCTCCTCTCCAAACTATGCACAAGGAAGACTACAATAATCTGCCAATGGAAATTGCATTGGAAGCTCCTTTTAAGGCTCCCAATTCCATTCCACACAAGGGCTGCATTCTTATTTAATTTGCCAAGTAACCTTGATCCTTGTTGCTGCTCAAACACCAATGTCTCTGCTCATGTGGGGGAGGAGAATGGCATATAAGATTGCCATGGATTTTCTTTTAAGTTTCTACAGCCTGTCCCAACTGGCACACTGGGGAAAGATTGCTGGCATTAAACTCTTTTTTTTAAATTTACAGTCCCCTCAACCATCACGTATGGAGGAGGATGCTTGGATTTTGAAGTCTTGCCTGCTGCACTTTGCATTTGAAGAAAATTTCTGACTGCTGCTCAAAACCCATGCAGAAGGGGAAAATGGTTGTGGCTGCAAATTACACTTGCATAAAAGTTGTAGCCTTTCAACTTCAGCCATCACATGGCAGGAAAGAAGATGCTGCTATTTGCATTTGTTTTAACTATCCCTTCAATTACCACATACAACAAACAATGAAAAGGATTTGGCTTTGTACCAACCATTTACATTTGTTAGAAATTATTAAACTTTAGATTGGCATTCAAACCTACCAATGCATTTGCTGCTGACAATTTATAAATTGCCCCTTTCTCATTTGTGCAGGGAGACTTTGGTTTCATGCCAATTGAAATTTGCTTGAGGTTTTAAAAATCACTCAAAACCATGATTAATGCACAAGAAGATGTTGGCTGGCATTTCGCATGCCAATTATATTTGTTGAATGATCAATCCACTCTCCTCCATTGCTTACATCTAGCATGCAAAATACCTTGGTTGTATAGATGAAGAGAGGCATTCCCATTTTTGCATTATCCTCTGGTGGGAAACATATAAGTATTCGACTTCAACAATGGACGTCAACATTACTCTAGAAATGCTCATAAAGCCAAGTCGCCAATAAAATAATGCGCGAGCATGAGCCAAGTTGGGCCCCAAAGTGGGTCCGACTAAATTTTTTTTTGATTTCAAGCAACTGGCCTTTGGAATGCTTTAAGAACCTCAAACACACCTCTGGAATCGATCGGCACCATTTTCGGATCATAAAATTGCATTTTACATCCTTCAGGCAATTACGCCACAATTTTCGCATTTAATCGCGAAGACGTAATTTTCAAACCTGTCAAAACACCTTTCTGGAGCTCGCCATCTGACAGGCATGTACTTTGATATACAAGGATGACATATACCAAATGGGTTTCTCAAGACGAGTCCCAAGTGAAGAGATATTAATTTCCGAAAACGGCCAACTGGCTTTGTTGACACTGCAGACCTGATGAAGTCAATATTCTGGCAACACATGATGCCTTTCTTAAAAATACCAAACGACCTCCGTAGGTCCTCAAATTCGGAACATAGGTACCTTAAAGTACATATTAAATCTTTGAATTCTTAGTTCGATCACTAGACTGACAGGATGCAAACGGTGCGCTCACAAAAATGGCTATATTAACTGATATAACACTAGAAGTGCGGATAACTAAATTTGATGGCAAAATGAGCTCTTTTGAAAACCGATCAAACGGATTGGTAGAGCCTTGAAATTTGAAACGTAGCTCACCATTTATACCAACATTAGCTCAGAACAAACATTCTGACATGACGCTCACCAGGACATTTTTACACTTGTGCAAACATCACAAACTACAAACGGATTGAGCTTTTAAAACTGAGCAAACGGATTCATAAGGACTTGAAATTTTGCATGTTGACTCACATTTATGCATAAAATTCAATCCATTTCGAAATTATTCATGACGATCAACAGGACAAAAGATGTAATCGCTCAAAGTAGGCTACTCAATAAAATCTGCATTTGTGCCTAAAATGCACTTCCAACTCACCCCTCAAAATGGGTACCTCATAAACTTATCCAAATTGAATTCTGAAAGTTGCACATCACTAAATAGGCCAAATGAAAGGTGTGGGACATGAGTCCCGAGCCTTACCCTCTGAAAATCAATCGGCTCTACTTTCCCTCTCTCTAACTAGGCCATTCAAACTGACTTATTTTAATCATTCGGAAATGCCGGGCAAATTTTTGAAATGGGCCTATAAACTCGACTCAGTTTTAATTAGTCCCAACACTCTCATCAGCAAATTGGATGAGGAGAAGGACATCCTGGAAATTAACCCTGACACTGAAGGTACAGGAGATGTTCAAGGACCTAGAACAAGAACCAGATGTAAAAAGAAGAAGAAGAAGCCTAATAAGGACTTGGATGAACTTAAAGCTATTGCGGCCACCTATGACCAGTTGGTGATTAAGGCGGAGGACCTCTTGAAGACTCTTTAATTGTGCAATGCTTTCCTAGTTTCTGTTGTTTTGTTGTTTCTATCTTTTGTTGTCCTTTCTATTTACTGGCCTTTTTGCCAGTCATTTTGTAAGCAGTTTTTTTGGTCTGGATACTCTATGATGATACTTCTTAATCTCCTATGTTAAAGGTTTTGGGTCCTGAAAAACCTATTTTTCTTATTAATCAGAACAATTTCATATTAGTCTCATATCGACATCAATCTCATATTGACTTTTCATATCAAATCAATTCTTCATATCTGGAGCATCATATCGCCAATTTTGGCAACAACATCATATTGAAAAGTGTTGGTAGCATATCCAATGATTTTGTTTGAATCTGTTACAAGCTAGGGTTGTCGTTGCACCAAAAGATCGACATGTCAATGCCCGATACAACCACTAGACTTATAAAATCCATAGGAGGTTGTTAAACCATGTCATGAATCCTAGCAAGGGACATTGGCCTACGGCCAACAATCCCCCTCCCAGCGTCACTTGTTGTGGCCTGCGTGATTCGAACCTATGACCAAGCTTTGATACCACTTGTTACAAGCTAGGGTTGTCTTTGCACCAGAAGATTGACCTATCAATACCCTATACAACCACTAGACTTATGGAATCTACAGGAGGCTGTTAAACCATGTCGCAAATCCCCATGAGGGACACTGGCCTACTGCCAACATAATCAACATGTGCACACACATCACTTCAAAGAAGGAAAAATATAGATGTATAAATCTGACCACTTTCCTAAATAAATATTTAATATTTATTTTAACCCCATTCCTCCTATTAATTAAATCCTATTTAATTAATTTCTTCATTTTCATCTATTTGATTAAATGAATTACTCAATTTATTTAATTAAATTCACATAAACCTTTTCTAGTTTTTAATTAAATAAATCACTTTATTTAATTAGTTCTCCTTTCTCCCTTTTTAATTAAATTTACATTTAATTAAATTGATCATTGCAAATAAATAAATCTAATTTATTTATTAAAATCCCCCCACTTGTATTTATGCAAGTTGCATATATTTTGGTTGAAATAAAGTAATTTTATTTTAATTAAAACCCCTATCCATCATCCACTTTCATTTTCCTACATCTCCCACTTGCCTCCTAAACCCCTTCTAGATTCTTCTAATCACTTCCAATTTAGCCCAATTCATCTCTTAATTATTGTCACATTCCTAAGCAAAGAGAAGTCACTTCTCAAAGCCTCCAAATTCTTCAATAACCATTAAAGGCTTTGTGTCTTCAAATGGTTAATTTCTAAAAGTATTCCAAACCATTAAAGGCTCTTACATAACCATTTATGGTTAACTAAACCTTATTTCATGGTTAGAGACTTTCCTCTAACTTAACCATCCTTTTGACCCAAGGGTCTCATCAAGCATTCATGGCTTTAACCTTGGTTATCCTATTTAACCCTTGCAGAAGAGTTTACCCCTTGGGTAAAAGCTATATCCATTGGATAACCCTAACCTAACCTTAACCCTTACCTCGTAGGGTAACCTTAATGTCTTCTTAGGCATTTAATGCTTCTTGCATCTCCTCTCAAGAAACCCTTTGTTGACAATTGTCACCATTTCATTGGTGAGAATTGTAAACATGGATTGATTAACTTTCAATCCTAGCCCTTGCTAAGATTATTCAATCTTAACCATCCATTGCCCTATTTTCCCTATAAATAGAGCTCTCATTCTTCATTTTCCATATATCCAAGTTTCATGCATCTACATTATAGTCTAAATTAGTAAAAAATTTAGCCTCTCTTTGTTAGAATATCATCATAGCATTTTGGAATATTTTTCATATTAGGATAGTATATCATGCTAGGATAATTTACTAATCTCTTATCATATCATCACCATCATACTAATTTAATCATCATAGTTTTAGCATATATATATATATATATATATATATATATATATATATATATATATATATATATATATATATATATATATATATATATATATATATATATATATATATATATCTTAGAATGCATTCATGCATATAAATCAAATATCACTCGTTCTTGGAGTTGTCATTCCTAAGTCACTTGCTCAATGATCTAAGAGAAAAAAATTGACTTTCAGGATCCTGTGAGATAGAGAACAATGGGACACCCCTTGGGAAGCTGAACTAATTGAATTAGTTCATAAACTTTCACCAAGAGTCTCATTTGTGTGTGGGTCTTTTAGATTCGATTTATTCATTTTTCTCACCACATTTTCCCACATACAATATTTATAAAATTATTTGTCTAACAAACTTTATCCACCAACTTCCATATACGTATTTTACATCTTCACGTGAATGACAACATATATAAAATAATATTTAACCCAAAATGCTTAATTAATGTAGCTACCTTTTAGATCTAGAAACCACCTCTAAAATTTAAACATTTGTAGGTTTGATATTTAATATTAAATTTAGTGAAAATAAAATCTAAACTTGCTTTGTTGGAAACTTTGAACTAGATAGTAAGTTAATATTTACACCAAAATGAACTTATAGTACAAAGACGCAAAGAGGAACTCCCCAAAATTTGATATTTTTATCATTTTTTTCTAGGTCATTATATGATGTTATATTGTCATAAATTATCACTGAGCTAATTCAAACCTCATGTTTGTGCCCCTTCTTTAGTGTGTCCTTGATGGTATGATGAAAGAATAAGTATCTGGTAGATTACTGAGAGGGGGGGTGTATCAATAAACTAAAAAATTGATACAAACTTCCCAAACTCAAATTCAATCACACAAAGTAAACTTTCACTATCAAGATCAATACTCAAAAGAATACTCAACATCAACTGGTTAACTATTATACCAACTTAACAATAAACATCATTCAACTTGTAAACATCAACATACTTCATCTCTCAATGATTCCAGTTATTATGCCTTATCTAAAGTTAATCAAATCAACAAATAAGATCATAACCACAAAAAACATTCACCACATGACACAAATGTTTATACGGGGAAAAACCAAATAGGTAAAAAACCATGGTGAGATGAGACTCACAAGATAGCTATTTGAACTCTACTGAAGTTCGCCCTGTTAGGAGCCAAGCCTATTAAAGCTTTTACAATAAGTCTTGTTAAAAATTGATTCTGTTAGGAATCACCCCATTAAGGTATTTTACAAATGCCTTGATTAAAAGAAAATATCCTGTTAGGAGTAACCTCGGTAGAGGGTTTGAGAATCCAAGCTAATGGACCACCTTGTTAGAGGATTTAGAAGTAACCAAGCTTGTTAGAGCTTACCCGGTTAGGAGATTTCAATTCTTCTATAATTGTTAGAAAACAATAAGTTTTCATGATCTATCTGAATAGAACTACATTTGCTTGATCAGATCCTTTTAAGCTTCAATCTACCTTTACTCAAACTACAGATTCATTCTCCAGTTAGGCAACCACACACTCAACTAATTTCTACCAACTTTGCCAACCACTTTTACAAACAAATTCATCGACCTTAAATACAAATCAATTAGGTCAGTAACACAACAAAAACCCAATTCTCTCATAGAGATTACAAACAAGTCAGTACAAGTGGGACCGTTGGATTTATATAACAATCTGCACACATTCTTTAAGAAAATTCCAACCGCTCCTTGATCACCACTTCATCAAACTTGTAACTCATCACATGCTTTGCATTAGATGCAACCCACTTTGTTCATTCCCTAGACAATCAAACAAATAAATAAATGCACCAAAACAATCTGAACTTATCTTCATATAATGACCACACGTGTCACCATCATTACTACTCATCATTATATCTTAAACCAACATACTTGATCGGTTAGGGTTTAACAAAACAACAACTGGTAGGGTTTATCAGTTACATTGCATAGAAAGGTTTTAACCTTATATACCAGTTTAAGGGTTCAACTCATATACTTACATACCGGTTTACAACATCTTCCTCAAAGCTCTTCCTACCGGTTATAAGACAATATCAATAACAACAATATCAGCAATATTACACATACCATCACCAGTTCAATTGACATCAATGACAACATAACATATCATTAATGAAATCTTCATGCAAATGGCAACAATCTCCCCCTTTGGCATTGATGGCTATACAAATATCAATGCCTCTCATTGTTGCTGTAACGTCGTAAATTGTACACACTTGCTAGGGTGGTACAATTTCACACCTAGTTTAGCACCCGCCTTGGCACATTTTGCATTTTGCATTGCATTTCCCCTTTAGCACTTAATTAATTAAATTAATTAGGTCTAGGGTTCTATTTTATCATCTCCCATATCATAAAGTTGGGCCCTTTTCATTAAAGTGTGCCCCTTTAATTTTATTCTTCCAATACATCATTTAATCTAAAACCCTAATTAGGTCCTATTTTGAACTTTAAGGCCTGATTTCGGGGGTCAAAACATCTTGAAATTAGCTGTAACTTCGGGATTCTCTCTAAAATCATCATATCCGATGGCCCTGAAAATTTGGTGAAAAGTTGTCGGGACCATGGCGCCCAGAGAGGACCATGGCGCCCAGAGTGCACATGGTCCCGGACATTTTTCCCGAAATTTTAGGAGCGCGATCCAATCATAAAATAAAGCTTAACCCCAAGAAATTGGCGGGAGATTCAATCTCTAGGTTGGCCAAAAGTTGAAATTAAGACCTAGGGTTTCATATATAAGAACTCTCTTTCTTCATTGGAAAGGACCGGAAAATTTGGTTTTAAGGACCTTCTATGCAGCGAAAGAGTAGATCTTTGAAGACTTCAACAACATTCAACATCCATCCATCAAGCATCTATCAATTTCATTCATCCATTTAGGGCTTTGAAGACATTGAAGAACAATAAGGGATCACCGACTGAAGATTGGCTTGTACCCCTCCCTTGGGGTTGGGTATGATTTCATGTTGTTTTCATGTCTTTGCATAAGCTTCATCATATCATTTGTATTCATGCTTTAGATCATTTTGCATCTTGATTTAGAGCATTTACATTATCATTTTCAAGCAATTAGGGTTTACTTTCTAGGTTGCTCTAGTTTGCTTAATTGCATTTTAGGATCTTGCACACACACAAGGTCTGCACACACACTACTTTTACAATACAACTTGGCTATTCGTGAAGGTGGAAATCACCAAAGCGGGGGTTTGACTAAGGCAAAACCCTATATAGCCGCCCACCATACCTTTTCAGATATAAGTGCAGATTTTGGGATTCGGACAACGCCGCAAGTTGCAGATCCGATGGAAGTAGACCGAGACAGAGCTTCACACCAAATTTTAGTGCAAAAGACTAGGACAGGTGCGCTGGGCGCCCTGGTCCCTGGGATAGGGGCACTGGGCGCCCTGGTCCTTCTGTCAGACAACAAGTTTCAGCATTTTTCTGACAGCTTTTCAAGTTGCAAAACAACAGTTTCAGGAGCAGAATCAGAACAGTGGCGCCTGCGCCCCCGTCCCGAACATTTTCACTCAAATTTTAACTCCAGGTATGCATCTGCATTCTTATCTTGTCCTTGTGTTTATAGCTTTCCATTGTTTAACCTTAATTCTGCAATATTGTTATTAGTTCATACTTGCACTTTGGGATTAGGAAGTGAACTTGTATCATTTTATCTTTCAATTACAACAAAGGAATAGAAATCCTAATAGGTAGCCCATGGCTCTCTCTTCCACAAAAAGAAGTAGCCAATTGTGTGATACCTCTAGGCTCTTTTGTATTCCACAATGTGTGTCAAAAGGTAGGATTAGGACATGTTAGCCTAGTCTCGCTTTTTCCCCTACACAGTTGCTATGAATGGTGAATAGGAATCTCGGTTTACATTACCAAGTATTCACCATGCTTTGTCTATCTTCAGCCTATCGTTGGTTTCCCTTTGCCAATCACATAATTCTTCTCCTCCTTTGACAACAATACCAAATTGAAATTAAAACATGTAATTAACATTGTGCATCAACATCATACTGCAATTGGATGCTCCCCCTGTGGAATACATCCAATCCTACATCAATCCTTCTAAGATTTTGCAGGTGATTCAAGGACTAGTGCAATCAGCATCATGCTCAACTTACTTCATGAAGGGGTACAACCCCTAGTTGTCTTCTAAGAAACTCAAATGTAGTCTTAGGCATAGGTTTAGTAAAGATATTTGCAAGCTGCTCCTTGGTAGAAACATGCTCTAAGATAACATCTTTACTTTGAACTTTTTCCCTCAAAAAGTGATACTTCAATTCAATGCGCTTGGTTCGAGCATGCAAAACAAGATTCTTAGAAATATTTATGGAACTTGTATTATCACATAAAATATTTATAGGTTTTGAGATTTTCATCTTGAAACCTTCCAAAATGTGCCTCATCCAAATAGCCTGTGTACAATTAATATAAGTTGCAACATACTCAGCTTCAGTAGTAGATTATGAAGTACAACTATGCTTCTTACTACTCCACGAAACAAGCCTTCCTCCATGAAAAAATGATCCATCGGTAGTACTTTTTCGGTCATCAACATTTCCTACCCAATCAACATCTGTGTACACTTTCAAATCAGAATTTCCTCCATATGGATACCATAATCCATAGTCAACTGTACCTTTCAGATATCTAAAAATTCTCTTGGTTGCTATCAGATGTGCTTCCTTTGGATTATTCTGAAATCTAGCAACTATACCAACCACATGGGCAATATTTGGTCTGTTGTGAACAACATAGTGTAATTTTCCAATCATTGATCTATATTCCTTTTCATCAATAGACTTAGATTCATCTTCCTTAGACAATTTACAACCTGTAACCATTGGAGTTCCAACTGGTTTACAGTCACTCATGCCAAAAGTTTTCAAAACCTCTTTCACATACTTAGATTGTGTAATGAAAATACCATTCTTCATTTTTTTTATTTGCAAGCCTATGAAATTTTTTATTTCCCCTAATAAAGACATTTCAAATTCATTTTTCATTTTATCTGCAAAACTATTGCTCATGACATCATTACCTCCATAAATAATATCATCAACAAATACTTCACTGACCAGTATTTCATCTCCTTCAGACTTGAGATATATATTACTATCATCACTAGTTCTTGCAAAGCCTATCTTCATCAGATGTGTATGAAGCCTTTCATACCATGCTCTGGGTGTCTGCTTTAATCCATACAAATCTTTATGCAATCTACATACCATGTCTTTCTCATCTATCAAAGCATAACCATTTGGCTGCTCTATGTATACCTCTTCTTCCAATATCCTATTCAAAAGTCTAGAATTAACATCCATCTGGTATACCTTGAACTTCTTATGGGCTGCAAATGCAAATAAAGTTCTGACACCTTCTAATCTTGCTACTGGTGCAAAATTTTTTCTATAATCTTCTCCTTCTTCTTGCACATAACCCTTGCAGACTAATCTTGCCTTGTTGTGAACATCAACACCATCTTCATTTAACTTGTTTCTGAACACCCATTTAGTACCTATAACATTCTTATTTACCGGTCGATGTACCAGGGTCCAAATGTTGTTCTTCTCAATTTGATCCATTTCCTCCTCCATAGCTTTAACCCAATGATCATCACCAAATGCCTCCTTAGCACTTCTAGGTTCAATGGTGGAATTCATGCAAGAGTTCTCTCTTATTTTCCTTCTAGTTAGTACACCAACATCTTTATCCCCAATAATCTACTCAGGATTGTGATTTGGTTTGACATATCTAGGAATAACATGATCATTCTCTTCAGGTTCAACTTCTTCATTATCATCTTCTTTTGAATTTATTTGTTCCAGTTGAACAAGTGCATCATAATTTTCTTTATAGGTTTCTGATTTAACAGTTTCAAGTTCCAAAAGAAAAATGCAAGGATCTTCATCCTTTTTCTTTGAACTGGTTTCCTTTGAGACTTCAAGACATTCATCTACACAAACATCAACACTCTCAACAATTCTCTATGTCTAGTTGTTGAAACATTTCTAGGCCTCATTCTTGGTGGAATAACCAAGAAATATGCCTTCATCACTCTTAGCTTCAAAGTTGCTTATGTAATCACCTCTCTTAATAAAACATTTTCTACCAAATATCTTAAAATAGTTAACATCAGGTGATCTTCCATACCAATATTCATAAGGGGTCTTGTCCTTAACTCTTTTCATTAGAACTCGGTTCATTGTGTAGACACTTGTACTTACATCTTCTTTCCAAAAAATTTTTGCTACACCTCCTTGTATCAACATTGTCCTAGAAGCTTCAACCATTGACTGGTTTTTCCTCTCTGCTATAACATTCTATTGTGGTGTCCTTGGTGCAGAAAGCTACCAGTTGATACTGTTCTCATCATAGTACTTATTAAATTCAACAGAAGTAAATTCACCACCTTGATCTGTTCTCAAACATTTTATCTTTTTGCCACTCTCTTTCTTAGCTAAGGCCCTAAATGCCTTAAACTTACCAAAAGCTTCATTCTTATCCTTCAAGAATGTGATCCACATCATCCTTGAATAATCATCAGTGACAATCATGAAATATCTATCACCTTGGATGCTTCTTGTTCTTATTGGTCCACATAGATCTGTATGAACCAAATCTAACAAGTGCTCTACTGAGAATGACATGCTCTTGAAAGTTGAAGAAGTTCTATTTCCTAACTGACATTCTTTACAAAGAGCATTAACCAGTTTGTCTAGCTGAGGCAGACCTCTTACTGTCTTGGAATTTCTCACTTCAACAATGTTATCAAAGTTTATATGATAAAATCTCCTATGCCAAAGCCAACAACCATCTATTTTTTCAATCAAATAGTTGCTAAGTTTAGGATTAAGATGAAACATATTACCTCTAGTTTGTTTCCTGGTTGCAATCAATTCACCTTTGTTGTCAAAGATTTTGCACATACCATTTCTAAGCTCTAGTGGGTATCCTTTGTCATTAATTTGTGCCACACTCAGAAGATTGTACTTTAGACCTTCAACCCAATAGACATCGTCAGCACTACTCTTTCCATTGAGAGAAATAACTCCCTTACCTTTAACCATATAGGGTGAGTCATTGCCAAATCTGACAACAGCGCTATCAAATCCCTTCAAGGAAAGAAATTTTCTTCGATCACCAGTCATATGATGTGAACAACCACTATCAATGATCCAATCATTAGAGTTATCTATCCTAGACACTAATGCATTCTGATCTGATATCTCTTCCTTAATTGCTACAAACACAATTTCTTCACTAGCATCATCATCAAATTATTCATCAGTGATACCACTGTCAATCACTAAAAAATAACCTATCTCTCCTTTACCCTTATACCTCTTGAATTTGTCTCTCTTGTGTTCATTTTCACCATTAGGACAATTAGCTGCTACATGACCAATATTGTTGCATGCAAAACATTTTAAAGGTAGTTTACCTCTGTATTTCCCAATGCCTCTAGGTAGTCATTTTTCCAACAATGCTTCAATCTCCACTAAATTGACTTCATCATCAACATCTCTGTTGGATCTAGATTCATAACCATGACAAGTATATCTACTTTTTCTCATAGATGGATTAGAAATAGAATCTCTAGATGCAGATTCTAATTTCTGTACACTACCATCATAACCGTTTAATTCAAAAGCAGTAAGTTTTCAATGATAGAGTCAAGAGTTACCTTAGTTTTGTCAATAGATTTCAGCTCCTGAATAGCTGCAACTCGGATAGCATAGACCTATAGTAGGGTTCTCAGTACCTTACTGATTACTATGGCATCTTCCACTCTCCCTCCTGCACTCTTTATTTCACCGACTATCTCTTTTATCCTTTTACCATACTCTTGGATATTCTCACCTTCGGACATTCTCATGTCATCAAAATTTCCTCTTAGGCTCTCTTCTTTAGCAATCTTAACATGTTCATCACCGCTATAAATATCTTCAAGTTTTTTCCATACTTCATATGCAGTTTCAAGACCATGAACATCTACATATTTAGCATCAGACAAGGAACTAATAATAACCTCTAGTGCTTGGTGATTTTCTTGTTGTTCTTTCTTCTGATCATCAATCAGAGTTCCAGTAGGTGCAGCATACTGAGTTTCTACATGATCCCAATACTGAATTCCTAGACTCTTGATGTAAATCTTCATTCTGTCACTCCATATCCTATAGTCATCTTTGTTGAACTTCAGACCTTCCTTATTCATCATGATCTACAAGATATTTTCCTCAAGCTATTAGGATTTTAGATTTAAGAGGACCTGAGACACTTTGATACCAGTTGATGGTATGATGAAAGAATAAATATCTGATAGATTACTGAGAGGAGGGGATGAATTAGTAAACTAAAGAACTGGTACAAACTTCCAAAACTCAAATTCAATCACACAAAGTAAACTTTCACTATCAAGATCAATACTCATAAGAATACTCAACATTAACTAGTTAAATGTTATACCAACTTAACAGTAAACATCATTCAACTTGTAAACATCAACATACTTCATCTCTCAATGATTCTAGTTATCATGCCTTATCTAAAGTTAATCAAATCAACAAATAAGATCATAACCACAAAAACATTCACCACATGACACAAATGTTTAAACATGGAAAACCCAAATAGGTAAAAACCACGGTGAGATGAGACTCACAAGATAGCTATCTGAACTCTTTTGAAGTTCATTCTGTTAGGAGCCAAGCCTGTTAAATCTTTTACAATAATTCCTGTTAAGAACCGATTCTGTTAGGAATCACCCGGTTAAGGGATTTTACAAATGCCTTGATAAAAAGAAAATACCATGTTAGGAATAACCTTGATAGAGGGTTTGAGAATCCAAGATAATGGACCACCTTGTTAGAGGATTTAGAAGTAACCAAGCTTGTTAGAGCTTACCTGATTAGGGGATTTCAATTCTATTGTAATTGTTAGAAAACAACAAGTTTTCTTCATCTGTCTAAATAGCACTATATTTGCTTGATCAGATCCTTTTAAGCTTCAATCTGCCTTTACTCAAACCGCAGATTCATTCTCCAGTTAGGCAACCACACACTCAACTAATTTCTGCCAACTTTGCCAACCACTTTTACAAACAACTTCATTGACCTTAAATACAAATCAATTAGGTTGGTAACATAACAAAAACCTAATTCTCTCATAGAGATTACAAACAAGTCGGTACAACTATGACCATTGGATATATGTAACAATATGTACATATTCTTTGAGAAAATTCCAACCGCTCCATGATCACCACTCCATCGGACATGTAGCTCATCATGTGCTTTGCATTAGATGCAATCCACTTTCCTCGTTCCCTAGAAAATCAAACAAACAAAAAAATGCACCAAAACAATCTGAACTTATGTTCATGCAATGACCACATGTGCCACCATCATTACCACTCATCATTAGATCTTAGACCAACATACTTGATCGGTTAGGGTTTAACAAAACAACAACTGGTAGGGTTTATTGGATACATTGCATAGAAAAGTTTTAATCTTATATAGCAGTTTATTTGTTCAACTTACATACATACCGATTTACAACATCTTCCTCAAAGCTCTTTCTATCGGTTACAAGGCAATATCAATAAAAACAATATCAACAATATTACAAATACTATCTCCAATTCAATTGACATCAATGACAACATAACATATCATTAATGCAATCTTCATGCAAATGCCAACAGTCCTATCCTCATCACCTATCTAGGTTCATTTTGTGCCTATTCTCCATCTTTGAGGACATGAACACCCATTGGTGGGTCCAAAGGTAAGGAAGCTCTCCCCCCTAAGCCTTATCTTGGTCTTGTATGTAGAAGGACCATGGAATCCAACACCCTAGTTCAGACCATGGCACCTAATGTCATGGTCCCTCTCAATGGGGCCCAAATTTAAATTGGAGTAGGTGTTGTATGTCCTCAACAAGAATTGATACTCGTAGCTCAACATAACCATTTGAGGTTGGCCTACTCGGTAACTTACCTTGATACCCCTATATATAGACATTTTATCAACCTAATTTCATTTAAGTATCATAAGTTGACATGTCCTAACATTCTTGCATCCATGAAGCATTCATTATCAAGCAATTTCAAATATCTTCATGGCTACATATTTATTATTTAACCATTGTGGGGCAAATTAACATTATTATGCAAGCATGTGTGTGTGTTAGGATTTTGTCATGTTCATGCCATTTCATATAACATATGTGATTACATTCAAAGAACAAAGTATAATCATCAGTAATTGTAAATATGGGGTATATCTTGTTGGCAATTTGGAATTGATTATGTGTTGCATTGATGTTTTTTCATTGATGGCAACACCAGTTGTTTTAGTTGTTTACCGGTTTCCGATTGGTTTTGGTAGAGTGGTTGATTATGATATTGAGCTGGTAGGATCTAGTATGCTTTGGTTTGTGAAATTGGTTTGGATCTATCATTCATGCTATTTAGATGTGTATCACAATAAGTTGGTTCGGGATTTGATGACTCGAGAGCTATCATTTGTTCTAGTAAGCCTTTTGGTCACTGGTAAGGGTTTTACCAGTAGAGCTTTGTTGAATATCTTTTTGATGCACATGATAAGTGGTCCTAGTGTGGCTTCTAGATGGCTTTCAAGATGCTGACGATTATCTTGTTCATGTTCCAATTCATTTGTGGTATTGGATTTCATTTATGGTGACCTAGTTTAGGTCCAATGTTATCTAGGTTATGGACCAGTTTTTGTAATGTGTTGAAGGATGTTCCTGATGCATTATTGGGAGGATTTAATGATTGGTTTACATTGTTTTCAGCCTAAGCCAACTTTGTTGATCATTGGATTATGGGTTTATGTTATGAATTTATTGTATTATCTTTTAGGTGGCCAACCTAATTGTTTAGGTCTTGGGTTGGTATAAATATGATGTAAGATTTCTTTGTAGATCAAGGGCTGATAAGAAAAGGTTATGGAATGATCTATGTGTGAATAATGTTGTAATAATATGCAAAAGGTTTGGTCAATCATAAGTGATAAAATTGAGTTTGTAAGAGAGGTTTAAGGCCTCTAGTATTGAGCTTAACTAGAATTGTACTCAAGCATAGGAGATGCTATACTTGTAGTTCAATCTTCTTTCTGGATTGTAGTATGATGTTTATGTAGTTAGTGAGGCTCCTTTTTGTGATGAATAGTGTGCTCTAGGTTGTTGGCCTTCCTACATGTACAGGCCCCTAATATTGTAATCACATACTTATTGCAGAAGTATTATCAGATTGTGGGTAGGCTTTCCACCATGGTTTTTCCCTTTACTGGGTTTTCCACATACAAATCTTGTTGTCATGTGTTATGGATGGATGGTAACTATTTTGTGATTTATGTTTATGTTTAAATTCTTTATCAGTCATTCTAGTATTTAGTTTATGCATTCTGGTGTTAATTTTATGTGTTCCGGTAATAAGGATTTAAATTCTTAAAGTTCTATGATTCGGTGGCAACTGATTCAACCCCCCCCCTCTTAGTTGTCCTCTAGATATCTAAGCTATCTAACAATTGGTATTAGATCCTTGGTCCTCTCTATAGAAGCTTAACCACTTGAGGAAGATCCTATGGCATCTAGCAGTTCAAGTTCATCTAGTTCATCTCCTGCTATTTTTTGGAAAGAAATTCCTAGGCTTGATGGAACAAATTACAGGGTATGGAAGATTCAGATGGAGACTCATCTGAGATATCTTGGAAAGGAGATTTGGGAGATCACTGAGAATCATGTTACATCATTTAATACGGCATCTAGCAATCCTCCTCTAGCTAGTCTAGATAAAGAGCTTGAGAAATATTGTAGAGCTAGAAAAGCCCTTTTGTGTGTACTTTCTGATCAACAAATTATGGGACTAACTGACAAATCAACTGCAAAGGCTATATGGGACAAATTGGAGACTTTGAATGAAGGTGACCCTATTGTAAAAATTACTAAACTTGATGGTTACCGAGTAAGGTATGAAAATATGAAGATGGAAGATGAAAGGATTACTGCTTTTATGGAGAGAGTGAATGAGATTGTTTTGGGAATAAATTGTTGTGGTGGATCTTTGAGCAAAGATGATATAGTTTCTAAAGTACTGAGAGCTTTTCCACTGGCTTATAAGATGAAGGCCACTGCAATTAATGTGTTGAGAAATTTGGCAAATACCTCTATTAATAGGGATACCTTGGTTGGGAAGTTATCTACTTTTGAGCTTGAGGAATTTGGACCTTCTGGAGTTGTTAAATCTGAACCTTCTTTTCATGCATCTACATCATCTACCGACAAGAGTGATTAGAAAGCTTTATATGCAAAGGAACTAGAGGATAGGAAGAAATAAGATGAAGAGTTTGAGAAACTTGAAGCCTTATTTTCTAGAAGAGTACCTAAAGGACTGGCAGGAAGTAAGTATGAAGGAAAATAACCTTTTAAATGCTTTGCATGTAATAAGATAGGTCATTTTGCATCTATATTTTCTAAAAGGAATTCAATATTTTAAGAAAGAGATACCATGAAGATGAGGAAGGTGTGACTGATTCTGATGATGAATCGACACAAGATTCAGCTAGTTGATCCAGAAATGGAAAGCAATGGGTATTTTTGGCTATCAAGGAAGATGATCCGATACTTGAAGAGAAGGCCCTTGTTTCTAAAATTGAAGACAAGGATGAATGGGTAATTGATAGTGGATGTTCACATCATATGACTAGAGATAAAAGGAAGTTCTTATCTATGGAAGAATTCTATGGTGGTCTGGTTAGATATGGAGATGACAAAGCATGTATGATCAAGGGAAAAGGAACAATATCATTGGATGGTAAGTATAACACTAATAATGTTTATTGTGTTGTAGGTTTAAGGCATAATCTTTTGAGTGTAGGATAATTGGTGGATAAGGGATTTCAATTACAGTTCAAGGATGGAAAATGCAAGATTATCAATAGATCTGGTTTTGAAATTGCAACCGCTACATAGACTGAAGGTAATATCTTTCATTTGAACTCTGGTGAAAAGACATATTTGATTGCACAAATTGATGAGAGAGTTGGATATGACATAAGATGTTATGTCATGTGAATTTTGATTGCATTGTGAAGATTAGTTCTACTAAAGCAATTAGAGATATACCTAAGATTGTAAAGCCCTATAATTTGGTATGTAAGGAATATCAAATGGGAAATCAAGTCAGGATTTCTTTTAAGAGTATACAAGAAAAATCTAATGATGTTCTTGATCTTATCCATACTGATTTGTGTGGTCCTGCTAGAATGAAATTTTTTTAGGGTGATAGATATTTCATGTTAATCTTTGATGATTATTCTAGAATGATGTGGTTTACTTTTCTAAGGGAAAAGTCTGAAGCATTTGCAAAGTTTAAATTATTTAAAGATAGAGTTGAGATAGAGATAGGTTTCAAGATTGAATGCTTAAGGTTAGATCAGGGTGGAGAATTCATATCTGGTGAATTTAACAATTATTGTGAGAAGAATGGGATAAGGAGACAGTTGTATGCACCTTAGACTCCTCAGCAAAGTGGAGTTGTGGAAAGGAAGAGAAAAACTATCTTGGATGCATCTAGAACCATGATGATGGAAACTAATCTACCTCATATCTACTAGAGAGTAGTTGTAAGCACAACGGTATACACATTCAACATAGTTCATATCAAAGGAGATACCGGTAAGACATCTTATGAGTTATGGTTTAGTCATACACCAACAGTTAAGTATTTTAGAATCTTTGGTAGTAAATGCTATATCAAAAGAGATCATTTCATTAGAAAGTTTGATCCTAGATGTGATGAAGGAATATTTCTTGTTTATTCTAATGAAAGAAAAGCATATAGATTTTATAACAGAATATTGTAGAGAGTTATGGAGAGCACAAATGTCAAAGTGGATGAGTAGAACAAAAGTAAAATCGGAACTTATGAGAGAGAAACAATAGTGGAAATGATCATAATTAAACCAGTAGCACCTATACTAGAACAAAATGTTGAACCAATTACTTTGGAAGTATCAAAAAATTCAATAGTAACTAAAGATCAAGATAGAGGAACAAAAAATCAAAAGACTCCTAGGTATGTAAGGTTGAATCATTCTAAAGATCAGATCATTGGAGACAAAAGCAAAGGAGTGATGACATGAATAAGGTTGGCAATTGATGAGGTATGTTTTATTTCTCAAGTTGAGCCGACATCAGTAATTGAATCTTGTAAAGATGAATATTGGATGAAAGCTATGGAAGAAGAATTAGATCAGATAGAAAAGAATAACACGTGGACTTTAGTTCACCAACCTATAAATAAGAATGTTATTGGAACTAAATGGGTTTCCAGGAATAAATTGAATGAGGATGGACAAGTTGTGAGGAATAAAGCTAAATTGGTTTGTAAAGGATATTCTCAGAAGGAAGGAATTGATATGGTGAAACCTTTGCATCGGTAGCTAGGATTGAAGCTATGAGATTATTTCTTGCTTATGTTTCTCATAAGAATTACAAGGTTTATCAGATGGATGTTAAGTGTGCATTTCTAAATGCAGATCTTGAAGAGGAATTTTATATTAAGCAACCTGATGTATTTTCACTTTCAGATGACAAAAATATGGTCTACAGGTTAAGGAAAGATTTATATGGATTGAAACAAGCCCCTAGAGCTTGGTATGCAAGACTAGATAAATATCTTTTGAAGCTTGATTTCACTAAAAGTAATGCTGATAGTAATTTATATTATAAGATCGTTGATGATGACATATTGATTATTAAGGTCTTTGTTGATGATATCATTTTTGGAGGTGAAGATAAGTTGTGTATGGAATTCTCTAACAATATGAAGAATGAATTTGAGATGTCTATGACTAGGGAGATGAGATTTTTCTTAGGTTTGTAGATTACTCAAACTGATGAAGGTATTTTCATCTATCAAACTAAGTATGCTAGAGAGCTGTTGAACAAATTTGGTATGAAAAATTGTAAACCGGTTAGTACCCCTATGGTTACAAGTGAGAAATTGACAAAGAAAGATGCATCTACATCAGTAAATCCTACTAGGTAGAAATCTATGATTGGTGGTTTGTTATATCTAACTCAGACTAGACTGGATATAATGAATGCAATTTGTAATGTATCAAGATATCAAAGTGATCCTAGAGAAAATCATGAGAGTGCGGTGAAAAGGATTCTCAGTTATTTGTAGGGAACAATTGAAAATGGTTGGTGGTATCCTAAAAAGGATGAATTTACATTATGTGCATATACAAATGCAGATTGGGATGGAGATGTTGATGATTGGAAGAGTATATCTGGTGGAGCTTTCTTTCTTGGAAAAAACTTGTTTCATGGATCAGCAAGAAGTAGTCATGCACTTCTTTATCTACTAATGAAGCTGAGTATGTTGTTGCTGCTACTAACTATACACAAGTTTTATGGATGAAGAAAATGTTGAAGGATATAACGGTGGATTGTAATGAACTAGTAGTTATTCACTATGATAACTCTATTGCTATTGATATATCAAAGAATCTGGTATTTCATTCTAAGATAAATCATATATCTATCAAGTATAACTTTTTGAAGGAGAAGGTGGAAGCAAATGAAGTCAGACTGGTTTATGTGAACACTAAAGAGAAGATTGCAAATATTTTCACTAAATCTATGCCTAAAGAATCATTTGAGTACTTAAGAGATAGATTGGGGGTTTTTCCCCATCCGATAGAGACTTGAGTGATGTTGTTTGGCATTAGTTCGATATGCATTATCAAAGTTATTAGTCATTCCAAATTGATGTGGTGGTGCTACTACTTAGGGGGAGTAATTAGCTGTATGTTTCAGAGGATTTATGATTTTTCTTTGATTTTTATACCAGATCTTTGGCATTGATATCAAAGGGGGAGAGATATATGTGAAAAACAGAGCTTAACATAATATCAGTCAAAAGTGAGTTTGGTTCAAAAATTCATTGCTATGTCATTTTGTGGGAGATTGTTGGTTGTCTTCCATTGGGGGAGATTTGTTTTGCATTTCTTGGCACTTGGATGTTTTTCAAATCTAGTGTTGCCATCAATGCCAAAGCAAGAGATTTTTGGCAATTTGGAATTGATTATGTGTTGCATTGATGTTTTGTCATTGATGGCAACACTGGTTGTTTTGGTTGTTTACTAGTTTCTGATTGGTTCCGGTAGTGTGGTTGATTATGGTATTGATCCAGTAGGATTTGGTATGCTTTGGTTTGTGGAATTGGTTTGGATCTATCATTCATGTTATTTATATGTGTATCACGATCAGTTTGTTTGGGATTTGATGACTCAGGAGCTATCATTTGTTCTAGTAAGCCTTTTGGTCACTGGTAAGGGTTTTATCAACATAGCTTTGTTGAAGATCATTTTAATGCATGTGATAAGTGGTGTTGGTACATCTTCTAGATGGCTTTCAGGATGTTGATGGTTATCTTGTTCATTCTAGTTCATTTGTGGTGTTGGATTTGGTTTACGGTGACCTATTTTGGGTCCGGTGTTATCTAGGTTATGTATCAGTTTTTGTAATGTGTTGGAGGGTGTTCCTGATGCATTATTGATGGGATTTAATTATTAGTTTACATTGTTTTTGGCCTAAGATGACCTGGTTGATCATTAGATTATGGGTTTATGTTATGAATTTATTATATTATCTTTTAGGTGGCTGACCTAATTATTTAGGTCTCAGGTTGGTATAAATATGATGTAAGATCTCTTTGTAGATCATGGATTGATAAGAAAAGGTTATGAAATGATCTATGTGCAAATAATGTTGTAATCATATGCAGAAGGTTTGGTTGATCATAGGTGATCAAATTAGGTTTGTAAGAGAAGATTAAGGCCTCTGGTATTGAGCTTAAGTGGAATTGTACTCAAGCATAGGAGATGCTATACTTGCAATTCACTCTTCTTTCTAGATTGTATTTTGATGTTTATGTAGTCAGTGAGGCTCCCTTTTGTGATGAGAAGTGCACTCTAGGTTATTGGCCTTCCTACATGTGCAAGCCCCTCATATTATGATCACATACTTACTCCAGAAGTATTATCTGACTATGAGTAGGCTTCCCACCATGGGTTTTCCCTTTACCGCATTTTCCACATACAAATTTTGGTGTCATGTGTTATGGATGGATGGTAAATTATGTGATTTATGTTTATGTTTTAATGCTTTATCAGTCACTCTGGTATTTTGTTTATGCATTTTGGTGTTAATTTTATATGCTTTGGTAATAAGGATTTAAATTCTTAGAGTTATATAACCCGATGACAATTGATTCACCCCCCCTCTTAGTTGTCCTTTGGTTATCTGAGTTGTCTAACATATCTTTCCAATATTTATTTCATTATTTACATTATTTATTCAAGATTAATTCCTAAACTGGGGTTTGACTTAGGCAAACCCCCATTCCCAATAATTTCCCCCTTCTGTTTGTGTGCAAGAAATAGGTATATAGATATGTTCAGGAGGATAAATAGGATTCACAAAGATGAATAGATTCACCTTTTAACAGTGAGAAATTTAGAGTGTAATGCCTTCCAAGAAACCCTAGAGAACAAAGTCAACTAGCAACCTATCTAGACATCATAGAGATTAAAAAAGAAAAGAAAAAAAGGATACAACATCTCATTACACTTAAAAGAAATTCATACACTTAAATTAACATGACTACATAACTCAAATGCACAAGCAGAAATAAACTCATAACATCTATCTTACATCCTCTAAGATATCCTAATGTCATTACTAATAATGCAACAACTAAATAGATAAAAGAAGCATTCCCTACTAAAACTAATGTCTAATCATTACACATAGGATAAGAACACACTCATTTTCAACCATGTAAATAATAACCATGAGTTATAGAACAATTAACAATTCTAAGATACTTCATTCATTTTAAAACACCAACACCAAATATTTTGATCCTATTAAAACTTGCAAACGTAATGATTCTAACCATTTCTATAATATAGTTCGTACCAACATTGCATAGGTTAAAAATATGATAACTTCCTTACATTACATATTACATCTTATGTGTGGTTTATGTTGGTTCCCAAATCAGCAGATCCTAAGTTGTAAACAAATAGCTACTAACTTGTCAACAAACTTAGAATGGGACTTGGCCAATGAACAAGACTCAAAAAAACCTGATGTCTTCTACTCTTTAGGCTCTACAAAACCTAGGTGGATTTCCCTAAACAGTGTCCAAATAATTCTCAACTTTCTAGGCTCATGGTATTGTAAAACAAAGTAGGTTTCTCAATGAAAATATACCAAGGAAATAAAAATAAGCATCTGGTTATGTGGTGCAGTCACCGGTTAGAAGGGACCTTAATGAGATCAATCTAGATTGGGCAACAAAATTAAACACAATGGAAAAAATAGGATATGATGGAGGCAATGTATAACTAAATGAATTCGATCATGAAAACTAATTACAGATAACCAGTAACATCCGGGTTTAAAAGGTTTTGCTCACTGGCCTGCAACATACATGCTCGATTACAAAATTGGTCAACTCTGGACCTCTAAATCTTAAGATCTATCTTCTATGTTCTATTTGAATGAATTATAATGCTTAATTACAATGATTTATATGATACAAGGAGATTTGGTCGGCCCAAAAGGGATCAAATGCCGAAGAACAAGATCAAACGTGTAAAACCAACAGGTTGGCCTCCATCAAACAGATTCCTCTAAAAAATCCAAAGGATGAAGTGTGAATCAAAGGGAAGGTCAGCCACACACCAAAGAACATTGGAATCCATGAATTGGGGCTTCGTAAGCTATGGAAAGGGTCCACAAGATTCTCCAATAGAAAAAAAGATCCAAGCGGTTTTGATGTCCTAAGCCAAAAAACTGTTTCAAAATCTGGAATTGATAACTTGCCGAAAAATGATCCAAATGCTTCACAGTTTAGGAATAAGGAAGATGATCATGTTCTCATGCAAAATCCAGTGAGCCAATGCAAGAAAATATAGAAATAAATGTTGAAACTGCAAAATAGAAAACATATTGAAAATAATTTTTTTTGGTTGATGCAAGATTGCCAAGAATTGGGGATGCTCCTGCATCAGACATCCGAGGTTGTTGAAAAAAAATTGAGTCTCTCACTTTGCTGGGGTCTGTTGTTCACCAAAAGTGATAACCCAAGACACCTATAAATCTATCTATGAGATAGCCAATCTCAATCAATGAAACACCTCAGGGCTTGGACAACATAACATAGGATCCTAATGATCCTCCTGCACTTTAGGTTCTGCTAGATCTAGGGGGGGACACCCTTTTGATGCATTGAATACAACAATCACAAACATAAGACTGCATCAACAATGAGAACACAAACCATTCCACAAGCTCACCAAATTAGGAGCACACTACAGATTGGCTAGATCTGTATAAATCATAAATGAAAATAGAGCTTGGAATAAGAAGAACACACCCCTAAACATAAAGGGAAATAGATTTATCTTTTAAATTTTTTGATCTGAAAGACATCCCCAAACTTGTAAGATCAGTGCCTTATCCAAGGGCAATAGAGTCACACATCAAATTATAAATGAAACCTTATACTGCAAATCCATCTTCATTATTAAATATTCATGCATTTAATGCCTTGCATAAATGCATTACTCAGCTCACTCACAAAAAATATCAAATCCAGACACTATATTCCATTATTCATGATTTATTACAGAATTTAAATTCTTCCTTGAAGAATCCGTGCAAACAATCACAATTACCTCCTTGAGATAACAAATCTCATCCTCCTTGAGGATCTGATCTGAATATAATGAAAATACAAATCCAGAGACAACTTCTGTGTGAATTTGTGCATGCCTTACATACACAAGAACTTGCAACTAAGAACACCTATAGCAAAGAATCGAACTCCATTACTGAAAGGATAACCCTTCTCTATACAATTTAGAAGAATATTCAAAATTGGAAGCTGTAGACACCTAAAAATGGTCAACGCTTGCGGAATCGTACTTTAACATTGGCGCATTGCCTCATCTTAGGTTTTTGCGTCGCATTAACATTTCTCCTATGTCACGCACTTGGTTTTTATCATTTGCGAACATCGAGTCATTCTTCTACATTCTTCCTTTATCTCGCTCTCGAATTTGGTCTTGTCGACAACACTATCCAGTCATGTCATCATTTTGGACATCGTCAATCCTAATTAGGGTTTTGTCCTCTTATTAATCTTATCATCAATCTTATCATTTTGGACATCGTCAATCCTAATTAGGGTTTTGTCCTCTTATCGATTTGTCATCAATCTTGTCATTTTAATGATCGATTTGTCATCGATCGTTGTCATGTTCGATCTTGTCATTTTACGATCGATTTGTCATCAATCGTGGTCATTTTCAATCTTGTCGTTTTGCAATCTATTTGTCATCGATTCTTGTCCCTTTTGTCAATTTTGTCATTTTGCGACCGATTTGTCATCGATCGTTGTCTGTCTCAATTATGTCAATTTGGATCAATTTGTCATTGTTCCTCGTCAATTGGCACATTTCTCAATCAAATTGTTTATCGCATTGGTCATTTATCAATTCAAAATCATGACATTAATTATCTTCAATCAAGACCTAATTGTCATTTTTGCATTTCTAATTCGTCCTCTAGGGTTTTATGATTTATTCATTTAACCTAATTTGTCATTTCTTCCTCTAGGATTACTAAATTATTTATTAATCCTAGGTCTTCTCATTACAATTAAATCTTTATTTAATTGGCTAATTATTCTTCCTCTTGTAAATTAATTAATAAATGACAAATTATTAATTAATTTACCTCATTTCTTCTAGTTCCTAATTTCCTATTTTTCCATCAATTTCTAATTCCTAATTGTCATCAATTTCAAATTTTCTAATTTTCTTAATTTCTAATTTCTTTTCCCTCCTATTTCATCTCCTAATTCTATGGGAATGACATTTCAATTTGTCATAAATTGTCATAATTGATAATCAATCAATTTTGACATAGAATGTGTCATAATTTGTCATCAATTATCAATCAATCAAATTGTGCATGGAAAGTGCATAATTTGTCATATTGATTTGCAATTTCCATTTGAATTGCATCATGCTAATCTTGTCATTTATCCAATTCTTCTATAAATTGGATGATTTTCAATCAAAGCTAATCCCGAATCCCTAATCAAACTATCAAACTTATGCTTCTAGTACTCTTGATCAACAAACCAATATCAATCTTGCTTCCAATTGTATGTTGTGCACTTGTAGGTGAGATCCACAAATCCATTTGAAGAGGAAAGAAGAACAATGGAGCCGCATGGAAGAAGCATCCAAATCGTCATCTGGTTTGCGTAATATTTAGTTTTGTATGCTTCGTTTTCATGTCTATTGAATGTGTCTTAGGATAGATTCATTGCAATGAATGCACTTGTGATTGATGATTATGTTTATCTTTGTCTTGTGATGATTTCCTATTTCCTAACGTACATTAATTGGTGAACCCGACGTGAACACTAACCATCTAACCCCTTTATGGTGTTTTTGAGTGCTTTCAAGTTGATTTGCAGGCCAAAAACCCAAAAACAGGGTCGTGCAGGGTTTTCTGGAGACTTCTGTGCCTGTGTGAGACATTCTGCACCTGTGTAAGGCACAAAATTGCATTTTTTATGAGTTTTGCGCCTGTGTAAATGCATTCTGTGCTTCTGTAAAAAAAAAACAAAAAAAACTGCGCTTGTGTAAGGTAACCTGCGCCTGTTTCAAGCAACCTGCGCCTGTGTAATCCTGCGCCTGTGTCATGGCTTCTGTGCCTGTGTCATGACTTCTACGCCTGTGTAAAGTCCAGAACAGGGGTAAAAATGCAGTGTTTTACTTGAAATTTGTTTAGTTTTTGCATTCTGTTTTCTGTGCTTTGGATTTTGGTACTAATTATCTATGCAGCACCTTGGCATACGCATGGCAAAGACAATAAATCAAACTACTAACACGCTTTGTGCAGATTCGAAAGTCAAAGAATAAGCATATCAAACTTCTAACTTGGGTTTTTGCAGGTTGCCTTGGAGAAACAATCAAACTTTGTGTTTGTCTTTAAATGTTTTAGGCACCTAGTGATTTCTAATAGGTTGGAATGAACATGTTTTTTCTTTGATTGTTGAGTGTGACATTGGAGTAGGAGAGTATGCTCTCATCCTTCTTAGGGTGATCAGAAATCCAGATCTTCGATACCATGCTCGTGTCTTTGATTTTGTGTCACCTTTAGAGGGCCTGCCTTCCCGACCACTTTGCTTTTGCAAGCAAGTGATAATCATGAGAAGGGGATGACCCAAAGTGAGTACGGCTAGAATTCCTTGGCATTCTAACTCACTATAAAAAAATACCCAATGAGCGAAAGCTTTGAAGGAAGTGTTACGTGGGAATTGCAGTTACTTGGGAAGTGATGACCCTTGAACTCTTTCTCATATCAACATCTAAGTAGGGCCTCTTGGTCTAAATCGTGCTTGTGCGACTACATTTGTTTGGTATCTTGATGGGCTTAATGTCTCAATCACGCTTGCGTGACATCAAGGAGTAATGCTTAACAGAAATCCTTACTAAACACCTTGTTTTAGAGGCCAAAAACCCTTCTAGTTGCTTGAGAAGGACAAGTTCAGATACTTGGAAGAGATACTAAGTTCGCCATGGGGAGATTTCCATGGGGACTGATGCTTGGCTGCCCTGAGAAGTGAGTGCCATGGAGGGGAGCCCGTGGGGTCAAGCATCTATGTATTCTCCTTGAATCCCATAATGAGTCTACCTCTCAAGTACCTAATGTCTTTGCCTACCATAAGAAATGTGGAAATGAGCATGATTGTCTTGAGTCTAAGTTGCAATATCTTGTATTCTTTGTTTGTCAAAAGTTGAATTGTGTATCATTCCAAAAACAAGACAAATTGATTCAAAACAAGGTTAAACATAAGAGCATTTCATCCAACAAATTTCAAAACACCTTGAAATATGGTTGTCAAACATTGTTCAAAATTTTGTCTCAACATGCATGTCACTTACATTTAAGTTCATCCTAAGTTGCATTTTGCAAAGTTCATTGTCAAGTACCAAGGTTAAGTTTCACCTAAGTCATACTCCTTTGCATATCAATAAGAGTCATCCATTTGCATGTGTCCTCTTGCATTAAAGTCATACCATTGTCATACATTCATATTTGCATACCCTAGGTCTCTTCATTAAGCTTAGGTCATTATCATATCATATTAAGGTCACTTGCATAGTAATGTCCCTTTGCATATAGTGCCAAAATTAGGTTTTGTCATACTTGAGTAATCCTAATCTTTGATAAACCCTAAGTCATTGTTAGGAAGTCTAGACCTTATCAAACTTTTGTCTTTTTGTCATCAATGTCATTTGGTCAAACCTAGCTTAGTATCCAAGCATATAGGGGAGACTTTGTCATTTGTCCTTTTGTCACTTACATCCTTTTGTCCTTTAAGGTCTAGATATCATTCCAATTTCCTAAGGGTCCCTCTCTTAGATTTGCATTTCAAAAGTTTGTCAAAATCTTCGAAAACAACCAAAAATATAGGTTGCATTCTTGCCATAGATTGCATTCTCATTTATTTAGTTTGCATTTAGTTGCATATCATACATTATCCTTGAAAAATTCCAAAAATATTGCATTTGCATAGTGACATGTCTATTGAAACAAGGTTCCAAGCACCGATGATGCAACAAAGTTTGACATATCAACCGACAATGCAATCGCAATTACATCCAACCCAACAACAAAGCAACATTGGTCAAACTTATCATGATGATGTAAATGTCCAAATACAAAAACTAGAGGAGAAACTAGCTCAAGAAAATGAGATATTGGAGCAAAGATTGAAAAACATTCAAAAGAATAGATCACAAATGTCCAAAATGTTTCGAAAACTTCCAGGTCGAAATCCAAATATTGAGCCAATTGATGTCAAATCTCTTCTTGAATGATCAGACATACCAGCTCTCCTCTCCCAAATAGAGATGATGAAACAATTTCAAGAAAAGAGACAACATCAATTTCAACATTATGTGCCTCCACAAAAAGAACAAGAAGGTGTTTACTATCAATCAAATTTTCAACCAATACAACCAATGGTTCAACCAATTGTTCAACATATGCAACCAATACAACCAATGGTCCAATTTCAACAATATGTCCAACCAACTATACAATGTCAACAAATAGTTCAACCAATGGTGGAATATCAACAAGTTCAATCAACATATCAATGTCAACAACTCCAACCAAACATTCAAAAACAAAGGTTGCAACACACACCAACCCATGTCTCAAGCATGTTGGAACAATTGAATCAAGTCCAATATCAAAACATGACATCAAACCAAGACCAAATTCTTGCCAAACAAGTTCAAATTCCAGATACAACTATGTCAAAACCTCAAAAGAAAGGTGGCTTTATTGCAATGATCTTAAGGAAATGACCAAGTGAGTTCTTTGAGGAAGATCAAAATAATACAATTCTGTCTAGCAATGCCTCATCCCCTTGCAAACAAATTGACTCTCCAGTGGCATCTATCCCTACACCTTTAGAAGTTTCACAGGAACCTTCCATATTGTCCTCATCAAACAATACCCCCAAGGATGCAATTACCCAAGAGCTATCCATAATTGATTGCCACGATAATCCAATTCATGATGCACATCCTTGTCATGTTTCAGAAATACAAGACCCAATGCCACCATGCACTTTATTCCCATTACCTGTTTTAGAGGACCCCATTCGAAGTCACTCTTCCTCATGTTCAAGCATTGATTCCTTGCCAAAATCTATCACAAATGTTCAAAGTGCATCCCCTTCATGCCAAAGCATTGATTCCTTGTCAGAATCCTCCATGCATATCCAAAGTCCAACCTCATGTCAAGAGGATAATTTAGAGCATGAAGAAATGAGTCCTAAAGAAAATCAAGATCAAGATCCTGAAACCTTATCATCCCATCCAATTGTTGACCAAGATCCCATTTCCCCAGACACTCACGATGATTCCCCTATTCTTGTCCATCCTATCCAAAGTCCTATTGACACTCCATTCCTTGAGCAAGATCAAGATATCCCAGTTCATCCAATCCCAAATGATCTCCTTCCATTTCATGAACACAATATCCTTTCAAATCCCATTGACATTCCACTTCCTGAGAAAGATCAAGATATCCCTTCCATCCTTTCCGATGATCCCATTGAAAGTCAAGAGAAAAGCACCTTTAAAGAGGATTCCAATGATCTTCCTCCTTGTCAAGATCAAATTATTCCTTCAGAATCTCCACAAGATCCACTTGTTCCTCCATCTCCTTGTCCTAATGCTCCATATACACTCCAAGATCTCATTTCTTTTGATGATCCCATTATTTCTCCCATTCCATCTCTTGAAGAGCCTATCAGTGAACCATGTCCACAACACAATCCTAGTCCCCCTCATGATCCTAATCCCCCTCATGATTCTAATGTATCAATGCAAGATGTTCATGAACCCTCGACATGCATAATGGGTTCTTCCACTTTGGTCCAATCTGATCCACTTCAAGATCTCATTATTTCTCTCATATCATATCCACCTCATAATGGACTCACGTCTTCTTCCCAAAGAAAAGAGTATCCTACAAGTCAAGATATTCATAAAGGCAAAGGAGTAGACCTTCATGAGCAAGAACCCCTTCATATCAAAGAACATACTAATGGTCATGGCTACAGAGCTCACACTCAAGGTGTTGGTATCCCTTCAAAGTCAAAATCCAAATGTCCACCTTCCCCATCATCGCTTCCATCCATTCTAGGTCCCTATATCCCTCCATCTCCTATGCAACATCAGCAAAGGCACACATCTTGGAGAACCTTCCATCCATCCCACATGCCTCCATATCATTCCCATCCACATCGACATTCATTCCCTCTTCCAAGCAATTTGGATGCCAAGTATAAAAGTCATAAGTTTAGAAATCCACATGTATTCAAGGATCAACATGTCCAATATAATCGACATGTCAAAACAAAGAAAAATATGATCTATAAAGAAAAAGAAATATCCAAAAGGCCACAAAGGCCCACTGAGCAAAATAAAGCAAAGTCAAAATATATATGGGTTCCTAAATCCCTTGTGCAAGCAATGCACTCCAAGGAACCACAAAAGCATGAAAAATCAAAAACCATGTGGATCCCTAAGAAGCTTCTTGAAGCACAAAAAGAAAAATCCAACTTGGCATCCAAAATTGCTATTCCTCCATCTAACCCTCTCAAATTTGTTCCTCCATCACCTTCTTCATCCATTTAGGGCCCTTATGTCCCAAAATCCCAAGCTATTCCTCCATCCAAATCTCACAATCTGAGATCCATTTTTCCTCCATCAGTCCATCACCCCTCAAGGTGTGTGCCAATGTCGAACTTGCCAACATTTCCATCCACTCAAGCACAATTCTTCCAATACCCTATCCATTATCCAATGCATATATTTCATGCTTCGATCCCTTTGATCCAATCCTTTGCATAAATCCTTGCCTTAGTTTCATGTCATTTTCCATGTCCTTATCCTACCAACGTCTTTGAGCATACTTTTAAAGGTCATGGTCCATTTATTTCAAGGCTACTATCCAAAAAAAAAAAAAAAAAAAAGATTCTTGAGTCCTTCTTCCATCCCCTATCATGTGTCCATCTTCTATTGAGAAAGTCAAAATACAAAAAAAAAGTGAAAAAAAAAAAAGACAAAAGAAAAAAAAAAAGTAAAGAAAAATAATTCGTCCACTGGTGAAAACCTGGCAAATAGGCGCCTTGGGCAAGTACCATGATGAAAACCTGGCAAACAGGCGTCATGCGTAATTTATGAACTTCTTGCACACCACACTTGGGGGCAGTTTTCCTCCTTCATATCCTATTGCCCTTCATTATCCTATCATACCATGTCATTACCCTTCCTTGTCCTATCATCCCTCATGTTCATTTTCCCTTTCCACATTTGATCTTGACAAGGCTGAGGATCATCATGAGAATCATGCATCTTGTTTGCAACTTTTAGTCTATCATAGCTTTTGGTCATTTGCCCATTTGCTTATTTCAACCTTTCATCCATATTCCCTGGCTTATTGCAACTTTCTGCCACTGTCCCTTAGCCAATCCCGACCTTCAATCCATGTCCCTTATCCATTCTTGGTCTTGCTTATCCTATCCATATCTTATCACTATCCATACACTCTTTTTCATTCCTTGATCTTGATCTGACATAAGGACGCAAAATTTAAACATGGTTTCAAACACCTCTTGACATGTCCCTCATGCCATGTTCCTGCTTTACATTGTCATATCCAGTCTCTTGTCCCATCACGCCATAGCCCTTGGAAATTGCATCTGTATTGTCTCCATAATAAAAGGCCTTTTTCTTCCCTCTATCCACCATCATTTCAGCAAGCCTATTTATTCACCTGTCATATTCCTTGCCTTGCTAGACACTGGGGGCAAAATCATAAAAATTGAAAAATGTCCTGAAATAATCCAAAAAATTGAATAAAGTCCTGAAAAAAATATCAAAAACATTTAAAAACGTCCTGAAATAATTCACAAAAAAAAAAAAAAAATCAAATAATGTCCTGAAAAAATATCTAAAAACTGAAAAAAATGAAAAATCCTAAAAAGTCACATAAAGTCCTGAAAAAAAAATGAACACAAAAAAATTGTAACAATTCAAAAAGCAAAAACAAAAAAATTCAATAATCCCTTTGTGCATAGACAAATCACTAAGCCTACATCCAGCAACTCACAATCAAACATTGTGCTTAAATGAAATCATGCTTTAACAGATGACCTTTTTCAATCAAATCAAACATTCAAACTGATCAAAATTGTCTTATCAATCAAATATCAACATCAAAATCATTTGTCCTTGTTACTGCTATCATGGGTCTTATACAGGGTGTGGTATACTCGAAACCAGACTGTGTCCTGCCTTAGACGGGGTACCACACGTCCTGAAACCAGACAGCATGATCGTCCTATCAGCACTTTCAACTTTTGACAATGAAGATCAAGATGTTTGTTTGATTTGTTGGAATTTGTGCATCTTATCTTTCTATTGATTTATCTTCGATCATGCTCCTATGTTGCTCGATGATGTCACTGAGTGATTTAGAGTGACTGGGATGGCTCATGGTCTTTTTTCTTTTTTGATTGTGATTGTCGTTTGTCTATGATGTGTCTGTCTTTAGCAAAAAAGGTTGAATTTCAGCTCTGGCCTTCAATGCCATGATGCTACGCATCCGTTTTGCTACATAAAAATAAAGGTTCTCACCTACAAAGTGCATTACTGAAAGCAAGTTTTTCTTCATCTCTAACTATTCTCTATTTCATTTTCTTCTTGCTAACATTTCTTCCGTCCGGTCGGCTGGTCAATTCGGTCTAGTGCTCCGATATACAAACACATATGCTGCATCCTGCATTCATTGGTTAGTACATTTTCATAATATCAAGCTTCATATCAAGCATTTTATCCATTTCATATCATAAATGCATCAAAAATACAAAAAAAAATACATCCATACATGTTCCACAATTCATTCATCAATAGTGCATAAGTCATCCATACATGGAAAATAACATATGTCACAAGTCATTTGCATCTCATCATATCGATGCATATCATATCATATGTCACAATAATATCGGAGTACAAAATTGGACTATCTGTCCTAAGTATGGCCCGCAGGCTGACTATATAATGTCAAACTACATAATGTCCACTGTCTATCATAAGGAGCACGTGCCTCTGTCACTGGGTTCTCCCTCTATCCTCCTCATCCCTACCATATCTCAAGTCCTGCTAATGTATCTCTGTCCGTGCTTCTGAGTCTATGTCATAACATGAAGCAGTCTGGTCGATTCTCCCGCGTGATCAACGGATACTGTCGACTCTGCATCACAATTGGGGCAAATTTTGTCAGTTTTAGGGTTTGCTCCTATGGGTTGCATTTCCTCTTTTTCATGTCTAATCAGGGTGTTTTTCATCTCATTTGACCTATCCTATCCTTGTCCCCCCTTTCCGGAGCATTTGTATGTCGTTTTGACCAAAATTAGAGTTTCCAATGCACACTTGCGCTTGTGTCAGAGAACCTGTGCCTGTGTCAAGTAACTTGTGCTTGTGTCTTCCTACACAAGCGCAAAAGACATGACACAAGTGCAGAATTACACTACACAAGCGCAGAAGTCCTCTTTTGCATCCCCTGTGGGCCCCGCAATGTCCCGCAAGCAATCAAAAGTCATGAAATTGAAAACATGGGTTTTTGAGATCCATACCGCTGCTCCTGTGTCGTCCGATCGTCTGAATGTGCGTACACATTCTCCAAGGTGATCCGCCATTGGAATGTTCACCATCTCTCTGCAAGTGTCCTTGTCCAGAGCAACAAATCCTCATCCTTGTCTAGTGCAAATGAGCAATTTTCCATCTCTTGGTCTCATTTATAGCTCTTTGTCATTGCATAGATGGACGTGCGTCTTCTCTATCTTATGTTGGTCGCGGTCTTGTGCACCTTACATTGCTTGTCCTTCATGCATCCGATCTCCGATTGTCAGCCCGTTCGATCCTATCATTTTTATCGATCAATTGGCCTCTTTTCTGTATGTTTCCGGCCAATTCCTCGAGGGGGCATGCATATGTCATTATTATTGTCCAGGGCATTTTCATTATTGTTCTTTGAAACAACGCTTAAAATCACATTGTCTCAAAGAGGGGCAAAATGTAGACACCTAAAAATGGTCAACGCTTGCGGAATCATACTTTAACATTGGCGCATTGCCTCATCTTAGGTTTTTGCGTCGCATTAACATTTCTCCTATGTCACGCACTTGGTTTTTGTCATTTGCGAAGATCGAGTCATTCTTCTACATTCTTCCTTTATCTCGCTCTCGAATTTGGTCTTGTCGACAACACTATCCAGTCATGATTTTAATCGATCTTATCCTATTGCATCAATGTGCGTGCTTATTTGTCATCATTTTGGACATCGTCAATCCTAATTAGGGTTTTGTCCTCTTATCGATTTGTCATCAATCTTGTCATTTTAACGATCGATTTGTCATCGATCGTTGTCATGTTCGATCTTGTCATTTTACGATCGATTTGTCATCGATCGTGGTCATTTTCAATCTTGTCGTTTTGCAATCTATTTGTCATCGATTCTTGTCCCTTTTGCCAATTTTGTCATTTTGCGACCGATTTGTCATCGATCGTTGTCTGTCTCAATTATGTCAATTTGGATCAATTTGTCATTGTTCCTCGTCAATTGGCACATTTCTCAATCAAATTGTTTATCGCATTAGTCATTTATCAATTCAAAATCATGACATTAATTATCTTCAATCAAGACCTAATTGTCATTTTTGCATTTCTAATTCGTCCTCTAGGGTTTTATGATTTATTCATTTAACCTAATTTGTCATTTCTTCCTCTAGGATTACTAAATTATTTATTAATCCTAGGTCTTCTCATTACAATTAAATCTTTATTTAATTGGCTAATTATTCTTCCTCTTGTAAATTAATTAATAAATGACAAATTATTAATTAATTTACCTAATTTCTTCTAGTTCCTAATTTCCTATTTTTCCATCAATTTCTAATTCCTAATTGTCATCAATTTCAAATTTTCTAATTTTCTTAATTTCTAATTTCTTTTCCCTCCTATTTCATCTCCTAATTCTATGGGAATGACATTTCAATTTGTCATAAATTGTCATAATTGATAATCAATCAATTTTGACATAGAATGTGTCATAATTTGTCATCAATTATCAATCAATCAAATTGTGCATGGAAAGTGCATAATTTGTCATATTGATTTGCAATTTCCATTTGAATTGCATCATGCTAATCTTGTCATTTATCCAATTCTTCTATAAATTGGATGATTTTCAATCAAAGCTAATCCTGAATCCCTAATCAAACTATCGAACTTATGCTTCTAGTACTCTTGATCAACAAACCAATATCAATCTTGCTTCCAATTGTATGTTGTGCACTTGTAGGTGAGATCCACAAATCCATTTGAAGAGGAAAGAAGAACAATGGAGCCGCATGGAAGAAGCATCCAAATCGTCATCTAGTTTGCGTAATATTTAGTTTTGTATGCTTCGTTTTCATGTCTCTATTGAATGTGTCTTAGGATAGATTCATTGCAATGAATGCACTTGTGATTGATGATTATGTTTATCTTTGTCTTGTGATGATTTCCTATTTCCTATGCTACATAAGCCATGAAAAAATGGAGCCATTCTCCAAATTTATGGAACCTTTACAACTGAGAAGAATTGGGAATAAAAAGAGGAGGGAAGAAAATCAAATCTGCAACTGAAAAAATCAAATATCTTCTCTCTAATTGAATTTTACTCCCAGCCAAACTACTTCCAAAATATACCACATTTGTCAAAATTAACCCCATAATTGGATTCCTCACTCCGAGAGCTTTCCGAAAACATATAACACTTTATATTTTGGCCAAAATTTAGACCCTAGGCGAATTAATTCCCCAATGTGCTCAATCATTTAAATTTTTCAAAATTTAATATAGTTTAGACTATATCATTTACTCATTTTAATTTTGATTTTTTGTCTCTGATGTGCTCTAACGCCTTGCCATGTGGCAGCCTCTGATTGGTCGATGGGGTTGATCGGATGCCACCTAGGATGACACCTCATCACTGCCACGTCATCTTCTTTGTCACTGCCACTTGGCCACCACGTGTACACCACCTCAGCACCACATCATTGCCACCTAGGAGACACCTCTACACCACCTCACCGGGACCCACCTATTGGACATCTGACTGTACCCGCCACCTATCTTTCGCAACTTCGTAGGGTGTAACTCGCGTGCATCTTCCTTTTGCGAAATAGCGTGCACCGTTGATCCATCTCAAACTTGCTCACTCGTTAAGTTGACCTTCCTCTGCAAAATTTTGCCTGTCTGCCTCAGGAAACGTGCCTACGTGGGGTCCACCTGGTCGCCGCTCAGTCACCTCTTCCGTCACCTCGGGATCCATTCTCACGCGTGGGCCCACCTTGGGCGCCCATAGGCACCGTCCGTCAAAAGCCTTTATGGCTTAGACATATTAGATGAGTGTGTTTTTGCTTATAAATATCAAAAAATGCTCTCGCCCAGCCAATGTGGGATAATAACATTAAACCTGGGAATGCATTTTAGAGCTTTAATGGCTAGCAACGCATTTGTTTTTGATTTTTCTGCAACTTAGCTTCTACTTCCCACTCAACGCCATGCCAGAAGTTTCATGTGGGGGAGGAGGACTACAAATTTCTATTTGCATTTGAAATTTAATGCTTTTGCCAAAGACACATTGCATTTGCTGAGAACCTCTGAAACATCTTCAACATTGGGAAGCTGTTGGCAATGCATTTGGTGTTTGTTTTTTCTTTAAAAAAAAACTTCCTTAACTCTCCCTCTCTCCTACTCTCCACTCAGAACTTTACTGCAGCCATTTGCATTGGTTCTGAGGTTTTATACTGCCTTACATACCACGCTAGAGAGAAATGGGTAATAGCATCTGCCTTTGTTCATTTGTTTAATGTTTAATTTGCTCCTGTTGCTACCAAAAGGAGACCACGTGAGGGAGGAGCTGCTGCAATTTGTTTATATTTTCTTTGACTTTTCTACAGTCCTCCTTCAAACACCATGCACAACAATAGGGGAAAAATGATATTCTGATTTTGCCCATGTAATTTGCTTTGAAAATCTAACTCCTTCTTCACCAAAGCGCTGGGGATGTTAGCAAAGTTTGTTGGAGATTTAAAACTGTTGTTGCATTGGTTGTGGATCATAGCAACACACCCAGCATTGCATTTGTTTGACAATTTCTTTGATTTCCATACACCCACATGAGCTATAGCAAAGAGGGAATATGCTGGAGTTTTCATTTGGTTTAAAATTTTGTGTCTGCTACCACATACTGCAAGAAGAGAGTTTTGTGAATATGCCACATTGGACTTTGGTTGAACACCATTGGCATTTGCTTACATTTTAATTGGCTGCTCATACATGGAAGGATTGGCTGGCGATTGAACTTGCTGCCACATTTTCTTTGAAATTTGCTTAAAACCTGCTTTCAACACCACACACAGGAGGACATTGGCATGTTTACTAATTTGCATTGGATTGGAAGTTGTACTCTTTCACTTGCCATGCAGAGAAAGGATTATTGGCTGCCTTGTAAATTTGGAATTACACCTACCAACATTTGCATTGAAAACTTATAATGCCTCATTTGTTAACTACCAATTTGCAATTTGGTTTAATAAATGTGCCTTTTGTATTTCGACTGCACAGGAGATGGATTTTATCATCATCACTCTTATAACATGTTTCAAAATCAAAATCCAAATTTAGATACTCTAAAAATCTCTCAGTGAACAAAGTCGCCAATAAAAATAATAAGGCAAAGGCATGATGCAGGTCGGGCCCCAAAGTGGGTCCGACTAAATTTTTTTTTTGTTTTCATGCCACTGACCTCTGGAATGCTTCATGGACCTCAAACATACCTCTAGAAATGATCGAAATCATTTTCGGATCATTAATCCGAATTTTACAACCTTCAGGCAATTACGCAACATTTTCGCATTTAATCGCGAAGACGTAATTTTCAAACCTATCAAAACACCTTTTTGGAGCTCGCCATCTGACAGGAATGTACTTTGATATACAAGGATGAACTCTACCAAATGGTTTCTCAAGACAAGTCCCGATCGAAGAGATATTAATTTCCGAAAATGCCTAACTGGCTTTGTCGACACTGCAGACCTAATGAAGTCAATGTCCTGGCAACACATGACGCCTTTCTCAAAAATATCAAACGACCTTCGTAGGTCCTCAAATTTAGAACATAGGTACCTTAAAGTACATATTAAATCTTTGAATTCTTAGTTCAATCACTAGACTGACAGGATGCAAACGATGCGCACACAAAAATGGCTACATTAACTGATATATCACTAAAAGTACGGATAACTTAATTTGATGGAAAAATGAGCTCTTTTGAAAACCGATCAAACGGATTGGTAGAGCCTTGAAATTTGAAATGTGGCTCATCATTTATATAGAATTATCCTAGAAAAATCATTATGGCATGACACTTACTGAGGCAACTTTTACACTTACGCGAAACAGGGCTCCGACTAGCTATCAAAATAGGGACTTGCCAAAACACACAAACTGCAAACGGATTCGGCTTTGAAAATTGGGCAAATGGATTCGTCAAGACTTGAAATTTTTCAGGCTAACTCACTTTTATGCATATAATTGGATCAATTTTGAATTTCTCCATGATGATCAACAGGGCAAAAGATGTAATCCCTCAAAGAAGGCTACTCAATAAAATCTGCATTTGTGCCTAAAATGCACTTCCAGCTCACCCCTCAAAATGGGTACCTCATAAACTTATCCAAATTGAATTCTAAAAGTTGCACATCACTGAATAGGCCAAATGAAAGGCGTGGGACATGAATCCCGAGCCTTACCCTCTGAAAATCAACTGGCTCCATTTTACCCCCTTGCTAACTAGGCCTTTCAAACTAACTCATTTAGGTGCCTTTCTGACATACAGAGCAAAATTTTGAAATGGGCCTATAAACTTGACTCAATTTTAATTAGTCCCAATAGGGTCAAAGAAAAAACCAAGGTGGTTCACCTCTACTTGAGAAATCCAAGATGAATCTTCTACTAGTCTGTCCTTCCATTTTACAAGATACTCTTTATACTGACTGCTTTGGGTACTATGCCCAATCCTACTATCCAAAATATCTTCAATCTTCTCTAGTTCTTTTTGGGGCATCTGTTTCTTCAAGTTTGTAATACTGTCTTCACTGAATTCAAATTCATGATACTGATGTAGATCTACAATGTTGAATATAAGTGAAATACTCAAACTATCTGGTAGCTTCACTTCATATGCATTTACAGTACTCAACTTCCTCAAGATCTTGAAAGGTCCAAACTTCTTCATCTACAACTTGTTATAGGTTCCAACTGGAAATTCCTTATGTCTTCTCTTCTCATCTGTCTTCCCCTTATACTTGTAGTTCATATCCTCTAAATGTTTCTTAACCTGAATATCCAAGGCCTTCATGTGATCTACAAACTCTTCTACTTCTGCACTTCGCTTGTCTTCACTATTGGTATCTCTCAATTCTGTTATACCTCTAGGGTGTGCTCTGGTAATAATCTCAAAATGTTTTTTTTTGGTACGCCTATTCACTGAATTATTGTAAGAAAACTCTTCTTGTGCAAGAATCAAATCCCAACTTCTAGTTTTCTCTCCAACTAAGCATCTCAACAAATTTCCCAAGCTCCTTTTACCACTTCTGTCTCTCCATCAGTTGTTGGATGAAAAATAGAACTGAACTCCAAATTTGTCTTCATCTTTTTCCAAAGTTTTCTCCAAAAATAATCAACAAACTTAGTCTCTCTATTTGAAACTATGCTCTTAGGTAATCCATGTAATCTCACTACTTCCTTGAAAAATAGGTCAGCTACATGTATTGCATCTGATGCCTTCTTACAAGGTATGAAATGAGTCATCTTTGAGAATATACCTACTACCACAAATATATAATTATTCCCTCTCCGTGTCTTAGGAAATCCCAGTACAAAATCCATGCTTATGTCCTCCCAAGGTCTCTTCGGTACTATCAAAGGCTTATACAATCCCACATTCTAACTGCTACCTTTTGCAACTTGATAAAATCTACAACTCTACACAAATTTCCTATCATCCTTATGAACCTAAGGCCAAAAGTAATGTTCACTCACTAATGCTTTTGTTTCGTCAACACCAAAGTGTCTGGCTAATCTTCCACTATGCTTCTCCTTTATCAAATTTTCTCTCATAGAACTCTTAGGTATACACAACTGGACTCCTCTGAATAACATCCCATCCTGAATGAAATAATCCAAATAGTTGCTTCTATCTACCATAATCGGTGCTCTATAGGCTTTCCAAGGTTCTACAAAATCTGGGTCATCCTCATACAAGGTCTTCAACTCTTCAAATCCTAATATCATCTCTCATCTCTGGTAGCAAATTCCACCTTCTAATCAGTGCATCAACAACTTTGTTTAACTTCCCACTTCTATGCTTCAACACAAAGGTGTAACTTTGCAAGAACTCTACCCATCTCATATGTCTTTGATTCAACTTACTCTGACTACTCAAATACTACAAGGATTGATGGTCAGAATACAACACAAACTCCTTAGGAAATAGGCAATGTCTCCATTTCTTCAAGTCTTGAACAATGGCATAAAATTCTTGATCATACACTCAATATCTCCTACTAGCATCATTCAACTTTTCACTGAAATAAGCTACTTCTCTCCCTTCTTGACTCAATACTTCTCCAATTGTGTTCCCAGATGCATCACAGTCTACTTGAAATACTTTATTGAAATCTGGTAAAGCTAATATAGGTTGCTCAGTCACTTTCTACTTCACCAATTCAAAACTCTTATTTTCTCTATTTGTCCACTTGAATTCCTTCCTATCTCCCCTCATTGTCCTAGTCATAGGGTTACAAACTGAATTGCAATTTCTGATAAACTTCTGGTAGAAACTAGTCAATTCATGAAATGATCATACCTCCCCAATGCTTTCTGGCATAGGCCATTCAAAAATTTCTCTTACCTTCTCAAGATCCATCTTCAATCCATCTGCAGATATCACATATCCCAAATAGACTAACTCTTTCTTCATGAAAGTACACTTCTTAAGATTTATTAGCAACTTCTCTTCTCTCAACCTCTATAAAACTTGTCTTAAATGCAACAAATGCTCCTCATTTGTCTTACTGAAAAATCAGAATGTCATCCAAATATACAATAACAAACTTACAAAATAATTTCTTCAATACCTCATTCATCAATCTCATGAAAGTACTTGGTGCATTAGTCAACACAAAAGGCATCACCAACCATTCGTACAATCCTCCATTTGTCTTGAATGTTGTCTTCCACTCATCTCCTTCTCTGATTTTGATCTAATGATATCCACTCTTCAAGTCTATCTTTGTGTAGTATTTGGCTCCACTCAAACAATCCATTATATCATCCATCCTAGGTAAAGGAAACTGGTCCTTTACTGTGATCTTTTTTATTGCTCTAGAATCAATACACATCCTCCATTGTCCATTCTTCTTGTTACAAGCTAGGGTTGCCGTTGCACCAAAATGTCAACCTGTCAATACCCGATACAACCACTAGACTTTTAAAATCCACAGGAGCCTATTAAATCATGTTGTGAGTCCCCATGAGGGATGCTGGCCCACTAGCAACAATCCCCCTCCCAGCGTCACTCGTTGTGGCTTGCGTGATTCGAACCTATGACCAATCTCTGATACCACTTGTTACAAGATAAGGTTGTCGTAACACCAAAAGATCCACCTATTAATGCTTGATACAATCACTATACTTATAGAATCCACAGGAGGTTGTTAAACCATGTCGTGAATCCCTGCGAGTGATGCTAGCCCACTTCCAACACTTCTTAGGTGCTAACATTGTTGGCACTGCACAAGGACTTAGACTTTCTCTAATCAAACCTTTCTTCAACAATTACTACACTTGTCTATTCAACTCTTTATTCTTTGCCAGTGTCAACCAGTGTGCAGGTTTCTTAGGAAAACTAGCTCTGGGAATCAAGTCCATGCAATGATTGATACTCCTCACAGGTGGTAATCCATCAAGCACATTATCTAAAATGATGTCTTCATACTCTTTCAGCAACTCCTTTATCTCCTTGGGTTTTTCTTCTTCATGTTCTAGGTTCTCAGTCTTCATAGGAACTAAGGAGAAACATACATTTGCATGTCTCATTCCATCGAGGAACTTCCTTCCATCCACCAAATAGATTCTAGCATTCGTACAGACTTCAATCCTCAAAGGCTCCTCCAAGAGTAACAAGGTTTGTTTCTTCTCATTTGCTACAATAGTATATATGTTCTTTCTCCCATCATGTATTGCCTTTCTATCAAACTGCCAAGGTCTACCCAACAAAAGGTGACAAATGTCCATAGGCATAATATCACACAAAAATTCATCATGATAATTCCCAATTTTCAATTTCACCAAGTATTGCTCACTTACTAACAACTTATGATCATCCTGAATCCATGCTATCTAATAAGGCTTAGGGTGTTTCAATATTTCTAACTTCAATTTATCAATAACTACTTTAGAAAACTTACCGGATACCTTACATCTAGTCTTGAATGAATTTGTCATCTACAAGGGCTCTTCATATTCTTCGGTATGACACAAAGCTCTCCTCATCACCAATAGTTCTCCATCTTCTGGTTTGTTAGTTGATCTGGTGGAGCTTTCTTCCACCAAGGTTATTCTCCTAGTGTTCTCTGTCTTCTTACATTCAAAAGAAAGTTGTCCTTCTGATCCACACTTAAGAAAGTTCCTTTGAAAACTCTCTTATCTTGCTTTTTTCATCTTTTCCAAAACTTTCATTCCAGTAACTATCAGGTTCTCTCCTTCAACAGAAATTTCTATCATCCTTCTGGTATGAATTACCTTCTTTTCTTACTTCCTTGTCTTTGTTCTAATCTATATAGGTTCCTCTTCCTCTAGAATATCCTCTTCCTCCTTGAAATGTTCCTCTAGAAAACCTTCCACCTCTACCTCTTTGTCTCTACTCATGTCTTTTGTTCAAATTTTCTTCTTCTTTCAATGCATATTGGTAAACTTCTTAAACGCTCTGCAACATGGTCAAACTAAGTTCATCCTATATAGAAACCCGCAATCCATTCAAATATATTGCAACTTGTTCAACCTCATCATCAACATATCCAGATCTAATATTTAGCTTGTAGAATGTTTCTGTGTCCTCGCTCACACTAGATTCTTTCTACTTCAAGTTCTATAACTTTTGGAACATATTTACTTGGTAATCAGTAGGCATAAACTTTGATTTCGACTTGGCAACCATCCACTCCCATGATTTGATTTTATCCTTACCTCTTCTCTATCTACCAACCTACAAATGTTCTCACAAAAGGGATGCATGACCTTTCAAGCAGGTACATACATACTTTACCTTCCTTTCTTCTACAGTGTTCTCAAAATCAAAATACTTCTCCATTTCTGAGATCCAATCCATTAATTCATCTGAATCCAATTTTCCACCATACTCTAGAGGGGTAAATGTGGTTTAGTGTTCGTCCTAATCAAAACTCTCAAGAACCTCTCTTCATCTAGATCAGTCGCTAGTGGGTTTGCTACTTATTCTGTTGGTGCTTCATCTCCACTCACATCTTCAATATGTCTGCCTCTTCTCTAGGTTGTCTTAACGGCTTTTAACTGGGCTGCAATTCCTCTCAAAATTTCCATCACAGTAGGGTCTGCATTCCCATGCGCTCCACCATTCCTATTTCCTCTTTGTTCCATCTTCATGCTAGTCCTTTACAAGTACACATCAGATCCACAATCTGCCACTCTACAACAAAATCTTTAGGACAATGCAATCTTTAGAATGAAATTTTGCTTTGATACCACTTGGTCAAGTCACTGGTTAGGAGGGACCTCAATGAGATCAATCCAAACTAGGGAGAAAGAGTAAACACAATTGAAATAGGAGGATATGATGGAGGCAATGTAGAACTAAATGAATTAGATCATGAAAATTGATTATAGATAATCGGTAACATCTGGGTTTACAAGGTTTGGCTCACTATCTTGCCACTTACATGCTCTATTATAGAATTGGTCAACTCCAGACCTCTAAATATTAAGATCTATCTAATTGAATTCTAATGCTCAATTACAATGATTTATATGATTCAAGGAGATTTAGCTAGCCCGAAAGGGATCAAATGCTGAAGAACAAGATCAAATGTGTAAAACCAATAGGCTGGCCTCCGCCAAAGGGATTCCTCCAGAAAATACAAAGGATGAAGTGCGGATCAAAGGCAAGGTCAGACACATGCCAAGGAACTTTAGAATCCATGAACGGGGGCTCCACAAGATATGGAAAAGGTTTGCAAGATTCTTCAATAGCAAAATAGGTCCAAGCGATTCTAGTGTCTTAAGCCAAAAAAGTGTCTTGGAATCCAGAATCGATAACTTGCCAGAAAATGATCCAAATGCTCCACAGTTTAGGAATATGGAAGATGATCATGTTCTCAAGAAAAATCCAACTCTGTAAGATCTAGTGAGCCAATGCAAGAAAATACAAAATGAAATATTGAAACTGCAAAATAGAAAACATACTGAAAAGAAATGTTTTTGGTTGATGAAAGATTGCCAAGAACCGGGGATGCTCCTGCACCATTATGGCTTTAACCTTAGCTTATGTCATTCTTGCATACACTGAGAATGATTTTTAAACTAACAACTACTCCTATTTGCAAAAAAATAAAAGGCAAAAATATAAAAGGTGAAATAAGAATGATCCTAAATGGGTAATACGATCAGTGTATATCCCATGGAAAACAGAGTCCAACTACAAATCAATGTCAAAAAATACTGTGTTAGCTTAGCATTATAGCAGTATTTCAAACATCCCATGCCTAGCATAAACTATTTAAATGACTACTCCTCATTTCCTCACCCCTTCATATAGATATGTTGCAATTTTCTTTGAACGGGATTTAATTCACTTTCTTGAAATGCAACTGATCATAAAGAACATACATTCCCTACTTAAGAGAAGACAAACCATAGCATTATTAATACTATAATTCATACAACATGAACACAAGAAAGTAGGAGCAAATTGAAAGTGATCTATTTTATTGATTTTTAGAAAATATGAGATACATCAATTGAGAGTTTCTTTTCAAAAAATTGTAGAAAAGAAACTATGAACTCCTAATACATATTAATTCAAATTTTCAAAATCCTTCTTACTTGGCCCTGATTTCCCTTTTATAGAACAAGGGAGAAAAAACAAGCTTTAGGCCAAGTAAGACACTTGTCAAAATTCTATTGCCTACTAGCTTAATCATGCCCTAAGGTGTCTTTAAATGTACATTTCAAGGAACTATCATATATCATTAATGAAGGCAATAGAGTTGAGTGCTTTTGGAGACTGGATTAACAAGCTTGATGTGACTGGTGCACGGGCATTCTTCTATAGCATCCTCTATTAAAGTTAGATTTTACTTTAGTGATGGCTCTGTCAGGTATGTTGGGGGCTGATGAGTGAAAAATGAGTCCTCTTATCACCCCATCCCAAATGGGAATCCTATCCAAAAATATAGGAAGTGCAAAACTGGAAAAGACTCAGATGTTAGGTCCAACTAGGAAAGCTAATGTATTGAGAGGGGAGGGATGAATCAATACTTCAAAAATTTTCTTCAACAACAATTTTACTGTTAAACATAAATTGAATACTGCTGATCTCATAATATATAATGCTCAAACATAATCATAGAAATAACATTCATACAAATTTCACTCCATAACACAAAGATTTTGGTTACGCAGAAACTCTTGGTTAGAGAGAAAACTGTGGTGGGGATGGCACCCACAACTTCACTACTGCAATAATCAAGATTGCTTGGTTAGAGCTATATGTTTAGCTATTTCTGATAGCTTACCCTGTTAGGAGTACAAAGATCTTTAGATCTACCTTGCTAAAGGATTTTACAAACACTTTTACAAAATGTTGTACCTAGTTAAAGGCTTTACATTTTATAGACTTTGTTAGAGTCTTTTACCCTGTTAAAGGTTTCTAACTCAACTCAAAATAATTCAATCAAAATCTTTACAAAATATTTGCAACTTTACATCTGAAATGCTATAGCAGACTCTATGTGCTCAATATGAAATTACCTTGCTCATAGCATACCTCGGTAATTGATAAGTCAACTCGGTGACCACTTTTGTATACTATCACTTAAACTGTTCTTTGAAAAACCTTCTCGGTGACCTCTGAATATCTTTGTTAATCTTCACATTTTATCTTCTCTCAAGATTTTCATATTCAACTCATCATTTTTTCCTCATGATTAGATACTCAAATCATTATGTATATATAGATCTCTGAGACGGTGATCTTTTTCATGCATCAATCATACAAACATGTTTTATCGAATGAATATACATAGAAATTATTTCATTGGATAAACTCCTTCAAAATCATACAAAATCTTTAAATGCAATTTCCTATGTAGTAACAGTTCCATGTTCTCGAATCTTGTAACACGTTTCACATGTGTGTCCAGGTTCATTGAATTTGGTAACACATTTTCACTTGGTCCAGATTGACTAGGTATACCTTCCTTGTTGCTTGGTAGACATAGAACTTTACTCGTTAGATAGCTCGGTGTGTCTCATCTCGGTGACTGGCCTTTCTCTATAACCGACACCTTAGTAATTACCGACTGGACATTTCGGTGGTATTAATCAACTAGAGTATATAGAATGACTTTGGGCAAACAACTAATGACAACTTAGTAAATAGCAACAATCTCCAATTTTGACATTAGTTCGGTATGTTTGACAAAACTCCTTTCAAAGTCATAATACAAAATCTATATACTTACAAAATAAATTGAAATGATAGTATATACATTTGTTCAAATACATACTCAATTACATACTCCCCTTATCAATATGTTGAACAACTTGATGATCTATACTCTGCATTTCATGCTCCTGATGATCTATACTCCCCCTGTCAATTTCAAATGTACACTCGGTATATATATTATTAACTTTGTACACTCAGATACTCTGTATACTCGGTACACTCCCCCTTTTTGACAGACATCAAAACTAGTTACCATTTGGTGGGGGCAACTAATCAAAAATAGATTTATACTTTGTACGAGCATCTTTGAGAGCGGTGGCAAGTGCATCCTTGACACTTTCCATTAGAGAATTCTAAGTGGTGATATCAGGGGACAGTGAGATCAAACCGACTAAAGTGCTTCCCTCTGCTTGAGTGGATAATTGGGTAGCTCGATTGATCTGCTCTTAAACTGATGATAAATGGGGAATAACTAATGTCTAAAGAGTCATGATATCCATCCTTATTTTGTGCTTCACATTCCAAAGTTCTAACTGCTGAGCCATAAGAGTTTGTAGCTTTGTATAAAAGTTATGAATAGAATTTGGCTCAATAGTCAATTTATTTGAGAGATCGGTAATCTCTTTTTCAATGACTTCGGTCTTATTATTGATATCTTTGATAAAGAATGAGAATGTACATAACTTCTGAAAAAAATAAAGAATATGCTTGAGTTGAGGGGACAACTCAACAATGAATCCAATAAGCTTAGTTTTACCTATAGCAATTGCTTTTTGCACTTCTTCAAACATCTTGGCAGTTATCTCTTTTTCTTTCAATTTGCTAAGGTATTCTGATGCTTCTACCCCTGATGCTTCTAATTGAGTGAGTAGTTCATCTAGTTGCATATGGATGGTAGCATCTTTATTTATGGTAGCTTTAGGTAGCATGTCTGTCAATAATGCTTTAACCTTATGAAGTACTCGGTTCTTCTTTTGTATAGCTATCTGTTTTTCCTACTCTGCTTTGGCTTTACAAAGCTCACCAAATTCTATGAGTGCTTGCCCTTTTAGTTTTGCAATGTCAACATTCAGCAACACAATAGGCTTTGATAGATCTATCTTGAAACCATGCTTCTTCACTTTCTTCTCCTTTAATGATGATGCCTTCACTGATTGAATGAGGACAATGGCTTTCGAGGCTTGTCCTTCCTCGGTAAGTTGCTCGGTGGAGGCAACACTTTTGTCGGTTCTTGTAGCCTCTATTGTATCCTTCTGTGTTTCCTTTCTTGGGGTCTCAGTGGCAACAGTTTCAGTGTTTAAAGGTGCTTGGGAATTTTTCTTGCCAGTGGCCTGAGAGGTAGATTCACCTTGTGTAGCCTTTTGACCCTCTTTACCTTGGTCTGTGTTTTGTGGTTCCTCAGTTGAAACTTGTTGGGTTATTGGAGGATAGGACTTAACTTGTTCCAAAATTGATTCACTTGATACCAGTTTGGCATAGGCATTCCCTTCTATTATTGCTTCTTCCTATGCCTCAGTATCCATGACATCCTCATCTAACTAAATAGTTGAAGCAGGATCTTGCTCGATGATGTCAACTATCTCCACTTCACCTTGAGGATCTTTAGTCCAAATTCTGAATATTTCTTGCCATTTTTCTTTAGTTTCATTTTATACTTCAAGATAAAGGCCATTCATCATTTTCAAGGCCCTTTGCTTAACTTGAAAATTTGTCTAGTAGTTTTTCAAATGATCTTTTATATCATCTATCGACATATCTGGAAAGAGATGTACCAAAACTCTTTCTCTAATCTACTTCTCCGAGTCCATAGCATATTTCCATCTATTGTCAATATGAGACTACAATGCTTTTGGAAGAAAATCAGTTACTTCCAATGGAACTACTCAGAACTTGAGAAGTGTATACACTACTGACTCTTCTATTTGCTTCTTCTCTTCTTTTGTTCTAGAGTCATACTTTACATATGTAAATGACCCAAATCCACCATATTGTTTTAAATTTGCACAAAAATTATCAACACTGTGTACATCTTCCTTAGTGCTTTTTACAATCTGAAATTTATTTGCATCTTCAGACTCTGTGTCACTTTCCCAAATTAGTTTTATGTTCTTCTTTCTATAAGTTTTTGTAACCTTAGGCATTTCAACATTTTTCTGCCTCTTACCGGGTGACACAGCAGATGATCTCATGATTGGTCGCTTTACTGGCGGGGTCGGTGATATCTTGGTTGTATCCCGTTTCTTCCTTTTCAAAATTTTGCCTTTTGGCAACTCGGTGCTTAGTGTAATTTCTGCTTCTTGAGCTTCATATTCTTCCTCGATTGAAAGTTGGTCACTCTTGGTAGGAGTGGAGCTAGAACCTTCTCCAAACTTTTCAGTTAAAGCCTTTATCATTTTAGTGGCTTTTTTGGTAGCCTTAGGTACTACAATGCTCATTTTTACTTTTTCTTTTACCTCTTCATAGGTGCCATACCTGATCTCGGTAGAATGCCTTGGAAGTGCTAAGAAGGCATCTATCTGCTATTGAGCAATGTCAAAATCAATCTCATAACCCATAGGTGGTAAAGATTGAGTCCTGGGCTCTATTGCATTAACATAATAGTAGTCTGTATCCAACTCAAAATAGATGGTATCCTTATACTTTTCCACTAGCTACGATGGGATCCTGTACCTACTATGCATCTTTTTTGAAAACTGTTAAAGTAATCATCCATTATCACTTTGAAATTATCACCTAGCTGATTGATGAAATCATTTATCTGATGGGTGATTGGTCAGTGTAATTCCCAATCAATGTTACCGACTGAAGGAAAGAATTTCTGAAAATAGAAGAACATACACACTAAGAGTGACCCAAACTTTAGTGTGTTAGAAATATTATTCTTCTTCGGTTTCCTTATTGTGTTGGGATTTTCAAAAAGATTCTTCAACAACACTTCACATAAGTCAATTTTCATACCCCTTTTCACAATTTTATAGGCCAAATCTACAGCTGCACACAGTACACTATTTTCTCTTGCCAATTGGAAGAAACAATAACCAAGGACTCTAATAGAAAAGTTAAGTTTTGCATCAGTTACATTGTTCAACTTAAGACCTCTGCAATCAGACTCAACCCCAGTTAATGTTATCAATTCCTTTTGTGAAATCATCTTTTGTGCTCAGGCATGGTCAAATATAGGGTATTCGGTTATTATGTGAATAATCTCCTTGGTGATCTTGAAAGGTTGATCTTCTAACCACATAAAATTGTCATGCACTCTGCTCAAGACAAATTTAACCCATTGGGGTTTGAAGACTTGAGGATAGGTTAGGGCTTTGATCAATCCCTTAACTTTGATGTGCTCAAACTTGCTATCCAGGATTCCATCAGTGCACAATTCATCATACATATCCTTAATTTCAATATGACCTAGCTCTTCAACACGACACTTAGTATAAAGTATGACATCTTCAATCAACAGAACCTTATCAGGAATAATTGAGAATGCAGTTTTCTCATCGGGTTCAGATGCCACTTTGGGAGGTAAGGTGTATTTCACTGATGACTTCTCAATGGTCTCAACTACAATGGGTTTCTGCACCTTGGGAGCCATTTCAAACTTGGAATTCTACTTATGGAATAGCTTAGGGTTTCAAATAACTAGAAAATGCTTCCAACTTGGTAAATACAATGCAACTAATCACAACTAATTTTAATCGATTAACTTGCTTGAAAATGCATTTTAGATTGTGTGAAATACCTTGAATTCACTTCTGGGAATGTTTGATCTCCTTTAATTTTCTTAACTCTGCTCTTTGAAAACTGGTGAAAAATGACCACGCAGAGTACTTTAAATACATCCTTTCGACTTTATCGGGCTTCATGTTGTTAGGTATACTAAGCATTAAATGCACCTGGTTCCATTAAACTGACTATTTCCTTTATACGCTTTTATCGACTAGACAGACTTAATGTATTTACCGACTTCTCTGGTAAATCAAAAGACTAGATAATATTTCAAATTTGCTATTGCATCTTAGCTATGCAGATCTTGGAATTAAGTATATGATTAAATAGGAACTATTAAAATCTAACCTTGTGAGAATGCAATCCCTTTCATACCTTTATTGATTAATTGGAAGTAGATGCACCTAACTCGGTAGGTAAGGTGCTTTCTTCATTGGTTGGCACATTTTCCTTCTTTTTCCAGAATTTTTGTAGTTTGCTTGTTATCTCCTTAGTATTTCCTCTGGGTTGATCTCTGCATTCTTTAGCCAAGTGTCCAACTTTGTGACAATGAAAGCATGCCATTCCAGAATTTCTCCATGATCTCCGGTTGTTCATTCCAAACCGTATCATACAGTTAGCACTTATATGTCCGTATCTTCCATAGCATTCACACCATATCCTTGTATTGTGATCCCATGGTACTGCATTATATTGACAATTGAGATCTGTGTGAGTTTGGCAGCTTCTGGTATTTGCTCGGTGTGGAGACCACATATAGTTTTTCTACTTAAACCAACACTTTTTGGTATTGTGTCCATATCTATTGCATTTTTTGCAAAACCCCTTGAATTTTGCCTTTTGATAATTGTTAACAGACTTTGTCCTACATTTTTTAGATGTGTGACCATACTTATTGCAATTGTAACAATAACCATCAGACCTAGTTACATTCGATTGCTTACCTTTTCTGATCCGACAAACGTTGGCAATATGTCCCTGTTTTCCACAGTAGTTGCAAATAGGCTTCTTGTCTTTCATCTTATCTTTGTTTCCAACCTTCTTTGATGATTCTCCTTTCTTGGTGTTGTTGATCCCTTTCTTGGTAGAATTATTTCTTTTATAACCGAGTCCGGTAGATTTGTTAAGTGATCTTAAGTTTAGTTGCTCATCCAACATTCTTGATGCTTCATAACTTTTCTTTAGTGTTTCTTTGGACTTCTTTTCTTCTTCTAGTTCATCGGTCAATCTTGACAATTCAAGTTTCAATGCTCGGTTCTCATTTTCTTTTAGAGTTGCTTCATGATGTGCATAACCCAATTGATCAGACAGATTATGTTGAACTCTAGTCATCCTTGATATTTCATCATTCTTTGCAGACACCAATGCTTCTAGCTGTTGTTTTTCTCTTTCTACATTTCGAATATTATCTTTAGTTGTTCTCAATGCATCAATATTTTTCAGTCATTTGTGTGCTGAAATATTCATGTTCCCTTTTCATTGCTTTTAGCTATTCATTCAGTGCTTTGTTCTTTTCTCTCAGTTCTACAATCATTTCTTCAGACTCTTTTGATATGTTGTTCTTAGATGATGTCTCAATTTGTTCCACCAATTCTTATGAGTCCTATAAATCACCAGACAACCTTCTTCTGACTTTCAGTGATCTTTGCATTTCTCTCTGCATATCTACAATCACTTGATTAGCATGATCCAATTCTTCTTGAAGATTCACAATTCTGCGAGATTGTTTGTAGCCTTCCATTGATAGGATCTTTCTCTTTAGGCTGTTAAACCCTTTACCAAGAGTAGAGCTCTCATACCAATTGTTAGGTCCAACTAGGAAAGCTAATGTACTTAGAGGGGAGGGGTGAATTAGTACTTCAAAACTTTTCTTCAACAACAATTTTACTATTAAACATAAACTGAATACTATTGATCTCATAATATATAATGCTCAAACATAATCACAGAAATAACATTCATACAAATTTCACTCCATAACACAAAGATTTTGGTTATGCAGAAACTCTAGGTTAGAGAGAAAACTACGATGGGGATGGCACCCATAACTTCACTACTGCAATAATCAAGATTGCTCAGTTAGAGCTACATGTTTAGCTATTTCTGATAGCTTACCCTGTTAGGAGTACAAATATCTTTAGATCTATCTTTCTAAAGGATTTTACAAACACTTTTACAAAATGTTGTACCTGGTTAAAGGCTTTACAATTTATAGACTTTGTTAGAGTCTTTTACCCTATTAAAGGTTTCTAACTCAACTCAAAATAATTCAATCAAAATCTCTACAAAATATCTACAACTTTACATTTGAAATATTATAGTAGACTCTATGTGCTCAATATGAAATTACCTTGCTCATAGCATACCTTGGTAATTGATAAGTCAACTCAGTGACCACTTCTATATACTCTGTCACTTAAACTGTTCTTTGAAAAACCTTCTCGGTGACCTCGGAATATCTCTGTTAATCTTCACATCTTATCTTCTCTCAAGATTTTCATATTCAACTCATCATTTTTTCCTCATGATTAGATACTCAAATCATTCTGTATATATAGATCTTTGAGACGGTGATCTTTTTCATGCATCGATCATACAAACATGTTTTATCAAATGAATAAACATAGAAATTATTTCATTGGATAAACTCCCTCAAAATCATACAAAATCTTTAAATGCAATTTCCTATGTAGTAACAATTCCATGTTCTTGAATCTTGTAACACATTTCACATGTGTGTCCAGGTTCATTGAATCTGGTAACACATTTTCACTCAGTTTAGATTGACTCGGTATACCTTCTTTGCTGCTCGGTAGACATATAACTTTACTCGGTAGATAGCTCTGTGTGTCTCATCTCGGTGACTGGCCTTTCTCTGTAACTGACACCTTAGTAATTACTGACTAGACATTGCGGTGGTATTAACTAACTAGAGTGTATAGAATGACTTTGGGCATACAACTAATGACAACTTAGTAAATAGAAACATCAGACTAGTATTCCTCCTCAAGCTTATCCTCTTCTATAAAATAGTACTTTTCATGCGATATGTCTACCTCATCAACTGGTTAGACAAAAGTCTTTAATCCTTGCAGCTTACTCATTGCCTCTTTTGTCCTATGAGTTGGCACAATTGTGGCCTCCAAAATAAATCTATGATACATTGAATCAGTTTCCATGACCTTGTCAATAATATTGTGATATGTATCACCTTGGGTAGAATCCTTGGCCAATGAATTCAAAACTATATTAATGGCATCTTGGAATCCTTTCTTCCATATATCTAAATCTTTGATTTGTCCTCCTCCTATCAAAATAGTGGGAGTGTCCCACTTTTGAAGGTTTTTAAATGATTCCATCTTGTCACTCAATGCTTTCTTCTCTTCTTCAATATGAGGAAGCTCTTTAATCAACAAATTATAGTTCTTCCATGTTGTCCCCATTAATTGGGGTGCAGATGGTACATTATTTACTGCCAAAAGAACCTCCTTTAGCATTTGACCCTTGGGGAACCAAATAATCCTAATAGGTTGAAAAAATGAAATAATTTCATTTAATTGGTTGAGGATTTGTGATATCAAATAATAATAAGCATGAGCCTCACTTAATTTACCAGTAACTTTATTATAATTTTGAACAATAGTAGACATTCTTATCTCAAAATGATTATTTTCTGCATCCTCTTTTGCCTTTCATAGATCTTCCTTTAACTTATCCAAATCCTCTAGCTTGGGCCCTACCAAAGACCTAATATTTCTTTTTTCTAGGTCCTTTGTTATCCTCAGATTTTGAATTAATAATTTATTGTGATAATGTGTGAGGGCCACATGTATGTTCCTTAGAACTTCATGCCCCTTCTCATCTTCTTCAGCTTCTAGTTTTGCAAATTGTGCAACGATATATGATTGTTGTTGCCTCAACATATGAAGTATCAACTAGGGTTTTGATCACTACATCTCCTACCTTGTGCTCAAACCCATAGTACAACTAGCTTATTTTTATTTGTGGCCCTTGACCAAAGTGAAAAAGCCTTCACACTTGGATTGATACATAATCCATGCTCACCAAATTCCTGATCATATATTGGGTCCTTCTATCTCATGACTTGATCTAGCAGAAAAATATTCTCTAGATCCCACCCCAGGATAAGCATTATATCACTTTTTCTCAATAAATCCCTTCCCTCTTCGGGAGTGCACCTAATACTTTCTATGTCAAAATTTTTAATCTCATCCTCAAACAAATCCTTCAATTTCCCCCTCATCCAAAATGATTTGAATTCAAAAGTGTTGACAAAATTAACATCTGACATAAAATTTCATGGAAGAAATTATTCTTTTATAAGTTGCTTCCTCCAATGGGATGGTACTCGAGATGAGTGATCTGTCTAGGTCTATAAGTACCTATGTTGCTTCATCTTCCTAGAAAGTGTCCCTTGGTAAGGAAGGTGGCTAGATACTTGTATCAAATTCAGGCTCAATGAACTCCGCAGAGTCAAAGACCTTTGCTTTCCCCTTCTCCAATTTTCTTGTTGGACCTACTATAGAGGTTTCCTTTTGTGGAGTGGAATGTGAGGGAATTGTTTGAGAGTATTCTCCAATGAAGATTGTCTTTCCTTTTGACTGCGAAGGCTCATAAGTCATCCTTTCTTCCAATTTCTCTTCTTCCTACTCACCCTCTCTTCTTTTTAGTTTAGAAGCATGTATTTTATCAAAATCCGTCACCTTTCTCATCATTCTAGTAATGGTCATTCTGAATATTAGATTGAAAAACCTAGAAGCTAGGGTCCTTTTCTTTTCTTTCCCTTTCCAATTTTTGGAGGTAGTCTTACTTTCCCCTTCTTTGAATGGAATCTGAGGGTCTAGTATTTCTGATCAAGTCTCCCCTTTCATTAAAATGATGAGAGTAGCCACTCACCTTCAACCTTTGAGTTCTTAAGTCATTGATATACCCCTCAGGGTCAAATCTCTGGCTCGACTCACTTTAAGCCTATAATCACTTATTAGGAAGCCTTGCACCTATTCAAGTGCATTGCTTCCCAAATGAAGATCTCCAAAAACTGTCATCCTTGGAAGGTGTTGTCCCTTCTTCCCTTTTCGGAATATTTCCTACTCTATCCACATCAACTGCAACATGAATTGAATGAACAAAAGTCTTGTAAGGAATGTTACTAGCATAATATGTGGTGGTTGAGGGCATCCATAAACCCTGATTATAGTGTAATCTAAATAGATGAAAAAGTCCCCAAAGTTGTGGGAGAAGGCCCCCTCTAGGTATTCAACATTCTTTTCCCTAGCATCCTTCATCCTAAGGACCTTTTTTATGTACATAAGGAACCTTGGCATCCTTACTCCACACATCCCCAATATCTTCATTACAAAATGATCATAGAACACCATGTAATATGTAAACCTAGACCCCTTGTCCCAGATTTGGGTCCACCTCTGAACTAGCCATCTTTCCCCTGTCCTTGGATCAAATTTCTTCACCTATAGGGCATCATTGCAATCTATTCTATTTTGGGAAAGTATCATATGAGAAATCAAAGAATAATGTTTGAATTTTAAATTTTCCTTTTGAGTCTTGTCCCCTAATAGGCCCTCATGTATCTTGTCTTCAAGATAGGTAACAAAATCATAAAGCTCACTTAACTTAGGATATTGAATCCTCATTTCCATTAGCATAAAGTCCACTAGCATTCGGGTCAACCCGCAGTCCTCTCCTATCACCTGGCATAGGGCATAGTAAGTCCTCATAAAGTAATCCTCAAAGATCTTCAATGCAAACGACTCCCTTTCATAATTGGATAGATAACTTTTTGATCCCTTGAACATCTTCTTCATGTAGAGGGGCAAAATATTACCCCTATAGAGTTTGTTCTTTGTAGAATACTCTACCTCCAACCAATTCTTATTAATCTTTGTGAGAGAACTTTTATCCAAATCAAAACATTGGGCTATGGCTTCCTTGGAGACATCCAATAGAATATAGCCATTGGCTGCTCTTACAATCATGCTCTCTGGATGATAACATTTGGACAATTCCCTAATTAGTAGTGGTTCAACAAAAAAATTTGGACCTACTAATTTCCCCAAATTGAGGTTCCAGGGACTAGAAATATGAGTAACCTTATCCCTATTCCCATAGAATAAATGAAGAATTTCCCACCCTTTTTCAAGTTTTCCTTGAAATTATCCATCATATTAGAGCCCTTGAACATTTCCAAAAGATCGTGGCTAAGACTACGGGGTTCCTTTTTCTATTTCTACTCCATTTCTTCTATTTTTTCTGCTAATTCCTTAGCAATCTCCTCAGGAGTCTTGTATGGGACCAATAAGGTTGGAGCTTCCTTTTTTTTCTCCTATTGATCCTCAGTTGGATTTTTAGTGATAGGAGGTGTGAGTACTACCTCAGTGGCATGTCTTGGTGCAGTTGTGGCCGAGGGTGTGGCTTTCTTTGTAGCATCCCTTCTCCTTTTTGGCTTGGAGGCTTCCTCTTGAGAATTGCACTCTCCCTCTTGAGGGTTTTTTACAACTGGGGTAGCCTATGCAAATGATTGTGCTGATGGCTTCTTGGGAAAAGCCTTCCTTCCCTTGGGAGTAGGTTTTATTGCTTTTGGAGAAGGGCTTGACTCATTAGAATGTTCATTGTCAGATAGGACTATAGCAACATTCTTGGTAGTTCTTTTTCTCTTTGGTTTAGTATATTCCTTCTAGAGAGGTGTACTCAAATCACCATCCTTGGAATATTGAGAAGAAAATGGATTTTTTTTCCTTCAGAGGGTTTGTTTGCAATGGCCTAGACTAATGGGATGAATAACAAAGGAATTGCATGAGTAATTCCTAGCTGGGAAGAGCTTGTTCTCACTTTGGGAGCCTTTTGGGAAGCATAGGGAGTGGTTTCTTCAACTTGGGAAGCCAGTACTATTTTTGGGGATAACAAACTTTAAAAACCTTACACGGATAGACTTCCCTCTATGCCTAGAGAAAAGCTTCCAAATTTGCACACAAATGCTCATCAATTTCCCTAAAAAAGCATAGAGAAAGACTTCAAAATTCAACTTACTTGTTTGAACACAAATGGGTGCCACTAGAAATTTTGGAAACTCTCAAATCACCTTTGGTTCGCCTTCTGTCACTCTATGCTTCACTCTTCAATCATAGGGTGAGAAACTGTGCTTCAAATTTTTCTTTTATTTCCCACAGAGGAAGCACCATTACTCCATACGTGCAAGCTTTGGGTGGTTGGTGGCTTCAAGATTCAAATTCTACCGTTCATCCTTATATGAATGATTTAGATCATGTGTTGATGCTTATGACTTCTGACATGGCCCCCATTTTCTAATTACTCCACTACCTTTGAAAACATACTAATATTCATAGCCTCAATTTTGCCATCTTTTCATAAAATTATGACCCATGCGAGATAGCAGGGCCCTTGTGTTTCCTTGTTATTTTGTCATCACGCATGGTATTCAATATTCCTTTTGCCTTGTTGTGGTATAGCTCGAATTCAAATTATTTCCTTTCTATTTTGTCATCCCGTGATGCCATCGTCTTATTGCTATCCATCCTATGGGATAGTGGGGCTTCATTGTTCTTCAATTTCTTTGTTGCACCACAACATCCTTTCTTTGCCTTTAATCTACCTATGGGATAGCGGGGAAGGAAAAATATCTATCCATCTATCCCACATCATTTTTTGTGTGACTCAAATGCTCTTGTGGGGTGACCTTCACCTTTCCCTTTCATGTTGTTCCCATTATCTCGCACGAACATTTCCCACTATTTGTACCACTTGCAGGGTAATGTTTTCTCAGCTTTGATGCACTTCCCGCTATCCTGCAAGCTAGAATTGGTCACAATGAGCACCTTGCAAGGTAGGATCCTTTTTTTCAAAATGGGTTCCCTGCTATCCCATGCCCTTTTAACACTCACAAAAAAAGGTCTGCGGGATAAGAACCTAGGGTTCATAGACAACGATCTCGCTATCTCGTGGAGACTAGGTGTTAGGCCCAATATGGAAAGCTAATGTACCGAGAGGGGAGGGGTGAATCAGTACTTCAAATCTTTTCTTCAACAATAACTTTACTGTTAAGCATAAACCAAAAACTGCTATAGCATAACATAAAGCTAAAAAAAATAAATAACAATCATACATGATTCACTCCATAACACATATATTTTGGTTACGCAGAAACTCTTGGTTAGAGAGAAAAACTACAGTGGGGATGGCACCCACAACTTCACTACTGCAATAATAAAGGGTGCTCAGTTAGAGCTACATGTTTAGCTATTTCTGATAGCTTGCCCTATTAGGATTATCAAGATCTTTAGATCTACCTTGCTAAAGGATTTTACAACACTTATTCTAAATGATGCACCTGGTTAAAGGCTTTACAATTTATAGACTTTGTTAGAGTCTTTTACCCTCTTAAAGGTTTCTCTTACAACTCAAAATATTACAATAAAATCTTTACAAATATCTGTAACTTTACATCTGAAATGTTATAGCAAATTCTATCTGCTCAAAATGAGATTACCTTGCCTATAGCATACCTCGGTAACCCATAGAGTAACTTGGTAAACCCTTCTGTTTACTCTATTCCTTGACTATTCTCTGAAATCCTTCTTGGTGACCTCTGTGTCTCTAACAGTCATAATACTCAGTGCTTTCTTATCTATTACCCATGTCCTTCTTCATACACCTCTATATCTCTTCACATATGTCTGTCTTCACACTCATACACACATACCCATTTGATCCTCAATTCATGATGTATAAATAGATCTCTTATGTCGGTGATCTGGTTCATTGCTTCGATCTTACAAACATGATTTATCGAATGAATAACCATACAAAATATTTCATTGGATAGATGACCTCAAAATCATACAAAATCTTTAAGTGCAATTTCCAATGTGATAACGATTCTTTGTTCCTCGATCTTGTAACATGTTTCCCATGTGTGTCTAGGGTCAATGAATCTGGTAACACATTTCACTTGGTGTATATCAACTTGGTATAACATTATTGTTGCTCGGTAGACATAGAATGTTACTCGGTAGACAACTCAGTGTATACTAAGCTCTGTGACTACTTTCTTCTATAACCAACTGCTCTGTGCTTACTGACTAAATGTTTCAGTAGTAGTAACCGACTAGAGTATATAGAATGACTTTGGACATAAAACTAATGGAAACTTAGTAAGTAGTAACAATCTCCCCTTTTGACATTAGTTGAGATGTTTGACAAAACTTCTTTCAAAGTCGTAACTCAAAAATCTATATACTTAAAAAATTTGACTAATCAGACAGTATATACATTTGTCAATGAAATAGTATATTCAGATATACTCCCCTTATCAATATACTATACATAACTCTGATTTTACATGCTCGGTAATCAAGATTATGTATTAATTGCTCGGTTCACTGCTTGCCCTGTCAAAATTAACTATGCATTTGAATACTCTATTCTGCTTGGTATACTTTCCCTATGATACTTTGATACTATACTCCCCCTTTCTGACAAACATCAAAACTTAGTTACCATTTGGTGGAGGCAACTGGTCAAAAATGGATTTGTACTTTGTCCTTGCATCTGTGAGAGTGGCAGAGAGGGCATCCTTGACACTATCCATGAGTGAATTCTGAGCTGTAATGTTAGCTAACAGTGAAATTAGTCCATCTAAGGTGCTTCCCTCTTGTTGAGTGGATAGGGAGGTATCCTTGTTGATCTGTTCTTAGATGGAGGACAAGTGTGGAATGAATAAGGTTTGAAGAGTCATAATGTCCATCCTTATTTTGTGCTCTTCATTCCTAAGTTCCAATTGTTGAGCCATGAGCTTTTGTAGCTTGGTATAGAAATTCTGAATAGAGTTTTTCTCAGTGGTCAACTTATTTGAGAGATCGGTGATCTCTTTCTCAATCACTTCAATTTTATTTTTGATATCTTTAATGAATAAAGAGAATGTATAGAGTTTCTAAAATAAATAAAGAATATGCTTGAGTTGAGGGGACAACTCAGCAATAAATTTGACAAGATTTACTTTGCCAATAGCAATGGCTTTCTGTACCTCTTCAATCATTTTAGCAGTGAGCTCTTTGTCCTTTAACTTGCTCAAGTATTCAGATGAGTCTACTCCAGATGTCTCTATTTTAGTTAGGAGTTCATCCAGTTGAATATGGATGGTTGCATCTTTTGTCACTCTAGCTTCAGGTAGCATATATGTTAATAGTGCTTTCACCTTTTGAAGTACTTTGTTTTTCTTTTGAATAGCCATTTGTTTCTCCTATTTTGCTTTGGCTTTGCATAGTTCACCGAATTCAATGAGTGCTTGCCCTTTCAGTTTAGAAATGTCAACATTTGGCAACACAATGGGCTTAGACAGATCTATCTTGGAATTATGCCTTTTCATTTTATTTTCTTTAGAGGTGGAGACTTTCACCGGTTGAACTAATACAATGGCTTGGGAGGCTTGTTGAACCTCAGTAGGTTGCTCGATAGAGGCAACACTTTTGTCAATTTCTTGAACCTCTAATGTAGCCTTCGGTGAATCCTTGCTTGGGGTCTCAGTTGTAACATTTTCAGTTCTAGAAGGAGCTTGAGAAGTCTGTTCCCCGGTGGCCTGAGAAGTAGCTTCTCCTTCTGTAGACTTGTGACCCTCTGTTCCTTGTTCAGTATCCTAAGGGGCCTCGATTGAAATAGGCTGAGTGACCAGACGATAGGGCTGAACTTGTTCCAAAACTAACTCACTGGATACTAGTTTGGCATATGCATTCCCTTCTATCATTTCCTGTTCTTGTGCCTCGGTGTCCATGATATCCTCATCAATTTGTATAGCGTCAACAGGGTCTTGCTCGATGATATCAGGATCTTGCTCAGTGACATCAACTATTTCAACTTCAACTTGCTCACCATCATTCTTGACTCAAAAGATTTCCTACCATTTCTCCTTGGTCTCATTCTCTACATCCAAATAAAAGCCATTCATCAATTTCAAGGCTCTTTGCTTGACTAGGAAGTTTGAGTGGTAGTTTTTCAGATGTTCACTTATTTCATCTATCGACATGTCTGGAAAGAGATGTACTAGACTTCTTTCTCTCATCTTCTTTTCTAAGTCCATGGCATATTTCCACCTGTTATCAATATGCAAATACAATTCTTTTGGAAGAGAATTAGTTACTTCCAATGGGACCAATCGGAATATCAGAAGAGTGCAAATGACAACTTCTTCTATTTATCTCTTTTTTGCATTAGATCTGGATTCATACTTAACATATCTAAATGATCCAAATCCACCATATTGTTTCAGATTAGCACAAAAGTTATCAACACTATGTACTTCTTCCTTTTTACTCTTGACAATCTGAAATTTACTTTTGTCTTTAGATTCGGTGTCACTGGACTCTTTAGTCAAAATGAGTCTCCAAGTATATTTCTTATAACTTTTTGTTACCTTTGGTGTGGCAACATTCTTTGGTTTCTTACTCGGTGATGCTGCAGATGATCTTGTGTTTGGGCGCTTTACTGAAGGAGTCGGTGATACCTTTGATGTATCCTATTTCTTCCTTTTCAAAACTTTCCCTTTAGGCAACTCGGTGCTCAATGTAATAGCTTCCTCTTGGGCTTCAGATTCCTCCTTAGTAATGACTAGAGTGCCCTTGATAGGTGTGGAGGAAGAACCTTATCCAGATTTCTCCATTAATGCCTTGATCATTTTTGTTGCTTTCCTTGTAGCCTTGGGTACTACAATACTCATCTTAACTTTCTCCTTAACTTCTTCATATGTACCATATCTTAGCTTGGTAGCATGCCTTGGTAATGTAAGAAAAGCATCTATCTACTGTTATGAAATGTCAAAATCAATCTCATAACCCATAGGTGGCAAAGATTGATCTCTCGGTTCCACAACATTAACATATCAGTAGTTGGTGTCTACTTCAAATCATATGTCATCCTTGTATTTCTCTACTAACTAGGGTGGAATTCTATTCCTGTTGTGCATCTTTTCCTAAAACTTGCTAAAGTAATCATCCATAACATCATTAAAGTTATCACCTAGCCATTTGATGAAGTCATTGATTTGATGGGTGATTGGTCGGTGTAGCTCCCAAACTACATTACCGACTGATGGAAAGAATTTCTCAAAATAGAAAAACATGCATACCAAAAGTGATCCAAACTTCAATGTGTTAGCCGAGTTGTTATTTTTTGGCTTCCTTATGGTGTTTAGATTCTTAAATAGGTTTTTCAACAATGCTTCACATAGATCAATTTTCATTCCTTTCTTCACAATTTTATATGCTAAATCGACTGTTGCACAGGGTACATTGTTTTCCCTTGTCGATTGAAAGAAACAATAACTTATGACTCTAATGGCAAACTTTAGCTCTCTATTTGTGACATTGATCAGTTTTAGTCCTTTGCAATCAGATTCAACAATGGTTAAAGTGATCAATTCCTTTTGTGATATCATTTTTTGAGCTCAGGCATGATCAAAGATAGGGTAACCGGTGATCAAATGAATGATTTCCTTGGTGATTTTGAATGGTTTCTCCTCTAACCACATGAAATCATCATGAACTCTGCTCAGAATAAACTTGACCCATTGGGGTTTGAAGACACGGGGATAGGTTAGGGCTTCGGTCAATCCCTTGATTTTAATGTGTTCATACTTGCTATCCAATTTCCCATCGGTACACAATTCATCATGTGTCCTTGATTTCAACATGACCTAGCTCCTCAACATGACACTTAGTGAAGAATCTGACATCCTCAACTAGTAAAACCCTATCCAGAATGAGTGAAAATGCAATTTTATCATCTGGTTTAGATGCTACTTTGGGAGTTAGAGAGTATTTTAGTGAGGGCTTTTCAATGTTCTCAACAACAACGAGCTTCTGGATCTTAGGTGCCATTGCAGATTTCAGATAAATACTTAACAAAAGATCCTTAGGGTTTGAAAACTTTTAAACAGCAGACACTTCCACTTAGCAAATATAAAACTGATATTCACAACTTATATGATTGGTAAACTAGTTTGACAATGCATTGTGATTGATGTAAATACCTTGAATTTCTCTTTGGAGGAGGTTTGATCGCCTTTACATCACTTTGCTCCGCTTTCTTGAAAACTTGGTAAGTGTAAAATGACCATACAAAAGCTTTAAGTACACAATATACCTTATTGGGCTTCATGCAGTTAGGTCAGAAAACATTAAATGCACTCGGTACCACTTCCATTTTATGCTTTTACCAAGTAGCCACACTTCCTGTATTTACCGACTAGACAGGCTTCCAAAAGACTTGATAAAATTTCAAATTTCCTAATGCATCTTTAGTTATGCAGATTTTGAATTAAGTACATGATAAAATAGGAACTGTTAAGATTTAACCTTGAGAAAATGCAGTCCCTTCATACCTTTTCTGATTAATTTGGAATAGGTGCACCTAACTTGGTAGATAAGGTGCTTTCTTCATTTGACACAATTTCCTTCTTTTTCCAAATCATTTGTAATTTGCCTTTTATTTCTTCAGTGTCTCCTCTAGGTTGATCTCTGCAATCTCTAGCCAAGTGTCCAACTTTGTGACAATGGAAACATGCCATACCAAGATTTCTCTATGATCTTCGGTTGTTCTTCCAAACCTTATAAAATAGTTGGCACTTATATGCCCATATCTTCCACAACATTCACACCATATCCTTGTATTGTAATCCCATGGTACTGCAGAATACTGTCGGTTAGGATCTTTGTGAGTTTGGTAGCCTCTAGTATTTGCTCAGTGTGCAAACCACATATAGTTCTTTTGCTTAAACCAACACTTCTCAATACTATGTCCATATCTATTGCAATTTTTCCAAAACCCTTTGAATTTTGCCTTCTGATAATTGTTAACAGACTTTGTCCTACATTGGTTAGATGTGTGACCATATTTATTGCAAATGTACCAATAACCATTAGACCTAGTGACATTCGGTTGCTTACCTTTTCTGATTTGGCACAAGTTGGCAGTATGACCTTGATTTCCATAGTATTTGCAAATAGGTTTCTTTCCTTTGATGTTCTTCTTGTTTCTAGCTTGCTTTGATGATTCTTCTCTCTTGGTAGAGTCTTTTCCTTTGTAACCGAGTCTTGCATCTTTGTTGGGTCTTCTTGTATTCAGTTTCTCATCCAACATCTTTGATGCATCATAACTCTTCTTCAGTGTTTCTTTGGATTTCTTCTCTATTTCAAGTTTCAATGCTTGATTCTCATTATCCTTCATATTTGCTTCATGATGTGCATAACCTAATTGATCTGATAGATTACTTTGTATTTCAGTCATCCTAGTGATTTCATCATTCTTTTCAGACACTAATGCTTCAAGTTGATGTTTTTCTCTTTCTAGATCTCTTACTTTATCCTCAGCTGTCATCAATGCATCTATATTTCTAGTCATCTATGTGCTAAAATGTTCATGTCCTCTTTTCATTTCTTTTAGCTGATCAGTCAGTGCTTTGTTCTTTTCTTTCAGTTCTCCAATCATCTCTTCAGATATATTGTGCTCAGATGATGTCTCAATCTGTTCCACCAGGTCTTGTGAGCCCTGTAGATCATTAGATTAACCTTCTTCTGACTTTCAATGATTTTTGCATTCGTCTTTGCATATCTGCAATCATTTGATTAGCATGATCCAACTCTTCTTGAAAATACACAATTCTTTGATATTGTTTATAGCCTTCCATTGATAAGATCTTTTTATTTAGGTTGTTAAACCCTTTTGCAAGTTTGAAGCTCTGATACCAATTGTTAGGCCAATTATGGAAAGCTAATGTACTGAGAGGGGAGGGGTGAATCAGTACTTCAAATCTTTTCTTCAACAATAACTTTACTGATAAGCATAAACCAAAAACTATTGTAACATAGCATAAAGCTAAAACAAACAAATTAAAATCATACATGATTCACTCCATAACACATATATTTTGGTTATGCAGAAACTCTTGGTTAGAGAGAAAAACTATGGTGGGGATGGCACCCACAACTTCAGTACTGCAATAATAGAGGGTGCTCGATTAAAGCTACATGTTTAGCTATTTCTGATAGCTTACCTTGTTAGGAGTATCAAGATCTTTAGATCTACCTTGCTAAAGGATTTTACAACACTTATTCTAAATGCTGCACCTGGTTAAAGGCTTTACAATTTATAGACTTTGTTAGAGTCTTTTACCCTATTAAAGGTTTCTCTTACAACTCAAAATATTACAATAAAATCTTTACAAATATCTGCAACTTTACATCTGAAATGTTATAGCAGATTCTATGTACTCAAAATGAGATTACCTTGTCTATAGCATACCTCAGTAACCCATAGAGTAACTCAGTAAACCCTTTTGTTTACTCTGTTCCTTGACTGTTCTCTGAAATCCTTCTTGGTGACCTTTGTGTCTTTAACAGTCATAATACTTAGTGCTTTCTTATTTATTACACATGTCCTACTTCATACACCTCTATATCTCTTCACATATGTCTGTCTTCACACTCATACACACATACCCATTTTATACTCAATTCATGATGTATAAATAGATCTCTTATGTCGGTGATCTGGTTCATTGCTTCGATCTTACAAACATGACTTATCGAATGAATAACCATACAAAATATTTCATTGGATAGATGACCTCAAAATCATACAAAATCTTTAAGTGCAATTTCCAATGTGATAACGGTTCTTTGTTCTTCGATCTTGTAACACGTTCCCCATGTGTGTCTAGGTTCAATGAATCTGGTAGAATGTTTCACTCGATGTATATCAACTCGGTATATCATTATTGCTGCTCGGTAGACATAGTGTGTTACTTGGTAGAGAGCTCGGTGTATACTAATCTTTGTGACTACTTTCTTCTATAACCGACTGCTCTGTGCTTACCGATTGAATGTTTTTGTAGTAGTAATTGACTAAAGTATATAGAATGACTTTGGACATTAAACTAATGGCAACTTAGTAAGTAGTAACACTAGGTATATAGGGGCAAAACTTAAGTGAATGATGAATACTAAGAGGGGGGGTGAATTAGTATGCCAAAAATTACTGCACTAAAACACTTACACAGTCTAAAGGTAAACCGGTAAAGCAGTCTAACAGTCAGACCGGTTACCACACATGCAAACCAAAATGCGAATAAAGCATTCACCCACAAAAGCAATACAACCATAACACAAGATATTTGACGTGGAAACCCAACTGGGAAAAACCATGGTGAGATGGAACTCACAAGTCACTATTTGTAGAATAGAAACTAGACCGGTTAAGGTCTTACAATGTTCTTCACCAGAACAGATCCTATTAGGAATCTCAATCTCTGTTAGGAGATAAGTTTGATTAAAGACTACCTTGTTAGAGGATTTTAGATTCACATGTGTGAACCACCTTGTTAGAGGATTTTACAAAGGCTTTGGGGCCTACCCGGTTAAGGGCTATAGACTTGTCAAAGATGTGAGTAATCAACAAGTGTTTGATCTATCTAATAGCACAAACTGTTTGGTTAGATATAGTATTGCTCATAGCTAATGCATTCTAGCATTACTTCAGTCTTCTCTCTCTCTCTCATAGTTACAACTTGATCTTCTCAGATAAGATCATTCTCAACTTCCACCTTAAACCCTAGCTTGACATTAACCCTTTCAGCAACAACTTAAAACCCTAGACATGATTTCCTTTTAAAGGAATCTGATTTCATGTCGGTCCAATAGGATTACATTACAATTTCCTAGGTTCAATGAATCTAGACATACTCAGTAACACAACACAAAAAGCACCATCAATGTGTCGGCACCATCAAACAATCGGTGGATTGGTAACTCATCACAAAATGCCAGTTGGTAACTCTTCACAGAGTATTACCAGTTCATACAAAATACCAGTTGCCGATTTGACAAAAATGAAGACTGGTAAGAATGTGTTGTGCTGCTTTTCTCCCTCATACCACTTGTGATCTACAAACTGCTTGGGGTTGACATGCCGCTTTAGACCGGGAAACACATTTTGCAAAATCACCACTAGTCTAAAGACTAGTATACAATATACTGGTTGGAACAAATACCGGTTGAGCATGAGCTCATACATATAAAGGGGATCTCAATACAAGTGTGTGTCCATCAATGACAATCACAACATAAACAACAAAAATGTCAACAATCTCCCCCTTTGGCATTGATGGCAACACTTAGGAAAATAAAATTTTGACATCTAAGTGTTCTACAACAAAAACTTGCCATTAACAAAATTGCTCCCCCTAAGCATATACACTATGCCTTAATCAACACAGTGTATAGCAATTTTGCATAGAGAGCATAATCATCAAAGCATATAGCATATATCACAGCATATATCAAAATTTCAAAACAGATACTTCTCCCCCTATGTCAGAAGATCAAAATTTTTAAACTAAAAACCAGATATACTTCTCCCCCTTTTCCAACAATGACAAAGTATCGCTGAAAAACCCTATTTCCATATATATATAAAAGAGTTTATGACAATAATGAATAATACTTGTCAAGAACCAATTTATAGTCCTGCAAAAATTGTTTCATGGATAGGGACCAGGACTCAAGTAGGGAGGTTGCCACTTCCTTCTCTGTTTGCATTTGGGATACTTATTTGTCCATGGCATCTACTGTGCTCAGTTCCTATGTGACTGTCAGGGCATCCAGGTTCAGATAACACTTCTGAAGAATTTGTAGTCATGGAAGTAATACTAGTTGAAGCTCCTACAAATCCCTAGACCGTGTACTGATCTCTTGCTCCATCTTAGCTGACTAGATCTGGAACCATTGAACGGTTTGCCCATATGCTACAAAGGAATCATAAGGAGTCTTGAATGTGCCCAAGTAGGACTGTAAGTCCATTTGAAGCTGTTGCTTCTTGGCTAGCACATCATCACAGAATAGATGAGGTTGACAAATTTTGTTGAGTAGCAAGTTTCCCTCATCCAAGACATTCCTTATGTCCTTTTTATATTTTAGCAGTTTAGTCCTAAGTTCATTCATCTTCTTTACTAGAGAAACATTAAGAGCCTTTTGGTTCTCTTTCTTTACATTGGCCTCTACTGCTTCTTCTAGACTTTGCACCTGATCATCCACTACAGTACACAAAAGTTTGAGTTGTACTAGTGATGATTCAGTGTTAGGAAGATTAGTACTGGGGATTAAACTGGTAAGTGTGTCTACAGCCGCCTGAATAATATCTTGTACCCTTTTCCTGCGAATGCCTTCAAGGTGCTCTTGGGCAACCTTGATGCTCTGCATAAGCTTAGACTCACTTGCAGATTGGAGATCAATGGGGCTTGAGATAGCAGCCGGTTTGGCTTGGCTACCGGTTGCCTTAGGAGTCTCCATCTGTGTGCTCTTCATCACTTCGATTGTCTTGTCTGCTTCTTCCTTCTTTTTCCTCTCCTTCTCTTCTTTCTCTTTCTCTTCTCTCTTTTTCTTCTCTTCCTCTTCCATCTTCTTCTTGTCTTCTTCTTCTTTTTGCTTCTGCTCTACTTTTGCCTTCTTCTTTGCTTCCTCTTCCTTCTTCTTTTGTGCTTCCTCTTCCTTCTTCTTTTGTTCTTCCTCTTCCTTCTTCTTCTTCTCTTCCACTTCCTTCTTCTTATGTTCTTCCTCTTCCTTCTTTATCTTCTCTTCTTCTTCCTTCTTCTTCCTTCTTTCTCTTTTCTTCCTTATCCTCTTCTTCTTTCTTTTTCCTATCATCTTCTTGCTTCTTCTTTTCTTCATCTTTTCGTTTCTCCTCTTCCTCCTTTCTCTTCTCTTCCTCTTTCTTTTTTTTCTCATCTTCATCCCTCTTCTTTTTCTCTTCTTGTTCCTTTGCCGCTTGTTGTGTGTCCTCAACTTGTTCACTACCCTGATCGGCTTGTCACCCCTATTCAGTTCCCTCAGAAGGTATGTCCTAAGTGACCTCTTCTACATCTAGGGCATCGACATCAATCGTGTCGATTGGTTCTTCCACCAAGTTTCCTTCCTCATCAAAGAACTCATCTGGTTTGGAAATAACCATTTCCTTTTCTACTTGGAGGTTGGCCATACATGCTTTGTGAGAGCTGATAGCATGAGCCATATGTTGATGTGTATCTTTTTCAACATCATCAACTCTCCCCTCCAACAACCAGAGTCTTCTTCTCCTTGTGAAGAAGAGACCTTTATTTTGATCCAGGGCATCAAATAATTCTGAATTTGAGAGTTTGGGGAAGTACTATGCAAAGAATTTCTCCCTAATCTCCTGTTCCTTTTCAATGGAAATGTGCCATTTATTATCTAATGCTTTAAATAATGAATCCGGTGTCTGAGATTTAATCTCTGATGGTGACCGGTCATTTTTACATAAATAAAGAATGATTTCCTGTAGTACTTCATCTTTTTCCTCACTATTAAATTCATCATAATAATCTATTAAATCATGAAGTAACTTTCTCCTAATATTTTTTACTGTTCTTTGATAATGTGTCAAAGGTTTGTATGAGGAGATTTCTATATTTACTGGTGCGGATGCTGCCAGTTCATTCTTCTTTGTCTATCTTGCCTTCTTTGGTTGTTCATTAGACTCAGTTTCTTCGGAGTCTGGTTCATTTGCCTTAGTATTCCTCTTTCTTTTGAAGACTTTTGTCAGTGTTACCTCTAGTTTCTTCTTTACCAGTGACCGCTTGGTCACTCTTGGAGTTGTAGCGGTAGCCGATGCCGATGCTGCAGGCACTGCCTTAGCTTTCTTAGTTGCTGGTTCTTTTCCCTTCTTCACCAATGGTTCTTCAACCGGTGCAATCCTCTCCAAGTAGGTTTCAGTCCTCTTAGCCTTTGGATCAAGAGGCAAGGCAATAAGGGTTGAGGCATACCCTTCCAGCATGTCAAACATAACTTCATAGCCCATAGGCTCTACCTCCTCCATTCTAGGCTCAACAGCTTCCATTAAACATTTGTCCACCTGAATAGTGAAACAGATGTCATCTTCATATTTTTTCACTATGTCACCTGAGATTCTTACCCTTTGACTCATCTTTCTTCTGAACCCATCAAAATATTTGTTCAGTACCTCAGGGTAGCCAGTTCCAATGGCTTGTACGCTTTCCTTTATCTGCTTGGTTACCGATTGGTCTGGGGACCACTGGACATCTCCTACACCCAGAAAGTAGCCTTGGAAATAAAAGAACAACCCTACTAGTAGTTGTCCAAACTTAAACCTCAGTGAGTTGTCCTGTTTGATTGCCTTAAGATTTAACAGGAGTTGCCTCTGCGTGTCGGTGCATAAGTCAAAAGATGCATCCTCTTTATCATTCAGTAAGCAGCATTTATTGCTACAGCAGATACAGAATTAATCCTGCTAGCTGAAAACATTTTGTATCCTATCACCATGCAGGTGTATTTCACCAGATCATCCTTTATAGGATTGAATATCATCCCCCATGAATCACTTGTTGAATCGGTGAGCTTGGTCATTTCTGTTTTTCTCACTTTTCTCAAGGCTGACACTTCCCCTGTGTTGCAGAAACCGGTGACTGCATGAATTGCCTAAGGCATGATATCATGCATCCTTTCTAGGTACATCTTGTCACTGTGGACTCTGCTCAAAATAATTCTGATATGATCCTCCATGAAATCTTCTAGAAAATATACTGCATTGTGGAATTTCTTCTTCTCTATGACACTAAATTCCAGTTTGATCTTTTTGTCCTTGCCACAAAATCGACCTAACTGAGTGTGAATGGCTAAGGACCCTAGGTCTTCTATTTTGCAATCAATATAATCAGAAATTCCTTCTTCGACTATGACTCCAGCCGGAACTTGTGACAAAGCATTATATTTAGACTTCCTCTAAATAAAACTTTCTGACTCTATGGATGTACTCGAACTGGTATGAGATGCGGAAGCCATTGAAGAGTATTTCAAGAACACGAAAAATACCTTTTAGATGCAAATTTAGGGCTTCCCGATTCTACTTCACTTCACTCTCCATCATATGCCAAATCACTACTTTGTGTTCTCCACTACCACTTGCAAACTAGATTTGAATGTCTTTCAAGGTTATCCAATTTCTTGAAATCTAAGCTCAAATCGCCTTTTCTTCACTCTGCACTTGAAAAATTTTCTTCGCTCGAAACCAGATAGTGAGAAATGATTTGAAAAATGTATTTATACATGTCTCTCACCTACCGTCATTGATGCTCCTCTATTAGGGCGTAAACCCTAATTTGCCTTTTTACTGTTTCTGGTCTTCTGCCAAGTGATAGGTATAGCATACTAGTTAAGGTCTTTTACCAGTTTCAACCAGGGGTTCGAAAGCATTTCACCATTTGCTCCCCCTAAGCCTTTAAGGCTTACTTTGCCGATTTCGATATTTCCACACTAGGTGCAGAAACTAGTTCCTCTTCCGACATTGTTGGTTTCTTCCTCCATGTTTTCTTCATGTCCCCTTGAACTTTTTCAACATCTATTTCTCCTTCCTGAGTGACCAGTATATCATCAGATATACTTTTTTTGCTTCTGCAGAATCTTGCAATGTGACCCGGTTTGTTGCAGTGATAGCAAACAAGTCCAGGTGCTCTCCAAGGTCCATTGTACATATTTCCATTCTTCCTTTTGCATGTTGTAGCAGTGTGACCATGGCCATGATAGATCATACAAATTTCTCTCCATCTGGTTGCCGCTTGATGGCCACTGCTTCTTGACTGATGATTGAAGATATTAAACCGATTGTGGTTCTAGTTCATAAAAGGTTCAGGACCAGTTCCTTGGGTCCTTTGAGGATATCTTCTAGTGTTATCCATTATAGACCTGCATTCAAATGCTCTATGCCCAAACTTGTTGCATGCATAACAATGACCATTGAACTTATTGGATCTAGGTACATTGTTGATAAAATAAGGAAAATTATTGTAGGCTTTGCTCCTACATACATTGGCAGTGTGTCCTTCTTTAAGACAGTTAAAGCAAACAAGTTTGAATTTTTTCTTACCTTTTCCTTTGAGTGTCGGTTGCTTCTTTGATGCTTCAGCATGAGGATTCTCCTTCCTCATGTCCAAAAAAACCAAGACCATTGGTATTCTTTACCGGTCTAGATGACTCAAGCTTTTGCTCTAGCTTGACAGTACTTTTGCCAAACTTAGCAAGTATTTCCTTTGACTCAAAGAGTTCTTTGGAAATAGTAGTGTTTGTCTCCATTAGACTTGCATTTTCAGAGATGGCAATGTTCAGTTCTCCTTGCATGTCTTCCTTTTCCATTCTACTCTCATGAAGGCAAGCAGTTAGTGCACTAATCTCTTGTTTCAACTTAGAGATCTCATGATCTCTGTCCTTTATCCGATCTTCAGTTTTTCTCCAGTTGTCAAGCTCTTGACTAAACTGAATAGTCAGTCCTTCCAACTCCTTTCTCAGATTGGAGTTTGAATCATTCAACTTATTTACTTCTGCATTCATGGCTTCCATTTTAGCTTCATCTTCAGAATTGCTTTCAGATAGTTCCATCAGCTTCTCTGCATGTTCTCTCCTTTTTGCTTGAGATGCCTTGTATTTGACCATAAGATCATCATAGGCTTGCTTAGACTTAGTGAGCCATTGAGTAAGTTCCCTCATGGTGTATTCCCCCATATCTCTTTCCAAGTGGTTAAACTTATAGAAAGGTAGGATTTGATACCAATTGATGAATACTAAGAGGGGGGGTGAATTAGTATGCCAAAAATTACTACACTAAAACACTTACACAGTCTAAAGGTAAACCGGTAAAGCAGTCTAACAGTCAGACTGGTTACCACACATGCAAAAAAAAATGTGAATAAAGAATTCACCCACAAAAGCAATAAAACCATAACACAAGATATTTGACATGAAAACCCAACTAGGAAAAACCACGGTGAGATGGAACTCACAAGTCACTATCTGCAGAATAGAAACCAGACCGGTTAAGGTCTTACAATGTTCTTCACTAGAACATATCCTATTAGGAATCTCAATCTTTGTTAGGAGATAAGTCCGATTAAAGACTACCTTGTTAGAGGATTTTAGATTCACATGTGTGAAACACCTTGTTAGAGGATTTTACAAAGGCTTTGAGGCCTACCCAGTTAAGGGCTACAGACTTGTCAAAGATGTGAGTAATCAACAAGTGTTTGATCCATCTAATAGTACAAACTGCTTGGTTAGATCTAGTATTACTCACAGCTAATGCATTCCAGCATTACTTCAGTCTTCTCTCTCTCTCTCACAGTTACAACTTGATCTTCTCAGATAAGATCATTCTCAACTTCCACCTTAAACCCTAGCTTGACATTAACCCTTTCAGCAACAACTTAAAACCCTAGACATGATGTCCTTTTAAAGGAATCTGATTTCATGTCGGTCCAATAGGATTACATTACAATTTCCTAGGTTCAATGAATCTAGACATACTTAGTAACACGACACAAAAAGCACTGTCAATGTGTCGGTACCGTCAAACAATCGGTGGATTGGTAACTCATCACAAAATGTCGGATGGTAACTCTTCACAGAGTATTACCGGTTCATACAAAATACCGATTGCCGGTTTGACAAAAATGAAGACTGGTAAGAATGTGTTGTGCCACTTTTCTCCCTCATACCGCTTGTGATCTACGAACTGCTTGGGGTTGACATGCCACTTCAGACCGGGAAACACATTCTGCAAAATCATCACTAGTCTAAAGACTAGTATACAACATACTGGTTGGAACAAATATCGGTTGAGCATGAGCTGATACATATAAAGGATATCTCAATACAAGTGTGTGTCCATCAATTACAATCACAACATAAACAACAAAAATGCCAACAGTGAAATCTTTTCGACACGTGGTTATTTGTAAAGGGTATATGGGTCATTGCATGGGGTATTCCTAGGGTATTTAGGTTTAAATCATGGAACACATATGTAGAACATAGGACCCTTTGAAAAATTAATAGAACGACCAACCCAATAGATGAAACCTAGCATGCAGGGCTGGTAAATACATGACTCAGAACTCTCTGGTGAACAACTTACCAGATATCCATGGTCAACAAATAATTATAGCAGAGTTGAAGACAAAACAAGGGCTACACTTTAAAGATTTAAAACCCTTCTAAAACCCTACCACCATTGATACTTTAGATGCATGAAAGACTTAGGCATAGTAAAAAATAGCACTCCCAACAATTTCAATTACATATTACACAAATATTTACAATAAGAATGTCATGATCACATGAATGGTATACAAATAAAAGTACATAGATGAATCTTTACATATATCAAAGATTACATTTGCATCATCAATCCATAGAACTAGAACTGAAGAAAGGAAGAACCATTCACCAAGCTCATGAACAAACCACTAGACATCCCAATGGAAAAAGACATCAACTACCTGACCATGTGGAACCAAAAAGGTCCACCCCCTATGCTCTAGAGAATTACATAAGGCCCTAGTCACATCACTAGACCTAGGCTGACACCTATACATCCAAGGGAATACAATGAACACATGAATGCAACAAACACATGGTTAGAAAATAACATAACACTAACTAACAAAGGCTTCCACAACACCACATAGGATAGGGTACTAGGCTACAACCAGGGATGAGTGTCATCATATGGAATCAATGTGGGTTTCTCTATCAGTCTAACCCTCTCCAAACTCTAGACCCCAACTCCCATTTGACTGCACATGTGGAACCGAACAATCCTTCCATGGAGGGAAGTAAGTTTGATCTACCATACAAGCCTTCCCAATCTCATCATGAGTCTAAATGAGCACTTCAGGCCATGAGATCTCATCCTTTGTCTATGTAAGAACATGAGGCATGGCTGGGGAACCAACAATTATCTTATTAATGTGTGTTTTACCCATACCTTATTTCATTTAATTTAATTTTATCACTTGATTAATCCAACTCTCAATGAGATTCCTGTTGGTATTTTGGATATGTTGATATGGTTTTGTCATTGATGTCAACACTTATCAACATCTATCAACACTTATTAGCACTTGGAGATCTTTGGTTATGTTCACCGGCATGTCAATGACTTATGCAGAGTCACTGGTATCTGGTTCACCGGTAGGATATATTATTCACCAACACTTGGAATGACTTGGAGATTACTTGGTTATGTCAAAGATATTGTTTGGACACTTGGTTTTGGTGATTTGTTTATCTATTTGATCAGGTTTGCATATTTGTTGTTACCGGCAAATAGGTCTAGGTTATGTATCGGAAAGCATGTCTATTCTAGATCAGCATGACACATCATGAAGATGATTTGTTATTATTGTAAATGCAGAGCCATGCATCTAATATTGATTCATTTGTAATTGATTTTATTGTAATATCTCTTAGTGAGCCAACCTACTCATTTGGTCTTAGGTTATGGAATAAATGTAAGATCTCATTTATGAGATTGTGTGGAAGTGTGAAAAAGGATTGCAATAAGGTATATGCCAATATAAGCAGAGCTATACATGCAGACATCATTCAATATTGAAGGAAGGTTTGAGGAAGGTATATCAGAGCTTAATCGGTACTGAATCTGGCATACGAAGATGATATTTTGACCAATACATAATCATTGGATTTAACCATCCAATTGTAGTCAGTTTGACTCCCATTTTGTGATTGAGCAGTGACCTTTAGGCAACTGGCCTTTCTGCATGTGCAGACACCATATTGTACACACATACTATCTGCAGTAGTATCATTTGTTGTGGGTAAGGTTTCCCACCATGGTTTTTCCCCTTACAGGGTTTCCACGTAAAAATAATTGTGTTATGTGTTGTGTATGTTATTTGTCTTTCTATTTCATGCATTAAACTTTACCGGTACTACAATTAACTGATAAAACTATCTACTGACATAAAGTTTGGTTTACCAGTATTAAGCATTAAGTTTGGTTAAGTTTTTTTGGTTTATATTTATTGGACAAATTATTCACACCCCCCCCCTCTTAGTTTCCCTCGGGACCTAACAATTGGTATCAGAGCCTAGTCCTCTTTTTGCAGAAGTTTAACAGCTTGAGGAGATCCAATATATTCTAACTATTTCAGAAAGGACAGTCCTAAACTTGATGGAACTAACTATGGCATATGGAAGATCAGATGGAGACACATTTGGATTCCATTGGAAAGGACATATGGGAAGTTACAAATAATTGTTATCTTGCTCTTACTCAAGGTCAACCTAATCCACCAACCTCAGGTAAAGATGAGGAAGATGATTGCAAAGCAAGAGAAGCACTTTTGAGTGCATTATTAGATCAGAAAATCATGGGATTATTAGATAGATCTACTGCTAAAGCTATTTGGGACCAACTGAAAACATTGAATGAAGGAGATTCCACAGTCAAAATTGCAAAACTTGAATGCTTCCGGGTCAGGTATGAAAATCTGAAAATGGAAGAATATGAAAGGATTTATTCTTTTATGGAAAGAGTAAATGAATTTTTTTGGTTATACAATGTTATGGAGGAACCTTAAGTGAAGATGAAATTGTTTCTAAAGTTTAAAGAGCTTTGCCACTACAAAATGAAAGTAACTGCTATTAATGAATTGAGAACAATGCCTAATACATCAGTATCTAGCGACACTTTGGTTGGAAAACTATCAGCCTTTGAACTTGAAGAATTTGGTCCTGTTGCTACTATAAAGACAGATTTAGCTTTCAAGGCATCAATATCATATGCAACATCATTATTATCATCTGAGAAATCTGATTGGAAAGCCTTTTATGCAAAATAACTTGAAGAAATTAGAAAGGAGAATGAATAATTGGAAGAACTTGAAGCACTATTTGCAAGAAAAATGCCTAAAGTTCCAATTGGAAGTAAGTATGAAGGTAAAGTACCCTTTAAATGTTTTAACTACAATAAGATTGGTCATATGGCATCTAGGTGTCCTGATAGGCATGCAAGATTGAAAGAAGAAGCTAAAAGAACATATAAGCCTAACCCTGAATATTAGAGATACAAATTTAAGAAGGATAGAGACAAATCTTGTTACTATGTTGATGAAGGAGTTACTGATGATTATGATGAGGAACTGATAGACAATGGATGGGATTTTGTTGCTATAACAAAGATCAACTGGCACCTACTGTTCAACCAGTAGAGCAGGCCCTGGCAGCTAAAATTGAAGATAAGGATGAATGGATCATTGATTCAGGATGTTCACATCATATGACTGGTGATAAAAGTAAATTCTTAACCTTTCAGGAATACAATGGGGGTCTAGTGAGATTTGAAGATGATAAAGCTTGTTTGAGCAAAGGAAAAGGGAGTATATCTTTTGATGGTAAGCACAATACTAATAATGTTTACTATGTTGAAGGTTTGAAGCATAATCTTTTGAGTGTTGGTCAATTAGTTGAAAAAGGTTTTCAGTTACAATTCAAGAATGGTAAATGTAAGATCATGAACAAAACTAGTTTGGAAATTGCAAACAGTAATCAGACTAGAGGTAATATCTTTCATTTGAATAAATATGAGAAAACATGCTTGATTGCACATATTGATGAAAGCTCGTTATGGCATAAGAGACTTAGTCATATAAATTTTTATTGCATTGTAAAAATCAGTACAACTAAGGTAGTAAGGGATTTACCTAGGATTGTTAAACCTCACAATCCGGTATGTAAGGAATGTCAAATTGGTAAGCAAGTTAGGGAATCTTTTAAGAGTATACCAGATAAATCTAATAATGCTCTTGACTTTACTAATTTATGTGGTCTAGCAAGAACTAGAAGCTTACAAGGAGAGATATTTTATGCTAATCATTGATGACTATTCTAGAATGTGTTGTTTTACTTTTCTCAGGGAGAAATCAGAAGATTTTGGGAAATTCAAATTATTCAAGGTAATGGTAGATAATGAAACTGGTAAGAAAATCAAATGCTCGAGATCAGATCAAGGAGGTGAGTTCACATATAAGGAATTTACTACATTCTATGGAGTGAATGGGATCAGAAGACAGTTATCAGCACCCCAGACACCCCAGTAGAATGGAGTTGTGGAAAGAAAGAACATAACTATCTTGGATGCAGCTAGAAGTATGATATGAGAAGTAAACCTACCTCATGCATATTGGAGAGAAGCAGTGAATACAATAGTCTATACATTCAACAAAGTTCACATCAAAAGTGACACCGGTAAGACTACTCATGAACTATAGTTTGGTATTACTCCTACTCTTAAATATTTTAGAATATTTGGAAGTAAATGTTATATCAGAAGAGATGATTATATTGGAAAATTTGATCATAGAAGTGTTGAAGGAATATTTCTTGGCTATTCATCTAAGAGCAAGGCATATAGATGTTTTAATAAGAGATTGCAGAAAATTGTTGAGAGTGAAAATGTGAAGATTGATGAATAGTTTAGAAGGTCCATAGACTCTAAACTAACAATAGAGATAATCACAAATGAACCTACAATTAGTACACCGGTACAGAATGTTGATCCAATCACACCGGCATCATCTAAGGATTCCACAGTGACTGAGGAACAACAACAAGTGAAAACACCCTAGTATGTAAGATTGAATCACTCTGAAGATCAAATAATTGGGAACAAGTATGAAGGAGTTATGAATAGAGGAAGACTAGAAAATGAAGAGGTGTGTCTTATTTCTCAAATTGAACCAACATCAATTAATGAGGCATGTGAAAATATCTGCATTCTACCCTTTGGTGAAAAGTCTCTGAGATATTCAAAAGTCTCCTTAGGCAAAGGCTTAGTGAAAATATCCACAATCTACTCTTTAGTATTTACATAAACTAGTTTTACTTCTTTTGCTTCAAAATTCTCCTTTAGAAAATTTAGTTTGATAGAAATATGTTTAGTTTTGGAATGTACTACTAGATTCTTAGATATATCAATTGTTGTAGTGTTATCACAATAGATAGTTATAGGTTTCTTGCATTTTACCTTTATGTCCTTCAACATTTTCTTAAGCCATAATACATGTGTATAGTTAGTTTCCATTGATGAGTTTGGGTTCCTTTTAGCATGGTGGTGTCCATAGGATAACCCAATGTAGGCCTAGGAGTTAAGAAAAGCAACTTTGGAAAAGTTGCTCAAAAGTTGCAAAAAGTTGCATGACAACTTTTCAAAGTTGTCAAGCAACTTTTCCACCTAATAGGTCAAAAAACTTAGCTTAGCATGGACAACCCTAATTTTGGAGCATAGACCAAGGAAAGGATACTATATATAGTTTCAAACCCTAAAAGGATGGGTTGGATGTCAAATTGTATGGCCAAGAGAAACGACCTTGACTGTGACTAGGTTTTAGTTACTAGTTGGCAAAAATGAAGCATTAATAGGTTGATAATGGATTGTTTTATGAACTAAATGGTGTTGTGAATCTTGAATTGTATTTATACTTTCATTTTGAGCACTTAGGGTGGGTTCTTGTGCAGGTTTTTGTGTGTTTGTAATTATTTTTGTTAAGTACTCTGTCACCGTCCAGTTTTGGACTATTTTGTGAAATGGAATGATAACTCCTATCCCCATTGTGGAGACACCATGAAACCATGGGGAATAGGATTTAAAGCCTTTTATAGTATTCCAAAGAAAGAAAGACCCTTGAAGATGCAGGAAAGTCTTTCAAAGACCCACTCCTAGGCGAGACTAGATTGTGCCCGACTAGGAAGGGTTGAAGTTGCAGAGGTCCATGAGAGCAAGGTAGGACAAGGAGGGAGGAACCCTTTGGAGGAGGTGTAGAGGGATGTGTGAAGCACCATTTGTGAGAAGGAGGAGCTTCTACCAATCCAAATAAGGTGGCAAAGACAATAAACCATCACTATGACCCAGGCAGGCCTTAAAACCCTTGTAAAAACCCTTGAAAACCCCAAAATTCACCTAGGGTGGTGTATAGACACTTGGAGGCCCAAAAGAAAGAAAATATTTGAGCCCTTTCCAAATGATTAGTAGTCCTTTTGGGAAGTTTCACAATTATGTGCATCGTTTGCAAGAGGGAGCCCTAAAAGTCCGGATTGGAGGCCTAATTGGGCACATTCCTTGTAGCCCTATTTTGTAGGGAAAAAGCAAAATAGTGAGATCGGTAAGGAAATGGAAGGTTAAAACCTCTTGGGGGAACATGAATGGATGGATAACCATGTTAGAGACCTATCCTAACCTTGCTAGGACCTAAGAAGGTAAAGGAGGAGCTAAACCCTTATTAGCCTATGTGAGGGGTTTTTATGCTTGAAAGTAGATGTGACTTAGGGAGAAAAATCACAGATTGTTGGTGGGTGGATTGGGAAAGGTCAGGGGATTCCACAAGCAAGGGAAGTCCTAGAGACCATAGGATGTGGTTGAAACACTTGGTGATCCAAGGAGAGGATCAAGGAGCATAGACTAGGCTAGTTTATCCCATACCCATTCCCATTAGATTGGTATCAGAGCAAGTTAAAGATTTGGTGGACCATGCATATCTCTATATTCTGGTGAATTAGTAGGGGAGAACATAATGGTCACTAATGTAGAGCTGTCTTGGGAGGTAGAAGAGCAGAAGGAGAAGAATAGACTCCTTGAAGAAGCTATGAGTGAGATAAGGGACAATTTGCAAGAAGTGGTTGATCAGAGGACATATGGACCCTGGGGTGAGGACACCAAGGATAAAGGGAAGAAAACCATTGACATAGATGACATTATACCTGAACTAGACCCCTTGATCAATGAAGAACCTTTTGTAAAGGCCATTAAGGCTTTGAATACCAAAGATTTTGAAGGATTTCCACATTTCAGTGGAAGGATGGACATTGACACTATCATGGAATGGATTGAGGGTATGGAGAACCACTTTGCATGTGAAGGTGTGATAGAAGCTCAAAAGGTTAAGGTTGCCAAATCAAGACTAAGGGGAGAAGCCTTGACATGGTGGAAGTACCTGCAAGAAGAGAGAGTTAGCATGGGGAAGCTACCTATTGCAAATTGGAAGGGCATGGTGAGTAAGATCAAAGAGAACTACTTACCAGAGGATTATGAAGTCCAACTTCATAAGAAGAGATAGGGATTGAAGCAAAAAGACCTTGATGTGACCTCCTACACAGAGGAGTTTCAAAAGCTTTGTCTTAGATCAAAAGTCCAAGAAGAGGAATCTATCAAGGTGGCTAGGTATCTAAGTGGCCTAAAGTGGAACATTCAAGAGGAAATAAGCCTATGGACTCCTACCACTATTCAAAAATGTCATCAACTTGCTGCTAAGGTGGAAGAGAGGAACAAAAGGAAGGGAGACTCTAACAACAGGGGTAGAGGCAGAGGTAGAGATCAAATGAATCACCAAGGTGGTTACCAAAGCAAGGAAAATGAGCAAAGGAACCAAGGAGAATCCAAGTTGACTGAACATGGCAGTGAAACCAATCTCAGAGGAGGCCATTCTAGAGGAAGAGGTGCACAAGGGGGTCCAAGTAGGGGTAGAGGTACCGGCATGGGTAACTCCTACTTTGCAACCATGAAATGCTACAACTATGGTCAATTGGGACACCCAACCTATAGATGTCCTGACAAGCCTACCTCATCAAACAGTGGAAAGAGGGTTGCTTATGCTCATGAAGACACATCAAGCAACAAGACTATTGTTCTCAAAATCTGATTCACTTCAACATCCTTATAATAATATGATAACTCTATGCAGAAGAGATATTAAAGAGAAGGAAACTTCCAGGACAACATATGACAAGGTTTGATTTAACCTTCTACACTTCAGACCTATTCTAAGTCTAGGCGGGTATACCTTTGTGAACTAAATTCACACTTTTAAAAGATAAATCCACAACAAACCAGCCCAGAAAACTAGTGGATCTAATCACCTTAAAACTTACTGAAACAAAGGAATGAAAATTGTACTTATAGTATTTGACCTACAAAATATGTAATAGACAACCTTGATCTATACCAGTGCCTTATCCAAGTTCACAGAGTCATCTAAGTTCAAACAATACTCTCACAGTCAAATATCAGCACATATCCCATTAATTTGGCTTCTATAGATCCCTATATATGCCTAACATACATAAGAATTTATTCATACCACATCAAACTATGCTCATCAAGATTCAAAGTATCCTACAAAGAACTTACTGGTAGAAGTGATTCCTGCATATTTAATTCCCCTCCTAAAGAGAAAAGCTAAGAAACATATCTACTAAAGATTGCCTTACAACCCCTATTCAAATGAAATAACCCTGGATTATTTAGAATGAAACAATAAACACTTGCAAACATATTTGAAGACAACACAAAGTTTTTACTCAAAACCAATGGTCTGTATATTGATATTTTCTTCAAAAAAGTACTACAAGAAACCTTCGAATATTCTCCATTAAAACTTGGAAAAGCTCAGATAAATTTCTGCAGCGTTTTCTTACAATTCTTTGCGATCCTTTCTCTACTAGTCCTAGTATCCATTTATAATAATATGGATGCACATAGCTTCAGACTTTCCTGGGAGAGTTTGTTACAATTATTGCTTCTCAAGAAGAAGTTACAAAATCTTTTAGGAATACGGTTAGAAGTCCTTTTTGACCTCTGCAGCTTCTTCTACTTGTTGTCCCATTGCAACATCTTCTAACTGTTTTGCATCCTGAATGGCATATTTTCTTGTCCACTCATTATACACATCATCAGTTGGCCGCGTGAAGTTAATCACTTTTGCCTTTGCCTTGGTTAACGTTTTCCGTGAATTCCTCATCTTGTTAACCTCTGAATTGAGAAAACTGTAATGAGATTTGATTCTCTCTATCTCTTGAATTCTTACAAAAAAAAAGGAAGCATCATCTAAGTCAACAATTTCTTTTATTCTAACTGACAATTTGGCCTCTAATTCCTTAAGCCACACTTGTTTATCTTTCAATTGATTTGGGCTAACAAAAACTCCTAGAATCAATTCAAAAACCTGATCAGTGTACTCCTTTTTGTACAAGTTGATCTTCCTAGTAGCATTGTCTATTCATTCTGCTAATTTTACTAGATCCTTTGTGGTGTCACAAGTGGATTTGATGATAAGATCAACCCCTGCTTCATCATAAGATACACAAATAAGCTCCAAATCCTGCTCTCTAGGCTTCCACTTGTCAAAAATAGGCATCAAAATGGCCTTATCTCCATTAAGCTCATTCCACATATCTAGAATCTTGCTCATGTTGTTATACAATAATGAGGCCCCCATGGTGTCTGCAAAACTTGAAATTGTAGCCCTTACTCTTTCTTCATACTTCTTTGCATACAAGACCTAGGCCTATTTTAAATTCTCCAATTCTTGGGGAGTGATCTCAACCATTTGAGAACTAGAAGGTGTTGGAGATGGTGGGAACTCAATAATGGGGCTGGTAGGTGGAGGTCTTGTAAGAGAAGAGGAGATCATTAGTTTTGAAGACTCACCTTGATGGTACTGTCTTGTCAACTGGCTTTGCAGTTTAGCAATTATGCTATCTTTACCCCTTACCTCTTCCCTAGAACTATTGTAAGCTTTCAAAATTGTCTCCAACTTAACTTGGAGATCTGCCTTTTCCTTAGCCTCCCTCTCTACTACTGCAAAACTTAACTTTGCAGTTTCTAGCACAGTGCTAGTAGCCTCCACTACCCCTATGTTTTGCACTCTTTTTACTATCATTCCACCAAGGTAACTCAACCCTGGGGTGTCCTTATTTCTCCTATTTTCATCTCTTTTGAGAGACCATATGACCATGCAGCATTGTCTTTGCTGAAAGTGACTCCCTCCATAGGTTTGGTCTCTTTTCTCACTGTCTCCAATACCAAGGCATCTACTATGTCCCACTCAGGGAGAATGAGTACTCCAGCTTGTGCCACCATATCTCTTCCTTGCTCAAGAGTGATGGTCTTAAACTCATCTATCATTTCTTGCTTTATTTCCTCCTCAACCATAGCTGTATCTTTATGAGGTTGCTCACCTTTTCTCTTTTCACACCTTGCATTGTATTTATCAATGTTTTGCTTCCATACAAATTGCATGAATGCTCCCGACGTAACAAATTTTTTGTCAGCCAAGAAGTCCTCACTGGCCTGCTTGATCTCAGGATCCCAGTCCTAGCCCTTGAACTCATTGGTAGTGATGTTCATCTCAGCAGCAAGGGGCTCTTTTAGCATTCCCTCTTCGACTTCATCATATGTGTAAGCTATTTCTCCTAGACTACCTAACTGTATCAGTTGTTTAGCTGCTGCCTGTTCATCTCCTATATGAATAGGGAATTGAGATGGAGAGTACAAGGGTGTATCAGATTGTATTTCTTTTCCCACTCTCTTCTTTTTTGGGCTATCTTGTATGTCAATGACATCTTGTATCTTCCTCTTTCCTTTAGAGGTAGAAGGCTCCCTTGTTGTAGGCATCAACACACTATAATTGGACTTCTTATGCAATGTATAGTCACCAAGAGGGATTGCTCTAGTGGATGCAGACCTACTTAGAACTAGTCTTGCCTTTTTAGGGTTGTTTTTAATTACAACCTCCCTCTTTTCTTTTAAAGTCTGCATTACATCCTCAAAAAAAAGAATTAGGAACTTTATTTTCTCCTCAAAAGGGTGAAAGCTAGACAATGGGTCATAGCTAGTATCAAACTGATGTACAAAGTCTAAGGCCTTTTTATAAGCCACCCACTTTTCCTTTCCTCAGCTCTTGCTCATCTAAATCAAACTCATTTCTAATGAGGTCTTCAGAAAACTAGAATTGATGGGGTCTACCTCTGCATATTGCCCTCTTTCTAAACATGCCATTGAAGAAATCTTTAGGATCGGCACACCTGGATACTACAGTTGACAAATGATAAGGTTGATGAAAATCTTCAAAACAATTCCAAACTCCCTTGGTTATTACAAACTGGTGGGTTATAGTAATTGTAGGGAAAATAGTCCCTTTACCCCTACCTATTAGCTCTGCCTCTTGCACACTACCAATTTGTCTAAGGACTTCTACAATTCCCACTTTGAGAGGGACCTGATAGGGCAATAAAAATGGAGTGCCTTTGAAACCAAATACTCTAAAAACTATGGAGATAGGGTATAAGTAAATATCACCCCAATTATGGACAATTTTTATATTTTCTGCAAACTCTTTTGGTCTAATAAATTCCAAAAGAACCTTGGGGACTCTTGGATTTTCTGAATAGAGGAGAGTCCTAATCTTTGATGCAAAACATTTATCAAACTTTAAGAAACTAGCATCATTTCTGTCCCATGACAGCACTATACTCCATAATTGCACTGGCATCTAATAGATGCATGAGGAGGGAATACCATCCAAAAGACCTATCCACTTTCCCATTCTTTATTCCTATCAATCCTTCATGGATAGCATCAGTAATAAAGGAAGCATAATCAAAGGTTACTGCAAGAGAAGGATTCAAAATCTGAGCAATCATTACCATGTAATGATTGGGCATATTTGCCTCAGCATCCTCTCCTAAAATCTGGCAAAGTGACCAATACAATCCCTTAGCCCTAAGGGTGAACAGATTCAATGAGAAGGGCTCTTTAGTGTTGGGTCCTACAACTGTCAACCCACCTATCTTCACAAAGAACTCTTTAAGAGGTCCATTTCTAAAGTGGTTCCTCTGCACACTATATACCTAAGCTAATGATTTGAAATTAATGGGTTCTAGAAAATTAGTAAACTCATTAAGCCCAAAGCATTTTTGAATTCCTCATTATTTATTTCAATGAGGGATTTCCCATTTATATCCCTAATGCTCCTTATGACTGGATCATAATTATGTGCAATCTGAGTTAGGAGATCCATATCCATGAATACTCCTGGAACTACCAATTTTCCCACATCTAACTCCCAGATATTGTTCTGCGGGGCTGGGGAATTTCTCATGCCAAATCCAACTTTGAACAACCCCAACCCAGACAACCCAACCTATGGGTCTCTTAACCAGTTACCCTTATCATATAACCCCTCTCCTATTTTCAAGCGAGGAGCTCTTGGCACCAATTCTTTCACCTTTGATGCCATATTAGTTGACAATGTCAATTGTTCAAGAAAATCATCACAAATGGCCCTTTCCTGGTAATTAACTTTTCTTGAGAACTCTCTCTTAGGTGCCATCTTAAAATATGCAAGAAATTTAACTATTACCTCCAACTAGTTTTGTGACAAATCAAGACCTCAATTAAAACACACTGCTAAGAAATTGCCAAACAAGAGCACAAGAAAACCTATTTTTAGCTTGAAGAAATCCGCTCTACAACTGAATAAGTTTGCTCTGTATTTGAAGAAAATAGCTCTACAACCACTTTCTCTACAACAATTCTTTAGAATGATACTTTCATTCGATTGATATGAGATCATATATGGTACTTAGGCTCTTAACTGTGACATTGATACTGCATGCTTGGGCTGTCCCTTCAGAATTGAATTCATGAGAGAATTCAAAATTTTTGCTCCAACGGGTCACAACATGTCTGCACATTTTTTCCTTCTGCTCTTTCACCATTTTGTAGAGCATAACCTTTGAGCAATTTCGTCAAATGAAATCACACCAACTGTCCGATCAAATAAAACCTGATTAGTCTTTACACCGACTTAACAACTTTGCCTTAGCACCGGGCCCCACCTCCTTTTCGCCATTTCGCGGGCTTTATCCTCTGAGCACTTTTCTTTCCTAGAGCTATGCCAGGCATTAGATGGAACTTTAACTACTTGGTGTTTAACTCTTACTAGGACCATCAACTTCTTCATTAACCATGCCTCTATCTTGACAGCTAACGGTCTTTCACTATTTCGCATAGCTTAAACCGCTTTCAACTTTGGGCCACAAAACAACGCGAAACGTTGGATCAAATTAGAGATCACCATCCTTTAAGCGAGACCTTTATGCTTTCTTCACTTACACCACTCTTTCACTGGTTACCGAGTACCACGTGGCACTCAACCATTAGCTTTGGAAAACTCTTCGAGTTTAGTTCAAAGTCAGCCACATGTCTTTCCTTTATAACCACTGGTTACACCTTGGCGGGCCCTCAATTTTTTTGAGACCACGTGTTAATCAACATGTCACCATCTAGCATTACACCTGGATGAACCTTCTCTTCCTTTCTCTATTTCATGAATCATATCCCTCGATTGGTTCGCAGCCATGAAACAACGCAAGCCCTTAGATTGAATCAGAGTTGATCCCTTTTTAAATTCAAGCTTTATCTGTCCTTGGGGCCCCAAAACCTTTTCGCTATTTTGCTAGTTTTGAAACATGAGCATTTTACCTTTGCGAACTCACACGGACCACTTGATTTTAACCAACTTGCTCGATGCTTAACAACATAGTTAAATTTGGCAGACATGGATCCTCTGACTCAACTCCACCCACCTGGCATCTAGTCATTTCTGAACTGACATGTAGACCTTTCATTCACTGAGAGGGCACATCTGATTCCACCTCATTCTTGCCATCTATATCTGCTAGGTCACTTCTTATCCCATGACATGGCTCACCTCTAGGACCCACCTTTTAATCCTTAGATCTGACTTGCTGACTATTTTGACCTTTTGCCATGTGCCATCATCTTACTCGTCATCTTGACCAACAGGACTGCTTGCTTGGAGCACAACGTCATTTCGCTACTTCACAAAAGCTAACTATTGAGCATCTTCCTCTTGTGAAGCTACACTGACCATTAGATCAAATGAGACTTGCACATCTGTTATGCTCTTATTAAAACTCCCTTTTCATGGGTCAAAAAACCTTTTCACTATTTCACAGGGTGTAACACATGAGCATCTTTCAGCCATGAAACAGCATGAACCATCGATCTCTCTTGGACCTGATCATGTTTTAGCCATTTGAAAAGTCTCCACTATCGGGTCCGCCAAACATTTTTGCCATTTTGTGAAAGGTATTTCACTTGCTAGTTTCAACTACGAACTAACGCCAGCCATTAGATCTTGAATGAGATGGAGCCCTTTTAAACCGGACGAAATGCGCACCATTGAACACACTTTTCCCTTTTGCCATTTCGTGAGTCTTAAAACACGCGCAACTTTGCCTAACAAAATAGCAAAAACCATAGATCCATCTGAGAGCTGCGTGCAACTTACTTAGGAAGAAAAGACATAAGGCATAAATTTTTACGATTAATTCAACAATCGCCTAGGCAAATGACAAGGGGGGACACCTCATACGACCCCAAGACCCATTACTTAAGTGGATAAAGTAATGCAGGAATAGAAACCAGAGGTTTTTTGATCAGAGATTGAGTGATTTAAAATTAAAACTGTAAACCCTTAAGCCCTAACATAGACTTGAAGCAGTTGATAGTGTGTCTGACTCAAAATTTCAAAAACTTAGCCAATTATGGGAATAGAAAACCCATTTCTTAAACAGTGATAACAAAGACACCTGAGGTGGACCATATTGAATTAGAGACTAGAGAAAATCTGATGTTCAATAGAGTCTTGATAAGACAACCGGTTAAGGATGAACCTAAGCATAGGAGGGCATTATTTAGAGTGAGATGCAAGATCCTTGGTAAAGTTTGCAAGGTGATAGTTGATTCAGGGTCAACTGATAACATAATATCAGATGAGGCAGCCAAGAAGTTGAAACTCACAAGGATACCCCATACTAGCCCTTACCAGGTGACATGGTTGAATCAAGAGCAGAGTGTGCTTGTCAATGAACAAACTTGGGTAGAGTTCTCTATTGGAGGATACAAGGATAAAATCCTTTGTAATTTGTTACCCATGGATGCCTATCACCTACTGCTAGGTAGACCCTGGCAATTTGATAGGAAGGTGATCTATGATGGAGAGGAGAACTCCATTTCCTTCAAGAAGGATAGCAAAACCTTTAAGATTCAGTCTCTGACAGAGAATGATGAGGGAACCTCAAGAACACCTAGTGTCTTATTGACTATTGGTAAAGAGTTCTTACACTTGCTACATGAGGAGGAGATAGTGAGGTGTGCCATCTTTGTAAAGCCAAAGGAAGAGGAAGACAATTTGCAGACAGAGGTACCCAAGGAGGTGAAGCAAATGTTGCAAGAATATAAGGACATAGTGAGTGATGGAGCACCTGCAAAACTTCCACCAAGAAGGTCTATAAGCCATCAAATAGACTTTGTTCCTAGTGCATCCCTACCCAATAAAGCTGCATATAAGCTCACACCTAACCAAAACAAGGAGGTGGAAAGGCAAGTGTGGGAGTTGTTGGAACAAGGACTGATCAAGAAGAGCATCAGCCCATGTGCAGTCCCGGTAGTGCTAGCATCAAAGAAGGGAGGAAAGTGGAGACTTTGCACTGATTCAAGGGCAATAAATAGGATCACCATAAAGTACAGATTTCCTATTCCTAGAATAGAGGATCTGATGGACTGTTTAGGAGGTGCCATGTATTTTACCAAGCTGGACCTTAAAAGTGGTTATCATCATATTAGAATTAAGGAGGGTGATGAGTGGAAGACCACTTTTAAGACCACAGAAGAGTTGTATGAATGGCTTGTCATGCCATTTGGACTTACTAATGCCCCAAGCACCTTCATGAGGTTAATGAATGAGGTGTTAAAGGACTTCATAGGTAGGTTTGTGGTGGTGTACTTAGATGACATACTCATCTATAGCAGAACCAAAGAGGAGCACCTAGAACAAGTGAGGTTAGTCCTAGAGAGGTTGCATGAAGAGAAGTTGGCAATCAACTTAAAGAAGTGTGACTTTTTGAAGAAAGATTTGGTCTACTTGGGATTTGTGGTGTCTAAGGGAACCTTGAAGATGGATCCAAGCAAAGTGGAGGCAATCTTGAATTGGCTTGCCCCTAAAACAGGGACTAAAGTTAGGAGTTACCATGGTTTAGCCCAATTCTATAGAAAGTTTGTGAGGAATTTTAGTGGCATATGTGCACCAGTACTTGACACCATAAAAGGAGGCCTAAAAACCAAATTCAAGTGGACTGAATAGACTGATAAAGCATTCCAATTATTGAAGCAAGAAGTAGCCACAAAACCCATCCTACTCTTACCTACTTTTGACAAGCTATTTACATTGGAATGTGATGGAAGTGGCATTGCAGTAGGGGGTGTTTTGAGTCAAGAGGGAAGGCATGTGGCATTCTTTAGTGAGAATATTAATGAGGCCAAGAATAAGTACTCAGCCTATGATCTAGAGTTGTATGCACTAGTTCAGTCTCTCAAAAAGTGGAGGCATTACCTACTCCCAAAGGAATTTGTGGTGTTCATAGATAAATAGGCTTTGAGTTACATTAACACTCAAGAGAAGCTTAGCAATAGACATTTGAAATGGATGGAATACCTCCAATCCTTCACCTTCAGGATCAAGCATAAAAAGGGGCAACTCAACAAGGTGGCAGATGCTTTAAGCAGGAAGTTGTTGACTGTTCAAGAGTTACAATTGTAGAGCATAGGAATAGGAGGTTTCAAGGACCTCTATGAAGTAGATGAAGACTTCTAATCAGCCTACAAGGTTTGCATGGAGTTTGAGAATCATTTTCATGGTGAGTATGTAGATTACACTCTCCAAAATGGTCTCTTGTTCAAAGGTAATCAGTTATGTGTGCCTAGAGGATCCATGAGAGAAAACCTCATCCATGAAAAACACAATGGCAGTCTAAGTGGACACTTTGGAGTCAACAAAACTTTGGATCTAGTATAGAGGTACTATTATTGGCCCAAGTTGCCAAGAGATGTGAGTAATTATGTGGAGCAATGTGGTGTGTGTCAAAGGGAAAAAGGAGGATCAAGTAATGTAGGCCTCTATCAACCATTACCGGTCCCAAATAGGCCTGGGGAATGTGTGAACATGGACTTTGTAGTAGGTCTCCCCAAGACAAAGATAGGTATGGATAGCATCTATGTGGTAGTAGATAGGTTTTCTAAGATGAGCCATTTCATTCCATGTAAAACTACTCATGATGCTAGCTATGTTGCACATCTCTTCTTTAAGGAGATTGTAAGGATTCATGGACTCCCACTAAGTATTGTTTCAAATAGGGACAACAAGTTCTTGGGCCATTTTTGGCAAACCTTATGGAAAAGATTAGGGGCTAATTTATCATTTAGCTCAGCTTACCATCCACAAACTGATAGTCAAACTGAAGTCATTAATAGGGTGTTAGGCAACTTGTTGAGGTACCTAACCAAGGAGTATGGGCAGACATGGGATCTAGTCATTCTACAAGCAGAGTATGCCTATAATGATAGTTTAAATAGAACCACTAGAAGGAGTCCTTTTGAGGTTGTCTATGGTAGACATCCAAGGGGAGTGTGTGAACTTAGGGAAGTTGGTTCCATAGAGATGAAGAGTGGCCAAGAAGAGGACTTCACTCAAACCATCAAGGAGTTCCAAGAACAAGTCAAGAGAGCCATCCTAGAGTCTACTCAAAAACTGAAAGCTAAAGTGGATGAGAAAAGGAGAGAGGTTCAATTCAAAGTGGGTGACTATGTGATGGTCCATCTGAGCAAAGCTAGAATGCAAAGTGGTAAGCCTAATAAGATGCAAATGAAGAGGGTAGGACCTTGTAGAATTCTATCCAAATATGGTGAGAATTCCTAAAAGGTTGATCTTCCTTTAGATTTGGCTATATCACCAGTCTTCAATGTTGCTAACCTGATACTATACAAGGGTGAAATAGCAGGACAAACTGAGAATCAAGCCAAGGTACTACAAGACTTGTATGTGAATGCTTTACCTCAAAGGAAGCAGCCCATAGTAGAGGAGATCTTGGAGTCAAGGGTGAAAAAGTCTACTAGACACTAGGTCTATATGGAACACTTGGTGAAGTGGGTAGGTCAACCTGAGTCTGAAGCCACTTGGGTTGAAGAGGGCAGGTTCAAGAAACTTGGTATTGACTTGGCTCTCATTTCTCCCTTAGTCCCTTAAATTTTGTGCAAAGGGGGAGTATGGTGTAGGAGAACCCTTCTAAGGTCTTCCTCCTTTTGGTTTTGTTGGTGTTTTTCTTCTTTAAGAAGCCATTGTAAATGTAATAAGAGCCATGTGCTCATTAGTCTTAGTTAGGTCCTAATTTAGGTCCTAGGTTCTCATTTCTTGTAGAGGAGAGGTTAGTTTCCATTGATGAGTTTAGGTTCCTTTTAGCATGGTGGTGTCCATAGGATAACCCAATGTAGGCCTAGGAGTTAAGAAAAGCAACTTTGGAAAAGTTGCTCAAAAGTTGCAAAAAGTTGCATGACAACTTTTCAAAGTTGTCAAGCAACTTTTCCACCTAATAGGTCAAAAACCTTAGCTTAGCATGGACAACCCTAATTTTGGCACATAGACCAAGGAAAGGATACTATGTATAGTTTCAAACCCTAAAAGGATTGGTTGGCTGTCAAATTATATGGCCAAGAGAAAAGACCTTGACTATGACTGGGTTTTTGTTGCCAATCGGCACAAATGAAGCATTACCAGGTTGATAATGGATTTTTTTATGAAATAAATGGTGTTGTGAATCTTGCATTGTATTTATACTTTCATTTTGAGCACTTAGGGTAGGTTCTTGTGCAGGTTTTTGTGTGTTTGTAATTATTTTTGTGAAGTACTCTATCACTATCCAGTTTTGGACTATTTTATGAAATGGAATGATAACTCCTATCCCCATTGTGGAGACACCATGAAACCATGGGGAATAGGATTGAAAGACTTGTATAGTATTCCAAAGCAAGCTAGGCCCTTGAAGATGTAGGAAAGTCTTTCAAAGACCCACTCCTAGGCGAGACTAGACTGTGCCCGGCTAGGAAGGGTTGAAGTTGCAGAGGTCCATGAGAGCAAGGTAGGACAAGGAGAGAGGAACCCTTTGGAGGAGGTGTAGAGGGATCTGTGAAGCACCATTGGTGAGAAGGAGGAGCTTCCACCAATCCAAATAAGGTGGCAAAGGCAATAAACCATCACTATGACCCAGGCAGGCCTTAAAACCCTTGTAAAAACCCTCAAAAACCCCAAAATTCACCGAGGGCAGTGTACAGACACTTGGAGGCCCAAAACCAAGAAAATATTTGAGCCCTTTCCAAATTATTAGTAGTCCTTTTGGGAAGTTTCAAAAGTATGTGCATCATTTGCAAGAGGGAGCCCTAAAAGTCCTGATTGGAGGCCTAATTGGGCACATTCCTTGTAGCCCTATTTTGTAGGGAAAAAGCAAAATAGTGAGATCGGTAAGGAAATGGAAGGTTAAAACCTCTTGGGGGCACATGAATGGATGGATAACCATGTCAGAGACCTATCCTAACCTTGCTAGGACCTAAGAAGGTGAAGGAGGAGCTAAACCCTTATTAGCCTATGTGAGGGTTTTTGATGCTTGAGAGTAGATGTGACTTAGGGAGGAAAATCACAGATTGTTGGTGGGTGGATTGGGCAAGGTTAGGGGATTCCACAAGAAAGGGAAGTCCTAGAGACCCTAGGGTGTGGTTGAAACACTTGGTGATCCAAGGAGAGGATCAAGGAGCATAGACTAGGCTAGTCTATCCCATACCCATTCCCATCAGGATACCATAAGCCAAGATTTGTAGTGCCTTGTAAGTACCGGAAAATCCTTTTTACTACTAATTCATGATTTTCTCTAGGATTAATCTAAAATATTGAAACAATACATACTGCATTCATAATATCAGGTCTTATTTGTGTTAAATACAATAAACCTCCTATCATAGATTTGTACGTAGTTGGATTAACAGGTGTAGATTCATCCCTTAGTGATAATTTGTCATTTGTAGTCATAGGTGTGCTTACCAATTTAGAGTTTTCCATCTCAAATTTCTTTAGTAACTCCTTCAAGTACTTAGATTGACTCAAGAATATACCTTTATCAGTCTGTGAAATTTGCAATCCTAAAGAGAATTTTATCTCTCCAATCATAGACATTTGAAATTCTTGTTGCATTTCAATAGAAAAGTCTTTACATAATCCATCTTCTTCTCCAAATATTATATCATCAACAAAAACTTCTATAACCAAGATGTCATCATTAGTCACTTTATAGTATAAGTTTCTATCAGGATTACCTTTAGAAAAACCAATCTTTAAAAGATATTTATCCAATCTAGCATACCAAGCTCTTGGAGCTTGCTTCAACCCATACAAATATTTCCTTAACCTGAAAACCATATCTTTGTTATTTGTCAAATAAAATCCATCAGGTTGCTCAATGTAAACTTCTTCTTCAAGATCTCCATTCAGAAATGCACATTTAATATCCATTTGATATACTTTGTAGTTCTTGTGTGCTACAAAAGCCAAGAATAATCAGACTGCCTCAATTCTAGCTACTAGTACAAAGGTTTCATTATAATCAATTCCTTCTTTTTGAGAATATCCCTTAAGGACTAGTCTTGCTTTATTTCTGATTACCTTACCATCTTCATTAAGTTTGTTTCTGAATACCCATTTTGTTCCAATTATAGTTTTGTCTTTAGGCCAGGGAACTAATGTCCATGTGTTATTCTTTTCAATTTGTTCTAATTCTTCTTCCATAGCTTTAATCCAGTGTTTATCTTCACATGCCTCATTAGTTGATGCTGGTTCAATTTGAGAAATAAGACATACCTCTTCATTTTCCGGTCTTCCTCTTGTCATAACTCCTTGATATTTGTTCCCAATTATCTGATTTTTAGAGTGGTTTAATCTTACATATCGGGGTGTCTTTGTTTGTTGTTGTTCCTCAGTTATAGTAGAATTTTGAGATGATACCTTTGTAACTAGATCTTTATTCTATACCGGTATGTTCAATGTAGGTTCATTTGTCAGTATCTATGTTTCCGGTTCAGAGTCTATATACCTTGAAGTTCCTCTAAACTGTTCATCAATTTTCACATTTGTATTCTCAACAATTTTCTGCAATCTCTTGTTAAAACATCTATATGCCTTGTTCTTAGATGAATAACCAAGAAATATTCCTTCATCACTTCTAGGATCAAATTTGCCAATATACTCATCTCTTCTAATATAGCATTTACTTCCAAATATTCTGAAATATTTAAGAGTAGGAGTAATACCAAACCATAATTCATGAGGGTCTTACTAGTTTCACCTTTGATGTGAACTTTTTTGAATGTGTAGATTGTTTTTCTTACTACCTTTCTCCAATATACATGTGGTAGATTTGCTTTTGATAACATACTTCTAGCTACATCCAAGATAGTTCTATTTTTCCTTTCTACAACTCCATTCTGCTATGGTGTCTATAGTGTTGATAATTGTATTCTGATTCCATTTACTTCACATAATGTATTAAATTCCTTAGATGTAAATTCACCTCCTTGATCTGATCTCAGACATTTGGTTTTCTTACCAGTTTCATTCTCTACCATTGCCTTGAATAGCTTGAATTTCCCAAGTGCTTATAATTTTTCTCCGAGAAAAGTAACCCAACACATTGTAGAATAGTTAGCAATGATTAGCATAAAATATCTATCATCTTGTAAGCTTTTAGTTCTAGCTAGACCACATAAATCATTATGAATTAAGTCAAGAGCATTATTGGATTTTTCTGGAATACTTTTAAAAGATTCTCTAACTTGTTTTCCAAATTGACATTCCTTACATACCGGATTGTGAGGTTTAACAATCTTAGGTAAATCTCTAACTGCTTTAGTTATACTGATTTTCACAATGCAATCAAAATTTACATGACAGAGTCTCTTATGCCATAGCCAACTTTCATCAATATGTGCAATCAAGCATGTCTTTTCATTGTTATTCAAATGAAAGATATTACCTCTAGTTTGATTACCGGTTGCAATTTCCAAACCAGTCCTGTTCATAATTTTGCATTTTCCATTCTTAAATTGTAACTGAAACCCTTTTTCAATTAATTGACCAACACTCAATAGATTATGCTTTAAACCTTCAACATAGTAAACATTGTTGATATTATGCTTACCATCAAGAGATATAGTACCTCTTCCTTTGATCAAACAAGCTTATCATCTCCAAATCTTACTAGACCTCCATTATATTCTTGAAAAGTCAAGAATTTACCTTTATCACTAGTCATATGATGTGAACATCCCGAATCAATGATCCATTCATCCTTAACTTCAACTTTAGCTACCAGGGCCTGCTCTACTGGTTGAACAGTAGGTGTCGGTTGATCTTCTATTATAGCAACAAAAACCCATCCATTGTCTGTCGGATCCTCATCTGAATCATCAGTGACTCCTTCGTTAGCAAGATAACAAGATTTGTCTTTATTCTTCTTAAATTTGTATCTTTGATATTCAGGGTTAGGCTTGTATGTTCTTCTAGCTTCTTCTCTCAATATTGCATGTCTATCAGGGCATCTTGAAGCCATATGACCAATCTTATTATAGTTAAAACATTTAAAGGGCGCTTTACCTTCATACTTACTTTCAACTGGACCTTTAGGCATTTTCCTTGCAAATAGTGCTTCAAGTTCTTCAAGTTCTTCATTTTCTCTCCTGCTTTCTTCAAGTTCTCTTGCATAAAAGGCTTTCCAATCAGATTTTTCAAATGATGGTGTAGATGATGTTGATGCCTTAAAAGCTAAATCTATCTTTATAGTAGCAGCAAGACCAAATTCCTCAATTTCAAAAGCTGGAAGTTTTCCAATCAATGTGTCCCTAGTTACTAATGTATTAGGCATTGTTCTTAACTCATTTATAGCAGTAACTTTCATTTTGTATGTTGGTGGAAATCCTCTTAAAACTTTTGAAACAATTTCATCTTCACTTAAGGTTCCTCCACAACATTTAATACCCAAAACAATTTCATTTACTCTTTCCATAAAAGTAGAAATCCTTTCATCTTCTTCCATTTTCATATTTTCAAACCTGACCCGGAAGGTTTCAAGTTTTGCAATTTTGACTGTGGAATCTCCTTCATTCAATGTTTCCAAATGGTCCCAAATAGCTTTAGCAGTAGATCTATCAGATAATATCATGATTTGTTGATCTGATAATGCGCTCAAAAGTGCTTCCCTTTGTTTGCAATCATTTTCCTCATATTTTCCTATGGTAGGTGGATTAGGTTGACTTTGAGTAGGAGCAGTATATCCATTCTTTGTAACTTCCCAGATGTCCTTTCCAATGCAATTCAAATGTGTCTCCATCTTGATCTTCCATATGCCATAGTTGGTTCCATCAAGTTTAGGACTATCCTTCCTAAAATAGTTAGAAGACATTGGATCTCCTCAAGCTATTAAACTTCTGCAAAAAGAGGACTAAGCTCTAATACCAATTGTTAGGTCCCAGAGACAACTGAGAGGTGGGGGGGGGTGAATCAATTGTCAAATAAATTTAAACCAAAAACAACTTAACCAACCTCAATGCTTAATACCGGTAAACCAAACTTTATGCCAGTAAATAGTTTATCAGTTAATTGTAGTACTGGTAAAGATTAATGCATGAAATAGAAAAAAAATAACATCCACAACACATAACACCAATATTTGTACATGGAAACCTTGTAAGGGGAAAAACCACGGTGGGAAACCTTACCCACAATCAGATGATACTACTGCAGATAGTATGTGTATACAAATGGGGTCTGCACATGCAGAAAGGCCAAGCGCTTAGAGCTCACTGCTCAAACACAAATAGGAGTCGTACTAACTACAATTGGATGGTTAAATCCAATAATGATGTACTGCTCAAAATAGCATCTTCATATGCTAGATTCAGTACCGGTTAAGTTCTGATATGTCTTCACAGAAACCTTCCTTCAACCTTCAAATGATGTCTCTGTGTATAGCTCTACTTATATTTGCATATACTTAATTACAATCCTTCTCACATTCGCATACTGATTTCACAAATGAGATCTTACATTTATACCATAACCTAAGACCAATTTTAGTAGGTCGGCTCTAAAGGATATTACAATAAAATCAATTTATAAATAAAACAATATCCGATGCATGATGTCGACTCAATGCATTTACAATAACAACAAAATCATCTCCATAGCGTGTCGTGCTGATCTGGAATAGATAAGCCTGTCGGTGCTTATCCTGGACCTATTTTTCGGTAACAGCAAATATGCAAACACGAATATACCAATGAACAAATCTTCAAGACAAAGTGTCCAAACAATGTCTTCGACATAACCAAGTATTTTCCATGTCATTCCAAGTGTCGGTGAACAATATATCCTACCAGTGTACCAGATACCGGTGACTATGCATAAGTCACTTGCTTGCCGGTGAACATCGCCAATTCTCCAAGTGCCAGAGTTGATAAGTGTTAATAGGTGTTGACATCAATGACAAAACCATATCCAAAATACCAACAACCTTTGGACTAGCCTGGGCTGACTCAAACTCCCAAAAAATTAATCCAGAAAGAAAAACTATGAATTAGTGTAGTTACAACATATTTTAGTGTTTTTACAACTTCTTTTGGCACATTTGAAACTTATTTTAATGAATTTTCAACTTCTTTTATAGCACATTTGCAACAGAATCAGGGCTATGAACTTGGGTTGACTTAGGGCTCAAATCTCGACACCCAGATGACCAAAAATTCAAAAAATAAAATAAACCCATTTGAGATGAGTCATTTTACTACTAATAAATATAATTATATAACACCCATGACAAGAAAAAAAACTCCAAGATGACAAATACTAAAAATAGTCCTTTAAAAGAGTGAAATGAGAGCACCTGAAACTACCATTCAACAAAAAGAAAAGAAAAGCATGAGACTATATATTTTTAAGAACTTTTAAAACATCATATAAACACAAAATACACACTTATTTTCATTTTATAAAAGAAAAATCACATAAAACATGAATAAATCAAGAAAACCCCAATGTGGAAGACAAAGATTAGGACTATGAAATGAAGATGAACAACCTCAACATGAATGAAAATCCAAAACAAAGTAGAAATCCTCCAAAATTAAATTGCAAATGCAATCCAATATTTCAAAACAAATCCATGAAAACCCCTTACAATCTTCATGAAATCCCTTCTCAAATTTTCATCAAAATTCCCCAAAACACACACATAGAAAATATTCATCAAATCTCCTGATTTTTGAAAAACCACTCTCCAAAATAAACCACAAGTCTCATTCCCCAAAAATGACACTAAAAAACAACCTCCAAAATTTACCAAAATCACACTTGAATGCAAAACAACCCTTTCCTCTTGCATTGAGGACCAAATTATCAACCCCAAGTTCGAACAAGAGGCCACTCCAAAACAACAATAAAATTAAATAACAATCAAAATCAATTACCAATTAATATCTCCCACAATAAATGTATAATATAATAGATCACTTCCAAATATAATATAAATGCTAATAATAATAAAAATATTATAACATGAGACCCACTTATTAAATCCCACATAATTAATCATTCACACTTAGGACTATATATTATAATTTATTTATTATTTACCACAACCATATTACATCAAAACAGCAAAAAAATTGAATAAAATACAATATTCATAAAACCACACAAACCTAACAAGACAACTCTAACCAAGCACATTAGAACTCACATATGAAACTAACTAGGGTTAAGATGTCATAGGACCTTAATATCATCTCCAATCAACTACCATTGGGATTAAAGGTATTCTTATACCTATGAGACCAGGTGAAGTTGATTCCTAGTACATGCATCTTGCATAACACAAAAATTCTAAACATAACTATAAGGTGGAAAATTTGGGGCTTTGTAAATTCACCACATGGAAGGGGGGGGTTCACTAAGCCAATTTTTACTTGTAGGACTTTACATTCAAAAGAGGGGATGAATCCACTAGATCAAATCCTAAATGATGCAAGGCCCAAATACTAAGTAGATCGATTGTGTTTGGAATGTGTTTGACCCTCTTTTGTAAGTTGAATAAGTAAGGTGTTGAAATTGAAGACAAAGTATGCAGAAACAATGAGCTACAAATCCAAGATTATGTCATGCACTTGGATCTAAGAATTATGAGATGATTCAGAGCTTCTCTGTGAAATTTACCAAAAGTTGCAGGGGTCGTGTGTCCAGACCAAGTCACCCTCATATCAGTCCTCCAAACTTTCCATGCGTTGAAAATAGTTTTTTCGTCTTTGCAAATAAAGCTTAATTCCAAAAGTATAGTTGTGCACCTGCTTCCTACACAAAGAAAGAAGAAGAAAGGGGTTGGGAATAGGGGTTTGCCTAAGTCAAACATTGGTTTAGAATCAACCTTGAATGAAATATTGCAAATGCTTGAAATAAATGATGGAAAGATATACCTTCATATCTGCAATAGATGATGATGATGATGCTTTGATTCTTAGATGTAATCACATATGGTGTATGAAATGGCATGAGCATGACAAAACCCTAACACACACACATGCTTGTAAATAAATGATGTAATGTTGCACCAATGGATAGATGAAGAATGTGTAGCCTTTTAGAATGGTTGATCATGAATGGTTTAATGGTTGAATGTATTCTCCTTTCCTTCTCCACTTTGTCATTCTATCACCCTTATGTCCAAATGAGAGGGGAAGACCTCCTTATATAATTTCATGTCATCAATTATTTAATTTTCCACCATAGGTTGACATGGGGGATTTATTTATCACTCAAAATTGAGATAGGGCGTAGGGGCCAAAAAAGGTCTTGATTAGAGAGGACTAGGGCATGATGCCCTAGTCTTGGTGGGGACCAGGGAGTAGTGCCCTCGTCCTGCACTAATTTAGGCCAAGAACAAGGGGCTATGCAAGTTATAAGATGAAATTATGAAGCTTGATTGCATAGGGGAGGCATAAATAGGTCCTAATCAAGCATGGGGATGAAATCGATAAGGTGAGGGCCCAAAATGTGGTCAAAATTGCAAGGGGTGCAATTTTATGACACTACAATAACATATATATAAACATAAGTGTAATGGTGAAAATAATTAGAGTTTCCACAATTAGATGTATGAAAACAACTAATATTTAAACTTAAGGACCATTACATTTGTAAGAGTGAAAAATTAGGGTTTCCATCATAGAAGGAAGAAACCACTAATTTTATGACCTAAGACCATTACATTCGAAAGAGGGTGTTCCAATCCAATAGATCTAATCACAAAGCAACAATGATTAGGATTGAGAATTTTGATTGGATTGGCGGTTTTATGGATAATCCTCTTTTGTAAGTTGAATTATTGAAATTAGGGTAAAAGTGTTGGAAATGAAGGTAAAGATGCAAAAACAATAAGCTATAGGTGTTGAATTAAGCCATGAACCTAGATCTAAACAATGTAAGCCGATTCGGACCTGTTCCTAGAATCCACTTCTAAAATGGGAAAATTTCATCCACACCCTAGTCCTCCAAAAGGTTTGCACTCCAATGGGGGATCGATTTGTCACTATAAATAATCCTTATTCTGAAGATTGCAACTGCATACCTATTTCCTACAAAAAGAAAGAAGGGGGAATAGGTTGGAAATAGGGGCTTGTCTAAGTCAAACCCCATTTTTTATATTAACCATGGAATAGATATGAATTGCACTAATGGAAATGTTATCATTTTGAGGGAGATGTTGGATAATGACTAAAAATGCAAATGATATACCTCCTTATAAAGTTTTGTTTGTCTCCACATGGAATTGGGGTTTTATGAAGTCTTCAACAATATGGAACATGAATGTCAACTCCATTGCTTGAATCTTGACCTTATTGTTGCTCCTATCCTTGAAGGAAGATCAATTACTTGCTCACTAGACTTGAATTCTTGATTTCTTGATGTCAAATTGAACTTCATGTGTGTGTATGTTATGCATGAATGACCAAATGAGAGGGGAAATCCTCCTTTTATACTTGCTAGTCGAAAAATACACTAATTTTACAACATGGGCTGACACGGGGCTAGGTTTCCTAATCTTATTTTTTGAAAAGGCCAAGGGTCCCAAAGTTAGGCCCTAATTGGGAGGGCCAAGCCATGGCTCCCTTGTCCTATCAGGGACCAAGGCACCATATCCTAGTCCTACCCAATTTAGAGGCTAGGACAAAGGGCCAAGATGATACAAAATGTCAAAATGAAGTCAAAATTGCATGGTATGAGTAGAATCAAGTCCTAAGTAGGTGATAACTTAATGATGAACGAATAGTACCAAACCGGTACTGAGAGGGGGGGGGTGTGAATCAGTACAGACAAAAACTCAACCTTAAACCAGTTTGTCAACAAACACTTATGCACTGACAGACAAATAGCAGCATCGGTCCTTCAACATAGTTCAACCGACAAAACCCAGTGTAACTAAGACAAGCAAAGACCGGTTGACACTTATCTTCTCATATAATCTAACTCTTCATTCCTATTTAACTCTAATGCATGAACATACAATCTACCATCAAAGATGTACATATTACAGCAAGATCAACATGCATCACCACTTAATCAGAAAACAATCATAACATCACATGAAGAAAACGTCACACATGACACACATATTTTTCATGTGGAAACCCAACTGGGAAAAACCGTGGTGGGGATGAATACCCACAAGCTTGTTTTTGAACTCTTTGGAAGTCCGCTCTGTTAGGAGCCTTGTCCAGTTAAAGACAAATACAATAGGTTCTATTAGGAACTGATCTTGTTAGGGATCACCCGGTTAAGGGATGGCTACAATACCCGATTAAGGGTTAAACCTTGTTAAGGGTACCTTGTTAGAGGATTTAAAGAACTCAATAGCCAAAGGATATCAATGACTCAGTAGCGTCGAGTTACCCTGTTAGAGTATTTTCAACAAGCCGGTTAAGGCTACCCTGTTAGGGGATTTCACAACTATTGAAGTAGTTACAGATCAATAGGTATATCAATGACCTGATAATAGCACTCAATGCCAATGCATATCCGATTAAGCTCCTCTTCACCTTCTGCACTTACACTCTGTAGATATGACTTCTCTCCTCTGGTCTGGCAAGAATCACGTATCTCTTCTCTTAGATACACACATACAACTTTTGCCAACAACCTCTGAAAGAATCACAACATTGACCTTATAGGACAACAGACAGGTCGGTAGCATAAACCCTAAACCCTAGACCTATTAGGTTAAGGAATTCAAATGGTTCAATCCTGATCATTGATCATACTGTATTGAATACAATAGTCTTGATCCAATCTCAAGACATTCTCCATCGTTCATTTTCCATCGATTTCATGGCAGCTGATAACCCATCACACGTTATCACCGTTTACAGACTTCACACATTCCTGAGGTAGATAGGAACACTCTTCTTTATGCAAGATCCTTCACGCACACAAGGCTTACATGGAAATACTATCTGTTCTTCATTATCATGCTAACTTCATCACATAAAGATCACCGATTGAGTCATAGAGGCTTAAGATACTCCAACTAGAAATCCTGAAGTGGAAACTACCTACCAACCGGTAGTCATACAATGCTTCCATGTGTTGGTTCCCATGACTACATGCCATTTCACCTTGACATGCCAATTGACCTTGAACAAATATACCGCTTTACTTTGGCATATATACTGGTTCTCACATATGTCGATTCTCTCTTGATATCACATATTCACATCAATGACAACATACAATATCATTATGTCCTCATACCGGTTCACATAATGCCAACAATCTCCCCCTTTGGCATTGATGGCAATATACAAAGATATCTTTCTGCAAACTCATCTTCTCCCAAATTTCTGCAGATATCTTCTCCACTACACTTCTTCTCCCCCTTTGACAATAATTCCAAAGTGGAGGCATAAACATCCCTGTTCCATTATGTTGCTCCCCTTGAGGAGTAGCATCCTTCAACACATCAATCAATAAAAAATTGACTATGCAATACTTGACTGATGTGGAACAAATACTTTTAATTTACCTCCTGAAGGGGCAATACCCCCAATCCACCTCTTAAATACACAAATGTAGTCTTTGGGAGAGACTTGGTGAATATGTCTACTAACTGCTCCTTACTGGAAACATGTTCCAGTGCAATCTCTTATTCTGAACCTTTTCCCTCAAGAAATGATACTTAAGCTCAAAATGCTTGGTTCTAGAATGTAAAACTGGATTCTTTGAAATATTGATAGCACTTGTGTTATCACAAAATACACTTACCGGTTCAGATACAGGGATTTTGAAGCCATCTAATACATGCTTCATCCAGATTGTCTGAGTGCAGTTAATGAAAGCTACAACATATTCCACTTCTGCTGTAGACTGAGAGATACAACTCTCCTTCTTACTCATCCATGCGACCAGTCTACCACCGAGAAAGAATGCACCACCGGTTGTGCTTTTCTGATCATCCACATTACCTACCCAATTAGCATCTGTGAATACTTTAAGGTTGAAATCATTGTTCTATGGGTACCACAATCCATAGTCAATTGTTCCCTTCAGATACCTAAGAATCTGCTTGACTGCAACCAAGTGGGATTCTCTTGGACTTTTCTGGAACCTTGCAGTAATGCCAACTGCATGTGCAATATCTGGTCTACTATGCACTACATAATGTAACTTACCAATCATTGATCAGTATTCCTTCTCAACAACCAATGCAGAATCATCCTCTTTTGATAATTTGCAGTCGGTCACCATCGATGTACCAACCGGTTTTCTATCTTCCATGCCAAAGGTCTTCAACACCTCTTTGACATATTTGGATTGAGTGATAAAGCTTCCATCTTTCATCTGTTGGATCTGCAGTCCAATGAAGAACTTAATCTCCCCTATGAGTGACATCTCAAACTCTTCCTTCATCTCATCAGCAAACTCATGACTCATCTTGTCATCTCCACCAAAGATAGTGTCATCAACAAAAAATTCATAGATTAGGATCTGATCTCCTTTAGATTTCAAGTAGATATTGCTATCTTCACTTGTTCTCTCAAATCCAATCTTCACAAGATGGGAATGTAGACGTTCATACCATGCTCTAGGTGCCTGCTTTAGACCATATAAGGCTTTATGTAGCCTGCACACCATATCATTGTCTTCAGATAGGGAAAACCCATATGGTTGCTCTGTATACACCTCCTCTTCAAGTACACCATTTAGGAATGCAGATTTTACATCCATTTGATATACCTTGAATCCTTTAAAAGCTGCATATGAAAGAAGCATACAAACTCCTTCCAATCTGGCAATAGAAGCAAAGGTTTCTCCATAGTCTTCTCCTTCTTCTTGAGCATTTTGCACACCAATCTAGCTTTGTTCCTGATCATTGTGCCATCCTCATTCAACTTGTTTCTGAACACCCATTTGGTGCCAATGACATTTTTATGTTCGGGTCTGGGTACCAAGGACCATGTATCATTTTTCTCTATCTGGTCAAGTTCCTCTTCCATTGCCTTGATCCACTCTTCATCTTTATGAGCCTCTTTGAATGACTTAGGCTCAAATTTAGAGATCAAACATGAGTTTTCTTTGATCTTTCTTCTTGTAAGGATTCCTACATCCTTATCTCCTATGATCTGCTTAGGATCATGATTCAGCTTGACATACTGAGGAATAGTCTTGACTGGTTCTTCTTTCTTTTCCTCTTCATCCTCATCTTCATCAGTATCAACATTCACTGATTCAGGAACACTGTTACTGGTACTTGGTTGACTGACAACCGGTTCCTACAAGGTTGCAACTAGTTCATTTATAGCTTGCTCACTGCCTGTTTCCTCCAGTTTCTTAGAGGTTTCATCAACTCTCACATTGACACTTTCCATAATTCTCTGAGTCCTATTGTTGAAATACTTGAGAGCTTTACTCTTGGTGGAATATCCTAAGAATATTCCCTCATCACATTTAGCTTCAAACTTGCCCTGATGTTCACTCCTCTTGATGTAACATTTGCTACCAAATACCCTAAAGTAGCTAACCACAGGTGTCTTACTGGTCCAATACTCATAAGGAGTTTTATCCTTACCTTTCTTGATGAGTACCCGTTTCATTGTGTAGACTGCAGTGCTTACAACTTCTCTCCAAAAGGTGTGAGCTACTTTTCCTTGAATCAACATGGTTCTAGCTACTTCAACCACAGTCTAGTTATTCCTCTCTACTAGGCCATTCTGTTGTGGAGTCCGAGGGGCAAATAGTTGCCTCTTGATGTCAAATTCTTCACAATACTTTTGAATTCACCAGAAGTGAATTCTCCTCCTTGATCAGTTCTAAGACACTTGATCCTTTTACTGCTTTCCTTCTCCACTAATTCTTTGAAAGCTTTGAACTTCACAAAGGCTTCAGACTTGTCTTTCAAGAATGTAACCCACATCATTCTTGAGCAGTCATCAGTGAGAATCATGAAGTACCTATCACCCTACACACTTCTAGTTTTCATAGGAACACACAAATCAGTATGCACAAGATCAAGCAAGTTGTCAGCAGTGAAAGATTTACCTTTAAAGGTTGAGGAAGACATTTTCCCCAATTGACACTCTTTGCACAAGGTATTATCCAGTTTGCTTAGCACTGACAACCCTCTAACTGCCTTGATCTTACTAGCCTTCACAATGTTATCAAATTTTACATGGTAGAGTCTCCTATGCCATATCTAGCTATCATCAAACTTAACCATAAGACATGTACTTATATTTGTATTCACATGAAATAGTTTACCTTTGGTCTGCATGCTGGTGGCAACCAATTCACCATCTTTTCCTTTGATTCTACAAATTCCATTCTTGAATTCCAAAGTGAGGCCACTATCATTCAGCTGGGCAACACTCAGAAGGTTGTGTCTAACACCATCAACCCAATACACATTGTTAGCACTACTCTTTTCATTTAGAGAGATGGACCCTTTTCCTTTAACCATACATGGTGCATCATTGCCAAAATGAACCACACCACCATCATACTCTTCCAAGGATAAAAACTTGCTTCGGTCACCAGTCATATGGTGTGAGCAACCACTGTCAATAATCCACTCATTGGAATTATCAAAGTAGGAGACACGAGCCTTCTTGTCTGATACATCTTCCCTTATAGCAACAAACACAATGCCTTCATTCTCTTCATCTTCTGATTCCTCATCTGTGACACCTTCATCAACTGCAACAAAATAGTTTCTCCGGTTTCCTCCTTTGAATTTCCTGAATCTTTCTAGTTTATCCTTGTTGTCACTATTAGGATAGTTCATAGCAATGTGTCCTATCTGTTTACATGAAAAACATTTCAAAGGGAGCTTACCTCTGTATTTACCGGTTCCTTTTGGAAATTTCCTGGCAAGAAGAGCTTCAAATTCCATCAGAAACTCCTCATCATCCATTACTCTGCTCTGTCTTGGTTCACGACTAGTGCTTGCTTCTTTTCCTTTCCTGGATGGTATAACAGAATCTCTAAAAGCTAATTCAGTCTTTTGAACACTGCCATCAAAACTATTTAGCTCATAGGTTGTCAACTTTGATATGATGGAGTCCAAGGATACCTTAGTCTTGTCTATTGATCTCAGCTCCTCAAAAGCAACAACCCTTATTGCATAGACTAGCAATAGGGATCTCAGGACTTTGCTTACCATAGTGGAATCTTCCATTTTACCACCTGCACTCTTGATATCTCTGACAACAGTTTTGATTCTAATACCATACTATTGAATGGTTTCACCTTCAATCATTCACATGCCTTCAAACTTTCCTCTAAGGCTTTCTTCCTTAGCTTGTTTTACATGCTCATCACCTCCATAGATATTTTCAAGAGCATCCCATACCTCTTTGGGATTTACCTTATCTTGGACATCAATGAACTCAATATCAGATAAGCTACTGATTAGGGCTTCCATGAATTGCCCATTCTCCTATATCTCTCTCTTTTGATCATCGGTGAGAGTACCGGCAGGGGAAACATAGGGATTCTCAACATAGCTCCAGTGTTGAGCACCCATTCTTCTGATGTATATCTTCATTCTGTCTTTCCATATACTGAAATTTTCTTTGTTAAACTTTATACCTTCCCTCTTCATCACTACAATAGGATCTTTCCCTCAAGTGGTTAAGCTTACAACATAGAGGACCTGGAGGATGCTCTGATACCAATTGATAACTTAATGATGAACGAATAGTACCAAACTGGTACTGAGAGGGGGGGGGGGGGGGGTGAATCAGTACATGCAAAAACTCAACCTTAAACCGGTTTCACAACTAACACTTATGCACTGACAGACAAACAGTAGCACCGGTCCTTCAATAGAGTTCAACCGGCAAAACCCAGTGTAATTAAGACAAGCAAAGACCGGTTGACACTTATCTTCTAATATAATCTAACTCTTCATTCCCATTTCACTCTAATGCATGAACAGGAAATCTACAATCAAAGATGTACATATTACAGCAAGATCAACATGCATCACCACTTAATTAGAAAACAATCATAACATCGCATGAAGAAAACATCACACATGACACACATATTTTTCACATGGAAACCCAACTGGGAAAAACCACGATGGGGATGAATACCCACAAGCTTGTTTTTGAACTCTTTGGAAGTCTGCTCTATTAGGAGCCTTGTTTGGTTAAAGATAGATACAATAGGTTCTGTTAGGAACCAATTCTGTTAGGGATCACCCGGTTAAGGGATCGCTACAATACCCAATTAAGGGTTAAACCCTATAAGGGTACCTTGTTAGAGGATTTAAAGAACTCAATAGCTAAAGGATATCAATGACTCAGTAGCTTCGAGTTACCCTATTAGAGGATTTTCAACAAGTTGGTTAAGGCTACCTTGTTAAGGGATTTCACAACTGTTGAAGTAGTTACAAATTAACAGGTATATCAATGACCTGATAATAGCACTCAATGCCAATGCAGATCTTCTTAAGCTCCTCTTCACCTTCTGCACTTACACTCTGCAGATATGACTTCTCTCCTCTGGTCTGGCAAGAATCACATATCTCTTCTCTTAGATACACACACACAACTTTTGCCAACAACCTCTGAAAGAATCACAACATCGACCTTATAGGACAACAGACAGGTAGGTAGCATAAACCCTAAACCCTAGACCTATTAGGTTAAGAAATTCAAATGGTTCAACCCTGACTGTTGATCATACTGTATTGAATGCAATAGTCTTGATCCAATCTCAAGACATTCTCCATTGTTTGTTTTCCACCGATTTCATGGCGGCTGATAACCCATCACATGTTATCATCGTTTACAGATTTCGCACATTCCTGAGGTAGATAGGAACACTCTTCTTTATGCAAGATCCTTCATGCACACAAGGCTTACATGGCAACACTATCTGTTCTTCATTATCATGCTAACTTCATCACATAAAGATCACAGATTGAGTCACACATGCTTAAGATACTCCAACCGGAAATATTGAAGTGGAAACTACCTACCAACTGGTAGTCATACAATGCTTCCATGTGTCGGTTCCCATGACTACATGTTGGTTCACCTTGACATGTCAGTTCACCTTGAACAAATATACCGCTTTACTTTGGCATATATACTATTTCTCACATATGTTGGTTCTCTCTTCATATCACATATTGATGTCAATGACAACATACAATATCATTATGTCCTCATACTGGTTCACATAATGCCAAAAGTAGGCCTAGGGGTGCAAATGCTAAGGTGAGGACCCAAATGCGATTAAAATTATAAGGGAGTACAATTTAGGATGCTACATTTAGCCCCCACTTTAGCAGGAGTATGAGGCTAGGTATACTCTTAGTAAAGTGCGAAGGTTCATATTGAAAGGCTTTCATTAAGATACTAAGGAGGCAAGTTTATGAGAATCACCCTCCCTATTCACAAGGAATATAATAGTATCCTCCCTGCAGGAAATATACATACCTCCCAAGGGGGCCTGTGCATGCATGCACAGGGAGGGCATATATTATATTGCCTATGCATGGATAGGAAGGGTTCAATTATATTGTCAGGAAGGTTGTTGGATATTGCTGAGAAGTTTGCTGGAATGATGTGTTGTCATTGATGTCAACATATTCTTCTATGTATTCTAATGTTGCAGTCAGATTGGATGAGTTGGTTTGGTCAGTGTGTTGCAGTTGAGTTGTTGTGGTTTAATGGGTTTAGATATACTTATCTCTAGTTGATTTAGAAAAAGTATTAGTGGTCTACATGATGTTGTGATTGAGTTGTGTGATCGGGTATTGAGGTTGGTTATTCAATTGTTTGTGTTATTCGGTATTCTAGATTCTTCTTCACATTGCTCCAAAATCACAATATGTTGGTTTACGGATTTGGCAAAATATTCAGGATGTTCATATGTGTCCTCAATTTAGATGGTTAATGATTTGGAGGTCTGCAAGTGAATCTTTCAGTTTGACAGTTTGTATAGTTGGTGTTCTCGAGGTTTAGTATAGTGATGATGGAGATTCTAGTAAGTGGTGATCTTGTCATTATTGTTGTGGTGATTCATTTTGCTTATGGATGTTTCTAGATCATGTTTTATATGTATTGATGGTTTGCACTGATCATTGTGTGCATTATTGATCATTTACTTGATCTGGTGGTGTTCTTCATATTATGTGACATTCATGATGATTGTAGAGTGGTGTAGACATTCGAGGCATAATCTTTGGAGGTGTTTGTTGTGTGTAGTGTTGGTTTAGGTCCAAACTATGTCTTAGCCGACATTGTTTTGATTTGCATGTATTATTGTAGTGTGTGAGGTTATTGTTTTGTAATTTGTGTTGAGGGATGAGACGACCTTGAAAAATAGGTTGATGATTTGTATAAATATACTTAATTTTCATGTTGCGGATGCATCTGCTCGGTATATGTGTGTGTGAATAATGATTTGATTTTTTAGTAGTAGAGGAGAAGTGTGAAGGAGTGCGAAAGAAGAGTGAAAGAGAAGAGTTTATTTTTGTGCTTAACTAGAATTGTAACTAGGCATGAGAAGATGTTATTTCATTAGTTCAGGATTCTCTGGATATAATCTGAATATCTTTGTAAGGCAATGAGCCTTCCCAAGGACTGTAGCCCTTCTTATTTTGTGATTTGAGAAGTGAGCTCTAGGAAATGTGCTTGAATGCATTTGCATTCCCCATTGTAATATTTACACTTACTCCTAAAAGGGTATTATCTCATTGTGGGTAGGTTCCCATAGTGGTTTTTTCCTTAACCAAGTTTTCCATGTCAAAAATCTTGGTGTTATGTGTGTGGTGTTGAATTATGCTCTTATTGTTTATTATCAGATCTAAATTTAAGGTTGAGTTGTGTAGAGTTTGAGAGAAAACTAATTTACCCCACCCCCTGACTCTCAGTTTGCTCCATTATGCCAACAATTGGTATTAGAGATAGATCCTTCAGAAGAAGCTTGACCACTTTAGGAGGTCCAGGATGGAAACCTTTCCTTTTAAGAAGGATAGCCCAAGATTTTATGGAATGAATTACACTCTCTAGAAGAACCAGATGGAATGTCATTTAAGATGCATCAGTGAAGACCATTGGAAGATTAGTAAGAATGTGTATAATGCTCCTATGAATAGTCCTACTACTCTGGATGAGATTAAGGAAGTTGAGTTCAATATTAGAGCTAAGGAAGCATTTTTGAGTTCCTTATGTGATTCTTAGATGACTAAGGTGATGGATTTGCAAACTTCTCATGAGATTTGGAAAAAGATAGGGACTTTGTATGAATGTGACAACCAAGTGAAAGTTGCTAAGTTGCAGAGCTTGAAAGGAAAGTATGAGATGCTGAAGATGGGTGAAGATAAATACATTACCTCCTTTATGTAGAAAGAGAATGGGTTGGTGTTGAATATCAAATGTACTAGTGGAGTATAGGAAGAATCTGAGATTGTTGCTAAGGTGTTAAGATCCTTGCCTTCCACTTACAAGCATAAAGCTGCTACTATTGAAGAGATCTGGACTATGACAGATGTGACAAGAGATATGTTGATTGGTAAGATTTTTTCTTTTGTGTTAAGTGATTTTGGTGAAGCCCCTACTAAATTTGAATCTACATTTAAGGCTACTATATCTGGGAGATAGAAATATGATCTGGGAGAAATTTCTACAAGGGTATCTAGATATGAGAAGAAGATGAGAGAGCTTGAAGAAGAAGAGAGACAACTTCAAGAGATTGAAGTAGTTGTGGCCAATAGATTGCCTAAAGGTGAAGGTAATTATGAAGGGAAATCGCCTTTTAAATATTTGTCATGCACCAAAATAGGACATTTTTCCTCAAGGTGTTCGGAAAGAACTAAGAAGCCATTGAAGCCATATAAGTCTAAATAACAGAAGAAGTGTTATTTTGCTGCTGATGAAGGTGTAACTGATGATAAGTTTGAGAAAGGAAATTCTAGCGATGAGTAGGTGTTCATTGCTATCAAGGAAGATGATCTGGTGACAGCTAATTCTACTAGCTACATTAATGAAGAGAAAGCTTTAGATTCTAAAGTTGAAGGGAAAGATGAATGGGTTTGTTACAAACTAGGGTTGTCGTTGCACCAAAATATCGACCTGTCAATGCCTGATACAACCACTAGACTTATAGAATCCATAAGAGGTTGTTAAATCATGTCACGAAACCCCATTAGGGACACTAGGCAACTGCCAACAATCCCCCTCCTAGTGTCACTCACCACGGCCTACATGATTTGAACCTATGACCAAGCTCTAATACTAGTTGTTACAAGATAGGGTTGTCGTTGCACCAAAATAACAACCTATCAATGCTCGATACAACCACTAGACTTATAGAATCCATGGGAGGCTGTTAAACCATTTCATGAATCCTTGCAAAGGACGTTGGCCCACTACCAATAAGGCTATTAATAGGGGTTGCTCTCATCATATGACAAGTGATAAGAGTAAGTTTGTGAGTATGGAAAAGTATGATGGTGGTATAGTAAGATTTGGAGATGACAAAGATGGTATAATCCATGGTAGAGGTTCTATTTCTCTTGATGGTAAGCATAACACTAATGATGTCTTGTATGTTGAAGGTCTAAAGAATAATATTTTAAGTGTTGAACAGATAGTTGATAAGGGATATGATTTTTAATTCAATAATGACAAATGTAAGATCTTGAGTAGCTCTGGAATAGAGATTGCATCAAGTACAAAAAATAAAGGTGATATCTTTCACTTGAATGGTGGTGGTAAAAGCTGCTTGATTTCTCAAATTGATGAAATTTGTTTATGGCATAGAAGGATGTGTCATGTGAATTTTGACTACATGATTAAGATAAGTTCTACTCAAGAAGTGAGAGATCTGCTTAAGATTGTAAAGCCTACTAATCTGGTATGTAAGGAATGTCAGTTAGGGAAGTAGACAAGAGTTTTTTTCAAAAGCAAACAATATACTTCTAATGAAATATTGTATCTTGTGCATACTGATTTGTGTGGTCCCTCTAGAGTGAGAAGCTTGCAGGCTAATGACTATTTCATGTTGCTGATTGATGACTATTCAAAGATGATGTGGGTTACTTTCTTAAGGGAGAAGTCTAAAGCAATGGACATGTTAAAGATATTCAAAACTGGGGTTGAGGCACAGACTGTTTTGAAGCTGATGTGTTTGAGATCTGATAGAGGTGGCAAATTTACTTCCAGTGAGTTCAATTCTTTTTGTGAAGAGCATGGGTTAAAGAGATAGTTATCTATTCAATAGAATGGGGTTGTGGAGAGGAAGAATGAGACAATTTAGGAAGATTCTAGAACCATTATGATTGAAGGAAATGTTATGCATATCTATTGGAGAGAAGTTGTGAGTACTCCAATATAAACCTTTAACCATGTACATATAAAAGGTGATAGCAGTAAGACTCCTTATGAGTTATGATTTGGTCATGTTTCTATAGTTAGATATTTTAAAATGTTTGGTAGTAAATTCCATATTAAAAGAGATGAAGATCTAGGTAAGTTTGATGCTAGAAGTGTTGAAGGAACTGTGTGGGGGAAAAAGCGAGACTGGGCTAACATGTCCTAATCCTACCTTTTGTCACACATTACGGAATACGAAAGAGCCTAGAGGTATCGCACAATTGGCTACTTCTTTTTGGTGAAAGAGAGAGCCACGGGCTACCTATTAGGGTTTCTATTCCTTTGTTGTAATTGAAAGGTAAGATTATGCAAGTTCAATTCCTAACCCAAAATGCAAGTATGAACTAATAACAAGATTGTAGAATTGAACTTAAACAATGGAAAGCTGCAAACATAAGGACAAGACAAGAATGCAGATGCGTACCCGGAGTCAAAATCTAAGTGAAAATGTTTGGGACGGGGGCGCGGGTGCCACTGTCCTGATTCTGCACCTAAAACTACACCTGAAATTGTCACTTTGCAACCTGGAAAACTGCCGGAACTACCAAAACTTGCTGTATGTCAGGAGGACCAGGGCGCCCAGTGCCCCTGTCCCAGGGACCAGGGTGCCTAGCACCCCTATCCTAGTAGGACCAAGGCACCCCACGCCCCTGTCCTGGTCTTCTGCTCTGAAACTTGGTGTATGGTTCCGTCTCCGTCTGCTTCTTTCGGATCTGTAACTTGCGGCATTGTCTGAATCCCGAAATCTGCACTTATATCTGAAAAGGTGTTTGGGTGGCTATATAGGGTTTTGCCTTAGTCAAACCCCCACTTTGGTGATTTCCACCTCCACGAATAGCCAAGTTGTATTGTAAAAGTAGTGTGTGTGCAAGATCTAAAATGCAAGTAAGCAAACTAGAGCAACCTAGAAAGTAAACCCTAATTGCTTGTAAATGATAATGTAAATGCTCCAAATCAAGATGCCAAGTGATCTAAAGCATGAATGCAAGTGACATAATGAGGCTTATGCAAAGACATGAAAACAACATGAAATCATACCCAACCCCAAGGGAGGGGTACAAGCCAATCTTCAGTCGGTGATCCCTTATTTCTCTTCAATGCCTTCAAAGCCCTAAGTGAATGAATAGATTTGATGAATGCTTGGAGGATGAATGTTGAGAGTTACTGAAGTCTTCAAAGATCTACTCTTTTGCTGCATATGAGGTTCCTCAAAACAAAATTCCGATCCCCTCTAATGAAGAAAGAGAGCTCTTATGTATGAAACCCTAGGTCTTAATTCCAACTTTTGGCCGACCTAGAGATTGAATATCCTGCCAATTTCTTGGGGTTAAGCTTTATTTTATGATTGGATCGCGCTCCTAAAATTTCGAGAAAAATGTCCGGGACCGTGTGCACTCCAGGCGCCATGGTCCCAACAACTTTTCACCAAATTTTCAGGGCCGTCAGATATGATGATTTTAGAGAGAATCCCGAAGTTACAGGTGATTTCGAGATGTTTTGACCCCCGAAATCAAGCCCCCAAGTTCAAAAGAAGGCCTAATTAGGGTTTTTGATTAGATGATGTATTGGAGGAATAAAATGAAAAGGGGCACACTTTAATGAAAGGGCCCACCTTTATGATGTGGAGGATGATGAAATAGGACCTTAGACCTAATTAATTTGATTAATTAAGTGCTAAAGGAGAAATGCAATGCAAAATGCAAACTGCGCCAAGGCGGGTGCTAAACTAGGTGTGAAATTGTACTGCTTTAGCAAGTGCGTACAATTTATGACGCTACAGGAACATTTCTTGGTTATTCTACTAATAGTACTTGGCCTACCGATGTTATAACAAAAGATTGAGGAAGATAGTTGAAAGTGATAATGTGAATTTTGATGAAGGAAATAAGAGACAAATAAGATCTTGTGGATATGACTCATATTATCAAGATATCAATGTAGATAAAGGAAAGTAAGTGCAAACCCAAATCCAAATTTAGATTGCTCTGGAAAAGCCTGAGAATGAAGGAGAAGCAAGTGCTAGTGCAGAAGAAAGAGGTTGAGAGTTTGAAAATAAGGAAAATCCTAAGACTCCGAGGTATGTAAGGATAAATCATTCAGAGAATCAAAACATAGGAGATAAGAATAGAGGAGTCATGACTTGGAGAAAAATTCTTGAAGAGTATTGCTTGATTTCTAACATTGAACCTAAAGATGTTGGTGAAGCTTGTAAAGATGAAAATTGGGTTAAAGCAATGGAGAATGGAATGAGATTGAGAGAAATAATACATGGATATTTGTTCCCAGACCTCAGGATAAAAATGTAATTGGAACTAAATGGGTGTTCTAGAATAAATTGAATGAGAAAGGTGAAGTTGTTAGGAATAAAGCAAGACTTGTTTGTAAGGGTTATTCTCTTATGGAAGGTATTGATTTTGAGGAGAGTTTTGCTCTAGTAGCTAGAATTGAAGTTTTTAGATTATTTATTGCTTATGTTGCTTACAAAGATTTCAAAGTGTACCAAATTGATGTCAAGACATCTTTTCTTAATAGTGAGTTGGAAGAAGTCTACATTGAGCAACGAGATGGTTTTCAGTTGATATATCAGAAAGATATTGTTTGCAAGTTGAAGAAAGAACTATATGGATTGAAACAAGCTCCAAGAGTTTGGTATGCTAGATTTGATAAGTATTTGATGAAGATTGAATTCAATAAAGGTACTGTTGATAGTAATTTATACTATAATATTGATAATGATAACATCTTGATTGTTGAATTATTTGGTGATGATATTTATTTTGGTTGAAATGATGGTTTGTGCAAGAGGTTTGTTGATGACATGTAGAATGAGTTTGAGATGTCTATGAATGGTGAGATAAAAAAAAATTTGGGATTGCAATTACTCAGTTGGATAAAGGTATTTTCATATCTCAGTCTAAGTATTTGAAGGAATTGTTGAGTAAATTTGGTTTGGATGATGCAAAGCCTATTGGTACACCTATGGTGACCAGATGTAATTTGACAAAGGATGATGATTCTCCAAAAGAAAATCAGACTAGATACAAATATGTGATTGGTGGTTTCTTTTATTTGACTCAAAATAGACCAAATATTATGAATGTTGTTTGTCTTGTTGCTAGATTTCAAGCCAATCCTAAGGAATCTCATGTAGTTACTATGAAAAAAATATCAGATATTTGAAATGGATGGTTGACTTTAGGTTATGGTATGCTAAAGATGATGATTTTACTTTGAGTTCTTTTATTGATGTTGATTGGGCAGGTGATGTTGATGACAAAAAGAGTACTAGTTGTGGTGCATTTTTCTTGGGTAAGATATTGATTTCATGGATGAGTAAGAAGCAAAATGCTATATCTTTGTCTACTACAAAAGTTGAATACATTGTTGCTGCTAGAAATTGTACTAGGTAATTTGGATGAAGCAGATGTTGAAGGATATCATAGTTATTTTTTATGACCCTATAGTTATATACTATGATAATTCAAGTGCTATAAACATTTCTAAGAATCCAGTGTTGCATTAAAAGAATAAGCATATACCAATCAAGTTTTATTTCTTGAGAGAAGGTGAATGAGAAGGAGGTAAAATTGGAGTATGTATCTACAAAGGAACAAATTGTGATATCTTCATGAAGACTTTGCCTAAGGATACTTTTGAATATCTCAAAGAGAAACTAGGGGTGATTTTCCCTCCTGATGAGAACTAATATGCATGGAGCTGCATCACTTCGGTAGACTTCACGTAGATATCTTGTTCTCCAGATTGATGAGTGAAGCTACTACTTAGGGGGAGGAGTAGTCAGTGATGTGGTTCAGTGGTTTAGATTTGGTTGTTTTTCCAAAGGGGGAGGGATTATCTTGTAATAAGGAAAGAATAATGATTTGTATGTACCTTTTGCATTGATGTCAAAGTGAAAGAGAAGCATGTGAAAAAGCCTATGGGGGAGAGAAGCATGAGAAAATATTCTATATCCTATGTTGATCTTAGGGGGAGATTGTTGAGAGTTATGGGATATTATTGAGTATTAATTTCTTTCTTTGCATTGATTGTTTTTCACATCCATATGTTTCCATCAATGCCAAAAGGGGGAGATTGTTGGATATTACTGAGAAGTTTGCTAGAATGATGTGTTGTCATTGATGTCAACATATCCTTCTATGTCTAAAACTCAACCATCACTTTAATATTATTCCACCAATCACTTTTGCTAAGGACAGAAATGGGAGAGCTTGGAGGAGTAGGAAGCGGCAATGGGAGAATTCAAAATTCAAATTCTCTGCAAGGCGGGAACTCTGGTTCCAATGGTGGGAGTGGCCAGAACAATGTAGTTGGCCCCATAGGAGAGAAGGATAAGCCTCTGGACATTCTAGAGGCTATTGACATCCCACAGACTGGTGGTACTCTGCCAGAGAAGAAAGAGGGTTCCTCTAGGCTTTTGGGGGAGGGGTCCAATGGGGGGCCCATCCCACGTGATGAGTCCCTGGAGAGAGGAAAAGAAACAAAAAAATGGTCTTCCCTTTTTGGAACTAAACCATCTAGTAAATCCTCTTTACCTCCTATCAAGAATATTTCTGATCCTTTTGGTGGAAAGTTTGTTGTCTCTATTCCTGATTTGGTTCTGGATCATAATATAAATAGTATGTCAAATTCCTTGGTAGGCAAATTTATGGGTTTGCATCCTAATATTGAAGTTGTTAGGGCTTATGTCAAATGAAAATGGGCCCTGAAGGGTAATGTTGAAATCTCAACTTTACCTAAAGGCCTCATGTCTTTTACTTTTTCATGTGAAGAAGATAAATTAAGGATACTGTGTGGGAGTTCCTGGATGGTAGGAAAGACAACTTTGGTTCTTCGAAATGGCATCCAAATTTGAACATGAATGACTCTCTTTTGGCACAAGTCCTAGTATGGGTAAAGCTACCAGGTTTGCCTCTTGAATATTGGGTAGAAAGCATCTTCTCAGGAATTGCAAACCCCTTTGGTGAACTCCTCTCTATAGACCTAGTCATAGCTTCAAAAAGGAGACTCACTCATGCTAGGTTTTGTGTAGGGATAGCCCATGATGCAGATATGTCAAAACAGAGAGATCTAGTGTCAAAGTTGGGAACATGGAAACAAAAAATTGAATATGAATCTATCCCCCTTGCCTGCTTCCATTGTAAAAAAATAGGTCACTAGTCAAAATCCTATCCAATCAAGCCAAAAGTAGAATTCAAGCAGTCTAAACCCCAGATTGAAAATCAAAAGGTTCCAGAAAAAATGGTATGGCAAGTTAAAAACTCAGAGAACAATTAAGCAAACTATAATCGCTCTGATCCATTAGGGGAGAATAAGGAAGTGTCCTCAACTTCTATCTCTAGCCCTTCAACCCAGGAAGTATTGAGAAATGAGTCAACCAAAGTCAACACCTCTGTTACAACTTGAATAGAGGAACTGAAAGATCAGACTGAATCTTCAAATGACATAGCTGAAGTGGTAGCTGACACTTATGCGGGAAAGGAACTGCAAGAGAAAGATGACCAACCTGAGGAAGGGGAGCTCCCTGGCTCCTAAGAAGAAAAGACTAACTCTTCACTGCTCATTACAGTTCTGAAATACAAGAAGCCCAAAAATGTGCAATACTGGGTATGAACCTTTTGGACTCAGACCAGAGATCAAAAATAGTAAACAGTAATTTTTGCTTCCAGAATCCCTAACTGGGTACTAAGATGAAATTTCCAAAATCCTCAGTAACCTGAAAGTGGCTCCTGAGATAGATGTTGAGTGGAAAATACCAAAATACAGGAACAAGAAAGGAACCACTCCCTCGGCTTCTCATCTAAGGAAATCCAACAGAATAGCTCAAGTTGATGTTGGGTATATCTCCTCTTCCCTAGGTTGAACCTCTAACCATAAAGTCAGAGACAAGGAGGCCAGTAAGAATATTGCAAATGGGACCCAGAAGACTCTTAAGGAGTTAGGAATTGGTAAGTAACTATGAAGATTATCTGTTGGAATATTAGGGGACTCAATAATCCTCATAAACATGACATCATTAAGAATATGATAAGGGATAGTAAACTTGATGTTTTTATACTTCAAGAAACCAAAATGAGTAGAGAAAAAGTTGAATCTTAAAAGTTTTTCAAAAATAGTAATGTCAGTGGTGGTAGTTGGGAAGGTGCTTCAGGAGGCATAGCTACAATTTGGAACCTTACTACTGTCAAAGGCCATGTTCTTATTCAGGAAAATAATTTCTCTTGTATTAAATTTGAGCATTTAAAAGATGGTACTTCATGGGTCCTCACTAACATTTATGCTCCCAATACTTTGAAGGCTAGAAATTACTTCTGAAAAAAACTTATAGAAGCTAGGGACAGCTTCAAAAATCTTAGCTGGCTGGTCGTGGGAGACTTCAATACTCCTTTGAGAGAGGAGGAATAATTTAGAGGAAGCCCCTCTCAGCTGGAAAGTAGGTTGGCCCTTATGGACTTTATTAATACACAGGCTCTCAATGATGTGGAAATACAGGGATGCAATTACACTTGGACTAGCAGGAGAATTGGTAATGATCTTATCCAAGTTCGTCTTGATAGGACTCTCATCTCTGATGACTGGTACAATCATTATTTATGTTCTCTATCAGCCCACATTTGGGTTGGGTTAGATAACTTTCCTATCACCTTCATTGTTGACTCAATTAATAGAAGGAGACACTTCCCCTTCAGATTTGAAAAAATGTGGACCCTTCACCCAGATATCAAAAGTAATATTCAGAAATGGTGGTGTATCCAAGTTGAGGGAACTATTATGTATAGAGTTGTTAAGAAGCTTAAAAGTGTAAAGGATAACATAAGACTCTGGAATAAATCCATCTTTGAGAATATCTTTGAGGCTAAAGGTAAAGTCCAAGAAGACCTTAAAAAAATATAGGCCCAAATTTAGAAGAATGGTTTCAGTACTGTGTCCATTGCTGATGAAAATAAGACTCTTAAAAAATACCATGATATCATTGCTAAAGAGGAAACTTTCTGGAAGCAGAGATCAAGATGCATTTGGCTTAAGGAAGGAGATAAGAATACAAGATTCTTTCATATGTCAACGATCAAGCATAAAGCAGCTAATAGGATAACCAAACTAATTGTGGATAATGGGGAGTTGGTCAAGGAGGAAGAAATAAGGAACAAAACTAAAAGGTATTGTAATACCTAAAAATGGTCATCTAAACCATGGGCCCCTAATCTCGACAACGTCACTAAGGTCCTAATCAAAGGCAATTAAATCAATCTCGAGCACACAATTAATTCTTTAAACATTAAATGTCTCATTGGCAAAATTAATCAACCAATATTAATTAAATATTTATATTTAATTAATTAAATCATTCCAAGAAAATCATTTTTAAACAATTATCTTATTTATTTTATTAAATATCTTTTACATATTTAATTAAATAAATCAATTTTCCATCAAATCAAGAAAGAGGAATTAATTTCAATTAAATAAATCAATTGAGCACAAATCTTCAAAAATGGAAATAAAAAAAAAAAGGAATTAATTGACCAAAAAAAGAATTAAAATTTTGAGAAAAGAAATCAATTGGAGATAATCTTGAAAAACAAATTAAAAATTGATGAATAATCTCAAAGAAATCAATTAAAACAATTAAATATTAAAATTGAATGAAATAGAGAATAAATCAATTTTTTCTTGATTTAATCTTAATTTTAGTTCAATTTCCTTTAAAATTGAGAAAAGCATCCAATCACATCAATTCACCTAGATTGTGCTTCCTCTTGGAAAATCTTGACCGCTCATCATCATTTGATCTCAGTTGCTGGTTTATTTCTGAATTTTCTATAAATTCAGGCTCATCTCTCATTCAAAGGAGGCTGGAGAATATATTGTTATTATACTGTTTTTGATCTAGACTCATTGATATATTGCATATTAATTATTTTATATTGATTAAATCATTTATCTTAATATTGCAAAAATCTCGTTAGATTAATATTGCATTCATCTAGCATTAATATCATGGTCATATAGATAAAATCCTTCATCTTGATGTTGTCTAGTCACCGGTATTACTTATGATCTGAGAGCAATCATATACTCACATCTTTTAGAAGGCAATGGGTCGATTTGTTATGGTTTTATTATTCATTGATTATATCTATCTAACCATGCATGTAATGACTTAATTGAAGTGTCGTGTATTGCAGATATAGATACAGGTCCACTTTTCACACACACATTTATGGCACCCACCGTGGGGCAGAAAACTACTTTTTCGACCTCAAAATCATTTTTTTTATCCTGCAGCTTTCATCCGTACAGCCTCTGTGAAATATCGTACGAGCAGTTTCATTGCATCGTATGACATTATATTGACGCCTGTAGTTTATTGTATGAAACAAGATCATATCCTTTAAATTGTTGTACGAATCGGAATATGGAGTCGTACGACATACCAATTTTCTTATAGTTTGTCATTTTATGTTGATTCCTAACTCGTATGACATGCTGCTTATGCTATCTTTTTGTCATTCTATGCTGGTTTCTAAATCATACGATAAAACTATTATGTCGTTCTATTTTATGAATACTGTCTTACGATTCTGTTTTCTGATAGATTAAAAACATATTACTTTTCAAGATTTTTGCTTAAATTTTGATGATGCTAACGCTGACCTTGGATTGTCCTCTATCTACCTGAGATTTCTATAGCCTGACCAATTTCTTGCAGGATGCTTGTCAAAGAATGAAAACAATATGACTATTGATGCATTGTTTTTGTAGGTTGCCTAAAGAGAATCAACCAAAAATCGTGTATTCTTTAAATTTATTTTTTAGGCACTTAAATTGCTATCTGGTTAAAGAAAAAATCTGTCTTTCATGTTTTCAGAAAAATCTAAGAGGTAGGAGAGTATGCTCTTGTCTTTTATAGACAATCGGAAATCTAGACCTTTGAAGCTTTTTTCTAAATTTTGAGATTTGTGTACCTTTAGCGGGCCTGTCACATTAGGAAAAAGTAATCACCCTGTGAGAATGACCCCAGTGAGTACAGCTAAACCTGAGCATTCCAACTCACTATAGTAAATAGGTCTCTGATGATTAAAGTCTCAGAGGATGGGATTATTTGAGTTTTCTCTTTGAGATCTCTCATATCGAGCATTTTGTAGGACCTCACAACCTCAATCAAGTTTACGTGACTACAGCTTGTTTTGGTACCTTGTCGGGCTATAGGCCTCAATCATGCTTGTGTGAATTTAAGGGGTAATTTCAAATGAAATTATTTATTAAGAATTATAAAATAGAAGCTACTGGATTCACCTCCTAAAGGTTGATAATCTTTATGCAATAGAGATAGTAACTCTCCCAAGACACTTGCCATATCGTGCCTCCATTAGCGTTTGGAGTCGGCTAATATGGCATTGAGAATCCATTGTGTGAGACTCAGTGGCCATATTCTGATTAGCTATTGGGTGTGTACCTAAGTCAGCAAGAAAAGGTTTTCTTCTCTAAGCCAACTTCCATACGGTTAGCATGCTGAGCTTGAAATATTACATATCTTGCGTGTTTTCTGTGTTTTCATCCCTGCAATTAAAAAAAATGAAATATTGAAACTAGAGAAAACAAATCAAACAACTCAGTGATAAACTCTGTCTATGTCAAAACTAGCCTATCCTAGTCAAAAATCAGTCCATTTCAGAATTGATCATACTCAATTGTCATACTTAGCCATTGAAAAACTCAGAATTTTTAGTCTCTGCTCTGTGAACAGTCGTACGAGTCTATTGAATTGTCGTCCTACACCATATCCTATGTTGTATGAGTATACTAAATTGTCATCCTGAGTCCAATCTTGTGTTGTATGAAACCAAACAGTCTGTCGTTTAAGCTAAATTCTGTGTCGTACGAAACATAACTAAATAGAATCATTTGTTATACGAAACAAAATTGTTGTCGTCCTAAACTTGTTGAACTGTCATACAGTCTTAAAAATTATGTTGTATGAGTCTTTGATTTTGCCAATCCAGAACAGTTAAACCTGTCCAAAATAGTCTACAGCAAGCCTAAAACTGGTTATCATCATCATAAGCATAAACAACCTTGATAGTGTACCTCTGCAGTTGCATTGCACGATTTTGTCAATCATTTCTCAGCTAGTTCAAACAAACATTTTATCAAACCTAAGTCAACTTGGATAACATCTTACACAGGATAGATCATTCCTAAAACTAGACCAGATCTTAAGTTACTTCTCTTAATTACTACGTTAAACAAACTACTAGCTACAATTTGATCTTGACTTCTACAACACATCTCGCTCTTGGTCCTGTCAGTTACAAAATGCCTGTTCAAACCAGAAATTATCGCAACAAAAAGGACAAAGAAAAAGAAACACCCTTTGTGTCAAAAGACAATCCAATACTTTGTGGAAAACCCCTTTTACAATAAACTATCCTCATCACAGATACCATTTTACGACATACCAATCTTTGGTCAGCCCCTATCTCCCACCATGTTTGGGGAAAGACAAGAAAGAGAAGCTAATAAACAAAATACTCATGATGACTTCAGTAATCATGCCACTAACAACAATTCATCAACTAAATCTGAGATTCCTGAACCTCTTGAAGACAAAGTACATAGATGTTAGAATAATAAAGAATTCCGGAAAATGATGAAGGTCATCATGGCTAGGGAAAAAGAAGACTATTTCCTAGAATTAGCAAAACAAGGTGCCAAACTCCCTACTGGTTATAATGTGGAGGCCCTCATTGCTAAATAGGAAGAGACACCATGGGGAAAAATGAGCAAACAAATGCAAGCATTACAAACTGCAATCACAAGAATAGAAAACAAAGATAAAATGCCAAAACAATATTCTCTGGACACAATATGTCCATTCCCATTTGACAAAAACCTCTACATGTCTCCATTTCCTTTATGAATTGAGATCCCAAAATTTGATAAATACGATGGTACCTTAGACCCTCAAGATCATGTCAGAGAGTTTTGTGCCACTTGTATGGAGTTTATGCAAGATCAAACATACCTCATGCACCTTTTCCTAAGGAGTTTAGGGGGTCAAGAAATGTAATGGTTCGCAAGCCTACCCAAAGGAATAAAAATGTTTGAAGAACTAATCCAGCTATTTTTACAACAATACTCATACAACATTCATCACCTAGTCACTATGATAGAGCTTTGCAATACTAGACAAAAGACAGGAGAACCCTTTCTCACTTTCCTCCAACAATGGAGAAAGATGTTCTCTAGATATTCACGGACTATCCCAGATCTTGAGAAAATGGATATCTTTGTCAACAATTTAGTCCCTGAATTGAAATACAGTGTCCAGATGCAAGTAAACCCTTCATTCAACAAAATGGTAGATAACACCCTCAGAATGGAAGACGTGCTTATCAAAAAGGGAGATATATCACTTTGGAAAGAAACATCGCAAGGTTCTAGCTCTAAAGAAAAGAGTAAATACTGGAAATATGGCAAAGACAACAACAAGAATGCCATTAGTGATGGAGTGGTAGATACTATCCAAGCAAAAACAAAATCCATAATATTTAACTTGGCTAGTGGCACACAAACACTCAAGGCAGCTGAAACTACAATAGAGAATCCCCCAAAGAAAACAACAGAGTGGTTTAAAGACAAACCTTGGGTCTCAAAGCCTAAGCATGAGTTTACTCCTCTAGATGAGTCATATGAATCAACTTTTAAAACTTTATTGGCAAATAATCTGATAATATTGCCAGACAATTCTAGACCATATGAGCTAGAAATTAGACCCAAATGGTGGAGAGAAAACGAATACTGTGACTACCATCGGAACAAGGGACATAACATAAACCACTTCATGAAACTCTGACATGAAATCCAAGATCTCATTGATGCAGGCAAGATCATTGTTGGAAATCATGCAACTAATGTTGATCATAAGGCCTTTAAAGATCCCTTACCCACTTATGAACAGGGAGATTCCTCAAAATCCAAGGGAGGAGCTAGAGTCAATTATACTTACACTAACAATGATAATGTGATCAATATGATTGAATATACTCAAGCTGAATATTGCAATGTGATCATAGTCCCATACCACCAAAATCAAGCACAAGCTGCTAATGCTATGACTCGTGCTCAAAGGAAGATTTCTCTCCCAGGAGCTAGTCCCCCAACTTTTGATCAAATGACATCAAAACTACCAAATAGACAAACAGACACAATCATGGCTAAATCGAAACAACCAGCTTCATCATCTTCTCCTGGTTATAGTATTGTTGAACAATTGAAGAGAACCAATGCTCAAATCTCCATTTTAGAACTACTTAAGATATATTCTGCTCATAAAGAGGTCCTAGACAAGGCTCTACTTACCACCAATGTCCCTAAAGATTTGGACGTAGATCGGTTTCAATCTATGGTAGGTCACCTAACCTCACCCCATTATCTCACATTCTCTAAAGAAGATGATAATTCACTGAGTCACCCACATAACCAACCATTACACATTGAAGCCATGATTCATAAACACTGTGTTAAATGTGTTTTGATAGATGGAGGCATTGGGTTGAATATTTGTATCTACAATCTATTAACACAGCTGGGATTTTCTGAGAATGTCATTGATCCAACAAAGAAGATAACAATCAAGGCTTATGATGAAGAGGAAATAACTTATAAGGGACTGGTATCATTACCAATCAGAGTAGGACCTATGGAAAGAGATGTCATTTTTCAAGTCCTGGATCTTCATCTTTCATACAACATCTTACGGGGTAGGCCATGGATTCATGAAATGAAAGCAGTACCATCTACATATCATCAATGTCTAAAATTTCCCTATAATGGAATAGAAGTCAGTATTTCGGCCGATACAATCTATACCTGCAATGCATTAACACAGGGTGCTGATGCTTTTGTTCCTAATAATAGAGCAACTTCTGCAGCTAAAAGTTTGGAATCTTTGCTGAAAGATTTGGAAAAGAAACTGAGAATCACAAATACTGGCATGGATGGTTACAAGATAGAGCCTATACTCTCACTAACATCTCTTCCTCCATCATGAAGACAGTTGAGAAAACCATCAGAGGGTATGAGGCCACAAACTTCAACTCCAAAAGTCATTCATGATGGCACCTTTATACAATCCTCTACTTCTCTTGTAGGTGAAATAGAAGGGGATGATATCCTTAAATCTCTCTTCAAAGAAGATAGTGCAGATAAAGAAATACGACATTGTGAGATTTCTCCAACACAATATGGTCCAGGCTATAAGATGCTTTGACGCATGGGATATTCAGGTACTAGTCCTCTTGGCAAATGTCAAAAAGGTATTGTTGAACCTATTCAATTACAAACTTAGTCTGCCAATGATAAAGATGGACTGGGATATGATCCAAGAAAGTCAACAGATCAGAAGCACACATCTTACCATCAACGTAAATGGAAGAAAAAGGTACTACCTTTAACAACACAAGAAATTGATACTCAACAAACTCAGGAGAAATGTGACGGTGAACAAAAAGAATTTCCCACCCAGAGAGAGGAAATAGATGGTAATCAAGTTCTAGTTATATCAGCTATAATATCATAGGAAGTAGAAGTCCCAGAGGATATGAGAGATGAAGTATACATAATCATAGAATTGTTTGCACCACTAAACATTCCGGTAACATATCCTGGTAGACAACAGGTAGATGATTTAGAAACTGATTCAAATGAGTATGAATGGGGTCCTGACCATATCTCAAATATATCTACTATAGACACCCTTGAAGAATCCAAAGTTATTATAGATGACACAGAAGAACTGATATGCCTAAGAATGCAAAAGGAAATAGAAGAAATCAAACTAAAAAGACAAGAAGACTATGAACGACAGCTGAAGAAAAAAAAGATACAAGCAATTTCTTCATCTACCAACCCTCCTAATGAGATAAGACAAATCAGGTATGGAACTACACAAGAAGAACTAGAAGCTACTGAAAAAGAATCAGTCATCAGCTCAGAAGAAGCTGAATGGAACAGACGACAGGGATTAACATAACCGTCAAAGTCATGTCCACAAGTGTGTCAAATGCAAGCAATCAATGAACAAAATCATGAAGGAACTTGCAGCATCAAGGATGTGGGTGTTGATATTATATGTGCCTTCACTAAACCACTTAAATATGAGTCACCAAATCTATCCTATGACTCTGATGACTCAGACATGAGCTCTATCTATGACAACAACTATTCAACAACGTCATGAAAGATGAGATACTGTCTACTGTTATACCACGGTATGTAGCCTAGTTTGAAGTAGGTAACGACACTAAAAGTAGGTCAGTTGAATTAGGTCCAATACATACTAACATGAATGATGATAATCATGTCGTAACTCTTCCTGGTCTCGAGACACATACGCAAGGTAGTCTTCTGGAACTCGACTGGTCGGTCGGAAACAATGATGATAGTACCATGAACTCCCTTGAGCCTATTCCAACCTTATCCTTAATGCATCCAAAACTGATTGATTGCACCCTTTATAACCAACCCTTGAATGTACCTACTTTTTCCAGTGACTATACACTAGCCTACTATCTCAATGTAGTTGAACCCATGTACTCCCACCAACGAATAGAATGAAAACATGACTGAAGCAGATATCAAGTATCTTATTCGCAAAAACAAGAAAAATAAAAATAAAACATCTGATGGCGAAAACCACATTGTGGCAATGTCAGACTCTAAAAAAGAGAAAATAAAGGATGAACCTATAGATAGGAATTTGGAATTCATCAAAGCAATAGATATTAGACTAGCTCAACCACAAAAGCTAAATTGCAATGATAAGAAATCCTAAAAACATTCAATAGAGATATGAAGACAAGGTAATCAAACCAAATGAAAACCATTACAAACATGAATATCTCCTCAATAATTCTCCATTGTCCTTCTTTCTCCTTCAAATTACTTTGTTTGTGGATCTCACCTACAAGTGCAAAATCATAGTATGAAAGCAAGATGAAATGACAGCATAAGGATACTAGAAGCATGATTGATCTTTTTTCGATTGAAGAAAATCATCCAATTTATAGACAAATTGCAGAGATGACAAGATTAGCATGAAGAGACTTGAAAGGAAATTTCAAATCAAGGATGACAAATATGACAAATTATGACAAGATTGACATGCAAGATTGATTGATTGACAAATTATGACAAAATTGACAAGATTTCTATGCAAAATTGATTGATTGACAAATTATGACAAAATTGACAAGATTAAAATGTCATTCCCATGAAATTAGGGAAGAGAGAAAATAGCCTCCATGATTGCAACAAATGGAAGCATAAACATAGGAGGAAATTAGGGGATGAATTTAGAGGAAATATTAGAAAAATTGAAGAAAATAGGAGAAAAAGAAATTAGGAATTAGGAGAAATTAGTAGATTGGAAAATTGAGAAAAAATATGAAATAGAAATTAGGTGAATTAATTAATAGGTTTTCATCCATTAATTAATTCATGAAAAGACCTAGGACTAAATAAATAGATTTATTTAACCCACCAAGAAGAAGAAAAAGGATTTAATGATCAAATCATAAAACCCTAGAAATAAGAGGACAAAGAATTAGGTCAAGACAACAAAGAATTAATGTCGATTCGATCATGATTTTGATTGCCAAAGGACCAATGCTAATAAACGATTGAGATTGGTTGACAAATTTACCAAGATTGACAAAGAGATCAAATTGATAGGCGCCAATTGACGAGGAACAATGACTAATTGATCCAAATTGACACAATTGAAAAGGACAACGATTGATGATGATTCGATTGCAAAATGACAAGATTGACAAGTTGATAAGGATCAATGACAAATCGATCGCAAAATGACGAGATTAACAAGAGGAAAAGGATCGATGACGAATCGATGGCAAGATGACAAGATTGAAAAGAGGACAAAACCCTAATTCCATCATCATTTAGGATTGACGATGTCTAAAATGATGATAAATGAGCACGCACATTAATGCGACATGATAAGATCGACCAAAATCATAACTGAAGATTGTTATCGACAAGACCAAATTTGAAAGTGAGAAAAATGAGGAATTCAGAAGAAAGACTCGATGTTTGCAAATGATAAAGACCAAGTGCGCAACATAGAAGAAATATTAATGCGACGCAAAAACCCTAAAATAAGGCAATGCGCAAATGTTAAAGTATGACTCCGCAAGCGTTGACCATTTTTAGACGTCTACATTTTGCCCCTCTTTGAGACAATGCAATTCTAAGTGTTGTTTCAAAGAACAATAATGAAAATGCCTCAGACAATAACGATGACATATGCATGCCCCCTTGAGGAATTGGCCGGAAATATCTAGAAAAGAGGCCAATTTGTCAATAAGAATAATAGAAAATGATAGGTTCGAACAGATAAAAAATCAGAGGTCAGATACACAAAGGACAAGCAGTGGAAGGTGCAAAAGACTATGACTAGCATAAGATGGAGAGGATGCACGTCCATCTAGGTACTGACAAAGAGCTATAAATGAGACAAGGAGAAGGAAAAGGGCTCATTTGCACTAGCAAAAGTGGAGGAATTGTTGCTCTGGAAAAGGACCCTTGCATAGAGATGGCGAACATTCCAATGGCAGATCATCTCCGGGAATGTGTATACACCTACAGACGATTGGACGATGTGGGAGTAGCGATATGTATCTCAAAAACCCATATTGTCAATTTCATGAATTTTGCTTGATTGCGGGACATTGTGGGGCCCACAAGGAATGGAAAAATGGACATCTGCACCTATATGGGTGCATTCTATGCCTGTGTAAGGATGTTCTGTGCCTGTGGAGGGTACATAGGCACAGCTTGATGCTACACAGCCATAGGATAGGGTACAGAGGCACAGTTGTGCACTTAGGACCCTAATTTGACCGAAAACAGTGCGCAAATGATCCCGAAAAGAGGGATAAGGGTAGAATAAGTCAAAATAGATAAGAAACACCCTGATTGGTGCATGAAACAAGAAAATGCAGCCCTTAGGAGAAAACCCTAAAATTGACAAAGTGTGCCCCAATTGTGATGCAGAGTCGACAGTATCCATTGATTACACGGGAGAACAGACCCGACTGCTTCATGTTGCGACATAGACTGAGGAGCACGGACAAAGATACATTAGCAGGACTTGGATTATACTATATTACATTCATGCCTAAGATTAGGGCAAACACAGGACTACTAACCACATTGGCAGAGCAATGGCATTCAGAGACTTCCTCTTTCCATCTGCCGACTAGAGAGGCGACTGTGACATTAGAGGACGTGTGGCATATCCTCCGCATTCTAATTCATAGGGAGATGGTGGTGTATGACCAAGCGACAAGGAGAGATGCTTTGTGCAGATTATTTGAGTGTGATGCAGATGACCTTGATATCGTAGAGAGGGAGATTGGCTGGGAGACCATGGCAGCAGAGTATGATCAGTGTTATGTAGTGATAGCAATGGTTATAGCATGCCTATTAGTAGGTGATAGATGAGGACATGGATTCCCTATTGGATGGGGAAGAGTGCTAGAGTGGATGGTGATAGAGGGAACTATATATGCATGGGGACCATGTGTGCTTGCTATGCTATATTTTCAGTTGCATCAGATAGCATATCAGAGGGTGCAGACTTTGAGCTGTGGGGTCACACTGTTATAGATATGGGCATTTGAGCACATAGCCATATGTCAACCGATTGCAGAGAGATAGGTAGTACCACATCGACCATATGTGTACTGCTATGGGGGAGCACTAAGATAGGGTCCTTTTAGATACATATTGTATTGGCGACATGAGCTAGACAGATTGAGAGAGTTTACATGGAGGCCATATCAGGAATGCCCTGGATGGTCAGATGATTGTGATGAGCTATCCTATTGCAAATAGGAGAGATACTTGATTGGGCAACCAGTGAACCACTAGAGAGTGATTGAGATGTACCTGCCAGAGAGAGTCAGATGATAGTTTGGAGAGAGGCAGGATGTATCGATAGGGACTGCACACTTTGCATGATCTCACAAAGAGACGAGTCAGAGGGGGAGGATGATTGAGCCACACATAGCATATGTCAACTTCACACAGCTACAATAGAGACAGTGGGATTGGAGATCAGATGTGGTGGATACCAGGATGACAGAGGAGTATGAGCGATGGTTTGCATGATGACGGTCTATGCCATTGATAGATCCTAATATTCTGGTACCTAGGAGACAGGAGGACTTCCCACTCACTGGAGAGGAGGGAGATGATGAGGATAGAGATGAGGATGAGGGAGATGATGAGGATGAGGAGGATGATGAGGATGGAGGTGATGAGGATGGAGGGGATGATGAGGATGGAGATGATGATGAGGAGGATGAGCCAGATCCAGCTGATCAGGAGTCATTGTAGGATATACCCATAGAGCCAGAGACAGCTAGCATAGAGGAAATGGAGATATGTAGGGCCACCATAGCGAGTCAGCATGATCACATTATGACATTAGAGAGATAGAATGCTATCTTGAGGATAGAGTAGGATCAGTTCAGAGCAAAGATAGCTAGACTGACAGCGGCATGAGATACAATGATAGCCCAAGCATAGCAAGTAGAGTAGAGAGTGACCGAGTATATTGGGTCGATTAAGGATGCCAATGCACGTGAGATGGCACAGATGTTGGTAGAGACCACATATGAGATACACCATTGGAGGACACTATATGAGAGTGCAATTCCACTAGAGTAGAGAGCAGCATCATATTGGTCATGGTCGAGGACAGAGAGCAGGCCACATTCTCAGAGGTCAGTGAGCAACATGGGGGTGAGTGGACCTAGGAGACCACCATAGCTAGGACCCGGGGTAGGAGGGACATCATCCTTGAGACATGGAAGGGATGAGGAGGATAGAGGGAGAACCCAGTGACAGAGGCACATGCTCCTTATGACAAAGACATATGTAGTGTGACATTATGTACACAGTCTGCGGGCCATACTTAGGATAGACAGTCCAATTTTGTACTCCGATATTGTTTTGATATATGATATGGTATGCAGCTATATGATGGGATGCAATGTGTTATGGCTTATGTTTATGTTCCATGTATGGATGTCTTATGCACTATCTATGTACTATCTTTGGAACATGTATGAATGGTGTTTAAGTTTTTGGGTGCATTTATAAGATGAAATGGATAAAATGTTGTGTATGGACTTGATATAATGCAAATGTACTAATCAATGAATGCAGGATGCAGCTTATGTTTTTGGAGATCGGAGAACTAGACTAAAATGACTTCCCAAACTGATGGAAGAAATGTTAGTAAGAAGAAATTAGACAGAGGACAGTTAGAGATGAAGAAAAACTTTCTTTCACCAATGCACAGAAGTAGGTGAGAACCTTTATTTAATGTAGCAAAGCGGATGCAGAGCATCATGGCATTGAAGGCCAGAACTGAAACACAACCTCTATTGCAAAAGATAGACACATCACACACAAGGAATGAGTGAATCATCCTAGGGTGCATACATCAAGGGTCAAGGTATGTGCGGCGTTCATAGAGTGAACGTACTTATCACAGACACCCAATGATATAGTTGCCCCAGTTTGTGACAAACATTCCACAAATAGCAAACAAGGAAAGGGACCATGAACCATCCCGGTCACTCTAAATCACTCAGTGACATCCTTGAGAAACATAGGAACATGATCAAAACCAAAGATAAATCAGTAAAAAGATAAGATGCACAAATTTGACCAAGTCAAACAAACAGTCTGATCGCCATTGTCAAAGGTGGAAAACAAGAATGATCATGCTGTCTGGTTTCAGGGAATACGGTACCTCGTCTAAGATAGGATATAGTCTGGTTTCGAGTATACCACACCTTGTATAAGACCCATGATAATAATGACAAGGAAAAATGATATTGATGTTGATTGATTGATATGACAATTTTGATCAGTTTGCATGTCTGGTTTGATTGAAAAGTTCATCTGTTAATGCGTGATTTCAGTAAAGCATAGTGTTGTAACATGTTATCTATTTGTTGTCTACACAAATGTTTGATCGATTGTCATTAGATGTATGCTCAGTGATCTATCTATGCACAGAGGGTACCATTTATTGACAAAAATGCAAAATGCCAAAGAAATTGTTTTTGGATTTTGATGTTTTGAAAAAAAAAATTGTTCATTTTTCAAGACTTTATTTGACTTTTTAGGGATTTTTTCAGGACATTATTTGATTTTTAGGGATTTTTTCAGGACATTATTTGATTTTTAGGGATTGTTTCAGTACATTTATCAATCTTTTTAGTATTTGTTTTTTTCTTAGGACTTTATTTGATTTTTAGGGATTTTTTCAGAACATTTTTCAATTTTTTTAGTATTTGTTTTTTTCTTAGGACTTTATTTGATTTTTAGGGATTTTTTTAGGACATTATTTGATTTTTAGGGATTTTTATGATTTTGCCCCCAGTGTCTAGCAAGGAAAGGAATATGATAGGTGAATAAATAGGATTGCTAAAATGTTGGTGGATAGAGGGAAGACAAAGGCCTTTCATTATGGAGACAATACAGATGCAACTTTCAAGGGCTATTGCATGATGGGACAAAAGATTGGATATGACAATGTAAAGTAGTGACATGGCATGAGGGACATGTCAAGAGGTTTTTGAAACCATGTTTAAATTTTGCATCCATATGTCAGATCAAGATCAAGGAACAAAAAAAAAGGAGTGTATAGATAGTGATAAGATATGGATAGGCTAAGAAAGACCAAGAATGGATAAGCAACATGGACTGAAGGTCAAGATTGGCTAAGGGATAGTGGCAGAAAGTTGCAATAAGCTAGGGAATATGGATGAAAGGTTGTAATAAGAAAATGGATAAAGACCAAAAGCTATGATGGACTAAAAGCTGCAAACAAGATGCATGATGCTCATGAAGATCCTCAGCCTTGTCAAGGTCAAAGGTGGAAAGGGAAACTGGACATGAGGGACAATAGGATATGAAGGGTAATGACAGGGGTTCGATAGGATAATGGAACAATGAAGGACAAAAGGATATGATAGGAGAAAACCTATCCCCAAGTACGGTATGGAAGAAGTTCATAGATTATGCATGACACCTATTTGCCAGGTTTTCATCACGGTACTTTCCCAAAGTGCCTGTTTGCTAGGTTTTCACCAGTGGACGAATTATTTTTGCTTTACTTTTTGTTTCTTTTTTCTTTTTTCTTTCACTTTTTTCACCCTTTTTTTTTTTTTTTTGATTTTTGACTCTTTCAATAGAAGATGGACACATGATAGGGGATGGAAGAAGGACTCAAGCATCTTTTTGTTTGGATAGTAGCCTTGAAAAAAAATGGACCATGACCTTTAGAAGTATGCTCAAAGATGTTGGTAGGATAAGGACATGGAAAAAGAGATGAAATTAAGGCAAGGATTTATGCAAAGGATGGGATCAAAGCGATCGAAGGATGGAAAATATGCATTAGATAATGGATAGGGTATTGGAAGAATTGGGCTTCACTGGATGGAAATGAAGGAAAGATCAAGATTGGAACACACCTTGAGGGGTGATAGACTGATGGAGGAAAGATGTATTTTGGATATTGAGATTTGGATGGAGGAAAGGATATGGATTTTGGGACATAAGGGCCCAAAACGGATGAATAAGGTGATGGAGGAACAAATTTGAGAGGGTTGGATGGAGAAATAGAAACTTTGGATGCCAAGTTGGATGTTTCTTTAGGATTTTGTACTTCAAGGAGCCGCTTAGGAACCCACATTGTTTTCAATTTTTCATGCTTTTGTTGTTCTTTGGTGTGCATTGCTTGCATAAGGGATTTAGGAACCCATATATATTTTGACTTTGCTTTATTTTGCTCAGTGGGCCTTTGTGGCCTTTTGGATATTTCTTTTTCTTTATAGATCATATTGTTCTTTGTTTTGACATGTCGATTATATTGGACATGTTGATCCTTGAATACATGTGGATTTCTAGACTTATGACTTTTATACTAGGCATCCAAATTGCTTGGAGGGGGAAAGGAATGCATGGATGGATATGAATGAAATGGACTTCTTTTGGATTGATGAAATTTACTCAAGGATGTGTGCCTTTGCTGACCTTGCATAAAGAACGAAGGGATATAAGGACCTAAGATGGATGGAAGGGATGATGGGGAAGGGATATGTTTGGATTTTGATGGAGGGATACCAACGTCTTGAGAGTGAGTTGTGTAGACATGACCCTTAATATTTTCTTTGATATGGAGGAGTTCTTTCTCATGAATGTCTACCCCTTTTCCTTTATGAATATCTTGACTTGTAGGATACTCTTTTCTATGGGAAGAAGATGCGAGTCCATTATGAGGTGGATATGATATGAGAGAAATAATGAGATCTTGAAGTGGATCGGATTGCACCAAAGTGGAAGAACCCATTATGCATGTCGAGGGTTCATGAACATCTTGCACTGACATGTTAGAATCATGAGGGGTATCTAGATCACTAGGGGGATCAGGATTATGTAGTGGACATGGTTCAATGACAGTCTCTTCAAGAAATGGAATGGGAGAAATAATGGGATCATCAAAAGAAATGCGATCTTGGAGTGTATATGGAGCATTAAGACAAGGAGATGGAGGAACAAAAGGATCTTGTGGAGGATTTAAAGGAATAATTTGATCTTGACAAGGAGGAAGATCATTGGAATCCTCTTTAAAGGTGCTTTGCTCTAGACTTTTAATGGGATCATCATAAAGGATGGAAAGGATATCTTGATCTTTCTTAGGAAGTGGAATGCCAATGGGATTTGAAAGGACATTTTTTTCATGAAATGGAAGGGGATCATTTGGGATTGGATGGACTAGGATATCTTGATCGGGGAATGGAGTGTCAATAGGACTTTGGATAGGATGGACAAGAATAGGGGAATCGTCATGAGTGTCTGGGAAGATGAGGTCCTAGTTAATAATTGAATGGGATGATAAGGTTTCAAGATCTTGATCTTGATATTTTTTAAGACACGTTTCTTCATGCTCTAAATTGTCCTCTTGACATGAGGTTGGACTTTGGATATGCATGGGGGATTCTGACAAGGGATCAATGTTTTGGCATGAAGGAAATGCACTTTGAACATTTGTAATGGATTATGGCAAGGAATCAATGCTTGAACATGAGGAAGAGGGACTTCGAATGGGGTCTTCTAAAATAGGTAATGGCAATAAACTGCATGGTTGCATTGGGTCTGGTATTTCAGAAACATGACAAGGATATGCATCCTGAATTGGATTATCTTGGCAATCAATTTTGGATAGCCCTTGGATAATTTCACCCTTGGGTATATTGTTTGATGAGGACAATATAGAAGGTTCTTGTGAAACTTCTAAAGGTGTAGGGATAGATGCCACTGGAGAGTCAATTTGTTTGTGGGGAGATGAGGCATTGCTAGACATAAGTGTATTATCTTGATCTTCCTCAAAGAGCTCACTTGGTAATTTTCTTAAGAGCCTTGCAATAAAGCCACCTTTCTTTCAAGGTTTTGACATAGTTGTATCTAGAATTTGAACTTGTTTGGCAAGAATTTGGTCTTGGTTTGATGTCATGTTTTGATTTTGAACTAGATGTTGATCAAATTGGTTTACCATGTTCAAAATTTGGCTTGGTGTGGGCTGCAACCTTTGTTTTTGAATTTATGATTGTAGTTGTTGACATTGATATGTTGATTGAACTTGTTGATATTCCATCATTGGTTGAACTATTTGTGGACATTGTATAGTTGGTTGGACATATTGTTGAAATTGGACCATTGGTTGTGTTGGTTGAAAATGTTAGACCATTGGTTGTGTCTGTTAGAAATGTTCGAACTATGGAACAATTGGTTGTGATGGTTGAAAATGTGATTGATAGTAAACACCTTATTGTTCTTGTTGTGGAGGCACATAATGTTGTTGTCTCTTTTCTTGAAATTTTTCCATCATCTCTATTTGTGAGAGGAGAGCTGGTATGTCTGATCGTTCAATAAGAGATCTTACATCAATTGGCTCAATCTTTGGATTTCGACCTAGAAATTTTCAAAACATTTTGGACATTTGTGATCTATTCTTCTCAATGTTTTTCACTTTTTGTTCCAAAATTTCCTTTTCTTGAGCTAGTTTCTCCTCTAGTTTTTGTATTTGGACATTTACATCATCATGATAAGTTTGATCCAAGTTCTAAGACATGTAGAGATTGGATTGACATGATTGATTTATCAATTGTGATGACATGGCTTCATAAGAAAGTTGAGACCTCATTTCAACAAACATGTCACTATGCAATGCAACTAATGGGATTGACAAATGCAACCTAAAAGGAGACAATGCAACTTAATGTTTTTGTACCTTCTGAATTTTTGGAGACAAAATTTTTGAAATGCAAACCTAAAGACTCAACCCTGGGAAGTTGAAATGAAGCCAAGACCTTAAAGGACAAAGGACCAAATGAAAATAGGACAAATTGACAATGTCTCACCTATATGGTTGGATACTAAGCTAGGTTTGACAAAAATGATATTAATGAAAGGACAAATTTTAGACAAGGTCAAGACTCCCTAACAACAACTTAGGGTATCATCAAAAGTTTTGATTTTTTAAGTTTGACAAACCAAATTTTGAGACTAAATGCAGGAAGGCAATGATTATGACAATGACTTAGGACATGAAAATTATCTAAGGATATAATATGACAAGATGAAGCCAAGACAAGATGACAATACAATGACAAGGATATGTGAAGACCAATGACTTGGAATATGCAAAATGCAACCTAGGCAAGACCTAATTTTAGCATGACAAGGATAATGCACGAATGTTACCTAGATGGAAATCTAGCTTGGATATGAAAATGAAATGAAAACTTGGGGAAATGATTTTGAACCTAAGTGCAAAATGAGGACGCTTGCAATGAAAAGGACTAAAATGAAGGGAGATGACAATATTTCCTAGGACCTAAGTTGGACTATGCAAAACCTAGCCTAAAGTGACATGAATTTTGAAACAAAGATATTCAATGTTTTGACAAGCCTTGTTCAAATGTTGGATGAATACTTGGACAAATTTGGACTTTTGTTTGGATTTTGTTTTGAATTGAAGGCTATTGATTTTGAAAATCCAAGTTGATTATGATCACTTTTGAAAGTTTGTTTTTAATTTAACCTTGGACAATCATGGAAGACAAAATGTTTGTTTGAATTTGACTCAAGACAATCAAGCACATTTACAACAAATCATATGGCTGGCAAGGGCAATATCTGTTGAATCCTCTAATCGAAATACAACACTCAACCAAATAGCTAGACACTTGATAGCACTAGCTCCCCCTTATAGTGCACTCACTTCTCGAGCATACCAAGCTTTGAGTTCAAGGGGCATCACTTCCCAAGAACTTGCTATCTCTAACTGAGGAGTACATGAGAGGTGTCTTTGGCATGCATGTATCACAACACCTGAGCCAACAAATAGAAGGATTTTGGCCTCTAAAAACAAGAGATTCTTAGTAAGGGCATCCATTCAGGTGGGTATTGATCCGGTGAATAAATCATCGCAATACCATTCCAGCACCCATTGTCTACAACTTTCGTTGCATCCACAGTTATTTAGAGTGGTTCGAAAGAGCTTGGCTTTAGCCCGTCACCACTTTGGGTCCTTCCCTCTCACCAATGCCTATGCGAAGTGCCAGGCAAATTGGGAGGCAGGCCCAATTCTAAGGGTTAAAACATGCAATCAAACTAAAAGCAAACAAAGCATGCATGGTGTTCATTAACCTTTAAGAAACTAAATGTGCAACTACTTTAAAAATCACATGCAAGATGTTTTAATAAAAGTCTTTGACTGCGCCCTGCATAAGATTTGTTAGTAGTTTCATTTTTAGTCTTCGTCACACGTAACGCCAAGGTGCTACACAAAGAATCAGTACCAAAGAAAAACCAGAATATAAGAACAAAATGAAAAAAAAGTAATTTGCAAGTAAAAACACTAGTTTCACCTTTGTTTCTGGCCTTTCACAGTTGTAGAATGTCTCAACACAGGCGTAGAATGCCTTGACATAGGCACAGAATGGCTTAACACAAGCACAGATCTCTTTGACACAGGCGCATATCTCCTTAACATAGGTGCAGATCCCTCCTACACAGGCACAGAAGTGTCCAGAAAGCCCTGAGTTGCCCTGTTTCTTGGATTTTCAACTACAAATCAGCTCAAAAGCACTCAAAAACATGGTTAAGGGGTTAGTTCACATCAGGTTCACCAAAAAATGTAGATAGGAATTTGGAATTCATCAAACCAATAGATATTAGACTAGCTCAACCATAAAAGCTAAATTGCAATGATAAGAAATCCTAAAAACATTCAATAGAGATATGAAGACAAGATAATCAAACCAAATGCAAACCATTACAAACGTGAATATCTCCTCCATAATTCACCATTTTCCTTCTTTCTCCTTCAAATTACTTTGTTTGCAGATCTCACCTACAAGTGCAAAAGCATAGTATGAAAGCAAGATGAAATGGTAGCGTAAGGATACTAGAAGCGTGATTGATCTTTTTTCGATTGAAGAAAATCATCCAATTTATAGACAAATTGGAGAGACAACAAGATTAGCATGAAGAGATTTGAAAGGAAATTTCAAATCAAGGATGACAAATATGACAAATTATGACAAGATTGACATGCAAGATTGATTGATTGACAAATTATGACAAAATTGACAAGATTGCTATGCAAAATTGATTGATTGACAAATTATGACAAAATTGACAAGATTAAAATGTCATTCCCATGAAATTAGGGAAGAGAGAAAATAGCCTCCATGATTGCAACAAATGGAAGCATAAACATAGGAGAAAATTAGGGGATGAATTTAGAGGAAATATTAGAAAAATTGAAGAAAATAAGAGAAAAAGAAATTAGCAATTAGGAGAAATTAGTAAATTGGAAAATTGAGAAAAAATATGGAATAGAAATTAGGTGAATTAATTAATAGGTTTTCATCCATCAATTAAATCATGAAAAGACCTAGGACTAAATAAATAGATTTATTTAACCCACCAAGAAGAAGAAAAAGGATTTAATGATCAAATCATAAAACCCTAGAAATAAGAGGACAAAGAATTAGGTCAAGACAACAAGGAATTAATGTTGATTCGATCATGATTTTGATTGACAAAGGACCAATGCTGATAAATGATTGAGATTGGTTGACAAACTGACCAAGATTGACAAAGAGATCAAATTGATAGGCACCAATTGACGAGGAACAATGACTAATTGATCCAAATTGACATGATTGAAAAGGACAATGATCGATGATGAATCAATCGCAAAATGACAAGATTGATAAGTTGATAAGGATCAATGACAAATTGATCGTAAAATCACAAGATTAACAAGAGGACAAGGATTGATGATGAATCAATCACAAGATGACAAGATTGACAAGAGGACAAAACCCTAATTCCATCATCGATTAGGATTGACGATGTCTAAAATGATGATAAATGAGCATGCACATTGATGCAACAGGATAAGATTGACCAAAATCATAACTAAAGATTGTTATCGACAAGACCAAATTTGAAAGTGAGAAAAATGAGGAATGCAGAAGAAGGACTCGATGCTCACAAATGATAAAGACCAAGTGCGCAACATAGAAGAAATGTTAATGCAATGCAAAAACCCTAAAATAAGGAAATGCAAAAATGTTAAAGTAACTACGCAAGCGTTGACCATTTTTAGATGTCTACAGAACCTAAAGTTGAAAACCTTTCTGAGGCACCTGAAGGTGAGATACTTGATATACTGCCAAGTCACTTCTAGGAGAGATCTTCCATATTGATTGAGCCAACTCAGCTAGTAAACATTGGGAGTCAAGAGATACCGCATATCATTCATTTAGCTCAATCACTATCAGCAAAAGAATTAAAAGATTTCAGCAATTTGTTTTTAGAAAAGAAGATCAACTTTGCATGGATATACTTAGATATGCTAGGACTAGATCCTGATCTCATCATGCATCATCTCTCTATTATGCCAGGAGTTAAACCAATCAAACAAAAACTCTGAAAGATGCATCCTCATGTGGCACTACTAGTCAAGGCTGAACTAGAGAAATTGCTAAAAGCTAGATTTATCAGAGCTATAGACTACATAGAATGGATATCCAACATAGTACTTGTATCAAAAGTAGACAAATTTATTAGAGTTTGCACAGATTTCAAGGATCTCAACAAGGCATGTCCAAAAGATGATTTTCCATTGCCCAAAATTGACATGATAGTAGATATGACTATTGGATATGAGATGCATTCATTAATGGATGGATTCTCTGGTTACAATCAGATCAAGATAGCACCTAAAGATCAAGAGAAGAAAACTTTCACATGTGCATGGGGAACCTTCTACTGGAATGTTATGTTGTTTGGTCTAAAGAACGTAGGAGCAACTTACCAAAGAGCAGTAACCACTATTTTCCATGATATGATGCATAAAAACATGGAATATTATGTTGATGACACCCTGGTAAAGACTATGAAGAGATCTACCCACATTCAAGAGCTAGTCCTCATATTAGATCAAATGGAAAGATTCAAGCTCCGCTTAAATCCAAAGAAATGTGCATTTGGGGTAACATTAGGAAAATTGCTTGGGTACATAATGTCCAGAAAAGGAATTGAGGTTGACCCTGAAAAGGTCCAAGCTATAATAGAAATGCCTCCACCAAAGAATATTAGTCAGATGAGAAGTCTGCAAGGCCGTCTTCAGTCCATAAGGCATTTTATATCTTAGCTAGCTGACAAAGCTCAACCCTTCATGAAGGTATTAAGGAAAGGGATTCAATACAACTAGGTTGAAGATTGTGAATGACATTTAAAACAAATCGAAGAATATCTTTCTAATCCACCCATATTAATGACACCGATTCAAGGTAAGCCACTGATCCTGTACATATTAGCTACGGCTACTTCACTGGGGCCACTTATGGCACAATAGGATGATAATAAAAAGGAATGAGCTATCTATTACATCAGCAGAACATTGGTGTCATATGAAATGAATTATACTATAATAGAGAAAGCATGCTTAGCGTTGGTCTTTGCATCACAAAAATTAAGGCATTATATGTTGGCACACTCTATTAAGCTGGTAGCCAAGATTGATCCACTCAAGTATCTTCTCAGTAAAGCAACGCTTATAGGAAGACTAGCCAAATGGGTCATGGTCCTTACAGAATTTGACATTGAATATGTGGAACTTACAGCCATCAAAGGACAAGTTATTGCAAACCAACTTGTCAAAGCTCCACTGGAAGACGATCAACCTTTGCATATAGAATTCCTAGATGAATCAATCATGCACCTTACTAAACAATCATGGAAGATGTTCTTTGATGGGACTTTCACACAACATGGTTCTAGTGTCGAGATACTATTTATTACTCCCCATAAATACTCAATTCCAAAAGCTTACAAACTTCTCTTCCCTTGCACAAACAACATTGCAGAATATGAAGCTTTGGTAAATGGGATCAAGTTGGCCATTGAGTGGAAGATTACGGAATTACACATCTATGGAGATTGTCAACTCATTATCAACCAGATTAGTGACCTATATCAAACGAGAGATAAGGAACTGATGCCTTACAAGAGGATGGTGGATGACCTCAAGAAATATTTTACCTCTGTATCATTTCAGCAGATCCCTAGAACAACAAATAGAGTAGCGGATGCAATGGCCACTTTGGCATCTATACCACAGCTACAGGAGTCTAATTTTTGCTTTGAATTCCTAGTGGAAGAGTTACATTACCCTGCCTATGAATCTCCCAAGTCCCAGGTAGTCTATTCTATTATTAGACATGACTCATCTTGTTATAGCCACATTTTCTCTTACCTACGTGACCAAGTCGTCCCTGCTAATCTTTCTCAAAATGAAAAAAGTAACCTAATCCAAAATGTGTCATGGTACGTCATCATTGCTAATGACCTATTTAGGCAAGGTTTAGATAATACTTTTCTTAGATGTCTATAAATTGAGGAGTCTCAACGCGCATTATCCGAAGTTCATGAAGGTGTTTGCGGATCTCATTCGAACGGTCTAACTTTAACACACAAACTACTAAGGGTTGGCTACTATTAGCCAGACATGGAGAAGGAAGCTATAAAATTTGCTAAAACCTGTAAAAAGTGTCAATTGCATGGGCACCTTATACACACTCTGGCAAGGGATCTCATACCCTTTGTGACACACTGGCCCTTCCAATAGTGGGCATTTGATCTGATAGGCCAAATATATCCTGCATCATCTAATGGACATAAATTTATTATCACTGCCACTAAGTACTTCACTAAGTGGGTAGAAGTGGTTCCGCTCATGAAGGAAACTAGAAAACAAGTAGCTCTATTTATTCTTAACTATATCATCTACAGATATGGTATACCTTCATCAATTATAACATACAATGGAGGAGAGTTTAAGATCAAAGATCTAGATGAACTCTATGAGAAGTTTAAAATCAAACAACACTGGTCCTCGATATATTACCCTCAAGATAATGGACAAGAAGAGGCATCTAACAAAAACCTACTGACTATCTTGCACAAAATAGTGAACAAATCTAGGTAGGATTGGCATCTGCAGCTCAATCCTGCACTGTGGGCTTATTGAACAAGTATTAGAACACCTACCAGGGCTAAACTTTTTTCTTTAGTGTATGGGTCTGAAGCAGTATTACCTATTGAAGTAGAAATACCATCTCTAAGAGTTTCCTTGCAAGGTCTTGTTATCGATGAAGACTATAGAATATCTAGATTGCAAGAGCTCGAATTGCTAGATGAGCATCGACAAGTGGCATTTGATCATCTCAGAGTGTATCAAAAGAGAATGTCCAGAGGATATAACAAGAAAGTTTGACACCAAGAATTTCAGGTTGGTGACTTAGTTCTAAGAGAGAATCCTAAAAATCAACAGTTTCGAGATAACAAAGGGAAGTTTGAACCCAACTGGCTGGGTCCCTATATCATTACTGCAGCTTTTGGCTCTAGTGTTTATCAACTTTCAACATCAGAAGGAGAACAACTCTGTAAATCGATTAACACCATCCATCTGAAGAAATTCTTCACCTAAATATTCTCTGCTCCAACAGCTTTTACAGCAAAAAATGTCTTGAAGAAATCATAAAAATCAGAAAATGTCCTGAAGAAATTCAAAAAAAAAAAGAAGAGAAAATGCCCTGGTAAATAGGCACCTTGGTAAAAAAAATATATGAATCTCTGCCAAGCAAGTGAAAATCTGGTAAATAGGTGCCTCTTGTACTCGAGTGCTCCATCTATCAACACAACATTGGCATTCCCACTTTCCTACATATTTGCTTTCGCTTGTACATATTTTAGTCACTTTTGTGACATCCTAGTTCGTTGGAACCTTCATGGCTTGAAACCGATCAATGTCCTAGTCCTAGGTAATCAATAGAGAACATTACACGTCCTAAGCAGTATCAACCAAGTCAATCTTATGTTAGTGAAACCTGGTCATCCACTCTGAGTTAGTTACCTATCTCCTGACTACTGAAGAGTTTTATCACTGAGTTAACAAGCAAAACAATATAACGGAAAACAATCACTAAACAGCTTGAGCTATGCATGAAAATTTTCTTTGTGTGTTGTCTTTTATATTGGTTTTTGATTATTATCCCTCTTAGTAACTCAAGGAAGTCTATTGTGACTAAGAGGAGCAAGGATTGGGGGCCTAATATTTTCTTGTTTTCTACTTGTAGGAATGATCCCAATGATCTGGAAACATCTAAATTAGTTGGGTGTCTATGATAAGAGCCTTCACATCAAGGTGGAATCGCCTCACATACCTTGACTCCACTTATTTGAATGCTAGAGGGAGGTTCCCATCATTTCTTTGTCTGTTTTGAGGGCATTTCTTTATTGTGCAATCCAGGTCCATGCGTAATTTGTCCATATGAATGAAAAAAAGGTCATTGCAGACAAGATAATTAATATTGCACATGAAAAGAAATGAACTCTATTCTACCTACTATAATTGTAAAATGCTCAATGATGAAAATTAAGCTTTTCAAAGTCCAGTGACTAGGTTTAGGATTGCATTTCATTTTGCATCTCATCTGGCATTTCATTCTCCATTTTGTGAATTTAGAGTGATTTTGGTATAATAACAATGATCTCTTTATCTTTTGAACGAGAGTTAGGAGCGCCATCATTTCCTTGCTAAGTGGTCTCTTTTCATCATTTCTCCGATCGAGTACTTGTGTTTTGAGATGTTAGTTGCATACATGAGCATCTCATATAGATCCATACATTTGATTTTATACTTATTTGTATTCATCTTATTGCATTGAAAACAAGAAAAATAGACATTTGCATTACTAGTTACTCATTCAAATCATTTATTTGCATCATCATTTATTTTCATATGAAAAGAAACAAAAATAGACATTCATATTCCATTTGCATTCATACATTCATGCTGAAAAGAAATGCATACATATAGAATAAAGAATATAAAGGACATCTCATAAGCGAATCAATGCAAGTATGTTGAAGTCAAATTAGATCTTGTATATATATCATGTCAAGTCTCAAGGTACAAAATGATGTCAATGACATATACAAACTCCCATTGGAGCAAGAATCGTATAGGCTACAAAAAATGGGTGTGTCTACAAAAAATATTAGAGATACAAAAAGAAATCATCTAGCTTGCTCCCTCTCCCTCATCACCTGGTGGTGGAGGAGAAGCCTGATGTCTAGGATCCTGATGAGGTGCCCGCGCTCCCTCTGACCATGCCATATACTTTGAATAAGGTATCACCTGCTGCGCAATAGGAACTACAACACTATACGCTGCAACATAGTAAGATGCCCTACTAGACTAGTGAAGGACCTCTTGTCACAAGGGATCTATCTCTACTCTCATCTCCGCTCTTAGCGTTGCAATCTGATGATCATGCTCATTCCTCACCTTGGTGATCTAGCAATCACGCTCAATCCTCATCTCAGCCAGCTGTCGGTCTCACTCTGCCAGCTGAGTCTGAGCCACTAGCAACTCTGACTGCATCTCTGCAAGATGTGCCCTCATCAATTATCCAACATCTATCCCCTACTCTCTCGTATGCTCTCCACCCCCATCTCCACCCTACTCCTCTCTCTGCTGCTAAATCTGCCTAGGTGTTGCTCACGCCTGCTCCATCCCACCCAATCTCATACCCACTCCTCCTAGGGATCCACCCTCAGCTGGCACCCTACTACTGCTAGTACCCAGCTCACCACTACCCCATCGCAAAGTCTCAGCTCTTTATGCTTGACCCTACCTCTATCCCTGTCTCTGGCCCTATCCCTGTGTCAGTGTGGGAGCATCATCCTCAACATCCTCAATATGAGGAGCATGCTCACCTGGATCTGTAAAACATGGGAATGGATGCTACTGAAAATAATCTCTATACTGGGGCAATACCCCCACATCCGCTACATCATCCAAGTAATCCCACCTTAGGTTGTGTAACCCTATCAGCTCCTGCATCGCCAAAGCATATGACAACCACGGAGACCGTCCCTGTCTCTCCTCGTCGGCATACCGAGCATAAGCTATATACTCCTGTGAGATACCTTGAGGTTGGCCATACTGCCTCATCACCCAAGACATGATGAATCACTCCACAATGGTCTGTGACCTCCCAATCAGTGGGTGTGTAACAAACAAGTCCCTGCAAACTAGCGCCCAGTCATCCCATGACTCCAAACCTCTATATGGTCTCCATCCAATGGTTATCAGGTCATCAAGCTGCCATCTCTAGAAATTTGTCTTGCCCAGATGGGGTTGTGTAATATATCCGGCATACCTATAAATGATCAGTTTCCCAGGCTCTCTGCTATTAGCTACTATCAACTGACACATGGGAAGGTGCTCCCAAGCCCACACCTATAGAATATACACCAGCGGCCATGCTCTGCCCATCTCTATATACGATCTCATGCATCTCTTGATACATGTGGGCCAATAAACAAGAGCCCCAGCCAGGTCTCTGGGGGGTCTTTATCAACCTCTCTAACATCCAGCCTCATTTGCACTGGAAGCCTTGCTGGCCTCTATCTGGCATAAGAAAACAACCTATCAATCTTGCTAGGACACATGCCAGAGGATACTCCTCACTGTACCTGCTCATAAGAATATCCAATCTCATGGACCGCGTCAAAATGTCAGGATCACCAAAGACATGCCTGATGGCCTACAATCTTGGAAGGTGCCCTGAATTATAATCCACCTTATCCCTAGCAAAAGGGATGCGGAGGATCTTGTATACATCCTCAAGAGTGATAGTCAAATCCCCCACCGAAAGATGAAATGTGTTATGCTCCGAATGAAAACACTCTACCAATGTCGTGAGCATTCCGTGATTCACACAAATATTAGGTAATCCCAACAAATGAGTCAAGCCGCACAAATCAAAATGAGCCTGCTCAATCTCAGATAAATGTCGCACTAATGCCATGGTAGGAGGGTACACACATCTGAATAACACAGGAGGTAATCGAACCTGCAAAAAAAACCCAACAACGAAGCATCAGAAAACATTCCAAATGAGCCTACAAGAGAAGTAAAACATCACGCAAATCCAACTAAGTCAAAGGCAAAATCAAATTTTCACATTTATGCCTTCAAAAATGTTCACTGTTTCCTGAACGACAAAGCACAGAGAAGCAAAATCTCGTACGAGTCAAGAATAGGTGTCATACAACAAACCAAGCTAAATGACAAACTTATAGACCCCGCATGACAAAATGGTCTTTTTACAGACCTATCGTACGACACATGGGTGGCCCTAGAATGACAAATCTAATGGTTTGAAATGACAAAAGACATTTTGCCAGTTTCTTGTATGAGACAAGATCCTGTCTCGCACGATAAAACATGACGCCCGACTTCAAACATGCAGAAAACTTGAAAAATGAACAAAATTTTTTTAATTTGAAAACACAAACAGGCTTAAGATCAATCACTTACCACTGGCTCATAGTTTCAAGGTCGATTATGTCTTCTCTGGCACTTGAATTGATGCTAATGAGTAGGGACCACCATTTTCTTCGCAAAAGGCTTTTTGACTTTTCAAACTTGGAGGGTTAAAATGAATTGAAAATGACACTTTTGTCCCATATATAGCCAAAAACCTAATTTTTTAACTTGCTCTGACAGACACGAAAATTGTACCCTTAGCTAATTTGACTATTCTAATTCCATTTTCGGGATCGAAATTGAAATTCGAGATCATTTTGCTAGTCAATTTCAGAATTTCAACCACTTAGCGCTCTTTTCATCAGCTACTCATTCTTTCTTCTAAATTGTGCTCAATTTCTCATTAATCAACGCTGAATCTCAATTTAATTTCTGCAAGTCAACTTTGCACTCAATTTCTTGCTAAATTTTCAAAATTTCCTCTGATTCAATTTGTGCTCAAACAACTTATCATCGCTAAAAATTGCCTATCATTATGTACCCTCACTATCTTTCAATTTCGCTCCTGAGGGGGCATACTTGTTCATCGAAAGTCGAGCAAAAAAATATTTTTCAACTAAAATCAATCAAATACGACCTCATCACTAGGGGCATCTCAACTTCATCACTTTATATCAAGTTGAGATTTCTGAATCAAATCAATTTCTAGGGGTATATCAGTTTCATCGCTTCATATCAAACTAATATTTGTCTTTTATTTGAATCAATCTCTTAATGTTAAGGAGTTTCTTTGATCATGCTAAATCTAACCAGGTGTTCAGTATTTGTTTCTTGATCAAGCTAAAGAGTTTATCTTTACTGTATCTTGATCAATCAAGTTGAAGATCGATTTTTATCATCACTCGCTGTGTCTAGATCAATCAAGTTCTAGATCAGTAAGATCCTCTTCTTGATCAATCAAGTTCAAGTTTGGTATCTTTGTTTTCTATCATTCCTAGTTCAATCAAGTTCGGGATCAATATCACTTTAATCAGACTTCATTCAGCTTTGTCGCTTCGAATCAAGCTTAATACCTTGCTTTTCATCTAGTTCATGATCAATCAAATTCAAAACTAGCGTCTCCTAGACATCAAATTTTCTTTGAACTAAAGCACTACTCGCACCTTACTTCAAAGAGGGGCAAATGTAATACCCTAAAAATGGTCATCTAAACCATGGACCCCTAACCTCGACAATGTCACCAAGGTCCTAATCAAAGGCAACTAAATCAATCTTGAGCACATAATTAATTCTTTAAACATTAAATGTCACATGGCAAAATTAATCAACCGATATTAATTAAATATTTATATTTAATTAATTAAATCATTCCAAGAAAATCATTTTTAAACAATTATCCTATTTATTTTATTAATTATCTTTTGCATATTTAATTAAATAAATCAATTGAGTACAAATCTTCAAAAATGGAAATAAATCAAAAAAAGGAATTAATTGACCAAAAAAAGAAGTAAAAATTTGAGAAAAGAAATCAATTGGAGATAATCTTGAAAAACAAATTAAAAATTGATGAATAATCTCAAAGAAAGCAATTAAAACAATTAAATATTAAAATTGAATGAAATTGAGAATAAATCAGTTTTTTCTTGATTTAATCTTAATTTTAGTTAAATTTCCTTTAAAACTGAGAAAAGCATCCAATCACATCAATTTACATGGATTGTGCTTCCTCTTGGAAAATCTTGACCGGTCATCATCATTTGATCTCAGTCATTGGTTTCTTTCTGAATTTTCTATAAATTTAGGCTCATCTCTCATTCAAAGGAGGCTGGAGAATATATTGTTATTATACTGTTTTTGCTCTAGACTCATTGATATATTGCATATTAATTATTTTATATAGATTAAATCATTTAGCTTAATATTGTAAAAATATCATTAGATTAATATTGCATCCATCTAGATTTAATATCATGTTCATATAGATAAAATCCTTCGTCTTGATGTTGTCTAGTCACTGGTAATGCTTATGATCTAAGAGCAATCATATACTCGCATCTTTTAGAAGGCAATGGGTCAATTTGTTATGGTTTTATTATTCATTGATTATATCTATCTAACCATGCATGTAATGACTTAATTGAAGTGTTGTGTATTGCAGATAAAGATACAGGTCCACTTTTCACACACACAGGTATTTCTCATAATTGCTCAAGAGGGATCACAGATTGGATGTTAAAGCTCAAACTTCTTTCCTTCATAACATCCCCTATCTCATTGTTGATCAAATGAACGTCTCGCTCTCTTCCATTCCTTCGATCTTGGAAATCAAAAATGTTGTTTTTTCTTTTGATGGTAACAAAGCGCCTGGCCCAGATGGTTTGCCCATGTTCTTTTTCCAAGATTTCTAGGACATTGTCGGGAAAGATGTCTCCAATAGGGTCAAGGAATTTTTTGGGGCTAGAAATTTTTTGAAAGAAATCAATGGTACTTTCATTTCTCTCCTCCCCAAAACCCAAGGTGCAGACTCTATGGACAAGTTTAGACCTATCGGTCTTTACAATTTTTTTTATAAGATTATCTCCAAGGTTCTTACTACCAGAATTCTATTTGTCCTTTCTGCTTTGATTAATCACTAGCAAAATGGTTTTATCCCTAGAAGACAAATTCTTGACTCTATTATAGTTGTCCATGAGAACATTCATTCTCTTGTTAGAGCTAAGAAGCAAGGTCTCATCCTCAAGCTTGATCTCTCCAAATCCTATGACAGGGTTGACTGGCCTTTTCTTGTGAAAGTTCTTATGGCTTATGGTTTCTCCACTAGAGTTATCGACCTTTGCAACTAGCTTATCACCTCTACCTCTTTTTTTGTTCTTGTCATTGGTTCCCCATCCCCCTTTTTCCAAGCTTCTAGAGGACTAAGGCAAGGGGATCCCATTTCCCCCATCCTCTTCATCATTATGGCAGAATGTTTTGGAAGGTCAATGGAAAATATGGTTATGCAAGGCTCCTTTAAGGGACTCCAACCTTCTTTTGCTGACCTCATTTTCTCCCACCAATAGTTTGTCGATGATACTATTATCATGGGGGAATTTAGTATATTTGAAGCTAAAATCCTAAAGAGTTCTCTTTATAAGTTTGCCTTAGCTTCTGGTCAGCTTATTAATTGGGTCACAAGCGAAAAAATTTTCATCAATACTCCTCAGAGAAGACAATAGAGAATCAACAAAATCTTGAATTGTAGGATTGCTGATCTTCCTACAGCCTATCTTGGTCTCCCCATGGGCATTGCACCTCTTGATCCTTTTTTAGAGCTCTCTAGTGGATAAATTTCATAAAAAACTAGTTGGTTGGAAAGGAGCCCTTTTAAGTCAGGCTGGAAAGCTCCAACGACTAAAAGCTTCTCTTCAAAGTATACCAATTTATGCCCTAAGTCTTTTAAGAATTCTAGTTAAGTATGCTGACGCAATTGAGAAAATTCAAAGAAAATTCCTATGGTCTGGGGTTGAGGACAAGAAAATAATGTCTCTGGTGGCTTGGGACCAGGTTTGTAGACCGAAAAGTAAAGGAGGTCTGGGCCTGAGAAGAATCTGAACCTTAAATGAAGCTCTTCTGTCCAAACAGGTCTGGAGAATGTTTCATTTAGACACTAAATGGTGTAAAATCTGGTGAAGTAAGTACTATCTTTTGTCCTCTCTTTCTTCTTTTATCAATTTGGAAATCAGTATTAATGGATTCCATATATGGAATCATGCCTCTAAGTGCAAAGAAAGCATTGCTAAAGGAGTGATTTGGAAAGTAAGAAATGGCAAGAAAGTTAAATTTTGGGAGGACCCCTGGCTTTTTGATAAACCCTTGACTAAAATCAATGAATGGGCCCCTCATGTTCCCTCATGTATTAGAATTTTTGGCTCTTTAGTTGCAGAGTATTGGTCTAGTAATAAATGGCAGAACATTGAAAGTATCCACCCTAGCCTTACTAAGCTCAAGATCCATCTGTCTTTGGTCTAGTTGAATAAAGAGGAAGACTCCCTTATTTGGAAACATGAACCCAAAGGTATTATAATTGTTTCCTCAATGTATGGTGTCCTTTCCCCCACCCTCCTATTAATCCTTTCTGGTCTAAATCCTGGATTAAGGGTCTGACCCCCAAAATCATTTTTTTCTATTGGACCATCCTTCAAAATAAGATCTTGACCCTAGACAACCTTAAGGGCAGAGGTTTTGCCTTCCCTAATAGGTGTGCTTTGTGTCTTTAGGAGGAAGAGTCTGTGGACCACCTTGCCATCCACTATTCCTATTCTACCTTAGTCTGGGAAAGATTTCTTAAAAGTTTTAGCATTGATTGGGTGTTTCCTAACACTATCAGTGAACTGTTCTCCTCTTGGAATTTTCATTGGACTAACTCCTTTTTGAGATCTCTGTGGCAGCTATCTCTTCCTCACATCCTGTGGGGATTATGGAAAGAAAGAAGTAATCATATCTTTAGGGACTTATCCCTCAATTAGGATATTATGTTCCAAAAAATACAATGGGAAATTGTGGAGAATATTGGGATCATTAAGGGTCCCTGTTTCTCGACCAACCCCATGGAATCCAACATTTTAGGCTCCTAGAATTTTAAGATTGTTGGCAGTTCTGACCCTAATCAAAATAAAAGACTTGAAGCTAGGTGGAAAACCCCCCTCATGGCTGGTTCAAAGTCAATTTTGATGGTGCTGCAAAAGGTAACCCGGGCCCTATGGGTTGTAGAGCTATTCTTAGAGATGATAAAGGTATTTGCAAGGAAATGGTTGCTATCCCAATAGGGAGCCAAAAAAACCATAAAGCAGAAGCAACGGAAGCTCTCCAAGGTATTCTCCTTGCTAAAAAATGGAATTGCCCCTACATATGGATTGAAGGGGATTCAAACAACATCATAAATTATCTCAAGGGGACCTCAAAGCCATCATGGTTGATCAACAATATCATTAAAGCTACTAGAGACCTTATTAGCACTTTTGAAAAAAGTTACATATCCCATATCTACCATGAGGTCAATGGCTTTGCTAATTGGGTTGCCAATGCGATGGTTAATAAAGATGAAATGATTACGTGGACGGGAGAACAAGGACTCCTTGAGAATGTCAGACTAATCATTTTTAAGGACCGATATAGAAGCACTCCAAATATTTTTGATGGATAGAATAATAATGAAAAGGACTAAATGGAGTACTTTGAGTTATTATAATAATGTTAGCCTCATTTATTATAATACTTATTCCATCACTTCCCACACTTTCTGGGTTAAATTGATAATTTTGATAAGCTTTCTGGCTAAAACTTTCTGCAAGTTTCAAAACTTGGCTTTGAACAACAAAAATATGGGTGGTCACAGATGGTGATACGAACCTAGCGGCTGTAAGGAATGGAAACAGAAGGAGGTGGTCTGGAGCATCCTGCAGAAAGTTGGTTTTTTGAAATTCATGGAGAGACTCCATGGATGGGATGGCATGCTTACCAATTTTTTTTGCAAAAATTGGAGAAAGGGTATGTTGAAAATGGGAGACCAGAGTGTTGAAATTGATGAAGACCTTATTGCCCAAGTCACGAGCCTTAAAAGGGAAGGATGCAACTTCTATAGAGACATAAAAGTTAGTAAGGAGGCCATTGATAGATATCCGGAAACCGAGGAGAAAAAATGCCTGGTGAAGTTAAGTAAAACTTACTATCCCCCTAGGGCTTTTGTTAAACCTTGGCGGGAGGTCCTCTTTGTTTTAATGCACTACATTACATTAGATGGTTGGTTTACAAAAGTTTACGGCTACCATTTTGTCTTGCTAAATCATTTTAGGCATGATGAGAAGGTTAATTTTCCTTATTTTCTGTTATGCTCGATGAATGCCACTATTAAGGCCTACAAAGAGAACCCTATGGGGGACACTGACATGTATCAAGGCTTAATGGTCCTTATTTATCACCATCTCAAGGCCAATCAAATAGATCACCCGCAGCCCTTTATAGAGTCTGAGGAGGATGGGTTTGACTTTGTCTTTTCAGTGGATGAGGATTCTGATAGTGACCCATCGAGTGATTCTGAGGAGAGCTTGGATGTTTTAGATTTTGAAACTGATAAGAAGAAATATATGAAAACAAGACCTTCTTCCTCTAAGGGAAAAAAAGCTAAAGGCAAAATCCTTTAGATTATCTCTTCCTCAGAGGAGGAGGCCTCTGAAGGCTCAGAGAAGGAGAAACCTTAGGGTTCTCTGAAAAAGAAAACCAAAGTTCACACTCAGTCTAGAAACAAGCATAAGAGGAAGGAGGAGAATGTGAAGGAGCTAGAGGTTTATAAGAAGGAAAGGACCTCGAAAGCTGAACAAAACCTCGAGTAGGTGACCACTGGCGAGGCTCTTAGGGTTGAAGACATAGCTATTGTTTGGGTCACTCCAAAAAAGGAATAGGATATCCCCAATAAGGTTGATCCTCCCCCTAACCCTCCTCTAGAGGGTATGCAAGGTTTCATGGACACTATGGAGTGGCTAATAACTGGTTACAAGAAAGTTGTGGATGACAACAAAAAACTCAGCCACAAAATTTAGATTCTAGAAACCATCAACACTGGGGAAGGGAAGAATATGGCTGATTACATTGAGGACATGAAAAATACCATTGCAAAAGCTTAAAACATAAGAGATTCTTTCAACCCTAGATTTGAGAAAATGAAGAAAGACCTGCTGGAAAGGAAAAATGTTGCTGACGCTAATGATCAAGCTATTTCAGGCACTGCCAATAAAGTTAGAAAAATTGAGGATTTCCTCAAGAGTATTGCAGAATAGAGTTTAAGCATCTTGAATATTTTTGCTAGCAACACTAATACTCTCATCAACAAATTAGACAAGGAGAAGGAGACCCTCGATATTGACCCTGACACTGAAGGCACAGGAGATGCTCAAGGACCTAGAACTAGAACCAAAGGCAAAAAGAAAGAAAAGAAACCTAACAAGGACCTAGAAGATCTCAAAGTTGTTGGGGCCACCTATGACCAGTTGGTGAAAAAGGTGGAGGACCTTTTGAAGACTATAGCTGTGTAGTGCTTTCCTAGTTTCTTTGTTGTTTCTATCTTTAGCTGTCCTTTTGGTTTGCTGGATTTTTTGCCAGTTGTTTTGTAAGCAGTTTATAAGCTCTAGAATTTTTATTATCTTATCTTATTCTCCTATGTAAAAGGTTTCGGGTCTTGAAAACCTATTTTTCTTAATTAATCAAAACATATCCTTCTATGTATTCTAGTGTTGTAATCAAATTGGATGAGTTGGTTTGGTCAGTGTGTTGCAATTGAGTTGGTACAGTTTAATGGGTTTAGAGATACTTATCTCTAGTTGATTAAATAGAAGTCTTAGTGGTTCACATGATGTTTTGATCAAGTTGTGTGATCCAATATTGAGGTTGGTTTCTCATTTGTTCATGTTATTCGGTATTCTAGATTCTACACTGCATTGCTTTGGAATCACAATATCTTGGTTTGTGGATTTTCTAGAATGTTTTGGATGTTCATATATGTCCTCAATTCATATGGTTTGTGATTTGGATGTCCACAAGTGAATCTTTCAGTTTGATAGTCTATATAGTTGGTGTTCTTGAGGTTTGGTATATTCATGATGGATATTCTAGTAATTGGTGATGTTTTCATTGTTGTTGTGGTGATTCACATTGTTTGTGGATGTTTCTAGATCGTGTTCTATCTATGTTGATGGTCTGCATTGATCATTGTGTGCATTGTTGATCATTTTATTGATCTAGTGGTGTTCTTCAACTTTGTGACATTCATGATGATTGTAGCATGTTGTAGATATTTGAGGCATAATCTTTGAAGGCGTTTGTTGCATTAGGTGTTGGTTTAGGTCCAGACTATGTCTTAACCAACATTGTTTTTGTCTGCATGTATTATTGTAGCGTATGAGGTTATTGTTTTGTAATTTGTGTTGAGGGTTGACCCGACCTTGAAATATAGGTTGATGATTTGTATAAATATATGTAATTTTTATGTTGCTAATGTTGATGAATAGTAAATGCCCAATAGGTATTGAGAGGGGGGGTGAATCAGTATAGACAAAAACTTCTTAAACAACTTAAACTGTAAAGACTGCACTAACTAGTAAACAATATCACCACTCTAAATCAGGACACTACCGATAAAACACAATATGATTGTAAAAGACATAAACCGGTAACATATAGATCTTCTCAAAACCTAATATCTCATCTCAACTTCACCCATATGCTTAAGGAAGTAATACATCAGAAATACAATGACCATTGGATCAACTTACATTACTGCTTAATAGAAAACACTAAAACATCACACATAACACACTGATTTTTCACGTGGAAACCCAACTAGGAAAAACCATGGTGGGGATGAATACCCACAAGTTGTTCTTGAACTCTTCTAAAGTTCTCTTTGTTAGGAGCCTTGTCTGGTTAAAGACTTTATAGCTGGTTCTGCTAGGAACTGATCCTGCTAGGGATTACCCGGTTAAGGGATGGCTAAATACACGGTTAGAGGTTAAAACCTTTTTAAAGGTTACCTTGTAAGAGGATTTGAAGAAATCAATGATTTTGAGTCACCCTATTAAAATATTTACAAAAATCCTATTAAAGCTACCCAATAAAGGGATTTTCCATCTGCTGAAATGGTTAGAAGTCAACAGGTAATACACTGATCTGATAACAACACTTAATGCCAAGGTAGATCTACTTCAGTTTCTTTACATCTACAATCCCACTTTGCAAATATATTCTTACTCCTTTGGTCTGGCAATAATCACCTCACATACATTCATTTACCAACAACTTCAAATGAAAATCATCATCGACCTTATAGACAACAATTAGGTCGGTGGCCAAAACCTAAAACCCTAAGCATCTAGGCTAACAATACAGTTGGTCCAATCCTAGCCATTTAAACACATTACATAGGGTAAAACAATCTTGAACAAATCTCAAGACATTCTCCATCCTCCGTTCTTCACTGCTTCTGGAAGCTGATAACCCATCACACACTCTCCATTGTTTACAAAGATTTTGCACATTCTTGAGGTAGATAGAATCAATCTACTCCAGGTAAGATCCTCAATGAGATTCTTCATGCACACAAGGCCGATGTGGAAACATGATCTAATCTTCATTTCAATGCTAACTCATCACAAGATGTCATCGGTCGAATCACACATACTTGGAATGCATCAATCGAAAACCCTGAAGCTAAGACTACCAACCAGTAGTCATATCAAATGAAACCCTGATACAAACTTTGCATATACCAATTCACACTCCAACTCACGAGTTCACTTATTGCATATACCGGTTTATACCATCATACCGGTTCACTTTCTAGTTTGCTTACTTCAATATACCAGTTCATACTTCAGCATATTGACATCAATGACAACATACAATCCCATCATGTCATCAAACTCTACACATATGCCAACAATCTCCCCCTTTGGCATTGATGGCAATACACAAAGATATCTCTACATCTTCTTCCATATAATATGTCTTCAATACTGCAAATATCTTCTCTATTTCACATCTTCTCCCCCTTTGACAATAATGCCAAAGTGGAGGCACAAACATCCATGATCTACTATGCTACTCCCCCTGAGGAGTAGCATCCTTCAACACATCAATCCTGAAAAGATTTGATAATGCAATACCTGATTAATGTGGAGCACATACCTTTAGTTCACCTCTTGAAGGGGCAACACCCCTAATTCACCTCTTAAATAGGTAAATGTAGCCTTCGATAGAGGCTTGGTGAATATATCTGCTAATTGCTCTTTACTGGAAACATGTTCCAATACAACCTCTTTGTTTTGAACTTTCTCCCTCAAGAAATGATACTTGAGATCAAAGTGCTTGGTTCTAGCATGCAATACCAGATTTTTGGAAATATTAATTGCACTTGTGTTATCACAAAATATACTCACCGGTTCAGATATAGGGACTTTGAAACCACTTAATACATGCTTCATCCAAATTGTCTGAGTGTAGTTCATAAATGCTGCAACATATTCTGTTTCTGCTATGGGCTGAGAGATACAGCTCTGCTTCTTGCTCATCCATGAGACTAGTCTACCACCAAGAAAGAATGCACCACCGGTTGTGCTCTTCCGGTCATCCACATTACCAGACCAATCAGCATCAATAAACACTTTGAGATTGAAATCATTATTGTATGGATACCATAATCCATAATCTATAGTTCCCTTCAGATATCTAAGAATCTGCTTGACTGCTACCAAGTGGGATTCTCTTGGACTTTTCTGGAAACATGCAGCAATGCCCACTACATGTGCAATGTATGGTTTCTATGTACAACATAGTGAAACTTACCAATCATTGATCGGTATTCCTTCTCATTCACCAATGCCGAGTCATCTTTTTTTGAAAATTTACAACTGGTCATCATCGGTGTACCAACCGGTTTGTTGTCCTCCATGCCAAAGGTCTTCGACACCTCTTTGACATACTTGGACTGAGTGATAAAAATACCATCTTTCATTTGTTGAATTTGTAGTCCAATTAGGAACTTAATCTCTCTTATTTGTGACATCTCTAATTTCTTCTTCATTTCATCTGCAAACATATGGCTCATCTCCACCAAAAATTATGTCATCAACAAAAAATTCATAGATCAAAATCTGATCTCCTTCTGACTTCAGATAGATATTGCTATCTTCACTTGTTCTTTCAAATCCAATCTTCACAAGATGGGAGTGTAAGCATTCATAACATGCTCTAGGTACTTGCTTTAATCCATACAAGGCTTTATGTAGCCTACACACCATATCACTATCTTCTGATAGGGAAAACCCATCTGGTTGCTCTATATTCACTTCCTCTTCAAGTATTCCATTCAAGAATGCAGATTTCACATCCATCTGATACAATTTGAATCCCTTGAAGGCTGCATATGCAAGTAGCATTCAAACTCCTTCCAATCTAGCTATTGGAGCAAAGGTTTCTCCATAGTCTTCTCCTTCTTCTTGAGCATATCCCTTACATACCAATATTTCTATATTTCTTACCATTGTACCATCTTCATTCAGCTTGTTTCTAAAAACCTATTTAGTGCCAATAACATTTTTGTGCTTAGGTCTGGGTACCAAAGACCATGTACCATTCTTTTCTATCTAGTCAAGTTCCTCTTCCATAGCCTTAATCCAGTCTTCATCTTTGTGTGCCTCTTTAAATGTTTTGGGCTCAAATTCATAAATCATGCAAGAATTCTCTCTGACCTTTCTTCTTGTAAGTATTCCTGCATCCTTATCCCCTGTGATCTGCTTTGGATCACGATGCAGCTTTACATACCTAGGAATGATCTTAACTGATTCCTCTTGCTTTTCCTCTTCATCCTCATCTTCATCTTCATCAGCATCTACTGGTGTAGGAGCATTGTTACTTGTACTTGGTTATTTTGCAGCCGGTTCCCAGAAGGTTACATCTGGTTCATCTACTGCTCACTTGTTGTTGGTTTTCTGAAGTTTCTCAAAGGTTTCATCAACTCTAACATTGATACTTTCAACAATTCTCTAAGTCCTATTGTTAAAACACTTGAGAGCTTTGCTCTTGGTGGAATATCCTAGGAATATTCCCTCATCACATTTTGCATCAAACTTGCTCTGATATTCACTTCTCTTGATATAACACTTGCTACCAAACACTCTAAAGTAGCTTACTACTGGAGGCTTACCAGTCCAATACTCATAACGAGTTTTATCCTTACCTTTCTTGATGAGTACCTGGTTCATAGTGTAGACTACAGTGCTCATCGTTTCTCTCCAAAAAGTGTGAGCAACCTTCCCTTGAATCAACATCATTTTGGTTACTTCAACTACAGTCCGGTTGTTCCTTTCTGCTAGGACATTCTGCTATGGAGTCTAGGGGGCAGACAGTTGCCTCTTGATGTCGTTCTCTTCACAGTACTTATTGAATTCACTAGAAGTGAACTCACCTCCTTAGTCGGTTCTAAGGCATTTAATCCTCTTACCACTTTCCTTTTCAGCTAGTGCTCTGAAGGCTTTAAACTTTCCAAACGCTTCAGACTTGTCTTTCAAGAATGTGACCCACATCATTCTTGAGAAATCATCAATAAGAATCATAAAGTACCTATCTCCCTGAATACTCCTAGTTTTCATAGGACCACACAAATCAGTGTGCACAAGATCATGTAAATTATCTATTGTGAAAGATTTACCTATGAAGGTTGAGGAAGACATTTTCCCTAGTTGACATTCTCTACACAAAGGATTCTCTGGTTTGTTTAGCACAGGCAATCCTCTAACTTCCTTGATCTTATTGGCCTTCACAATATTATCAAAATTTACATGGCAAAGTCTCCTATGCCATATTCAACTATCATCAAACTTAGCCATTAGACATTGGCTAATATTTGTATTTAACTGACATAAGCTACCTTTGGTCTGCATACCGGTGGCCATTAGTTCACCACTCTTTCCTTTTATTTTGCACACTCCATTTTTGAATTCTAGAGTGAGTCCTTTATTATTCAGCTGGGCAACACTCAAAATGTTATGCCTGAGACCTTCTACCCAATACACATTATCAGCACTACTTTTTCCATTTAGAGAGATGGACCCTTTGCCTTTTACTATACATGGTGCATCATTACCAAATCGGACTACATCTCCATCGTACTCTTCCAAAGATAGAAACTTCCTCCAGTCACGAGTCATGTGGTGAGAACATCCACTATCAATAATCCACTTATTAGAATTATCAAAGTGAGAGACAAGAGCCTTCTTGTCAGACACATCTTCCTTAATGGCTACAAACACTATGTCTTTGCTTTCTTCATCTTCTGATTCATCATCAGGACCACCTTCATCGACTGCAACAAGACCGTTTCTCCTACTTCCTCCTTTGAACTTTTTAAACTTCTCCGGTTTGTCCTTATTATCACTGTTGGGACAATTGACAGCAATGTGTCCTATCCTATTGCAAGAAAAAAATTTCAAAGGGAGCTTACCTCTTTATTTTCCAGTTCCCTTAGGAAGTCTCTTGGCAAGAATGATAACTCAATGATGAACGGATAGTACCAAACTGGTACTGAGAGAGGGGGTGAATCAGTACAGACAAAAACACAATCCTAAACCGGTTTGTCAACAGACACTGTGCTTTGGAAGACAAACAATAACACCGGTCTTAAACAGAGTACAACCGGCAAAACCCAGAATAATTGAGACAAGCATAAACTGGTTGACACTTATCTTTTCATACAATCTAATACTTCATTCCATTTCACCCTAGTGCATGAACAGGTAATCTATCATCAAAGATATATATAAACATCTAGATCAACATGATTTACCTTCAGACACAAATCACGTAAACCATCACATGAATAACACCACACATGACACATAGATTTTTCATGTGGAAACCCAACTAGGAAAAACCACGGTGGGGATGAATACCCACAAGCTATTTTTGAACTCTTTAGAAGTCCTCTCTATTAGGAGCCTTGTCTGGTTAAAGACTAATACAATAGGTTATGTTAGGAACCGATCCTGTTAGGGATCACCCAGTTAAGGGATGGCTAGAATACCCAGTTAAGGGTTAAACCCTGTTAAAGGTTACCTTGTTAGAGGATTTCAAGAATTCAATGGTTTTGAGTCACCTTATTAAAGGATTTATAGTAAGATGGTTAAAGCTACCCTATTAAGGGATTTCCGAACTGTTGAAGTGGTTAGAGATCAACTGGTATTACAATGATCTAGTAACAACACTCAATGCCAATGCAGATCCGCTTTAGCTCCTCTTCACCTTCTGCACTTACACTCTGCAGGTATCACTTCTCTCTTCTAGTCTAGCAAGAATCACGTATCTCTTCTCTTGGATACACACACACAAATTTTGCCAACAACCTCAGAAAGAAACACAACATCGACCTTATAGGAAATAGATAGGTCGGTATCTTAAACCCTAAACCCTAAACCTATTAGGTTAAGCAATTCAAACGATTCAATCTTGACCGTTGAGCAAATTTCATTAAATGTAATAGTCTTGAGCCAATCTCAAGACATTCTCCATCATTCATTTTCCACTGATTTCATGGTGGCTGATAACCCATCATGCGTTGTCACCATTTACAAACTTTGCACATTCCCAAGGTAGATAGGGACAATCTCCTTCATGCAAGATACTTCATGCACACAAGGCTGACGTGGCAACACGATCTATTCTTTTTTACAATGCTAACTCATTACACAAAGTCATCGATTGAGTCACACTAGCTTGAGGCACTTCAATCGGAAACCTTGAAGTTGAGACTACCAACTGATAGTCATACAAAGCTTCTATGTACCGGTTCCCATAACCACATGTCGGTTCACAATGTTATACCGGTTCTCACATATACCAGGTCTTGGTAACATACCAGTTCTCTCTTCTTTAGCATATTGACATCAATGACAACATACAATGTCATCATGTCCTCATACCGGTTCAAATAATGCCAACAAAGAAGAGCTTCAAACTCCATCAGGATCTCCTCATCATCCATATCCCTACTTTATCTAGGTTCATAGCTGGTACCAACCTCTTTTACCTTTTTGGATAGTGCAGCAGATGCTCTAAAGGGTGATTTAGTCTTCTAAACACTAGCATCATAACTATTTAGCTCATATGTGGTCAACTTAGTAATGATGGAATCTAGGGATACCTTTGTCTTGTCAATAGATCTCAACTCCTGAATAGCAGCAACCCTTATTGCATAGACTAGCAACAAGGATCTCAGAACCTTGCTAATAATGGTGGAATCATCCATTGTACCTCCTACACTCTTGATGTCTCCAACAACAGTTTTAATCCTTATCCCATATTGTTGAATGGTCTCTCCTTCAACCGTCCGCATGTCTTCAAATTTTCCTCTAAGGATTTCTTCCTTAGCTTGCTTCATATGCTCATCACCACCATAGATAGTCTCCAGAGTATCCCATACATGTTTGGGATTGTCTTTATCCTGAATATCTATAAACTCAATATCAAATAGGCTGTTGATAAGAGATTCCATGATTTGCCCATTCTCCTGAATTTCTCTTCTTTGATCATCGATGAGAGTACCAGTAGGGACAACATAAGTATTTTCAACATAGTTCTAGTGTTGAGCACCCATTCTTTTAATGTAGATCTTTATTTTGTCCTTCCATATCTTAAAGTTATCTCTATTGAACTTAGGACCTTCCCTCTTCATCATTATAATAGGATCTTTTCCTCAAGCGGTTAAGCTTATAACACAAAGGACCTAGAGGATGCTTTGATACCAATTGATGAATAATGATGAATAGTAAATTCCCAATAGGTACTGAGAGGGGGGTGAATCGGTACAAACAAAAACTTCTTAAACAACTTAAATTGTAAAGACTGCACTAACTGGTAAATAATATCACCAATCTAAATCAAGGCACTACTAGTAAAACACAACATGACTGTAAAAGACATAAACTGGTAACATCTAGATCTTCTCAAAACATAATATCTCATCTCAACTTCACCCATATGCTTAAGAAAGTAATACATTAGAAATAAAAAGACCATTGGATCAACTTACATTACCGCTTAATAGAAAACACTAAAACATCACATGAAAAAACATCACACATAAAACATTGATTTTTCACGTGGAAACCCAACTAGGAGAAACCACGGTGGTGATGAATACCTACAAGTTGTTCTTGACTCTTTTGAAGTTTTCTCTGTTAGGAGCCTTGTTTGGTTAAAGACTTTACAACTGGTTCTGCTAGGAACTGATCCTACTAGGGATCACCCAGTTAAGGGATGGCTAAATACTCGGTTAGAGGTTAAAACCCTATTAAAGGTTACCTTGTAAGAGGATTTGAAGAACTCAATGATTTTGAGTCACCTTGTTAAAGTATTCACAAAAATCCTGTTAAAGCTACCCGGTAAAGGGATTTTCCATCTACTAAAATGGTTAGAAGTCAACAGGATACACTAATCTGATAACAACACTTAATGCCAAGGAAAATCCACTTTAGTTTCTTTACATCTGCAATCACACTCTGTAAAACTCTACTTACTCCTTTGGTCTGGCAAGAATCACCTCACATACATTCATTTGCCAATAACTTCAAATGAAAATCATCATCAACCTTATAGACAACAATTAGGTCGGTGGCCAAAACCTAAAACCCTAAGCATCTAGGTTAACAATACAATCAGTCCAATCCTGGCCATTTAAACACATTACATAGGGTAAAACAATCTTGAACAAATCTCAAGATGTTCTCCATCGTCCATTCTTCACCGCTTCTGGAAGTTGATAACCCATCACGCGCTCTCCACCGTTTACATAGATTTTACACATTTACAAGGTAGATAGAATCAATCTGCTTCATGCAAGATCCTCAAGGAGATTCTTCACGTGCACAAGGCTGACATGGCAACATGATCTAATCTTAATTTCAATGCTAACTCATCACAAGATGTCGTCGGTCGAATCACACAGACTTGGAATGCATCAACCAGAAACCCTGAAGCTGAGACTACCAACTGGTAGTCATATCAAATGAAACCTTGATACAAACTTTGCATATACTAGTTCACACTCCAGCATATTGGTTCACTTATTGCATATACCGGTCCATACCATCATACTGGTTCACTTGCTAGTTTGCTTACTTCAATATATCAGTCCACACTTCAGCATATTGACATCAATGACAACATACAATCTCATCATGTCATCAAACTCTGCACATATGCCAATAGATGTATCTACTCAGTATCTGCATGTGTGAACAATGATTTAATTTTTTAGTAGCAAAGGAGAAGTGTGAAGAAGTGTGAAAGAGGAGTGGAAGAGAAGAGTTTATGTTTGTGCTTAACTGGAACTGTAACTAGGCATTAGAAGATGATATTTCATCAGTTCATGATTCTCTAGATGTAATCCGAATGTCTTTTTAAGGAAGTGAGCCTTCCCAAGGGTTGTAGCCCTTCTTGTTTTGTGATTTGAGCAGTGAGCTCTAGGTAGTGTGTCTAAATGCATGTGCATTCTCCATTGTAATATTTACACTTACTCCTAAAAGGGTATTATCTCATTGTGGGTAGGTTCCCACAGTTGTTTTTCCCTTAACTAGGTTTTTCACATCAAAAATCTTGGTGTTATGTCTATGGTGTTGATTTATGCTCTTACTATTTATTATTGGATCTGAATTTAAGGTTGAATTGTGCAGAGTTTGAAAGAAAACCGATTCACCCCCCCTCTTAGTTTGTTGCATTGTTGCCAACAAAGGTTATATCCCATACTATTTAAGGGGCTTTATTGTATGTGCATGCACAGGGAGGGTTATATATCATTGTCAACACACACCCTATCTGAATTGGGCAGGGGGCCTCTAAGCCCCTAGTGGACTTTAGGTATCTTACAAATTCTAGATCAAGATAAAAGGTACATCATAAGAAAGAGAACCATGACTACAAGCCCAATAAGGTTCACTTACCATGAGTCATGAAAAGAAAAATGCCAAAATTATAAAGAAACAGGCTAAGTTTTCCAAGTAACTTGAATATCGAGATACACAAAGAGGGAAACAATCAGTGAAGTGTATTCCCCCATGTTAAAGTGATTGTGTATGCCATAATAGGAGCAATTTCTTTAAGGTAGGATACACCCCAAGAAGACAAGCACATTATCACAATGATATGCCCCCAAGAAGGACAAATCAAAGGATAATGATCACAAAACATAAAACACATAAGGGTTCTACTTAACTCTAGGATCAATATGCTCTTATGATAAATAATGTATATCATGTATATATATGCATTGAATTATCCTCATCCCCCAAAGAAAGTAGAACCACTATGGAAGAAGGGCACCTCTGTCTTTTGAGTCAACATGGGAGAGACCAAAAGAGATCTCAATTCTTTGCATCATCCTCAAGTAGATAACACTAGGGACAATAGAAGAAGGTTACAAGAGAGAGAGAGAGAGAGAGAGAGAGAGAGAGAGAGAGAGAGAGAGAGAGAGAGAGAGAGAGAGGATCTATGGCATGAATGAAGCTAATGAAGCAAGTCATCTGCCTCACAATCTTACTCAACATTGTTTTGGGAAGGTGGACAATATGTAAGAGGAGAAAATTAAAGCACAGTAGATGGAGCTAACACAAGTTCCAAATAAGGACCATGCTCTTATGGTGGATAACTTTGTCTATTACTAGGAGATAGGATTAATGCTTGTCAAAATTGTTTAGATAAATCATTGTCAATATCAACATATTCATATTCATCACTTGAATCAACTTTGTTAGCGTGAACATCATTTTCATCTATCTCTTCATCAGGATTAATAAGACTAGGATATTTATTTTGAATAGAACATGAACCATCATTTTTCTTAAGCATTTTATGTCTTGGAGATTTACGTTGAACTTCCTCCTTAGGGTTAGGCGAAGGCTGGACAAATGGGATCATGCCAATATTTGGATTCTTCAGGGAGGAAGTGGATTGAGAAGAAAGTCCACAAGGTATATCATGATGTCTCTATCGGCACACAATAGTTTATTTTAGTTTTAGTTGAAGGTTGTGAAGGTTTGGGATCAACAGGCATACACTTCTTATCTTCTTTTAAAGAAGGGTGCAAAGGAGAAGGTTTTTTAGGTTGCAAGATGAGGGATGTCAAGTGCTTTCCTTTGTGAGAGGTAGGAGGTTGAACCACAACATATAAAGGAGGATTAGAAGGTGTAGGAAGAAGACTGGGCCCATCATGGGGAGGAGGGATAGGTCTATTATGAAGAAGAGGAATGAGATTAGGATCTCTAGGCTTACGCAAGGATAGGATCATCTCATTCTTCTACCTTTGATAAGATTGAATTAGAGCATCACTTTGAGGCTTAAGAGGTCCAAATTGTTTATACCAAAAATAATCAATATTAATATCTCCTTGCCTAATTGTAGGTTGGTACATGCTATTATTAATTGTTATAATTTTTTCATCAAGGGGGAATTTCAAACACTTATGAATAGTAGAAGGGATCGCTTGCATGGAAGAGAGCCGATGATGTCCCAACTTCACATGAAATTGGTCCGATGTAGGAATAATAGCAAAATTAACATCTAAAGATTTTATACCTACCTCAATAGAAGAGTAATAGAACCAATAGTGGGATAAGAGAAACCATCAAATATTTTAATGACCACATTAGATTTATCATATGTCACTTGATGCAATTGAAAGTGTGAGCAAGAAAATACATGAAACCATGTAAAGTTAGGCACATTCACAAAAATTTCATCAAATGAAGCATAAATAAAATAAATAAATGAAAATTTAAACCATCCAAGCTCCTTTGATGAAGGCCTCGCTACTCCTTGTTTCTTCTCTAATTATGCTAGTATGTTGCCTCAATCCCTTATGCATTCAAACAAAGCAAAGATGAATGGTGAACGAAAACACTAGAAGCTAAGAAAATAAAAGCAAAGTGCGAGAATAATCACATATGTCAAGTATTCAAAGTGTTTGATAAGAGGATAATGACTCAAATTTATAGAGGAAGAAGACTAGAATGGATGGTTGTGATTGAAAAATGATCAATGACTCATATTAGTCACTTGAACAAGAGTTAAGTGGAGGTAAATGGAAAACCTTCATTTTTGAACAAAAATAAAAAAGAGAAGCTTTTATTTTCAAACAAAAATCTAAAAGAGAAGCTTTCATTTTCAAATGAAAAGTGAAGTGAGGTGTTTTTTGGAAGGTGGAAGTGTTAAGTGAAGAAAGGAAATGAGGTGGAAATTAATAATTATAAATTATTATTTTTTTCATTTCTAAATTAGTCAATTAAATAAATAAATTATCTAATTGTGAACTTAGGATAAGACTTCTATCTTCAGACATGTAGTGTCGTGGTTAAAACACTTCATTGGTGAAGTGACCACCAAGGTTCAAACCACTGTTGGGCCATTGTGCTCACAAGCCTTGTGTCTTCGCTGGGTTGTTGTGCTCACGGGTTTGAACAAGTGAAGTGTGGGGATGATTTCTCCCAATTGTGGCCTTATTGGTTTATAGTTCTAGGTCAAACGTGTTTCACGTGGAGCCGGAGGGCATGTCATGCCAACTTCATTGGTCACGTTAAAAATTTTACCAAGCATTATAAAAAAAGTAAAAAAATAAAAAAAACTTAGGATAAGAGGAGTAAATGAATAAATTCATTTACCTAGGAAGAAATGTTAATAAATATGACATGACTAAAATGAAGAAATTGATGAAATAATTATGGGAATCCAACCCCAGTATCAAATTAGGCCCAAATTATGATTGATTGGCAATAGTGACAAAATTAATGACAATTGACAAGGAAAAACAATTAAAAAAGACCATAATCCAAAGGTGTTTTGATAAAATGAGGAAATTGATAATGATGATAATGACAAGATGATTGAATGCAATAAAGGAAAATTAGATGTCAAAATGATTTATTCTAACATTGCAATTGATTAAATTGATAATGTTGATTGTGAGAAGACTGTGGGAAATTGATTAAAGATAATCGAAAAGGATTTGATAAAAAGATTGAAGAGATTGATAATTAATAATTGATTAATTAACAATAAAGGTTGATTTAGGACCAAATGATCAAATAATAAAACCGTCAATCATGATGATTTAGGGCCAAATATTATTGAATAGGTTTGTTAGAGTTGAAAAGGAATTAGAGAGAATAGGAAGAATGACCTAATGTCCACACATGATGAAAATAAAATGTTACATAGAAGACATGTTAAACATTAAGGTTTAATGACGTAGGAGTGATGACCAATTTTTAGTGTCTACAATAGGGTATAAAGATATTCTTTATTTATCACATTCACCATACACACAGGATCAATGAGCACATCTTATGAAAACATATTTTTTATCCTTGTAGTGATGTATAATGGGCCATCAGGTACTTCAATAGTATCACTAGGATCAAAGGTAATACATAGGTCCTTAGGAGGTTTAGGTTGTTCAATAAGATTCACCATATTATTAGACTCAAGGCCAAGATCATTAGGAGAAAACACAAGATGCTCAGACTCAATCACATTAGTAGAATGGGAATGCAAAGGATCAGTAAAAATTTTGAAGATTTTGATTCAGAGGAGCTATGGATTTGTTTCCTTTTTCATTCACACTAGCTACATATATGGTATTATTATCAATGAGGTCTTGGATCTTACTCTTTAGCGAATGACACTTTTCAGTGTCATGACCAAGTTGATGATGATATTGGAAAAAGGATTTGGAATCATAATGAGGTGGAAAAGGTTTGGTTGTGTAAATTGGTTTGATAGGAGGAAGTTTCAACACATTCTTGTTCAAAAATTGTGTCATAATGCTATGCAAAGATTTAGAAAGAGGAGTAAACTTTTTTTCTAAAATACTTAGATAAAGGAGACACACATTTTGTCGTGGTTGCTACTTAGGTATTGTTGTTGTCAATGAACTTGATGTATTTTTCATTTGGTTTAAACTTCACAAAATGTATTTGAGAACTTTCATTCTTATCAATTGGAGACATTGAAGGAGATGATTCAAATTGATTCACTTGAAGCTGATAGTTATGAAGTACCATGCACAACTGCATAAAAGAAGTAAAATCAGAAAAGAGGAGCTTATCCCTAATGTCTTTTTGCAAATTAGAAATGAAAATTCTTTGAACATCTTGATTAGGCATAGGATAAGCAATTTGAGAATACAAATGCTTATATCTACAAATAAAATTAGTCAATTTTTTTTATCACCTTGCTTACAATGCATTAAATCATTCAAAAGTAATATTAGGACCAATATTATTGTGAAATTTTTGAGTGGAAGCATTAGCCAATTGTTGAAATGATGTAGTAGAATAAGGAGGTAAAGAACAATACCATTGCAAATATTTATCTCTAAATGTTCTAGTAAAAAATTTAGCCAAAAATCTTTGATCATAGGTAAAATCACTACACAAAGTTTGAAATGTTTTCACATGAGTCATAGGATCACGTTTTTCATTATAAAGCTCCAATTGAGGGATTTCCACATGTTCAAGAGGATCAACATGAAGTTGTCATTAGATAATGGGATCACCACATCAAATGTAGGCACATTATACTTTGATTGGTTTATGGAATTTATTTGTTGTTACAAGGATGACACTATTTGAGCTAGGCTATTAATGGTTTCTTTGGTAGATGAGTTGAAATTGGACATGTTGGATTGATTTTGAGGAATAAGATTGTTAGAAGAAGGAGCTTGAGAATAAGGAGGTGGGACACTATGATAAGTAGGTGTAGGAGATGACTGGGTAACAAATGTAAGACTCATAGAAGGAGGGATGAAATAGTTTTAGTTATTAATGTTGCTCCCTTAAAGAACATGTCTAGGAATAACATTTCATGTGGAAGTAGCCATGATGTTAGATGTGAAGTTAGACACACTAGGCATATAAGTAGGCATGGGAATAGAGTGATTAACATCAATAGGAGGTTGAGTGTAACCAAGGGATTTAGTACAACTTTTCAAAGACATGATATTAGTATAAACAATATGAGAAAGGCCATGCAACAAATCAATGCCAATTTTATCACTTTGAACCATTCTTTCTAATCCTTCAATCAATGGGATTGCTTCAATTTTCGAGTATTATTGACTCATCCATTGTTGAATATTTTGAAATCCATTGTCAATCTACTCCAATTGGTCAATGGAAACCCTAGTTATTGATTCACCCTCATCATGAGAATTATGCAAAGAATGAGGATAAATGACATCACTCGTTGGAATAGAAGAACCACCCACATTCTCATGAAATAAGTTATGCAAATTAGACTCCATATCTTTAGTAATTAAACCTTGGGAAGCCTTAATTATACAACTTCTTCTCATGGGAATATTATAGGTAGGATTAATAGTAGTAAAACTCATGCAAAAAAGAAGAAAATTTGATTTTGAATTTGAAAATTATGATTAAGCAATACAAAATTTTATGAAAATGATTGATTAACCAATTTGATTTGTGAATTTGAAAGAGAAATGCATTCATAAAAAATCAGATTTGAAAAATTAAATGAAATTTATGCAACTCTCATGGTAAATTTTAGAATTATAAATTAGAGTTTTTATAAATTCAACCACTAAAATTATGTGATTCAATTTGATAATGAGATCTAGGAGAAAAAATTTAAATTTTAAATTAAATGAATAATTAGATCTGAAATTATAAATCCAAATTAGACAACCCACAAGCTCAATTTTGAAATTAAAAATTAGGGTATTTGTGAATTTAACCTCTAAATTTTTTAAATTCAATAAAAATATAAATTGCAAATGTAAATTTGAAATTGAAAACAAAAATCAAAATTGCAGGTGTAAAGAGTCGATTTCATCAAAATTTAATGGTGAAAAATAGGGTTTCCACCACCATAGAAGGAAGAAACCACTAATTTTATGACTTAATACCATTACATTCAAAAGAGGGGTTTCCAATCCAATAGATATAGTCACAAACTAGTAAGGATTAGGACTGAGAATTCTGATTAGATTGGGGGTTTTATGTATAATCCTCTTTTGTAAGTTGAGATGCTAAAATTAGGGTAAAAGTGTTGGAAATGAAGGTAAAGATGCAGAAACAATAAGCTACAGGTGTGAGATTGAGCCATAAACCTCGATCTGAGTAGTGAAAGCCAATTCATACATGCTCCCAAAAAGAGCTCGTAAAATGTCGGGACCATTTCGCCTATCACACTCCAATGAGGGATCAATTCGTCATTATAAATAATGCTTATTCTAAAGATTGCAGCTTCATACCTATTTTCTGCACACATAAAGAAGGGGAAATAGGTTGGGAATAGGGGATTACCTAAGTCAAACCCCCGTTTTAGAATTAACCATGGAATAGAAATGAATTGCACTAATGAAAATGTTCTCCTTTTGAGGGAGATGATGAACAATGACTAAAAATGCAAATGATATACCTCTTTGTGAAGTTTTTTTTTTCTCCACATGGAACTAGGGTTTTATGAAGTCTTCAACAACATGAAACATGAATGTCAACTCCAATGCTTGAATCTTGACCTTATTATTGCTCATATGCTTAAAGGAAGACTGATTGCTTGCTCACTTGACTTGAATGCCTAATTTTTTCATGCCTAATTGAACTTCATGTGTGTGTATGTTATTTGTGCATGTCCAAATGAGAGGGGAAAGCCTCGTTTTATACTTGCCAGTTGAAAAACACATTAATTTTCCAACATGGGCTAACACAGGGCTAGGTTTCTCACTTATTTTTTGAAAAGGCCAAGGGGCCCAAATTTAGGCCCTAATTGGGAGGACCAAGGCACCACACCCTCATCCTACCAAATTTAGGGGCCAGGACAAAGGACCAGGATGGTACAAAATATCAAAATGAAGTCAAAATTGTATGGTATGAGCAGAATCAAGTCGTTAGTAGGCCTAGGGTGCAAATGCTAAGGTGAGGACCCAAATGTGATCAAAATTATAAGAGTACAATTTAGGATGCTACAACATTAAAGATGTGAACCAATAGATCTATCAACAAACCGGCAAGGTTAGGGCTGAGAATTCTTATTGGATTCACTTTTCTTTGTGGGATATCCTCTTTTAAATTAAATTGTAAAAATACTAAAATTAGGGTAAATGTGTTGGAATTGAGGTAAAAACACATGGACATTGAGCTACATTCGTTGGATTGAGCTACATTCGTTGGATCGAGCCACAAACTTGGATTTGAGAAATGTAAGTGTATTCAAATTTGTTCCCAAAAGGAGCTCTTGAAATGTCGAGACTAGTATGCTCATCCCACCGGTCCTCCGCACTTTTCGTCGTTGAAAGGGGAATTTGTTTGTCACTATAAATAAAGTTAATTCTGAAGATCGCAGCTCCGTACTTGTTCTTGCACACACTAGAGAAGGGAAATAGGTTGGGAATCGAGGTTTTCCTTAAGTCAAACCTCGGTTTTGGAATTAACCATGAAATAAAAATGAAATGTAATCAAATTACAGTAATGGAAATGTTCTCCTTTTGAGGGAGATGTTGAATACTGACTGAAACACTAATGATATACCTGTTAATGGAGTTTTGTTTGTCTCTACAAGGAATTAGGGTTTCATGAAGTCTTCATAAACATAGAACATGAATGCCAACTCCAATGCTTGAAAGAAGATTGATTGCTTGATTGCTTGAATTTGAATGATTGCTTGACTAAATTTTTGGATTTCAAAATGAGAGGGGTAGACCTCCTTTTATACCAGCTTGTCAAAAAATAACTTAATTTATTGACATGAGCCGACACGGGATCTAGGTCCCTAGAAAAATAATGTGACCATTAAGCGACCAAAAAATGGGCCTAATTGGGAGGACCAATGCACTAGGTGCTCTAGTCCCTAACCAATCAGGGACCAAGAAACAAGGGAGAAATGAAGTGCAAGATGAAAATAATGAGTAATTTTCATGGTGTGAGTAGAATCAGGGCTCCAGGCCTCAAGACAAGAACGCTAAGGTGAGAGCCAAAATGAGGATAAAATTATAAGGGATTATAATTTAGGATGCTACAATAAGATACACAAATGGGTGAAAGAGAATCACAACATCACACCCTGCTCATAAAATGAGTGATGTGACATTGTCCCTTGCACATCCACAATATTAAAACATCATAGCAAGGACATTACATTGTTGGAAACAACAATTAAGGAAAACTGAGAGGGGATGCATTAATTTTCATTGGATTAACAAACTTAACCACAATCACAAATTTGATAAATTGCAGAAACAACAAAGATAAACAAGTAGATAGCACAACACACAACACTAAGATTTTGACAAGGAAAACTTGGTTAAGGAAAAAACCATGGTGGGAGCCTACCCACAATAAGATAATACTCTACATTAGTATGTGTAAATATTATAATGGGGAATGCACCTACATTCAGGATCACTAACTAGAGCTCACTACTCAAGATATAATAACCCAAAAAGCTACAACTCTCAGGGAAGGTTCACTACCTTACAAGGAAGTCTCACTGACTTAAAAAATATTCAAACAAAAATCTAGAATCAAATGAACTGCAATAATAGCATCTGCTAAAGCCTAATTATAGTTCTGATTAAGCACATATGTCTTCTCTACACCACACCAAAATATGAGTCCTTTTTTCACACATACATCATTCTATGATAATGCAAACACAATATTGATGACTAAATTACATGAATATGACACCTATTTATACAATTCATAAACCTTGACAACAAGGTCATCTAAACCCTCAACTCACAATTAAAAAATTACATTACACAATAAAAAGATTGACCATCAAACTAATATAATGATATAACATGGACCTAAATCAAATCTCCAAATACACAACACCACTGGAAATCATGCCAAGATCAATTGCAACACACTACACCACCAAGAATACCGCATACCATGAAGAACATTAACGGTTCAATAAAATCATCAAAAAATTGCACAACGATCAATGCGGATCATCAAAACAAATAGGACATAATTAGGAAACACTAGCAAACACATTAGAATCATCAGTAACAGTTGTACCAACACCACTTATCAAATCTTCATCAATCAACATCTGGACCTCAAGAACACTCAAACAACAACAATTGTCATGGAGAAAGATAATCTGCGGAGCAACACATCATGAACCATCTAAAATGAAGATACGCAATAACTTCCCAAGAAATCTCCCAACATCTTAGCTCAAGATCTAATCACAATGGAATATATTGGAGGAAATACCAAACTCTTCAAAGCATTGATCAACAAAATTGAATTGTAAACCAAATCATATGATATGATCAATTAAGCTTCCCAGATCACTAAAATAGAAAGAAAAAGATGTAGTGATACTATAAATACTTCATACACCAAACTATGATCCCAATAATTCAATCTGTAATCACCGGAGCCATAAATCATAGGAATATGTTGACATTAATGACAACAACATATCCTAGCAGCAGCAATACCCAACACACATAATAAATAATATCAACATCATTCACATCTAATGTAAACCCTGAATTAGGGTTAGAACATGATAAATCATCATAAACAATAAACATGAACCACATCTCCTAAATAATGAATAATCATGAAGCTAATCATTTTAACCTAACTTCAATAACTAATTTAGAGTATGGAATCAATAGCATCATAGTAATCATAATGAATCCACTAATATCAAAGAGAATATCAATATAAGGAGTCAAACAAGAAGCAAAGAACTTATCAAAGGCATATAAAGTGTCCACTAGTATCTAACATAACCCATATTAAAGGATGAATCGTGGAAGGGCACTACATAGATGAGTAGGGTGACTAGCAACACAGTCCTAAAATATCAGGTCAAACTTCTAGGAATGGATCTGAATCATCTTCTTCTACTTAGATCCAAGTTGGTGTCTTCGTACGATGACTATAGCTCACTATTTATGCCTGATCTCTTCAATATTCACCCATTTACCCTAATTTTAGCATTTTCACAATTCAACTTAGAAAGAGGGAATAAAAAACCCTAACCTAGGTGGAACCTAATCTATATTTCAGAGCTCTTTTCCCTAGAGGATTAAGCCTAGATATATTAGGCCCATCCCTCTTTCAATGTAATGTTCAATTAAGAAAAAATAGTGGTTTTGTTACCTTAATTGGTGAAACCTTAATTTCTACCCATTACATTTTGTTGAAACTAACTCCTTACACCACTATTTATGATTTTTGTTCTCAAATCTGATTTAGAAGCATTTTAATTTTCAAAATTGCACTCATAGATTATATATTTAATCAACTTACATAAATTTAGAGGTTAAATTCATAAAAGCCCTAATTTAAAATGGTTAATTTGATTTGTGGGTTGCATAATTTATAATTTTTATTTTCAGATCTAATTTTAAACATTCACAATGGCACTTAATAGATCTAATTTATTTATCATTTAACATATGATTACATTGATTTTCACTTATATAAATAGCATAACCATGTGTTGGCTAATGGTTTCTTTCACTTCACTTTGCTTCTTTTCATTCACAGAACTTTGGAATATTGCATTTTTGGAATTTTAAAAATGCTTCCTATTAATCAATTAAATATCAAATCTTTTATCCATGATACATGTTGTTTTATCATGATATTTTTTAGAAAATGCATTACATATAGATCACATAAAAGCTTTTGTACATCACAATCCTAGAGATGCTAATGAAAAACCTAATACTTGTACCTCTCCTATGGTATTTCATGTGAATGAAGAAAGAGCCAATACTCCTATCATTGATCTCTCGAATGGAGATAAAGCATTGAAGAGAAACATGGCACCATCTTATTCTCATACACATACCCTAGCACAAGGGGGGCAAGATCAAAATATTGGTGTTTAAATCTCTCTATATCCCTCTTATTCTCCTAGAGCTTATCTTAATCATCAAAACATTTGTAGAGAAGATGATGTTATGCATTTCATTTATGATAAATCTCCCCACATAACATTAAGTAAAGATGAGGCCTTAGATGATAAGAATCTTCCTTCCCAACCTATCATAGAGGATATGTGTGATGATAGAAAGGAGAATCTTCGTACAAAGTATATTCCTTCTTCATATATTTCTCCCTTTGTCCCTTATATATACACTTACAATGTAAATTTTAAATAAATTCATTACAATACTCCTTATTCTCAAAAAAACATTCTTATAGGAGTGGCTATAACATTATATCAAAACAAGGTTTTAGAGGACAAGGACTTGGAAAATTTAAACAAGGAGTTAAAGTCCCTATAAACCCCCCTACACAAACTAGTACTGAAGGTCTAGGACATTCTCATTATTCACCTATGGATGATCTCCTTAGAATTCAAAATTTTAAGAAGTATCTTGTAAGATATAGAACCTATTGTCCATCTAAAGGTGCTTCTTCCTCAAACACTCCCTTTTGTTATATTATCAAACTCATGACCATCATACTAATGATTGTTTGGATTTTCAAAAAAGTATGCAAGAACTAGTTGATAATGGAACTATTAAAATCATAGATGATAATCCATCTTCTTCTAACAACCCTTGTCCTACATCTCAAGAGACAAGGCCTAATCCTATTGATGACCAAGATAAATTAGCTACTAGAATCTTTTGGAGCTATAAGTATCATAAGAATGTTGTTTTTCCTTTCATTAGACTCAATTACAATTATAAGCATAAGGAAGGTGATGTACATTATATTTTTTCATTGTAGTTATTATAATTCTCTTGGAAATTGTAAAGCATTTAAAACATTTGTTCAAGACCAATATGACAGATCTTTCATAGCTCTTACAACCAATCTTGCACTCTTCCTTGGTGAAAAGGTAATGCCTTAGCACTTCATTCACCCTTCATGTTTCTCCTCACCTTGTGACACTAGTAGTTAACTCCATTGGGGTCTCTTTGTCATAAGAGGTGATGATTTTCCAATATCAATCATCTTAGGGCAGAAACATAATTCATTCTTGCCTCTATACTTGGGGGACAAGAATATTATCCTATTTTTTCTCTCTATCGAAGGTTTCACTATTCCCTTTAGAGGTTGAATTTTTAATATTTTTATTCCTTTCTTTCATGGAATGGTATATCTCTTATGATTAATCTCTCCTTAGGGGATTTTTTTATCATCTAATTCTCTCTCTCTTTGAATATTACCTCTTCTTTAGAGTTGCATTTTCCATATCTTAATGTCTTTTCTTGCATCAAATATTCATTCATGCAAGTACATTGTGCATTTTCTTATGTATAATCTCTCCTTAGAGGATGTGTAAGTCTTCTCATTGTCCCTACACTTGAAGGGAATTGATCTTTCCTCTCCTTTCTAAGAATCTACTTTTTCCTTTGTTGAGTGGTGTTTTCTTATTATTTGATGTCATTCCTTGTGTGAAGTTCTTGTTTGATCAAGGATTCTCTCTTATTAAAGAGGTGTGTATCCTTGACTAAAACCTCTTTTTCACTTGGTGATGTATATATATTATAATAAATTGCTCAATTTGGGTCAAAAGTGTGTCATCCTTCATTAAGAATCCCTTTCACCTAGCAATAGGAGGAAGGTAGGCATTCTTGTTCTCTTTCCTTTCTTTTACTAGAAGATGTTATGTTTGTTCAAATAAATTCCTCTTGGAGGTGGATGATTTTTGAGAAAATATCTCTTCTCCTTCAAGGATCCTCTTTACACTTGTTGCAAGATATCTCTTTTTCAACTATCTTATCCTTGCTTGTAAGAATATTGATTTTGTAGCTTGGATTTATGAATATTGTTTCCTACAAGAATATCTCCTTGTTGTGAAGGTGTGTATCCTTGTTTCTAGATTCCTTAAGACATCAACATAGAGCTACGTTGACATCTTAAGAGGGGGGAATATATATCGCCCTATTTGTACTATATTTTACTATATTTTTGCAATGTCTTAAACATGGTATTCATTCTTGAAACCAAAGGAAATAAACCCTTACATGAGATGTCCTTGAAACCAGGCATATATTTGTCTTACATAGGGTTATGCATTCTCAAAACCAAAGAAAACAAACTCTTACACAAGATGTTCCCCATACCATACACACATTTGTATTTTCATTTCATGTCTTACATAGGTTATTGCATGCTCGAAAATAGAGAAAAAAAAACTCTTATACAAGATTATTAACACCTAAACTAGACATCACTTGCACACACAATAGGATGAGTGGAACTAGAAAAACACAGCTAGACTATTCCTACTCTCCTCCCCAACATGGATCACCTAGAAAAACACAACTAGAATGTGTATCCATGTCTTCTCTCACTCTTCTTCTTATGGATCACCTAGAAAAACACATCTAGAATGTGTATTCATTTCTCCCCTTTCTTCTCATCATCTCATAGCTTTGCTATTTGTAGTTCATGGATGATGTGTGATATTTCTCTTTTTATGTGATCACTTGTGTTCTTGAGATGGCATTTTCAAGAGTGATATTACTGGTTGAGACATTTTTGATATCGAGGTCTCTTTGGGTAGTTGAATTGAGGTCTTGTTTTTGGTTTTTAGCTTTTGTGTGTTGTGTGTCTTTTGCATTGTTGTCTTTTTTTGTCTTTGTTCGCCTTTTTGTTTTCCTCTTGTTTTGTGTGCCCTTGCATGCGATTGCGTGAGTTAAGATCCTAAGATTGGGGGCTTGGTTCCTTAAAATTAGTGATGTCTTATACTCCTTGTGATTGTGCTCCCAATTACTCTTCTCTTTCATCTTTCATTTACTTTATTGCATGTATTTGCATAGGTTCATACTCCTGTTAAAGTGGGGGCTAAATGTAGCATCGTAAATTGTCACCAAGCCAATTTACGCCTCATGTTTGTGCCCCTACTTTAGCATGTCCTATCCTCATCATATGTCCATTTTGTGCTTATTCTCCATCTTTGAGGCCATGAATACCCATTGGTGGGTCCCATGGTGCGGTACCCCTCCCCCCTAAGCCTTATCTTGGTCCTATATGTAGAAGGACCATGGCGCCTAGTTCCATGGTCCCTCTCAGTGAGGCCCAAATTTAAATTGGGCTAGGTGTTGTATTTAGCCAACAAGAATTGATCTCCGTAACCTTGCATGTGTTGGAAATTGACACTCTATTGGTTGGTTTCACTATGTTGTCATTGATGGCAACATGATTTTGGGTTCCGGCTTCATATGGTGTACCCGCAGGAACTTCACAGACTCTACACCGACACCGAAAGGATAGAATATTTCTTTGGTAACCAACAATGTAGGCCGACATGGCATAATAAAGGTCATCGGTATTGGAGACTGACACATCTTGGATCTGGCATCGACAACTTGTTTTAATGTTTATTCATTTATGTTATATGGCCGACATGTAATCTGATATTGTATATATCCTTGTAAGCCGACATAAGGCATAAATTTTGTATAGGGTATATAGGGTAGATTGATTAGATCATTTTGTAATAAGAAGAGAGACATGGTAATGGATATGCATGTAGTACCCCTCCTCGATCAGACTCTTTTTGTATATTTTTTATTGACTTCAGTGGAACATTACTGTATATCAGTTCAGATTTTATGCGATGTTATTTCATGCTTTATCTGGATTTGTGGTGTATGATGTTATGCAGTATCTCAGTGCTTATGATTAATGTTATTTTATGGATCATTATCATGGACTGACACTCTTACCTTATATGTGTGATGTGTTATTTATGTGTTGAGTGTTTGCATGTGTATGGGATGCGAGGAGATGATTTTACTTCACTCACTCCAGTGAGACAGGGAACATCACGATTCTCCTTCATCAGTGTGTGTGGTGTGCATGTCATGTCTATATATATATATATATATATTTTTCTATATGCACATGTGGTTCTTTGTTGAAGGACATTATAGGTACAAGTACCGGGTAGGTACAGGGTATCGACTCCACCTAGTTTCATAGGTTTGAGCATGCCTTATATGTTCGATGGGAGTGGAGGAGATAGTTGTTGGACCCTAACTTGACTCGCAGTTACACTCATGTGAGTTTTGTCAATTGGTTATCTTTCCCATCTGGCCAGTATGCGAGTCATAGTACTTTGGTTTGGTCATTGTGAGTCGGCATTTGATCATTCTTTGTTTTGCATGTTTTCATTCATCTGAAGGTTATTTAATTGAATGGATGATGCTATCTTACGTTGGCATAATTATTTAATTATTGTAGCATCCTAAAATTGCGACACTTGCAATTTCGACTACATTTGGGTCTTCACGATGGTGGCGCAATGATGAGCCTGAATGGAGACCTTGAAACCTGCTTGCGACATCAAAAACTGCATATTTCTGCACCTTGGCCTGATCCTCCTTGCACCCTGCTGTCCTGGGAGGTGGGACCATGGCGCCCAGTGCCCTAGTCCTTCAGGACCATGGCGCCTAGCGCCTTGGTCCCTCAGGACCATGGCACCCAGCGCCTTGGTCCCTGGCCCTATTTTGGGCCCGGTCTCTTGTTGGGCATTAGGTCTTCAAGTTTGCAATTTTGAAAATAATGTTCCTGGGTCGGCCTAAGGTCAAAAAAATCAGTCTCCTAACCCTAATTAAAAAGTATATAAACTACTTTTCCTCTCCTAGAAAGGGAGGAAGGAAGTAAGCAAGAGCAAGATGCGGAAGCGATCTTCAAACATTCAAACATTCAAGCATTCAAGCATTCCTTCAAGCAATTGAGTATTCTAAGTCTCCATTCAAGGCTAGGTGTTGCATTCAAGACAAGGATTCAACCATTGAAGAGTAGATCACCTACAACATACAACATACAACATCATTACACCTTCGCATGTAAGAGTACAAACATTCTTACAACAAGGTATCAGTACTTGATTACATTACAAACACTTACGTTTATAGTATTCTCATTTCTTGGTTAATTCCAAAACCGGGGTTTGACCTAAAGGCAAACCCCTAATCCCTAACCCCCCAATAATCCTCTCTTTTCTATGTGTAGGTTGCAGGTACGCGGCTATAATTGAAGATCTAGAATCCTTGTGCAGAGACGAACAGATCCCCCTTCGTTTCGCGGATTTTTTGGAGGACCGTGTACACTCCGGGCACCATCGTCCTATCAAATTTCGCTCAAATTTGCAGGACAGCATCATCTTGACATTTTACTACTAATTTCAGGTCCGTAGCTTCATCCCGTGTCCCTATCTCTGTCTATAAGCAAATCTTTCTTACTTTTACATACATTCCTAGTTCGATCTTTCTATCTACATTGTTTACGAAAGAGGGTATCCTTGATGTCTCAACCCTTGAAACTCATTTAGAATCTAGTCTTGCATTTTGTGGGATTGGATCTTGTGGGTTTCAACCCCTCTTTTGAATGTAAATTCTCTCCTAAGTGAAAACCGTCAACCCTAGTGACCTCCTTTCTCTCTCCTTGGAGTGGGGGAACACCTAGGGTTCGATTTTCCGCTTTACATTTTGGTGAACTCGACGTGAACATCCTAATTCTGATTATTCATGATTAGATCTGAAAAATTGGATTCCTTAATTACATTTCCATGTTTGATCTTTTGCAAATTTTAGAGGTTAATTGCATAAAAACCCTAAATTTCCTTTTTAGTAATTGAGCTTGTGAAATGTTTAATTGTTAAATGCTTGCTTTAGATCTACTCTTCTATTGCAAATTGTCAAATCATATTTGTGCTTTAATTCTGAAAATTAAGTGGTTAAGTGTCAAAACCCTAATTTTTAAAACCCTCTTGATTCAACCTTTGACCGATGATTTCACTGATCCAAACACCTCCAAATCAGCTGTAACTTTGGATTCCGCAACAAAATCACAATATCTCTCATCCCTGAAAATTTTGAAAAAAGTTGTGAGGACCGTGTGCACCCCGAGCGCCATCATCCCCGACATTTTTTTTGAAATTTCGAGAGCTAGATCTTACTGTATTTTTCTGCTAAAATCCAGAATCTTGGCTAATTTCATTTATTCTAACACTTTCAAAATTAAAGTCAAAGTTGGTCTAGTGATTGCTTGGATTAAGGCTTATAATCATTCAAAAATTGTTGAAATTGAAATTTTGTATCAAAATTGTGTTTCTTACTGTCCTAAATCTAAAAAGTGTGTTGGCATTCATTCGAAATTTCAGTGCTTTATTCAAATTCTTGCAGTTTGTGACTTTTGAAATTAAGTGTTTAATTGCAACAACTTTGATTTCCACTTTCAAAATTGAATTTTGCATGAAATTGAGTCAACTTTTAAATTTCAAAGCTTGCATTGCTTTAAGTATTCCCTCTAAAATCTTAAAATTCAAAATTTCAGTTTCCCTCTCTTTTTCAAAATTCAAATTTTGCATTTTTCAACAATCTTGGTAGGGTTCAATTTTAAGATTGCAACTTTAATTTGGCCTATCTATAGATCGTAAAATCACTCAATTTTTTCAGATTAGCTTTAAAATCATCATAATTTTTATCTCTGAAAATTTTGAAAAAAGTTGCGAGGACCGTGTGCACTCCGTTCGCCACGATCCCCGACATTTTTTCTGAAATTTCGGGAGATTGTCCTAATTGCATTTAACAGCTTAAATCTAGGAGATTGGCTGATTTTATTGAAATTTGCTACTTCTAAATTCAAAATCTTCTCTCTCTCTTTAGTGCATGACTTTTACAACAATAAGCCCTACTTACATTATTCCCGTTAGACGAAGCCTTAGAATTAAGTCCTTCCAAGGTTTAATTACCGAGGAGATGGAACCTAATTTGAATGGCCTTTTTAATGAGGACATGGGTAATTCTTCTAATACTCTTAATGATGAAGAAGCTCTCCATGAGGTTTCTGTAGAACAACTTTCGAAATTGGATAACCAATTTGATGATTTTCAGCAATGGATGTCTCAAGAATACCCCAATAGTGAAGCTCTTTCATTAATTGAGGGTTTAAAACGTATGGTTCAAAGTGATAAGAATGGAATTGATATTTTGTGTAGTATTGCACACATTGTGGATTCGAATGTGATTCCTATGAAGAGTTGTGCCGAAACTTTAGGTTATACACAACCTCCTACTCAAGTCAATCATTCTACCCCTTTGACAACTTCTATTGCTAGTATACCTACTTTTACATCAAACATAATGACTACTTCAATACAAAATATTCCACCTATGATCACCAGTCATGGGGGAAATCCTTCTTCTTCAATCAACCCTCTTCCTTCATTCAATCCGACTTCTTCATTCATTCCTTCAATGAGTGTTCCTAATACATCTTCACAAATGAACATGACGCAAGGGGGCAATTCATTTAACCATTCCATTCCTCCTTGTAGTGTTCCTCCTTTCCAATCATCTCCTATGACTAACTATCATAGTGTCCCACCACCTTACTCTCAATCAATACCTTCTTTTCATAACATAATACCTCCATCACAATCTAACACGTCTAATATGAACTCTTCGACTGAAGCGACCATTAACAATCTTGCACAAACTGTCTCTTCTTTACAACAACAAATTGCCTCTATGAATCAATCTAAGTTTAGTGTGCCCACATTTGATGTTGCGAGCCCACTTTCTCTTGACATTGTTCGAGCTATCCCCCCTAAACATGCTGAAATCCCGCAATTGGAGCTTTATAATGGTAAGGGTGATCCTCTAACACATGTTAAGACCTTTCAAACAATATGTACCGATTTTGCTCATGACCAAAGGTTGCTTGCAAAACTGTTTACTAGAACATTAAGAGATAAGGCTCTACAATGGTATTGCTTGTTGCCTTCCTATTCTATTACTTCTTTCCAACAACTTGCAAATGCTTTTATTCAACAATTTTAAAACAATATAAGTAATAAAGTTACTTTGATTGATTTAATGCATTGTAAACAAGGTGTTAAAGAAAAAGTGACTGATTTCATTGGTAGATATAAGCATTTGTATGCTCAAATTTCTTTTCCAGTACCTGACAATGATATTCAAAGAATCTTTATTTCTAATTTACAAAAAGATATTAGAGAAAAACTTTTGTTTTCTGAGTTTACTTCTTTCCAACAGTTGTGCGCAACTCTTCACAATTATCAACTGACTGTGAGTCAAATGGAACAAGCAAATCCTATGGCTCTGAGTGATAAGGGTGATAGTAGTCAACAACCATTTGGGAAGTTTAAACTAAACAAAGAGGTCATTAAGTTCAATGAAAACATCATCAACAACAATGTGAATGCAACATCAGGTGTGCCTCCTATTTCTAAGTTTTTCAAGAAAGAAAGAAAGTTTACTCCTTTGAATGAATCATTGCATAGTATTATGAATAAGTTATTGGAACAAAATGTGCTTACCCTCCCTGCTATAAAGCAAATAGATCCTACAAAGATTAATTCACCCTATTTTGATAACAAATCTTTTTGTCAATTTCATCGTCAACCTGGGCATGATACTGAAAAATGTTTTGCTTTAAAGGGTAAAATTCAAGATTTGATTGATAATAATACTATCTCTGTTTCTGGTGTGAATGATAAAGGCAACACATCTGTAGCTCCTCCTAACCAAAATCTTAAGATTTTTACTAATCCATTACCTTCTCATACCTCTAATGTGATTGAGACTAATGATTCCTCTTTCTCACCTGATAGTCTTGTGTCTATGACTCCGAATGTGATTAACTTTGTGGAACAACAGAAAATCCCTAAAGAACCTTCCATCACATTTGATTCCAGTGAAACTATCAGGGCACCTAATGGTCCTTTATACATAGTTGCAAAAGTCAAGAATACACCTTGCCATGGAGTGCTTATTGATCCTTCTTGTATGGTTAATGTCATTACTAAAGAATTTCTTTTTACTTTGCAATTGAATCAAGTGATCTATGACAAAACAAATGTGGTTGTGAAGTTATTTGATGCATTTTCTTCTCCTGCAATTGGTTCTATTACATTACCTATTGAGTTCCATAACAAACCCCTTGATGTGGACTTTGCTATTATTCCATCATCCGAACAATTTCATGTGAAGCTAGGCTATCCTTGGCTATCTTCCATGAAAGCTATTGCTTCTCCTATTCACAAGTGCTTGAAATTTCCCCATAATGGTGAAGTTGTTACTATCAATCATAGTCTCTTTAAACCAGCTGAAAGAACTTCTAGCATTCCTATTGATTATTTTTGGCCTAAACAATTCCAATCTCTTCCACCGCGGAGTGATCATCTTTTCAAATCTTATCAAAAGTGGAAAAAAGATATGATCCTATCTCTAAGTGAACCTAGAACACCCAAACTTGATATTCCTATCATTCTTGAGAAGGAAGTTCTTCCTTTGAAAGATGAAACTAATGTCTTTCCTCAAGAAGATTCCCAACCCATCCCTATGGATGTGACTACGTCTATGTCTAATAAACGTTCTAAAGGTAGACCTATACCTCCTCATCATGATGGACTTGGCCTCCTTCCTAAACCAAATATTCCTCCCTTATATGGAGTAGTTCCTCCTCCTTCCTCTTATAGAGAGAAGAGACCTTCCTCTTCTCCTATTATTCAACCTAAGAGACCACAACCTAAACACCCAAGTGATAAGGATGAGAACATTCCTCCTCCTCAATCTTCTCAACTTCCTGCTAAGACTAGATGAAATCGTTCTGCACGTGAACGCCGATGAAAGCGTCATCTTAGAGCTCAGGCAGCTGCTTCTCAAACTTTGCAATCCCCAAAAACACCTTCAGCTAGTATTATTCCATTTTCTCCTCAGCCGGAAATTGAGCCAAAATCTCCTAAACATAAAATGCATGATGGTCTTGATCTTGTGCGAGTTAAAGATCCTATTTTTATAAATCTTGATGATGATATAGATGAAAATGTTATTCATGATGAAAATGTTATTCCTCTTTCTTCTGATAGTGAATATGAATATGTTGATGTTGATAACCATTTATCTAACGAATTTTCTAAAGCACTTATCCTAGCTCCTAGAAAAGAACAACGTGGCATGGAACATGAACATAGCCCTCATTTGGATCTTGTGATAGCTCCATCTGCTGTGTTGGATGTGCCTCCTCTAGCATATTTTTTGCCTTCCCGAAATATTGACCAGCAAGATCGGGGGGTGGATGACGTGCTAGACTAGTTTCATTAGCATAGCAGACTCTCTCCTCCTCTCTTGAACTCTTTTTTTACTTCTATGTGTTATTCTCATTCTTCTATTTGTTGTCCTTAGTGTTGTCTACTTCAGGACGATGCAAAGCATTGAGATCTCTTTTGGTCTCTCTCATGTTGACTCAAAAGACACATGTGTTCCCTTCTTCTAGGTGACCTTCCTTGATTGGGGAATGAAGAAACAATTATGCATACATAAATATGATATACATGAATTATCATATAGCATACTGACCCCAAGGAAAGCGAATTCACCTCGTGCTTTGTGTTTTGTGTCTATTATCCTTGGGTTTATCTCACACTTGGGGGCTAAATCTTTGTGATAACATGCTCCTTTCCCTTCTCATTTCTTATGTGTATCACTACCTTAAAGCAATCACCCCCGATGAGGCATGTGCGATCACTTTAACGTAGGGGGGCATACACCCCGTTCATATCTCTTCAAGATACTTGGAAATTTCTTGGCGAATTTAGCTTTGCCTTGAAAATTTTTGGTTATTTTCTTGCGTGACTCATAGTGAGGGAACCTTACTACTGACGGTCATGGTTCTCCCTCGTGATCTTCCCTTTTACTTTGTCAATCAAAGTCGTAAGATCCTTAGTCCACTGGGGGCTTGGTGTATCTTGCCTCCTTGACATGGTGAAAGTCTTTCAATGTTGTTTCCTTGTACTTTACCAGAAGTATGGGTGTACGCTTATACTCCGGCTAAAGTGGGGGCTAAATGTAGCATCCTAAAATTGTGACACTTGCAATTTCGACTGCATTTGGGTCTTCATGATGGCGGCACAATGATGAGCCTGAATGGAGACCTCGAAACCTGCTTGCAACATCAAAAACTGCATATTTCTGCACCTTGGCCTGATCCTCCTTACACCCTGCTATCCCGGGAGGTGGGACCATGGCACCCAGTGCCCTGGTCCTTCAGGACCATGGCGCCTAGTGCCCTGGTCCCTCGAAACCATGGCACCCAGTGCCCTGGTCCCTGGCCCTATTTTGGGCCCGGTCTCTTGTTGGGCATCGGGTCTTCAAGTTTGCAATTTGGAAAATAATGTTCCTGGGTCGGCCTAAGGTCAGAAAAATCAGTCTCCTAACCCTAATTGACAAGTATATAAACTAATTTTCCTCTCCTAGAAAGGGAGGAAGGAAGTAAGCAAGAGCAAGATGTGGAAGCGATATTCAAACATTCAAACATTCAAGCATTCAAGCATTCCTTCAAGCAATTGAGTATTCTAAGTCTCCATTCAAGGCTAGGTGTTGCATTCAAGACAAGGATTCAACCATTGAAGAGGAGATCACCTACAACATACAACATACAACATCATTACACCTTCGCATGTAAGAATACAAACATTCTTACAACAAGGTATCAGTACTTGATTACATTACAAACACTTACGTTTACAGTATTCTCATTTCTTGGTTAATGCCTGTTATTATTGATTTTGTGAAGCTTATATCATATGTTTAATTATAGGAAATAAATGATTCATTTCTCTATTTGTCGTATGTTTTTGTGTTCTTGAAAATCAACTTCTTGGATTGCCTCTTCTATTTGGAATAGAATGAATTAGATTTAGCTTCTTGTGTGCTTCCTAGTATCTAATTGCCCAAGATTTGGTTATCTCTTGGGTTCTTGTGTGTTTTATTTCATCAGTTCGCTTATTGGAAAATATCCCTTTGAATTTTGGATCTTGGCACTGTTTGAGTGTGTGCCCGTGAAATGATTTGGTATCATTTTGATTTTTAAATGCTTTGGGAAGTGTGAATTTTTATTAATATGGACTTTACCTTACCCGTGGTGGGCTAGTCCCACCATGCCAGTCGGTAGTGTCTTCTACCCGGAGGTAGCAGTACTACCAGTCGACAGTACTGCTACCAGTACTACCGGTTGGTAGGACTGCTACCAGTGGATAGCAGTGCTACCGGTCAGTAATGGCTGCTACCGGTGGTAGTAGCACTACTGGTTAGTAGGCCTGCTACCAGTCGGCAGCAGTACTACCGGTAGGTAGTGCCTGCTACCTAAACAACAACACTACTGTGGGTTGGCCTTGGCCCCCGCATGACCTTGTACCCTTCGCGGTACATCCATTTGTGTGCTATGAATTTAATTTGTATTAAATGTAATATTTTTAAAGTGGTTTTTATTGTTAAATATAAATAGTAATTTCCTAATGATTTTTATTATGTGATTTAATAAATTTATCAATGAAAATCAAGGCATGAATTAGTGATTCAAATTGGTAAATTTGGATATATTCTGGAAATGAATTAAATGCCTGTTAGGAATTCATGTTATATCTAGTTGAATTTTAATGTGGATTTCATTCTTGATGGAATATTGATTTGGAAATTGAATAGACGTGAATGTCGTAAAAGAGTGATTTATTTAATTTCCATTCAATGATGTTGCAAGTGCTTATGATGCTGATTTTCTCATAGATTGTCTGGGTGCGGACTTAGTAAAATTAGCTTTCCTTGCAAGAGTTATATTGTGTTATTTATGGTCTGTGGTTCAGTCGACCTGTGGTGGCATATTTGGTACCTTTGACCAAGTGATATATGATGACTTCCTTGTCTTAACCATGTAGTGTCTTTGCCTTATGGTTAACCAAGAGTCAGTATGTCCTTGTTTTGACCACTTGTTTTGGATAGTGGTGTTATGGATGTCTTCTTCACCATAAGGTCCTCATGGAGTGACCATGTTTGTTTAGTGTCCTTTGAGAGAGTGGCTTTCAAGTGGGGGCCATGCCCAAAGTGGTTGGCAGGATAACCCATCAAAAGTCAGATAATAAACTGATAATCTAATTAATTGATTAGGTGGGTAGTTAATAACATTAAATAAGATATTGTACCTCACACATAGGTGAGTGCTTGTATAGTGCTCATAATGTAGTGAGAAGGCCTAGAATGGCAAACCAACCACCTTGTCTTTATGAAAGGCTAGTAGGCTCCGCATGAGACTTAGTTGGAGCCAGAGGTTCGGGAAAGGTTACCAGGATAACCCAAGATGGGGGTCGGGACCTATGGAGGCCAACCATCGCAACCATCATAAGCTATGCAATGACACTCTCCCTTTAGGTTTACTTGTGCTTTATGATATCATTTCACTTGTGTATTTGTGATGTTGAGTCACCTAGTTATTGTGTAGTCGTATTGTGTTGTCATAGAGTCATATTGTTTTGTCGACCATTTCATGCTTTTACTTGCTTAAGGGTCATCTACTATCTCCTAGCATGGTGGGGTGATTCCATTTTGCGAATTACATGGTCGGGTGGTAGTGCCACTCCCCGTCGGATGTTCTTATTCATACCTTCTTGCGAGGATAGCCTTCACAAGTGTTTCTGTGGTTCGTGGCTCATGCTCTATCTCATGTTGGAGATTATTGTTATTTGGAGACCTATGTGGTCATTGTATCATGATCTTTTGTAACCTTGTAACCGGTTAAGTTGTATCTTTATATGTATATTGAGAAGCCATGTATTGGAAGAGCAATGTAATCCTAAGATTGGGATGTATTTATCAGTTTCCTTTATATTATGTGTACATGCTTATTGAAGAGAAATTATATTGTATCCTTTCAATCTTTCAAGGGTGTAATCTGTTATTGCATATGGATTCTTTTGATCATTGAGTTAATGATGTATTATTTATTTAATCTTAATTGTGGAATTTATCTTTTGGTTTTAATTCTTCATTGGTAACTCATAAGGAATTCTAGTGTAAGTCTTTCGGTTGTGTTTTAGCATGCATGTTGTGTTTTATGCACCTATTCCGTTTATTCTTTTAAAAAAAAATTGTTTCACCCTTGTTGTGGGTTTTCCTTCAAGGTTCTTGGCGGGCATTACAGTGTGGATGTAATGTAATGCAAAGTTATTCAGACAGATTATGTATGTGAGGAATTTATTATAAGGATTATTCTGATGCAGAGCTTTAGGATTTTAACTAGAACAGACAAAGCTTAAACCAGAATTGTATTCTAGCATAAAAGATGATATCCTAGCAGTTCACTATTCTCCAGATTGTTGTCTAGTATGTTATGTAGTCAGTGAGGATCCTATTGTGAATGAGTAGTATGCTCTAGGTTGTAAGCCTTCCTATAAGTGCAAGCCCATCTTATATTGTAATATCTCTTCATATGGCCAGTGGATTGATATTGTGGGTCACAAATCCCACCGTGGTTTTTCCTCTTTGAGGTTTTCCATGTATAAATCTGTGTTATGATTCTCATTTATGTGTTTGGCTTATTGGTTGCATTACTTCTTTCAATTTTGTTTATACTGGTACTACTATTCCAATATAACACTGATTCACCCCCCCCCCCCTCTCAGTGTTATTGGTTTCCAACAATTAGTATCAGAGCCTTGTGCCTTGGAGGAAGTTTAACAGCTTGAGGAAGATCTTGAAACCGAAATCATTGAAAATAGATTTGGAGAAGCAGCTTGAGATGACAATTGAAGATTATGATGCTGAAAGCTTGAAGAACTTAAAGCTATAAGATGAGTTGAATTCTGCTAAAGAATTTATTCTTGTCCTACAGGAGAGGCTATCGTTTGTTCAAGCTAGAAGGAAGGAACTTTTGCAAAATCAGGATGGTGAAGAGAAAAATATACTTAAGAAACAATGTCATAAATTGAGTTAGGAGAACATGGTTATGAAGAATGAAATGCAATTTATAACTATGAGGATGTCTAAAGAGATTGAGGACAGAAAGAAAAAGGAAGAAAATCTTTTTGTATCCCTGATGAACAAATTTGAAGAATGTGGTAGGTTGGTTCATGAAAATGATATGTTGAGAACTGATTTGGTACAATCCCATAACAATAAGAAAGAGCTTGAGAGACAAATGATAATACTAAGAGATGATTTAACTACTGCAAGTGAGTACAAAGAAAAAATCAAGATCAACTCAGCATAGCTTGATGAGTTACTGAAGAGACAGAGGTAGATTGGAGATTCCAGTGGACTTGGATTTGAGCAAGGACAAAGTTTTGGTACTGCTAATCAAGATCAAAACTATAAGGCACCGATAAGGAAATTAAATTCTATATGTTTTGTTTGCAATAGATTTGATCACATGGCTAGGCAATGTAGAAATAGAGTAAATCAGAACCCTGATTCTGCTCTTGGTAAATGTTCTAAATGCAATAAAATTGGTCATAAGATAGAAAACTACAGAATGAATGTAAAATGCTATGCTTGTGGAAAATTTGGACATATGGCTAATCAGTGCAGGTCAAGCAATTTAACTAGTTTTAGCAAGGCAATTCAAAAGAACAATGTAACATGTTATGCGTACAACAAAATTAGACATATTGCTAAGTTTTGTAGAAGAAGAAATCCACCGGTTAGAAATGGAGGATCAAATTAAAAAGGAAAAGATAAGGTTAATGAAATTTTGACAAGATCATACTTAGAGATGGGTGAGGAAGACTGAAGAGTAATCATTAGATGGGAATGCCCCAGTTACCTATTTGGTAGAAGAGGTTGCTCCTACACCGATAGTGAGCTCATCCGGTAACTAAGGCAGATGCCTTAGGGGTAGGAAAAATTTCATGGAAGATGATGCATAATCCCTTGGAGGAGATTTTGGAAGATGTTCCAGATATTGGAAAGGATTATACAACATTGATATGTTCAGAGTGAGATCCAGTAACTTTTACCAGCAGTCATTTATGTCAATGGAATATTAGGGTTTTCTCTTGATGGATAAAAGGTCAAATACACTTCATTATTGTTCACCAAACATTCAGAGTGATTTCGAAGTGATTTAGAGAGACTTAGTGCAATCAGAGGCTATTCAGAGGAAATTAGATTTCTTCTTGAGTGATCACACCGATGTCTAGAAGGATTTGTTGAAATTTTTCACCGGCAGCGATCTAAAGGTATTTTTCTTGAATCATGGAAGTGGGATCATCTTATGTTCCTACTTTCATTGCAAATCCAACTGTAGTAGAGGTTAAGGACCACCCTAGGCCAATTTTCAAGAAGTAGCCACATGTGGCTACCAAGGAAGATTTAGTTGGAGCATTTTCTCACATTCTGGAGGGAGTGGTATATGTAGAGGATGTTAGGGCATACATCCATTATCATATAGAGGACTTAGGCACTTATGAGATTAAAGGGATGTATATGAATGAACTCATGGGAGAATCTAGTAAGATCAAACCAACATATCAACACATTGAAGATCTAGGATTCACAGATATTATGGATATTCCAGAGTTCGAGGATGAAATAGTCAAATATGTACTAAGAATAGTACATGGGGATTTCATATGGAGGGACAGACCCTATAAAATTACTAAGGAATCCATCTGGGCAATTACTGGCTTGTCATCAATAGGGCAACATCTAGATATGAAAGTATCTAATGAATTCATGAGGAAGATCATCGGTGCCACATCAGACAAGAGATCGATGAAGGTGAGCACTATCACTGACACTGACATCAAGTTTGGCAACATGGTTATAGGCTACAAGGTAACTCAGTCTAATCGGCTGAATTCAGTTTCCACTTCATGCATTTTGGCTGCATATAGGATGATGAGGGATAATATCAGGCTAGATCTCTGGAGCTGGATGCTTGAAGAATTATTGATCAACTTAGGGAAAATTAAAGGTGAGAAAAAGGGCACCTTCCAGTATGGAAACTTCTTAGTCTACTTAATGCTATACTTTTTGAATGATACTCCCAGTTCTGGTAGGAAGCAATGGGCTTTTGACATCTTGGTAGAAATATAGCTAAAGCAATCAATTGCTGAATTGGGAAGTCTGAGAGATGATAAGGTATGGGGTAACTTTAAAGCATTTCAAAAATCTATAAGGTATAGAATAATATTACCTAAGCATATAGTAGAGAAATACTCTACCAACATATGCTTCATGGTTAAGAAAGATGAGACCCTCATGGAGGCAGACAAGCCTCAAAAGATTTGGATAGCAGAATTGGGATATGAGGTAGATGAATTAATTCTTGATGCATATGCAAAAATTCTACTAGATGCAAAAATAGATGAGGTAGAGAGGCCATGTGGAACTGCTCAGTAGAAGACTCTTGAGGTTGAAACAGAGTTCAACAAAAAGAAAAGGGAAAAACAAGAAGGAAAGGCAAGTAAGTTTGCATAAGAGGTTTCAAATGATATTAAGGCACTCATTTATGTTGTCCTAGAGAAAGGAAGAAAGAGGAAGGATCCAGTAGTTCACATTTAAACTATGACTACAGATTCTGAGTCTAAAGATAACACACTATTATCTTTCAAAAGGGTTGTGAGGAAGAAACCAGAAGAACCTAAGGTGGAAGCAAAGAAACAACCGGTTAGGAAGGTCACCATCAATTTACCAACACAAAAGTAGGCACCTAAGGCCACATCAATAGCTGCATCTGATACTGCCAGAAGGAGGAAGAAGAGTGACAATGATTTGGCACTAGAGACTGGTAATGTGACTATTATACCACCTATGACTTGTGCTGAAATTGTTGATGAAATTACTAAGGATGGGATGCTGAAAAATGTTAAGTCTTATTATGATACATTATAAGTTGATGAATAGAGAGAGGTAGAGGAAGCAATTCTATTGTATTTAGATATCTATAAGAAAGCGTTAATAGAGATAGAAAATCAAATACCAGCAGAGTTATATAACTTGTTGGATGCTAGAAGGTTATCTGTAATGCAAGAAGAAAAACACATTAAGATGCAAGAGATTTTAGCTATCTGTGTTAGCATAACTATAGATGAAATGGATAAGACAATTAAGGCTGCAAATAGGAAGGTATTCAATAGAAAACATAGAATAACTAGCTTGATGTTAGGAAGGATGAATGAGGTAATAAAAGAAACACAGAAAGCTTGGATCAAATTTTTGGGAGAACATAGAGGATTCTTTACTTCACCAAAGACAATGACAGATACTATAGATACATCAGTTGAAGGAAAAGGTAAAGGGGTCATGGGTACTCCACCCTCAGTTTTGAAGAATATCAAGATAGTTGAAATTGAGCCACCGGTAAATGTATAAACAAATATAGAGACATAGGTTAATGCTGAGAATATTGTATAGGATACTAACATTGAGGAAAATTGTCCTCCAGATACTAATGTACAAGTTGAGGATATTGTTCCTAGAGAGGAACTGATAGCTGCACAAACTGCACCAAGTGGTGAAGCCACCGGTGCAAGTGAGGAGGTATTAAAGGATAAATCATCAGAGAAAATAGGGGAATCCGGTAGGGAACCGGTTGTTGGCACATCATTATTGACAATTGACACTTCTCTAGTTGAAAAGAAAACCATCAAAGAGATGAGTCTCACAAAACTAATGATGATGGCTGCTCAGAAATTGATGAAGGAGGGAACCATAGACAAAGGAATTATAGATCAATTCATAACTATTTTGCATAGATTGGTCCTAGAATGTAAGATTGAAATTGAAGAGATCCCTTTTGGCAAGCTTAAGGTAATCACTGATCACATATCAAAAGACTTTCAATCTTTACAACAGATCTCTAACCGACAAGCACTTGAAAAATTCACTCAGGCTAAGAGATCCGCTTTTGATCAGATCATTGGGAGAGAGAAGAAAAAGATTGAGGAAAAGCTAATTTTGATAGAAAATTATTTGGAACAATGTACTAATATATACAGGGTATGTTGCAATACTAAGATACTTACAACAAATGTAGATAAAAAGATAAAAGAGATACAGGAGAAAATTGCTAATATTGCTAACTCTTTTGATGGACTAATTTCATTGAAAACATCTTGATGAATAATGATGAACTAATAAGGTCCTAATCAGTACTGAGAGGGGGGATGAATTAGTACACATAAAAACTTGCTCAGACACTTTGACAAATCAAAATAGATAACCGGTTGTCATATATTGCTATACTTAACCATAACAATACTAGTTAAATACAAATTCTTCAGATAGCTAAACCAGTTAAACAAAAGTACTTCAGACAACATTCAACAGATCTCAGATTTTGATAGCTACTTTACCAATTTAGTCATGCATGAGTTGTATCAATGATAACACAACCTTTTAGCACTACATGCATATTTAACTTAATCAAAAACTACTCAATCATCACATGAAAAACTGACAACCCATAACCCAAATGGGAATAACCATGGTGGGGATGAATACCCACAAGTTTGTTTGTGAAATCTTTTGAAGTCCACTCTGTTAGGAGCCTAGTTTGGTTAAAGACTTTACAATAAATGTTTTGTTAGGAACCGATCATGTTAGAGATCACCCAGTTAAGGGATAGCTATATAAACTGTTAAAGGTTGAAACCCAGCTAAAGGTTACCTCGCTAGATGATTTAAATAACTCAATGAACTTGAGCCACCTGGTTAGAGGATTTACAACAAAGCCTATTAAAGCTACCCGGCAAGGGATTTACCTTCTATTGAAATGGTTAGAAGACAATAGGTCAAACTCTGATCTGATAACAACACTCCTTGCTAAGGCAGATCCTTTTCAATTCCTCTCTTCTGCAATCACACTCTGCAGATTCCTCACTTTGGTTTAGCAAGTATCAAAACATGCGGACACACACACAACTTTTGCCAACAATTGCATTAACAAAATTCAATGATCTTATAGACAACAATTAGGGTGGTAGCATAAACCCTAAACCCTAAACATGTTAGGTTTACAATAACAAGCGGTTCAATCTTGACCGTCAAATATATTACATAGAATGAAATGATCTAAAACATATCTTAAGTCATTATGCATCGTCCAATCTTCACCGCAACCAGAAAATAGTAACCCATTATGCACTTTTCGTATACCTCTAAGAAAAATGCACATTCCTGAGGTAGACATTCAATGTATTTGATCTTCACCACAAGATCCTTGAAGAAATCCTTCTCGTGCACATAGTTGGCGTGGCATCTTGATCCTTATCCTTTTTCTTAACTAACTCATCATGAAACATCATCAGTTGCATTGTACAAGCCAAACCGAAAACCCTAGAGTTGAACTGTGACTACTAACCGGTAGTCACACTTAGTGAACCCTGACACTAGTCCACTCCATCCTAGTTGACCATTAATCACTTCCAATCTTCATGCCAGTACAAATCGGTTCACCTGCTTGAGCACTTATATCGGTTCATGCCGGTTCACCTGTTGACATCAATGACAACATATATTATTCACCGCTTCATCATATGCCAACAAATCTATTGATGGACAAATTTTGACTTTGGAGAGCCAAACTTATTCTCTTAATAAGGAAATAGATAACATCATTCAGAGATCGAGAAGTCTTGGAGGTTTGGTGAGTCCAATATTGGATTCACTTTGTGTACATAAGAAGGAATGCATGGATATGCTGGGAAAGCCCACATCGGTAGAAGTTAATGAGAAAGAATCACTTGCATATTTATTGAGTGGACTTGTATCTATCTTTGACACATTCAAAACCGGTTGGGATACTTATGTGGAGTTACTTGAGAAAGCCTTATTTGTAAATCTTGAAATTGGTGAAGCTCTAGTAAGACGTTTTTGGAGGTATTCAATCTACAGTACTTATTCTTTGACATTCTTTTTACAATTGTTTTGTGGGGCATTGATGTCAAAGAGGGAGTAGAGTAGTATAAATGTGAAAAATAATCAAGAGTTGCATACATTAGGAGGAGTTACAAATATTTTGGAGTATTGGAGTACTTTGCATATTCAACTCAGGGGGAGCAAGGCAAGATGAAACCGACAATTGAAACCATGACCATTTTTCACATGAGTGTTGTCATCAATGCCAAAGGGGTAGATTGTTGGTGATTGACACTCTATTGGTTGGTTTCACTATGTTGTCATTGATGGCAACATGATTTTGGGTTCCGGCTTCATATGGTGTACCGACAAGTACTTCACAGACTCTACATCGGTACTGGTAGGATAGATGATTCCTTTGGTAACCGACAATGCAAGCCGACATGATATAGTAAAGGTCATCAGTATTGGAGGCTGACACATCTTGGATCTAGCATCGACAACTTGTTTTAATGTTTATTCATTTATGTTATATGATCGACATGTAATCTGATATTGTATATATCCTTGTAAGCCGACATAAGGCATACATTTTGTATAGGATATATAGGGCAGATTGATTAGATCATTTTTTAATAAGAAGAGAGACATGGTAATGGATATGTGGCTGTAATGTAATGCAAAATTGTTTAGAGAGATTATGTATGTGAGGAATTTATTGTAAGGGTTATTACAGTACAAACATTTAGGGTTTTAACTAGAACATATAGAGCTTAAACTGAAATTGTATTCTGGCATAAAATATGCTATCCTAGCAGTTCACTATTCTTTGGATTGTTGCCTGGTATGTTATGTAGTCAGTGAGTCTCCTATTGTGATTGAGTAGTGTGCTCTAGGCTGTAAGCCTTCCTGCAAGTGCAAGCCCATCATATATTGTAATATCTCTTCATATGGCCAGTAGATTGATATTGTGGGTCACAAATCCCATCGTGGTTTTTCCTCTTTGAGGTATTACACGTATAAATATGTGTGTTATGATTCTTATTTATGTGTTTAGCTTATTGGTTGCATTACTTCTTTCAATTTTGTTTATAAAGGTATACAATTTGGTGAATTAATATTTTGTTAAGGTTAAAATCTACTATTTTGGTATAACACTAATTCACCCCTCCTCTTAGTGCTATTGGTTTCCAACAACATGACCATTGGAGGTTGGCCTAATCAGTAATTTATGTATATACCCCTATATAAAGACATTTTATCAACCTAATTTCATCTAAGCATCATAAGTTGACATATCTGAGCATTGTTACATCCATGAAGCATTCATTATCAAGCATTTTGAAATAGCTTCAAGACTGCATATTCATCATTCAACCATTGTGGAGAAAAATTAAATCATTATACAAGCATGTGTGTGTGATTAGGGTTTTATCATGTTCATGGAGTTTTATACAATATATGTGATTACATTCAAAGAACACAACATCATCATTAGAAATTGTAGATCTGAGGTATATATTTCCAATATTAATTTCTATATTTACATTATTTCATTCAAGGTTAATTCCTAAACTGGGGTTTGACTTAGCAAAACCCCTATTCCCAATAATTTACCCCTTCTTTCTATGTGCAGGAAACAAGTATAGAGTTGTGTTGGAGAGGATTGATAGGATTCACAGAGATGAATAGGTTCACTTTTTTACGGTGAGAAATTTAGAGGACCAGGGTGAATAGCAGTACAGTCCCAAAAAATCAGGCCAAACTTCTAGGAATGGATCTGAATCATCTTCTTCTGCTTAGATCTAGGTTGGTATCTTCGTACAATGATTGTAGCTCATTGTTTATGCTTGATCTCTTCAATATGTTGAAAATGTGATGATTGATGGTGTTGATATGTTTGCTATGGTTGTCATTGATGTCAACATGTGGGTTTCTATGAGGTTTTCTGAGTTGGTGATCTGGCATATATTTTCCAACCTATTTAATGCTCCTGATCTTGTTCAGTGCTTACTAGTAATTCATAGTGTTTTTTGTGGTCCAAATTTCTCCATTCTCTCGATATGATGTTGATCGCTTGGATTCATGGTTATCTTAGTTTCATTGTCATTTTTCTTAGTTGAGAAGCGTTATTTTGGGTCCAGTCCGATCTAGAATTAGAGACTATGTAACAGAATTCATGTAGCATATGAGTTTTTGTGATGGATGTGTAATGTGTTGTTCTGACTGATGAAGTGTGGTGTGGTCCACTTCTCATTCCTTCCCACCATGGGAATGCTTAGTGCAGACCTATTTCAAATTATGTTTGGCCAACTTGGAAGGTTATGTAGTCAAGAGAACAGTATCAGTAAAGGATGATCAGAATGAATAATGAATGTGAAGATAAGCAAGATTGAAAAGATAAATTTGACTGATGATTGATGTGAGAGCTTGTGCAGAGTTGTGTAGTATGTTGTTGAGGTCTGTAAGTTGTTCCAACATTGTTATTTTATGGTAGTTTTATCTCATTGGTGGTTTTTCTTTTCTTTCTTTTTCTTCTAGCGGTGATCCTTTTTGGGTAGTGAGCCCTCCCACAGTTAGCATTCTGGCAATGAGCTACCTTTGTAAAAATCACCTTAACTGATATCACCCTAATAGGTGTTATATATTGAGAACTAACATTCTTTGTGTTTTTTCCCTTCTAGGGATTTCCTCATCATATTTGGTGTTCATTGTGTATGATTTCTTTTTGTATGTATATGCTTTCATGTTTTCATATGCTTATGGTAAATAATTCAAATGATGGTTATTCTGGATCTGGGAAAGAATTAAAAAGATTAATTAACAATTGATTACCCCCCTCTTAGTTGTCTCGGCATTCAACACAATATTCATCTATTTACCCTAATTTCAACCTTTTCACAATTCAACTTAGAAAGAGGGAATAAAAAATCCTAACCTAGGTGGAACCTAATCAATATTTCAAAGTTTTTTCCCTAGAGGGTGTTGGCATATGATGATATGATAATATGATGATAATATATGTTGTTATTGATGTCAATAAGTACAGGTCAACTAGTATGAATATTGGAAGAAGTTGTTATTGATGATCAAGTTGGAGAACTGGTATGAAGAGATATAGTGAACCGGTGTCAGGGTTTCACTAAGTGTGACTACCGGTTGGTAGTCTCAACTCTAGGGTTTCTAGTTTGGCAATCTATCTTGTGTGATGCAACTGGTGATATTCTGTGATGAGTTAGCTAAGAAATAAGGATGAGATCAAGATGCCATGTCATTTTTGTGCATGTGAAGGAATTCCTTGAGGATATTGCATGTGAAGATTGACTACATTTAATGTCTACCTTGGGAATGAACATTCTTCTTAGTGGTATGAGAAGAAAGCGTGATGGGTTACTAATTTCTTTGTGCGGTAAATAATGGACAATGTAGAATGACTTGTAATCTGTCTGAGATTGTTTCATTCTATGTAATATGTTTGGACGGTCAGGATTGAAGTGCTTGTAATTGTAAACCTAAATTAATTAGAGTTGAGGGTTTATGTTACCGACCTAATTGTTGTCTATAAGGTCGATGATGTTTTTTATTGTAAGTTGTTGGAAAAATTTGTGTGTGTATCCAAGTGATGAGATACTTGCCAGACTAGTGAGTGGAAAACTACAAAGTGTGATTGTAGAGTAGAGGAACTGAAAAGGATCTGCCTTAGCATATAGTGTTGTTATTAGATCAGAGTTTTACCTATTGTCTTCTAACCATTTCAATAGATGGAAAATCCCTTTGTCGGGTAGCTTTAATAGGATTATTGTAAAACCTCTAACAAGGTGACTCAAGTTCATTGAGTTCTTCAAATCCTCTAGCAAGGTAACCTTTAACAGGGTATATAGCCATCCCTTAACCGAGTGATCTTTAACAGGATCGGTTCCTAGCAAAACCTTATTGTAAAGTCTTTAACCGGACTAGGCTCCTAACAGAGTGGGCTTCAAAAGAGTTCAAAACAAGCTTGTGGGTATTCATCCCCACTGCGGTTTTTTCCATTTGGGTTTCCACATGAAAAATTTGTGTGTCATGAGTTGTGCATTTTTCATGTGATGATTGAGTAGTCTTTGTTTAGGTGATTATGCATGTAGAGCTAATGGTTATGGTATTACTGATACACCACTTGCATATGCATATGGGTGAAGTAGTTATCAAGTATTTAGTGATATTTGAAGTATTCAGTTTTACTAGTTTAAGTTGTTCGAAGTCTTACTGTGTTTAACCGGTATTGCCATGGTTAAGTTTAGTAATGAAGACAACTGGTTATCATTGTTTTAACTTGATAAGATGTTGAGAAGTTTTTATATGTATTGATTCACCCCCCCCCCTCTCTTAGGACCAGTTAGGGTATTTATTGTTCATCATTATTCATCAATTGGTATCAGAGAAACTCCAAGTCCTTGGTGATATAAGCTTAATCGCTTGAGGCAAAAGATCTTGCTTTAATGATAAAGAGAGAAGGTCCTAAGTTCAATAGAGATAAATTCAAAATATAGAAGGACATAATGAATATCTATATCAAGAGTTTGGGTGCTCAAAATTGGAGCTATGTTAAGAATGCCTATGTAATCCCCACTAGCACTCTAACCAATGATCATAAAAGAGAGATTCAAGAAAATGGGTAATTCATGGAAGCCCTTATTAGCAGTTTGTCCGATATTGAGTTCATTGATGTACAAGATAAGGACACTCCTAAGGATGTATGGGACACATTGGAAACTATTTATGGAAGTGATGAGCATGTCAAGAAAGCTAAGGAAGAGAGCCTTAGAGGAAAATTTGAAGACATGAGGATGGTTGAAGGTGAGACCATTCAGCAATATGATATAAGGATCAAGATTGTTGTTGGAGACATCAAGAGCACTGGTGGAACAATTGATGATGCCACCATTGTTAGTAAAGTTTTGAGATCATTGTTACCGATCTATGCAATCAGAGTTGCTACTATTTAGGAACTAAGGTATATTGACAAAACCAAGGTATCCTTAGACTCTATCATTGCAAAGTTGACTGCATATGAGTTGAATAAATATGATGGTAGTGTTCAGATGACTAGGTCAGTTTTTAGAGCATCTGTTGCACCAACTAGAAAAGGAAAAGAAGTAAGTACAAGTTATGAATCCATGAAAAGTAGAGGTATGGATGATGAATAGATTCTGATGGAGTAGGAAGCTCTTCTTGCCAAGAGACTTCCAAAAGGCATTGGAAAATATAGAGGTAAGCTTCCTTTAAAATGTTTTTCCTACAATAAGATAGGACATATAGCTATTAATTTTCCTAACAATGACAATAAGGATAAACCAGAGAGGTTTAGAAATTATAAAGGAGGAAATAGAATAAATTGTCTTATTGCAGTTGATGAAGGTGTCAGTGATGAAGAATCTGAGGATGAAGAGAATGAGGACATAGTGTTTGTAGCTGTAAATGAAGAAGTGTCTAACAAGTAAGCACTTGTCTCTCACATTGACAACTCTAACAAGTGGATTATTGATATTGGTTGTTCTCACCACATGACTAGTGACTGGAGAAAGTTTCTATCTCTAGAAGAATATGATGGAGGTGTTGTGAGATTTGTCAGTGATGCACCTTTCTTGGGAAAAGGTAAATGATCCATCTCATTGAATGGAAAGAGTAGTGCGGATGATGTCTACTGGGTAGAAGGTCTTAAGCATAACCTTTTGAGTGTTTCTCAACTAAATGACAAAGGACTCATTTTGGAGTTCAAAGGTGGAGTCTGTAGTATAATTGGTAAAAGTGGTAATCTTATTGCCACCGGTAAGTAGACCAAAGGTAACTTGTTCAAGATGAATGCCAAGATTAGTCAGTGTTTGATGGTGAAGTTTGATGACAATTGGATATGGCATAGGAGACTTTGTCATATGAATTTTGATAATATTGTAAAGGTGAGTAAGATCAAGGCAGTAAGAGGATTGCCTTTGCTGAACAAACTGGAGAATTTTTTGTCCAGATAATGTCAACTTGGGAAGATGTCTTCCTCAACTTTCAAAGGTAAGTATTTTTTAGCAGTATTTAGGGAGATAGGTATTTCATGAATCTTACTGATGATTGCTCAAGAATGATGTCGGTCACATTCTTGAAAGGTGATTGTCATTGATGGACACACACTTGCATTGAGATCCCCTTTATATGTATGAGCTAGAGCTCAACGAGTATCTGTTCCAACCGGTATGTTGTATTCTAGTCTTTAGACTATATGTGAGTTTTGCAGAAAGTGTTTACCGGTCTGAAGCGGCATGTCAACCCCAAGCGGTTCATAGATCTCAAGCAGTATGAGGGAGAAAAGTGGCATAACACATTCTTACCAGTCTTCATTTTTGTCAAACGGGCAACCGGTATTTTGCATGAACCGGTAATACTCTGTGATGAGTTACCAACCGGAATTTTGTGATGAGTTATCAATCCACCGATTATTTGACGATGTTGACACACTGGCGGTGCTTCTTGTTTCGTGTTACTGAGTATGTCTAGATTCATTGAACCTAGGAAATTGAAATGTAATCCTATTGGACCGACATGAAATCAGACTCCTTTAAAAGGATATCATGTCTAGGGTTTTAGGTTGTTGCTGAAAGGGTTTATGTTGTGACTAGGGTTTAAGGTGGTTGAGGAGTTAAAATGAATATGAATGTGTAGAAGACCAAAGTAATGTAGGAGTGCATTAAGAATGAGCTATCAAGGATCTAACCTAGCAGTCTATGCTATTAGATAGATCAAACACTTGTTGATTACTCACATCTCTGACAAGTTTGTAGCCCTTAACCGGGTAGGCCCAAAATCCTTTTGTAAAATCCTCTAGAAAGGTAGTCCTTGATCGGATTTATCTCCTAACAGAGATTGAGATTCCTAACAGGATCTGTTCTGATGAAGAGCATTGTAAGACCTTAACCAGTCTAACCTTAACCGATCTGGTTTCTATTCTGTAGATAGTGACTTGTGAGTACCATCTCATCGTGGTTTTTCCCATTTGGGTTTCCACGTCATATATCTTGTGTTATGGTTGTATTGATTTTGTGGGTGAACGCTTTATTTTCATTTTGGTTTGCATGTGTGATAACCAGTCTGTTTGTTAAACTATTTTACCGGTTTAACTTCAGACTGTTCAAGTATTTTAGTGTAGTGTTTTTTGGCATACTAATTCACACCCCCCCCCCCTCTTAGTATTCATCAATTGGTATCAGAGCCAATTTTTCTATAAGTTTAACCACTTGGAAAGAGATATGGGGGAATACATCTTGAGCGAACTTACTCAATGGCTCACTCAGTTTGAGCAAGCCTATGATGATCTTATGGTCAAATACAAGGCATCTCAAGAAAAAAGGAGAGAACATATAGAAAAGATGATGGAGCTATCTGAAAATAGTTCTACAGATGAAGCAGATATGGAAGCCATGATAGCAAAAGTAAATAAGTTGAATGATTCAAACTCCAATTTGAGAAAGGAGTTGGAAGGACTGACTATCCAGTTTAGTTAAGAGCTTGAAAACCAGAGGAAAGTTGAAGATCTATTGAAGGATAGAGATCATGAGATCTCCAAGTTGAAACAAGAGATTAGTGCACTGACTGCTCGCCTTCATGAGAGTAGAATGGAAAAAGAAGGAGTACAAGATGAACTAAACATAGCCATCTCTGAAAATGCAAGCCTAATGGAGACAAATACTGCTATTTCCAAAGAACTCTCTAAGTCAAAGGAAATACTTTCTAAGTTCAACAAAAGTACAGTTAAGCTAGAGCAAAAGCTTGAGTCATCTAGACCGGTAAAGAATACCAATAGACTTGGTTTCTCTGGACATGAGGAAGGAGAATCCTCAGGAACAATTGTTGGAGCATCAAAGAAGCAACCGACATTCAAAGGAAAAGGTAAGCAAAAATTCAAACCTATTTTCTTTAACTATCTTAAAGAAGAACACACTGCCAATGTATGTAGGAGCAAAGCCTACAATAATTTTCCTTACTTTATTAACAATGTACCTAGATCCAATAAGTTCAATGGTCATTGTTATGCATGCAACAAGTTTGGGCATAGAGCATTTGAATGCAAGTCTATGATGAATAACACTAGAAGATATCCTCAAAGGACCCAAGGAGTTGGTCCTAAACCTTTTGTGAACCGGAACCACAACCCGTTTAATGTCTTCAATCATTAGCCACAAAGCAATGGCTATCAACCGGCAACCAGATGGAGAGAAAACTGTTGGGTTTTTCATGGTCATGGTCACACTGTTGCTACATGCAAAAGAAAGAATGGAAACATGAACAATGGACCTTGGAGAGCACCTGGAATGATTTGCTATCATTGCAACAAACCGGGTCCTGCGGCAAGATTCTGCAGAAGCAGAAAGAGTGTATCTAATGATATATCGGTCACTCTGGAAGGAGAAATTGATGTTGAAATAGTTCAAGCAGACATGAACAAAACCTAGAGGAAGAAACCAACAATGTTGGAAGAGGAACCAGTTTCTGCACCTAGTGTGGAAATATTGGAACCAGCAAACTAAGCTTCAAAAGGCTTAGGGGGAGCAAACGGCAAAATGCTTTCGAACCCCCGATTTACACCGGTAAAAGACCTTAACCAGTATGTGATACCTGTCGCTTGGTAGAAGACCGGAAATGGTAAAAAGGCAAATTAGGGTTTACGCCCTAATAGAGGAGAATTAATGGCGGTAGGTGAGAGACATGTATAAAAGCATGTTTCAAATCATTTCTCACTATCTATTTTCGAGTGAAGAAAAGTTTTTCAAAGAGCAAAGCAAAGAAAAGGCGATTTGAGCTGAGATTTCAAGAAATTGACAAATCGTGGAGGAGAATCAAATTCAAACTGCAAACGGTCAAGTGGAGAACACAAAGTGGCGATTTAGCAACCGACAGAGTGTGGAGTGAAGGAGAATCAAAAAGCCCTAAATTCATGTTTTAAAGGTATTTATTGAGTTCTTAAAATATTCTACAATGGCTTCCGCATCTCATACCAGTTTTAGTGCATCCATTAAGTCTGAAAGTTTCATTCAAAGGAAGTGAAAGTATAATGCCCTATCACAAGTTCTGGCTAGAGTGATAGTAGAAGAGGGAATTTCTGACTATATTGATTGCAATATTGAAGACCTAGGGTCTCTAGCCATCCACTCCCAAGTAGGTCTGTTTTGTGGAAAGGATAAGAAAATCAAACCGGAATATAGTATCTTAGAGAAGAAGAAACTCCATAATGTTGTATACTTTCTGGAAGACCTTACAAAGGATCATATTAGGATCATTTTGAGCAGAGTCCATGGTGACAAGATGTACCTAGAGAGGATGCATGATATCACGCCATAGGTAAATCATGTAGTCGCCGATTTCTGCAACATAGGGGAAGTGCCAGACCTAAGGACAATAAGCAAAATGAAAATGTCAAGGCTCACCGATTCAGTGAGCAATTCATGAGGCATGACAGTCAACTCCATCAAGGATGATCTGGTTAAGCATGCCTGCATGGTGATAGGCTACAGAACATTCTCTGCCAGTAGAATTAACTCTGTATCTGTTGCAGCAATAAATGCCGCTTGTCAGATGATTAAAGAGGATGCATCATTTGACCTATGCACCGGTATGCAGAGGAAACTCCTGTCTAATCTAAAGTCGATCAAACAAGATAATGCAATGAGATTCAAGTTTGGACAACTATTGGTTGGGTTGTTCTTCTATTTCCAAGGCTACTTTCCTAGAGTAGGAGATGTCCAGTAGTCTCCTGACCAACCGATAACCAAGCAGATCAAGGAAAGAATTCAAGCAATCAGACCCGGTTACCCTGATGTGTTGAACAAGTATTTTGATGAGTTCAGATGGAAAATGAGTCAAAGGATGAGGATCTTAGGTGACATCGTCAAGAAATATGAAGATGACATTTGTTTCACCATCTAGGTGGAAAAATGCTTAATGGAGGTTGTTGAGCCTAGAATGGAAGAAGTGGAGCCAATGGGCTATGAGGTAATGTACGATATGCTGGAAGGGTATGCCTCAACCCTTATTACCTCACCTCTTGATCCTAAGGAAAAGAGGACCAGAACCTCTGGAAAGGATTGCACTGGTCGAGGAACCCTCTATTAAGAAAGGAAAAGAATTGGCAGCAAAGAAGGCAAAGGCAGTGTCTGCAGCATCGGCACTGGCTACTACTGCAACTCCAAGAGTGACCAAGCGGTCACTTGCAAAGAAGAAACTAGAAGTGGCACCGGCAAAAGTCTTTGAAAGAAAAAGGAAGACTAAGTCAAATGAACCAGACTCTGAAGAGACTAAGTTTGAGGAGATGCCAAAGAAGGCCATACAGATGAAGAAGATGAAGAAGAATGAATCGACAACATCTGCACTGGTAAATATTGATATCTCCTCATATAAACCTTTGACACATTGTCAAAAACCAGTAAAGAATATTAGGAGAAAATTACTTCATGATTTAGTAGATTATTATGATGATTTTAGTGATGAGGAGAAAGAAGAAGTACTACAGGGAGATTATTATTTATTTGTGTAAGAATGACTGGTTGCCATTAGAGATTAAATCTTAGACATTAGATTCCTTATATAAGGCATTAGATAATAAATGGTGCATTGCCATAGAAAAGGAATAGGAGATTAGGGAGAAAGTCTTTGCACAGTACTTTCCTGACCTCTCAAACTCAAAATTATTTGATGTTTTGGACCAAAATAAAGGACTTTTCTTCACAATGAGAAGAAGACTCTGGTTGTTAGAGGGAAGAGTTGATGATGTTGAAAAAGACACTCATCAGTATATGGATCATGCTATCCATGCTCACAAAGCATGTATGGCCAACCTACAAGTGGAAAAAGAACCGATTATATCCAAACCAGATGAAGTTTTTGATGAAGAAGGAAACCCGGTTGAAGAACCAATCGACACTATTGATGTCAATGCTCTGGACGTAGAAGATGTCACTTAGGACATACCTTCTAAGGGAACAGGATAGGTGCAATAGGCCGAACAGGGCAGTGAGCAAGCTGAGGACAGATAGGAAGTGGCTAAGGAACAGGCAAAGAAGAAGAAGAGGGATGAAGATGAGAAAAAGCAGAAAGAGGAAGAGAAGAGAAAAGAGGAAGAGGAGAAAAGAAAATATGAAGAGAAAAAGAAGAAAGAAGATGAGAGGAAAAAGAAAGAAGAAGAGGATAAGGAAGAAAAGAAGAAGAAGGAAGAGGAAAAGAAGAAGAAGGAAGAGAAAGATAAAGAAAAGGAAAAGCGGAAGGAAGAAGAAAAGAAGAAGAACGAAGAGGAAGAGAAAGAAGAGGAGAAGAGGAAGAAAGATAAGAGGAAAAAGAAAGGAGAGGAAGACAAGGAACAAGAAAAGAAGAAGGAAGCAGAGAAAAAGAAGAAGGAAGAAGAAGACAAGGCAGCGGAGAAAAGCAAAGCGGACAAGGCAGCGGAAGCGGTGAAGAGCACACAAATGGAGACTCTGAAGGCAATCGGGAGTCAAGCCAAACCGGATGATATCACCAGTCCTATCGATCTCCAGTCTGCAAGTGAATCAAAGCTAATGCAGAGCATCAAGGTTTCTCAAGAGCACCTTGAAATCATTCGAAGGAAAAAGGAGAAGATATAATTCAAGTGTCTGTAGACACCCTTATGGTTTGATCCCCGGTACCAATCTTCCCAACACTAAATCATCACTAGCAAAGCTTAAGCTACTATGTACAGTAGTGGATGATTAGGTGCAGAGCCTGGAGGAAGCAGCCAAGGCAAATTTCAAGAAAGAGCATCAAAAGGCTCTTAACATTTCTCTGGTGAATAAGTTGAATGAACTCCAGTCTGAACTGCTAAAAGACCAAAAGGATATAAGGGACGCTTTGGATGAGGGAAATCTGCTACTAAGCAAAATCTATCAACCCCATCTATTCTACGATGATGTGCTAGCTCAGAAGCAAAAGCTTCAAATGGACTTACAGTCTTACTTGAGCACATTTAAGCCACCTTATGATTCCTTTGCAACTTATGGGCAAACCGTTCACTGATTTCAAAGCTAGTTAGCCAAAATGGAGCAAGAGATCAGTACATGGTCTAGAGATACGCAAGAGCTACAACTGGTTTTACTTCCACGTCTACAAATTCTTCAGAAGTGTTATCTGAACTTGGATGCCTTGACAGTTACACGGGAGATGAGCACAGTTGATGCCATGGAAGAACAGGTCTCCCAGATGCAAACAGAGAAAGAAGTGGCCACCTCCCTACTTGAGTCCTGGTCTCTATCAATGAAATAATTTTTGCAGGACTATAAATCTATTTTTGACAAGTACTACTCCTTATTGTCATAAACTTTTATTGTTTTAATATAAAATGGAAACAGGGTTGTTCAGCGGTACTTTGTCATTGTTGACAAAGGGGGAGAAGTACTCTATCTATTTTGGAGAAGTATAGGGGAGAAGTATCTGGCTTTAAAATTTTGCTATATACTTTGATATTTGCTATATGCTCTGATATCTCAATATTTATGCTATGTATTCAAAATTTCTATACATTGTATTGATTAAGGGATAGTGTATATGCTTAGCAGGAGCAATTTTGTTAATGGCATGTTTTTGTTGTAAAACACTTAGATGCCAAAATTTTATTTTCCTAAGTGTTGCCATCAATGCCAAAGGGGGAGATTGTTGGCATTTTTTATGTTTATGTTGTGATTGTCATTGATGGACACACACTTGCATTGAGATTCCCTTTATATGTATGAGCTAGAGCTCAACCGGTATATGTTCCAACTGGTATGTTGTATTCTAGTCTTTAGACTATTGGTGATTTTGTAGAAAGTGTTTACCGATCTGAAGTGGCATGTTGACCCCAAGCAGTTCATAGATCTCAAGTGGTATGAGGGAGCAAAGTGGCATAACACATTCTTACTAGTCTTCATTTTTCTCAAACCGGCAACTAGTATTTTGTATGAACTGGTAATACTCTGTGATGAGTTACCGACCGACATTTTGTGATGAGTTATCAATCCATCGATTGTTTGACGGTGCCGACACACTGGCGGTGCTTCTTGTGTCGTGTTACTGAGTATGTCTAGATTCATTGAACCTAGGAAATTGAAATGTAATCCTATTGGACCAACATGAAATCAGACTCCTTTAAAAGGACATCATGTCTAGGGCTTTAGGTTGTTGTTGAAAGGGTTTATGTTGTGACTAGGGTTTAAGGTGGTTGAAGAGTTGAAAAGAATATAAATGTGTAGAAGACTGAATTAATGTAGGAGTGCATGAAGAACGAGCTATCAAGGATCTAACCTAGCAGTCTGTGTTATTAGATAGATCAAACACTTGTTGATTACTCACATCTTTGACAAGTTTGTAGCCCTTAACTGGGTAGGCCCAAAAGCCTTTTGTAAAATCCTCTAACAAGGTGGTTCACCTCTGTGAATCTAAAATCCTCTAGCAAGGTAGTCCTTGATTGGACTTATCTCCTAACAGAGATTGAGATTCCTAATAGGATTTGTTCTGGTGAAGAACATTGTAAGACCTTAACCAGTCTGACCTTAACCGGTATGATTTCTATTCTGCAGATAGTGACTTGTGAGTTCCATCTCACCATGGTTTTTCCAATTTGGGTTTCCACATCAAATATCTTGTGTTATGGTTGTATTGCTTTTGTGGGTGAATGCTTTATTTGCATTTTGGTTTGCATGTGTGATAACCAGTCTATCTGTTAAACTATTTTACCGGTTTATCTTCAGACTGTTTAAGTGTTTTAGTGCAGTGTTTTTTGGCATACTAATTCACCCCCCCTCTTAGTATTCTTTAGGAAGAATTGTCTGACAAGAAAGCACTTGTCTCTCACATTGACAACTCTAACAAGTGGATTATTGATAGTGGTTGTTCTCACCACATGGCTGGTGATTAGAGAAAGTTTCTGTCGCTAGAAGAATATGATGGAGGTGTTGTGAGATTTGTCAATGATGCACCTTGCTTGGTAAAAGGTAAATGATCCATCTCATTAAATGGAAAGAGCAGTGTGGATGATGTCTATTGGGTAGAAGGTCTTAAGCATAACCTTTTGAGTGTTTCTCAGCTAAATGACAAAGGACTCATTTTTGAGTTCAAAGGTGGAGTCTGCAGTAGAATTGGTAAAAGTGGTGAACTTATTGCCACCAGTAAGCAGACCAAAGGTAACTTGTTCCAGCTGAATGCCAAGATTAGTTAGTGTCTGATGGTGAAGTTTGATGATAGTTGGATATGGCATAGGAGACTTTGTCATATGAATTTTGATAGTATTGTAAAGGTGAGTAAGATCAAGGTAGTAAGAGGATTGTCTTTGATGAACAAACCGGAGAATTCTTTGTCCAGAGAATGTCAACTTGGGAAGATGTCTTCCTCAACTTTCAAAGGTAAGTATTTTTTAGTAGATAACTTACTTGATCTTGTGCATACCGATCTATGTGGTCCTATAAAAACTAGAAGTATTTAGGGAGATAGGTATTTCATGATTCTTACTGATGATTTCTCAAGAATGATGTTGGTCACATTCTTGAAAGACAAGTCTAAGGAATTTGGAAAGTTCAAAGGTTTTAGAGAATTAGTAGAGAAGGAAAGTGGTAGAAGGATAAAATGCCTAAGAACTGATCAAGGATGTGAATTTACTTCTGATGAATTCAACAAGTACTATGAAGATAATGGTATCAAGAGGAATTTTTCTGCCCCAAGGACACCACAAAAGAATGGTATAATAGAAAGGAATAACAGGACTATAGTTGAAGCGACCAAAACAATGTTAATCTAAGGAAAGATTGCTCACACTTTTTGGAGAGAAGCAGTGAGCACTGGAATCTATACTATGAACCGGGTACTCATCAAGAAAGGTAAAGATAAAACTCCTTATAAGTATTGGACCGGGAAGACTCCCAATGTGAGTTATTTTAAAGTATTTGGCAGTAAGTGTTACATCAAGAGAGGTGAGCATCTAAGCAATTTTGATGCTAAATATGATGATGGAATATTTCTAGGATATTCCACTAAAAGTAAATCTCTCAAGTGCTACAATAATAGGACACAGAAAATTGTTGATAGTATCAATGTCAGGGTTGATGAATCCCCTAAGGAACCTGAGGAAACCTGTAGTGAGAAAGTGGAAGATGAACTGGGTGTAGCCTTCTGGGAACCGGTTAAGAAAGAAACAAGTAAAGACCTCAGTGTTCCTGTACCGATAGAAGCTGCAGTAGATGAAGAAGAAGAAGTAAGTGAAGAAGAAGAGGAAAAGCAAGCAAAACCAGCTAGATTCATTCCTAGATATGTGAAACTACATCATGATCCGAAGAAGATCATAGGAGATAAAGATGCAGAGATACTCACAAGAAGAAAGGTGAAAGAAAACTCTTGCATTATTTCTAAATTTGAGCCTAAGACTTCTAGAGAAGCACTTACAGATGAAGATTGGATTAAGGCAATGGAAGAGGAGCTAGACCAGATAGAAAAGAATGCAACATGGTCTTTGGTACCTAGACTAGAACACAAGAATGTCATAGGTACCAAATGGGTCTTGAGGAATAAGCTAAATGAAGAAGGCACAGTTGTAAGAAACAAGGCAAGACTTGTATGCAAGGGATATGCTCAAGAAGAAGGATAAGACTATGGAGAAACCTTTGCTATTGTGGCTAGACTGGAAGGTGTTTGAATGCTACTTGCATTTGCAGCATTCAAGGGATTTAAGGTATACTAGATGGATGTGAAGTCTACATTCTTGAATGGAATCCTAGAAGAGGAAGGGTATATTGAGCAACTGGATGGGTTTCTCTTACCAGAATATAGTAACATGGTGTGTAGATTACACAAGGCCATATATGGATTGAAACAAGCACGAAGGGCATGGTATGAATGGTTACACTCTCATCTTATGAAGATAGGATTTTAGAGAAAAAGTGAGGATAGCAACATCTACCTAAAATCTGAAGGTGATCAAATTTTGATCTGTGAAGTATTTGTAGATGACATAATATTTGGAGGAGATGATGAAATGAGCCATGCATTTGCAGATGAAATGAAGAAAGAGTTTGAGATGTCTCTGATTAGAGAGATAAAGTTCTTCATTGGTTTACAGATTCAGCAAATGAAAGAGGGTGTCTTTATTACCTAGTTCAAGTATGTCAAAGATGTATTGAAGACCTTTGGCATGGAGGAGAGAAAACTAGTCAGTATATCAATGGTGACCAGATGTAAATTGACTAAGGAAGATGATTCAAAATTAGTGAATGAGAAGAAGTACCGGTCAATGATCGGTAAGCTGCACTATGTGGTGCATAGCAGACTAGATATTGCTCATGCAGTGGGCATAGTAGCTCATTTTCAGAAAAGTCCAAGAGAATCCCACTTGGTAGCAGTCAAGAGGATTCTTAGATACCTGAAAGGGACAGACGATTATGGATTGTGGTATCCATACAATGTTGATTGTAATCTCGAGGTATTTACTGATGTAGATTGGGGAGGTAATGTGGACAATTGGAAAAACACAACTGGTAGAGTATTCTTTCTTGGTGGAAGACTAGTCTCATGGACAAGTAAGAAGCAGACTTGTACCTTTCAGTCTATAGCTGAAGCAGAATATGTTGCAGCATTTATGAACTGCACTCAGGCAATATGGATGAAACATGTATTGGATGGTTTCAAAGTCCTTATATCTAAACCAGTGAGTATATTTTGTGACAATACTAGTGCAATCAATATTTCTAGGAATCCGGTATTGAATTATATAACTAAGCACATTGAGCTCAAGTATCATTTTTTGAGAGAGAAGGTTCAAAATAGAGAGGTTGTATTACAACATGTTTCTAGTAAGGAGTAGCTAGCAGACATATTCACTAAGCCCTTACCAAAGACTACATTTACCTATTTGAGAGGTGAATTAGGGGTTTTGCCCCTTCATGAAGTGAATTAAAAATGTGTGCTCCACATCAGCTAGGTATTACAGTGACAAATCTTTAAAGATTGATGTGTTGAAGGATGCTACTCCATAGGGGGAGAAACATAGTGGAGTACGGAAGCTTGTACCTCCCCTTTGGCATTGTTTTCAAAGGGGGAGAAGATATATGATATGGGAGAAGATATCTGATGAAGATATTTTAGTTGCACTGGTCTATGATGTTTATAATTGCAATGCTACACTGAGTATTTCCATCGATGCCAAAGGGGGAGATTGTTGGCAGATGATGATAATATATGTTGTCATTGATGTCAATAAGTACAAGTCAACTAGTATGAAGATTGGAAGAAGTTGTTATTGATGATCAAGTTGGAGAACCGGTATGAAGAGATATAGTGAACTGGTGTCAGGGTTTCACTAAGTGTGACTACCAGTTGGTAGTCTCATCTCTAGGGTTTCCGATCTGGCAATTTAGCTTGTGCGATGCAACTGGTGATATTATGTGATGAGTTAGCTAAGAAATAAGGATGAAATCAAGATGCCACATCACTTTTGAGCATGTGAAAGATTTCCTTGAGGATCTTTCATGTGAAGATGGACTGCATTTAATGTCTACCTCAGGAATGAACATTCTTCTTACTGGTATGAGAAGAAAGCATGATGGGTTACTAATTTCTATTTGCGGTAAAGAATGGAGGATGCAAAATGACTTGTAATGTATTTGAGATTGTTTCATTCTATGTAATGTGTTTGGATGGTCAGGATTGGACCACTTGTAACTGTAAACGTAAATTGATTAGGGTTTAGGTTTTATGTTACCAACCTAATTGTTGTCTATAAGATTGATGATGTTTGTTATTGTAAGTTGTTGGAAAAAGTTGTGTGTGTATCCAAGTGATGAGATACTTACTAGACCAGTGAAAGGAAAATTGCAGAGTGTGATTGCAGAGTAGAGGAACCGAAAAGGATCTGCCTTAGCATATAGTGTTGTTATCAGATCAGAGTTTTACCTATTGTCTTCTAACCATTTCAATAGAAGGAAAATCCCTTTGTTGGGTAGCTTTAATAGGATTATTGTAAAACCTCTAACCAGGTGACTCAAGTTCATTGAGTTCTTCAAATCCTCTAGCAAGGTAACCTTTAATAGGATTTCAACATTTAACAGGGTATATAGCCATCCCTTAACCGGGTGATCTTTAACAAGATCGGTTCCTAGCAGAACCTTATTGTAAAGTCTTTAACCGGACTAGGCTCCTAACAGAGTGAGCTTCAAAAGAGTTCAAAACAAGCTTGTGGGTATTCATCCCCATAGTGGTTTTTCCCATTTGGGTTTCCACGTGAAAAAATTGTGTGTCATGAGTTGTGTATTTTTCATGTGATGATTGAGTATTCTTTGTTTAGGTGATTATGCATGCAGAGCTAATGGTTATTGTATTACTGATACAATACTTGCATATGTATATGGGTGAAGTAGTAATCAAGTATTGAGTGATATTTGAAGTATTCAGTTTTACTGGTTTAAGCTGTTCGAAGTCTTACTCTGTTTAACCGATATTGCCAAGGTTAAGTTCAGTAATGAAGACAATCGGTTATCACTGTTTTAACTTGATAAGTTGTTGAGAAGTTTTTGTATGTACTAATTCATGCCCCCCCCCCCTCTTAGTACCAGTTAGGGTATTTGTTGTTCATGATTATTCATCAGAGGGATTAAGCCTAGATCTATTAGGTCCATCCCTCTTTCAATGTAATGGCAAATTAAGAAAAATTAGTGGTTTTGTTACCTTAATTGGTGAAACCCTATTTTTTCACCTATTACAAATGCAAGAGAAAAAATGACTAAAATTTGAAACCATGGAATCTTGATTTAAGGTTAACAACGATAAATATCACAAGATTTGATACCATATAAAATTGGTATAATATTCTCTACACCATGCAAGATTTGGTCATGGAGATAATGAACCAAGATCTAATAGCTTTAATTAGATCAAAAGATAGAACAAACTTGATTGAATAATGATATCATTTCAAAGGATATAAATGTTGGCAAGAGACATTGTTCTGGTGAAGATTGTTGCATGAGAAATGCCTAGGAGTTGTCATTGATGGAAACTCAGTTCAAATATCATACCTGGTATATGTAGATTTGATTTACCAAAATTTGTATTGTTCATAAGGCATTAGTCTGGATGGTGGAATACAATAACCGACAGAGTATGAGTTCAATGTGTAGATCTTGATTTTGGCTGCATAATTTTGGTTGCAGTATTAGACGTAGATGATTTGAGGTTCAAGGAAGATTATTTTTTAATCTTGATATCTAGTGTTGATTCATGAGTGAGATTGAAGGTCCGGTATCTAGTAATTCAGGTAGAACAGAGCTATTTCAGTGTAACATGTGATCTAGAATCCTTGGGATGGTTTCAGTGATTGGTTTTGAGTTCAAGGAGATTGGGGCAACATATGTGAATCTTGTTATCATCTTGTTTAGGTTCGCATATGGATTTGTGGATAGATTGAGCTGACTCATCGGTTACACATTTCATGTAGCATGTTATGTGGTTTTTGGAAGCTGACATGAAAATTGATTTGTTTTGGTAGTGCAGATATATAAGATCGATTTGGTTAAACATTTTGGTAGAGGATATGTGTGTGAGAATTATGTATGAGTGGATGTGTGAATTATGATGAATGTGATTGAATACTTCGGTGCTTTGGTATATGAAAGAGTATGAAAATAGAGCAGAGAGACAAAATAGTTGCAGAAGTCAAATTGAGCCTAACCAGAACTGCTATTTGGCATTAGTAGATACTATTCTTTAGTTCATTCATTATTATAATCATTTTGGTGTAGGAGAACATCCTAACTAAGATGATAAGAGCAATTAAGGATAAAGGTCACACATGGGAATGTGACCTTTCAATCAATGCAATAGGATAGTCTTGTTTGTTTGATTTTTGTAATAAACCCCACCTTGTCACCCAATGACATGGATTTGGCAAAATTGATAAGACACCATGGGAATATGGGCCTAGGGATATTTGGTTGAGTATTTTCTAGGTTTTTATGTATTGGAGATGTCTTAGAAATTTTTACGACATGTTGAAACATCTCTAGGTAGGCAGATTTAACATGTGTCAAAAGTTGCTCAAACTTGACAACTTTTGTTAACAACTTTTAATGACAACTTTTGGTTGCAAATAGTAACTTCTTTCCAATGGTCACCTCGTTCTAAAATGTGGTTGATAACCATTGAGGAAGGTATTAAATTTCCTTCCCAATCATCATTGAGGAGAGAGAATGACTTTGTAAACATTTGGCATCATTCAAGTAATACAATTCTGAGAATTTCCTACAATTTTGTTATTCAGCACGGTGTATGGTATGGTACAAACATTTTGGGATTAGGAAACCACTAGGATGTGTTATAGTGGCCAATAACCTTTTATATGCATCAAGTTTGAGGTCCTAATTAACCGAGACAAGGAAGAAACCTGTATTTTTCTGGAAGTGGTCTAGATTTGACAGTTTTGCCTAGGGTTTTGCAAAGAAATGGCCTCATCTTGCTGATTCTTCATTGGTGGTTCATGGATCTAATGGGGATGCAAGTGTGGCCAATTTATTTTAGGATTTTGAATGCATTTTTCAAGTTAGGACCATTTGGAGGCAAGGTTTTGATGCATTAAGGTGGGAAACTCCATGTGGCCACCGTGTATGTGTAAGAAAACCGGTCTCACATCATGGGTTAGATGTCTGACCATGGCCTAATACTTAGGAATTGGTGTATTTTCCATGTCCTACAAGTGTTCCTTGAGTTGGTTTGGTGAGTTGAGGTCTGTGTCTACACACTCCTCTGTAAAATAGGCCTAATTGGGGCTATTAGGTCTCCTAACCAAGATAAGGTTTGGATTCTTGTGTTCCCAACCGGTCAGATCCCTTGGGATATGTTTTTTAACTCTCAAAAGGGTATCCAAATCTGGAATTTGGTGCCTGATTATTTTTAAAAAAAAAAGGAATTAAGTGTTGAAAACCAATTTGGCAAGGCTACTAGGATTAGTAGGCCTTGTTGCAGCAGTTACCCCAAACCGATAGAGGGAACCTAAATTTAATGATTGAAGGAGGTCTCCCTGACCTAGGAGACTTAAAATAAAACCTTGGCTAGCCATTGTTACATTGGAGAAGGGGCCAAACCATTGTTTGCCATAAGGTCCTTAGGAGCCTCTAGAAGACCTTATGAGATGCTCAATGAAAGAGACCTTGTGAGGAAGTCTTTTTTTGGAAGAAAGGGATGTGGGACTTGTTAGACTAGTATTCCTTGACCCCTTGTAGTGTTTTTTAATTTCTAGGGCCCTTGGTGTGCTCTTGGATTAGGGGAACTTATCCTATACCTATATCGAGGCTCTGCATCAGATTGGTATCAGAGCGTAGGAGGAATCCTTTTGGGAAGGAGGATAGTACATGTCAATAGAAGAATTAGAAGGTGAGGCTAGTAGAATGCCTCCAAAGGTGAAAAATGTGGAACTTGCTAGGATGGTGCAAGACAACAAAGAAGAGAATGATTGGCTTAGAAAGTTGATTGAGAACTTGGAAGGCAGACTAGAGAGAGGAGGACCTGATGGCTCAGAGGAAGTGGGAGAAGAAGAGGAAGTTCCTACAGAGAATAGGTACTTGGTCAATGCCTTCAAGTCTGTGGAGAGGAGAACCATGGACCATAAATCAAACCTTCCTATTTTTAGTGGGAAGATGGATGTTGATGGAGTGATGGACTAAATAGAGTCCTTAAACAATTTCTTTGAATGTGAAGACATTGGTGACAACCAAAAGATGAAGATTGCCAAGTCAAAAATGCAGGGAGCAATCCTGACATGGTGAAACTTTGTGCAAGGAGAAAGAGTGAAAGAGGGAAGAGGAATGATCACCTCTTGGAAGAAGATGATTTTAGAGATCAAGGGAGTATATGTACCTGAGGACTATGAAGTACAATTACATAAGAGAAGGCAGAATCTCAAATAGAAATAGATGGATGTTTGTGCCTATACTGAAGAATTTTAGAAATTGAGTATAAATTCTAAGAAGGTTGAAGATGAAACTAAAAGAGTGGCCAGGTATCTAAATGGTCTAAGGTGGAACATACAAGAAGAGTTGAACCTCTTGTGCCCTGACACTGTTCATGGTAGAGATGATTCTAGAGATCAAGGGAGTATATGTACCTAAGGACTATGAAGTCCAATTACATAAGAGAAGGAAAAATCTCAAATAGAAATAGATGGATGTGTGTGCCTATATTGAAGAATTTTAGAAATTGAGTATAAACTATAAGAAGTTTGAAGATGAAAGTGAAAGAGTGGCAAGGTATCTAAATGGTCTAAGGTGGAACATACAAGAAGAGTTGAACCTCTTGTGTAGAGCAGTAGAGGAAGGGGTAAGCAACCAAGAGGAAGGAGAAACTTCAGAGGAAGACAATAAAATTTTGAGTTTGAAGGAGAGAGCAGTCAAGACTCCTCAAGGAACGACAACAACAACAAAGGCAACTTTAGAGGGAGAAGGCCTAATTTTAGAGGTAAATCATCAGGAAGAGGAGCAAGAACAATAAAATGTTTTAACTACAACCAAGAGGGACACATTTCTAGTAGATGCCCGGAGAAGATGGGGTCTAGTTCCCAAGGAGAAAGGAGAGCCAACCTAACCCAAGAATCAGATTACCAAGGTAGTAGTAAACCTGATTCATAAGATTATCTAGAGACAAGAGAGGCACTAATATTGAGAAGAACCCTCTTGAAGGTACCAACACCTATGGAGACACCTCAAAGGAACTCTATCTTCCACACCACTTTCCAATCAGGAGGAAAGGTATGTAAAGTTCTGGTTGACTTAGGGTCTATTGAGAATTTTGTGTTAGTAGAAATGGTAGAGAAGTTGAAATTGAGGAGGATACCCCATCCATACCCCTATAAGGTGTCTTGGCTCACAAAGGGGCAAGAAACACTTGTAGAGGAGCAGTCATGGGTAGAATTCTAGATAGGTGCATATAAAGATAAGATTTTATTTGATGTTGTTAACATGGATCCTTGTCACCTAATGTTTGGAAGACCATGGAAATATGACCTCAAATCACACCATGATATATTTAGGAATACTTACTCCATAACAAAGAATGGCAAGGTCATAGAGCTATTGTCCCTGACTGAAAACAATGAAGAGTAGAAAGAAACTGAGTCCAAGGTGATGACGATGGAGGGAAAACCATTCCTCAAGGAGATAGAGATGGAAGAAGGAATATTCTTTGCATTGCTTCCAATACCAACCTCAAAGGAGAAGCTTGCTGCAGATGACAGAGTAGGAGAAAAGGAAACGGAGCTTAGTCTGGAAGTGAAGGAGATAATTGGTAGATACCAAGGAATAGTTGCAGATGGAGTGCTAAGGATTTTTCCACCAATGACAGAGATGAGTCACTACATTGACTTGATCCCATGGGCTACATTGCCTAACAAGACTACATACAAACTCACACCAAATAAAAATGAGGAGATGGCAAGGCAAATTCAAGAGTTGCTAGATTCTGATCTGATTGGAAAGAGTCTTGGCCCATGTGTAGTACCTACAGTTTTGGCACCCAAAAAGGATGGAACATGCAGGCTTTGTACTGACTCAAGAGCTCTCAACAAGATCACCATAAGGTACAGATTTCCAATTCCTAGGATAGAGGATTTTCTTGAGTTTTTGGGGGGTGCAAAATATTTTTCTAAAATTGATTTAAAGAGTGGATACCACCAAATTAGAATTAGGCCTAGTGATGAGTGGAAAACAACCTTCAAAACAAATGAAGAGTTGTATGAGTGGAAGGTTATACCATTTGGTTTATCTAATGCCCCAAGTAATTTCATGATTCTCATGAATGAAGTTTTGAAATAATTCACAGAGAAGTTTGTAATAGTGTATTTGGATGACATCCTAGTATTTAGCAAGACAAAGGAAGAACACTTGAGGCACCTAGACATGGTTTTGAAAAATTTGAGTGAAGAGGAATTGATTATCAATATGGAGAAGTGTGTGTTCATGCAGGAAAAACTCATCTACCTTATATTTGTGATCTCCAAAGGTCACTTGAAGATGGATTTGGATAAGGTAAATGCAATTCTTTCTTGGCCTACTCCTAAGACTATTGGTGAAGTTAGAAGTTTCCATGGATTAGCCATATTTTATAGAAATTTCATAAGAGGTTTCAGTCAGATATGTGCCCCAATGTTGGAAACCATCAAAGGTGGTCAAAAGTGCAAGTTCTCTTAGATAGAAGAGGCAGATGAGGCATTTGAAACTCTCAAGAAAAAGGTAGCTCAACAACCGGTACTTGCTTTACCTGATTTTAATAAAGTGTTTCAGATTGAATTTTATGCTAGTCATGTGGCCATAGGAATAGTCATAAGCTGAGAAGGAAGACCTATAGCATTCTTTAGTGAAAATCTCAATGAGGCAAAGAGAAAATATTCTTCTTATGACCTCAAAATTTATGCACTAGTTCAAGCTTTGAAAAAATGGAGGCACTATCTACTACCAAAGGAATTTGTGGTCTATACTGACAACCAAGACTTGAGTTTCATTAATAGCCAAGAAAAGTTAAACGATAGGCATATGAAGTGGGTAGAATCCCTACAAGCCTATACCTTTTCCATAAAACACAAGAAAGGAGTAGCCAACAAAGTGGCTTATGCACTAAGAAGGAGAGTGCTAACCATATATGAAATCCAATTAGAAAGCATTGGGATTGAGCAATAAAAGATATGTATGTTGTAGATGAGGACTTTAAGGAGATTTACAAGGTATGCATTGAATTTGGTGAAAGGTATCATGTGGATTTTTCTGATTTTCTGATCTAAGATGGACTTCTTTTCAAAGGTGGGAAATTATGCATACCAAAGTTCTCAATGAGGACTAATATCATCAAGGAAAAGAATAGTGGGGCTATGGCAAGTCATTTTGGCTTGGACAAGACACTTAAATTGGTAAGGAGGCACTACTTTTGGCCCAAATTACAGGTCGATGTAAGAAAATGTATAGATGCATGCACCATTTTCCAAAAGGAAAAAGGAAGAAGCACCAATGCTAGTCTCTATCAACCATTACCCATTCCCTCAAGACCTTGGGAAATTTTGTGAATGGACTTTGTAATGGGTTTACCTAAGACCCAAAAGGGGTTTGACAGTGTATTTGTGATAGTGGATAGGTTTAGCAAAATGACACATTTCTTGCCATGTAAGTCCACTAGTGATGCATCTTATATAGAAGATTTATTATTTAGATAAGTAGAAAGTATTCATGGACTTCCATTGAACATAATGTGTGACAGGGATGGCAAATTTGTTGGCCATTTTTGGAGAACTTTGTGGAGAAAACTTGGCACCAATATGTCCTTCTCATTAGCCTATCATCCACAAATGGATGGGCAGACAGAAGTAGCAAACCAGATCATTAGGGAATTTATTGAGATATCTTACAAGGCAGCATGGTGAACAATGGGATTCAATCTTACCTCAAGCTGATTTTTCCTACAATCACACTATAAACAATGTTGGGATCAAAGAACACTGAGAGGGGGGGTGAATCAGTGTTCTGTCGGAATCAACAATTTTTACTTTCTAAACCATGCATGTATGTACTGGTAAAAAAATAAGCATATAACAAGAAGCAAATAGACCATCCACATAAATCAACACCATAATACACAAAAATTATATGTGGAAAACCTCAATGAGGAAAAACCATGGTGGGATTTGTGACCCACAATATCATTTCACTACCCATATGAAAAGATATTACATAAACAGGGGCTTGCACTTGTAGGAAGGCATACTGCCTAGAGAATACTGGTCATCACTAAAGAGCCTCACTGACTACAAGATTTCTGCCAAAGTAAATTACTGAAAATGAACTCAAGAATGCATCTGCTATGCCAGATAGAGTTCTGGTTCTAGTTCTACTCTGCACTGGTTCATAGTTTGAACTATTACCAGTATTACTTCTCCTCCAAGAGTGCTTTCCTATCTATCTATAGATCATTGCATGACACAATGTTCACATACAGAAATGATCTCCATACACATATTTCACATCTCATAGTTCTACTATATGTCTATCTCTATATCATCATAATTCAATATTCTCTATCACTTAAATTGACCTAGCAGACTGACTTATATACCTATTACATATGATATGCCTTATGTCGGCTTACAATGCATTTACAAAAGATATTCAATGTCAGCCTCGACAATAATTACAAAATGATTTACAAAATAAATCTTCCTTGATGTCGACTTACTGAAGTATTGATGTCGGTGTCGGTGTAGTACCCCTACTCGTTTGAACTCTTTAGACTCATACTTTATTATTGTTTGTTTTCAGTGGATACATTACCATGATATGTTATTCAGATTTTAATGACATTATTCCATGCTTTATCTGGATATGAGATGCATAATTTATTTGCAGTATTTCAGTACTTGTGATTTATGGCATTTTATGGATTATTGCTATGTACTAACATTTTACTTTATTTATGCAATGTGGAATTATATGTTGTGTGTTTGCGAGTGTATTGGATGCAAGGGGACAATTTTTCTTCACTCATTTCGGTGAGACAGGGAACTCCATGATTCTCCTTCATCGGTGTGTATGTCGTGTTTTCTATATTGTATATATGCATGTGTGGTTCGGTGATGTAGGATATTGCAGGTACAAGTACCGGGTAGGTACAGGGTATCATCTCCACCTGGCTTCACAGGTATGAGCATGCCTTATATTTTCCAATGGAAGTGGAGGAGATAGTAGTTGACCCTATTTTATTCAATTACACTCATGTGAGTGTCGTCAGTTGGTCGTCCTATCAGTTAGTTCGGCCTTCGTATTTTGTCGTTTGATCTTCTTATGAGTCTTTTCTTTGATTTTCTCAGTTGTGTGTTTTTGTGGATTTGAATTAATTAATTAATTAAGTTTATGGAATTGTCTCATAGTTGAATTTTTTATGCATTGAGATTATAAATTTAGTTAATTAAAAGAAATAATTAAATTAAGTTGCAAGCTGCATGATATTATAAATATATTTTATTGAAATTTTAGTGGAAAAATAAATTAGATTAATTATATTTATTGTTTCCTAGAATTTTAAATAAATAAAAAGATAAATAAATAAATTAATAAATGAATAAAAGAATTAATTAGAATTAAAGTATTGTTTTAATTCTTTATTTAGAAAATTAATTAATTTGCATGAGAAAAGAAAAGAAAGAATAATGATTTTTAATTATTGCATGTTAGCTTATCTTTTGTTATAAAATTAGAAAAGAAAATAAAGTTACTTTTATTCTAAATTTAGGTTTTTGAGAAAAAGCTATTGAACCTAGAATTTTAGTTTAAATAGGGGAATAAGTCTTTATTTTAGATAGACAGGAAACAGGTCGGGGAATTTAGGTGAAGAGAAATTTATTTGGAAGCTTGTTGAAGGATTAATTCTCTTCTACAAATTTTCTTCCAGGAAAGCTATACCAGGTTGGGTGGCCTCTTTTGATTGTTTGTTTCAAAGAAAATATTTTATTTCTTCTATCTTTCTGAATCATGTGTGTGTTAAGACGTTCGACAAATCTAAAATCATGTCTGATTATTTCTTGTTCTTGGCTAAAATCCATTCCTGAAGTTAATTTCTAGTTTGTGGAAAGAAGTTATTACCTGGGTGTTTGTAGATTAAATTTTGAGAAAATTGGGAAAAGTTATTATGGCAAATTTTGCCAAGATTTTTATTGTGCATGGAAATTGCAAGATTTGGGAGGAATGGGATTTACCAGAGAAATCGTTCCCTCTTGTTTAATTTTTGTTTCGATATTTGGCTATGGCAGTTTTTTTAAATATTTGTGTATCTCTGTGATATTATTAGTTATTATAGAAATTAATTTAATTATTAATTAAATTGATTGTATTATTTAAAGTTAAGGGAAATTATTTTATTATGTTATTTTGGAGAAATTATGTATTAATTAGTTTCCCTGTAAATAAATTTGATTGGAAATAAATTTTGGGTGAAAATAGAATTTACTTGTTTTAGATTATTGTATTAAAAAATTAAATAATAATAATAATAATAATTTTTGAAATTTAAAAAAAATAAAATAAATTAATAATAATAATTAAAAATAAATAAAAATTAATTATTAAAAAAATAATAATAATAATTAAATATTATATATATGTATATAGTATTTTATGTGGTTTTAATTAAGTTATTTTGGAAATGAAAGATATTTCAAATTAAATCTTCTTTTTATTATATAATTTAGTGTGATATAATTATATAATATTATATTCGTAGAATATATATATTTATGTAATTATATTATATTATTATATATAATTTTTGAATTTGGAAATTAATTTAGATTATTGATACAATCTATTTGGGTTTATTTGTAGAGTAATCATGAACATATAATTAGGGGGTTAATTTTTAAGTGATTGATTTCTTTGTATTAATATAGTTGTATTTTCTTATTTTCTAGAAAAAATTTAATTGCAAGTTATTTATGCTTTTGGCTATTTAAAGAAAAGATTGTCTGTATTAGGATCTTGTGTAAATGGTGTTTGCAGTCAAGCTTAATTTTGTTGCTATTTTGGTTGAGTTGTCATTATGACATATGTTGATATATCTCCTTGGTCAGGTGTTGTTGTATAACCCCGTTGATGTGAGTCATTGTGTGTTTTGTCCAAATGGTCAATCTTGGGTTAGTGATTGTGTATCCTTCACCTGTGGTTTGTCAAGATTAGTTGTGGTTGTCTATTTCGCCATAGAGTTCTCGTAGAGAGACCTTTCCTGTTAGTGTCCTATGAGAGAGAGTGGCTTTCGAGCGGGGGCCATGCATGAAGTGGATGATAGGATAACCCGTCGAAAGTCAGTTAAAAAGTGATAACCTAATAATATATTGGGGGGGAGTGAGATAAATATTAATTAAGATAATATACCTCATGCATAGGTGTAGTGCTAGTACAGGGTTCATAATGCTACGAGAAGGCCTGGAATGGCAAACTTACCACCTTGTCTTCACGAAAGGATTGGTAGGGTCCGCATGAGACTTATTTGGAACCGGAGGTTCGGGAGAGGTTACTAGGAGAAACCCAAGATGGGGGCTGGGACCTATGGAGGTTGTACCATGGTATCCACCGTAAGACATGTGATGACACTCTCTCCTTAGAGTCACTTGTGTTTTGTGAGTTGAGTTACATGAATGTTTATGGTGTCTTGTAGTCCTTTCGTACTTGTCTTATTTTGCTTGCTTGAGGGTTTTCTACTATCTCCTAGCATGGTGGGGTGGTTCCATTTCGGGATCACATGGTCGGGTGGTAGTGCCACTTCCCATCGGATGTTCTAGATTGTATCTTTAGGCGAGGAAAGGCTTCACTGGTGTTTCTTGGTTTGTGGTTTATGTACCAACTCTTGTTCGAGATCATTGTTTAGTTGAGACCTTGTGGTCATTATATCAAACTTTTATGTAACCTTGATATTGTAATGTTGTAAATCTGTAGCATTATTGGAAGCCATGTATTTGTGGATATTGTAATAGTATGTTAGTGGAATGTATGTTATTTCAGTTGCTTTGATCTTATGTTAAAATGTTTTATGGAACTTGGATACATTGGAATACTTTCATTTCTTCATTATGGAATTTAGATGTATGTGTAGTTTTTAACTTAAGCATTTAGTTTATCTAGTTAAATGGACAATTGGATTAACTATGGTGTTAATGTAATCTACGAATTAATCTTCATTGGTAACCCTTAGGAAATCATATGTTAGACTTCCGTTGTGCTATTAAACGTGCAATGGTTATAGTTAGTGCACTTAGTCTTTAAAGAAAAAATTATTTCACCCTTTAGTTGCCTAGTTGTGTTGTTTTCCTTTAGGGTTCCTGGCGGGGCATTACAGTCAGTGTTGGTGTTCATGCCGGTGTAGCCCTGAATGCTTCCAATGTCAGTATCTGTTAGTATATGCCTCCTAGTGCCAATTTGTGACTTCCATCAAGTATTCTTTCCTTCTATCTGATCTTGTTGCTATCAATGATAACAAAATGAATCCAATGAGTGTCAATTTCCAAAAATCTCCCCCTTTCACATTGATGGCAACACTCATGTGAAAAATGGATTCCCTGTCGATGTGCTCCCCTTGAGCAACAAACTTCACCTGATAACGTATTCCCTGATATTTTTCACAAATGTACATACTCCCCCTTTGACATTAATGCCAAAGACCAGTGAAAGAATGAAAGAATACATTCAGAGTCATTTGAGCTTGGTCATCTTCAAAATTTCTGGGTATGCTTTTTGCAAAAATTGAAGATATGTTTCCCAACCTGATTTGAAAGTGTCTGATACTGATACAAGTCCATTGAGTAAGTGGGCAAGTGATTCCTACTCCTGGTATCTACCGATGTGGGCTTGGCAGCATATCCATACATTCTCCCTTGTTAACACCCAAAGAGACAAGTCTTGGACTCACCATTCCTCTTAAATTTCTTTCTCTCCTCGGTATTTTATCTTTTTCTTTCTCAAATGCAAAAACTTGGTTCTCCAAGGAAAAAATTTGTCCATCAATAGATGTAGTTACTATAGTTAGCCCATCAAAAGAATTAGCAATAGTAGCCATTTTGTCATATAATTATTTCAATCTGTCATTTACATTGGCTGTTAGAATTCCTATATTACAACATACTCTGTAAATATTGGTGCATTGTTTCAAACAAATCTCAACAGAGATAAGTTTGTCCTCTATCTTCTTCTTCCTAGTTTCTATCAGTTGATCAAAAGTTGCTCTTTTTGTGGCAGAGAAGCTGTCCAAATCCTGTCTGTCTACAATTTGTCTCAAGGATTGGTAGTTATTTGATACGTGTTCTATTAAAGCTTTGAGCTTACTAGAAAGGCTTGCTCCATCCTCCATCTGACAATCAAGCATTATTTTGTGTAATACAGAGATCGATTGATCAATTAACCCTTTGTCTATAGTTCCTTCCTTTAACAATTTTTGCGTGGCCATCATCATTAGTTCTGTTGGAACTAATTCAGAGACTGATTTCTTCTCGACCTGAGAAGTGTCAATTACCAAGATTCTTGTCAGTGAATCTATTTTTCCTACCGGTATGGACGCAGTAGATTTAACCTTGTCCATCTCACCCTCTTTTGCATCGGTGGCTTCACCACTTGGTGCAGTGTTGGTTACTGTTAGTGGAGTATTATCCATAGTGTTTCTAGTGTCCTATACACTCTCTATGACTATCGGTTGTGGTTGTGTGCCTTTAATTACAATCGGTTGTGATTATGTCAAAATTGGAGTAGAACTGCCTAAAATATCATTTCCTTTTGATTTGTCAGGAATTGTAGGGAATGTTGCCTTTGCAAATTCTTCCTAAGATGTGAGAAAGTCTGGGTTTTTCTGAAAGAATTTTGTCCACCCCTTGTCTCATTTACCACCTCATTTACTCTACCCATTATAAGACTTATCTGTCAGTTTTTACTACTGAAAATTATCCTATTAGCATTTTCTATACATCTTTTCATCTCTTCATTATTTATAGTGCCATATTGTTCCAAAAGTGCAACTTCCTTGGTTTCCTTATCCCTCTTGATAGCATCAAGTCTCCTAGCTTCAAATTTATTGTATAGAGATATAGGTATTTCTTTCAAAATTTCAACTAATGCCTTTGTATAGATATCTATATACAATAAAATAGCTTCCTCTAACTCGTTTTGCTCACTCTCTTCAAAAAATTCATAATATTTTGATATGTTCTTTAATATCCCATCTTTTGTCACTTCATCAATAATTTCAGCATAGGTCATTGTTGTCTTACCAGATCTGGTATCATCACCCTTCTGCTTCTTTCTTGTTGTTGCCGGTGTGACTAGTTTCCTCTTCTGCATAGGATTCCTTGCCAGTGATGGAGGTGTAGCAGGATGGGCTACCTTTCTGACAAGTCTCCTCCTTGGTTCTACCTTTTGTTGTTCTATCGATGGTTTTACCACATCCTTCCTTTGCACCCTTCTGAAAGCCAGAGGCTCATTATCCTCGGGGTCAGAGTCAGAAGTGATAGGGGAGATGTGAACTTGTGGCTTCTTCACTTCTTCAGTAGCAACCTATGTCGGTTTGACAGCCTGTTTAGATTTAGACACTAGCTGAGTGTCTATCTTATGCGGCACATCTTGTACATATGCTGACATTTTCTCAATTTTCTTCTCTCTTCTTTTTCTATTGAAACCTATTTTCAATTCAATAGCCTTTTCTCCTTTTGTGCCAAAGTGTCCTATCTTATCATCTAATGGGGCATCTAACAACATCTTTGCATAAAGCTCAAAAATACTATCATCTACCTCATATCCAAGCTCAGTTATCCAAATTTTCATGGATTCAACTGCTTCCATGAGTGTTTCATCAGTTTTCACCATGAAACATATGTCAGTGGAATACTTCTCCACAATGTTATTAGAGATTTTTTCCCTTTTCTTCATGTTCTAAAATTTCTTGAAGTAACCCCAGAGCTTCTCATCCCTGCTGGTACCAAGACCGGTGATAGCCATTTTGATTTGCATACCTATCGGTATGTCATGAGCCCATTGCTTCTTTCCTAAACTGAGTAGCTCATTCAAGAAATAAAGCATTAAAAAGACAATTAAGTTTCCATATCTGAATGTGCCTTTCTTGGTTCCTTTGATCCTTTTAAGGTTTAACATTAACTCACTCCTCATCCATTCACATAAGTCATACTTCACATTATTTCTCAATATTTGATATGTGGCATGAATGCATGAACTTGCAATAGAATTCAATCAGTTGGATTGAGTTACCTTATATCATAGGATCATGCTTGCAAATTTTATGTCTGAGTCGGTTATTGTGCTTATCCTCATTGATCTTTTATCTGATATAGCACCAGTGAGTTTTTCAACCTCTGTATTGGATATTTTCTTACAAGGTTCTTGTCTAACCCTAGGTAAGTCAATGATAGCTTGAATAGATTTCTTTATGATCATGTGAGTTCTATCTAACCAAATGAATTTATTGTGAACCCTTCTCAAGACATATCTGATCATCTCATCTTTGAATTCTGGTATGTACAAAATATCGGTTAACCCTAAATCCTCAATTGCCTTGAATAATGGTTTAATGTTTTCAGTGTCTCCCAGTATCATTGATTGATACATGCTTTTAATGTCTTCGGTGCTCAAATCCTCAAGAGTGTAGTGGATGTGTGCCCTCACATATTCAACATACATTACTCCTTCAGGAACCCTAGAAAATGCTCTTGCAGAGTCTTCCTTCTTCACAATTTCAGGAACCTCCTTAAAGATTGGCCTTAACCTATCCTTAACTTCAACTATTATTTGATTTATAATGAAAGTAGGAGTGGAAGATCCAAATGCCATGTCCAAAAATACCTGAGTGAATGTCGGTGAAAGATTTGAGTGCTTTAGATAACTGCTCAAAATCCTCTCTCAATGCTTTTGCTTGCTCTTAGTTTGCCTTTACTTTTCTCAGATTGCTTGAATGCTTGGTGAGTAAAAATTAATTCACTTAGCTTCTTTTATCAGTGAATAAAACCTTAATTTTCTATCATTAATGCTTCACCAACAACCCTACAGATGTCGGTTTCATAGTTAAGTGTCAGGGTAACCTTCATCGATGATGAACACAGTTTACCAGATTTATTTCCATATCTCTTAGATCTCTTCTAGGGTAATATGAAAAATTTAGCAGTGACTTTGCCAACCCCTAAGGCTTATGCCTTAGTTATCGGTGTAATTTCATGCCGATGGAGGATTACTTTGTTCTACTAGTGGATAAACCAGTATAGATCCATCTCCACTTTGTTCTTCATATTTTCTAACCCATCTCTTGGTATGTGATAACTCAATGATGAACGAATAGTACCAAACTGGTACTGAGGGGGGGGTGAATTAGTACACACAAAAATATAGTCCAAAACCAGTTTGATAGCAAATACTCCAAATGACTAGCAAGTAGTGATACTAGTTGAAATAGAGTGCAACCGGTAAGACCCAGAATAACTAAAACAATCATAAACTAGTCACTCACTAAGCTTTCCTCTTAGCTCAATACTATAGTACCATTACACCCTCATGCATGAACAGGTAAACTATCATCAGATCTTCACAATAGTTAGTTCAATATGTTTTATAGACGGACATAAAACACAGAACCATCATATGCTCAATAGGTAATAACAAAGCATCACAAGATAAAAGCATCACACATGACACACATATTTTTCACGTGGAAACCCAACTGGGAAAAACCACGGTGGGGATGAATACCCACAAGCTGCTTTTGAACTCTTTAGAAGTTCACTCTGTTAGGAGCCTTGTTTGGTTAAAAACATTATAATAGGCTCTACTAGGAACCGATCCTGTTAGGGATCATCCAGTTAAGGGTTAAACTCGGTTAGGGTTACCTTGTTAGAGGATTTCAAGAACTCAATAGCTAAAGGATCTCCAGAGCTCTATAGCTTCCTAGAACTCAATAACTTTGAGTTACCCTGTTAAGGGATTTGAATCAAGCCAGTTAAAGCTACCCTATTAAGGGATTTATATCAAGCCGGTTAAGGCTACCTTGTTAAGGGATTTCACAACTATTGAAGTGGTTAAAGATCAACAAGAATTACAATGATCTGGTAATAGCACTCAATGCCAGTGCAGATCCGTTTTGGCTCCTCTTCACCTTTTGCACATTCACTTTGTAGGTATCTCTTCTCTCCTTTGGTTTGGCAAGAATCATGTTTCACTTCCCTTGGATATACAAACAACTTTTGCCAACAACCTTAGAAAGAAAAACAACATCGACCTTATAGGAAACAGACAGGTCGGTAGCAAAAACCCTAAACCTGTTAGGCTAAGCAATTCAAGCGGTTCAATCCTAACTATTGAATCATACTACATTAAATACAACAACCTTGAGTTGATCTCAAGACATTCTCCATCATCCATTATCCACCGATTTCATGGCAGTTGATAACCCATCACGCATTATCATTGTTCGACAAACTTTGCACATTCCTGAGGTAGATAGGAATAGTCTTCTTCATGCAAGATCCTTCACACACACAGGGCTTACATGGCAACATGACCTGTTCTCCATTATACTACTAACTCATCACACAAAGATCACCGATTGAGTCACACAGGCTTGAGGTACTCCAACTGAAAATCTTGAAGTGGAAACTACCTACCAACCAATAGCCATACAATGCTTCCATGTGCCTGTTCCCATAACTACATGCTAGTTCACCTTGAGCAAATACACCGCTTCAATTTGGCATATATACCGGTTCACACATATGCTGGTTCTCTCTTCTCACATATCACATATGCCGGTTCACTTCATATCACATATTGACATCAATGACAACATAGAATATCATTATGTCCTTATACCGGTTCACATAATGCCAACAATCTCCCCCTTTGGCATTGATGGCAATATACAAAGATATCTCTCCACTTCACATCTTCTCCCCCATTTTCTGCAGATATCTTTTCTGCTTCACTCCTTCTCCCCCTTTGACAACAATGCCAAAGTGGAGGCACAAGCATCCCTATTCCATTATGCTGCTCCCCCTAAGGAGTAGCATCCTTCAACACATCAATCAACAAAAAATTTGACTATGCAATACCTGACTGATGTGGAACAAATACTTTTAGTTCACCTCCTAAAGGGGTAGTACCCCCAATTCACCTCTTAAATGCACAAATGTAGTCTTTGGGAGAGGCTTGGTGAATATGTCTACTAACTGCTCCTTATTGGAAACATGTTCCAGTGCAATCTCTTTATTCTAAACCTTTTCCCTCAAGAAATGATACTTAAGCTCAAAATGCTTGGTTCTAGAATGTAAAACCGGATTCTTTGAGATATTGATAGCACTTGTGTTATCACAAAATATACTTACCAGTTCAGATATAGGGATTTTGAAACCATTTAAAACATGCTTCATCCAGATTGTCTGAGTGCAGTTCATGAAAGTTGCAACATACTCTGCTTCTGTTGTAGATTGAGAGATACAACTCTGCTTTTTACTCATCCATGAGACCAATCTACCACCGAGAAAGAATGCACCATTGGTTGTGCTTTTCTAGTCATCCACATTACCTGCCCAATTAGCATCTGTGAATACTTTTAGAATGAAATCATTGTTGTATGGGTACCACAATCCATAGTCAACTGTTCCCTTCAGATACCTAAGAATCTGCTTGACTCCAACCAAGTAGGATTCTCTTGGGCTTTTCTAGAACCTTGTAGTAATGCCAACTGCATGTGCAATATCCGGTCTGCTATGCACTACATAATGCAACTTACCAATCATTGATCGATATTCCTTCTCATCAACTAGTGCAGAATCATCCTCTTTTGTCAATTTGCAACCGGTCACCATCGGTGTACCAACCGGTTTTCTATCTTCCATGCCAAAGGTCTTCAACACCTCTTTGACATGTTTGGACTAAGTGATAAAGATTCCATCTTTCATCTACTAGATCTACAGTCCAATGAAGAACTTAATCTCCCCTATGAGTGACATCTCAAACTCTTTCTTCATCTCATCAGCAAACTCATGACTCATCATGTCATCTTCACCAAAGATAATGTCATCAACAAAAACCTCACAGATCAGGATCTAATCTCCTTCAGACTTCAAGTTGATATTGCTATCTTCACTTGTTTTCTCAAATCCAATCTTCACAAGATGGGAATGTAGGCACTCATACCATGCCCTAGGTGCTTGCTTTAGACCATATAAGGCTTTATGTAGCCTGCACACCATATCACAGTCTTCAGATAGGGAAAACCCATTTGGTTGCTTTATATACACCTCCTCTTCAAGTACACCATTTAGGAATGCAGATTTTACATCCATTTGATATACTTTGTGTATATGGTGAAAATGGAAACAACAATGTTGAAAGGCTAAATGAATTCAACCACAAAACCCTAGCCTAACAACAACAAAGATCCACCATAACATATGAAGATTACCTAAGACAATGCAAATCAAATGAAATCACAAAGATTATACCATCACATGTCCAATAGGGTTTGGATCTCCATTCTTCCTATCTCCATTGATCTTGCTTGATATATTTGCTCTCAGATTTTATGTGCACAAGAGCTCAACAAAGAACAGAATGTGGTTGCAAGTAGGATCACCTATGTTCAAAAGTGTAGTGTAGTCAAGTAGTCAATGAGGGGTTTGATAATGAAGGAAGCATCTCCTTATATAGAAGACACTATATGAAATGGAGGGATAAGATTGAGAGGTGTAAAAGGAGGTTGGCTATGATTAGAGGGTAGGTAAAAGAAATAATAAAATAATGAAAGGGGTAGGTAGTGTATGAATTAAGAGATGAATGACATGTGTCATGGGTAGAAAAGGTTAATGAATTAATTAAATAAATAAAGATTTATTTAATTAATAGAAGAAGTGGGATAATCAAATAAATAAGATATTTATTTAATTTAGAAAAAGGAAAATTTAAATAAATAAATAAATGTATTTATCTAAATGAGAAATAAGGCTCGAAGAGGATAAATGAATTAATTAAATAAATAAGGATTTATTTAATTAATAGATGAATTAGGCTAAAGTAATTAAATAAATAAAGATATTTATTTAATTAGATTGTACAATTTTAGGTGTCTACATTTTGCCCCTCTTTGAGACAATGCAGCTTGTTGCGTTGTTTTAAAGAAGATAATATGAACTGATACAAAGTTGCCCCAAGATGGGAATGATATGTCCCCTCAAGAGATTGGATGAAAAAATGTCTGAAAAGATCATAGACAATCTCTCAATAAGAAAGACAAGATAGAATGGACTGACTGGATAAAGTGACAAAGTCACGAGATAATGAAGACTGACACGGGAAACGAGGGCTAGGGCAGTCTATAAGATAGACCACAAGGGAAATACATCCTCATTGTCATCTACACCTCCAAGAGATTAGAGTACAGAAAAAGAGAAGCATCAGTCAGCAGCGATGGCTTTGGTTCACAGATTTGACCGCATTCGCTGATTCTAGAGGCCAGCAGAGGCAGGAGAGCCAGTAAGTACCACAAAACCTCCTTGTACTTTGATGCATTTATTTTTTGTCATTAATGCATGATAGGTAATGTAATAAATGCGTTTTTATGTTAGGAAAACACGTTTGTGTCCAAAAATGTGAATTTGTGTCTTCTAGGTCAAATCGGCAGTTCTGTGATGAACATACGCTGTCGATTGGATAAGCTGCTGAGAGGATACACTCAAGCAAGTCCTCTAGGGAAAACTAGGATAGCAAATAGGGCTAGGATTGACAATTCTGTGATAGAACATACGTTGTCAATTAGGAAACTACTCAGGAGGATTCACTCAAGCATAGGCCCTAGGATAAGATAGATCAAGGCACTTTGTGATGAACAATGAGTACCAAGATATAGTACTTTGTGATGAATAGGGAGTACTAAAATATGAGCAGCACTTTGTGATGAATAGTGAGTGCAAATGTGAGTAGCACTTTGTGATGAATAGTGAGTGTAAAACACGTAGTACTTTGTGATGAATAGGGAGTACCACTAGGATAGAAGCAACACTTTGTGATGAACAATGAGTGTCACTAGGACTGAGATGATTGATTTGTGTGACTTAAGGATTATTTGCTTATGCTAGAGTCATGGGAGGGATTCCCATCGACTAAGAGGTTGTGACCTGAGTTGACAGCCGAGGACCGAGTTGTGATTGAGGCTATGGGATTGAGACATATTCTGTATGTGCCTAAGTTTTGGGCGAACATGGGATTGCTGACTACACTGGCGGAGAGGTGGCACTCTACAACTTGCACTTTTCATTTGCTGATGGGGGAGATGACAATCACCCTGGAGGATGTATATAGGATTTTGTGGATACCGATCGATGGGGAGCTGATTCCGTATGATCGAGATGGAGATAGGGAGGCCTTGAGATGAGTGTTTTAGGATCCAGGACTAGAGATGAGGGCTGGACATGTGGCATGGGACACGATGACACAGACAGGATTAGCACTACTAGTAGTATTGGTAGGAGTGATCAGTGGGTTCCTCTATCTAGATAGGGCGACATGAGGATTGGCTGTGGGATTGGGGAGGAGGAGGAGAGGAGGAGGATGAGACAACTAGGCTTAGGAGACAGAGGTGACAAGAGAGATGATCATGGGGTGGGTCCTTCCAGGGCTTAGACTCCGTCGATGCCAGCCAGCTCTGAGGGAGGGAGTTCATCGTAGCCGTAGAGGGCTTCCTATGTATCAATTTTGTACCATTTTGTATGATGATGTAGACACCTTCGGGTGATTGTAGCCATATGATTTTGACATCATTGTATCATGACACTTATGATTATATATATGAGATGATTCATCTTTGCAGCAGCTATATGCATGCACACCTATGTGATGTATGTTTCTATGTGATGCTTATGATATGGATGCAAATATGTATATGATGCAATGCAATATATTTTTTTGTTCTTTTATGTTTTATATGTGTATGCATGATGCAAATGTGAATGTATGTAATGCAGATGAATATGATAATGCAAATGTAAATTGTGCTAAGAAGTGTTGTGTGTAGGATGTGATGTAGCTGTGATAAATCTATATGTATGTATGAAATGCTTATATGTGGTAATGCAGGTGCAACTACATGAAATACAAATGTTTTTGGTGTGTCATTATACTTAGTCATGTGATAGCAGGCTATGCGGACTCAAGAAGGATGATGGAAGTCAATCAAGAAAGGGGGATGAAAGATAGAAGATATGAAATTGAAAGAGCTTCTTGTGCTTTATCATCATTGAGCTTTATTATGGCAAAATAGGTTATGACAATCGAGGCATATGTTCGACCCAGAAAGTCATTGTACCTGTTTGCATGGAGATAAGATAGTTGCAAACAAGGAATACCCCAGTTCACACTAGACTCTCAGTGTCCTCATATCCGTGGACAAGTCATAGCATTACTAAAAAATAATCCACAGACAACAAATACAAATAGGTGATGATACCCCATCCTCGCCTTTCTAGTCAAAGACATCCTAGAGATAGAATCTCTAGTCAGAGACATCCTGGAAAAGCTAAAAGACATGTCACCAAAAGATAAAATCAAAAGAAAACCAAGACTCGACACCAAAATCCACTGTAGTCCTCAAATTTAGTGTCTCTTGTCACTTGTATAAGTCTTATTTGATTGTGGTCACAATGTTTACTTTCACAGAAAGGATAGATAGCACTGAACCATATGTTGTCTAAGTCTGTTGAAAGATTTGATTTGTTGAAGCCCATTGTTGCTGTTGTATCTCATCTAAAACTGATTGAATCCATGAAACTGATACTTTATTGCGGAGAAGATGAAACTTTATTGCAGATTGTGCGCGGATAGACTGAAGGAAGCTGGAAGAAACTATACTCCTCAAAACATGTGATGTTCTCAGTTCCACACCCATCACTAGATGTAGGATTTTCCTTAGCCACAGATAGGATTTGATTTATTATGGATGGAAAGGGAGGTGAAAAGGGAGGTTTATTATGAAAGGCTAACCAATCTTGGATAGATCAATAACAAGCCATGATGGGATGGGTAAGTTTATTATGAATGAATAGGTTGTGAGTGTGTACAAAGTGAAAGGATGAAAGTGAATCCTGAAGGAGGGAGGAGCAATGTCTCTATGCATGGCGCTGGTGACCCAGTTTTCACTATGGTACTTGCCCAAGGTGCCACCGAAGTGGTTTTCACTATTGGATGAAATTATTTCTCTTTACTTTTTTCGATTTTTCAATTTTTTTTTTTTGTTTTTTTTTTTTTGTCACAAGGCGCCTGTTTGTTAGGTTTTCACCAAGTAATGATTTTTTTGTTTTATAATTTTTTTTGTATTTTTGAAATTTTTGAATTTTTTTGTATTTTTTGAATTAGGATACTCTAAAGAGCTATGTGTAAAACCTGTGAAGGTGCATGTTGTTGATAGGATCTTCCAAAGGTTCACCTTCTATAGTTGAGAGCTAATATGCCCCAGATCCATATGTTGCTGTGATGATGTAAGGACCAAGCCAATTTGGTTCGAACTTGCCCTTCTTCTCTCTGTCTTGCTGATTTTTGGGATTTTCTCTAAGAACTAAGTCCCCTACCTCAAATGTGTGAGGCTTCACTTTGTGATTGTAGCTGCGACTCATTCGTTGTTGATAAGCCTTGAGATGATTAAAAGCAGTTTGTCTTTGTTCATCCAATAGTTCAAGTTCTTGTAAGCGAGAGAACCTATAGTCTTCATCACTAATGATGTTTTGCAAAGAGACTCGTAAAGAGGGTAGCTCGACCTCAATAGGCAAGATGAGTTCAGCACCATAGACAAGTGAATAGGGTGTCGCTCTTGTAGGTGTGTGGACACTTGTGCAGTAGGCCCAAAGTGCAGGATTAAGTTGGATATGCCAATTACGGCCAGTGTCGTCGACTGTGTTTTTTAAGATTTTAAGGATTGTTTTATTAGACGCCTCAGCTTGACCATTACCTTGGGGGTAATATGGTGTGGAAAAATGATGGGAAATATGGAAGTGATCACAGAGTTCACAAACATCCTGATTTTTGAAGGGACACCTGTTATCGATGATAATAGAAACAGGAATACCATATCGACAAATGATATAGTTGAGAATGATCATAGCAATCTATTTTCCAGTGACTTGCATGAGAGGCACAACTTCAATCCATTTTGTGAAATACTCTATGGCAGTGATAATGAATTTATGACCATTGGAAGAAGGAGGGTGAAGCTTGCCTATGAGATCTAGTCCCCACTGACAAAAGGGCCAAGGAGTCACAATTGGTTGAAGTTCTTGTGCTGGTGCATGGATGAGGTCTCCATGAAGTTGACATTGCTTACATTTCTTGACAAACTGATATGAGTCTTTTTCCATATTGGGCCAATAATATCCAATCCTGATGAGTTTATTGGCTAAGGTAGGACCACTAGAATGTGGACCACATATCCCTTCATGTACTTCACGTAACGCAATTTAAGCTTCGTCACTTTCCAAACATCTAAGAAGAGTGCCATCTAGACCTCGATGATATAGGACATTGGCTAAAATGACATATCGATAAGATTGGTGAATGAAAGTGCGACATTGGTTATTGGATAGATAAGGAGGTAGGGTATTGTCATGAAGGTATGTGAAAATGGAACCATATAATTGGGACTCGGGACCGACAACACATATCATCTCAGTAGGAGTGATTTCATATGAAGGAACCAAAAGGTTATCCACTAAGAACTCATAGCAGGTCTCATTTGGAGGTAGATCAATCAGTGAAGAAATTGTAGCCATGGCATCTGCGGCTCGATTCTGCTCTCTTGGTAGCTCAAAGTCTATTTTTATGAAATGTTGTTTCGGGTCATCCACCATTCTTTTGTAAGGCATTAATTTCTCATCCTTTGTTTGGTAATCATCAGTTGCTTGACGGATTATAAGTTGAGAGTCCCCAAAAACATGAAGTTCCTAGATCTTCCACTGAACTGCAATCCATAATCCTGTTGTTAATGCCTCATATTCTGCTATGTTATTAGTGCAAGGAAATGATAAGCGGTATGATTTTGGTATAGAATCCCCTTGAGGAGTTATAAAGAGGATGCCAACTCCTGCCCCATGTTGTGTGTATGAGCTGTCAAAGTATAATTGCCATGGTTTTGCATGTGACACTGTTAAAATGGATTCATCTGGAAATTCTAATATTAGAGGTACATCATCTATTATGGGAGCATCTACTAATTGATCTGCGATGGCTTGTCCTTTTCTTTCTTTTCTGTCTACATACTCGATGTCAAATTCACTTAGGATCATTACCCATTTGGCTAGTCGCCCAGTAAGCGTTGCTTTATTGAGAAGGTATTTCAATGGATCTATCCTTGCAACCAACTTAGTCTTATGAGTTAGCATGTAATGTCATAATTTCTACGAAGCAAAGACCACGGCGAGACATGCGCACTTGATTGGTGTGTAATTTAGCTCATATCCCACCAATGTGCGACTGATATAGTATACTGCCTTTTCTTTGCCCTCAGCAACTTGTTGTGCTAAGAGTGCCCCCACTGCTATTGAAGTAGCTGATATGTATAGTAATAAAGGCTGATCTAGAATTGGTGGCATCAAAACTGGCAGATTCAGAAGATAATCTTTGAGTGTCTGGAAAGCCTGTTGATAGTTATCATCCCATTTGAATTTGATGTTTTTATGTAGCAAGTGCTGAAAGGGATTACATTTATCTGCGCGTTGTGCTATGAATCTTTGTATGGACTGGAGTCTCCCTTGTAAAGACCGAAGATGACTGATGTTTCGTGGTGGTTGCATTTCTAGGATGGCTTTGACTTTTGCTGGATCGGCTTCGATTTCTCTTTTTGATACAATGAGTCCTAGGAGCTTCCCAGAGGTTACTCCAAAGACACATTTCTTGGGGTTTAATCTTACTTTGTATTTTTCCAACCGATCAAAGATGACTGAGAGTACGTCCAAATGTGTATCTCTGTCTACTGATTTGCCGAAGAAGTCATCCACATAATCTTCCACATTAACATGCATGAGATCATGAAAGATAGTAGTCATGGCTCTTTGATATGTAGCACCTGCATTTTTTAGCCCAAAGGGCATGACATTCCAGTAGAAGGTTCCCCAAGGACAAGTAAATGTCATTTTGTGTTGATCCTCAGATGCAATCTTTATTTGATTATAACCAAAGAATCCATCCATCAAAGATAACATCGCATGACCTGCTGTGAGATCAACAATCAAGTCAATATTTGGTAATGGAAAATCATCCTTAGGACAAGCTTTGTTGATGTCTCTGAAATCTATACATATTCTAATACTATGATCTGGTTTACTAATAGGCACTAAGTTGGAGATCTATTTAGGATAATCAATTGGGTGTATGAATCCGACATCCAATAATTTCTCAAGTTCTGCATTGACTAGTAATGCCACTTGTGGATGCATCTTTCTTAATTTCTGTTTCACTGGTTTTGCCCCCAGTTTAACTGTCAAATGATGCATTACCAAATCTAGATCCAATCTAGGCATATCAGCATATGACCATGCAAAGTTGATTTGTCATTCTTTGAAGAAACTTATGAATTTTGACCTTTCTGACTCTGTCAAAGATTGGGCTAGGAATATGTTGTGTGGAACTTCTTCTATACCAATGTTTGTTTTGATAGTCTCCTCTACCAACATGGATGACTTTTCCTCATATGATGTTGGGAGAATGTCGAACCTTCCATCTTCAGGTGCCTCAAAGAGGTTTTCTCCCTCAGATACGTCCTTTCTTTTTACTTTTTTGGGGTCAGAAAGCGCCATAGTGTGGTTTTTGCCATGAGACCCTTGGTTTGTTTTTATTTTTATATTTTTGCGACTAGAAGGCCCAACACCCTCACTGAAATATGCCACGCTATTGAGTTCTATAGCGTATCCTGCTTTATGGTCCCCAGGGGGAAGATCATCTCGTATGCCAAGATAGTCAATAAAAGCTTCATCATTTTGGAATTTGTCAAATTGTGCAAGTCCTTCATGATCCCAGTCAATAAGTTGGTGATGAACGAGGGGAAGGCCTTTGATATCTTCGAAGTTAGCGGGGCTAAGAGTGAAGATGCAGTTATATTCAGGTATGTCAAGGTAGTTATTGAGGTCATCATTGGCACTCTCCTCATCAGTCTTGATTGTGAACAAATCCAAATTATCATCACTAGTAGCACATTCCAGGATAGGTGTTCTCATTCTATGTGATTTCGACCTAGAACCTAGAGACAAGGACTGTGTGGAATCCTCAGGGGTTGTTTCTTGACCAACTTTGATTTTTTCATAAAATTCCTCTTCTTCTGTAGGTTCATCTAGCTCTCTGAATTTCTCGATGAGACCATAGTTACTAGAGGATTTGTCTAAACCCCATTCCCATTCTTTGGAGTCTATGGAATAATGATTCTCTTGTTGAATTTTGGCATCTTTGATTTGTAATGCTTCTTCTATCTTTTGAGTCATGAAACCAAGTCCCTTTGAGCATTCCTTTTTGAATGTCAATTTAGGTTGTAAAGGTTCAATGATGCCTTCCTTTCTTAACCCAAGAGGACTTTTGCCATCATACCCAATTTTTTGTAGAATCTTGAACCCTTTGCCATACTTCTCACATGGTATACTGATGTGATCTTGTGTATCATCTTCAAGGTCTTTGTAAAGCATTTTGTATAAGTCTTCCTCTTCCAGTTCACCCCATCTTTGAAATATAGTAGGGTCTCATTTGAGTATAATGATAGATACCTGCTTATTAGGATGTGGTCTTCCATATTATTTTGGTGAATTCATGACTTGTTGTAAGTACATGGTCTAATTCAAAGTGTATTCACCCATGCCTTTGTCTTGGAATTTGCCCTTAAGTTCACCTTGTTTTGATGTCGAAGGTTTTAATGACTCAGGATCAATGTATGCATAAGAAGGAACAGCTTCGCGATTACTGGGAATGATGGTCTCAATTTTAGTCTCAAGTTATTGCAATATATAAATGAATTAGGATCACCATTAACTGTTATTTCAACTCCATTGTGAGGAAACTTAATGCATTGGTGATATGTAGATGGGACTGCCCTCATTTCATGAATCCAAGGACGTCCTAGCAATATGTTGTATGTGAGATCAAGATCAAGTACTTGACAAACCACATCCTTTGTAACTAGCCCAACCCTGAGAGGTAAGGTGACTATACCCTTGGATGAATGCTCTTCATCATCATATGCTTTGATAGTAATTTTGTTTGTAGAATTCATAGCTTTGTCGGAATATCCCAATTGTTTAATAGTGCTCAATGTACAAATGTTTAGACTTGCTCCTCCATCTATCAGGACTCATTTGATTCTATGTTTGTGTATGAAGGCTTCAATGTGTAATGGTGCATTATGTGGCTGACTTGCAGAGGCGTCATCAACTTCTATGAATGTAACGGAGTGTGGAATGGAAAGGTATCCCACCATGGCTTGAAAGTAGTCCACGTTCAGATCAGTAGGAACAATAGTTTCTCTCAAGATTTTGTCAAGAATGGATTTATGTGCAGGGGATATGCGCAAGAGTTGAAGTATGGAGATGAGTGCGGGTGTCTTCTCTAACTATTCTACAAGGTCATACTCAGGTTTGATTGATGAGGAAGTGGTGTCTTAAGCTGGAGCACCTTGCAAAGTGAATTTACCTTGGCGGGTTGTAACAAGACATTCAGAGGTAGGTTCGAAAGAAGATCCAACGCCTTTCAAAATGATCTTGGGTTTCTGGGTAGAATTCTCAGGGGTTTTGTCCTTGATGATAATGGTAGAGACATAGTTGTCCATCGAGATGTGATTGATGGTTGAATCATAGTTATAAGATGCTCTGGTATAGTTGGTTTGGTCATCTATGGCTGCAGCTTTTCCCTTGTCATGCTTTGGGAATGGCTCCTTAAACATTTCATGTTCTTGATTGGATGAGTGTCCTTCAATCTCAATGTCACCTCTATCAATGAGATCTCGTATGATGTTCTTCAGTTGATGATAGTTTCCTATTTTATGACCTTTTCTCTTATGAAACTCACAATGCTTGTCATCATTCCACCAATTTGGTTTAACCTTTGGTTCATATGGAGGAAAATCTGGAACTGTGATTACTTTGTTTGCCACTAGCTTTTTTAAAACTGACTCAAGTGGTTCTCCCAATGGAGTGTACTTCCTTCATGATTTAGAAGTTGTTTGAGTATTCACTTGATTTGATCTAGAAAAAATGAATTTGGGTCGCACTGTATTGGCATCAACAACACCATCATTGACTGTGTTCTTGTTTTTATTCCAAAATCTTGGCTTGTCTTTTCCTTTAAAGTCATCTTTGTTTTCCTTGAATATCTTAATGACTCCTTGTTCAATTAGGACCTTCTCTGTTGCTAAGCCTTTTTCAATGACGTCCTTGAAGGTGGACAAACAAGCTTTCCTTAAGTCATAACCAATCTCTTTGTTAACATTTTGGGTGAACATTTCTACCATTTGTTTTTGTGGAATTTCACAAGAGCATTTGTTGGCTAGATTCCTCCATCTTTGTAAAAATGATGCAAAAGACTCTCCCTCTTTTTGCTTGGTGTTGCACAAAGTAGTGACTAATATGTCTGTCTCTATATTGTAGGAGAAATGTTGAATAAATGTCTATGCTAAGTCACCCCATGACTTAATTCCAGGTGGAAGTTGGGAGAACCATTCCATAGCTTGATCGCCTAGGCTCTATGGGAATAATCTCATCAAATATGTCTCTTCTACTGCTATCTCAATGCAAGTTGTGAAAAACTATCTAATGTGTGCCTTAGGATCCCCTTTTCCTCTATACTTATCAAATTTAGGCATCACAAAGTGTGTAGGAAAAGGAGGCATTGGAATGCTCTTGTCAAATGGATAAGGACATATGTCTCTCATTGTGTATGTTGGCTTCAGTGTATTTATGTCCTCCATTTTCTTTTGTAAGTCCCTAATTTGTTGCTCCAAATTGCTCTTAGGTGGAGATCAACTTCTTGGACCATACCCCATGCTTGAGGCACTAATTGGAGGAGAAGCATGTTGCATATATGGATGATATTGATCATACACATGTTCATATGGAGGAGGTCTATAGTGATGCTGCATATATGGACCACTTGGTATAGATTCATGTTGAGGAATGAAATATCTATTTTGTCCATGTATACCATACTCTACAGGCATGTCATGTTCTAATGTGTTGCCCCCAAATTTGACACGGGGTTTCCTTGTGTCCAAATTTTGAGCATGCCTTTGAATATCCAATTGCTTTGGCGGTTGATCCTTAGCATTGATATGTGATTGAGCATATTTCTCTGCATAAGACTTCCATAATGGTCTGCAAAGGTGAGTATCATATGCTTGACCATGTGTATGTGGGACCTCTGGTTTTTGAAACAAAGATGCTGGTGATTCAGGCACAAGATGTGATCTTCTATTGCCTCCACTATTAGGCCTCCTTTGATCCATGTTGGAGTGAGGTTGTTGCAAAGGTCGATTTTCCATTATTTGAGACATGTCAAAATCATGAGGTATCTTGGCTTCACTTTGTGCCATCATTTGTAATAAGTATTGTCTATCCCTTCTCATTATTTCCTCAACTAATCGATTAAAACGGGGATCCATAATGGATTCTTCCACAACTACTGAATGTACTGAAAAGCTGTCCATATCATCATTGTGTGTATCATTGTTGTTTGTAGTGTCCATGTTCTCAACATTTGAAATGTTTCTATAGGCATCCATGTCAGGTAATGTAGTATGATCAGAATTGAAAAAGATATCATTGTCATACTCATAAGAACTTACGTTTGCGGACTCTTGAGCCTCTTTAGTTTCTCTCCTAGATTTTTGAAGACGGGTTTCAACCATGAACTAGGTATTGACCGAGATGTGTGAGAATAGATGAAATGGAAAGAGTATGGAAGACTAAGAGTTGGATGGAATGTAAATGAATCTGAGGTTTACTTGCAATGTCCAAAGTGTAAGACCAAGTATGTATGTAGTAGAGTAGGTGTGGCTTCCAAAGAGAGGATAGTTTCTCTTGATGAGGTAAGTTGACCTTGGCTCTAAGTAAGACCAAATGAGACCCAAAGGTGATATACCTTGATGAGGGACCACTTAGCAAAATGTTGTTGTATGTAGTATGTTGACAAAGTATGATGAGGACAAGCAAGTGACCTTTTGACTCAAGTTTAGACAACTGTAAATTTAATGCAAGATGTAAAGCAATGATGGACTTTATGAGAACCAAAGACAAGTTGAATGCTAGATAAAAACCTGGAGAAACAACCTAGGAAGCTCAAGAATTCCGAAACTGATTGCTCTTGTTTGCTGGACTATAAAATTTTTCCAATTTGTGAAGTTGTTGGTTGTGACCAAATCTAAATGTTTGACTATTTTTCATGACAAGAGGACACAATGTTGATGAGGACTCAATGTTTGCAAGTGTTTAAACTCAAAATGACTCCAAGAAAAGTGTGTTGTTTGATGTAAAAATGTTTTGCATACACTTGAAGACACAAAAGACACAATGTTTTGTTGTTTGGTCTTGAATGTTTTGAATGTTTAAAATAAGTCAAGCACAATTCTTATGGCTGGCCAAGACAATAGTTGTTGATCCCACATGAGGTTTTACCCCCGAGGCTATGCTATTCAGAGTAGATACTTAGATTCTTGACCTCACTGGCTCCACCCTCGGCACTCACTTCTCAGGTCAGCCAAGCATCAGTCCCCATGAAAACTCCTCGTGGCAAAATTTGTATCTCTACTAAGAACCGTATGTGTGTGGGCCGCTACTAGAGGTCCGACCTCCTGCTTCAACAACTAGAAGGATTTTGGCTTCTAAAACAAAAAGGTGCTAGTAAGGGTATCCGCTCATGTGGCCATACATGTAGCACTTTCAGCTATGTAAATATAGAAGGCTCCTAGCCAGTAGGGGTTACACCCTACAACTGATCAAATAAATTTGATCAAACGGGTTTATGGGGAGACATAGTGTCGGTATGAACTAATCAACACATGTTATCCATAGTTTTCATCATGAATACAATTGTTTATAGTGGTTCGGAAGAGATGGGTTTTCCTCACTACCACTTGGGTCGTTCTCTTCTCACTAGTAGTCCTAATGACCACACGAGAAGATAGCCCCTCTAAAGATTAAACAAAAAGAGCCTAAATGTATATGGTAAAAATGGAAACAAAAATGTTGAAAAGCTAAATGAATTCAACCACAAAACCCTAGCCTAACAACAACAAAGATCCACCATAACATATAAAGATTACCTAAGATAATGCAAATCAAATGAAATCACAAGATTATACCATCACATGTCCAATAGGGTTTGGATCTCCATTCTTCCTATCTCCATTGATCTTGCTTGATATATTTTCTCTCAGATTTTATGTGCACAAGAGCTCAACAAAGAACGGAATGTGGTTGCAAGTAGGATCGCCTATGTTCAAAAGCGTAGTGTAGTCAAGTAGTCAATGAGGGGTTTGATAATGAAGGAATCATCTCCTTATATAGAAGACACTATATGAATGGAGGGATAAGATTGAGAGGTGTAAAAGGAGGTCGGCTATGATTAGAGGGTAGGTAAAAGAAATAATAAAATAATGAAAGGGGTAGGTAGTGTATGAATTAAGAGATGAATGACATGTGTCATGGGTAGAAAAGGTTAATGAATTAATTAAATAAATAAAGATTTATTTAATTAATAGAAGAAGTGGGATAATTAAATAAATAAGATATTTATTTAATTTAGAAAAAGGAAAATTTAAATAAATAAATATATTTATCTAAATGAGAAATAAGGCTAGAAGAGGATAAATGAATTAATTAAATAAATAAGGATTTATTTAATTAATAGATGAATTAGGCTAAAGTAATTAAATAAATAAAGATATTTATTTAATTAGATTGGACAATTTTAGGTGTCTACACTTTGAACCCTTTAAAAGCTGCATATGCAAGAAGCATACGAACTCCTTCCAATCTGGCTACAGGATCAAAGGTTTCTCCATAGTCTTCTCCTTCTTCTTGAGCATATCCTTTGCACACAAATCTGGCTTTATTCCTAATCACTGTGCCATCCTCATTCAGCTTGTTTCTGAACACCCATTTGGTGCCAATGACATTTTTATGCTCTGGTCTAGGTACCAAGGACCATGTACCATTTTTCTCTATCTAGTCAAGTTCCTCCTCCATTGCCTTGATCTAGTTTCCATCTTTATGAGCCTCTTTGAATGATTTAGGGTCAAATTCAGAGATCATACAAGAGTTTTCTCTGACCTTTCTTCTTGTAAGGATTCCTGCATCCTTATCTCCTATGATCTACTTAGGATCATGATTTGGCTTGACATACCGAGGAATGGTCTTGACAGGTTCTTCTTGCTTTTCCTCTTCATCCTCATCTTCATCAGCATCAGCATTCACTAGTTTAGGAACACTATTACTAGTACTTGGTTGACTGACAACCGGTTCATTTACAGCTTCCTCACTACCGGTTTCCTCAGTTTTCTCAGAGGATTCATCAACTCTTACATTGATACTTTCCATAATTCTTTGAGTCCTATTATTGTAACACTTGAAAGCTTTACTCTTGGTGGAATATCCTAGGAATATTCCCTCATCACATTTAGCTTCAAATTTGCCCTAATGTTCACTCCTCTTGATGTAACATTTGCTACCAAATATCCTAAAGTAGCTAACCACAGGTGTCTTATTGGTCCAATACTCATAAGGAGTTTTGTCCTTACCTTTCTTGATGAGTACCTAGTTCATTGTGTAGACTGCAGCGCTCACCGCTTCTCTCCAAAAGGTGTGAGCTACCTTTTCTTGAATCAACATGGTTCTAGCTGCTTCAACCACAGTTCGGTTATTCCTCTCTGCTAGGCCATTCTGTTATGGAGTCTGGGGGGTAGACAGTTGCCTTTTGATGCCAAATTCTTCATAGTACTTGTTGAATTCACCGGAAGTGAATTCCCCTCCTTGATCAGTTCTGAGATACTTGATCCTTTTACCGCTTTCCTTCTCCACTAATGCTCTGAAAGCTTTGAATTTCACAAAAGCTTCAAACTTGTCTTTCAAGAATGTGACCCACATCATTCTTGAGCAGTCATCAATGAGAATCATGAAGTACCTATCACCCTGCACACTTCTAGTTTTCATAGGACCACACAAGTCAGTATGCACAAGATCAAGCAAGTTGTCAACAGTGAAAGATTTACCTTTAAAGGTTGAGGAAGACATTTTCCCCAATTGACACTCTCTGCACAAGGTATTATCCAGTTTGCTTAGCACCGACAACCCTCTAACTGCCTTGATCTTACTAGCCTTCACAATGTTATCAAAGTTTACATGGCAGAGTCTCCTATGCCATATCCAGCTATCATCAAACTTAGCCATAAGACATGTCCTTATATTTGCATTCAAATGAAATAGGTTACCTTTGGTCTACATGCTGGTGGCCACCAATTCACCCTCTTTTCCTTTGATTCTACAAACTCCATTCTTGAATTCTAGAGTGAGGCCACTGTCATTCAGTTGGGCAACACTCAGAAGGTTGTGTCTGAGACCATCAACCCAGTACACATTGTTAGCACTGCTCTTTCAATTTAGAGAGATGGACCCTCTGCCTTTGAACATGCATGGTGCATCATTGCCAAAGCGCACCACACCACCATCATGCTCCTCCAAGGATAGAAACTTGCTCCGGTCACCTGTCATGTGGTGAGAACCGCCACTGTTAATGATCCACTCATTGGAATTATCAAACCGGGAGACAAGATCCTTCTTGTCTGCCACATCTTCCTTTACAGCAACAAACACAATGTCTTCATTCTCTTCATCTTCTGATTCCTCATCTGTGACACCTTCATCAACTGCCACAAAACAATTTCTCTGGTTTCCTCCTTTGAATTTCCTGAACCTTTCTGGTTTGTCCTTGTTATCGCCATTAGGACAGTTTATAGCAATATGTCCTATCCGGTTACAAGAAAAGCATTTCAAAGGTAGCTTACCTTTGTATTTATCAGTTCCCTTAGGAAGCTTCCTAGCAAGGAGAGCTTAAAATGCCATCAAAATCTCCTCATCATTCATTTCTCTACTCTGTCTAGGTTCACCACTAGTGCTAGCTTCTTTTCCTTTTCTGGATGGTACAGCAGAGGCTTTAAATGTTGATTCAGTCTTTTGAATACTACCATCAAAACTATTTAGCTCATAAGTTGTCAACTTGGATATGATGGAGTCCAAGGATACTTTAGTCTTGTCTATTGATCTCAATTCCTGAATAGCAGCAACCCTTATTGCATAGACTGACAACAGGGATCTCAGGACTTTGCTTACCACAGTGGAATCTTCTATTTTACCACCTGCACTCTTGATTTCTCTGACAACCATTTTGATTCTTATTCCATACTGTTGAATGGTCTCACTGTCAACCATCCGCATATCTTGAAACTTCCCTCTCAGGCTTTTTTCCTTAGCCTTTTTTACATGTTCATCACCACCATAGATATTTTTAAGAGCATCCCATACCTCTTTGGGATTTACCTTGTCTTGAACATCAATAAACTCAATGTCAGATAGACTACTAATGAGGGCTTCCATGACTTGCCCATTTTCTTGTCTCTCTCTTTTGGTCATTGGTGAGAGTACTGGTAGGGACTACATAGACATTCTCAACATAACTCCAGTGTTGAGCACCCATGCTTCTGATGAATATCTTCATCCTATCTTTCCATATACCAAAATTTTCCTTGTTAAACTTTGGACCTTCCATCTTCATCATTTGACTAGGATCTTTACCTCAAGCGATTAAGCTTACAACACAGAGCACCTAGAGTGCTTTGATACCAATTGATAACTCAATGATGAACAAATAGTACCAAACCGGTACTGAGGGGGGGGGTGAATCAGTACAAACAAAAATACAGTCCAAAACCAGTTTGATAGCAAATACTCCAAATGACTGGCAAGCAATGATACTAGTTGAAATAGAGTGCAACCTGTAAGACCCAGAATAACTAAAACAATCATAAACCAGTCACTCACTAAGCTTTCCTCTTAGCTCAATACTATAGTACCATTACACCCTCATGCATGAATAGGTAAACTATCATCAGATCTTCACAATAGTTAGTTCAATATGTTTTATAGACAGGCATAAAACATAGAACCATCATATACTCAACGGGTAATAACAAAGCATCACACATGACACACATTTTTCACGTGGAAACCCAACTAGGAAAAACCATGGTGGGGATGAATACCCACAAGTTTCTTTTGAACTCTTTAGAATTCCACTCTATTAGGAGCCTTGTCCAGTTAAAGACATTATAATAGGTTCTGCTAGAAACCGATCCTGTTAGGGATCACCCGGTTAAGGGATGGCTACAATACCTAGTTAAGGGTTAAACCCGGTTAGGGTTACCTTGTTAGAGGATTTCAAGAACTCAATAGCTAAAGGATCTCCAGAGCTCTATAGCTTCCCAGAACTCAATAACTTTGAGTTACCTTGTTAAGGGATTTGAATCAAGCCAGTTAAAGCTACCCTATTAAGGGATTTGTATCAAGCCGGTTAAGGCTACCCTGTTAAGGGATTTCACAACTATTGAAGTGGTTAAAGATCAACAAGAATTACAATGATCTGGTAATAGCACTCAATGCTAATGCAAATCCATTTTGGCTCCTCTTCACCTTCTGCACATTCACTTTGTAGGTATCTCTTCTCTCTTTTGGTCTGGCAAGAATCACGTATCACTTCCCTTGGATACACACACAACTTTTGCCAACAACCTTAGAAAGAAACACAACATCGACCTTATAGGAAACAGATAGGTTGGTAGCAAAAACCCTAAACCTATTATGTTAAACAATTCAAGTGGTTCAATCCTGACCATTGAATCATACTGCATTAAATACAAAAATCTTGAATCGATCTCAAGACATTCTCCATCGTCCATTATCCACCGATTTCATGGCGGCTGATAACCCATCATGCGTTATCACCATTTGACAAACTTCGCACATTCCTAAGGTAGATAGGAATAGTCTTCTTCATGCAAGATCCTTCACATGCACAGGGATTACATGGCAACATGACCTATTCTTTGTTATACTGCTAACTCATCACACAAAGATCACCGATTGAGTCACATAGGCTTGAGGTACTCCAACCTGAAATCTTGAAGTGGAAACTACCTACCAACCAGTAGCCATACAATGCTTCCATGTGTCAGTTCCCATAACTACATGTCGATTAACCTTGAGCAAATACACCGCTTCACTTTGGCATATATACCGGTTCACACATATGCCAGTTCTCTCTTCTCAGATATCACATATGCTGGTTCACTTCATATCACATATTGACATCAATGACAACATAGAATATCATTATGTCCTTATACCGGTTCACATAATGCCAACAGTATGATCTTGTTTTATTTCATCTACCTTCTGCTTCCCTTTCTCATAGTCTTTATCATTATTAGCCGGTTGAGTCTTGCTTCTGAAATACTTAGGAATATGACCTATTTTGTTGCATGCATAACATGTAACATTGTTCTTTTGAATTTCTTTGACATATCTGGTATTATTATTATTTCTTGACTTAGAATGATTAGCAAAATGTCCAAACTTTCCATATGCATGACATTTAACATTTATGACTATATTTCTTGCACTTTGTGCATTGACCAGGAATAGAATTGTACATTTGATTTGCCTTATTTCTACATTGTTTAGCCATATGCTCAAATTTATTTCAAACAAAACATCTACCATTGAATTTATAAGCATTAGATTGCCTTACCAGTTTCCTCTATTCTGATGAGCTCTACATATCGGTTGTCTGATCTTCATTAGTAGTACAGGAGCTTTCACTTTGTACAAATCCAAGTCCTCTAGAATCATCAATTTGTCTTTGTCCTTTTAGTAAGTCATCCAATTATGCAGCATTGATGCTAAGCTTTTCTTTATACTCACTTGCAGTAGTTAGATAATCTCTCAGAATAGTTATTTGCCTTTTAAGTTCTTGTTCATTGTTCCGGGATTGTGCCAATTCAATTCTCAACAGATTATTCTCATGAGTCAATCTTCAAAATTCATCAAACTTGTTCTTCAAAGATAAAGTAATATTATCTTCCTTCTTCATTTTGTCCTCAATATCTTTTGATAACCTCATGGTTAGATCTTTCATTTCATTCTTCATGAGTATATTTGCTTGACTTAGTTTCTGACATTGTTCCTTAAGAGCATTCTTCTCCTCATCATCTAGTTGTTGCATAAGTTCTTTTCTTTTGGATTGAGCAGATAACAATATTTCTTGCAGAATAGAAATGAATTCATTTGTAGAATCCATCTCTTCTTGCAATTTTAATTTCTTCATCCTTTCAGCATCATAATCCTCAAGATCCATCTCAAGTTGTTTTTTCATAGCCATGTTCAAAGATTCTGGTTATAGGAACTTCCTCGAGTTGTTAAACTTCTTCTGAGGTACCAAGCTCTGATACCAATTGTTGGGATCTAAGAACACTGAGAGGAGGGGGGGGGTGAATTAGTGTTCTTTTGGAATAAACAATTTTTACTTTCTAAACCATGCATGTATGTACCGATAAACAAATAAGCATATAACAAGAAGCAAATAGACCATCCACATAAATGAACACCATAACATAGAGAATTTATACGGGGAAAACCTCAATGAGGAAAAACCACGGTGGGATTTTTGACCCACAATATCAGTTCACTGGCCATATGAAAAGATATTACATAAACAGGGGCCTGCACTTGCAGGAAGGCATACTACCTAGAGCATATTGCTCATCACTAAAGATCCTCACTGACTACAAGCTTTCAGCCAAAGTAAATTACTGAAAATGAACTCAAGAATGCATCTGCTATGCTAGATAGAGTTCCATTTCTGGTTCTACTCTATATCGGTTCATAGTTTGAACTATTACCAGTATTGTTTCTCCTCCAAGAGTTCTTTCCTAGCTATCTATAGATCATTACATGATACAATGTTCGCATACAAAAATGACCTTCATACACATATTTTGCATCTGACAGTTCTAATATATGTCTATCTATATATCATCATAATTCCATCTTCTCTATCACTTAAATTGAACTAGCAGATTGACTTATATACCTATTGCATATGATATGCCTTATGTCGGCTTACAATGCATTTGCCAAAGATATTCAATGTCGGCCTCGACAATAATTAAAAAATGATTTATAAAATAAATCTTCCTTGATGTCGGCTTCCTGAAGTACTGATGTCAATGTCAGTGCTGGTGTAGCCCTAAATGCTTCCAATGTTAGTATCTGCCAGTATGTGCCTCCTAGTGCCGATTTGTGACTTCCATCAAGTATTGTTTCCTTCTATCTAATATCATTGCCATCAATGACAACAAAATGAATCCAATAAGTGTCAATTGCCAACAAACAGAAGCACAGGGAAGTCACCATTTTAGGTTTTGTATGGGTTGCATCCAAGAGGGGTGTTGGAGATGAGAAAAATACACCATACGGATCCCATAAGTACAGATGGTGAGAGGTTTGTTGAAGCCATAAAGGGAGTTCATGAGAAGATCAAAATATAACTTCAAAAGTCATCAGAAAAATACAAAGAACATGCAGATCAGAAAAGGAGAGAGGTATAGTTTCAAATTGGAGATTTGGTTTGGGAAAATTTGAAGATGGAAAGGTTGCCTAAGGGAAAACACACTAAGCTCATGTAGAGGAAAGTAGGACCATAACAAATCTTGAATAATTTTTGCACTAATGCTTATGAAATTCAATTACCACCAGACCTTGGCATATCTCCTATTTTTAATGTTTGTGATTTAACAACTTTTAAGGGTAATTCTAATGCAGGTAACTCACATCAACTCCTAGAAGATGTGGTAGATATAGACATTCCCAAACATGAGCCACCTAAGCTTGAGAAAGTGTTGGACACAAATATTTTAAAGAATACCAGGAACAGTGAGTACAAGAAATACTTGGTCAAATGGAAAGGAAAACCAGACTCTGAAGTCATTTGGTTGGATGAAGATGAGAACAAGAAGCATGGCACTACATTACATGACCTCATCTCAACTGGACTTGATATTCATTCACCCCAAGAGTATGGTGCAGGAGAACCTCCTGACTAATATGATAAGAGAAATAAAGGCTAAAGGTCACATGTGGGAATGTGACCTTTCAATCAATGTAATAGGATATTCTTGTTTGTTTGAAACCCCACCTTGTCACCCAATGACATGAATTTGCAAAAATTGATAAGCCACCATGGGCATATGGGCCTAGGGGTATTTGGTTAAGTATTTTCTAGGTATTTATGTCTTGGAGATGTCTTAGAAAGTTTTAGGATATTTTGAAACATCTCTAGGTAGGTGGATTTAACATGTGTCAAAAATTGCTCAAACTTGACAACTTTTAATGACAACTTTTGGTTGCAAATAGAAACTTCTTTCCAATGGTCACCTAATTCCAAAAGGTGGTTGATAACCATTGAGGAAGGTATAAAATTTCCTTCCCAATAATCATTGAGGAGAGAGAATGAATTTGTAAATATTTTGCATCATTCAAGTAATATAATTCTGAGAATTTCCTGCAATTTCGTCATTCTGCATGATGTATGGTATGGTACAAAAGTTTTGGGATTAGGAAACCACTCAAATGTTTTAGAGTGGCCAATCACCTTTCATATGCATAAATTCTAAGGTCCTAATTCGCAAAGACAAGGAAGAAACTTGTAATTTTCTGGAAGTGGTCTAGATTTGATAGTTTTGCCTAGGGTTTTGCAAATAAATGGCCTCATCTTGTTGATCCTTCATTGGTATTTCATGGAACTAAAGGGGATGCAAGTATGGAAAATTTATTTTAATATTTTGAAGGCCTTTTCCAGGTTAGGACCAGTTGGAGGCAAGAGTTTGATGCATAAAGGTGGGCAACTCCATGTGGCCACCGTGTACGTGTAAGCAAACCGGTCTCACATCAGGGGTTATAGGTCTGACCATGGCCTAAGACTTAGGAATTGGTGTATTTTACAAGTCCTATGAGTTTTCCTTTAGTTGGTATGGTGAGTTAAGGTCTGTGTCTACACACTCCTCTGTAAAATAGGCCTAATTGGGGCTATTAGGTCTCCTAACCAAGATAGGGTTTGGATTCTTGTGTTCCTAACCGGTCAGATCCCTTGGGATATGTTTTGTAACTCTTAAAAGGGTATCTAAATCTAAAATTTTTTGCCTAATTATTTTGATAAAATAAGGAATTAAGTGTGAAAAAACGGTCTAGCAGGGCTACTAGGATTAGTAGGCCTTGTTGCAGCAGTTACCCCAAACCGGTAGAGGGAACCTAAATTTAATGTTTGAAGGAGGTCTCGCTGACCTAGGGGACTTCAAATAAAACCTTGGATATCCATTGTTACATTGGAGAAGGGCCCAAACCATTTTTGGCCATAGGGTCCTTAGGAGCCTTTATAAGACCTTATGGGATGCTCAATGAAAGAGACCTTGTGAGGAAGTCTTTTTTTGGAAGAAAGGGATGTGGGACTTGTCAGACTAATATTAATTGACCCCTTATAGTGTTTTTTGATTTCTAGGGCCCTTGGTGTGCTCTTGGATTAGGGGAACTTATCCTATACCTATATCGGGGCTCTGCATCACATTTGTAATCAATTGTAGGACAGTGAGCCCTCCAAGTTCTAGCCCTTTTATGTATTTGAGTAGTGAGCTCTAGGAAGTGAGCTTGATGTCAAGTGCATTCCCCTCTTTGTAATATTATCATACTCCTAATCAAAGTATAATAATATTGTGGGTTGAAATCCCACCATGGTTTTTCCCTTTTCGGGTTTCCACGTAAAGATTCTAGTGTTATGGTTTTATGGTTTTATGGTTGATTGGTTTATGTTTCTGCACTTTACTTTCATTCTTATGCATTTGATGATTTAAGAATCAGTTCAATAAGTTTGTAAGTTATAGAACACTAATTCACCCTTCCCCCTCTCAGTGTTCATTGATTCCAACAATTGGTATCAGAGCCTAGTTCCTCAGAAGGAGTCTAACAGCTTGAGGAAGATCTGAAAGATTGAATCAATGAACTTCAGTTTGAAGAAACAACTCACTATGCCACTTGAAGATCTTGATGCATCTATGAAAGAGAAAAGTAGCTTCAGAAGTCTAGAAGAAGCTAAAATTTTTATTGAATCTCTAAAAGAACAAGTGAACACATCCAGAGAGAAGAGAAATGACTTGATGGATAAACTAAAGGAGAAAGAAGATCAAAGAATTGGAAATCAAGCCCTACAAGACAAGATAGATGAATGTGAGAAGCTTGCTAGAGAGAATGCAGTCCTAAAGAATGAGATGCAATCAATTATGATGAAGCCAACAAAGGAGATTGAAGACAGAAAGAAAAATGAGGAAAATCTAACTCAGTTATTGAAGGATAGATCTGAAGAATGTTATAGATTGAACTATGAGCATGATTAGTTGAGACTTTAATTGGTGAAATCCAAGAATGATGGGCAATAACTTGAAAGGTAGATCATAATTCTAAGAGATTAACTATCCACTACTAATGAGTACAAAGAAAAATTCAAAGTTAGCTCAGCTAGGCTAGATGAGATGCTAGAAAGTCTTAAAAGTGGAAAAGACATGCAAGGACTTGGATATGAGAAAGGAGAATCCTCTTATTCTAGACAAAGCAATCATCAAAAGAACAAGAGACCTCTGGTAAGATAGCCTAATGCTTATAAATTCAATGGTAAATGTTTTGTTTGCAATAAATTTGGTCATATGGCAAAAGAATGCAGAAATAGGATGATGAATAATGGTCCTACCTTTACCAATCAATGTTTCAAATGCAACAACTCTGGTCATAAGTCAAACATGTGCAGAGAAGTGATGAACAATTTCCAAAATACAAGATGTTATGCTTGTGGAATGTTTAGACACATTTCTAACCAATGCAAGATGAGATAAAATCAGATGAGCTTCAGGCCTATGCAAGGAAATCTTGTTTGCTATGCATGAAACAAATCTAGTCACATTGCAAAGTATTGTAGAACCAAGAATGTGAGAAAGAAAGCTCTGGTAGACAAGAACAAATCAGATGAAAAGGGTAAAGCAAAGGTTGAAGAAGTCAGAGAGCAGCATATGAAGATGTGGGTTAATAAGGAATATTGAATTGTTTAGAATAACTCCACACCCAACTTTGGTGTTAGAACCTCATCCTGTAACTAAGGAATTTGGGCCTTAGGGGGAAGCTTTTCATGTAAATCCTTAAAACCCCCTTTCAGATATCTATAACCAGCTAAGGAAGGTTGCAGATGATTGAGATCAGTTGTGCAGTTTATATCTCAAATAATTCATGCCTATCTGAGTTTCCGGTGATGAATCCTTGAAGAAACGGGGTATCCAAAAATCCTTTAGGGTTATGCATTTATTAAAACTTAAAGTTAAGTTTTCAAAGGATAAAAAGACATTTCTACTATTCATTACTCACATTGCGAATGAAGAGAAAGAGTAGGAGAGCAAGGAAAACAACATTAAGTAGCGTAAATAGAGCTTGAAGTGAACCGATAATGATTCATAACATTCAAACTAAATTTGAAAAGGTATTTATCAATTTTTGAGTTATTTTTCATACCCTAATTTTGAAATGGCATCTACATCTAGTGTAGCAACTCCATTGGTAGTTGAAATCACTGAAAGGGCAAGGCTAGTGTTTAAGAAACATCCATTCAAATTAGTCGAAAATGATCTAGAAGGAGCATTTTCTTTTGTGTCATATGACATGTTGCACAATGAAAATATTAGGGCATACATTCATTGTAATATCAAAGAGCTTAGGAATGTAGAAATGCTATCATTATACACCAAGTATATGATGGATGGAATGGAGAATCTTAAACCTGAATTCAAATCATTACAAGTCAAGGGTTTTATCCAATTTGTTCACTTTCTAGTGTTCCATGAACCTGAATGGGTCAAGTATATCTTTAGCCAAATCCATGTGTTAGGAACCAGAAGGACAACTGAGATGGGGGGTGAATCAGTTGTCAATTTATTATAACCCAAAATAAATTATTCCAACTTAAAACTTGGTGTCGGTAAAATATATTAACAGTTATATTAATACCGATATAACTTAATGCATGAAACAGAAAGAGAAATAACATCCACGAAACATGACACAAAGATTTTGGCATGGAAACCCTGCAAGGGGAAAACCCATGGTGGAAAATCTTACCCACAATCCGATGATACTACTGCAGATAGTAAGAGTATACAATAAGGGGTCTGCACATGCATAAAGGCCAACTACTTAGAGCTCACTTCTCAATCACAAAATAGGATTCACACTGACTACAGTTGGATGGTTAAATCCAATTACAATGTACTGCTTCAATATAGCATCTTCAATGTTGGATTCAGTACCAGTTTAAGCTCTGACCATGAATGCCAAATACCTTCATAGCCTTTCCTTCAACCTTTAGGTAATGTCTGCGTGATTCACACAACAATCTGCTCATTTTCACTCTACACAATGATCTTCAATATTTGCATCCACTCATAATATGATCCTCAATAAGATCTTACAATTATTTATACAAAACCTAAGACCATATGATTAGGTCAGTTCCCTAAAGATATTACAATTACAAAATAAGTCTTGATGCAATATGATATGTTGGCCTCAATACATTTATACATTATCTAATCAATAAACCATTTCCAATGTCGTGCTGATCTGGAACATGATATCTTGCATTGGTCCATAACCTAGACCTATCTGGCGATTAAGGCAAACATGTCAACTCGATCAGACCAATAAGCAAAACACCAAATGTAAACATCCAATCCATGTCTTCAACATAATCAAATGATCTCCAGATGATAATGAGTCATCATCAACTTCTGGTGAACATATACTGGTGACTGTCCATAAGCCAATATCCATGTCGAGACCATAATGTGTCGGTTCAACAATAAACCAATATAACCAGACTGCCAAATCAACAATGTAGACCTCTAGAAATATAAGTGTTTTCATCAATGACAAAACCAATGCAACACATGATGAATTCATCCATAATACGAACAATCTCCCCCTTTGGCATAGATGGCAACACTAGATGGAAAAACATCTAAGTGCCAAAAATAGAATGCCAAAAACCAACAAACCAACAATCTCCCAAAATAGATCAATACAAAGTTTTGTACCAAAAACAGAAACCAAAACCAAAATACATCTCTCCCCAATCATCAAAGTACAATGTTTTTCCATAGATATCTCTCTTCCTTTGACATCAAATGCCAAAGTAGTCAAGAATAAATGTTAGGTCTCGGAGGCAACTGAGGGGGGGGGGGGGTGAATCAGTTGTCAAATAAATTCAAACCAAAACATCTTAACCAGCTTATTGCTTAATATCGGTAAACCAGTCTTTTATACCGGTAGATAGTTTTATCAGTTAATTGCAATACCGGTAAATATTAATGCATGAAACAAAAAGACAAAGTCATCCACAACACTTGACACCAATATTTGTACGTGGAAACCCTGTAAGGGAAAAAACCATGGTGGGAAACCTTACCCACAATCAGATGATACTACTGTAGATAGTAAGTGTATACAAATGGGGTCTGGACATGCAGAAAGGCCATGCGCCTAGAGCTCACTACTCAAACACAAAATAGGAGTCACATTGACTACAATTGGATGGTTAAGTCCAATAAGAATGTACTGCTCAAAATAGCATCTTCATATGCAAGATTCAGTATTGGTGTAGTTCTGATATGCTTTCACAAAAACCTTGCTTCACCTTCAAATGATGTCTGCATGTATAGCTCTTCTTATTCTCACATATACCTTTACACAATTCTTCTTTGCATTCCACATCTGATCTTACAAATAAGATCTTACATTTATATTATAACCTAGGACCAATTTTAGTAGGTCGGCTCTAAAAGATATTATGATAAAATCAATTTACAATTAAATTAATGCCCGATGCAATAACCGATTCAATATGTCGGCTTAATGCATTTACAACAATAATATATCATCTCCATAGCTTGCCATGCTGATCTAGAAAAGATAAACCTGCTGATGTATAACCTGGACCTATTTGTCGGTAACAACAAATATGCAAATATGAATATGCCAATAATCAAATCTCAAAGACAAAGTGTCCAAATGATGTCTTCGACATAACCAAGTGTTTTCCATGCCATTCCAAGTGCTGGTGATCATTATATCATGTTGGTGTACCAGATACTAGTGACTGTGCATGAGTCATTTGCTTCTCGGTGAATGTTGCTAATTCTCCAAAGTGCCAGAGTTGATAAGTGTTAGTAGGTGTTGAAATCAATGAAAAAACCATACCAAAATACCAACAATAAAAACATAATATAACATATAGCTAACTACTCCCCCTAAGCAGTAGCTCTCCTTCATCAAAGCCCAGAAAAAAAAATTTGTTAGTCCCTACCAGTTTGATGCCAATCTTCATCATTCAAGTCTTTATCGGTGGTAAAATTACCCCAAGCTGCTCTCTGAGATATTCAAATGTTTCCTTAGGCAAAGGCTTTGTAAAAATATCTGCAATTTTCTCTTTAGTATTCACATAAACCAATCTCACTTCATTTGCTTCAACATTTTCTTTCAAAAATTTATACTTAATAGAAACATGCTTTCTTTTAGAGTGAAATATTAGATTCTTGATATATCAATATCTGTTGAGTTATCACAATGAATGATTATTGGTTCTTTGCATTTTACCTTGATATCCTTCAACATTTTCTTGATCCATAATACCTGAGTGCAATTAGTTGCTGCTATAACATATTATGCTTCTGCTATAGATAATGATGTACAAGTTTGCTTCTTACTGATCCATGAAATTAATCTTCTGCCAAGAAAGAATGCAGCACTAGTGGTACTCTTTATGTCATCCACGTCTCCTGCCCAATTTGCATCTGTATATGCACATAACTCAAAATTTTCATGCTTAGGATACCATAAACCAAGATTTGTTCTACCTTGTAGGTATCGGAAAATCCTTTTTACTATTGTTTCATTATTTTCTTTAGGATTACTTTGAAAAATCGATACAATACACACTACATTCATTATATCAGGCTTGGTTTGTGTCAAATATAGTAATCCTCCAATCATAGATTTGAACCTTGTCAGATTGATAGGAGTTGAATCATCCTTTAATGTCAATTTATCAGTTGTAGTCATAGGAGTGCTTACCGGTTTGGAGTTTTCCATTCCAAATTTCTTCAAAAGTTCCTTCAAGTATTTTGTTTGACATATGAATATACCTTTATCTGTTTGAGAAATCTGCAAACCTAGAAAAAAAATTGTCTATCCAATCATAGACATTTCAAATTCTTCCTGCATCTTGTTAGCAAAGTCTTTACGTAATCCTTCTTCACCTCCAAAAATGATATTGTAGTCACATAAATCTGTCCATTTTTATTAAATGAATATTTTGTATTTATTTGATTAAAAATCTACTAGCCATCAGTTAATTAAATTAATATTTAAATAATTCATCTTCAAACATGCTCCTATTAATTAAATAAATTATTCAATTTATTTTAATTAATTCATTAAACCAAATTCAGAATTAATTAAATGAATAAATCATATTTATTTCATTTAATCCCCTTTTCCTCATTTAAATAAATTAAATAAAACATTTATTTAAATCATTATTCCCCCCCACTTGCATTTTCCTACAAATGTAAGTTGCAATCATTTATTGAAATAAATTTATTTTATTTTAATTAAAATCCTATTTTCCCTCACCCACCAAATCCATTTGCATTCCTAAACCCCCTTCTAGAATCTTCTAACCCCTTCCTTATTAACCTAATCCATCCCCTAATTATTGTCACATTCCTAAGCAACTTGGAGTCACTTCTTAAAGACTTCAAAGTCTTTGAAAAACATTTAATGCTTTGTGTGTTCAACAATCTAACCTCTAAAGTCTTCCAAAACCACTAATGGCTCTTGCATGACCATTGATGGCTCTTACATAACTATTTATGGTTAATTCAACTTACACTCATGTGTCTCCTCAAGCATTTATTGCTTTGACCATGGTTATCCCTTTTGCCTTTGCACAAGAGTTTATCCATTGGATAAAAGCTTTATTATTTGAATAAAAAATTTATTCATTCAACCTAACCTTTACCTTAACTCCCAAGTTAACTTTCAGGTCATGTCAAGCATTTAATGCTTATTCCCTCTCCTCTCAACCTATCTCATATTGACACTTGTCATCCTAGGATTGGGTTGAAAGCCTTCACATCGATTGAATATCATTTAATCCTAACCCTTGTTGAGATTACTCAATCTCAACCATCCATTGCTCCATTTTATCTATAAATAGAGATCACATTCCTCATTTTCAAATTCTCAAGCATTTAGCATTCATAGTCATAGTCCTAAAAACTTGTATGCATTTAATCTATAGTCATAGTCATAGTCCTAAAAACTTGTATGCATTTAATCTCGAACCTCCATAAGCATCCATAGTGCAAAAAGTTGCTGAGAGCTACACTAGTTTGGAACTTGGAGATGAGAGGAACAATGAAGGAGAAGCTACCAGTATGGTAGAGAGCATATGGAGAAGTTTAGTTACTTTTTGTAGATTCCTTAAGCTTTCTTTTTGTTTAGTAGTATCTTTCTTGATATGCTTGCTTAGGATAGTTTTTAATTGGTGATTTCTAACACTAACATCTAACAATTGATTTCTTTTGTTTCTTGTGTTGTGTTTATCCTAACCAACATTGTCTATTTTGCAGTGCATCATTTGGTGAACCCGACGTGAATCCAAACACCCCAAAAAACAATTTTTTAACACAACTAACTTGTTTGAATCTTGAGCTTGACACATAGGTCGTGCTTTAACGCTTTTGATCGCATTGTAGCGCTATTGCAATTTGACATTCTAGCGCTATTGTATTTACAATAGCACTATTGTCTCGAATTTGGTGCTATTGACCATTATTTAGCCTTTTTGTGGCTTAAATAGCGCATTTGTGTTTGTTTTGGCACTTTTGTATTTGTTGTCAAAGTTTTACTTTTAGCGCTTTTGTCTTCGTATTAGTGAGTTTATGTTAAATAGCGCTTCTGTTTGCACACAGAGTAACGCTATTGTAACAAAACATTGTAAAAAAGACCATGTAACTGAAAATATAATTTTTCTTAGGCTTGTGGAAGCCCTCCATGGGTTTGGATTTTCCCAACCATTCGTTTCTTGTGCAGGTTTTAAACTAACTCCTTTTTGTTGTTTAAAGTTAAAATTTCCATTTGGTGCTCTAAAATTGAACAACACAAACTTCATTTCTTGCAAGTTAGGATCAATATTGTTTTGGTGCTCTAAAAGTGAACAACACAAGCATTTCATTTCTTGCAAGTTAGGACAAAATTTGTTTTTGTGCTCTAAAAATTGAACAAAAACAAATTCATTTCTTGCAAGTTAGGATACACTCTCTTTTTGGTGCTTAAAACAAGACAAAAACAAATTTCCTTTTATTGCATCAAACTTAAGCAAAAATCACAATCAACACTTCAAATTTTGGTGCAAGTAAAAAGAATAATCAACTTGTCTTATTTTGCAAAAATGATTTACTTCATGCATGTGTGCTCTTATTTCAGTTGACTAGGATTTCAAATTCTAGTTTACTCAAACACATTTCTTTTGAAGTTAAAAAGAACCTCATGATTGTTGAAGCAACATCTCCAAATAGATAAAAAATCATTGCAATGACAAGTTAAAAAGGAACAAGTGTATTTTGTGTTTGGCACACTTGTGCAAAAGAGTTGGTCAGGTGGTCCTGCTTCTAACACACACTATCCTCTCCCTTGGCTATCGTGGTCCTAGGTGCAAGAGAAAAGTGTTAGTAACACTCATGTTTTATCTTTTTAAGAGAGTCCTGCCAAGAGACACAACACTCTTGGGAACATCCTTGCGCGGTAAATCCTTTGAGCTACTATAGAAATCAGGTGTGAGTGAAAGTTGTAGCCTTGGGTATAGTTGTTCTTACAGTGTCACTTGCCGAAAGGACAAATGGGCCCCACCACAAGTTACAAGGCTCTTAAGTGAGTCACTGCAGAATGAACTTATGTCCAAAAACATTGAACATTACTAAACACCTTTAAGTAGTATCCCACCCATTCTATTGATTGAGGATATTTGTGATACAATTCAGTGCAAGTGCATAGATGGTTTTGCTCCCAAGATACTCACCATACATGTTTCCTTGAGTAGAAACATAGCTTTTTGAAAAGTCACTTGTGGCTGATGAAAGTGATGATTCCCCCATAATAGGGATCATATATTTGTTATACTTATGCAAGACTTAGTATATCACATCCTTACTTGCCATGCTGGGATTCATAAGGTATGTAGTACCAAAGTCAAAGAAATATCAAGATGTGGGCTGAATTTATCGCAACTGGCCATTTGACCTTAGGGATAAAGAGTGTTTGAAGTGTTTTCGTTTTTAAGTCAAGACCAGTGCAAATTGAGCCAACTTCAGGCTTTGGAAAACACCTAAAAATAAACTTAAAGGAAAGGGTCATAAAAAGTCCAAGGATTGGGTTGATCTAGACACATACTTATTTGTGCCTTTTGAAGCAACATTCTTGTGTTTGTGTGCTTGCTTTGTTTTCTTGTCAAAGAAAGAATCAAAAACCAAATTCCAAAGAACAAGTATTCATCCAACATGAACATTTCCAAACACCAACAAAAAATCAAACACAAAGAGCAAGAGTATCAAACTATATGACCATTCTTCACATCTTGAGAAAGAAGAATCTTCATCAACACATCAACTTGAAGAAAAGACCATTGAGCTCAAAGACTCTTATCAAAAAGATGAAATTCTTCTATCTTAATAGACAAATCGTTGTCTCTCATAGAGCCTTCTTACATCACATGTGTCTTTATCTTCAAGGGAAATCAAACAAATTTGATCCAAAGTCATTAAACCACAGAGCTTTCACACAATATCGAGCTTTGAGTTATCACAAAAACAAAGGAGGAAAGATCAATCCTGACTTCCTTCCAAACATTTACATCACATATAACGTAGCTCGGGAAGAATCACCAACTCCTGAAAGAGAAGAGGAAGAATTTGTCCCATATGTGACACAAAGCTTTTATTAAAGTTAAACATTTAATCCATTATCATATCCACATCTCATCAAATCCATTCCAACTCTCAAAACATTAAAGAGGTTTTTGTCCTAAGTTCTATTTTCGATATTGCTTGAATCAAACGCAAAACATCACTTTTTAGAGTGTCTCTACATCTAGGATAAACTTGTCCTAAGAGACATTTCTACATAGGTTAAAACTAGTTTATAAGTGAATCCTCTCATTACTAGGTAGTTGAGTCTGTAATACATCTTTGATTTCTCTAAACCTTATCACATCAAACCTTATAAAAAAGAAGAAGCAATTCAAGAAGAAAACTTTGGTCACATCTACCTCTAAAGTGCTAGAGATCCATATGCAGCACACCACACCAACCATAAATCTCTCATTCCATCAACAACTCATCATCATTTTCACCCAATTTTAACAAAAACTTATAAACAAAATGGCTGATACCGGATCACGATCTAGACAACAATAAATTGAAGAGGAAGAGGAAGAAAATATCAATGAGTTCCAAGAAGCCCTTAGAGGAAATGTAAATGATGAAAATCCAGGCACTCCTACTCCTGTGGCAATAGAAAGGGCGCAACACAACCCTCTCTTCAATAGGCTTTTTGATGAGATACTCAAGAGTAATGTTGATGCTCACTTTTTAAAACTTTCTCAAGAAGGAGCCAAACTCCCCTCTAACTTTGATCTTGCACAACTAAGACAAGCATCAGAATGTCAAAGTCGTAATCAGGATGAAAGAGGTCGAGAGAACATTAGATACAACTTTCATCAAGGTAATCCCCCTCCTCCTCCTCCTCCAAATGAAATAGACATGTTGTGGAAACAAGCCAAAAATCTTGCCCAACAACTTCATAGTGGTGTAAAAACAAATCAATTCTCACTCAATGACATTTCTCCCTATCCCTTTGATAGGAATCTTCATATGCCACCTTTTCCGCGAGGGTTCGAAACACCCATGTTCGAAAAGTATAGAGGAAAAGGAGATCTTCGTGATCATGTTAGAGAATTTCATTCAGCTTGCCTCGAAGTGGCATACGAGGATACATATCTAATGCGACTTTTTCCCCAAAGCTTGGGAGGAACAACCACATCATGGTTTTCTCAATTACCAGGTGGCATTAGGACATTTGAAGAGTTAGTCTAGAAATTCTTGGCACATTACTCACACAACATTGAATGTGATATCACCATGGCTGATCTATGTAACACTAAACAAAAACTGGGTGAGCTATTTTTAGTCTTTTTGCAATGATGGCATCAAATGTCTAGCAGACGTTCTCTTCAGTTACGTGAACAAGAGCTCGTGGAAATATTTATTTCCAACTTAAATGATGAAATGGAATTTCACCTCGACGTAAAAGACACAGACTCTTTCAATGACATGATCACCAAAGGCTTAAAATGTGAGCGGGCTCTCATAAAGAAAGGGCTTATCAAGATATATAATGAGCCAAAGGATGGCCCTCGCTCGCGCTTCAATAGTGACAAACCAAGCTTCTGGAACAAAAACAAAAATGTCATCAACAGTGGGGTTGTGGATGCAAGAACTATCAAAAGTGCACAACCTGTAGTTTGATTTGCAGGACAGAATCCCCCACCTCAGACTAACACAATTGCTCCTCCAAATCAAGGCCACATCACCTCAAGATGAACCCAGACCGCGTCAACAAAAACCAAAGCGAACATACACTCCCTTAGGGGAACCCATCGAAACAGTATTACGTCAACTAGTTTCTCAAAATCTAGTAATGTTAGAAATTAGGATCTAAGGATACTAATCATTATAAACAAGATTATAAAGTAAATGAAATATGAAACATACATGAAAAATCTACACATTACACAAGATATACATGGGGAAAACCCTTTCGGGTAAAAAACCCCATAAGGCATCATTTAATTAAAAACACTTACAAATATAGTCTATAATAAAATAGACATGAACCTGGGGACACTCCTCCAATACTTCCACATGGCCAATAATACCTCATATTCCTAGTGATATAACTCACCATAAAGCTCCAAATTCACACACCTCTCAAATGAGAGAGAACCTCCTTAAATATAGGAGGAAGGGTGACTTCGCTAGTCACACCTTTTCAATAACCCCCACTCATAAATAATTAATAATCTAATAGTTATTAGATTATAATTATTTCAAATGGGATATGCTTATAAAGCATATAATATATAAGGTTTTATAACCTTATATTAGAACATTATATATAAATGTTATAAGGATGTGAACCCTAATAACATTATGTTCTAATAGGTAACCTTACCCAAAACATCAAATTATGAACCTCAAGTCAAACCTTCCTGGTGGAGGGGTACTGAGCATTGTGATTTCCATCAAGGGAAAGGACATAAGACAAGCAATTTTCATAGATTGAAAGATCTTATTCAGGATCTTATTGACCGAGGTGAAACTAAAATCGAAGGACATGACACTAAGACAACAAACAATGATCATCTTATGTTTAAAAATCCACTTCCATCACAAGATCAAAGGGGTCCTTCCACTTCGGGGAGAAACACAGATACCACCAATTATATGCAAGCCACGTATGATTATACTGTGAATCACCTATATGATGCCATTGAATAGATTGCAACTATAACCATCAAAAATCCCAGCTCCACTTGCAATTTTGTTACACGTCACAGCAAGATTACCATAAAAGTAGCTCCATAAGGCACCCCATCTATCCCAAAGTAGTATAACCTTGTGGAACAGTTAGACAAAACACCTGCAGTGATATCTATCTTAGAGCTATTGTGCCTATCTACATCCCATAAAATAATCTTGGATCAAGCTCTCTAAGAGGCGTCAGTCCCTGCAAACCTAAATACAGATCAATTCCAAGCCATGGTCAGAAATCTATGATCCTCACCTTGTCTCACTTTCTCAGAAAGTGACAACTCCTCCTTCTAGCAACCTCATAACGCCTCACTCCATATTGAAGGGTTTATCAACTAGCATAGGATCAAGCGAGTCTTGATCGACAATGGAGAAGGCATGAATAACTATACTCTATAATTAGTCACAACTTTGGGATATGCAATAGAATTAGTGGATCCCCGCAAGAAGATCACAATCAAAGCCTATGATGATGTCAAGCATTCATCCAAAGGAGCCATTGTGCTACCAATCTGAGTGGGCCCTGTGGTGAAACACATCATCTGTCAAGTTCTAGACCTTCCTCTGCCATACAATTTATTGTTAGGAAGACCTCGGATATATGCCATACAAGCCATTCCATCCACCTATCATCAGTGTATCAAGTTCCTGCATAATGGTGTAGAAATCACAATCCTGGGCGATGCAAACCCCTTTGCATATTTTCATAATATAAGTCATGAACCAGAGATTATCGTTTCTAACAATAGAGAAGCCATCTCCACATCATACGTAAGTCTAGTCTCTCTTTCTAGTTCAAACACCACTATACCCAAGCAAGAAAAGCTTAAGATGAAAATAGCAGAGGAAGGTCCTGGGGAATACATTTTTGAGCCAACTCTTTTGTGTTGGACAAATGCCCACTTCTCCTAGGACACATGGTAAACCTCAATAATTACTTCAACAACCACTGATCAAGCTAGCATGTACTTTTACGCCTTTCATCCTTGGAATGAGTCAAGAAGAAGAAACCATAGATGAGGACTTAGCAAAATGGATCTATAAAGATCCCATCACCACCAATTCTCTGCAAGCTAAGCTTCCTACAGAATAGTATGGCAAAGGCCTTCTCATTATGCAAAGAATGGGTTAGGATGGTCAGAGTGCTTTGGGACCTTACAAACAAGGAAGACATAAACTGCTGCAACTAGAATTAAAACCCAAGGATAATACAAGACTAGGCTTTCAAAAGGAGATCCTTCCTAAGCTCAGATTCAAAGGAAAATCCAGCCAACCACTATATCAGCCTATTACAAAGAGGTCACCTTTGATTATAAAAGCAACATCAAACACCATGGCAACTACCCCATCAAGGCTTAAAATCCCAACACAACCATCTACAATACCCATCATCCCACCAATCAAACTAGTAACCCCATCAATAGCAGCCATAACATCAATAGCACCATTAATAGCAGCAACTATATCAGAACCCATGACAGTATCTATGACACCAGTAGTTCTAGCAGAAGCAGCAGAGTCGACACTACCGATACTCCTCGTATCGGATTCATTGATCCCCATAATCCTTCCTGCAACACCGATTATTTCATCTACATAGGTACATCAACCGATCACACCTGCAGTGTTTAACTCAAAGGACATCCCAGTATGGTATAGTAATCGAATATTGGAAAGTGACTCAGAGACTAACTCACATGAATGGGAATTTGATTCCATCCAGCTTAATACTTCAAATGAGGAAGACACATCACTACCTCCACTCTGCAAAGACATCCCTATTTATGGAGAAGCACAAATAAAGACCTCTTCCGTTCCTGAGCTAGAAACATTTCCACAGACCCTACGTCCCATCCTATGCCAAATTCTAATAGGGAGAGTACCATCAACAACCTTCACTACAACATCTTAACCCTCACTGACACATCTAATGAACTTAACCTTATCGATGAGGTAATGCCCATTATCCATCTAGAACTCATTGAATGGAACCAACCTAATCCCCCATGTCTTGACCATTTCCAAAATGATTAGGTGATCATTGACTTTTTGGAACTACAGGATAACATACCAAGAAAGGATCATAGAGTTGGATTCACCATTGAACTTAATAGCACAACATACTTTGTGGTGGATGCCAAACCTTTCAGCTACAAAAATATAACAATAAAACATGGATCTTCTAGTGAAAACCACACTGTGGCACTATTTGATCCAACAAAAGTAAAAAGAAAGAGTGTATCCAATGGTGAAAACCTCTCCGAGGCACCGGAGGATGAAAGGTTTGACATTCTCCCTTCTAGTACATAGCAGGAATGGTTGACAATTCTCATTGAAGAGACAAAAGAATACAATATGGGGACTCCTAAAATGCCTCACCACATACATCTGGCATTTTTTTTAAATCCAGAGGAACAAACTAAGTTTGTAGAGGTCTTTGCATGGTCATATGCAGACATGCCTGGGATTGATCCTGATTTAGTCATGCATCACCTCACCGTAGCAGAAGGAGCCAAACCTATCAAGTAGAAGCTTCACAAGATGCATCCTCAGATTGCAGTACTAGTCAAAGCAGAACTCAAGAAACTCCTAGATGTTGGTTTTATTAGACCAATTGATTATGTAGATTGGATATCCAATATTGTGCCTATCGGCAAACCAAATGGGGACATTTGTATTTGTACTGACTTCAGAGATCTAAATAAGGCATGTCTTAAGGATGACTTCCCCCTACCAAACATCGACATAATAGTAGACCTAACAGTGGGACATGCCATGCTTTCACTCATGGATGGCTTTTTAGGATACAATTAGATAAAGATCACACTAGAAGATCAACATAAGACAACCTTCACATGTCCATAGGGCACATACTACTAGAATGTAATGCCTTTTGGTCTCAAGAATGTAGGAGTGACCTATCAATGATCAATGACCACCATCTTACATGACATGATGCATACTATAATGGAAGATTATGTTGATGACTTACTAGCAAAATCACTAACAAGAGAAGGTCATCTAGACATATTAGAGAAAATCTTTGACAGACTGGAACAATATCATGTTCGACTCAAGCCAAAGAAATGTGTCTTTGGAGTAACCTCAGGGAAGCTTCTAGGGTACATTGTCTCAAGCAAAGGCATTGAGGTTGATCCTACAAAGGTCAAAGCAATCATGGACATGAAACCTCCAAAGAACATCATCCAACTAAGGACACTACAAGGGCGGCTTCAATCAATCCAAAGATTCATTGCACAACTGGCAGATAAGTGTCACCCTTTTACACACCTGTTACACAAAAACATCCACTTTCAATGGGATACCAGATGCCAGCAAGCATTCCAGATGCTTAAAGACTATCTCATGAATACACCATTGTTGATCCCACTAGATCCAAGCAGACCTCTGTTACTCTATATTTCAACAACTAATACAATATTGGGAGTGCTACTGGCTCAACACAATGTAGAAGGGAAAGAGTGTGTTGTTTACTACATCTCTCGCACACTAGTTGGCTATGAACTCAATTACACACCTATTGAGCGATCTTTCTTAGCAATAATCTTGGTAGCCACTAAACTGAGGTACTATATGTTGACACATAAAGTACAGTTAATTGCAAAGATCGACCCACTCAAATATTTACTCAGTAAAGCAACATTGACAGGCCGCTTGGCCAAATGGGTGATGATTCTAAGTGAATTTGACATTGAGTATGTGGACCATAAAGCTATCAGAGGTCAAGTCATTGCAGATCAGTTGGCTTATGCACCACTCATAGGCGATCATCCTCTCACTTCCAATTTTCCAAGTGAAGAGATATTCATGATCACAACAACACAACCATGGAAACTATACTTTGATGGTTCATACACTAGACATGGCTCGGGGGCAGGCATTCTGTTTATCACACCTCAAGGTGACAACATCCTGAAGTCTTACAGGCTCACATTTCCATGTACAAACAACATAGCAGAGTATGAGGCCTTGATCACAAGACTCAGGCTAGCCATACAATGGAAGTTACAGGAACTACAAGTATATGGAGACTCCCAACTGGTCATTCAACAAGCAACTAATGAATATTAGACTAAAGATGACAAACTCATGTCGTACAAACAAATGGTGGACAGTCTAAAGGCATCATTTACTACTATCACCTTTGATCAGATACCAAGAGATCAGAATCAAGTTGCTGATGCTATGGCTACCATTGCATCTCTCCTAGATCTTCCATAGAATTCAACACACTACGAGTTCTTGGTAGAATAGCTTTGGATCCCCGCTTATGATATCTCTGAATCTGAGATGATATGTCACCTTATTGGTTTTGAATCCCCATGGTATGGTGAGTTCTACACCTACCTCCATGATCACACTCTTCCTCCTAACCAATCGAATAACCAACATAAAACCTTCATTCGCCAAACCGCTCGATATACCATTATTGTTGAAACCCTATACCGATGCAGTTTTGATGGTACTCTCCTTCAATGTCTAGAATAGGATGACATAACAAAGGCCTTGGAAGAGGTACATGAAGGAATTTGTGGAACTCATGCAAGTGGCCCGTCACTATCCAAGAAGATCCTATGCATTGGATACTATTGGCCATCTATGGAAAAAGACTCCTACTACTTTGTCAGAAAGTGCAGGAAATGCCAAGTTCATGGAGACCTGATACATGCACCTATGCAGGAATTGCAACCAATTGCAACACCATGGCCTTTTTGTCAATGGGGCCTTGACCTTGTGGGTAAAATCCATCCATCTTCATCCAACGGCCACAAATTCATTATTACCGCCACCGAATACTTCACAAAGTGGATCAAAGTTGTTTCACTTACTCAAGTCACTGACAAGAAAATTGCCTCATTCATCCTCAATTACATCATCTGCCAGTATGGTGTACCCATGTCCATCATCATAGATAACGGACTTCCATTCAAAAATCAGGACGTTCATGAGCTCTGTGAGAAGATTCACATCCAACACCGCTTTTCCATGCCCTATTACCCACAAGGCAATGGTCAGGCCGAAGCATCAAATAAAAACATATTAAGAATCCTCAAGAAGACAATCATTGATGTTGGTCATGATTGGCACATCCAATTGAATCCAGCACTATGGGCATATCAAACTAGCATTCAAACCCCTATAGGCGCAACTCCCTACTCACTAGTCTATGGCGCAGAAGCTATCTTACCTATTGAGGTCCAGATACCATCACTATAGGTCTCCTTACACAATCTCATTGATGATGAGGCATACAGAGTATCACATCTTTAGGACTTAGAGCTACTTGATGAGAAGCGACAAGCTTCATACAATCACCTCAAAGCCTATTAGCAACGCATGAGCAGAAGCTACAATCACTGAGTTAGACCTCATACATTTGAGGTAGGTGATCTTTTTCTTTGAGAGAATCCTCGTAATCAACCCAATCGAGAACATCAAGCAAAGTTTGAATCAAACTGGCTGGGTCCATATGTTATCACTATTGTATTTGGGTTCGGGGCATATCAGTTGACTACTTGAGAAGGAGAACCGCTAGCAGATCCGATCAACAACATGCACCTCAAACGGTTTTATACATAAGCTGCATAGAACATCAGGCTCTCATACATGCTGGCTAAAACACCAAAAACATTTAGATAAATGACCTGAAGAAAATACAAAAACATCAAAATAATAAAAGAAAAATCATGCATCCAAACGGTGAACAACCACTCCGATGGCACCTTGGGTAAGTACGATGGTGACAACCTGGCAAATAGGCGCCACTCGTAAAGGCTATGACTCCATTGTCTTTCAGGCTTGTTGTGATCACATTTATTTCTTACACACATCCATCAGTCCAAACCATGGCTTCTTATTGATTTGCAATCCAAGATAGTACTTCATGCATCTTGCATCCCGCTTTTTATAGTCATGTCTAAACTGGGGGCAATGCCCTTAACCTATTGATGGAAGGGGATTCTACATTGTTTTGTGATTCACTGAGTTCTTCATTTCAAAACTATCTCACAAAAATACCAAAAACATTCAAAACTATCTCACAAAATACCAAAAACATTAAAAACAATCATCAAAATCCAAAACATTCAAAAAATCACAAAATCCAAAAACATCAGAAAACATCAAAAATCAAACAAAAACATGGCAACACATTGTACATACTCATCTGAGTAGATACCAAACAAGCATTGTGAAATACTCCAAATGATGACCACTTATCCAATTGACCAAACAATCAACATCAACACTCAAACTGTCTTCAACAAGGATGCATCCTTCCTTACCAAAACAAAGACAAGATGACATTTTCTTTGACAAAGAAAATTTTGTTTAAGCTATCAAATACTTGGTGGATTTGTGGGTTATTTATTCATATCAGGTTCCTACAGCATTGTTTGTGTATCTTCAGCGCATTATTCCGATGAAGTTCTGGGGCATGTACTAATGGTGTTTATGTGGGAAGTTCACTAGGCTACATGATCATAAGCAAAATACAGTCATAGATCACTACGGCTTGTTGACTACAGCGTATACCTGGACCATATGAGCATGAACCATTACCAAGGATCCCTATTCTTTATTGTTTATGTATGTTGTTTACTTACCGGTCCAATGCTCTTTCTTTGGTTCCTCCTACCTCATCCAAATTGGATAAAGGTTTTTATCTTTTATTACGGTATGAACTTGTCTCGGAATATGATTAGCCCAAGATCAAGGAGGACGTTCCAAGTCATGCATGAAAGGAGATGATCCTTGTCTATTTCGTAAGCAATACTCGGGTAAACTTGACCCATTATATCAAGTTGTTTGTATTAACTTGCTATATCAAAATCCATGTAAGGAATACTCAGGTCATCTTGAATCATTATGTCAAGATGCATGTATTTTCTTACAACATTTTAAAGCTCAATGATGAAAAATAAAGCACTATGGATCGTCATTTTATCTCACCTATATATATTGCATTCCATTGCATACCGTCCATCCATTTACTCATTTATTTACATGATTTTTGCATACAAATGTGAACAAAGTTAATATGAGCAGCTATGTGAAAATTGAGTTGGTTTTGGATACAATCACGACAGAGTGCTCTGATACATCATCAAGTGCATCATGCAAAGTCTAAAAAACCTTGCATTCATCTATCATCATCCCATCATCATTTCATTACATTTTAGTTGCATCTGCATTACTCTTTAGCCATTCATTAGTGTGCATTTAATATCATTTAGTTGCACTTACCACATATAGTTCATTCTCATTTACCTACATTAGTATCATTATATCATTTTCACACTCATGACATTTAAGATTCACTTACATAGATAATTGTCCTTATTTACATTTCCTACCATGATTACTCATTACTATACATTCATTTAATCATCTGTTAGTGATCATCATTTACCATCATTTCCACACTTATGTATCATACATTTGTTTAGGTTTCCATAATTGCATAGATTCATTTATCTATTCATTAGTTAAAGTGCATTCATTCATCCATTTTATCTCACTTACGATTCATTAGATTGCATTCATTATCCCTCTTAATTGCATTAAGGTGCAATTATTCATTAAACATGAGTTGCATTATCATCACATTATCATTTTACTTCATCATATTTTGACATTTAGAATCATAAAAACCATTTGTCTCAAACATTGGTTCATACATTATACATATGCATTCATTTAGAATTTATCATTTTAAACATTTGTACTTTAGATTTTGTTTATCCACATATACATTCATTTTAAAAATTAAAAAAAAAGCATCTAGATGCATATACATAAATAAATCATTCATTCAAAAGCATGTTCATTAACATCATTACATATCATTATCTCATCCTTGTGTTAATATAAAGAACGAAACTACTATCTATACCATCATAAATCATCATTTTATTATGCATACATAAGCATCATGGCATTGCATACATCCGACATTCTGTCCCAAAAAATCAAAATGCACACATATATCAACCTGCAACCACATGTTAGCATTCGACATCATACAACATGCATATAGACATCATGTAAGAATAAATCATCATAAAACATGCACATAGGAATCATCTCATAAACGCATACATATAGAAAAGTACAAGTATCCATCTAAGCATAAACTCCATACATATCAAAATGCATATCATCACAAAACTATGGGATCTCCTCATATATATCATCCCATGTATCAGAGTACAATGAAGTCTACAAAATCAGCTACCAAGAACCATCCAAGACATAGTCCAAGATAACAATATAAATACACGCATGCAAAAATTCTCTCTCAGATGCCACTCTGACCAGATGCTACACCACCATCACCACCTTCTCCCCCACTAGTCCCTGCACCATTCGATCTATCTCTCCATGGAGGCCCCATCAAACCCCCACTAGCTCCTGTGCCACCTGACCTATCTCTCAGTAGAGGACCCATCACACCCCCACTACTCTGCATCCTTTGAGACCACTCTGATCTGGCCTGCCGCATCTGTGAATAGCTCAGTGCTCACTGACTAGTTGGCACCACCTGCTCATATAAACCCCACCAATACTCTATCTCATCTTGTGCTCGCCGGACCTCCCTCACCAAAGCCTCCACAGCGGGCCCCTATCCGGGTACTCCCTCCAAGGCCCGCACTCTCTCCTACAACTAAGTCACTCTCTCCATTGCACCATCCCTCTCTCGTAGCACTACAGTCAGCTCTGACTCTTGTGCAAATAGTTGCACATCTCTAGTTGCAACCTCCACCTCCAGATCCTCCACCTGTGTCTCGCCTGCTATAAGTTGAGTCTGCAACTATAATATCATATGGTCCCGAGGATCTCCAGTGGCTCCCTCCCCTGTATCCATAGGTGCCTCACCTGTAGCTCCCTCTCCAATGGCTTCCTCCCCACTATCTATTGGTACCTCTCTCTCTCCCATACCTCTCCCACCCAATCTAACTCCTCCCTGCATCAGAGGTCCCTATGATATCCACAATGGCAAACGGCCTCTCCCTCTCCGCTGAACTTGCCCACCACCGCCACCTCCACCTCCGAATCCACTACCTCCACCATCCCCCCTCCTCCTCCTCCATCACCACCATCCCCTCTCCCTCCTCCATCTACTATAGGTCCTCAACCTCCTCTCCTCAAAATCAAGAATCGGCACTACTGGATCTGATATCCAAGGAATCAGATGAGCCGCCATATACTGCATATACTCCTCTGCCACCCCTGCATCTACCATCCTTGGCCGTATATCCCATGGTCTCACATATAGCATCTGAAACTTTGCGAAATCCTGATCATAAGGAAGTATTGGCCCCCATGCGTACCTCTCTCAGACCACCCTGGCATACTCCCCCGATCCCCTAGGCAACCCCTACTGCCATCCAAACTGTCTCAAAAATCTACCAGGCAACTATCTCTCCACATGGTAGGTTGTCCTCCCAATGAGGAATCAGGTCATAAATACATACAACAAAGCCTCCACATCATCCTCCTAGGGCTCACACTTAATATACGGTCTCCAGATCACTGCATCTAGATCATCCAGTGCCCGCCGCCACCATTCTAACTTCCCCAGGTGGGGCTGACTCATCATACCTCTATACATATACATATATGGCTGGTCGACTACCCGAAACCTCAAACTAACTAGTTGGGTAACTGGTAGGTGCTCCCACACCCAAATATGCAATAGTGTAACTCCCACTACCAAAGAGCCCCTCCCTTGATATACTACCTCATGCAGCTCCTGATATAAGTGCACTAACATGCACGGTCCCCAAGCAAATCGGGTCCCCTCTGTCATCATCTGCTAGATCACCTACCCCCTACCCACTGCAAGTCCATGTGATCGACGATCTGGGCATAGTAGTCCCCCCACAATCCCTAACAAAACTTCTGGTAGTGGCTCTTACAATGCAGCAATATCCTCCCAAGCTATCAAACCATCATTAATATAAACATCATCATCAAAGAATCATTGCACCGATAGGGTCCCCCATGCTCTATCATATGTAACCAGCTCACCTTGAATGGGAATATGCAGGATGCGCCATACATCCTCTAGTGTCATAGTCATCTCCCCCTGCGCCAATTGAAACATGTAGGTCTCACTATGCTAGCACTCTGCCAATGTTGTCATCAAACCGTGATTCATTCGAATCACGGGCATATGCATCACATCGTACAACCCAGTCACTACAATGCAATACACCTTGGCTTCTGTTAGCTGATCATGCAGCCCCTATGTGGTGGGATGTCCCTCACACAACTGTAAGATGTGCAAATCCTCCTACACAAGTGCAATCAACCATTATTATCAGTTGTTTTGTTTCAAACTTTCTTAAGTTTAAACCTAGACTATCAACAGATACCTTGATCAAGTATCTTCGGGTCTCAACAGGTAAGCAATCATGGCACACCTAGACTTCAACAAGCATTTATCCTAATGACCTAAGTCTCATCAGGGCTTCTATGGTTCAAAATAACTCTCACTTCACATCTCCATCCATCCATCATTGGCATCCAGAGATTATTTGTTCAAACACTGGGGCATCTATTTTTCTGTACAAAAGCGCTATCTCCTAAAAATAGCGCCACTACCCTAACAAAAGAACTTAAACAACTCTGTAAAAGCACTCAAACTACAATAGCGTTCAACCAACTATCCAATAGTGTTGTTTCACATCAATAGCACTCAATTACCTACTTCATAGCGCTAAACTAGCAAAAGCACTCAAACAACTGCACAATAACGCAATTGTGGCACAAAAGTGCTAATTAAATCGACAAAAAGCGCCAAAACATAGTTTTAGCGCTATTGTCTTGACTCAACTTGGACCTAGCTAAAAATACATCAAAATGCAGAAAATTAAAAAACTCAAATTCACATACCACTGATCTGTAGTCATCTGGCCACTAGAATCGTCGGATTCACTCTAATCGATGCTTTGCTACAGGTACTGACATCCTAACTGCTCCTTGCTCTTCCAGAAAGTCACTATCAGAGCTATAATTTCACTATGGTCATGGATGCAAATGAGTCTGTTTTCACCCCCTTCTCCCCATATAAACCCTTCACCGTACCCCTAATTTTTCCCCACTCACCATCGTGGTCCCTGTAAACTTCCCAAGCCTCCCATTTCCCCATTTTATGTCCAATTTCTTCTATTTTTCACCAGCATTGTTACATTCTTCTCTTCTATCACCTTGTCAATTTTCATTCTTTTTCGAGAGATCGCCCGATTTTTCAAAATTCTTTGACCTATCTCTCGAGAGGGCATACCACCCATTAAATTAACATTTTATGGGGCATTTCTTCAAACCTTTTTTTTTTTCTTTGAAACGACGCAATAAACCGCACCGTCTCAAAGATGGACAAATGTAGTCACATAAATCTATCCATTTTTATTAAATGAATATTTCGTATTTATTTGATTAAAAATCCACTAGCTATCAGTTAATTAAATTAATATTTAATTAATTCATCTTCAAACATTCTCATATTAATTAAATAAATTATTCAATTTATTTTAATTAATTCATTAAACCAAATTCAGAATCAATTAAATGAATAAATCATATTTTTTTCATTTAGTCCCCTTTTCCTCTTTTAAATAAATTAAATAAAACATTTATTTAAATCATTATTCCCCCCCACTTGCATTTTCCTACAAATGCAAGTTGCAACCATTTATTGAAATAAATTAATTTTATTTTAATTAAAATCCTATTTTCCCTCACCTACCAAATCCACTTGCATTCCTAAACCCCCTTCTAGATTCTTTTAACCCCTTCCTAATTAACTTAATCCATCCCCTAATTATTGTCACATTACTAAGCAAGTTTGAGTCACTTCTCAAAGACTTCAAAGTCTTTGAAAAACATTTAATGCTTTGTGTGTTCAACAATCTAACCTCTAAAGTCTTCCAAAACCACTAATGGCTCTTACATGACCATTGATGGCTCTTACATAACCATTTATGGCTAATTCAACTTACACTCATGTGTCTCCTCAAGCATTTATTGCTTTGACCATGGTTATCCCTTTTGCCTTTGCACAAGAGTTTATCCATTGGATAAAAGCTTTATTATTTGAATAAAAAATTTATTCATTCAACCTAACCTTGACCTTAACTCCCAAGTTAACTCTCAGGTCATGTCAAGCATTTAATGCTTATTCCCTCTCCTCTCAACCTATCTCATATTGACACTTGTCATCCTAGGATTGGGTTGAAAGCCTTCACATGGATTGAATATCATTCAATCCTGACCCTTGTTGAGATTACTCAATCTCAACCATCCATTGCTCCATTTTATCTATAAATAGAGCTCACATTCCTCATTTTCAAATCCTCAAGCATTTAACATTCATAGTCATAATCCTGAAAACTTGTATGGATTTAATCTATAGAGAATTTTAGAGAGCATTTAGCATAAATTACTAATACCTTGTTATTTTGGCCTAAAATAAATCATTTTAGCATCATAGCATCTAATATTATCTTTTATTCACATTTGCATAGCATTTTAGAATAAACATTTCAATATTGAACCTCCATAAGCATCCATAGTGCAAAAAGCTACTAAGAGCTACACTAGTTTGGAACTTGGAAAGGAGAGGAACAAGGAAGGAGAAGCTACCAACATGGTAGAGAGCATATGGAGAAGTTTAGTTACTTTTTGTAGATTCCTTAAGATTTCTTTTTGTTTAGTAGTATCTTTCTTGATATTCTTGCTTAGGATAGTTTTTAATTGGTGATTTCTAACACTAACATCTAATAATTGATTCTTTTGTTTCTTGTGTTGTGTTTATTCTAACCAACATTGTCCATTTTGTAGAGCATCAGATATCATCCACAAATACTTCAATAACCAAAATGCCATCATTGGTGATTTTGTAATACAAATTACTATCAGTATTACCTTTAGTGTAACCAAGCTTTAAAAGATATTTATCCAGTCTAGCATAACAAGCTCTAGGAGCTTGCTTCAATCCATATAAAGCTTTCCTTAACTTGAAAACCATATCCTTGTCATCTGTTAATGAAAAAACCATCAGGCTATTCAATGTAAACTTCTTCTTCAAGATCTCCATTCAAAAATTCACATTTTACATCCATCTGATAAACGTTATAGTTCTTGTGAGCTGCAAATGCAAGAAATAGTCTTACTACTTCAATTTTGGCTACCGGTGCAAAGGTTTCATTATAATCAATTCCTTCTTTTGAGAATAACCTTTACAAACTAATCTTGCTTTGTTTATGATTACTGTACCATCTTCATTAAGTTTATTTTTCAATACCCATTTAGTTCCAATTATATTTTTGTCTTTAGGCCAGGGAACTAATGTCTAGGTATTATTCTTTTCAATTTGTTCTAATTCATCTTCCATTGCTTTTATCCAATGTTTATCCTGGCATGCTTCAACAACTGATATTGTTTCAACTTGAGAAATTAAACATACCTCTTCATTTGCCAATCTTCCTCTTGTCATAACACCTTGATTTTTATTTCCAATTATTTGATTTTCTGAGTGATTCAATCTTACATACCTGGGTTTATTTGCATTCCACTTATAGGTTGTTGTTCTTCAATCACACTTGATTTTTTTGATGATGTCGGTGTAACTGGTTCTTCATTTTGTTCTGGTGCAGTCTATGTTGGTTCATTTATAATCATTTCTACTGTCAGTTCAGAACCTATAGATCTTGATTCTCCTCTAAAATGTTCATCTATCTTCACATTAGTACTTTCAATGATTTTCTACAGTCTTTTATTATAACATCTATATGTCCTGCTTCTAGTTAAGTAACCAGGAAATATTCCTTCATCACTTCTAGGATCAAATTTGCCAATAAACTCACCTCTCTTAATATAGCATTTGCTTCCAAATATTTTGAAGTATTTAAGAGTAGGAGTATGGCCAAACCATAGTTCATAAGGGGTCTTACCGGTTTCACCTTTTGATGTGAACTCTGTTGAAAGTGTAAACCATTGTATTCACTACTTCTCTCTAGTACATATGAGATAGATTTGCTTCAATCATCATGGTTCTTGTTGCATCCAGTATAGTTTTGTTCTTCCTTTCCACAACTCCATTCTATTGAGGTGTCTGGGGTGGTGATAGTTGTCTTTTGATTCCATTCTCCTCATAGAATGCATTAAATTCCTTAGATGTAAATTCTCCTCCTTCATCAGATCTCAAACATTTGATTTTCTTCTCAGTTTCATTCTCTACCATTTCCTTGTATATCTTGAATCTTTGAAAAGCTTTTGATTTCTCCCTGAGAAAAGTAACCCAACACATTCTAGAATAATTATCAATTATTAGCATAAAGTATCTATCACCCTAAAGACTTCTTGTTCTTGTTGGACCACATAAATCAGTATGAATTAAATCAAGAATATTATTGGATTTCTCATAAATGCTCTTAAATGGTGTTTTAACTTGCTTTCCCATTTGACATTCCTTACATATTGGATTATGAGGTTTCACAATCTTAGGTAAATCTCTTACTGCCTTAGTTGAACTGATGTTTACAATGCAATCAAAATTTGCAGGACAGAGTCTTTTATGCCATAACCAACTTTCATCAATTTGAGCAATCAAATATGTCTTATCACTGGTATTCAAATGAAAGATATTACCTTTAGTATGATTACCGGTTGCAATCTCCAATCTAGTTTTTTTTATGATTTTGCATTTTCCATTCTTGAATTGTAATTGAAATATTTTTTCCACTAACTGACCAACACTTGAAAGATTATGCTTTAAACCTTCAACATAATAAACATTGTTAGTATTGTGGTTACCATCCAAAGATATAGTGCCTCTTCTTTTGATTAAACAAGCTTTGTCATCTCCAAATCTTACTATACCTCCATGAATTTCCTGAAATGATAAGAATTTTCTTTTATCACCAGTCATATGATGCAAGCAACCGCTATCAATGATCCATTCATCATTTTCTTCAATTTTTGCTACTAAAGCATACTCTATCAGTTTGACTATAGGTGTTGGTTGATCTTCTTTTATTGCAACAAATTCCCATCCACTATCTACTAGATCTTCATCAGAGTCATTTGTAACACCTTCGTCTACATAGTAACATGACTTATCTATGTTTTTCTTAAATCTGTATCTCTGATATTCAGGGTTAGGCTTATATGTTCTTTTTGCTTCCTCCCTTAGACTTGCATGTCTATCAGGATACCTAGATGCCATGTGACCAACTTTATTGCAATTAAAACATTTGAAAGGTGTTTTACCTTCATACTTACTTCCTACTGGACCTTTAGGCATCTTCCTTGCAAATAGTGCTTCAAGTTCTTCAAGTTCTTAATTTTCTCTCTTGATATCTTCAAGTTCTTTTGCAAAGTTCTTTCCAATCAAATTTTTAAGATGACGATGATGATGCTGATGATGATGCTTTGAAAGCTATATCAGTTTTGACTATAGCAACATGACCAAACTCTTCAAGCTCAAATGCTGAAAGTTATCCAACCAAAGTATCTCTAGAAACTGATGTATTAGGCATTGTTTTCAACTCATTAATAGCTATCACTTTCATTTTGTAAGTCGGTGGCAATGCTCTTACAACTTTAGAAATAATTTCATCTTCACTTAAATATCCTCCACAACATTGTATTCCTAAAACAATTTCATTAACTCTTTCCATAAATGCATAAATTAATTCGTCTTCTTCCATTTTTAAATTTTCATACCCGACCCGGTAGCATTCCAGTTTTGCAATTTTGACAGTGGTATCTCCTTCATTCAATGTTTCTAGTTTATCCCAAATAGCTTTTGCAGTAGATCTATCTGATAATCCCATGATTTGTTGATCCAATAATGCGCTTAGAAGTGCTTCTCTTGCTTTGCAATCATTCTCCAAGTCTTTATCCAAGGTCGGTGGATGAGGGTTATTTAGAGTAGGACCAACATAGCCATTCTTTGTAACATCCCATATATCTCTTCCAATGTAGTTCAGATGTGTTTCCATTCTAATCTTTCATATACCATAGTTAGTTCCATCAAGTTTGGGGTTGTCCTTCTTGAAGATATTTGCCACCATAGGATCTCCTCAAGTTGTTAGGCTTCTGCAATAAGAGGACTAGGCTCTGATACCAATTGTTAGGAACTAGAAGGACAACTGAGAGGGGGGGATGAATCAGTTTTCAATAAATTATAACCCAAAAACAAAGTATTCCAACTTAAAACTCAGTGCTAGTATAATAGATTAATAGTTATATTAATATCGGTATAGCTTAATGCATGAAACAAAAAGAGAAACAACATCCACAACACATGACACAAAGATTTTGATGTGGAGACCTTGTAAGGGGAAAAACCATGGTGGGAAACCTTACCCACAATCAGATGATACTACTGCAGATAGTAAGTGTACACAATAAGGGGTTTGCACATGCAGAAAGGCCAACTGCCTAGAGCTCACTGCTCAATCACAAAATAGGAGTCACACTGACTATAGTTGGATGGTTAAATCCAATAACTATGTACTGCTTCAATATAGCATCTTCAATGTCAAATTCAGTACCGGTTTAAGCTCTAACCATGAGTGTCAAACACCTTCATAACCTTTCCTTTAACCTTCAGATAATTTTTGCTTGATTCATACAAGGATCTACTTATTTTTCACTCTACACAATGATCTTCAATATTCACATCCACTCATAATAATCTTCAACAAGATCTTACAAATATTTATACAAAACCTAAGACCTTATGATTAGGTTGGCTCCCTAAATATATTACAATTATAAAATAAGTTTTAATGCAATACGATATGTCGGCCTCAATGCATTTACACATTATCCAATCAATAAACCATTTCCAAAACATGTCATACTGATCTGGAACATGATATCTTGTACCAGTCCATAACCTAGACCTATCTGCCGATTAAGGAAAATATGTCAAAGCGATCAGACCAATAAGAAAAACACCAAATGTAAACATCCAATCCATGTCTTCGACATAACCAAATGATCTCCAGATGATTACAAGTCATCACCAACTTCTGGTGAACCATATATCTTGTCGATGAACATATACTGGTGACTGTGCATAAACCAATATCCATGTCGGGTCCACAATGTGTCGGTTCAACAATAAACCAATATAACCAGAGTGCCAAATCAACAATGTAGACCTCTAGAAAGATAAGTGTTGACATCAATGACAAAACCAATGAAACACATGATGAAATCATCCATAATACCAACACCATAATGAATTTATATGGTTGGATAGACCTCACAAAATCACAAAGCAATCCATTCAAGTGGTAACCTGTCTGAATGCAATCAGTGAGATCCTCAGTCTGAGAAATGTCAAGAACACAATAGTGACAGTTGTTACCAGATCCCAGCATGACACCCAATTGATGACAATAAGTGATATCATTGAACATGATATCAGATTTGCCTCAATGGTGACAAGATATAAGGTGTACCAGTCTAGCAGACATAATTCAGTGTTTGCTACAACAATATTTGTAGCCTATCAGATGCTCAAGGAAGACAAAAGATATGATTTGTGTGGAGTGATTCTTAGTGAGCTAATGAGAAATATGAAGAAGATACAACTAGATAAGAAACATGTTTTAAGTTTGGTTCCCTGATTGTTGGTTTGGCACTTTACTTTCTGAATGAAATCCCTAGTATAGGAAAAGTACAATGGGCTTATGATAAACCGGTGGCAATCCAAATTAATTTTTACAAGGGTTAGATGATGTAGTGACTCAAAAATATGCTTTGTGGGGTTACTTCAAATCATTTCAAGCTATGATGCAAAGATGAAGCAGTCACTGGTAAGGAGGGACCTCAAAGAGATCAATCTGGACCGGTCAGCAAGAGTAAACAAAAAAGAAACACAAAGATATGATGGAGGTAATGCATAATAGATTGATTTATTGCATGAAATTTTATTACATCCAACCGGTTACAATTGGGTTACAACATACCGGCACTCAAGCCTGGTAGAATAGGTCACAACCGGGACCTTGAATCGAAAGATCTATCTTCTATGAATAGTCTAGCTATTTTATTCTTTGATTGATTCTAAATTGATTACATTCTAAGGCTTATTTACAAATATATATATTGATCAAAAGGATCCAGATGGTCCAAAAGGGATCAAAACCTAGAGAACAAGACCTAACATGAAAATAACAAAGGTCAGCCTCCACCAAGAGATCCTTCAGAAAATCCAAAGGATGAAACAAGGAAGGTCAACCACATGCCAAGGAACATCAAAATCAATGCCTAGGGCTCTACAAGATTCATAATGGGTTCCGATAGATCACCAGAATAGGTCTCAGGCAACCGATAACAAAGGAACAATCGGTAACAAGAAACTATCATGGAAACCGATGGCGATATCTTGTCGGAAAGTGATCCAAATGTGATGTGGTCTAAAAGAAAGAAAGGTGATCAAGTCTTCAAGTAGAATCCAACTCCATAGGATCCAATGAGCCAAAACTGAGACACACAAAAAGGAAAACTGAAACTACAAACAGAAAGCAAAACAGAAAGGAAAATGTTTTTGGTTGATGCAAGATCGCTGTGAACCGGGGATGCTCCTACATCCGACATCCAGGGTTATTAAAAAAGTGAGCTTCTTGCTTTGCTGGGGTCAGAGGAAAACCAATACAATCTGCCTCTACCTAAGAAATCCAAGATGAATCTTCAATTGGTATGTCCTTCCACTTCACAAGATATTCCTTATACTAACTATTTTGGGTACTATGCCCAATCCTATTGTCCAAAATCTCTTCAATCTGATTCGGTTCCTTTCGGGGCAACTATTTCTCCAAGTCTACAACACTGTCCTTACTGAATTCTGGTTCATGGTACTCATGAAGATCTGTAATGTTGAATATAAGTTAAATACTTAGACTATCTGGTAGTTCTACTTCATATGCATTTCCAGAATTGAACTTCCTCAAAATCTTATAGGGTCCAAACTTCTTCATCTGCAACTTATTATAAGTTCCAACCGAGAATCTCTCTTTTCTCAAATATACCATCACTTCATTGCCAACTTCAAATTATTTATGTATCCTCTTCTTATCTACCTTCTCCTTATATTTGTTGTTCATGTCTTCCAAATGTTGTTCAACCTTAATATGCAATGCTTCCATGTTATCTACAAAATCTTCTGCTTCTGAACTCTTCTAGTCTTCACTGCTAATGTCTCCCAATTCTTCTATACCTCTAGGGTGCACTTCGGTAACAATCTCAAAATGTGTTTTTCTGGTAAATCTATTCACTGAATTATTGTAGCCAAACTCTTCTTATGCAAGGATCAAATCCCAACTTCTGTTTTTATCTCCCACTAAACATCTCAACAAGTTTCCAAAGCTCCAATTAACAACTTATGTTTTTCCATCAGTGTGTGGATGAATTGTAGAACTGAACTTAAAATCCATTTTCATCTTCTTCCAAAGTGTTCTCCAAAAATAGCCAACAAACTTAGTGTCTCTTTCTGAAACTATGATTTTAGGTAATCCATGCAATCTCACCACTTCCTTGAAAAATAGGTCTACTACATACAATGCATGTGATGTCTTCTTACAAGGTATGAAATGAGCCATCTTTAAAAATATATCCACTACCACAAATATAGAATCATTCCCTCTCGATGTCTTAGGAAATCCAAGTACAAAATCCATGCTTGTATCCTCCCAAGGTCATACCGGTACTATCAAAGGTTTATACAATCCCACATTCTGATTACTACCTTTTGCAACTCGACAAAATCTACAACTTTGCACATATCTCTTAATATCCTTATGAATCTGGGGCCAAAAGTACTGCTCACTCACTAATGCAATTTTTTTGTGAATGCCAAAATGTCCAACTAGTCCTCCACTCTATTTTTCGTTTATTAGGTTTTCTCTCATGGAACTCTTAGGCATGCACAACTGAACTCCCCTGAATAACACTCTATCTTGAATGAAGTAATCCAACCATTTGCTTCTATCTACCATAATCAGCTCTCTACATGCTTTCCAAGGTTCTGCACAATCCGAGTCTTCATCATACAAGGTCTTCAAATCTTCAGAAAATAATACTGTCACTCTCATCTTTGTCAGCAAATTCCTTCTCCTACTCAATGCATCAACAACTTTGTTAGATTTTCCACTTCTATGCTTCAACACAAAGGTTTAACTCTGCAATAATTCTACCCATCTCATATGTCTTTGATTCAACTTACTCTGACTATTCAAATACTGCAAAGCTTGATGATCTGTATACAACACAAACTCCTTAGGCAATAAGGAGTGTCTCCATTTCATCAAGGCTTTAACTATGGAATAAAATTCTTGATCATACACTGAATACCTCCTCCGAGCATCATTCAATTTCTCATTGAAATAGACTACTACTCTCCCTTCTTGACTCAAGACTGCTCCTATTGCTGCTCCACTTGCATCACAATCCACTTGAAGTACTTTATTGAAATCTAGTAAAGCTAACACAGGCTGCTCAGTCACTTTTTGCTTTAATAGTTTAAAACTTTTGTTTTCTCTGGTGGTCCACTTGATTTCCTTCTGATCTCCTCTCATGGTCTCAGTCATAGGGTTACAAATTGAACTAAATTTTTTGATAAACTTCTAGTAAAAAACTAGCCAATCTATGAAATGATCTTACCTCCCCAATGTTTTCCAGTGTAGGTCACTCAACAATGGCTCTCACTTTCTTAGGGTCCATCTTCAAACCATCCTCAAATATCACAAATCCTAAATAGACTAACTCATCCTTCATGAAAGTACACTTCTTGATATTGATCAACAAGTTTTATTCTCTCAACCTCTGCAAAACTTGTCTTAACTACAACAAATGCTCCTCTTTTGTCTTACTGAAAATCAGAATGTCATCCAAATACAAAATAATAAACTTACCCAATAATTTCTTCAATACCTCATTCATCAGCCTCATGAAAGTACTCGGTGCATTAGTCAATCCAAAAGGCATCACCAACCATTCATATAGTTCTTCGTTTGTTTTAAATGTTATCTTCCACTCATCACCTTCTCTGATCCTGATCAAATGATATCCACTCTTCAAATATATCTTTGTAAAGTATTTTGCTCCACTCAAATAGTCAATTATGTCATCCATCCTAGGAAAAGGAAACTAGTATTTCACTGTGATCTTATTTATTGTTCTTGAATCGGTACACATCCTCCATTCTCCATTCTTCTTAGGTGCTAATACTATTGGTACTGCATAAGAGCTCAGACTCTCCTTGATCAAACATTTCTTCAACAACTCCTGTAGTTGTCTATTTAGTTCTTCATTCTCTGTTAGTGTCAACCAGTGTGTATCTTTTTTAGGCAAACTAGCTCTAGGAACCAAGTCCATGCAATGACTAATACTTCTTACAGGTGGCAATCCATTATGTACATTATCTGAAATAATGTCCTCATATTCTATCAACAATTCTCTTATCTCTTATAGGTTCTCTCCTTCCAGTTTTGGTCTCTCAGTCTGCTTACGAATTAAGGAAAAACACACATTCTCATGTCTCTGTCCATCCATGAATTCCCTTTCATCTACTAAACAGATTTTAGCATTCATACAAACTTCATTCTTCAAAGGTTCCTCCAAAGGTAACAAGGTTTGTTTCATCCCATTGGCCACAATAGTGTATGTATTCTTCCTCCCATTATGTATTGCCTATCTATCAAACTACCAAGGTCTACCCAACAAAAGATGACAAATATCCATAGGCATAATATCACACAAAACTTCATCATAATAATTCCCAATTTTTAATTTCACCAAACATTGTTCACTTACTAACAACTTATGTTCATCCTAAATCCATGATATTTGGTAAGGCTTATAGTGTTTCAATCTCTCCAATTTCAACTTATTCACCATCTCCTTTGAAACAAGATTATCTGAACTACCACTATCAATAACAACTTTACAACACTTACTAGATACCTTACATCTAGTCTTGAACAAATTCTTCCTCTACAAAGGATCTTCATCTCCTCCGGTATGACACAAAGCTCTCCTCATCATCAACAGTTCTCAATCTTCTGGCTTATTATCTAATTTGATGGGGTTTTCTTCCACCATTGTTGCTTTTCTGGTAGCCTTTGTCTTCTTACATTCAAATTCACAGTGTCCTTCTCCTCCACACTTAAAGCGGGTTCCTTTGAATGTCCTCTTTTCTTGTCTTCCAAAGTTCTCATTTCGGTAACCATCTGGTTCTCTCCTCCGATAGAAATTTCTATCATCCTTTCGATAGGAATTACCTTCTTTGCTCACTTCCTTGTCCTTGTTCTGATCTATATTGGTTCCTCTTTCTCCGTTATATCATATTCCTCCTTGAAATCTTCCTCTACTAAACCTTCCACCTCTACCCCTCTATCTATGCTCATGTATTTTGTTCAATTTCTCTTCAGTCTTCTGGGCATACTCGTAAGCCTCTTCAACACTCTCCAATTTGATCATATTGAGTTCATCTTGTATAGACATCTACAATTTGTTCAAATATCTTGCAATTTGTTCAACTTCATCATCAACATGTCTGGATCTAATGTTCAACTTGTAAAATGCTTCGGTGTACTCCTTCAGACTATATTCCTTCTATCTCAAATTCCATAACTTTCGGAACAAATCAACTTGATAAATCATTGGCACAAACTTTGATTTCAACTTAGTAATCATCTGATCCCATGTATTAATATTTTCTTTACCTCTTCTCTATCTATCAACTTGCAAATGCTCTCACCAAAGAGATGCATTACCTTTCAACCGGGTAGAGGCATATTTTACCTTCCTCTCTTCTACAGTGTTTTCAAAATCAATATATTTATCCATATCCAGGATCCAACCTATCAATTCATCGGAATCAAACTTCCAATCATATTCTAGTGGGGTAAAATGAGGTTTAGTGTTCACCCTACTCAAAACCCTTAAAAAACTTTCTTCATCTGGATCAACCGCCTATAGGTTTAATTGTTCTACCGGGGCTTCTTCTCCTTCATCTTCACTTACATCTTCAATATGTTGACCACCTCTCTGGGCTATCTCCACGGCTTCTAACCGGGCTGCTATTCCTTGAAACATCTCCATCAAAATAGGGTCTACATTCCCATGCACTCAACCATTCCTAGTTTCTCTTTGCGCCATTGATTCATGCTAGTCCTCTGTAATTGTAGGTTGGATTTGCAATTCGCCACCCTACAATAAGAAATTCAATACACGCAACCTCTGGAATGAAACATCACTCTGATACCACTTGAAGCACTCACCGGTGAGGAGGGACCTCAAAGAGATCAATTTGGACCAGTCGGCAAGAGTAAACACAATGAAAACATAAAGATATGATGGAGGAAATGCATAACAGATTGATTTATTGCATGAAATTTGATTACATCCAACCAGTTACAACATACTGGCACTTAGGCCTGGTAGAATAGATCACAATTGGGACCTTGAATCAAAATATCTATATTTTATGCATAGTCTAGCTATCTGATTCTCTGATTGATTCTAAATTAATTATATTTTAATGCATAATTACAAATATATATCGATCCAAAGGATCCAGTCAACCCAAAAGGGATCAAAACCTGAAGAACAAGACCTAACATGAAAATAACAAAGGTCAGCCTCCACCAAGAGATTCCTCTAAAAAATCCAAAGGATGAAATGTATAAGGTTGGCCACATACCAAGGAACATTGAAATCAATGCCCAGGGCTTCGCAAGCTTTGGAATGGGTTCCGGTAGATCACCAGAATAGGTCTTAGGCAACCGATAACAAAGGAACAACTGGTAACAAGAAACTATCATGGAAACTGGTAGCGATATCTTGTCAGAAAGTGATCCAAATGTGATGCGGTCTAAAAGAAAGAAAGATGATCAAGTCTTCAAGTAGAATCCAACTCCATAGGATCCGGTGAGCCAAAACCGGAACACATAGAAATGAAAACTGAAAGTTCAAATAGAAAGAAAAACAGAAAGGAAAATGTTTTTGGTTGATGCAAGATCATTGTGAACTGGGGATGCTCCTGCATCAAAAGAAGAGAGAGGATCCCAAGGGACATTGTTGAAAAATATGAGGATACCATATGTTTCATGATAGATAAATATCAATGTCATATGAAGGTAGCAGAACCTAGAACCATTTGGATCATGCCCATGGGGTATGAGGTAGATGGAAACACTCTTTATTCCTATGCACAACATCTTTTGAGTAAATCGATAGATTAAAAAGAAGAGAGGTTCGGTACTTACAAAGAGAAAGACCTAGACCTACACAAGAAATTCACTGAGCCTGCAAGGAAGAGGAAGGTTAGAAAGGAGGTTGAAGAGCTTGCAGAACAAATGGGAATTACAAAATAATTTATTCAAAGGGCTAGGGAGTAGAATATACTAAATGAGGAGGACATGGTAAAGCCTAAGAAGACAAAACTAGTCTCCACTCCTCCCAAGAAATCCAAGCCAAGGCAAGCCTAGTCTACACCTAGCTCCAGTGCTCAAAAGCCTATCCCTCCACCCAAGCCACAAGCCAAGTCAACTGGTGGAGTAGAGAAGAGGAAGAAGGAGAAGCCACAAAGAGAATATGTTGGAGCCACTGCTAAGGATGTAGAAAAAAAATCTGATGAAGCAGTGAAAGAGGTGAAGAAGACAAATACCTATGCTAGGATAGTGAGGAAGCCTTAATCTGGTGGATCCCACCCAACCAAGAAGCCAAGGACATAAGTTGAGCCAGCCGATAGAGCCAGAGCAAGAAAGAAACAAAAAAATGAATTGGATGAATCTCTGAAGTCCGACGAGGTAGAAGGTACTTATGATGTTGTTATTTAGAGGATCTGGTTAATATTGAGAGGGGGGGTTGAATCAGTATTAACATCAAACTAAAATCTTAAACCAAATTGATCAATACTTCACCAAAATAGATCATAACTAGTACCGGTAGCCACTGAAATCAATCTAATAATCAGATTTACCAAACTGCTCATTTAAGTGTTCCATATCATGCATGCAATAGAAAGATATCAACTTAACACAAACACAAATCAATCACCATATGAACACCAATATTTTCATGTGGAAACCCAAATGGGAGAAACCATGGTGCGAATTGGTACCCACAAGATAATGCACTCTTTTGGAATGCACCCTATTAGGAGCCTAGCCTGGTTAGGAGCTTACAATGATGCTCGGTTAAGAGCAGACCCCGTTAGGAGTCACCCGGTCAAGGGATTTACAATATGAGCTTTGTTAGGAGCTTTTCCTTATTAGAATCAACCTCCCAAGAGGATTTAAACTCAAGTTGTTGAGCTACCTGGTTAAGGGATTTACATGAACAAGGCCTGTTAGGACCTACCCAATTAAGGGATTTTGAACCTGTTGCAACTGTTAGGGAATAACAGATGAATGATCTAGAAATAGAATGAACTTCTTTCTTGCTCAGATTCACTTCAGCTCCAATTTGCTTCACTCTTGAAGACACACACCTCTGGTTTGGCTACACACTCTTTTCTAAGATTACTGACATAATAAACTTCATCAAAACTGACCTAAATACACTTTACATCTTTATCGGTTACAAAACCTTAGATACATCAAGATTCAAATGAATTTACATCATATATCATCACAAATTATTATAATTCATCATATAGATTATTACAACAAATATCAAGACAATTTCAACCATTGAATAATCTTAACACGACACCACACATCGATCTGATAAGCAGTCAAACCCTTAAAACATTCTTCTATGCTCTTCGTTGTTTCCCAAGAAATTCCATCCTTAATCATGCCAAAACAGTATTTTAATTTCTCACATGGCTTATAACACATCATCATCAAGTTATGAACATAATGAAATTCACCGCCAAACCATAAAGCATCATCGATTAAGAGATCTTGTTAAAGATTCTAAAACCCTACTAAAACCCTACTGATAATACAATAGTAAATCACAAACATGACTTCCAGTTATCAAAACATGATGCGGTTCTGGTCATAGACTCATTACAATGATATAAACACATGTTTCAAACCACAACACCAAATTCCTCATCAATCTTCAGAACTAATTGCTTAAGTATAACATTGTTTCATGTTTACTGGTTAAAGTCTTATTTGCTAGGTTTTCTATCAGCTGCACAGTTCATCTCACCAACTTAATCCATTACCAGTTAGGTTATACCAATAAACCTAGATGACAAAGTAATCAAGAATAAACAATTTCCATAGTTGTCATCAATGACAACACAAATAACTGATCACCAAGTCACCAACCAATATCTCAATCTATACCAGTCATACATCACCATGCCATCATTCTCCTTATCATACTAAATATATTATCACCAATAGTCCTTCAACATATCATCACCAATTATGCTAATCATGCCAACATTCTCCCCCTTTGGCATTAATGGCACCACTAAAAGAATCATCATCAGACTCACCATGCTTTACTTTCTCTTCTCCTCCTTTGTATGATCTTTCTCCAGTTATATTACTTCTCCCATGTTTTCTACATTTCTTCATCAACTATGCCAATCATTCCAATAGTTGTGTCGCCAATGACTTTAAGTGAAATAATTGATGAAGTTCTTAAGGAAGGAAATTTGATGAATGTACTTGTATATTATCAAAATTGTGACAATAATGATCAAAGAGCTATAGAAGAAGTAGTTGTATGGTATATGAATGTTTATAGTAAAGCATTAATATAATTATCATCTATGATACCAAAGAGCCTACATGATATTTTGGATGCAAGGAAACATACAACTAGTTTGGGAGATGAAAGAATAAAGGAATGTGTATTAGTCAACTTGTCTTCCATAATCTTAAAAGTTGAAGTCGATAGATTGTTAAAGATTGCTAAGGATAGATTCAAAAGCAAGTAGAGAGTCAATAAGATCATGCTCGGTAAGATAGATGAAGTGGCTAAAGAGACCGAAGCAATTTTGAAAGAATTTTTGAAAGAGCACATATATGATGTTAATCTGGCTAAGGATGACACTCAACCAGAAGAGCAGTCACAAGATACAATCCATTCCAAAAATGCATGCAGTCATTCCTAATGAGAAGAAAGATCAATCAATTGTGAAAGCCATTCCTACAATACAAACAAATGAACAAACCACTGACACTGCTAAAGTTGATACCTCTGGTGAAGCTGAACAAGATCCTCCAGTGATAGAGATTGATTCAATAAAAGTAGCTGAGGAGATTGGAAAATTAGATGAAGAAAAGGGAAAGGTTGAAGCTGAGAAGAGTGAAAAGCATGCAAGTGCATAAGTGACAGAGAAGGAGAAAGGGGAAGAGAAGGATGATCAGGCTCTGGTGATAGTGGCAAGAGACATTGAAAAGGGAGAATAGGTTTCCATGGACTCTAATGATTTCACTCAAGCACCTATTGACCTTAGTTCACTATCTCCCATTTAAGAATTGAAGGTTGCAACTCTTGCACAAGAAAAAGCAAGTGAGGACCTACTCAAGTCCCACACTACAGACAAAGAGTTGATAACATTAGCGGCAGATGTATTGGAGAAAATTTTTCCACCCTTTAAATCAGATATAACTCATACTCCCTCTAGTAAGCTTAGAAGTATGTTGAATGTTATAGAATCTCATTTTGTGTCTTTGGAGAAGGCTACAGATGCTAGAGTTTTGATTCAGTTTAATGCTATGAGATTGAAAACATATTTTAAGATGATTGAGGGAGATAGGGTGACTTTAATAACTACCATGAAGAGTATACAAGATGCATTAGATGAAGGCGGCCAAATATACAAGTCATGTCTAATTTTGCCAAAGTTTACCATTGACATTGACAATAAAATAAGAGAATGTGAAGGCCAGATTGCTAGCATATCTTAGTCTTATGCACCTCAATCAGTCCCAACTAGCAATTTTGAAGGTCAAGTTATGAGTATATTGGATAGGATTAAGAGTTTAAACCAGGAAAAGGACTTAATTTTGGGTAGAGTGGGAGAAGTAAGAAGCCTTATCAGTCCCCGGATAGACTCACTGATCAACAGTATGCAAGATGCAAAGGATGCTCTGAACAAGAGTGTTCCAGAAAATAGAAGAGGAGTAGAGATGCACACATATCTTTTCAGTGGGATGATCAGTATTTTGGAGGGTTTGAAGAAGGGTTGGGATAACCACTTGCTGAAACTAAAGACAATTTTTGTTGATATCTTTAAATTTCTATAAGTAACTGTATATATCCTTGTCTATAAATATTGGTGGATTCCTATCTTTGGCATTGTTGTGAAAGGGGGAGAGAGCATAATGAAAAATGGTGCAAATCCTTAGGGGGATTTTATTGAACTTCTTGAGTCTTGTTGAGTTTTGGAGATTCTTGAAGTTTTGAAGTTTTGTAGTTCTGAGTGTACAATTCATTTTTTGCAGTGTTTCCATCAATGCCAAAGGGGGAGATTGTTGGCAAGCGACACTATTTTGGTGAAGATTTTTGCATGAGAAATTCCTAGGAGTTGTCATTGATAGAAACTTAGTTCATATATCATATCCGGTATGTGTAGATTTGATTTACCAGAAGTTGCATTGTTCATAAGGCATAAGTTTGGAAGGTGGAATATAGTAACCGACAGTATGATTTAAATGTGTAGAACTTGATTTTGGTTGCATAATTATGGTTGTGGTATTAGAGGCAGATGATTCGAGGTTCGAGGCAGATTATTCTTTAATCCTAATATCTGGTGTTGATTCATGAGCGAGATTGAAGGTCCGGTATCCGATAATTCAGGTAGATCAGGGCTATTTCGGTGTAATGTGTGATCTAGAATCCTTGGGATGAATTCGGTGATTGGTTTCAAGTTCAATGAGACTGGGATGACATATGTAAAGCTTGTTATCATCTTTTTTATGTCTGCATATGGATTTGTGGATGGATTGATCCAACTCGTCGGTTACACGTTTCATGTTGCGTTTTATGCATTTTTTGGAAGCCAACGTAAAAATTGATTTATTTTGGTAGTGCGAATATATAAGATTGGTTTGGTTAAGCATAATGGTAGAGGATATATGTGTGAGAAGTCTGTATGAGAAATGTGGAAAGTTTGGTGAATGTGATTGAAGATTTTGATGCTCCAGTAAATGACAGAGCAAGAAAACAGAGCAGAGAGGCAGAACATTTGTAGAAGTCAAATTGAACCTAATCGGAATTTCTATTTGGCATTAGTAGATGCTATTCTTCAGCTCATTCATTATTATAATCATTTGTAATCCATTGTAGGGAAATAAGTCCTCCGAGTTGTATCCCTTTTATGTATTTGAGCAATGAGCTCTAAGCAGTGAGCCTGAATGCAAGTGCATTCCTATTTTTGTAATATTATCATACTCCTAATCAGAGTATAATAATATTGTGGGTTCAAATCCCACCATGGTTTTTCCCTTTTCGGGTTTCCACGTAAAAATTTTGGTGTTATGGTTTTGTAGTTGATTGGTTTATGTTTTTGCACTTTACTTTCATTCTTATGCATCTGGTGGTTTAAGAATTAGTTCAATAAGTTTGTAAATTGCAGAACATTGACTCACCCCCCGCCCCCCCACCCTCTCAGTGTTCATTGATACCACCAACAAATGCATCATATGTGTATATAAATATGATCAATTTGATTGATAAGATTATAATGAGAACCCTTTGTATATATACACCAAGTTGAGAGATAAGACAACATAAGATTATGAAACCTTTCTTAATATTACGAGTTGATACACAAAGTGGTAATGCTATAATAATGTCTTAAACAAAATTAACCAAAATAGTGTGAAAAGGATCTAAGAGGTAAACTAATTAGGTAATATACCTCATTCACACCAACATATTGCACTTTTTAGATGAATATAGAATGATAATTAAATTATCACTGAATGTGATGTATATTAAACATTCAATTGAATATTGTATAATTTATTATTTGTCAAAGGAAACAATTTGCATGATTTAAACTAAATAAATTGGATGCAAAATTAAAATTTGCATGCCACATCCATGTATGTTGCTATCATAGATATTTTAATTAATCTATATATTTATCTAACATATGTGATAGCTATCTATTCTATATGACAAAGTCAATATAGATTCCTTGAGAAGAATATTTTTTTAATTGAGACCTTTAAAAAAAGAATTCTAATATATCTATGCTAGCTTGTGCAATGTTATTTAGATGAAATCTTTAACATTTATAAGGGTGAAATTCGCATACTCTAGTAATTCTCATTAGTTTTGTGTTCATTTTGAGAGAGTAAATTAACATATTGACAAATGAAACACTATCAAGTAGAGTTACGCTCATGTCACCATTTCATAACTCATTTATTTACACATTCTCATGCCTTTTATCTGTATTTAAACATATTTTCGTACTCCCCCATTTATTGCATCCATTGATTACACAATCTTATACATTATTCATTTACTTTGATATTAGCACCCTTTCATTTTAAATCAATTTCATTAACCATTATCCATTATTGTTACCTGAAACTAGCTAAATTCATATTTAAGCTATTTATTACGATATCTTTATATATCAAGACATTCAATTAGATTATATACCCACAACTATATTACATATTTATTTCTTAATTTAATTAATTAGTCTAAAGAACACTTTAGAAAAAGCTTGTTTTACTTTCCATTTTAGAAATGCAAATGACAAGAGTGGAAAATGAAAAAAAAAATGATTTCATAAAAAGTATTTCAAGACCAAAAGTGATAAATACTAAAGGTTTTAGTATCCCCATATATGATATTCTCAAACGCAGTTAACAACTAGAGAATGCATCAATTTTGGAGTAATATTGTCTTCTAAAGTCTAGACATTTAAGAGTTGGATTAAGACACAATCATTATGTCAAAAAAGTAAAGAATTAAAGAAAAATGAAGTATTGATTTTGTGCTAAAGTTGAATTTTCTAATGTGTAATAGGTTTTATATTATTAATTTTATAATTATTATTTAAATTCCTTGCAGTAGTAGTGTGGCATATATATTAAATTATGGTGCTCATGATTTCATATATTCTTTTGTTTATGAATTTATGTGAAAGTGACATAGGGGAATTTAATACTTATCTTGTCGCTAAAAATAACTAAAGCTACAAAAAAGTTCATTTTCCTAGCAAAGGACCCACATTTATTAAGAGTAGTTATCTATTAATAAATGTATCAATTTAAAATAAAAGTTATTAAATGAAACAAAAATGTATCAATTTAAAATAAATAAACAATATATAATATATATGTCAATTTCAAAGGTTCCATCTAAAGAATCAATCAACATTTTCATGGTTAGCTTTCAAGAATAAAAACCTCCAAGGTAATATTCTTATTGTCTACTATGAATAGACATTATCATTATTTTATAATTTTATGGATAAATGGTCCCTGCTTACGTGGATTCCAATACATTTTGTTTCTTATTGAAAAGAAGTTACTTTTTATTGAAAATAAATTACTTTTTATTGCCAACATAAAGACCCAGTGCTTTGGGAAACATGATCATGGGAGAGTTGGAGTAGAATATGGGGTTAGATTTGAGGTTAAGCTCACACTATTTGATTAGTTATTTTTTGGAATTGGATTCATAGTTTGTTTTTCGTTTCAAGTTTTTTAAGAGAATTTTGATTTTTACAGATATGATTTTTTAGATGATACGAGCTTTTCACGGTTTATAAAAAATTGTAATAAATTATTTAGATTCAATTGTGTTCATTTTTTATCGATGTTTTGGATCACACTCAATGATCCAATCATTAGGAAGAGGAAGAAAATAACTTATTACAATATGATCCTCTAATTTGCTTATAGTACTAGATTAGAGATTTTCTCTAGAAATGTTAGCATTTTCAAATTTGTCTATCTAGAAATAGTATTAATTTGTCTACTAGTGACATATTGGTTGTATTTTTTCTCTAAGTACGAAAGTGTATGTGCTTTATTTTGTGTACTTTAAAATTAAAGCCAATGTTGAAATGATTGTATTGGTTGTATTTGTCTCTAAGTACGAAAGTGTATGTGCTTTATTTTGTGTAATTTAAAATTCAAGCCAATGTTGAAATGACTGTATCTGTTGTATTTGTGTAACCATTGGAGAGCATCCTACGTACAATTGAATTTTGCCCAATGGTAGTGTCCAAAAACCCCTCCTAATTTATGAATGTAGAGGTACTCTCGTAGTAAGAGCCACTTTTCTTTGTCTCTTACATAGTACTAGGGATGGTTTGCATCTTTATGTGGTGTACTTCTAGTCATAAATGGAGTGATATTAAACCATAGTTATGATTTTGTTGTCAAGATGGGAAATTCTTATCCCCTTTTTTGTGTAGGATCCACATTATGGGTGGCACAATCTTGGTCCTTTATCTAATGAAAACTCTTTATGAAAGGTGCACGGAATTATGACCACTTTTGGCACCTTTTAACATAGGTCCTTATACTTAAATTTTGAACTTTAAACATATACTTTTATATTTTAAATATACTAATATTTTAAATTGTGCATCCTAATCAACCATTTTTTTTCTTTTAAACCTTTCAAATGCTATTATTAAAAATTATAATTAATATAATATATTCAAAGCTTTTCTAATATTTTATAAAAATCAACATCTAAAAATAATACAAGCATTGCATGCCATTTAACACCTATAATAAATATTTATAAACTTGATTAAATAGTTTCTCCTTAATGTCTAAAAGGAAAATGATATTTTTGTTTTTACCAAGAAATTAGATTGCTGTTTAAGCTTGAAAACTCTTGAACATTAAACAAATTCTTAAAAAAATGATATTATGTTAAAATAAAAATTAATTATTATAGATAAATTTAAAAAAACTTTACAATAGTAAAGAGTATAATATTTTTTAATTTCACTTGGTGTTCTTGCAAATGTTAAAGTGCCAAGCATAACAAAGTATAAAAAGGTGAAAACAAAAAAGAAGAAGTTGAGTAGCTAAAATAATGATTCATAATCCACCTATAGGGGAAAAGCTCACTTGGAAAGATATTAGTTAAAATACAAGTTCACTTAACTTTGAGTGTACCATTTAAGGTATACACATAAATCAAACAGAGGTGGACAAATTAAATAAACATAAAACATGGAAATGTGTATGTAGAAAGATAACATAGGATGTATATTCTTCTATTAGATCAACATTATTCTGACTATCTCCACACACATTTCATTTGGATTATCATCTAGAGAGTTATCAACTAGGTTTTAACCTAGACCTGTAATTGCTAAATAATATTTCTTTACATTGAGGCAATGCAACATCCAAATAATTGTCTATTGATACTTTTTCACAACACAAATAGTCCTCTACTTTATGTATAAAAACATGATGGTGTTGCAAAGTGCATTAAGGGTCGGTAGATCTATGAAAGATCATTTGACTTCCTAAATAATAGTTAAATCTATGTGGTTGATATACATTGATAAACATGTGAATTCTAATGCATATAATATTGATATGACTTGTGAATGAGATGAAAATGTATGAAAAAATATGATATTCTAATATGAGATGAAAATGTATGAAAAAATATGATATTCCAATATGAGATAGTGATGATAAGATTTCACAATCTAATGACAAACCAATAAACCACAACTATTATTAAATATAATATCCTAAATTCTCAATTTGAAGTCTTTATGTATACGAGTGTATAGATAACAATAAATTTTCTAAAATGGTAAACTTAGAAAACAAAAAAAAATGAAATCTGAATTGTGAGGACAAGTTTCAAGAGATAGAACCATACTCACAATCTAATCAAGGGTTACTAAAAGAATAAATTAATATTTGATTGAGATAAAATTTAGAGTTGGAAAATATCAATTGAATGATTTTTTTTGCGTTAGCATAGTTGTAAAACGGATAATTTTATCATTGGGACACTATATTTATGGAGGATCAAAAGTGGACTTGTAAAAATAAGAGGGAAAAGGTTAAAAAAAAAATTATCCCTATATATTTTACCCCACTCCAGTGTGCATATAAACTATATGAATCATGCATGCCAAATTACGATAAATTGTAAAATATATCAGAAATCTAATCCATAATATATGTTAAGGATGATGCATCATGATTTATTAATATTTAAAGTAAAAATTATTATTTATTCATATTCTAAGTGTGACACCTCCAAAATTGCATATTCAACTCACTCATAAAAATTATAATACCATATTAGCAGCATGAAAATAGAATCATAATTATTTATAATTTTTTAAACATAAAATAAAAATTTTGTTGATACAATAAAGTGTTGTCATAGTTAGAAGTAGTATAGTCCTCACAATCTACATAAATATTAGATCCAATAAAAAGATAATAATGAGACTATTATACATGGGATTGTTATGTAGTTGGAGCTAGACTGGCTCCCACAATGTATTTGTAGACACCTAAAATTGTCATGTCTAATTAAATAAATATTTTATTTATTTAATTACTTTAGCCTAATTATTCTATTAATTAAATAAATTCTTATTTATTTAATTAATTCATCTATCCTCTTCTAGCCTTGTTTCTCATTTAAATAAATACTTTTATTTATTTAAATTATCCTTTTCCTAAATTAAATAAATATTTTATTTATTTAATTGATTCCACTTCCTCTATTAATTAAATAAATCTTTATTTACTTAATTAATTCATTAACCTTTTCTACCCATGACACATGTCATTCATCTCTTAATTCCTACACTACCTACCCTCTCATTATTTTCTTATTTCCTCTACCTACCCTCTAATCATAGCCGACCACTTATCTTTTACACCTCTCAATCTTATCCCTCCATTTCTTATAGTGTCCTCTATATAAGGAGAAGCTTCCTTCATTATCAACCCTAATCAATCTATGCATCTTGATCAATTGACTACACTCTTTCATATGCAATCAAGCCTACTTGTAACCACATTTCCGTTCTTTGTTGACCTCTTGTGCACATATCAAATCTGAGAGCAAATATATCAAGAAAGATCAATGGGGATAGGAAGAATGGAGATCCAAACCCTATTGGACGTGATGGTATAATCTTTGTGATTTCATTTGATTTGCATTGTCTTCAGTAATCTTCATATGTTATGGTGCTTCTTTGTTGTTGTTAGGCTAGGGTTTTGTGGTTGAATCCATTTTGTCTTCCAATATTGTTTTATCCATTTTCACCATATACATTTTGGCACGCCCGGTGGGACACTTGTCCTGTTTGCATTTAACATCTTTTGTTGTAGATTTTGTGTTTTGAAGTTGCAGATTTGACATTTCCGACAAACTTTTGATATTTTTGCGTCTGCGTGCTTTCGGATCGCGTTTTTGGTTTTTTGCTGCATCTGTGACATCTGGAATTGCGTCTGCACCCTCGATAGTATTTTTTTTTTTTTTGCAGATTCCGAGAAACGCGTATGTGTTCCCTAGTCGCATCTGTGAAGTCTTCAGGCATGTCTATGTCCAAGAGCCACGTCTGTGCTCTGGAACCGCGTCTGTGTCAGATCTAAGCACGTCTGTGAAGTTATATAGCGTTTGTGTTTCTGATAACCATGTATGTGTGAGGTTGTTACATTTTGGTTTTCTCTGATTCGGTTTTTCGTCATTCGAATTTTTCAGAACTGGTTTATTTTGAGCTAACATCTTCAGATCTAGCTAACGAAATTGGTGTAGCTTGTCTTGAAAGCAAAATCGTTTTGTTGAAGGCCCCTATTTTCACAAAGTCTTTTGGATCTAAAATTTACCTAACTTGTGTGCTTGCAAGAAGGGGTGATCATTTGAAACAAATCCAAACTACTAACAAATCTTTGTTGTAGGATCTTAGCAAGGGTTTTTTATCTTTCATTGTGTGCCTTGTTTTCATAGATTAGAGAACACTTCAATTGGTGCACTAAAATTGAACAAGTGTCTTTTGTGTCTTGGGCAATAGGCTCTTTTTGTTTAATCTCTAGAGGGCCTATCTCCCCATGTGGTCATTAGGACTACTAGTGAGGAGAGAACGACCCAAATGGTAGCAAGGAAAAGCCATCCTCTTTTGAACCACTATAAAAAATTGTATTCATGATGAAAACTATGGATAACGTGTGCTGATTAGCTCATACCGACACTATGTCTCCCCATAAACCCGTTTGATCAAATTTATTTGATCATTTGTAGGGCGTAACCCCTACCAGCTGGGTGCCTTCTGTATTTACAGAGCTGAAAGTGTCACATCTATGGCCACATGAGCGGATGCCCTTACTAGCACCTTTTTGTTTTAGAAGCCAAAATCCTTCTAGTTGTTGGGGCAGGAGGTTGGACCTTTGGTAGCGGCCCACACACATACGGTTCTTAGTAGAGATACAAAGTTTGCCATGGGGAGTTTCCATGGGGACTGATGCTTGGCTATCCTGAGAAGTGAGTGCCGAGGGTGGAGCCAGTGGGGTCAAGCATCTAAGTATCCACTCTAAATAGCATAGCCTCGAGGGAAACTCCATGTGGGATCAACAACTATTGTCTTGGCCAACCATAAGAATTGTGCTTGACTTATTTTAAACAATCAAACATTCAAGACCAAACATCAAAACATTGTGTCTTTTGTGTCTTCAAGTGTATGCAAAACAATTTTACATCAAACAACACATTTTTTTTGAGTCATTTCGAGTCTAAACACTTGCAAACATTGAGTCTTCATCAACACTGTGTTCTCTTGTCACGAAAAAGAGTCAAACATTCAGATTTGGTCACAACAAACAACTTCACAGATTGAAAAAATTACACAAAGTTTGCAGAAACGCGTCTATGTCATTTAACCGTGTCTATGAAGGGCAAAAACATGTCTATGTCTTTTGAGAAACATTGCACTTACAACATCTTGAAAATGTGTTTGTATCTGACAGAACCACGTATGTGTCATTTAAGCGCATCTATGTTTGACAGAATAGTGTTTGTGTCATTTAAACACGTCTGTGAAGCATACAAGCACGTCTGTGTTCAGGATTGAAAACTTTCATAATTTAGCAAACAAGAACAGTCAATTTCAGACTTATTGAGCTTCCTAGGTTATCTCTCTGGGTTTTTCATCTAGCAATCAACCTGTCTTTGGGTCTCACAAAGTCCATCATTGCTTTACACCTTACATTACATTACATTTATCTAAACTTGAGTCAAAAGGTCACTTGCTTGTCCTCATCATACTTTGTCAACACATTACATACAACAACATTTTGCTAAGTGGTCCCTCATCAAGGTTTATCACCTTTGGGTCTCATTCGGTCTTACTTAGAGTCAAGGTCAACTTACCTCATCAAGAGAAACTATCATCTCTTTGGAAGCCACACCTACTCTACTACATACATACTTGGTCTTACACTTTGGACATTGCAAGTACACCTCAGATTCATTTACATTCCATCCAACTCTTGGTCTTCCATACTCTTTCCATATTCATCTAGTCTCACACATCTTGGTCAAATACCTAGTTCATGGTTGAAACCCATTCCCAAAAATCTAGGAGAGAAACCAAAGAGGCTCAAGAGTCCGCAAACATGAGTTCTTATGAATATGACAATGATATCTTTTTCAATTCTGATCATAACACATTGCCTGACATGGATGTTTATAGAAACATTCCAAATGTTGAGAACATGGATACTATAAACAACAATGATACACATAATGACAATATGGACAACTTTTCTATACATTTAGCAGAAGTGGAAGACACCATTATGGATCCCCGTTTCAATAGATTGGTTGAGGAAATAATGAAGAGAGATAGACAATATTTCTTACAAGTGATGGCACATAGTGGAGCCAAGATCCCTCATGATTTTGACATGTCTCAAATAATGGAAAATCGACCTTTGCAACAATCTCACTCCAACATGGATCAAAGGAGGCCTAATAGTGGAGGCAATAGAGGACCACATATGGTGCCTGAATCACCATCATCTTTGTTTCAAAAACCTAAGGTCCCATACATACATGGTCAAGCATATGATACTCACCTTCGCAGACCATTATGGAAATCTTATGCAGAAAAATATGCTCAATCACATACCAATGCTAAGGATCAACCACCAACGCAATTGGATATTCAAAGGCATGCTCAAAATTTGGACACAAGGAAACCCTGCGTCAAATTTGGGGGCAACACACTAGAACAAACTCATGACATGCCTATAGAGTATGGTATACATGGACAAAGAATATATTCCATTCCTCATCATGACTCTATACTAGGTGGTCCTTATACGCATACGCAACATCATTATAGACCTCCTCCAAATGAACATGTGTATGATCAATACAATCCATATATGCAATATGCTCCTCCACCCGGTGGTTCAGGCATGGGTATTGTCCAAGAAGTCGATCTCCACCTAAGAACAATTTGGAGCAGCAAATTAAGGACTTACAAAAGAAAATGGAGGACATAAATACACCAAAGCCAACTTACACAATGAGAGACATATGTCCCTATCCATTTGACAAAAGCATTCCAATGCCTCCATTTCCTACACACTTTGTGACACTTAAGTTTGATAAGTACAAAGGAAAAGGGGATCCTAAGGCACACATAAGATAGTTTTTCATAGCTTGCATTGAGGTAGAAGTAGAAGAGACATATTTGATGAGATTATTCCCACAGAGCTTAGGTGATCAAGCTATGGAATGGTTCTCCCAACTTCCACCTAGTATTAAGTCATGGGGTGACTTAGCTGAGGCATTTATACAACATTTCTCATATAACATAGAGATAGATATATCAGTCACTACTTTGTGCAACACCAAGCAAAAGGATGGAGAATCTTTTTCATCATTTTTACAAAGATGGAGGAATTTAGCCAACTGATGCTCTTGTGAAATTCCACAAAAACAAATGGTAGAAATGTTCACTCAGAATGTTAACAAAGACATTGGTTATGACTTGAGAAAAGCTTGTTTGTCCACCTTCAAGGACATCATTGAAAAAGGCTTAGCAACAGAGAAATTCCTAATTGAACAAGGATTCATTAAGATATTCAAAAAACAAAGAGGACTATAAAGGAAAAGACAAGCCAAGATTTTGGAATAAAAACAAGAACACAGTCAATGATGGTGTTGTGGATGCCAATATAGTGTGACCTAAAATCGTTTTTTCTAGATCAAGCTCTACAAACAATCAAGTGAATACTCAAACAACTTACAAATCACGAAGGAAGTACACCCCATTGGGAGAACCACTTGAGTCAGTTTTCAAAAAGCTAGTGGCAAACAAAATAATAACAATTCCAGATTTGCCTCCATATGAGCCAAAGGTTAAACCAAATTGGTGGAATGATGATGAGTATTGTGAATTTCATAAGAGAAAAGGAAATAAGACAAGAAATTTCCATCAACTAAAGAACATCATACAAGATCTTATTCATAGAGGTGACATTGAGATTGAGGGACACTCATCCAATCAAAAACATGAAATGTTTAAGGAACCATTCCCAAAGCATGACAAGGGAAAAGCTACAACCACAGATGACCAAACCAACTATACCAGAGCATCTTATAACTATGATTCAACTATCAATCACATTTCGATGGACAATTATGTCTCTACCATTATCATCAAGGACAAAACGCCTGAGAATTCTACCCAAAGACCCAAGATCGTCCTGAAACGAATTGGATCTTCTTTCGAACCTACCTCTGAATGTAATGTTACAACTCATCGAGGTAAATTCACTTTGCAAGGTGCTCTAGCTAAAAACACAGCTTCCTCATCAACCAAAACTGAGTATGACCTTGTAGAACAGTTAGGGAAGACACCCGCACTTATCCCAATCCTTGAGATGTTACACATATCCCCCGCACATAAAGCTATTCTTGAAAAAATTTTGAGAGACACTGCTGTCCCAATTGATCTACATGTGGACTAGTTTCAAGTCATGGTGGGATACCTTTCCATTCCACACTCCCTTACATTCACAGAAGTCAATGACGCCTCCGTAAGTCAGCCATATAATGCACCATTACACATTGAAGCCTTCATACACAAACATCGAATAAAATGAGTCCTGATAGATGGAGGAGTAGGTCTAAACATTTGCACATTGAGCACTATTAAACAATTGAGATATTCTGATAAAGTTGTGAATTCTACAAACAAAATTACCATCAAGGCATATGATGATGAAGAGCATTCATCCAAAGGCACAGTCACCTTGCCTCTCAGAGTTGGGCCAGTTACAAAGGATGTGGTTTGTCAAGTCCTAGACCTGGATCTCACATACAATATATTACTAGGACATCCTTGGATTCATGAAATGAGGGTAGTCCCATCTACATATCACCAATGCATTAAGTTTCCTCACAATGGAGTTGAAATAACAGTTAATGGTGATCCTAATCCATACATATACTGCAATAACTTGAGACCAAAAACTGAGATGATCATTCCAAGTAATAGGGAAGTTGTCCCTTCTTCTGCATACATTGATCCTGAATCATTAAAACCTTCGAAATCAAAACAAGGTGAGCTTAAAGGGAAATTTCAGGACAAGGGCATGGGTGAATACACTTTGAATCAAACCATGTGCTTACAACAAGTTATGAGTTCACCAACAGAATATGGAAGACCACATCCGAATAAGCAGGTATCTATCATTATACTCAAATGGGACCCTACTATCTTTCAAAGATGGGGTGAACTGGAAGAAGAAGACTTATACAACATGCTTTACAAAGACCTTGAAAATGATACATAAGATCACATCAGCATACCATGTGAAAAGTATAGCAAGGATTCAAGATCCTACAAAAATTTGGGTATGATGGCAAAAGTCCTCTTGGCTTAAGGAAGGAAGGCATCATTGAACCTTTACAACCTGAATTGACATTCAAAAAGGAACTTTCGAAAGGACTTGGTTTCATGACTTCCAAGGTAAACACTCAAAAAATAGGAGAAACATTACAAATCAAAGCTACCAAAAGTCAACAAGAGAATCGTTATTCCACAGACTCCAATGAATGGGAATGGGATTCAGACAAATCCTCCAGTGACTATGAACTTACCGAGACATTCAGAGAACTAGGTGAACCCACAAAAGAAGAGGAATTTTATAGAAAATTCAAAGTTGGTCAAGAAACAACCCTTGAGGACCCCATATAGTTCTTGCCTCTAGGTTCTAGGTTGAAATCACATAGAATGAGAACACATGTCCCAGAATGCGCTACTAGTGATGATAATTTGGATTCATTCACGATCAAGATAGATGAGGAGAATGCCAATGATGACCTCAATGACTACCTCGACATACCTGAATATAACTGCATTTTCACTCTTAGCCTCACTAACTTCAAAAACATCAAAGGCCTTCCCCTTGTTCACCACCAACTCATTGACTGGGACCATGAAGGACCTGCATAGTTCGATACATTCCAAAATGATGAAGCCTTTATTGACTATCTAGGCATACAAGATGATCTTCCCCTTGGAGACCATAAGGCCGAATACACTATAGAACTCAACAGTGTGACATATTTTGGTGAAGGTGTCGGGCCTTCCAGTCACAAAAACATAAAAATAAAAACAAATCAGGGGTCTTATGGTGAAAACCACGTTGTGGCATTATCTGACCCCAAAAAAGTAAAAAGAAAGGACGTATCTGAGGGTGAAAACCTCTCTGAGGCACTCGAGGATGGAAGGCTCGACATTCTCCTAGCATCCTATGAAGAAAAATCATCTATGTTGGTAGAGGAAACCATCAAAACAAACATTGGTACAGATGAAAGTCCACATAACATATTCCTGGCACAATCTCTGACGGAGATAGAAAGATCAAAGTTCATAAGTTTCTTCACAGAGCGACAAATCAATTTTGCATGGTCATACGCTAATATGCCTGGATTGGATCTGGATTTGGTAATGCATCATTTGACAGTTAGACCGGGGCCAAAACCAGTGAAACAAAAACTAAGAAAGATGCATCCACAAGTAGCATTATTAGTCAAAGCAGAGCTTGAAAAATTATTGGATGTCAGATTCATACACCCAATTGATTATCCTGAATGGATCTCCAACTTAGTGCCTGTTAGTAAACTAGATCGTAGCATTAGGATATGTACAGACTTCAGAGACATCAACAAAGCATGTCCTAAAGATGACTTCCCATTACCAAACATAGATTTGATTGTAGATCTCACAACAGGTCATGAAATGTTATCTTTGATGGATGGATTCTTTGGTTATAATCAAATAAAAATCGCACTCGAGGATCAGCACAAAACAACATTCACTTGTCCTTGGGGAACTTTCTGTTGGAATGTCATGCCCTTTGGGCTAAAAAATGCAGGTGCTACATATCAAAGAGCCATGACTACTATCTTTCATGATCTCATGCACGTCACTGTGGAAGATTATGTTGATGACCTCTTGAGAAAATCAGTAGACAGAGATACACATTTGGACATACTTTTAGTCGTCTTTGATCAGTTGGAAAAATACAAAGTAAGATTAAACCCCAAGAAATGTGTCTTTGGAGTAACCTCTGGGAAGCTCCTGGGATTCATTGTATCAAAAAGAGGAATTGAAGCTGATCCAACAAAAGTCAAGGCCATCCTAGAGATGCAACCACCATGAAATATCAGTCAACTTTTATCTTTGCAAGGGAGACTCCAGTCCATACGAAGATTCATAGCACAACTTGCAGATAAGTGTAATGCTTTTCAGCACTTGCTACATAAAAACATCAAATTCAAATGGGATGATAATTGTCAATAGGATTTCCAGATACTCAAAGATTATCTTCTGAATCTACCAGTTTTGATGCCACCAGTTCTAGATCAACCTCTATCATTATACATATCAGCTACTTCGATAGCACTGGGGGCACTCTTAGCACAACAGGTTGCTGAGGGCAAAGAAAAGGCAGTCTACTACATCAGTCACACATTGGTAGGATATGAGCTAAATTACACACCAATTGAGCATGCATGTCTCGTTGTGGTCTTTTCTTCGCAGAAATTACGACATTACATGCTAACTCATAAAAATAAGTTGGTTGCAAGGATCGATCCATTGAAATACCTTCTGAATAAAGCAACACTTACTGGGTGACTAGCCAAATGGGTGATGCTCTTGAGTGAATTCAACATCGAGTATGTGGACAGAAAATAAATAAAAGGACAAGCTATTGTAGATCAGTTAGCAGATGCTCCCATGTTAGATGATGTTCCTCTAATTTCAGAATTTCCAGATGAATGCATTTTAATAGTGTCACATGCAAAGCCTTGGCAACTATACTTTGATGGCTCATACACACAGCATGGGGCAGGAGCTCGCATCCTCTTCATAACTCCTCAAGGGGATTCTATACCAAAATCATATCGATTATCATTTCCCTACACTAATAACATAGCAGAATATGAGGCATTAACAACGGGATTATGGATTGCAGTTCAGTGGAAGATCTAGGAACTTCATGTTTTTGGGGACTCTTAACTTGTAATTCGTCAAGAAACTAATGACTACCAAACAAAGGACAAGAAATTAATGCCCTATAAAAGAATGGTGGATGAATTGAAACAACATTTCATGAAGATAGACTTTGAGCAGATACCAAGAGAGCAGAATCAAGCCACGGATGCCATGGCTACAATTGCTTCACTAATTGATCTTCCATCGAATGAGACCCGCTATGAGTTCTTGGTGGATAACCTTTTGGTTCCCTCATATGAAATCACTCCTACCAAGATGATATGTATTGTCAGTTCTGAGTCCCAGTTATATGGTGCCATTTTCACATACCTTCGTGACAATATCCTACCTCTTGACCTATCCAATAACCAACGTCGCACTTTCATTCGCCAATCTTCTCGATATGTCATTTTAGTCGATAGCCTATACCGTCGAGGTCTAGATGGAACTCTTCTTAGATGTTTAGAAGGGGATGAAGCTCGGATTGCGTTACGTGAAGTTCATGAAGGGATATGTGGTCCACATTCTAGTGGTCCTACCTTAGCCAAGAAACTCATTCGGACTAGGTATTACTGGCCCAATATGGAAAAAGACTCATATCAGTTTGTTAAGAAATGTAAGCAGTGTCAAATTCATGGAGACCTCATTCATGTGCCAGCATAAGAACTTCAACCAATGGCGACTCCTTGGCCCTTTTGTCAGTGGGGACTCGATCTCATAGGCAAGATTCACCCTCCTTCCAATGGTCATAAATTCATTATCACTGCCACAGAGTATTTCACAAAATGGATCGAAGTTGTGCCTCTCACACAAGTAACTAGAAAAAAAATTGCTACATTCATTCTCAACTATATCATTTGTAGATACGGTTTTCCTATTTCCATCATCATCGATAACGGGCGTCCCTTCAAAAATCAGGATGTTCGTGAACTCTATGACCACTTCCATATTATCCATCATTTTTCCACACCTTATTATCCCCAAGGTAATGGTCAAGCTGAGGCATCTAATAAAACAATCCTTAAAATCCTAAAAAAGACAGTCGACGACGCTGGCTGCAATTGGCATATCCAACTTAATCCTGCAATTTAGGCTTACCGCACAAGCGTCCAAATGCCTACAGGAGATACACCCTATTCACTTGTCTACGACACTGAAGCTATCCTGCCTATTGAGGTTGAGTTACCCTCTTTACAAGTCTCTTTGCAAAACATTATCAGTGATGAAGACTACAAGGTCTCGCTTACAAGAACTTGAACTATTGGATGAATGAAGACAAACTGCTTTTAACCATCTCAAGGCTTATCAACAACGAATGAGTCGCAACTACAATTATAAAGTCAAGCCTCACACATTTGAGGTAGGCAACTTAGTTCTTAGAGAAAATCCTAAAAATCAGCAAGACAGAGAGAGGAAGGGAAAGTTTGAACCAAACTGGCTTGGTCCTTACATCATCACAGCAGCATATGGATCTGGTGCATATTAGCTCTCAACCACAGAGGGTGAACCTTTGGATGACCCTATCAATAGCATGCACCTTCACAGGTTTTACACATAACTCTTCAGAGTATCCCAATTCAAAAATCAAAAAAAAAAAACATCATAAAACATAAAAATCGTTACTTGGTGAAAACCTGGCAAACAGGCGCCTTGTGACAACAAAAAAATTAAAAAATAAAAAAAGTAAAGAAAAAAACATTTCGTCCAATGGTGAAAACTAGGTCACTAGCACCATGCGTAGAGACATTGCTACTCCCTCCTTCAGGATTCCATCTCATCCTTTCACTTTGCACACACTCACAACCTCTTCATTCATAATAAACTTTACACATTCCCATCATGGCTTGTTATTGATCTACCTAAGATTGGTTAGCCATTCATAATAAAACTTCCTTTCCATCCCTTTCCATCCATAATAAATCAGCTCCTATCTATGGATAAGGAAAATCCTATGTCTAGTGATGGGTGTGGAACTGCGAGCATCACATGTTTCGAGGAGTACAATTTCTTCTACTTTCCTTCAATCTATCCGTGCACAATTTGCAATAAATCAGCATTTGCATCACAAATCCGCAATAAAGTTTCATCTTCTCCGCAATAAAGTATCAATTTCATGGATTTAGTTAGTTTCAGATGAGACATAGCAGCAACAATGGGCTTCAACAAATCAAATCTTTCAAAAGACTCAGACAACATATGGTTCAATGCTATCTATCCTTTTTGTGAAAGTAAACATTGTGACCACAATCAAATAAGACTTATACAAGTGACAAGAGACACTAAACTTGAGGACTACAGTGAATGTTGGTGTTGAGTCTTGGTTTTCTTTTGATTTTTATCTTTTGGTGACATGTCTTTTAGCTTTTCCAGGATGTCTTTGACTAGAGAGTCTATCTCCAGGATGTCTTTGACTAGAAAGGTGAGGATGGGGTGTCGTCACCTATTTTTATTTTGCTGTTTGTGGATTGTCTCATAATAATATTATGACTTGTCCAAGGATATGAGGACACTATGAGTCTAGTACGAACTGGGGCATTCTTTGTTTACAACTGTCTTATCTCCATGCAAACAGGTACAATGACTTTCTGGGTCGAACATATGCCTCGATTGTCATAACCTATTTTGCCATAATAAAGCTCAATGAAGATAATGCACAAGAAGCTCTTTCACTTTCATATCTTCTATCTTCCATCCCCCTTTCTTGATTGACCTCCATCATCCTTCTTGAGTCTATGTAGCCTGCTATCACATGACTGAGTATAATGACACGCCAAAAATATCTGCATTTCATGTAGTTGCACCTTTTTTACCTACGAGGTTACCATTCAATTGGAACCTAAAATGCAATAACTACCCTAATCAAATCAAGTATGAGGAATTAATCTTGACATGGCACAATGTTTGTAGCAATATAGTGGGGCTAGAGTTGGATAACCCTGAAGATAAGAACTAAAATGATGTATGGAAATTCCCTTGATTAGAAAACCCTAGTAATACTATAGGTGAGTTAAATAAGGAGAAAGGAGGCATGAACTTCTAGGGTTAAAACATGTAATTACAATAAACCCTAAGTTCATCTGTGGTTATATAATTGGGGAAACAAGCAAGTAAAGCCTCAAACTAATTCCTTTATGGAAAGATAACCTTGGGGAAAGTAAATAATGGAAGAGAGAGTAGAGTTGATTTGGAAATCGAACAAAAATCTCCATTGAAGTACAAGGAGTATAAAGGTATGAGGATCTTATAATCTAGAAATGTGTAACTAGATGTCGTTCAGAAACTAACAAGGAAAGTGCAACCCAATCATGGTTAGTCGCTAGGTACAAGACAGTATGTAACGCAATTTAACTACTAGGCACAATTGAAGAATCCTTACAAATTTTGGCACTCAAGTGTGAAAGTATGCGAAAACATTAAGTATGGATGAAGCAACATGCGGATGGAAAAGGCTTAGAAAATGATAGTATAACAATAATATACCAAAGATTTAATAAGAATTAGTTGGCAGTATAAAATATTTTAAAAGAACATTGATAAGGAGCCGAATTAAGTGGTTAGCTAAGGGAGAACTTGGAAATTATGGGGGTCTTGAGACATTGGTAATTATAGGACACGGGACATCCTTATGTTATAGCGTAATTGGGTAACTAGATATTAGGATGGTAAGATGGTTTATTTAGATTGGAGAGATTGAAGGTTGTGATATGCTGAAATTTGGCCAGTAAGTAAATATAAATAAGTAATATGGAACGAGGTAACTTCCCTCTTACTAATTTTTAATTAAAGGAGGGGTCTTGGTCATTGTCTCGAGTGCACACCCCCTTGATTTCATAGTTGCATAAGTAAAGTAGGAGAGGATAAGTCCACTCTCCCAGTTGTTGAAATATGTCATGAAATGTGTGGGTAGAAATTGTAGTCAACCGTCATCGACCCTACTTGACAATAAATTCCACCCCAAATGGCTCTTAACCTTAAGTGTTAGTACTTTGGCAAAAGCTCCTACCTAATGAAGGCAAGTGAATGTTAAAGGTGAAAATACAAGGAGCTAACATAAGGCGCTAAGAAAACAAATGATGTCCCTAGTAAAATTATATGGTTACATTATACAACCCTAAGTCGTTCTAAGTAAACAAGTGTCAAAATTGTACCGAACTATCAACCAAGTGCATAAGACATGAAAGTGTCGATACTTGAACTACTTCGTAACATTGAATCAAGGTTTAGCATATTAAGATAAGTAATAGAAGTCAAAGAAGAATGGACAGAGAATGGTAGAGTTAGTGCAATCACCTGTTAGATATAATTAAGGATGTTAATAACTCTAAATAGATAATGAATTATATCGGAAAGTGTTGCTGGTAATAGTAAGCACATGAAGGTTAAAATGGAACATGATCTATAAAAAAAAATGAATGCGATCTCATGTATAAGAATGTATTTCATAAATCAATAAAGGATTTTAAAGAATCTAAAATCTCAAGAGTCTAATAATCACTTCCTAACACACTCAGGACGCGTGATCTTGGGTGATGTGCTGCGGTTACTCCCTATAGCATGGCTAGAATGGTCATCTTGTTTCGAGTTTGATTCAACATTAATTTTGATTTTATTTGAAGAGTATATTGTGACACTGGGGCTAGGACTTTCTTTTTATTTATTTTGTTTATGAAGAGAAGACCACTAAATTTATGTTTCTTTTTATATGAACTATGGCACTTGCCATGTTTCTAGTTTTAATATTTTTCAATTGCTGGCATTTTTCTTCTTTTTATTGGACTTGGCAGAAGTAACTTGTATTTTTCAAAAGTGTCAAGTGGTCATTTTGATGGTTGATATAACTAGCCCTAGTGATGTGATTTGTGTAATATCTATCATGTTCATAGAGCCACTGATAGCATGTCAAGGGACAATACCGCAAGGAGTGAAAATTAGGCACAAGAATTAACAAAGAATTGGTTTTATCAAATTAAGATAAAGGAAGGAATATCCTCCTAAGTGAAATTAATTGCGAGTGATCTGGAAGAGAAAGAATTATAACAATAGTGTGACCTAGACCTAATGAATTGCGAAAGTAATGATTGTCGACTGATAAATTTGGTATGTGTATGGAGATGATTGCGTGGATGATATCTGAAATAAGTATTAATAATTTCCATCACTCCTTTGGAATGGGATTGTAGGGTACCTCAATGTTTGGAAATGGCGAATAATGTTCCCTATAAAACTTAAACCTTGGAGCCTAGAAATATAAAAACATTTTAATCCCTAGTGGTAGAAAACTACCCTATATAAGGGCGGAATTGAAGAACCTAAATTTGATTTTGCCTTGCCACCTAAGAAAGTTGGAAGAAATTATGCACCTAGGACGATTTAGCAAATAGTGTATTAACACCCTAATGAGGTGCCTCGAATGTAGAATAAGTAGACTCGTTGTGGTTAAGTGTGATGTCAAATTTTTTAAGTAACATGCATGGACGAAAATACAGTAGGATAAACATGCTTTTAAACAAATCCTAAACAAAGTAGAACTCCTAGAAAATTCAATATGTGTAACCTTGGTTGTGGGAGTTGATGTGTTTTATTGATATGATTTGGATAGTGAAATAATGTAAGTTGTTGAAAGATAGAACTTTGCAAACACCTACCTAAGATCAAAGGGAAATGTAATAAAAATACTAAGAACTTAACCTTGTGAAGATAGTAAGTTAATTACAATAATAAGTTGATTTTGGTATTTCATCCTTCTAGTAGGCAAGGTAATAGTTTGAGTAACTTATGGAAATGGAGGGAAAGATTATGTCCCTACTTCGAAATTCTACTCATGTGACTTCTAGGAGTAAGTCGAACTCTAGGGGAGGAGGATGTAAGGCCTTCCCCAAACCAAGCTTTGATTTACTTAGTTGACCATGTTTGACCTATTAATAAATGCTTTATAATTCAATAGAATGGACTGTGTTAGACAGATAGATTGGTGAGAAAGGTAATTGAACCAAGTTATAGAGTTATTGCACCTTGTGGTGTACATTTTGATATGTTATGAATTTGAAATCCTAAAAGATCCATTGATTGGATAATCGTGATTTAATGTATGTCAGTTGTGTCTGGATGTAGAACGTATATGATTTCATGATTTGATAACATTGATGAATGTTGATGCTTCATTTATATGCTTTATGATAAAGAACTCTATATGATTCTAGAATAGGATAAATTGGAGAGGATGTATGTCATTATTGGATTTGCAAGACTTTATTATAAGGATAGAATTAAGATGTATGTTTTATGTGTGGACCAAAATTAGGAGAATTATGATAATTGCTTATGTGGATTTAATTGGATATGAGAGATATTGAATTGTTTAAATGTAAATTGTATGCGAAGTGTTTGATGTGTATTTTGAATTCATGTGTTTAATATTATATAGGGTTATTGGAAATTACTAATGTGTCTTGGAGTGGCGCAGGAAAACATATTCATGTGACCATGGAAATATTACGGAGAACCAAACCTAGACCTATGTATGTTCGTAAAACCAGGGTTTGTCTATTTGGAGAGACAACACCCCATTTGTGTTGTATTTTATTCATAACCGTTAATGATGCATGTGTGTTAAGTGTCGTTTAATTGATTTATGTAAAATCCACAAGAGACACAATTTCATGTATAAATTTGTAAAAGTATTTTCTTTGTGTCACTTGACACATGTGGATTTATGTTTGAATTTTTAAAATTATCTCTTGGTGGGAATTGTTTAACTATAGCTTTTCAATTAATGTGATGTGATTTCCATAAATGCCTTGGGTAAAGAATCTTTGGGATGGTCAACTTAAGTTTGACCCGAAAATTAACTTCAGAGGGGTTTAAAAGGGGTTAAATGGACACCTAGGGGTAGTTTAATAGGGTTTCCTAAAGCCCATAAGGTATACCTAAGGGTTAGGGGTAATTTTAGGCAAGTTTCTACTCCCATGTGACCTTTTAGACACCCTAAAAAGTAGGTTTTCTAAGTTGTGCGAAAATTGAAATTAGAAGGCTTGAGCTAAGTGGTTAACCTTCCTTTTTGAATAAAAGTTCCCTTTTCCCATTTTACCTTACTTTCCTTTTCAGTTTTAGAAACTTGAGAGAACTCACGCTATTGTCTTCTTAAGCAAGAAAGAGAGATTTTGGGGGGTAATCACCCACTCTCCATTTTTGGAGACAAAAGAATTTTGTAAAGAAAAAGATAGAATTTGGTTTGAGAATTTTAGCTAAGGGTAGAAAGAGAAGAACCGTAGAATTGGGCTGCTCATCCTCAACAAAACTAGTATACCTTTGGGCAGTTTAAGGTTGGTGGTATTCTTCTTATAATGATTTTCTTACTGCATTTGTTTTGAAAGTAATTTTTGTGTAAAAGACTAGTTCCGTTCATGTTCTCTTGGAAACTTATTTGATATTTTGTGTTTGTACATTGTATATGTTTTGGGAGTAATCAAGACCTCCTACTCTTGGGAGAGAGGAGGATCTTGTGGGTGGTAGAAGTGACAGCCCTCGAGTGAGAGAGATCACAAGGGAATTTATGTGACCCTTGCTGCATGGCTTGTTTATGCATTTGGGGGTCATAAGGAGGGAGATAAGGCATGAATGCCTTGGGGGGCATAAGGAATAAGGGGTTGATTTTGTTGTACTTGATGTATTTGGTTTGCCATGAGGTAGCTATATATGTTGGTTTGTGCCATGAGGTGGCTATTTGTTTTACCATACTTGCAGTCTCCTCAGGGTACTTGGTCCACTACCACCCTTGAAAAGACATCACCAATTTGTGGTGCAGTGTAGCCCGGGTTGGGAGTGTGTTTTGAGTTTGTGTGTATTTTGTCCTCTGTGTTTGCATGTTTGTTACTTGTCTAGGGCTTGGTTCTCTAAGCTCAGGGGTGGCTACCAATTAGCCTAGGCTGGGAGGTGAGCACTCCATGGTCATATCCTTTGTTTTATAATTGCAGGTTGTCAGAAGAAAATAGCAGGACAAGTAGATGTGGCTGGAATTAGTTGTTGCAGAAAAGTGTTTGGATATGTATTATCATTTTCCTCATGTATTAGAAGTGGGAGACCTATTTGTAAAGTGACAGAGTATCTTGAAGATAGGATTTAAATATTTGTAATAGTCATATAAGTTATATTGCAGAAAAGATAAGAATTATTTTTGGTTTGATTTCTAAGTTTTGAAATAAAAAAGAATTGCGTGTATAAGATAATTTGAAAAGAAAAGAATAGTTGTTATTTCCCTTACGCATTTAAAATGATTTAATTGAAAAGAAATGGGTTAGATATGTTTGCATGTGATAGGCTGGAAATAATACATTTTAGAGCTATGTATGGAATTGCAACACTTAAAATAAAATAAAATAAAAAAACTGATAATCTAATTATCTGCAGAAAATAAAATCAGAGATTTTATAGCCATCTCTAAGGTTCGAAATTAATAAATTTTAGTTTATCTAGTTGCTGTTAATTTTCAGTAAAATCTGTCATTTGGATAGTTGTTGTAGAATTATCAAACTCTGTTATTTATTTATTGCAGTAATATCTCCTATAGTTAATCAGATTTAATGGAAATGAATAAACTCTAACGATGCTGTTCTAAATACATTTAATGTTGTTAATTTCTTATTTTTTTTATAGAAAGAAAATCTTTAGTTAGTTAGCCTATTTATTTCCTATAGAAACTCAGAAATTAATGAGAATTCTAAAACATAAGCATATATATATATATATATAAATTTTAGTTTAAATATATATCAACACTTTTAGCTTATTGGTGTATATATAAATAAATATATAAATACATATATATATATATATGTATGTATTTATATATTTATATATATATACATAAATATATAAATACATACATATATATATATATATATATAAAATGTATTATTTTAATTTTAAATAAAAAAATAAAAAAATAATATATAAAATACCAAAAAGGGGCAAAGGGTTTGTGACGCGGCCTGGGATCGTCGCCACTGTGGTTTCCATAGTGGGCGACGCCCAGGGACATCACCACTGTGGTTTCCACAGTGAGCGGTGCCCAGGGACGTCGCCACTGTGGTCTCCACAGTGAGCAGCGCCCGGGGGCATCGCCACTGTGGTTTCCACAATGAACGGCGCTCGGGGTCGCTGCCAAAGTGGTACCCCCTGAGACGCCCACTGCCGACCCGTTAACCCCCGGTCTCTTCCACCCCACTTAGTTGCTCGATTGCCGCCATTTTTAGTCGTCTGGTCCTGCATCAAATAGAGATTTTGAAACCCTAAACCAGTTTGGGTTAGGGTATTCGAAAGGATATAATAACAATAAAGAATGAAAGAAATAAATAATGGGGCCATTTATAATGATTTTAAAAGAAAAGATTAGGGTTTCTATATTTTTTTAAATATACAGGTTAAGTTATATGGAATTGTTTAATATAGAAAAATATGTTTTTTTAATATATGTGAATATATATGTGTGTTATGGATAAAAGAAATTAAAAAAAATATGTGGTTATTAAAATGAATGTATAAATTGGCCATAATATGATGGTCTATTTAAAACGTTCATACTTTTATAAGTTATTAAATAAACCAGTAAATATAATGAAAAAAGGGCAAAATGTAGATTAAATCTTTTAATAATCTAAATATGCCTTTAATGTTTAGGTGGGCATATATAAAAAAAAAGGGGAATGTTTAAAATTTGAATTACTTAGGAAGTTAAATCTTCTAAGGAGTTTTATGTCAAATTTGGTAAGTTGGTTATAGCTGAGAGGAAATATTTTCAGACCAACTAAAATATAAGTTTTAGAGATTTAATCTTATAGAACAATGTTCGTTATGGGTTTAATTGACCCTTTTAGTCAAATTAGTATAAACTACATTTTAATTAGGTAAAATAAAATATAGACATCTATAAAACTAAGTGCTTGTACTAATTTAATTAGTTCCTAAAATCAATCGAAGGGCTCTAGTTGGAGATTAATTAAATCTTCGACAATTATTTAGAGAGTGTTGAATTAAATCAATCTTTTGACTAAAATTGATGAGATAATAAAATTAACCCATTTAGCACCCCGCAGTTAAATTAAATTATTAAGAAAGGGTGTATTAACAGGATGATGGGAGCTTGATATTTATTAAATAATTGATGTCGAATCAAGTAAATTTATTAAAGACTATTTAGTAGAAATGGATCTATTTAAGCATTAATAAGACACAACTGAAAAGAAAGGGACTTTCGAGAGAATTTAATAACTCCCTCATGAAACTTATTTGCTCCGCTTGATAATAGAAATTATCATAATTGTTATGTTAGTATTTAATATCAATTAAGATTTCATTTGGAACAACTTGTTAAGTTGTCACAACTATTTAAGTGAATGAATGCATGTAGTTATGTGTTTTAAAAAAAAATTTGTCGGTTGTGTTTTGCCCTAAATTTTGGGCATGACAGCTGTACCTATGGCTACTCATGTGGCTGCCCCTACCCCTGCCCCTGTCCCCATCCCTGTAGCTATCCCTGCACCTATCTGAGACCCTGTGCTACTGGCACCTGTAATGGTAAACCAACTCGGCCTCTCACCACCCGAGCCTATCTCTCCTCTCCACCCTTTCTCCATGGAGCCACCCTCCTCTCTCCTACTACACCCCACCTCCTCTGTCGGCCTCTACCCCCACCATCTCCATCATCATCCTCATCCCCTCCGCCATCTCCATCTATCAGCTCTCCTGGATCTGTCAGGCATGGAAATGGATGCTCTGTCCAATATGCAATATACTTTGCATCGATCCTTGCATCCTCAATCTCAGGACACATATCCCATGGCATGGGCACCATCTCTACCAGCTGCATCATGACTTGATCATATGATAATAGTGGCCCAAAGTGTGCTTGGTCTCGCACTGTCCACGCATACATACCAGAACCCCATGGCATCTGTTGGATCCTGCCAAACTGCTTGCATACCCTGTCTACCAACTACCTCTCTAGTACATAGGGCATCTGCCCAATCAGATATCTACTCTTGAAAGTGTATGGAAGATCCACTGCATCATCCTCCCACTATTCACACTCTTGGTATGACCTCCATATCACAATATCAATCTCATCAATCACTCGGCACTAGTACTCAACCTGTCAATCTGTGGCTATAATGTAATCACATCATACAAGTGCACAAGGCTATGTCCATGACCCTTGCCTCTAAAGTGTATCGGTCATGTCACTAGTAGATGCTCATATGCCCACACCTATAGCAATGTAACTCCACAGCCCAATCCTACGGATCCATGGTATACAAACTAATGGAGCTCATAGTACAAATGTGCCAGCACACACAGTCCCCAAGCATATCTAGTGTGCTGTGTAACCAGTGTCTCCAAGGTGCTCCCCCAGCCCATAGCCAACCCTCGTGTCGCCCTATCTGGACACAGGAACCCATTGATCACTCCTCCTAGCATTGTTGGTAGTGCCAGTCCCGTCGTTGTCATAGTGTCCCAGGCGACATGTCCAGCCCTCATCTCTAGTCTCGGATCCCGGAGCACTCGTCTCAGTGCCTCCCTATCTCCATCTCGATCATAGGGTATCAACTCCCCATCAATCAGTGTCCTCAGTACCTATAAACATCCTCTAAGGTGACTGTCATCTCACCCATCGGCAAATGGAATGTGCATGTCTCAGAGTGCCATCTCTCAGCTAAAGCAATTAGCAAACCCATGTTCGCCTGAAACTCAGGCACATACAGAATATATCTCAAACCCATAATCTCAATCACAGCTCTGTCCTCAAATGTTAGCTCTGGTCGTAACCTCTGAGTCAATGGGAATCTCTCCCGTGACTCCAACATAGGTAGGTACTCCTACAGTCAAGCAAACCAACTGTGTCAGTCAAAGTGGCATTCGCTATTCATCACAAAATGTTGCTTTTTATCTTAAGTGCTTATGATACTATATCCTAGTGACACTCATTGTTCATCACAAAGTGTTGCTTCTATCCTAGTGACACTCACTGTTCATCACAAAGTGTTGCTTCTATCCTCGTGGTACTCCTTGTTCATCACAAAGTACTACATGTTTTGCACTCCCTATTCATCACAAAGTGCTACTCATATTTTAGTACTCCCTGTTCATCAAAAAGTACTATGTCTTGGTACTCCCTATTCATCACAAAGTTCCTCGATCTATCTTATCCTAGGGCCTCTGCTTGGGTGTATCCTCTTGAGTAGTTTCCTAATTGGCAATGTATGTTCTATCACAGAATTGCCAATCCTAGCCCTATCTGCTATCCTAGTCTTATCCTAGGGCCTCTGCTTGAGTGTATCCTCTTGAGTAGTTTCCTAATTGGCAACATATGTTCTATCACATAATTCCCAATCCTAGCCCTATCTGCTATCCTAGTCTTCCCTAGAGGACCTGCTTGAGCATATCCTCTCAGCAGCTTATCCAATCGACAGCGTATGTTCATCACAGAACTGCCGATTTGCCCTAGAAGATATAAATGCATATTTTTGACACAAACGTGCCTTCATGACATAAACGTGCTTACATATTGCACAAATGCGCCTGCTCTGCACAGACACGCTAGAAATACACAGACGTGCCTATGCTCTACATAAACGTGCTTGCTTTGCACAGACGTGCCCACATAGCATAAACGCACCTACACAATGCAGATGCGCTCGCATTACGCACAGGCACTTTTTCTGGCACAAACACGCCTAGCCAACCTAGATGCGCTTGGCACCAATGCAGACGCACCTCAATATTTTTGACATTTTTTGACATTACCTAAAAGTGCATTTATTGCTCTACTTAACATGCATTAATGACAACATTTATTGCAACAAAGTACAAGGAGGTTTTGTGGTACTTGCCGGCTCTCCTGCATCTGCTAGCCTCTGAAATCGGCGAACGCAATCAATTCTATGAACCAATGCCATCACTGCTGACTGTTTCTGCTCTATTCTCTCTCTGCACTCTGATCTCTTGGATGTGTGGATGACAATGAGGATGTATTCCCCTCATGGTCTATTTTATAGACTGCCCTGGCCCTAGCCCTAGCCCTCGTCTCCTGAGTCAGTCCTCTTTATCCCATGACTCTGTCACTTTATCCGGTCAGTCCATTCTAGCCTTTCTTTTTTATCGAGATATTGTCTGTAATCTTTCTAGACATTTTCATCCAATCTCTCGAGGGGGCATACCATTCCCATCTTGGGGCAACTTTGTATCAGTTCAAATTATCTTCTTTGAAACAACGCAACAAGCTGCATTGTCTCAAAGAGGGGCAAAATGTAGACACCTAAAATTGTCATGTCTAATTAAATAAATATTCTATTTATTTTATTTATTTATTTATCCTCTTCTAGCCTTATTTCTCATTTAAATAAATACTTTTATTTATTTAAATTATCCTTTTTCTAAATTAAATAAATATTTTATTTATTTAATTGATCCCACTTTCTCTATTAATTAAATAAATCTTTATTTACTTAATTAATTCATTAACCTTTTCTACCCATGGCACATGTCATTCATCTCTTAATTCCTACACTACTTACCCTCTCATTATTTTCTTATTTCCTCTACCTACCCTCTAATCATAGCCAACCACTTATCTTTTACACCTCTCAATCTTATCCCTCCATTTCTTATAGTGTCCTCTATATAAGGAGAAGCTTCCTTCATTATCATCCCTAATTAATCTATGCATCCTAATCAATTGACTACACTCTTTCATATGCAATCAAGCCTACTTGTAACCACATTTCCATTCTTTGTTGAGCTCTTGTGCACATATAAAATCTGAGAGCAAATATATCAAGCAAGATCAATGGAGATAGGAAGAATGGAGATCCAAACCCTATTGGACATGTGATGGTATAATCTTTGTGATTTCATTTGATTTACATTGTCTTAGGTAATCTTCATATGTTATGGTGGATCTTTGTTGTTGTTAGGCTAGGGTATTGTGGTTGGATCCATTTCATCTTCCAATATTGTTTTATCCATTTTCACCATATACAGTATTCATACATGAAATCATGTAAAACAAAGAAATTTAATTTGGTTAATACCCCTCAAATTAAGTGTATACATTATTAGAGATTTAATTTGATACTTGAGGAAAGGACTAATAATAAAATTGTAACATGTTCAATCAAAAGGCATATTGGAAGACAAGTTTATGAAAGACCATTTTATGGAAGAAAAAATACTTTCCCCCCAAATTTTCCTACTATATGAGGATAAACAAGTGATATAAGTGTAAATTGGCAATGTACCAAGTGTTTTCATGCAAGATAAATGTAATGAGTATTGTGTGGGATATGTGCATGAAGTTACTGTTGGTGCCCAAAACCACAAATTGGAAAACCCAAAAACTTGTCAACTCCTTAGGAAATCCAATCAGCCTCGGCCAACGAATAGGGATGGTCAAAGACCAAATCCCTCTGCACTTTAGGCTCCACAAGACCTAGGTGGGTGTACCCTTCCCTGTCAAGCACAAAAGAGTTATTTAAATGTGGATTTAAGCCTCTAAGCAAGTTTACACAACTGACAAATTAGTGTTCTGCAGCTATGCTATATCATGTGCTTTAGCTGAATACTTTGAAAACTGAAAACTAAATATGAATAAAAGTGTATGTTAAAGATATTGTATATTGAAAATGAGATACTTTCAGGACTTGAATGAAATCTGCAAGGATTAGTTCAAATAGGATATGGAAGAATGTTTTCAAGCAACTTGATACTTTGTGGACAAATAATTCGATTAAACACTTGAGACAGTTTTCAGACAACTTGTAACACAAGACTATCAATACAGAGGTTCCATTAAGTGCTATAAGAACATGAAGAAGCAAATCTTATATTCAATTATAACAACTTGTGGTGGCACACTATATTAAACCCTTTATCAGATTTATCAAGAGGACAAAATGAAATTCATCAACACAAAAGTATACACGAATTTTGGAAATGAAACAACGAATCTTGTATATTAATTTATGGAGAGTGAATGCATACAATAGATACACTTACAGATACTCCATTACACAGTGATTGCTCAAAATGGATACTTCCTTTTCCTACAGACCTTTCTAGTACATATAGCCTTTAGCCCTAGCCGGCAGTAAGTCAGATTGTGAATTGTTCTTGATGACTTCCCTTTTATACACATAAGGGATAGTTATAGACAGTTGCATTCCAAAGGACACACCCTTTGGTTTAAGCAATAATTACAAATGAAACCTAGAATACAACACTAAGATATCAATAATGCTAATTTTAATATTCTGCTCTTGCTTAAGCTCCTCATTTCCAAACTTTGATAAAAGTTCCTACATATAAATTGAACCAATCAAGTTCCTTAAATAGAAAATAGATCATGACTTACCTTTGATTAAGTTTTGCATTAAAAACTATATCTTTTCAGATACATAAAAAATTGATCATAATTCACTTTGATCCAAATATTTAACCCTCTTGGAAAATACTTTTGCAAAAATTCATACTTTGATTCCACATAAAATCAACCCTAATATATACATGTTCCATTTTATTCACTTAGGGTGAAAAATATAAATGATCACATGATAATATCAAAATGCTAAAATTTATTAGGTCATCAAATTAAAGAATTAACCATGGTAAAAGAACTTATAAAATATAACTTCCTTTGTGATAAAATATATACCTTTATAACCTCTCAAAAGGTAATTTCAAAAGATAATATTGAAAACTATTATTATCATATCAAATGTTGTAAACAAGATTTATTTTACCAATGTGCTCCTGAAAATCATCAAATTATAATATCAAAACATTAAATTAAATTTCTTGAGTAAGGGATACTTCATGTTAATATGCACCCAAGAAATATAATTTTTGCCTATAGTATCCTACACAAAACACAAAAAAAATCAACTAGCTTGATAGGTCATATGTTCCTATTTCATAGGGATATATTTAATAAAATCATTGATAATATTTTCCCCATGCAGATAAAAATATTTTCCCCCTAAAGAGACAAATGATCTTTGCACACAATTAGGGTAAAATATTTCTAATAAAATATGATATTAACATAAAACTCCAAAAGCAAATGGAAAATTCTTGAGTAAACATTCAAATAAGGATATTAAATATTTGAGAGTGTTTTTACTTTCACTTGAATAATTTCCAAAGTAACAAAGAATTTGCCATAATAACCTCTTGAAATCAATTTTACCTTTAAAATAATAAATCAAAAGCAAATGATTAAAACATACCTACCTCTGCTTGATAAAAATGCATTACCTTGGCAAATATTCCCCTCTTGCAATAAGAATAGATTTTCATCTTGAAGGCAAACTCAATTTGGTTGGAAATAATTTATCACATGGGATTCATACTTGCAACAAACCAATCAAACCATTAACTACATTATAAAATGGTTTACCCTAATATAAATTATTCAATTTATTAACTGTAGGGCAAATAATATGCATATGAAAAGATTAAAAATCCACTTAAATAAACAAATGCTTTTTATTATTTCCACTTGTGATTTGAAACATTTCACACCTTTGAAATATTTTTCAAAATAAGATCCATTCATATGAAATAACATTTTACCTTAATATATATTTTACCAATGTTTTAGGGTAAAAATAATTTATTTAAATCACATATTTCAAAATGTATTTCCACATTTCAAGATTACTTTAATAAATTAAAATCTTGTGGAAATATTTGCAAATTATTATCCATAGTAATTTACCCTAATAAACATTTTCAAGTAATACAATAGAGCAATTGGTAAAAGGGGAGGGTAGGTATGGGTAGTTAGGAAGGTCGGATTGAGAGGTTGAGTGTTCAACTCCCTCTCCCTGCCCTTTTGTAAAAATATATTTTATTTTTAAATCATTTATTTGTAAAATATAATCACATTGCAAAAAATATTCTTGGGTACGATATACTCCCTGTAGAATAATTTTTTGATTGTCCAACCTGAGTAATCCGGTTATCAATTACCAAGTTTGTGCCTATAATTTTAGGTTCCACCAGTTACAACAAGATAAAGATGGTATTATATATTATCATGGCATTTACTTTTCTATGTAAAGAATGCTTCCATGAGTTTGAAAAAACAAGTATGGGTAAGAGACATCATTATGACATGATCATATGAAAAGTATGCACAGTTTATGCTCGCACTGCTCTCATTATATGAAGGCAAACATAGATTAAAATAAGATGGCTTCATACTAGAAATGTAATCATGTAAGTGCAATCGTATAAGCACATCATGTATAATATAAATGGCATAAACATAATGGTCCAAGGACCAAGTTTTTATGTAGTCATGGAGGGAGGATCTAGTTAAGGATTATATAGTCACGTTGACTTAGCATAAAATACTCATAGTTTCACATAGTAGAATATGAAAACACACAAAATGTGTAGAAAAATGATTTTATTGAATCATAATCCAAATCAAATCAATAGTACTTATCATTAGGTTTACAATTTGAATAAGTCCTTGAATTATAATGAAATACAAAGACAATTAGTATGTTACATTTTGTAATGTTATCTATTAAGCTAATCTCTCATATTTGCTCCTTAATATTTTGAATTGTTGATCTACTACCAAACTTGGTGAGAAAATAAACATGCAACATCTTATCATTGACCAAATATGTTGTACATTACCTTATGCACATGTGATATAGATCATGGTTATTATTAGATGATTAGTTTTTTAAATTGCTTAAGGAAATGTGTAGATGATCCCTCTTCTAATGAGAGGATTAAGATATAAGCATCAGAACTCAACGTGTCCTTTATTAGAAAACTCCCTAGGACCAATAATCTTATGAATTATAATATCAATTAGCATGAGATTTAAATGTGGCACATAGTCAAATTAAGTCTTTCTTATGTAGGTGCTATAAGTCGTACCACATTAATCCAAGATATAAATTCCAAGAAATAACATCATACTGGTAGAATAGATCCTCATGAATCTCTAATATATCAATTTAAAGATACAAAGATGAAAATGTTGGCATTATGTGAATCGGCATGAAGACATAATGACATTGTATGTTGTCATTGATGTCAATATGTGTTATGAAGAGAACCGGCATATGTACTAGGTAAAAAGAGAAAGGAACTGGCATATGTATGAACCAGTTTATATGCCAAAGTGAAGTAGCATATTTGTTCTAGATGAACTAGCATGTAGTTATGGGAACTAGCACATGTAAGCATTGTATGAATAATAGTTGGTAGGTAGCTTCCACTTCAAGGTTGCCGGTTGGAGCACCTCAAGTGATTCAATCGGTGATCTTTGTGTGATGAGTTAGCAGTATGATGGAGGATAGATCATGTTGCCACGTAAGCTCTATGCATGTGAAGCATCTTGCATGAAGAAGACTATTCCTATCTACCTTGGGAATGTGTGAAGTCTGTCAAACTGTGATAACACGTGATGGGTTATCAACTGCCATGAAATTGGTGGATAATGGATGATGGAGAATGTCTTGAGATCGATTCAAGATTGTTGCATTTAATGCAGTATGATTCAACGGTCAGGATCGAACTGTTTGAATTGCTTAACCTAATAGGTTTAGGGTTTAGGGTTTTTGCTACTGGCCTGTATGTTTCCTATAAAGTCGATGTTGTGTTTCTTTCTGAGGTTGTTGGCAAAATTTGTGAGTGTGTATCCAAGGGAAGTGATAGATAATTCTTGCCAGACCAAAGGAGAAAAGTGATACCTACAAAGTGAATGTGCAGAAGGTAAAGAGGAGCCTAAACGGATCTGCATTAGCATTGAGTGCTATTAATAGATCATTGTCATACCTGTTGATCTCTAACCACTTCAACAGTTGTAAAATCCCCTAATAGGGTAGCCTTAACTAGCTTGATTCAAAATCCCTTAAATCGGGTGGTCTTAACCGGGTAACTCGAGGCTAATGAGTTCTAAGAAGCTATAGAGCTTAGGAGATCCTTTCAGCTATTGAGTTCTTGAAATCCTCTAACAAGGTGACCCTACCGGGTTTAACCCTTAACCAGGTGATCCCTAACAAGATCGGTTCCTACCAAAACCAATTGTAATGTCTTTAACCAGACAAGGCTCCTAACAGAGGGGACTTCTAAAGAGTTTAAAAAGCAGCTTGTGGGTATTCGTCCCCACCGCTGTTTTTCCCAGTTGGGTTTCCACGTGAAAAATATGTGTGTCATGTGAAATGCTTTTGTCTTGTGATCCTTTGTTTTACCTGTTAAGCATATGAAGGTTCTATGTTTTATGCCTGTCTATAAAACATATTGAACTCACTGTTGTGAAGATCTGATGGTTAAGTTTACCTATTTATGCATGAGAATATAATGATACTGTAGTATTGAGCTAAGAGGGTAGCTTATTGAGTGACCGGTTCATGACTGATTGAGTTGTACTAGATGTTACCGATTACACTTTGTTTCACCGGTATCCCTGTTTGTCAATCATTTGGGGTATTTGTTGTCAAACTGGTTTTGGATTGTATTTGTGTTTGTACTTATTCACCCCCCCCCCTCTCAGTACCGGTTTGGTACTCATGGTTCATCATTGAGTTATCAATTGGTATCAGAGCCCTCTAGGTCCTTTGTGTTGTAAGCTTAACCACTTGAGGAAAAGATCCTAGTCAAATGATGAAGAGGGAAGGTCCAAAGTTTAATAGGGAAAATTTTGGTATATGGAAAGACAGGATGAAGATATTCATCAAAAGCATGGGAGTTCAACACTGGAGTTATGTTGAAAATGTATATGTTGTTCCTATCGGTACTCTCACTGATGACCAAAAGAGAGAGATACAAGAAAATGGGCAAGTCATGGAAGCCCTCATTAGTAGTCTATCTGACATTGAGTTTATTGATGTTCAGGACAAGGCAAATCCCAAAGAGGTATGGGATGCTCTTGAAAATATCTATGGTGGTGATGAGCATGTAAAATAGGCTAAGGAAGAAAGTCTAAGAGGGAAGTTTGAAGACATGTAGATGGTTGAAGGAGAGACCATTCAGCAGTATGGAATAAAAATCAAAACAATTGTTGGAGAAATAAAGAGTGCATGTGGCAAAATAGAAGATTCCACTGTGGTAAGTAAAGTCTTGAGATCCCTGTTGCCGGTCTATGCAATAAGGGTCGCTACTATTTAGGAGCTGAGATCAATAGACAAGTCTAAGGTGTCCTTGGACTCCATCATAGCCAAGTTGACAGCCTATGAGCTGAATAGTTTTGATGGTAGTGTTCAAAAGATAGAATATGCTTTTAAAGCCTCTTCTATAGCATCCAGAAAAGGAAAAGAGGCTAGCACTAGTGGGGAACCTAATCAAAATAGAGAAATGAAGGATGAAGAGTTTCTGATGGAATTTGATGCTCTTCTTGCCAGGAGATTTCCAAAAGGGACTGGTAAATACAAAGGTAAGCTCCCTTTGAAATGTTTCTCCTATAACCGGATAGGACATATTGCTATGAACTGTCCCAATAGTGACAACAAGGATCAATCGGAAAGGGTCAAGAAATTCAAAGGAGGAAACCGAAGAAACTATTTTGTGGCAGTTGATGAAGGTGTCACAGATGAGGAATCAGAAGATGAAGAGAATGAAGACATTGTGTTTGTTGCTATAAAGGAAGATGTGGCAGACAAGAAGGCTCTTGTCTCCTAGTTTGATAATTCCAATGAGTGGATCATTGACAGTGGATGTTCTCACCATATGACTAGTGACCAGAGCAAGTTTCTATCCTTAGAGGAGTATGATGGTGGTGTGGTTCACTTTGGCAATGATGAACCATACGTGGTCAAAGGCAAAGGGTCCATCTCTTTGAATGGAAAGATTAGTGCTGACAATGTGTACTGGGTTGATGGTCTCAGACACAACCTTCTAAGTGTTGCCCAGCTAAATGATAGTGGCCTCACTCTAAAATTCAAGAATGGAGCTTGCAGAATCAAGGGAAAAGATGGTAAATTGGTGGCCACCGGCATGCAGACTAAAGGTAACTTATTTCATCTGAATGCAAATATAAGTACATGTCTTATGGCTAAGCTTGATGATAGCTGGATATGGCATAGGAGACTCTTCCATGTAAACTTTGATAACATTGTAAAGGCTAGTAAGATCAAGGTAGTTAGAGGGTTGCCGGTGTTGAGCAAACCGGACAATACCTCATGCAGAGAGTGTCAATTGGGGAAAATGTCTTCCTCAACCTTTAAAGGTAAATATTTCACTACTAACAACTTGCTTGATCTTGTGCATACTGATTTATGTGGTCCTATGAAAACTAGAAGTGTGCAGGGTGATAGGTACTTCATGATTCTCACTAATGACTACTCAAGAATGATGTGGGTCACATTCTTGAAAGACAAGTCTAAAGCCTTTGTGAAATTCAAAGCTTTCAGAGCATTAGTGGAGAATGAAAGTAACAAAAGGATCAAATGTCTCAAACTCCACAGCAGAATGGCCTAGCAGAGAGGAATAACCGGACTATGGTTGAAGCAGCTAGAACCATGTTGATCCAAGGAAAGGTAGCTCACACCTTTTGGAGAGAAGTGGTGAGCACTGCAGTCTACACTATGAACCGGGTACTCATCAAAAAGGGTAAGGACAAAACTCCTTATGAGTATTGGACCGGTAAGACACCTATGGTAAAATACTTTAAGGTATTTGGTAGCAAATGTTACATCAAGAGGAGTGAACATCAAGGCAAATTTGAAGCTAAATGTGATGAGGGAATATTTCTAGGATATTCCACCAAGAGTAAAGCTTTCAAGTGCTACAAAAATAGGACTCAGAGAATTATGGAAAGCATCAATGTAAGAGTTGATGAATCCTCTGAGAAGACTAAGGAAACTGACAATGAGCAAGCTATAAATGAATTGGTTGCAACCTTCTGGGAACCGGTTGTTAACTAGCCAAGTACCAGTAACAGTGTTCCTGAACCACTGAATGCTGATACTGATGAAGATGAGGATGAAGAAGAAAAGAAAGAAGAACCAGTTAAGACCATTCCTTGGTATGTCAAGTTGAATCATGATCCTAAGCAGATCATAGGTGATAAGGATGCAGGAATCCTTACAAGAAGAAAGATCAGAGAAAACTCATGTATGATCTCTGAATTTGAGCCCAAGTCATTCAAAGAGGCTCATAAAGATGAAGATTGGATCAAGGCAATGGAAGAAGAACTTGACCAGATAGAGAAAAATGGTGCATGGTCCTTGGTACCCAAACTTGAGCATAAAAATGTCATTGGCACCCAATGGGTGTTTAGAAACAAGCTGAATGAGGATGGCACAGTGATTAGGAATAAAGCCAGATTGGTGTGCAAAGGATATGCTCAAGAAGAAGGAGAAAACTATGGAGAAACCTTTGCTCCTATAGCCAGATTGGAAGGAGTTTGTATGCTTCTTGCATATGCAACTTTTAAGAGGTTCAAGGTATATCAAATGGATGTAAAATATGCATTCCTAAAAGGTTTACTTGAAGAGGAGGTGTATATTGAGCAACCAGATGGGTTTGCCCTATCTAAAGATAGTGACATGGTAGGCAGGCTACATAAAGCATTATATGGTCTAAAGCAAGCACCCAGGGCATGGTATGAGCACCTACATTCCCATCTTGTGAAGATTGGATTTGAGAGAACAAGTGAAGATAGCAATATCTACTTGAAGTCTGAAGGAGATCAGATCCTGATCTGTGAAGTTTTTGTTGATGACATCATCTTTGGAGGAGATGACAAGATGAGTCATGAGTTTGCTAATGAGATGAAGAAAGAGTTTGAGATGCCACTCATAGGGGAGATTAAGTTCTTCATTGGACTACATATCTAGTAGATGGAAGATGGAATCTTTATCACTCAGTCCAAATATGTCAAAGAGGTACTGAAGACTTTTGGCATGGAAGATAGCAAACCGGCTGGTACACCAATGGTGACCGGTTGCAAATTAACAAGAGAGGATGATTCTGCACTGGTTGATGAGAAGGAATACCAATCAATGATTGGTAAGTTGCATTATGTAGTGCACAACAGACTGGATATTGCACATGTAGTTGGCATTACTGCAAGATTCCAAAAGAGTCCAAAAGAATCTCACTTGATTGCAGTCAAGCGGATTATTAGGTATCTGAAGGGAACAGTTGACTATGGATTGTGGTACCCATACAGCAATAATTTCAATCTAAAAGTGTTCACAGATGCTGATTGGGCAGGTAATGTGGATGACCGGAAAAGAACAACCGGTGGTGCATTCTTTCTCGGTGGTAGACTGGTGTCATGGATGAGTAAAAAGTAGAGTTGTATCTCTCAGTCTACAACGGAAGCATAGTATGTTGTAGCTTTCATGAACTACACTCAGACAATCTGGATGAAGCATGTACTGGAAGGCTTCAAGATCCCTGTATCTGAACCGGTAAGTATATTCTGTGATAACACAAGTGCTATCAATATATCAAAGAATCTGGTTTTACATTCTAGAACCAAGCATTTTGAGCTTAAGTATCATTTCTTGAGGGAAAAGGTTCAAAATAAAGAGATTTCACTAGAGCATGTGTCCAGTAAGGAGCAGTTAGCAGACATATTCACTAAGCCTCTCCCAAAGACAACATTTGTGCATTTGAGAGGTTAATTAGGAGTATTGCCCCTTCAGGAGGTGAACTAAAAGTGATTATTCCACATCAGTCTTGTACTGGAAAGATAAATTTTTGGTTGATTGATGTGTTGAAGGATGCTACTTCTCAGGGGGAGCAGCATGATGGAATAGAGATGCTTGTACCTCCACTTTGGCATTGTTGTCAAAGGGGGAGAAGATGTGAAGTGAAAAGATATCTGCAGCAAGTGGGAGAAGATGTGAAGTAGAGAAGATATCTTTGTATATTGCCATCAATGCCAAAGGGGGAGATTGTTGGCATTATGTGAACCGGCATGAAGACATAATGACATTGTATGTTGTCATTGATGTCAATATGTGTTATGAAGAGAAATGACATATATGATAGGTGAAAAGAGAAAAGAACCAGCATATGTATGAACCGGTTTATATGCCAAAGTGAAGCAGCATATTTGTTCTAGATGAACTAGCATGTAGTTATGGGAACCGGCACATGGAAGCATTGTATGACTACCGGTTGGTAGGTAGCTTCCACTTCAGGGATTTCGGTTGGAGCACCTCAAGTGATTCAATCAGTGATCTTCATGTGATGAGTTAGCAGTATGATGGAGGACAGATCGTGTTGCCATGTAAGCTCTGTGCACGTGAAGGATCTTGCATGAAGGAGACTATTCCTATCTACCTTGGGAATGTGCAAAGTCTGTCAAATGGTGATAACGTGTGATGGGTTATCAGCTGCCATGAACTCGGTGGATAATGGATGATGGAGAATGTCTTGAGATCAATTCAAGATTGTTGCATTTAATGCAGTATGATTCAACGGTCAGGATCGAACCGTTTGAATTGCTTAACCTAACAGGTTTAGGGTTTAGGGTTTTTGCTACTGACTTGTATGTTTCCTATACGGTCGATGTTGTGTTTCTTTCTAAGGTTGTTGGCAAAAGTTGTGAGTGTGTATCCAAGGGAAGTGATAGATAATTCTTGCCAGACCAAAGGAGAGAAGTGATACTTGCAAAGTGAAGGTACAGAAGGTGAAGAGGAGCCTAAACGGATCTGCATTAGCATTGAGTGCTGTTAACAGATCATTGTAATACCTATTTATCTCTAACCACTTCAACTATTGTAAAATCCCATAACAGGGTAGCCTTAACTGGCTTGATTCAAAATCCCTTAAATCGGGTGGTCTTAACCGGCTTGATTCAAATCCTTTAACCGGGTAACTCGAGGCAAATGAGTTCTGAGAAGCTATAGAGCTTAGGAGATCCTTTCAGCTATTGAGTTCTTGAAATCCTCTAACAAGGTGACCCTACCGGGTTTAACCGTTAACCGGGTGATCCCTAACAGGATCGGTTCCTACCAGAACCAATTGTAATGTCTTTAACCGAACAAGGCTCCTAACAGAGCGGACTTCTAAAGAGTTCAAAAAGTAGCTTGTGGGTATTCATCCCCACCGTGGTTTTTCCCAATTGGGTTTCCACGTGAAAAATATGTGTCATGTGAAATGCTTTTGTCTTGTGATGCTTTGTTTTACCTGTTAAGCATATGAAGGTTCTATGTTTTATGCCTGTCTATAAAACATATTGAACTCACTGTTGTGAAGATCTGATGGTTAAGTTTACCTGTTTATGCATGAGAATATAATGATAATGTAGTATTAAGCTAAGAGGGTAGCTTATTGAGTGACCGGTTCATGACTGATTGAGTTGTACTGGATGTTACCGGTTGCACTCTTTTTTACCGGTATCCCTGTTTGTCAGTCATTTGGGGTATTTGCTGTCAAACTAGTTTTGGACTATATTTGTGTTTGTACTGATTCACCCCCCCCTCTCAGTACCGGTTTGGTACTCATGGTTCGTCATTGAGTTATCAGAAAACACATTCTTATAATGAATAGAAATGCAATCTAAAATTTTATTTGCTATGAACAATGACTAGAATATGACTGAGCCTTCATGTAAGAGCCTAATAAATATGATGCTCCAAGAAAAATACATACTAAACAGACATAAAATAATATTTTTTTTAATTTAATCCCATTCCATAAATAATCTTATATTAGATATGTATATAAAAACTATAAGATGAATGCAATAAAGATTTGTTGGTTAATATCATTCTAAATTCTTAGAAGAAATTGACCTGTTCAATATTTCCTTTTAATTAATAATGAGAATACTTATTCCTAAACAAAAATAAAATATTAAGTATACTATATAGCCCATATAAATGAATGGTGTCACATAAAGTGTACTCCCCCTTATGTGGTGTTCACAACATTCTCTAGTTTCCTAAGGAACTTGGGGGCCTCCTTTATATTGTTGGGAATCGGATTTATCCTTTATCTTTTCATCTTTTTCAACTCACATCCCACTTAAATTATTCATGAACTTCCAAGGGACAAAGCATGGGCTATAAGTCTCATTCAACAAATCCACCTTTTTGTTAAAGTCATATCATGTATTCTTGATATTTAGAGCCTTGCATAAAAATCCTAGGAATATAGTGAAGATTAAGGCAAGTGTCATTTCCTTGAAAATTCTTTGAAAAAATCTAGTGATTTGAATTTTTGATTTTCACAAATAAATGATGTTTATTAAATGTTTAGGTTGTAAAATTTTGGTTGCTCTTAATAATGTCTTAATATAAGACTTTAGACATTCATTAGTTGTCTCAAAAGTATATTGAAATATTTTTTTTTATTGATTAAAGTGAGAGAAAATACAATAGAAGTAATAAGCAGTCTAAGAAGAGACTATTAAGAAAAAGAAGAAGAAAGATTACAATATCAAATCACTAAATGTAGCACACCTTACCAAAATACTACATACGAAATTATGTAAAAAAATTGATCCAATTTTTAGAAAATTGTTTCATGAGAAATATATGAAAGAACCTAAGAGAAAAATATTAGGGACACATTATATTCAAAAGCGACTTTTTGTAAACCATGTTTTAATGAGATATATTGTTGGTCTAATTTGTGAAATATTTGATAAGATTGAGATGATTGAGAATTGAGGGAAGAATTAAGTTGGGCTGTCATATATATATGTAATTTTGGAATGATGGAGGAAAAGTCATTTGTGTGGATTTGGATTGTGATGTTTAAAATTATTTGATAGTTGATGAGAAATAAAGATGTAATATTTTATATGATAAAATAATAAAGTGTGTTCTTTTTTATATTCTTTCAATTGTTTTATTTATTGATAGGAAATAAAGGTTTCAAGATTGTAATGATAAAATCATAATGTGTGCTTCCTATACATTATTTCAATCTATTTTGTATCCTCCAAAAGAAAATTTATAAAAAGGTGTTATCATAATTGATCAATGGTTGGAGACCCACAACATTTATGAAGAGTTATAAAGTATATATTGAACGAAATTCTTAGATAAATAAACTAGAGATAAATTCTATTTCATATATATTTGTTTGCATTTGTTGTGTAAAATATTTAGTGCTCTTAATATTGAACATGCAAATACAATGGGTTTCATTTTTGTTTATAGTTTTGAAAGATGGAATGGTTCTTGATTTTGAGTAATTAATTTCTTCTAATTTGAGACAATTTAAGGATGCTCAAAGAGGGGATTTTTATATTTCTTCATAATTGCTGAATGTGATTAATGTTGTTTAAATTAACCTAATTAACTAAAATGTATCCTTAACATGGAGATAACTATTCATTGTGTATTAATGTTTTTGAATTGTAGCATTATGGGTTCAGTGTATTTTTTGATAAATGATGGTCTATTTTATGTGCTCATGTGATAGTTGCTCAATTTCACATTTCTATGTGTAAGGTGTTAAAATTAGGTCTTCAACACCTTAATAGGTAATAAAGCTTCTAATTTCACCTCGAACTAACTTTGCATTAAGGGAAGGGAATTTGATTGATACAATCCTAAAAGGACTGAATTCGGATCAAGTTAATCCTTCCATTTTTAGAGTTGAAATTGAATTGTAGTTAGGATTGAATTGAAATGGTAGATATAGGACAAGAAATAAGAAATTGACATAAAACAATAGCAATAGAATGTTTCAGATACCATGCAAAGCTATAACTTGAGATTTGAGGATGAAAAATAGACTAGAGCATGTGACAAAAACTTTGAGCAGAGCTGTCGGGATGAGGGGTAGCAGGTCGCCCTAGTTCTTTGAGTGTCAATGGTAGACAAAATGGGTGTTTTCAAAATCAAGATGATTCACATAATCCACTATCAAAAGATTGTTAGAAATTGTTGGGACCGATGGGAGTCGGTTGTCCCAGTCCTCTTCTTTTCACTCCTTCAAAAGATGAGTTTAATCATCATCATCTACATTGGTAGATTCCTCACTCATAGCTCCTAAGACAATAAAAAGAAATAGCGTTGCTGATGAAGGTTTTCCCTAGGTCAAATGTAGTACCCCTGCCCTAATCAATTTCTAATCTTGGTTTAATCTTGGTCAGTTTATCTTAATATAATGTTATAGTCAGATGTTTGATTTAATGCATAGCTGTTGATGTGGTTTTTCACACTAGTTGTATGCAAGTTGTTCAGTGTTCCTATTTCATGGTATTAATATCGGGCTAACGCTTTCATTAAGTTTATACATGTATGCATGTATGACTCTTGGTTGCAGGAGATTTCAGGTACAACGCCGCATGAGTGCGAGGTTCGTCTTCACCTGGATTTGCAGGTTTGAGTGTACCTCTTTAATCCTTAGAGTTGGATTAGGTGGTCGTAAGACCCTAGTTGACCATAGTCGTGCTCAAGTGAGCATCGTCAGTCGTCATCGGTGTTCCCTTCTTGTTTGGGTTTGCGAGTCGTCTGTCTGGTTGACTTTCTTGGTTTGCGTGCTTGGCGTGTATGGTTAAATTGATAAATTAGTCCTTAGTATTCAATTTGATTAAATATGTATTTGTGCATTAAAGATTAATGGTCTAAATTAATTGAGATTTCGTTATGCGATTATCGTTGATATTGGATTGCTCGTTTTAAATTGGGAGTAAGTTCAATTAAATGGTTGATTTTGAATATTAAATGCATTTTGTATATGTTGTTGAAAAAGAAAGATTTAAATTTAATTGCAATAGAATTAATTTAATCTTTTGGCATTTTTGAAATAGAAAGGTTAAATTTCAGTTGAGTGAGAAAATCAATTTTAAATGGGAAAAGCAATTCAATTTATTGATATAGTTGGAAAATAGTAATTTTTGGGAATTATTTTTAAATAAATGTTTTAATTCCAAAAATGAAATTTTGGTCAACTCATCTTTATAACCTAGACTTTTGGAAAATTTGGAGGATGGATATTTTTGGAAAAATGTTTGGTTGGAAAAATATTGTTGGGATGAAATTTGGGGGTTTTGGAAAGAGGAGGAATTCTTGAGCTTGCAGATTGGGCTCTTCAGTAAATCTCTTCCAGGATTGCATATGAAGGTAGGATTCTAAATTGTTTTCTTGTTGCCAAAAGAATTTACTGTTCTAGTTGAAAGAAATGAATTTGTTATTGAAGAATCGGTTTGATTGATTAATAGAGTAGAATGGAAATAAGATCTTGAATTAGCCCTCCTTGACTTCATTCCTTGTTTTCAAATCAATTTCCGGTTTGCTAAGAATGATTTAAAATTAAATGAAATTGAAATTTAGTTGGGGGTTTGGCAGATTAGATGTTAAATTTGTGAAGATCAATCTTGTTTGACCAATATGTTGTTGGTTTTGGAGAAATTTTCCCCTTTCCTGATCTGGGTATTTTTAAAAAGATTGCAAATGGGTGAATAAAAATAAAAATTTATTATTCTTTAGTCTCTGGGAGACTATTTTTGTTTAAAACTGTGTGTTGCACAGTGATCAATTTTTTTTAAAAAAAAAAGAAATTGAAACCAGTCATTTTTGCTATTTCGAAATTTATCATCGAAATTTTTAAACGAACAAAAAATATTGGATTGGGGTTCGGAGGGCGGGGAGTGGAGCTCCACCCGCCTCCTCCTCCCCGCTCTCGCGCAGGCCGCAACCATGGAGACTGCAGGGAGCGGCGTCCCCCGCGGTGGCCGTAGGGCGCTACGTTCCCTGTGGGAGCTGCGGGTCCTGCGCCCATTGCGGCGGCGCCACTGCGGCTAGGGCACTGGCCCAGTTCCCCACGCACGGCGTTGCTTAGTTTTTAAAATGTATTTTTTTTTATTCAAAAAAAATATATATATATATAATATTTTTATATCATTTAATGTTTAATATTTTAATTAAGTTTTTTGATTATTAATAAATATTGGCATTTAGTTAAAAAAGATTCAAGTATGATTTGTTATTAATTTATTGTATAATGTTAAAAAAAAAATACAATAGTTAATATTCAGAACTCACCTTGTTTTAATGCATATTTTGGTAATTAAATACTTAATTTGTCACTTTTGTATTAATTATTAATTTGCTATATTTAATTAATCATGGATTATTAAATATATTCATTAATTAATAGTTAATTTTAGTAATTTTATTTATATGCTCAAGGAAACAATTTGTTAATCTGGGAATGGATTTTCTTTACTTGGCTTCCCTAAATATGTATATTTCCTTGATCTGTATAGTGTAAATTGGTTCTGGAAAAGACAAATGTGTAGGATTTATTTTGAACCAGTACATCAATGATGATGTTAATTGAAGATTAAATATCTTAATTAATTGGTTAATGGTTGTTTAAATTATATTCTTGTGAAATTGGTTAAAGAACTCGTTATGGCGTATTTTTGTATGTTCGATGCAATGAACCTTAGAGAGTTAGAAAACCAAGAACAACCTATATCTAAATGAAGTAGATAACTGCAATCTGTTATAGATCATGTAGAAAAATTGATCGACTTTTAATGTTTAGATCAATTCGGAAAAGATTGTATCTGCTGAATATTACCTATGCGAGTTTAATTTCTGTATTCGCTTTTGCTTATGTAATGGCAAGTCATGCTTTGTTTGATAGGTCCCTGTCATATGGACTGATTTGGGGTACCTGTTTCAGTCCTCGGTTCCGAGTTGACTATTGTTTTGTGGTGGTGTCATATTTGGTCATATCCTCTATGTGGGTGTCGAATGACGATTCATGGTTGACCATAGTTGGTCAGGTCTCTAGTTAGAGTACCATCTGTCAGTGCACCTCGTATGAAGTCATGTTTGAACAAATGGTGGATTTCTCCATTTTGAACTCCATTCGTCTGACCATGTGTATTCCTTGGTTTTTGAGTTCATCCGAGTTTAGTCTAGTGTCGTATGGGAAAGTCGCTTTCGATTGGGGGCCACGCCCAAAGTGGTTGCTGGGTAACCCATCAAAAGTGAGTCTAATAAGTGATACCCTATCAGTAGATTAGAATTTAATCTCTAAGTAAGATAATTGTGCCTCACACATGGGACAAGTGCTTACATAGACTCGACATGCTTTGAGAAGGCCTGAAATGGCAAACCATCATCCTTGTCTTCATGAGAGGATGTGTGGGTCCACATGAGGCTTGGATGGGCCAGAGGCTCAGATTAGGTTGCCAGGGTAACCCAGTGTATGGGGCCGAGACCTATGAAGACCTGCCATGGTAACCATACCAAGTTGTGTGATGACACTTGTCCCTGCGTTGGCTAGTATGTTGTCATTTTGTCCTGTTAGGAGTACTTTTGTGGGTCATCTTTTTGTCTATGCCTTTGTGAGTACCTGGTTTCATGTTAGACCTTGGGTGGTGATGACTCAGTTTTGTGGATGCTCTCATGGACCTTTGTATTAGCTTTGATTATGTTCAGCTGGATCCTTTTCTTTTCAGGGATCGTTTATGTATTTATTGACCAATGCGGTCGCTTGTATATTGTTTATGTTTCGCCTTGATGGCAGGATTGTAATGGTGTAACCTCATGTATTCTTAACTTTATTATTTATCAGAGGGGTCTTGCAGTTGAGCAGACCCGAAGATGTAGCCCTTTAGGGGTGAACTCCGAGATCATTATGGTGTTATGTGATGTTATTCTCTTATGTTTCCCTTATTCAACTTTATCATGTATGAATAGCTTATGTTAGAATGTAAGTGGATAAGATGGAATTAACTTTAAATGCTCATATGTAGTCTTTTCTTGAATTCTTTTTTGATCGAATGCATAAGTGGTTTAGATGAGATTTATCGTAGATGCATGTATGCAATCGTCTTTTCAAATGCAATAAATTGGAATATGAAAGAATGTAACTTAGAGTAATGGAATATATTTAGTTGTTGTTAAGGAAATTAAGTATGCTTGAAAAGATCTCATATGTTTATGATGAAATTCTAGTGTGTTAGAATATTAGATGTATGGCTTGTAATTTTAATGAAAAGCTTGAATGAAGATGATGAATAGATCTTAATGGATGAATCTTTGCTTGTGATTTATATTTCCATCTTCTAAAAGAAATTATCCTGATTAAGAATTATCTCGTTATTAAGATAATCAGCTTATTGGATTAATTGTGTGAGTTAAGTGAATTGTGATTTAAGTAATCTCGTTGGGAAACTCTTTAGGTGTTAGTTGATGTCTTCCGCTATGTAATCTGAATCTTTGATATCTTGTTGTATCTTAATGTGGTGTAACTTTTTTTTTAAAAAAAATATTGCACTCTACTCTTTTGTTTTGGCTTATCCCTTCGGGGTTTCCTGGCGAGGCATTACATTTGGTATCAGAGCCCATGTTGCAAACATTGGGATCTCTGGTGTCACGTGTGTTGTCTATTGGTGTGAGGTGTATCGACCTTATGTGTATGCTTGTCCTCCTTTTGCATGTGAGTGATTGAGCAGACCTTAACTTGTGTGTAACGTGTGTGTGTTCACACCTTTTTTTCACCTTCTTGATATTGGTGTTTGAGTGCTTATATGTGCATTGTTTTCTTATTAATGTCTGGGTCTACGATTACTCTTATTCTAAAAGAGAGTCGTATGTACCTTCCTCTTTGAGTGTTGTACTCTATAGACTAATCCATTTGGGTTGGTCAGTGCTTGTCTTGAATCTAAAAGTGTGTATCGTGCTTGTTTAAGATTATGATCTAGCTTAGTGTTGTCCACTTGAAGGACTAGTATGGCAATTATTGAATGCTTATTTTGTAGAAAATTAAATGATCATCACCATTCCTCTCTCTCTCTTTCTAGAAATTAAAATGATTAGGATATGTGTAATTATCTTTGATTCGAGTTTTCTTGTTTGCGAGAGAGAAAAGGGTGACTTCTTGAACCCTTGTGTGAGCCTTATGACGCTTATGTTTTTAGATTATTAAAGGGCTATGGGTTTAAAAATTTATTTTGGTTATTGGGAGAAAATTGTATGTGTACGTTTAAAGAATTCTCCATGTTTATTTTGTAGGAGTAGCATAATTAAATTCTATCTCAGTAAGGTGCATTACTATGCGAATAGTTGAATTATGTGAAACTGCTTGGTTTGTAGAAGAAGTATTAAAAGGAGCATGTTATTGTAGCATCGAGAGAGTATTAATGTGTTCCCTGAAAGATTGTTTTATGTGTTTCATTAAACCAGTTTGATTGAAGATTTATTTTAGCAAATGCTCCATTGAACTCGCTTTTGGGTATATGTAATTACCTTAATGTGTTTAGAAAGTGCGAATGAAAAGCTTGTTTGATGTGCATGCATTAAGATGTATTAGTTAGTTGATAGCTCCTCACTTACTTTTGATCGTAATTTGATTTCTATAATAGGTTGCAAATTATGACATGTGTCTGTATTGTATTATTATAAGAGAGTGTTCTCAAGAGGTCTGGTATTATCGAAAGGATTGCCTGTTTTGACCTCTGTTGGTTGGAAAACTAGAACATTCTGTTGCAACCATAATTATTGGAAGTGTTTTGTTAGGCTGATTGTCATCCTTCTAAATGGTAGCGAAATGAAAACCGTGTAATTAAAATGATAGGCTTATAGTGAGAAATTTTATAATGTAGTGTGATCTATTGATCTTGCGTTTTTGTAGGAAATAGTTTGGTTATCAAACTCTCTTTCCCTTCTCTTTGCCTAATCATAAGATTTTTAGAAATGGTATTAAAGAATGCATTGATTTAAATAGAATGTTTATAAAACATGTGAAATTGTACTATTGCATTTTGGCTTCATATTGAAAGATGAAAGTCCTCTTTGGGAAAAGAATTTGCATAGTTAGTAATTTAGTTACGGATGCTTAGTGAAATTTGAGAAAGATATAGTAATGATGTTATTTCCTTATGTAATTGTGAATTGTTAATAATTTCAGTACTTGTATCTAGAGTAAACTTGATTCAGTTATTTATATAGAAAGCATAATTAAAATCTTCCTTGTATAGATGTTAGCGTACTGAAAAGTACTCCCTGTAAATGTGACTAAACTAGTGATGGTGTTTTCGTGTGTATTGTAAGAAACCAGTGCTTATTATATGTGCCCATGGATTGGTGAAGTAATCAACCATGGAGGATATGTTGCTTATGAGCATGGGAAACCATACTGTTTATGTGATGTTGCTTAATTGTTTCCCTACTGAGTACCAAACCTCGGGTTGTGGGTAACTGAGTATGTTAAGGGGTAGTATTCGATGTAACCGTTCCTTGAATAGTATGGATTGGCGTACTAGTAATGTCGGCGTGAAGCGACTTTAGCTTCTCTACTTCGAGGAATGATATAGTTGTACTATTAAATTGTATCAAAGGTGTACTCAATACTTTCCCTTTTGATGAATCTATTTTATAGGTTTATATGTGACAGCCTATTCCTCTCCTTTATTTGAGCATATGGATGGTGATTCTTGTGTATAGTGATGGTGTAATTTGGAGGATCCTTTGCCTTGTCTTCATGAAAGGTAGGTTTATTCACATGTGCTGCCAATTAGTATGTGTTGGTGGGCATGTGGGTGGACCCTAGTCATGTATACCTCTGACTTACGGTGAGTATCCTTCTAGATACGTCACTATGTGGGATGTGACCTGCGTGTGCTTTTTTCGTGAGGTACACTACCATGCGGGATACGCCCATTGCGTGTTTTCTCCGCTTGGGGTATTGCCATGCCGCGTGACGATGTGATGCGGGGTGATGTCAAGGTGCACACCACCATGCCATGTGGGTAGTGTGACTATGTCGCACCACATGATGAGCTACTGCAATAGCTAGTTAGTTGTTCCTTCCTTCCTCGTTGGTGGCTAGATGTTAGTCACATAGTGATGTTATGTGCAGTTGTGATATTCTTTATATTTCGTTGGGGACCAGCAATTTATTTTACTTTGACTTTGAAGGTTTAGCCATGATCTTGTGATCTTTTACACTTTTGATTTGGTGTTGCGATTTCGGATTGTTTTCTTGCCTTACTGTTGGAATTGATGATTTATTATCCTTTATTCATCTTTACTTTGGTGGCTAAACTGGTTTATCCTTATTGTTTTTGGATGCTAGTCTTGTGTTGAAATGTGAAATTCCTCTCCAAGGACGTATGATACGGATTTGGTAGAGTGTGTATGAGGAAGTGGTCATAGGGAACCTTGAGGATGGGGGTATATGAGGCTATGATGCAGCTAGGACCCACTACCTACCTATGTGTGGTGACTATCTCTTGGAGGCTAACCACCTTGCTCAACAAGGGATATTCACAGAGGTCTTGTATGGAAGGTAGCACTGCTATGGTGTGCCTAGCACCATCGAGCCTTGAGTGAGATATTGGATATTTATGATCATATTGTTGTTCTGAGATCAGGCATAGAGATGTTGATCATGCATGTTACCTTTGACCGAGCATTAGACATGCTCACATGTGGCCTTTTGAGTTATGTATTCCAATTATGTGGATGGTTATTAATTGTATCATGGAGTAAATTGTGTTAACTTGTCACTATGTTATGGGACATAGTCTTTGGAAAGGTTTTCTTATGCCTGGCAAGTGTAAACAATTGAGTTATTTATGTTGCTCTTATTTCATGAAAGTTAATTTGGTTGTAGGAATTGATATTTGAAGCTAGTTCTATGTTATAAAGTTTATGAAAAAGATGTATTGGTAAAAGAATTGATCATGATGGCATGTTTTCTTGTCATTTTTGGTAGATGATTATGGTAATTGTTGTTTACCTCTTTGTAATGCTTTAATTTGGTGTAATGAAAGGGAGAAAATTCTTGTTTCTTTGCTATGATTGTGGATAATTCCTAGAATATTTTAAGGAATGTATGGATTTAGATGTATCTTGTCAATGGATAATGGCATTTGTAAAGGATTTTGCAATAATATTTCATTTGATTATGGAAAGATTTCTATGTGCAATTTGATCTTTGTTGAATGAGTTTCAGGGCTGACGCGTACGACATGTTCTCCATCTAGCCTTACGACTTCTAGGAGTAAGTTGGAACCTAGGGGGGGAGAATGTAGTACCCCTGCCCTAATCAATTTCTAATCTCAGTTTAATCTTGGTCAGTTTATCTTAATATAATGTTATAGTCAGATGTTTGATTTAATGCATAGCTGTTGATGTGGTTTTTCACACTAGTTGTATGCAAGTTGTTTAGTGTTCCTATTTCGTGGTATTAATATCGGGATAACACTTTCATTAAGTTTATATATGTATGCATGTATGAGTCTTGGTTGCAGGAGATTTCAGGTACAACGCCGCATGAGTGCGAGGTTCGTCTTCACCTGGATTTGCAGGTTTGAGTGTACCTCTTTAATCCTTAGAGTTGGATTAGGTGGTCGTAAGACCCTAGTTGACCATAGTCATGCTCAAGTGAGCATCGTCAGTCATCGTCGGTGTTCCCTTCTTGTTTGGGTTTGCGAGTCGTCTATCTGGTTGACTTTCTTGGTTTGCGTGTATGGTTAAATTGATAAATTAGTCCTTAGTATTCAATTTGATTAAATATGTATTTGTGCATTAAAGATTAATGGTCTAAATTAATCGGGATTTCGTTATGCGATTATCGTTGATATTGGATTGCTCGTTTTAAATTGGGAGTAAGTTCAATTAAATGGTTGATTTTGAATATTAAATGCATTTTGTATATGTTGTTGACAAAGAAAGATTTAAATTTAATTGCAATAGAATTAATTTAATCTTTTGACATTTTTGAAATAGAAAGGTTAAATTTCAGTTGAGTGAGAAAATCAATTTTAAATGGGAAAAGTAATTCAATTTATTGATATAGTTGGAAAATAGTAATTTTTGGGAATTATTTTTAAATAAAAATTTTAATTCCAAAAATGAAATTTTGGTCAACTCATCTTTATAACCTAGACTTTTGGAAAATTTGGAGGATGGATATTTTTGGAAAAATGTTTGGTTGGAAAAATATTGTTGGGATGAAATTTGGGGGTTTTGGAAGGAGGAGGAATTCTTGAGTTTCCAGGTTGGGCTCTTTAGTAAATCTCTTCCAGGATTGCGTATGAAGGTAGGATTCTAAATTGTTTTCTTGTTACCAAAAGAATTTACTGTTCTAGTTGAAAGAAATGAATTTGTTATTGAAGAATCAGTTTGATTGATTAATAGAGTAGAATGGAAATAAGATCTTGAATTATCCCTCCTTAATTTGATTCCTTGTTTCCAAATCAATTTCTGGTTTGCTAAGAATGATTTAAAATTAAATAAAATTGAAATTTAGTTGGGGGTTTGGCAGATTAGATGTTAAATTTGTGAAGATCAATCTTGTTTGACCAATATGCTGTTGGTTTTGGAGAAATTTTCCCCTTTCCTGATCTGGGTATTTTTAAAAAGATTGCAAATGGGTGAATAAAAATAAAAATTTATTATTCTTTAGTCTCTGGGAGATTGTTTTTTTTAAAAACTGTGTGTTGCACAGTGATCAATTTTTTTTATAAAAAAAAAAGAAATTGAAACCAGTCATTTTTGCTATTTCAAAATTTATCATCGAAATTTTTAAACGAACAAAAAATATTGGATTGGGGTTCGGAGGGCGGGGAGCGGAGCTCCACCCGCCTCCTCCTCCCCCCTCTCGCGCAGGCCACAGCCATGGAGACAGCAGGGAGTGACATCCCCTGCGGTGGTCGCAGGGCATTGCGTTCCTTGCATGGGAGTCGCGGGTCCTGCGCCCATCGCAGTGGCGCAGCTGTGGCTAGGGCAAGGGCCCGGTTCCCCACGCGCGGCGTTGCTTAGTTTTTAAAATGTTTTTTTTTTATGTATTTTTTTTTTATTCAAAAATATATATATATATATATATATATATATATATATAATATTTTAATATCATTTAATGTTTAATATTTTAATTAAGTTTTTTGATTATTAATAAATATTGGCATTTAGTTAAAAAAGATTCAAGTATGATTTGTTATTAATTTATTGTATAATGTTTAAAAAAAAATACAATAGTTAATATTCAAAACTCACCTTGTTTTAATGCATATTTTGGTAATTAAATACTTAATTTGTCACTTTTGTATTAATTATTAATTTGTTATATTTAATTAATCGTGGATTATTAAATATATTCATTAATTAATAGTTAATTTTAGTAATTTTATTTATATGCTCAAGGAAACAATTTGTTAATCTGGGAATGGATTTTCTTTACTTGGCTTCCCTAAATATGTATATTTCCTTGATCTGTATAGTGTAAATTGGTTCTGGAAAAGACAAATGTGTAGGATTTATTTTGAACCAGTACGTCAATGATGATGTTAATTGAAGATTAAATATCTTAATTAATTGGTTAATGGTTGTTTAAATTATATTCTTGTGAAATTGGTTAAAGAACTCGTTATAGCGTATTTTTGTATGTTCGATGCAATGAACCTTAGAGAGTTAGAAAACCAAGAACAACCTGTATCTAAATGAAGTAGATAACTGCAATCTATTATAGATCATGTAGAAAACTTGATCAACTTTTAATGTTTAGATCAATTCGGAAAAGATTGTATCTGCTAAATATTACCTATGCGAGTTTAATTTATGTATTCGCTTTTTCTTATGTAATGGCAAGTCGTGCTTTGTTTGATAGGTCCCTATCGTATGGACTGATTTGAGGTACCTGTTTCAGTCCTCGGTTCCGAGTTGACTATTGTTTTGTGGTGGTGTCGTATTTGGTCATATCCTCTATGTGGGTGTCGAATGACGATTCATGGTTGACCATAGTTGGTTAGGTCTCTAGTTAGAGTACCGTTTGTCAGTGCACCTCGTATGAAGTCATGTTTGACCAAATGGTGGATTTCTCCATTTTGAACTCCGTTCGTCTGACCATGTATATTCCTTGGTTTTTGAGTTCGTTCAAGTTTAGTCTAGTGTCGTATGGGAAAGTGGCTTTCGATTGGGGGCCGCGCCCAAAGTGGCTACTGGGAAACCCATCGAAAGTGAGTCTAATAAGTGATAACCTATCAGTAGATTAGAATGTAATCTCTAAGTAAGATAATTGTGCCTCACACATGGGACGAGTGCTTACACAGACTCGACATGCTTTGAGAAGGCCTGAAATGGCAAACCATCATCCTTGTCTTCACGAGAGGATGTGTGGGTCCACATGAGGCTTGGATGGGCCAGAGGCTCGGATTAGGTTGCCAAGGTAACCCAGTGTATGGGGTCGGGACCTATGAAGACCTGCCATGGTAACCATACCAGGTTGTGTGATGACACTTGTCCCTACATTTGCTAGTATGTTGTCGTTTTGTCCTGTTAGGAGTACTTTTGTGGGTCATCCTTTTGTCTATGCCTTTGTGAGTACCTGGTTTCATGTTAGACCTTGGGTGGTGATGACTTAGTTTTGTGGATGCTCTCATGGATCTTTGTATTAGCTTTGATTATGTTTAGCTGGATCCTTTTCTTTTCAGGGATCGTTTATGTATTTATTGACCGATACGGTTGCTTGTATATTGTTTATGTTTCACCTTGATGGCAGGATTGTAATGGTGTAACCTCATGTATTCTTAACTTTATTATTTATCAGAGGGGTCTTGCAGTTGAGCAGACCCGGAGATGTAGCCCTTTAGGGGTGAACTCCGAGATCATTATGGTGTTATGTGATGTTATTCTCTTATGTTTCCCTTATTCAACTTTATCATGTATGAATAGCTTATGTTAGAATGTAAGTGGATAAGATGGAATTAACTTTAAATGCTCATCTGTAGTCCTTTCTTGAATGCTTTTTTGATCGAATGCATAAGTGGTTTAGATGAGATTTATCGTAGATGCATGTATGCAATCGTCTTTTAAAATGCAATAAATTGGAATATGAAAGAATGTAACTTAGAGTAATGGAATATATTTAGTTGTTGTTAAGGAAATTAAGTATGCTTGAAAAGATCTCATATGTTTATGATGAAATTCTAGTGTGTTAGAATATTAGATGTATGGCTTGTAATTTTAATGAAAAGCTTGAATGAAGATGATGAATAGATCTTAATGGATGAATCTTTGCTTGTGATTTATATTTCCATCTTATGAAAGAAATTATCCTGATTAAGAATTATCTCATTATTAAGATAATCAACTTATTGGATTAATTGTGTGAGTTAAGTGAATTATGATTTAAGTAATCTCATTGGGAAACTCTTTAGGTGTTAGTTGATGTCTTCCACTATGTAATCTGAATCTTTGATATCTTGTTGTATCTTAATGTGGTGTAACTTTTTTTAAAAAAAAAATATTGCACTCAATTCTTGTGTTTTGGCTTATCCCTTCGGGGTTTCCTAGCGGGGCATTACATCAAATCCCAATTTTGGAATTAACCTTGAATTGAAATAGTAATTGAAATGTTGAAGTAAGCATTGTATCATAATACCTCAGATTTGGAATGATTGATTGAAGTTGATGATGCAATGCTCTGTGAATGTCTATTGATAATTTTAAGAAACCCCTCCTCAAAAAAAGATATAAAATCTTGACAAATATTTAATTTTTTTGGAAAAAATAATAATTTTAATTTGCAAGTCTTTCATTTTTTAAAAGAAAAATATAAATTTTATTGGCAGATGTTTTTACATCAAATCTTTTTAGCAGAAAATATTGGAAAATAGTAAGAGCATGCATTAACTACTATTGCAAATCCCTTCATTTAAGAACATAAATTCTTATTGAAAAGTAGAGGCCTAAAGGTGGAAATCATTAATGAGTTTAAGGGGTAGACTATACTTTATTTAGTTACTACCATTAATTTAAAATAATATAATAGCCCTCTTTTTATTATGTGAGATAAAATGTACCAACAATCTATAATTTACTCATGGGGCTCAAAACTAATTTTAGACCATTGATTTCCATTAAGGTCAACAATTGAAAAGCAATTTCAACGCCATGAACATTACAACATGTGGGTACAATTTATCTCATGGAATACAATGATGGTCATCAAATTATATTTTAAATCAATGGTGCTAGCTAAAGATTGATGATATAACCCTAAAGTAAATAATAGTTATGATATATTATTAGCGAATTAATTTAGATTTCTACAATATATTACAAAATTTTGGCAAATCTAATCCATTCATGTATCGACTATTATGATGTATTTTTAATTTAAAAATTTAATAAAATCAATTCTCTAGCGATTTAAATAAGAGTAAAATAAAATTTTGTAAAAATGTGGTGATTTAGGTCACCTTAAAACTTGAACTATTAGCTAAATTTTGATTCACAAATTTCAAAAAATACCCAATTGACAAATACTAAACACTAAAAATCATTGAGTATTTATTTATGTAGGGTTCCCTAAGTAAATTACTGACTAGCCCAGCCTCCAATGGTCACATTGAAGCATGAGGACCTGAATCCATCAGGGAGGGAGAGTTCCCAATCATATTTAAATTGGGGCTTATATAAGGGGGGCCATGGTGCCTAGGGTGCCCTGGTCTAGAGAAGGGCACCCCAAGCACCCTTGTCCTCCCAAAACAAGGCAAACAAGGTGGCAAATAGGAGGGCAAGTTCTTAGGATGGGGTGCACTTGACCATGTAGTAGGGTGATATCGGATTTGGAGTAAAATGAGCCAAAACAGGTCTATGAGAGAACTAGGATGGGACACACTAAAGTAAGGGCACAAGAATGAGGTGTGAATTGTATTGATACAATTTATGATGTTACACTATGAGAATTAGTATAACGTATAAATTTTATAGTGATATGGTGGTTGTATGATGAGTCCACAATCATCCCAATATAGTGTGTTATGAATCCTCTCATAGTATCCATTGGTGTTTATTAAAATTTGTGTAGTAATACAAAATATCTTTGTGTTGGAATGCATTAATACTAGCAGTAAACTGAGAGGGGGGGTGAATCAGTTTACTAACAATAACAACAATAAATTCAATTATAAGACATATTAGAGAATAACACAATGAAAGATATATCATGAAAGCACAACACACAACACCAATATTTGACATGGAAAACCCAGATAGGGAAAAACCATGGTGGAAAACGCTACCCACAATTAGCTAAATACTTTGCGATAGTATTATGAATAATTACAATAGGGTCTGCACTTGTAGAAAGGCCAATAACCTAGAGTGCACTGCTCATCACAAAGGGAAGTCTCACTAACTTACAAAATAATCAGAATACAATCTGGAAAGAAATGAACTATGAAAGTAGCATCTACTAATGCCTGATACAGTTTCAGTTAAGCACTGATGTCTACTCTCCAATACAAAATCTTTCCAACCTTCACCTAAATGATATGACTTTATTCACACATAATCCTTTCTCAAATAATGCAAACTTAACCAACCATCACCATCGATCCATGACCAATTACATGAATAAGTCACCTATAAATATAGATCATCAACCTTATTGACAAGGTCAGCTAAACCCTAAACCCATAAACCCATAATTATAAAAATTACATCACACGATACCACCGGACCAATATTATGATTTACATTACATAGCATGGACCTAAATCAAGTAACCAAACAATTGTATCCATCGGGAATTCCACTAAGACCAAAATCCAACACGCTTCACCAATTGGTAGAAACCCTCAGTGAAAGTTTAACCGGATCCAAATAGGACCACCATAACAACACACCATCCAATGCAAAGTCACCAAATACTCAGGATATGATCAAGAAACACCTTCAACATGAAAGAAACTAATTCCATAAGTTGGACCCAAAATCCACTAACCAAGTCACCAAAACAGTATACCGGTAAAGCTAACTGGGAACGCCAGAAGCCAGTAAAGCCAAAAGCTAGCTGGGAAAGCCAAGAACGATTCAGTAAAGGCACAAACCAACCGGTAACTAGAAATACCAAAAGAAATAACCAAATTATGCAACCACCAAAATATAGAAAGCATATAACTATAAGAATAAGCATCCAAAACTGATTCCAGAGATCTGATCATACCGGATCAGAATCACAGCCAAAGCCAAGATGATCTCCAAGACTAACTGGGATAGATCCAACCGGTATAGTCTCCAAATGGGATACAATGTTGACATCAATGACAACACAACCAAATCTAGCATATTGCCAACAATCTCCCCCTTTTGCATTGATGTCAACACTAAATGTGACAAACATCCAAGTGCCAAGGAATGCCAACAATCTCCAAAACACCATCAAAATATATAGCAATTTTTCACTTGAATACCTTCTCCTCCTTTGACATCAATGAAAAAGGATGGATACTAAACCAAGATTACTAAATCAATTAGCTCACTACTCCCCCTGAGTAGTAGCACCATCTTCATCAACCCAACTCAGAAAAGTATGTCTGATAAGCTTACCAGATTGATGCATCCCTACATCTCTAAGTCTCTTCTGGAGGGTTGGTAACCCCCAACTGATCTATGAGATATTCAAAAGTGTCTTTAGGGAATGATTTTGTTAGAATATTTGCAATTTGTTCCTTAGTAGTCACATAAATCAATTTGACTTCCTTTGCTTCAACCTTTTCCTTCAAGAAATTATACCTTATAGAAATGTGTTTTGATTTGGAATGAAATACTAGATTATTTGGCATATCAATCGCAGTAGTATTATCACAGTGAATAACAATAGGCTTGTCATAACTTACCCTTATATCCTTTAACATATATTTCATCCATAAAATCTGAGTACAATTGGTAGCAACTACAACATATTCTACTTCAGCTGTAGACAATGAAGTGCATGATTGTTTCTTACTAAGCCATGAAACCAACTTCTTCCCAAGAAAGAATGCATACCATATCACAAACCCAAGCACTACAGTGCACACCACAAGGAAACCAGGGGCGCACACCTTACAATAATCCCCAAAGATCTGATCTTCAGAATGATTTAGCTTTACATACCTGGGAGTCTTTGAATTTTCTTGATTTGCTGACTCATTTTGTTGTCCATCTGTCACTATTGAATTTTATGATTCTACCAGTGTCACAGGTTCATTATTATGAACTGATTCTTGCATTACTGGTTCAGGTCTGATAAATTCATCTTCCGGTCCATAATCAAATGATCTGATATGATTGTTGTCATGCTCATCCACCTTGACATTTCTGCTTTCCATTATCATATTCAATCTTTTGTTATAACATCTATATACTTATCTCTTAGTATAATAACCCAAAAATATTCCTTCATCACTTCTAGGATCAAACTTTCCTAATGTATCATCTCTTCTAATGTACCATTTGCTTCCAAAAATTCTAAAATATATGACAGTAGGAGTAAGACCAAACCATAATTCATAAGGAGTCTTATCGGTATCACCTTTTATGTGTACTCTGTTGAAAGTGTATACAATGGTATTGATATCCTCTCCTCAATAGATATCAGGTAATTTAGCTTTAGTCATCATTGTCCTTGCTGCATCCAAAATTGCTATGTTCTTCCTTTCCACCAATCCATTTTGCTGTGGGGTTCTAGGTGCAGAAAGTTGTCTCCTAATACCATTCCTTTCACAAAATTTGTTGAACTCACTTGATGTAAACTCACCACCATGATCTTATCTTAAGCACTTTATCTTTAGTCCTGCCTCAATCTCAACCATAGCCTTAAATATTTTGAATTTATCAAAAGCTTCAAATTTCTCTTTCAAAAATGCCACCCACATCATTCTAGAATAATCATCAATAAGTAACATAAAATATTTATCACCTTGAAAGCTTTTAGTCCTTACCGGTCCACACAAATCAACATGAATAAGATCAATAATTTCATTAGATTTATCATGTACACTTCTGAAAGAATTTCTAACTTGCTTACCCATTTGACATTTTGTACACACTAGATTATGAGGTTTAACAATCTTGGGAAAATCTCTGAAAGTCGGTATTGAACTGATCTTTACTATGCAATCAAAATTTATATGACACGTCCTCTTATACAATAACCAACTTTTGTCAATCTAAGAAATCAAGCAAGCCTTCTCACCAAAGTTCAAATGAAAGATATTACCTTTGGTCTGAGTTTCAAAAGTAATCTCCAAACTAGATTTACTAATGATCTTACATTTTCCATCATTGAATTGCAAATGAAATCCTCTATCCACCATCTGAACTACACTTAAAAGATTATGCTTTAAGACTTTAACATAATAAACATTATTAGTATTAGTCTTACCATCCAGTGATATTGTTCCTTTGCCTTTGATCCTACATGCCTTGTTGTCTCCAAATCTAACCAATGCACCATCAAATTCTTGCAATGATAAGAACTTTCTTCTATCACCAGTCATGTGATGCGAGAAGCCACTGTCTATAACCCATTCATCCTTTTCTTCAATTTTAGCAGCCAAGGCCTTTTCCTCAGTATGTGTTATATCAATGACAGATTCTAAAGAATCGTCCTTGATAGCAATTGTAGACGTATAAAAATGACCATATTCCTAAATGAATATTTTATGTTCATTTCTCTATTTAATTAAATCCAATTTAATTAAATTACCCACATTCCTCTATTTAAATAAGTAAATTACTCAATTTATTTAAATTAAATTCACTATACCCATTTAATGAATAAATTATTTTATTCAATTAAAACCCTTCCATCCACTTTTAATTAAATTCAAATTTAATTAAATAGTTATCCTAAATTAAATAAATCTAATTTATTTAATTTCTCCAAATTGCAAACAAATTCAATTAAATTACTTTATTTCAATTAAATCCTATTATCCCTCCATCCACTTGCATTTTCCTAAATCTCCCACTTGCATTCTAAAACCTATTTCTAATTTCTTCTAGACTCTTCTAATTAGCGTAACCCATATTATAAACTTTGTCACATCCCTAAGCAAAAGGGAGGTCACTTCTCAAAAACCTCAAAGTCATTGATAACCATTAAAGGCTTCAAGTCTTCAACCACTTAATTCCCCAAAGTCTTCATAACCATTAATGGTTAACTCAAACCCTCTTACATGGTTAAAGAATTTCTTTTAACTCAACCTCCATGTAACCCAAGGGTCTCATCAAGCATTCATTGCTTTGACCATGGTTATTCCTTAATCATTTGCACAAGGGTTTATCCTTGGATTAACTCTTAATCTAATAGGTAAGCCTAACTTAAGCTTGACCCTCACCCTCTAGATAACCATAAGGTCTTCTCAGGTATTTAATGCCTCCAACCCCTTCTCTCAACCCAACCCTATGTCGACACTTGTCACCATTTCGTTGGTGCAAATTGCAAACATGGATCCCCAACTTTCAAACAAAACCCTTGATCAACCTTTTCAATCCTAACCATCCATTGCCCTATTTTTGCTATAAATAGAGCTTTCATTCCTCCATTTTTACATATAGAATCCAAGTTTGTAGTATCACACTTATGCTCAAATACATTCAAGCTTTCATAACATTGTTATGCTCATTATTTTAGCCTCTCTTTTAGATAGAAATTAGTCTAAATATGCATGTTTAGAATACTTTCTTTATCATTTAGCTCAATCATAGACTAAATATATCATGTCAGGATAGTATTCATACTAACCTTATCATCTTATAATCTAGTTTATTGCATTTCTAGAATCATGCATAGCTTAGGATGCATTTCATTCTAAAATCTATCAAAGCATCCCTCGTTCTTACATTTGCCATCCCTAAACCATTTTTCTCAGTGATTTGAGAGCAAAAACATTGGTTTGAGGGACATTGTGAGATAGAGAACCATGGGACCAACCTTGGGAAGCTGAGTAATATTTCATTGCTCAATAGCTTGCACCAAGAAGTCTTGTGTGTGTGTGAGCAAGGCTCCATAGAGCTCCGTTTTTCACATATTGAGTTCTATCGACCCATTTTTCTCGCATACATTTCTGGCACCCACCGTGGGGCTAGACCCCATATATCAAATCGGTTTTTAAATTTAACCACTTTTGCAGGTCCATGGGAAACAAGAATCAGCGCATGGGAAACATTCCCTAGCACATTTGGCTAACAGTTTAGCGCATCCCGCTTACTGTTTAACGCATGGGGTCTATACTGTAGCGTGTGGAGTCCTTTCTTTAGCACATGACTTCAACTAGTCTTTTCTTGTAGGTATCAATGTAGGAAAAAAATAGAGTAGCGCATCTGAAAAATAGTTTGGCATGTCGAGTCTGTTAGATACCACATCCAGCTCACTGTTTATCGCGTGCAGTCTATTCTATGGCGCGTAAAGTCTTTTCCTTAGCGCATCATATTTCTAACAGTTTTCTGTAGGTATCAACATGAGAGAAAAATAGAATAGCGCATCAGGAAAATAGCTTAGTGCATTGGGGGCACATAATAGCACGTAGGTGCTTTTTCTTAGTGCATAGACATCATTTCTTAGCACATAGAGTTGGCAGAGCCAAAAATTTATGACAGAGTCAAAAATTAGGCTTGTGGGAGGCATAATATATATGGAATATAACATCTAGTTTTTGGAAGATCTTCCAAATTTCAGACTTAGTCAAATTTCAGGGCATTTCAGAATTAGGATTGTAAAATTTGTAACCAAGATCAGAATTTAGGCTTGTGTAAGCCCACACTATCATTTGATCACTGACTGTGTGCAGGTTCTAATATTTTTTGTGCAGGGGAAGGAGCAAGTTTAGAGGCTTTAAGTTTCTTTTTTTACTTTCTTTCAACAAAAGTTGGTTAAAAAGAACTCACTCTCATTTTTACAAAAGTTAAAATAAACCTCATCATTTCATTTGGATGAATGAAATGAACTTAATGCCTTCCCTTTTGGTGTTTTAAAAGAAAATTCATCTTTCTTTATTGCGTGGTAGAAAGAACAACAAAGCAAACCTTTCATTCCTGCAAGTTAAGAAAAACACTTCATTTTGGAAGCTGTAAAAAGAACCAACAATCTTTACTTTGGCAAAAGTTTTAAAAAGAACCTCACCATCCTTTGGTGTTTAAAAGGATTCACTTCATTTTGCAAAGTAAAAAAACCTCATCTTCATTTTGTGCAAGGCAAAGAGGGAAAGTTTTTCCCTATCGACTTTAATTTTGTTGACCAAACATCATGATTTACTTTGTTGACCAGGCTTGTTTTACAAAGGTTTTTGGAAATACACACTTTGCTATGAAAGGTTAAAAAGAACATCATGCTTGTTGGAGCAACATCTCCAAATAAAAGTTAGCAAATCATTGTCTTGAAAGCTAAAAAGAACAACTTGATTTCTTTGTCTCGAAAGTGAAAGGAATATGCTCTCCCCTTAATTGGGTAATCAAAAATCCAGACCACTCTTAAAGCTTTCTATATTTCAAGCATAAAACCTTTAGTAGGTCTACCTTCCCGAAGAGTTGAAATCAACTCTTAAAGCCATTTATGGCCGGTGTGAAGGGAATGACCTAAGTGGGGAATGCCTTTGATGCCAAGAATTCCAACCCACTATAATCAAATGTGGAAAGTGACGAAAGTCCTTTTTAACGGCTGCACGCAGCGATTAGCCTTCCCTCAGTATCCTTGAGATACGTAAAGCCTTTGTTCTAAAGGTTGGGAAGCCTCCTGAGGGATTTTATCACTAACGGCCGAACAGGAAGCTTGATTACGAACCATAGAAATAAAAGCTTTGACTCGAGTCAGTAACCAGACATTTATAACATCATAGTACAAGAGTGGGGAAGAATCCGTCCCCAAGATTACTCACCATATATCTCCCAAGATAGCTACTCAGTTGTGAAGCGATTCACTTTGAGTTAATTTCTAGCAAAAGGCAAAAAAATGGGTGCCCTCTAGGGGGTGACACGGCTATTTGAGCTGACGGAGTATCGAGACTAGTGGGCTATGATGTTATTTATGACATTTGAATAAAGAGTCTTTCTGAAGTGTATTATCTGTATCCAAACCTATTAAAACATTGGAGATTTGAACACATCCTCGCAGAACATACACTTTTTGTTAGATTAGGCAAAATGGTTGTACTTTTTGTGTCGTGCTTGCATTTACTACTTCAGAAAATCATCCATCAAACTTGAAAAATTCATAATAAAAATTCAAAATTTGCAAAAAAAAAAAAACCAACCGAAGAAAAAATCAGGGCAATTTAGCGCATAAGAGCAACCTCTTAGTGCGTGAGGTACTTCAGTTAGCCCATCCAAACATTAGGTTAGCACGTCGAGTCCAAATAGTAGTGTTTTATCTCAAGTCAAACCAGTATTGAAACATTTAGCGCATCAGAGAAACAGTCTAGCGCGTGGAAACATCAGCTTAGTGCGCAGAAACTGAACATTAGCGCATCAAATTCAAAAGTTAGCGCATTACAAGCCCAGGCTAGTGCATGACTTTTTAAACAGCTAGAAAACAAATTTTTGAACAGTAAAAACTTTAGCGCATGTCTCGGGGCAGCCTAGCGCGTGTGCTCATTATTTTAGCGCATGGAGTAATTTCGGTAGCGCATGTAGTCTCTGTTTTAGCGTGTGATCAAAAACGTATAAATAGAGGGCAAAACCGTGAGGAATTTAAAATTTTTTGAAAACATTTTCAAAAGCCTCTCATTATTAACAACATTTTTCATCAAAACAGAGTAGCGAAAACAAATCGTTAAGACTATTTCTTGAGCTAAATTTGTGTCAAAACAAACATTGTAAAAATCCTAAACAAATCGCACGATAAAACATGTCTATCTTATCATAATCCGGAAACCTCATTATCAGTATCAACATAATCCTTTACCATCTTACGGATTTTCATCTCAAAAACACTTGTTTAAAATTTTCAAGTTGTCAAATCAAGTTTCCATATTGGGAGGCTTTTATCCATATCATTTGACACGCTTTTTCATGAAGGGGCATCTAAACCTTCACTTTGATAGAGTAAGATTTGAAATTTTTCAAAACAAGATCAACTAAATCCAAACAAATCAAAGGAAACCATTGATCACTCATGCATGACTAATCCCCATATTCTGAGAAGAAAGAACCTTTATCGTAACATCACGTTGAAGAAACAACAACCTAGTTTTTCTAAATTCATCAAGAGAAATAAGTTTTTATACATCAATCGTCAACTTTTCAAATCTCATCGGGTATTCCTTCATCACGTCAAACATTATATCCAAAACAAATCCAACGAATTTGACAAAGAACCCTTGAAGACAAGAGCCTACTATCAAAAATCTGCTTTTAATCAAATCATAAACCGCGGAGGAAAAATCAATCTAGCCTTCTTGCCCAATGAGTGTATCACTTATAACACATCTCGACTAGAACCACCCACCCCCGAGCAACACATCGAAGAGGATTTTGTTCCCTTTGTCATAGAAAGTTTCTACTAAAATGCCTGTTACTCGCTCTCAAAGAAACCAACAAAGTGAGACACATGCAGAGTCTAGCATGAATCGAAGGTTGTCAATTCCTTTTGAAGTTCCACACTTGGAAGAGACTAAAATTTCTGAAGTACTTCTTCAGGAATGTCAGGAAAACCCTTCATTCCAAAAACTTGTAGAAAGGCTTATGGAAACTGACAAAGAAAAGTATCTGCTCATGCTCACAAGTAAAGGCATTAAACTTCCCGAAGATTTAGACACAAACATCTTTGGAACCGGATCTCGACAATACGCATATCGAGAACAACAATGAGAAGAAGAAACTCGTAACTTTGAACAACACATACCTGAACAACACATTCCAGAACAACGCATACCAGAAATGCGTATACCTGAGCTAGAAACTCCAGAACAAAACATACCATTTACCACACCTTTTCAGCTGAGAACTAATACAAGGGAAGAACTTTTCCCTTGGCAAAATAATGCATCTTTGGCTGCTCTCACTCAACAAATGCAAATGTTACAATGACAAATACATGACATTCAATAAGGAACAACAGTGTGGTACTCTTTAAATGAAATCTGTCCTTATCCATTTGACAAAAGATTGAACATGGTGCCTTTTCCTCCAAACTCAGATTTTCCCAAATTTGACAAATATGATGGAAAAAGTGATCCCTGAGATCATGTTCGAGAATTTTGCACAATGAGTCTTGAATTTGCTCATGATGACACCTATCTAATGAGGTTATTCCCAAGAAGCCTGGGAGGGCAAATAATGGAATGGTTATCCAAAATTACACCACCTGTCAAATCATTTGATGAATTGGTTAACAAATTCATAACCCAATATTCCTATAACATCCAACATGCCATAACCATGCTAGATGTTTGTAATACCAAACAAAAGAACAACGAAACATTCATGATGTTCCTTCAATGCTGGCGACGTATGGTATCCAGATATCCTTGAGATATTCCCAAAAAGGAGAAAATGGAAATCTTCATCGTTGAATGGTGAAATGAGTTACAGACTAAAACTTCAATGCATGCCATCTTTTGCTAAATTGATTGAAAATGGCATTCAAGTAGAAGAAGCATGTGTCAAAAAGGGAACACTCAAATTCTACAAGGAAGGAACAAACTCATCAAACTACAATAACCAAAACAACAACAACTTTGACAAATCTCGATTTTGGATTTGAAACAAAAATGAAGGCAACAATGAATCATATGATCCCAAATCTAAGCAACCAGTGCTTGCATTATCTGGAAATCCTCAAAATATGAAAAATCCTAAAAATGCTAATCCAAATGCTAACACATATGCACCAAACACCGATCAAGGACAACTCAATGCAAACAACACCAACGATACTCAAAGCAAAAACAGGAATCCAAGACCTAACAACAATTCACGCAACAACACGAACAATTTCCAAAAGTGTATCTTCACACCACTAGGGCAATCGCTAGAATTAGCATTCAAAGAACTTCTGGCAAACAAAATTCTTTCTTTGCCTCCAATCAGCAACTATGAACCCCAAATCAAACCACCTTGGTGGAATGATTCACACTATTGTGATTTTCATCGTAACAAGGGTCATCAAACGAACGATTGCATGAGATTGAAACACATGGTGCAGGACATGATTGATCGAGGTGACTTAACGGTAGATGGTCTCAAAACAAATGGTGATCACGGAGCCTTTAAAAATCCTCTCCCAAATTACAACAAAGATGGAGCTTCAACCTCGGATGATACACGTGGAGCTCGTATCAACCATATCTACAACAACACCATAAATCACATATCAGCTGAAGATCATCAAGTAAATGTCATCACTATCCGAGATCGACGTGATCATGAATCTGTCAATGTAACAACCCGAACTCAAAAATATGTCTTAAAGGACATACGTCACCTGCAACTACCACACCAAAAATCCAATATGACTTGGTTAGCCAGCTACACAAAACTCCAGCACAGATATCTATACTATAATTACTAAAACTATCACCAAAACACAAAGACATATTGGAACAAGCGCTATTGGAAACCAATGTCCCTTAAAATCTGGATACAGATAGATTTCAAGCCATGGTCGCCCATATGACAAGACCTCATAACCTCACCTTCTTAGAGCATGACAATTCTTCCTTGAGTCATCCACATAATACTCCTCTCCATATTGAAGTCATTGTTTGCAAACACCGAGTAAAAAGAGTCTTAATAGATGGAGGAGCCAGACTTAATATATGTACTTTAAAGCTTATCTGTGCACTAGGCTTCTCAGAAAAGTCTAGTGATCCTTGCAAGAAGATTACCATAAAGGCATATGATGATGAGGAAAGGTCCTCTAAAGGAACTATGATATTACCCATTCAAGTAGGACCAGTGCAAAAGGATACTATGTGTCAGGTCATAGACATAGATCTTACTTACAATATTTTGTTAGGGCGACCCTGGATACATGAAATGCAAGCAGTACCTTCTACATATCACCAGTGTGTCAAATTTCCGTATGATGGACAAGAAATCTCCATATTTGTTGATCACAATCCATTTCAACATTACAATGCAATGGGGGCAGCCCAAGACAGTTTGGTTCCTCATAATAGAGAAAAGCAGCGATTTTTATCATCAGATCTACAAATAGCAACACCTAACTCCTTATCTAGAGATTTCAAATAGAAAATGCAAATCAAAGACCAAGGTATGGGAGAATACTCCTTGGAGCCTTTATGTTTGGAAAAATTACCAACATCACCTAGATCTCATGGATTGCCTACTACATCAACACATCTGGCCACTCAGCCCATCACCAAATTTGATGGTACCTTCATCCAATTGGGCACTCTAGCACATGAATCAGAAGACAAGGATGTTCTTAGCTAGTTATACAAAGACGAGGAAGAAGATAATAGAGCAGCTGCTCTAGACATTGTTCTACTAACACACCTGTATGGAAAAGGATACTTAATCATGCAGCAAATGGGATATGACGGTAAAGGACCTATTGGGAAACGCAAAGGAGTCATTGAACCCATAGATCTTCCTTCACAGCCTAGTAAAAACAAAGCAGGATTGGGTTGTGAACCCACTTTCCTATTAAAACAGCCGCCCAACATAACTATAAAACCTCAATTTGAATCAGTAGAAACAATCCGCAAGGCATGGGAACGTCAAGATCAGAAGTTACATCAGGAAAAGATTCTAAAATACAAAAGGGCCATATCTGCAGCAGTAGCTCATATTCAAAGACCAATATCTCAAGAAACAATAAAATCATCTCCAGATACCTTTATTTCTCCCCGAGGAAGCACAGTATATGAACAAATATAGAAAATTGAAGCTGGATCTGACACAGAATCAACAAAAACTATCAAAATGGTATCCATTATCAAAGATTTGTTTTCACCATACAACATACTAGTTTACAACACTAATAGAATCTGGGATGATGCCTCTGAGACTGATTCCAATGAATATGAATGGGGTACCTGCTCCAATGCTACTATAGATATCCCTGATGATACTGATTCTATATCCCTTTCTCAAGAAGAACATAATGCAGAAGATAGGCCTCTTGAATTTGGACCACAAAATATCTATGACACCAAGGAAAGCAAACAAAAACATTATGAACAAGTCTATGCAGAAGATAATACCATCGCAGACCTCGACGAAATCCTGGACTTCTTTAAAACCAAAGACAATCATGATGAAAACTCTGTCCTAACACTTATAGTAGTAGAACTTGATCCACCTAACGATTCCTTACCGCTTGTCTTTCCTAACCTCATTGACTAGGATGAACCTGAAATCCATGATATACCAATTTTCCTAGATGATGAATCTATTATCCATTACCTATGTACCATAAATCTAGAAACAGGCTCTACCAGTGAACAAAATAACGATGTCTATCAATCAGGGAGTGCCAAGTCTCTCAGTCGCAAAAATAAACCAAATTAAAGATCTGATGCTGAAAACCAGTCAATGGCAGCTCTAGATCACAAAAAAGTAAAAATAAAGGACGCATCTGAGGGTGAAAACCTTTTTAAGGCACCTAACGATGGGAGACTTGACACTCTTCCTGAGCACTTTCATGAGCAATCACCCATATTGATTGAGCCCACTCAATCAATCAAAATTGGTACCATAGAAGTAGTCAAAAACCTACACCTTGCAGAATCTCTAACAAAGGAAGAAAGATCAGCATTCATCATTTTCTTTAAAGAACAACAAATTAACTTTGTTTGGTCATATGCCAATATGCCCAGAGTGGATCCGCACTTAATCATGCATCACTTGTCCATCTCTTCAGGAGTTAAACCAATCAAGCAAAAGCTACGAAAGATGAATCCACAGGTAGCACTCATGGTCAAAACTGAACTAAAAAAACTATTAGATGTCGGATTCATCCAACCCATTGACTATGTAGAATGGATTTCCAACATCGTTCTAGTATCAAAACTAGATGGTAGTATCAGAATATGCACTGACTTTAGAGACATCAACAAAGCTTGTCCAAAAGACGACTTTCCTCTACCCAGTATCGACATAATTGTAGATCTCACAGCAAGCCATGCAATGCTCTCACTAATGGACGGTTTCTTAGGCTATAATCAAATCAAAATAGCTCCAGAAGATCAAGATAAAACCATGTTCACCTGTCCTTGGGGAATTTACTATTGGAATGTTATGCCTTTTGGCTTAAAGAATGCAGGGGCCACTTATCAAAGATCAATGACAACAATATTCCATGACATGATGCACACATTTATGGAAGACTATGTGGATGATTTACTAGCTAAATCCTTCACCAGAGCAGAACATCTCGACATCCTAACAAAGATCTTCGATTGATTGAAGAAATTCCAAGTCAGGCTCAACCCTAAGAAGTGTGTCTTCGGGGTTACATCAAGCAAGTTACTAGGCTACATAGTCTCAGCTAAAGGTATTGAAGTAGATCCAACAAAGGTACAAGCCATTATGGACATGCCACCACCAAAGAATATCAATCAACTCAGATCTCTACAAGGATGACTTCAATCAATCAGGCGATTCATTGCTCAACTAGTAGATAAAAGTCTACCATGTAACCATTTACTACACAAAAATGTACCATTCAAATGGGAGACCAAGTGTGCAGAATCTTTTTACCAAATCAAATAGTACCTGATGAATCCACCAGTTCTGGTACCACTAGTCGCAGGAAAGCCTCTTATCCTATATATCTCCACAATAGATATATCGCTGGGGGCACTATTGGCATAAGAAGATCAACAAGGAAAGGAATGAGCCATATATTATATCAGTAGGACACTGAATGGCTATGAACTCAACTATACGTTCATTGAAAAGGCTTGCCTCACAGTGGTCTTCGCATCTCAGAAGTTCTGACATTATATGCTAGCACACACCATTAAGCTAGTAGCAAAAATTGATCCTCTCAAATATCTACTCAGCAAGGCAGCTCTTACAGGCCGATTGGCTAAATGGGTCATGATTCTCAGTGAATTTGACATACAATACATAGAAAGATGAGCCATCAAAGGACAAGCAATTGCAAATCAACTGGCTAAAGCACCGCTACCAGGAAAACAAACCATGGAGATTGAATTTCTAGACAGGGATGTTCTTGCTCTCTCTACCAAACAATGGACCCTATACTTTGACAGATCCTATACACAACATGGTTCAGGTGCTGGCATTCTATTCATCACTCCTGAAGGACACACTATACCAAGATCATATAGGCTTATGTTTCCATGCACAAATAATGTGGCTGAATATGAGACATTGGTTATAGGTATCAAAATGGTCATAGAATGGAAAATCATAGAGTTAAAGGTCTATGGAGATTGACAACTAGTCATCAATCAAATCAACAAAAACTATTAGACAAAGGATGACAAGCTGCTACCCTACAAGTGAATGGTGGATGACTTCAAACAATATTTTTTGCACATCACCTTCGAACAAATACCAAGATTGAACAACAAAGCAGCTGATGCAATAGCTACTATCGCTTCATTACTACAAATTCCAGAGCAACAAAGTTGTTACGAGTTTCTGGTAGAGCAACTGTTCTCCCCCGCCTATGACCACTCTAAATCCCATGTTATCTATGCCTTGACTGGTTCAGATTCTCCGCTATATGGACCAATATACGACTACCTCAAGCACAATATCTTACCAATTGACCAATCCCGTAACCAAAAATGCAACTTTATCCAACAAGCTGCCCATTACACCCTTACTGCTGATACTTTGTATCGTCGAGGTCTAGATGGTACTCTTCTTCGTTGCCTTGATCGTAATGATTCTGATTCCGCTTTACACGAGCTTCACGAAGGTATTTGTGGCACACATTCAAGTGGTACTACTCTTGCTAAAAAGTTTCTATGAATGGGATACTACTGGCCTACAATAGAGAAAGACTCATACCATTTCACCAAGAAATGTCCTAAATGCCAGATTCATGGCAATCTGATACATGCACCAGCACAAGAACTGCAGCCATTTACAACATCCTGGCCCTTTTGTCAGTGGGGCCTAGACTTAGTTGGAAAAATTCATCCTTCATCTTTGAATGGACACAAGTTTATTATAACAGTGACATAATACTTTACCAAATGGATTGAAGCAGTTCCCATGACCACAGTGACTGGGAAACAAATTGCCTCTTTTATCCTAAATTATTTGATCTGCAGATATGGTATTCCACATTCAATCATCACAGATAATGGACCACCTTTCAAAAACCAAGATGTACAAGAACTATGTGAAAAATTCAAAATCCAACATCGGTTTTCTACACCATACTACCCACAGGGAAATGCTCAAGCAGAAGCGTCCAACAAGATAATCTTGAAAATCCTAAAGAAAACAGTGAATGATGCAGGTAAAGATTGGCACATACAACTTAATCCAGCACTTTGGGCATACAGAACTAGCATCTGCACACCTACAGGAGCAACACCATACTCATTGGTATATGGATCAGAGGCCATTTTACCCCTGGAAGTAGAAATCCCATCTCTCAGAGTCTCTTTGAAAGGTTTAATCCTGGATGAAGAGTATCAAGTTAACCAATTGCAAGAACTTGAACTATTAGATGAAAGACGCCAACATGCCTACACTCATCTCAAAGCATATCAGCAACGCATGTGCAGGAGCTACAATCATAAGGTCATTCCCAGAAACTTCAAAGTTGGTGACCTTGTCCTCAAAGAAAATCCAAGAAATCAACAAGATCGAGAAAAGAAAGGGAAATTTGAACCTAACTGGTTGGGTCCCTATGTCATCATATCAGTCTATGGATCAGGTGCCTATCAGTTAACAACTTCAAAAGGAGATGTGCTTGAAGAACCAACTAACAACATCCATCTGAAGAAGTACTACACTTAAGTAGCCTAGTGCACGGAAAAAGCCAAAAAAAAAAAAAAAAAATCAAAAAATCCAGAAAAAGCAAAAACAAAGTACAATAAAAACAAATGGTGAAAACCTGGTAAAAAGGTGCTCTTGTGAAAGAACGACTCCTCTATCTATCTCTATACCATTTTATCTGTCAAAATACTATCGGCCATCGCCCGACACTTAGCACATATCCATTCAAGACATACTTCACGTAGTCACTATCCTGGTTTATCCATATATATCCTCTTACCACATTCCACCATGGCTTGGAAATCACTGTACATATTCACATCAAGAGGCACACTCAGCTAGGGGCATTCAAATCATTCAAAACTTGTAAACAGTCAAGACATCAAAACTATTTGCAAAACTCAGAAGCATGACATCCAACAACCAAAACTACACTTCATCACAAAACAAAACAAAACAATTCAAGAAATACCAAGGATGGATGATTTTCTGAAGTACTAAATGTTGCATTATCGCATAAAAATCTTGACTATTTTTGCATTTTGAAATTTTTAAAATTATTGGATTCTCTTCCTTTTCTCACTAAATGCTTCAAAGCCTGAGATCATGAGGAACTTCCAATATTTTTCTTAGTCTTCTGTCTGGGAGGCGATCACTTGTACTGTGTGAATACTTGCCTCGAGACGTGATACATCGAATATCACTGAAGGCCTGATTCCACTTCACACATACAAATGATTTAATCTTGTCTATTTATGCAATACACACTCAGGTCATCCTGGTTCAATTATACCTTGACGCTTGTGCTATCTTGCAAAATCAACAATCATGTAAATTTTTCTTAGGTCATTATGGCTCAATTATACCATTATGCTTGTATAAATTTTCAACATATCCTAAAACAAATCAATGCTCAATGATGGTACCTACTAAGAAAGCAAACAACATATGGCTATATCGGATGGAAAATACAGAATGAGGATGCTACCAAAAACATAGTCGCGTATCATTCTAAACTAGCTACATATCATTTTAACATAGTTGCATGTCATCTTACAATAGTTGCACATCATTTTAACATAGTCGCATATCATTCTAAACTAGCTGCATATCATTTTAACATAGTTGCATGTCATCTTACAATAGCTGCACATCATTTTAACATAGTTACATATCATTTTAAAAATAGTTGCATATCATTTTAACATAGTTACATATCATTATCATACATCTCATTTTCAAGATACATCTCACAACATATAAAAACATACATCATACATCATACATTATATCATATATTTAAGCATTGCATCATCATCACATAAAAGAAAAGACCACATAAGCACATCCATCCATATAACACACCACATGATCAAAGAAAATGGTGTCATATATAAATATCTCAAAAATGATCAAAATGTACAAAATACATCATCACTGTGTCCAATATAAAGAATACAATGATCAAAAATACAATAGAGACCACGTCTTTCAAGTATGGCTATCTCCTGATGGAGATGGTCTCGCTCTAGATGTCCCCACCCCTGGATCTCCAGGAGGGTCCTGTCTCGGTGGCCCTGGCACACCCTGGCTCTCAGACTGCGACCCAATATCTCAAGATTGACTAGATCTCGACTGTGTAAAGCTCTGTACTCGACAATCCCTGGGTACCGCAGCCTCATAATGCCACCAGTAGTACTCCACCTCCTGAGCTCTCAATGCTAGCTCTCTCAGGGTGTCTCTCATCGAACCACCCGCCGCTACTCTCTGCACACTGGTTGTAAGCTCCTCTGCTCGCCCCCTCTGCTCTATCTTTGTATCCCGCTCAGTGGTCAACTGCGTAATCTGCCATTGATATGTCAAAACCTGTGCCTGCAGCTACTGTACAGTCACCTGTAGGGTCCGAATCTGAGCATCCTCAACATGTGTAGGGACCTGAACCCGTAGCGGTACCTGTGCAGGGGCAACCCCTCCCACTCTGCCTATCCTCAGTGCTAGAGGTGGGAGCACATCCATCCTCCTCCTCTGTGCTGGTCACCTCACCTCATCAATACCCCCCACTGTAGCTAGCACCTCCTCCACTCTCCCCTCTCCACCGGCTCCAATAGCCAATCCACCTCTCCCCCTATCTATCGCCCCTTGTCTCATTGCTCTCTCCACACCTCTATCTCCTCTCCTCCCTCTATCTCCCCGCCTCCCTCTGGTTCCTCTCCCTCATCCTCCTCCTCCATCGTCTCCATCATCTCCATCGTCTCCCTCATCTCCCTCCTCATCATCATCATCGAATGTTGGCCTCATCTCCTCTGGATTAGATATCCTAGCCACTGCTCGCGCAGCAAACAATCTAGCAAACTCATCGGTCATGCCTGCTTCCAGAATCTCCGGGGCATAATCCCATATCTGGCCCGCCAACCTGACAAACTCCTCCACCGCCACTACGTTATCAATGGTCGGGCCCCAATCAGCTACATCCTGCCTTCGTCGTGCATATAGGCAAGCTCCCTGAGGAATACCCTGCTAGCGACCAAACTATCTTAAAACTTGGGTCACCACAAACCTCTCTATAACAAATGGGGTCCTCCTGATCAGATATCTTGTCATGAATACAAAGGGCATCTCTAGCCCGTCCTCCACCCACACCTTGCATCCTATATATGGTCACCATGTAACCATATCAATATCATCCAGTACTCTCCTCCAATGCGCTAGTTTGCTCAGCTTCTGTTGAACAACTAGACCCCTATATCCATAAGCATATGCCGCTCCAAGGGGCCTGTCTCTGTCTGCTAATGGCCTCGCCGCTGGAATGTGCTCCCAGCACCATACCTATAACAGTGTCACGCCAGCTGACAAACTACCGTAACCGAGGTATACAACCTCATGCAGGCCCCTGTACAGATGGGCTAGCATAGCTGATCCCCATGAAAACCTCCAGCCCTGTGTCACCATCTCCTCTAATACCAGCCCCCATCCCACAGAGAATCCCTTTGACCTGCGATCAGGACAAAGGAATCCACCAATAAACCCTGCCAGTACTGATGGAAGGGGTTCGTAATCCAGATCTAAGAACTCCTACCACGGGATCTCATAACCACAGACTGTCTCATCATGGAAAATAAGGCGAAGTGCCTCTGTACCACCCTCCTCTGATTGCTCATATGGTAGTAGTGCACCTACTATGGGAATACACAGGATCCTGTAATAGTCCTCTGGTGTGACTGTCATCTCTCCAGTAGCAAAATGAAAGGTGTTTGTGTCACTGTGCCACCTCTCTGCAAGTGTTGTCAGTAGCCCCCGGTTCACAGTGAACTGATGCATATCCAAAAGGGAAGTCAAACCACATCTCTCAATAATATCCAGGTCAGCCTGGGACAATCGCGGTATCAATGTCCACGGTCTCAGAAATCTCTCCTGCGACTGAACCACACCCAATCGCTCTTGTCAACAAGTAAAACAAATCCAATATTAGTTTCCACATCAAAACAAAGATATCCAAAATCAAACTCACATCAACAACATGAAACAATCTGCTCATCTACATCAAGTTCAAAATCCTATCATTTCATATCAACTTGTAAAACAACTCAAGTTCTCAAAAACCATATCAAAACTTGTAACACAACTCAAGTCTCCACAATCACAAAAACTTGTAAAACAACTCAAGTTTCCACCCATATCATCTTGTAAAACAACTCAAGTTTCCAACCCATATTAGCTTGTAACATAAATCAGGCTTCACACATTGAACTTGAAACAGAGTGCAAACATAAATCATATTCTGATCAAACACAACACATTGATATCTATACATAACTTGAAATATCGTGAATCAAAACAAGTTATATCGACACTCATATTAGACAAATCCATAAAAATCATGACAACACGACACAACAAATTCACAAATCACCTCATCTTGCAAAATTTTTCCAGATGCGCTAAAACAAGTTCTCGCTGTGCTAAAATCCGCCCACGCGCTAGGCTGTTTTTTCTACGCGCTAATCTATTCACCCTATGTGCTAGACTGACTCTACGCACTAATTTTTTCCCTCCATGCACCACCTAACATGCACTATGCGCTAAACCCTACCCACGCACTAACCTACACCTCGTTGGCGCTACCTATAAGACCCTATGCGCTAGGTCTACCCTACGCGCTAAAACCCCTTACCCATGCGAAACCCTACGGCCCCTATGCGCTAGGTCTACCCTACACACTACCCTGCTAACCTGACGCACTACCCTATGCACGGCATGTGCTATTTTAACCCCCTGCGCTAACCTATATTTCCTATGCGCTACCCTATTTTTTTCAGACGCACCCCTAAAAAATCAGCTTGATGCGCTACTTAAAACTTCATATGTGCTAATCTATGACTTTGATGCGCTAAAACACTAAAACCGACTTTTAAAAATAAAAAAAGACCAAAAATGACCAAATCAAAAATCAAAAGAGGGTCAAAAGTGTTGACTTACTGGTGGTCCATACGTTGCAGGTCTCCGGTACCTCCGAACGCGCTCAAAATGGTGTCTGGAATACGGAATAGGCATTTTCTCTTCAAACCAAATTCTCTTTCTCCAAAGTCAACAATGAACAAATGAATAAAATCAAACCCCTTTTCCCCTTTTATAGGAGGAAAATGAAATTAGGGTTAGCAAATTGGACATGTAATTGGTCGCGGTCTCCCTTATACCCTAAACTCTGTAAATTATCAGGAGATGAATCAATCTAAACACATTTCACATAGACAAAATCATACACATCACACACAACTCATCAAATCCAATCAAAATTTTCAAAATATTGATTCAACTCTCGAGAGGGCATCACCATCAAATATTGAATCTAGGGCATCACGCATCAAATCAAATCTAGGGCACGACTTGCAGATCATAAGAGCGACACAAAAATTGAATTTGATCATAAATCACGATAAAACATCATTTTCTTTGAAATAACATCTGCACACACGTCACTTCAAAGAGGGGCAAAATGTAGACGTATAAAAATGACCATATTCCTAAATGAAAATTTTATGTTCATTTCTCTATTTAATTAAATCCAATTTAATTAAATTACCCACATTCCTCTATTTAAATAAGTAAATTACTCAATTTATTTAAATTAAATTCACTATACCCATTTAATGAATAAATTATTTTATTCAATTAAAACCCTTCTATCCACTTTTAATTAAATTCAAATTTAATTAAATAGTTGTCCTAAATTAAATAAATCTAATCTATTTAATTTCTCCAAATTGCAACCAAATTGAATTAAATTACTTTATTTCAATTAAATCCTATTATCCCTCCATCCACTTGCATTTTCCTACATCTCCCACTTGCATTCTAAAACCTATTTCTAATTTCTTCTAGACTCTTCTAATTAGCCTAACCCATCTTCTAAACTTTGTCACATCCCTAAGCAAAGGGAAGTCACTTCTCAAAAACCTCAAAGTCTTTCATAACTATTAAAGGCTTCAAGTCTTCAACCACTTAATTCCCCAAAGTCTTCATAACCATTCATGGTTAACTCAAACCCTCTTACATGGTTAAAGAATTTATTTTAACTCAACCTCCATGTAACCCAAGGGTCTCATCAAGCATTCATTGCTTTGACCATGGTTATTCCTTAATCATTTGCACAATGGTTTATTATTGGATTAACTCTTAATCTAATAGGTAAGCCTAACTTAAGCTTGACCCTTACCCTCTAGATAACCATAAGGTCTTCTCAGGCATTTAATGCCTCCAACCCCTTCTCTCAACCCAACCCTATGTTGACACTTGTCACCATTTCATTGGTGCAAATTGCAAACATGGATCTCCAACTTTCAAACAAAACCCTTGATCAACCTTTTCAATCCTGACCATACATTGCCCTATTTTTGCTATAAATAGAGCTCTCATTCATCCACTTTTACATATAAAATCCAAGTTTGTACTATCACACTTGTGCACAAATACATTCAAGCTTTCATAACATTTTTATGCTCATCATTTTACCCTCTCTTTCAGATAGAAAATAGTATAAATATGCATGTTTAGAATACTTTCTTTCTCATTTAGCGCAATCATAGACTAAATATATCATGTTAGGATAGTATTCATACTAACCTTGTCATCTTATAATCAAGTTTATTGCATTTCTAGAATCATGCATAGCTTAGGATGCATTTCATTCTAAAATCTATCAAAGCATCCCTCGTTCTTACATTGGCCATCTCTAAACCATTTTTCTCAATGATCTGAGAGCAAAAACATTGGTTTGAGGGACATTCTGAGATAGAGATCCATGGGACCAACCTTGGGAAGCTGAGTAATATTTCATTGCTCCATAACTTGCACCATCAAATATCAAATCTAGGGCATCACGCATCAAATCAAATCTGGGGCACAACTTGTAGATCATAAGAGCGACACAAAAATTGCATTTGATCATAAATCACGATAAAACATCATTTTCTTTGAAATAACATATGCACACACATCATTTCAAAGAGGGGCAAAATGTAGACATATAAAAATGACCATATTCCTCCATGAATATTTTATTTTCATTTCTCTATTTAATTAATTCCAATTTAATTAAATTACCCACATTCCTCTATTTAAATAAGTAAATTACTCAATTTATTTAAATTAAATTCACTATACCCATTTAATGAATAAATTATTTTATTCAATTAAAACCGTTCTATCCACTTTTAATTAAATTCAAATTTAATTAAAAAGTTATCCTAAATTAAATAAATCTAATCTATTTAATTTTCCCAAATTGCAACCAAATTGAATTAAATTACTTTATTTCAATTAAATCCTATTATCCCTCCATCCACTTGCATTTTCCTACATCTCCCACTTGCATTCTAAAACCTATTTCTAATTTCTTCTAGACTCTTCTAATTAGGCTAACCCATCTTCTAAACTTTGTCACATCCCTAAGCAAAGGGAGGTCACTTCTCAAAAACCTCAAAGTCTTTGATAACCATTAAAGGCTTCAAGTCTTCAACCACTTAATTCCCCAGAGTCTTCATAACCATTAATGGTTAACTCAAACCCTCTTACATGGTTAAAGAATTTATTTGAACTCAACCTCCATGTAACCCAAGGGTCTCATCAAGCATTCATTGCTTTGACCATGGTTTTTTCTTAATCATTTGCACAAGGGTTTATCCTTGGATTAACTCTTAATATAATAGGTAAGCAAAACTTAAGCTTGACCCTTACCCTCTAGATAACCATAAGGTCTTCTTAGGCATTTAATGCCTCCAACCCCTTCTCTAAACCCAACTTTATGTTGACACTTGTCACCATTTCATTCGTGCAAATTGCAAACATGGATCCCCACCTTTCAAACAAAACCCTTGATCAACCTTTTCAATCATGACCATCCATTGTCCTACTTTTGCTATAAATAGAGCTCTCATTCCTCCATTTTTACATATAGAATCCAAGTTTGTAGTATCACACTTATGCTCAAATACATTCAAGCTTTCATAACATTTTTATGCTCATCATTTTAGCCTCTCTTTTAGATACAAAATAGTATAAATATGCATGTTTAGAATACTCTCTTTATCATTTAGCTCAATCATAGACTAAATATATCATGTTAGGATAGTATTCATACTAACCTTGTCATCTTATAATCTAGTTTATTGCATTTCTAGAATCATGCATAGCTTAGGATGCATTTCATTCTAAAATCTATCAAAGCATCCCTCATTCTTACATTGGCCATCTCTAAACCATTTTGCTCAGTGATCTGAGAGCAAAAACATTGGTTTGAGAGACATTGTGAGATAGAGAACCATGGGACCAACCTTGGGAAGCTGAGTAATATTTCATTGCTCCATAACTTGCACCATCAAATATCGAATCTAGGGCATCACGCATCAAATCAAATCTGGGGCACGACTTGTAGATCATAAGAGCGACACAAAAATTGCATTTGATCATAAATCACGATAAAACATCATTTTCTTTGAAATATCAGGTGCACACACGTCACTTCAAAGAGGGGCAAAATGTAGACATACAAAAATGACCATGTTCTTAAATAAATATTTTATGTTCATTTCTCTATTTAATTAAATCCAATTTAATTAAATTACCCACATTCCTCTATTTAAATAAGTAAATTACTCAATTTATTTAAATTAAATTCACTATGCCCATTTAATGAATAAATTATTTTATTCAATTAAAACCCTTCTATCCACTTTTAATTAAATTCAAATTTAATTAAATAGTTATCCTAAATTAAATAAATCTAATCTATTTAATTTCCGCAAATTGCAACCAAATTGAATTAAATTACTTTATTTCAATTAAATCCTATTATCCCTCCATCCACTTGCATTGAAAAATGTATTGCTAATTTCTTCTAGACTCTTCTAATTAGCCTAACCCATCTTATAAACTTTGTCACATCCCTAAGCAAAGGAAGGTCACTTATCTAAAAACCTCAAAGTCTTTGATAACCATTAAAGGCTTCGAGTCTTCAACCACTTAATTCCCCAAAGTCTTCATAACCATTAATGGTTAACTCAAACCCTCTTACATTGTTAAAGAATTTCTTTTAACTCACCCTCCATGTAACCCAAGGGTCTCATCAAGCGTTCATTTCTTTGACCATGGTTATTCCTTAATCATTTGCACAAGGGATTATCCTTGGATTAACTCTTAATCTAATAGGTAAGCCTAACTTAAGCTTGACCCTTACCCTCTAGATAACCATAAGGCCTTCTCAGGCATTTAATGCCTCCAACCCCTTCTCTCAACCCAACTTTATGTTGACACTTGTCACCATTTCATTCGTGCAAATTGCAAACATGGATACCCAACTTTCAATCAAAACCCTTGATCAGCTTTTCAATACTGACCATCCATTGCCCTATTTTTGCTATAAATAGAGCTCTCATTCCTCCATTTTTACATATAGAATCCAAGTTTGTAGTATCACACTTATGCTCAAATACATTCAAGCTTTCATAACATTTTTATGCTCATCCTTTTAGCCTCTCTTTTAGATAGAAAATAGTATAGATAAGCATGTTTAGAATACTTTCTTTATCATTTAGCTCAATCATAGACTAAATATATCATTATAGGATAGTATTCATCCTATCCTTGTCATCTTATAATCTAGTTTATTTCATTTCTAGAATCATGCATAGCTTATGATGCATTTCATTCTAAAATCTATCAAAGCGTCCCTCGTTCTTACATTGGCCATCCCTAAACCATTTTGCTCAGTGATCTGAGAGCAAAAACATTGGTTTGAGGGACATTGTGAGATAGAGAACAATGGGACCAACCTTGGGAAGCTGAGTAATATTTCATTGCTCCATAGCTTGCACCATCAAATATCATATCTAGGGCATCACGCATCAAATCAAATCTGGGGCACGACTTGCAGATCTTAAGAGCGACACAAAAATTGCATTTGATCATAAATCACGATAAAACATCATTTTCTTTGAAATAACAGGTGCACACACGTCACTTCAAAGAGGGGCAAAATGTAGACGTATAAAAATGACCATGTTCTTAAATGAATATTTTATGTTCGTTTCTCTATTTAATTAAATCCAATTTAATTAAATTACCCACATTCCTCTATTTAAATAAGTAAATTACTCAATTATTTAAATTAAATTCACTATACCCATTTAATGAATAAATTATTTTATTCAATTAAAACCCTTCTATCCACTTTTAATTAAATTCAAATTTAATTAAAGAGTTATCCTAAATTAAATAAATCTAATCTATTTAATTTCCGCAAATTGCAACCAAATTGAATTAAATTACTTTATTTCAATTAAATCCTATTATCCCTCCATCCACTTGCATTTTCCTACATCTCCCACTTGCATTCTAAAACCTATTTCTAATTTCTTCTAGACTACTCTAATTAGCCTAACCCATCTTCTAAACTTTGTCACATCCCTAGGCAAAGGGAGGTCACTTCTCAAAAATCTCAAAGTCTTTGATAACCATTAAAGGCATTGAGTCTTCAACCACTTAATTCCCCAAAGAATTCATAACCATTAATGGTTAACTCAAACCCTCTTACATCGTTAAAGAATTTCTTTTAACTCAACCTCCATGTAACCCAAGGGTCTCATCAAGCAGTCATTGCTTTGACCATGGTTATTCCTTAATCATTTGCACAAGGGATTATCCTTGGATCAACTCTTAATCTAATAGGTAAGCCTAACTTAAGCTTGACCCTTACTATCTAGATAACCATAAGGCCTTCTCAGGCATTTAATGCCTCCAACCCCTTCTCTCAACCCAACCCTATGTTGACACTTGTCACCATTTCATTGCCGCAAATTGCAAACATGGATCCCCAACTTTCAAACAAAACCCTTGATCAACCTTTTCAATCGTAACCATCCATTGCCCTATTTTTGCTATAAATAGAGCTCTCATTCCTCCATTTTTACACATAGAATCGAAGTTTGTAGTATCACACTTATGCTCAAATACATTCAAGCTTTCATAACATTTTTATGCTCATCATTTTAGCCTCTCTTTTAGATAGAAAATAGTCTAGATAAGCATGTTTAGAATACTTTCTTTATCATTTTGCTCAATCATAGACTAAATATATCATGTTAGGATAGTATTCATACTAACCTTGTCATCTTATAATCTAGTTTATTTCATTTCTAGAACCATGCATAGCTTAGGATGCATTTCATTCTAAAATCTATCAAAACATCCCTCGTTCTTACATTGGCCATCCCTAAACCATTTTGCTCAGTGATCTGAGAGCAAAAACATTGGTTTGAGGGACAATGGGAGATAGAGAACAATGGGACCAACCTTGGGAAGCTGAGTAATATTTCATTGCTCCATAGCTTGCATAATCAAATATCATATCTAGGGCATCACGCATCAAATCAAATCTGGGGCACGACTTGCAAATCTTAAGAGCGACACAAAAATTGCATTTGATCATAAATCACGATAAAACATCATTTTCTTTGAAATAATAGGTGCACACACGTCACTTCAAAGAGGGGCAAAATGTAGACGTATAAAAATGACCATGTTCTTAAATGAATATTTTATGTTCATTTCTCTATTTAATTAAATCCAATTTAATTAAATTACCCACATTCCTCAATTTAAATAAGTAAATTACTCAATTATTTAAATTAAATTCACTATACCCATTTAATGAATAAACTATTTTATTCAATTAAAACCCTTCTATCCACTTTTAATTAAATTCAAATTTAATTCAATAGTTATCCTAAATTAAATAAATCTAATCTATTTAATTTCCCCAAATTGCAACCAAATTGAATTAAATTACTTTATTTCAATTAAATCCTATTATCCCTCCATCCACTTGCATTTTCCTACATCCCCCACTTGCATTCTAAAACCTATTTCTAATTTCTTCTAGACTACTCTAATTAGCCTAACCCATCTTCTAAACTTTGTCACATCCCTAGGCAAAGGGAGGTCACTTCTCAAAAATCTCAAAGTCTTTGATAACCATTAAAGGCTTTGAGTCTTCAACCACTTAATTCCCCAAAGAATTCATAACCATTAATGGTTAACTCAAACCCTTTTACATCGTTAAAGAATTTCTTTTAACTCAACCTCCATGTAACCCAAGGGTCTCATCAAGCAGTCATTGCTTTGACCATGGTTATTCCTTAATCATTTGCACAAGGGATTATCCTTGGATTAACTCTTAATCTAATAGGTAAGCCTAACTTAAGCTTGACCCTTACCCTCTAGATAACCATAAGGCCTTCTCAGGCATTTAATGCCTCCAACCCCTTCTCTCAACCCAACCCTATGTTGACACTTGTCACCATTTCATTGCCGCAAATTGCAAACATGGATCCCCAACTTTCAAACAAAACCCTTGATCAACCTTTTCAATCCTGACCATCCATTGCCCTATTTTTGCTATAAATAGAGCTCTCATTCCTCCATTTTTACATATAGAATCCAAGTTTGTAGTATCACACTTATGCTCAAATACAGTCAAGCTTTCATAACATTTTTATGCTCATCATTTTAGCCTCTCTTTTAGATAGAAAATAGTATAAATATGCATGTTTAGAATACTTTCTTTATCATTTTGCTCAATCATAGACTGAATATATCATGTTAGGATAATATTCATACTAACCTTGTCATCTTATAATCTAGTTTATTTCATTTCTAGAATCATGCATAGCTTAGGATGAATTTCATTCTAAAATCTATCAAATCATCCCTCGTTCTTACATTGGCCATCCCTAAACCATTTTGCTCAGTGATCTGAGAGCAAAAACATTGGTTTGAGGGACATTGTGAGATAGAGAACCATGGGACCAACCTTGGGAAGCTGAGTAATATTTCATTGCTCCATAGCTTGCACCATCAAATATCGAATCGAGGGCATCATGCATCAAATCAAATCTGGGGCACGACTTGTAGATCATAAGAGTGACAAAAAAATTGCATTTGATCATAAATCATGATAAAACATCATTTTCTTCAAAGAGGGGCAAAATGCAAACGTATAAAAATGACAATGTTCCTAAATGAATATTTTATGTTCATTTCTCTATTTAATTAAATCAAATTTAATTAAATTACCCACATTCCTCTATTTAAATAAGTAAATTACTCAATTTATTTAAATTAAATTCACTATACCCATTTAATGAATAAATTATTTTATTCAATTAAAACCCTTCTATCCACTTTTAATTAAATTCAAATTTAATTAAATAGTTATCCTAAATTAAATAAATCTAATCTATTTAATTTCACCAAATTGCAACCAAATTGAATTAAATTACTTTATTTCAATTAAATCCTATTATCCCTCCATCCACTTGCATTTTCCTACATCTCCCACTTGCATTCTAAAACCTATTTGTAATTTCTTCTAGACTCTTCTAATCAGCCTAACCCATCTTCTAAACTTTGTCACATCCCTAAGCAAAGGGAGGTCACTTCTCAAAAACCTCAAAGTCATTGATAACCATTAAAGGCTTCGAGTCTTCAACCACTTAATTCCCCAAAGTCTTCATAACCATTAAAGGTTAACTCAAACCCTCTTACATGGTTAAACAATTTCTTTTAACTCAACCTCCATGTAACCCAAGGGTCTCATCAAACATTCATTGCTTTGACCATGGTTATTCCTTAATCATTTGCACAAGGGTTTATTCTTGGATTAACTCTTAATCTAATAGGTAAGCATAACTTAAGCTTGACCCTTACCCTCTAGATAACCATAAGGGCTTCTCAGGCATTTAATGCCTCCAACCCCTTCTCTCAACCTAACCCTATGTTGACACTTGTCACCATTTCATTGGCGCAAATTGCAAACATGGATCCCCAACTTTCAAACGAAACCCTTGATCAACCTTTTCAATCCTGACCATCCATTGCCCTATTTTTGCTATAAATAGAGCTCTCATTCCTCCATTTTTACATATAGAATCAAAGTTTGTAGTATCACACTTATGCTCAAATACATTCAAGCTTTCATAACATTTTTATGCTCATCATTTTAGCCTCTATTATAGATAGAAAATAGTATAAAGATGCATGTTTGGAATACCTTCTTTATCATCTAGCTCAATCATAGATTAAATATATCATGTTAGGATAGTATTCATACTAACCTTGTCATCTTATAATCTAGTTTATTGCATTTCTAGAATCATGTATAGCTTAGGATGCATTTCATTCTAAAATCTATCAAAGCATCCCTCATTCTTGCATTGGCCATCCCTAAACCATTTTGCTCTATGATTTGAGAGCAAAAACATTGGGTTGAGGGACATTTTGAGATAGAGAACCATGGGACCAACCTTGGGAAGCTGAGTAATATTTCATTGCTGCATAGCTTGCACCATCAAATATCGAATCTAGGGCATCATGCATCAAATCAAATCTAGGGCACGATTTGCAGATCATAAGAGCGACACAAAAATTGCATTTGATTATAAATCACGATAAAACATCATTTTCTTTTAAATAACAAGTGCACACACGTCACTTCAAAGAGGGGCAAAATGTAGACATATAAAAATTACCATGTTCCTAAATGAATATTTTATGTTCATTTCTCTATTTAATTAAATCCAATTTAATTAAATTAACCACATTCCTCTATTTAAATAAGTAAATTACTCAATTATTTAAAATAAATTCACTATACCCATTTAATGAATAAATTATTTTATTCAATTAAAACCCTTCTATCCACTTTTAATTAAATTCAAATTTAATTAAATAATTATCCTAAATTAAATAAATCTAATCTATTTAATTTCCCCAAATTGCAACCAAATTGAATTAAATTACTTTATTTCAATTAAATCCTATTATCCCTCCATCCACTTGCATTTTCCTACATCTCCCACTTCCATTCTAAAATGTATTTCTAATTTCTTCTAGACTCTTCTAATTAGACTAACCCGTCTTCTAAACTTTGTCACATCCCTAAGCAAAGGGAGGTCACTTCTCAAAAACCTCAAAGTCTTTGATAACCATTAAAGGCTTCAAGTCTTCAACCACTTAATTCCCCAAAGTCTTCATAACCATTAATGGTTAACTCAAACCTTCTTACATAGTTAAAGAATTTATTTGAACTCAACCTCCATGTAACGCAAGGGTCTCATCAAGCATTCATTGCTTTGACCATGGTTTTTTCTTAATCATTTGCACAAGGGTTTATCCTTGGATTAACTCTTAATATAATAGGTAAGCATAACTTAAGCTTGACCCTTACCCTCTAGATAACCATAAGGTCTTCTTAGGCATTTAATGCCTCCAACCCCTTCTCTCAACCCAACTTTATGTTGACACTTGTCACCATTTCATTGGTGCAAATTGCAAACATGGATCCCCAACTTTCAAACAAAACCCTTGATCAACCTTTTCAATCCTGACCATCCATTGTCCTACTTTTGCTATAAATAGAGCTCTCATTCCTCCATTTTTACATATAGAATCCAAGCTTGTAGTATCACACTTATGCTCAAATACATTCAAGATTTCATAACATTTTTATGCTCATCATTTTTGCCTCTCTTTTAGATACAAAATAGTATAAATATGCATGTTTAGAATACTTTCTTTATCATTTAGCTCAATCATAGACTAAATATATCATGTTAGCATAGTATTCATACTAACCTTGTCATCTTATAATCTAGTTTATTGCATTTCTAGAATCATGCATAGCTTAGGATGCATTTCATTCTAAAATCTATCAAAGCATCCCTCGTTCTTACATTGGCCATCTCTAAACCATTTTGCTCAGTGATCTGAGAGCAAAAACATTGGTTTGAGAGACATTGTGAGATAGAGAACCATGGGACCAACCTTGGGAAGCTGAGTAATATTTCATTGCTCCATAACTTGCGCCATCAAATATCGAATCTAGGGCATCAAGCATCAAATCAAATCTGGGGCATGACATGTAGATCATAAGAGCGACACAAAAATTGCATTTGATCATAAATCACGATAAAACATCATTTTCTTTGAAATATCATGTGCACACACGTCACTTCAAAGAGGGGCAAAATGTAGACGTATAAAAATGACCATGTTCTTAAATAAATATTTTATGTTCATTTCTCTATTTAATTAAATCCAATTTAATTAAATTACCCACATTCCTCTATTTAAATAAGTAAATTAATCAATTTCTTTAAATTAAATTCACTATGCCCATTTAATGAATAAATTTTTTTATTCAATTAAAACCCTTCTATCCACTTTTAATTAAATTCAAATTTAATTAAATAGTTATCCTAAATTAAATAAATCTAATCTATTTAATTTCACCAAATTGCAACCAAATTGAATTAAATTACTTTATTTCAATTAAATCCTATTATTCCTCCATCCACTTGCATTTTCCTACATCTCCCACTTGCATTGAAAAATGTATTGCTAATTTATTCTAGACTCTTCTAATTAGCCTAACCCATCTTATAAACTTTGTCACATCCCTAAGCAAAGGAAGGTCACTTATCAAAAAACCTCAAAGTCATTGATAACCATTAAAGGCTTCGAGTCTTCAACCACTTAATTCCCCAAAGTATTCATAACCATTAATGGTTAACTCAAACCCTCTTATATCGTTAAAGAATTTCTTTTAGCTCAACCTCCATGTAACCCAAGGGTCTCATCAAGCGTTCATTGCTTTGACCATGGTTATTCCTTAATCATTTGCACAAGGGATTATCCTTGGATTAACTCTTAATCTAATAGGTAAGCATAACTTAAGCTTGACCCTTACCCTCTAGATAACCATAAGGGCTTCTCAAGCATTTAATGCCTCCAACCCCTTCTCTCAACCTAACCCTATATTGACACTTGTCACCATTTCATTGGCGCAAATTGCAAACATGGATCCCCAACTTTCAAACGAAACCCTTGATCAACCTTTTCAATCCTGACCATCCATTGCCCTATTTTTTCTATAAATAGAGCTCTCATTCCTCCATTTTTACATTTAGAATCAAAGTTTGTAGTATCACACTTATGCTCAAATACATTCAAGCTTTCATAACATTTTTATGCTCGTCATTTTAGCCTCTATTTTAGATAGAAAATAGTATAAAGATGCATGTTTGGAATACTTTCTTTATCATCTAGCTCAATCATAGATTAAATATATCATGTTAGGAAAGTATTCATACTAACCTTGTCATCTTATAATCTAGTTTAGTGCATTTCTAGAATCATGCATAGCTTAGGATGCATTTCATTCTAAAATCTATCAAAGCATCCCTCGTTCTTACATTGGCCATCCCTAAACCATTTTGCTTAGTGATCTGAGAGCAAAAACATTGGTTTGAGGGATGTTTTGAGATAGAGAACCATGGGACCAACCTTGGGAAGCTGAGTAATATTTCATTGCTCCATAGCTTGCACCATCAAATATCGAATCTAGGGCATCACGCATCAAATCAAATATGGGGCACGACTTGCAGATCATAAGAGTGACACAAAAATTGCATTTGATCATAAATCATGATAAAACATCACTTTCTTTGAAATAACATGTGGACACACGTCACTTCAAAGAGGGGCAAAATGTAGACCTATAAAAATGACCATGTTCCTAATTGAATATTTTATGTTCATTTCTCTATTTAATTAAATCCAATTTAATTAAATTACCCACATTCCTCTATTTAAATAAATAAATTACTCAATTTATTTAAATTAAATTCACTATACCCATTTAATGAATAAATTATTTTATTCAATTAAAACCCTTCTATCAACTTTTAATTAAATTCAAATTTAATTAAATAGTTATCCTAAATTAAATAAATCTAATCTATTTAATTTCCCCAAATTGCAACCAAATTGAATTAAATTACTTTATTTCAATTAAATCCTATTATCCCTCCATCCACTTGCATTCTAAAACCTATTTCTAATTTCTTCTAGACTCTTCTAATTACCCTAACCCATCTTATAAACTTTGTCACATCCCTAAGCAAAGGGAGGTCACTTCTCAAAAACCTCAAAGTCTTTGATAACCATTAAAGGCTTCGAGTCTTCAACCACTTAATTCCCCAAAGTCTTCATAACCATTAATGGTTAACTCAAACCCTCTTACATGGTTAAAGAATTTCTTTTAACTCAACCTCCATGTAACCCAAGGGTCTCATCAAGCATTCATTGCTTTGACCATGGTTATTCCTTAATCATTTGCACATGGGATTATCCTTGGATTAACTCTTAATCTAATAGGTAAGCCTAACTTAAGCTTGACCCTTACGCTCTAGATAACCATAAGGCCTTCTCAGGCATTTAATGCCTCCAACCCCTTCTCTCAACCGAACCCTATGTTGACACTTGTCACCATTTCATTGGCGAAAATTGCAAACATGGATCCCCAACTTTCAAACGAAACCCTTGATTAACCTTTTCAATGCTGACCATCCATTGCCCTATTTTTGCTATAAATAGAGCTCTCATTCCTCCATTTTTACATATAGAATCCAAGTTTGTAGTATCACACTTATGCTCAAATACATTCAAGCTTTCATAACATTTTTATGCTCATCATTTTAGCCTCTGTTTTAGATAGAAAATAGTATAGATAAGCATGTTTAGAAGAATTTCTTTATCATTTAGCTAAATCATAGACTAAATATATCATGTTAGGATAGTATTCATACTAACCTTGTCATCTTATAATCTAGTTTATTTCATTTCTAGAATCATGCATAGCTTAGGATGCATTTCATTCTAAAATCTATCAAAGCGTCCCTCATTCTTACATTGGCCATCCCTAAACCATTTTGCTCAGTGATCTGAGAGCAAAAACATTGGTTTGAGGGACATTGTGAGATAGAGAACCATGGGACCAACCTTGGGAAGCTGAGTAATATTTCATTGCTCCATAGCTTGCACCATCAAATATCGAATCTAGGGCATCACGCATCAAATCAAATCTGGGGCACGACTTGCAGATCATAAGAGCGACACAAAAATTGCATTTGATCATAAATCATGATAAAACATCATTTTCTTTGAAATAACATGTGCACACAGGTCACTTCAAAGAGGGGCAAAATGTAGACGTATAAAAATGACCATGTTCCTAAATGAATATTTTATGTTCATTTCTCTATTTAATTAAATCCAATTTAATTAAATTACCCACATTCCTTTATTTAAATAACTAAATTACTCAATTTATTTAAATTAAAATCACTATACCCATTTAATGAATAAATTATTTTATTCAATTAAAACCCTTCTATCCACTTTTAATTAAATTAAAATTTAATTAAATAGTTATCCTAAATTAAATAAATCTAATCTATTTAATTTCCCCAAATTGCAACAAAATTGAATTAAATTACTTAATTTCAATTAAATCCTATTATCCCTCCATCCACTTGCATTTTCCTACATCTCCCACTTGCATTCTAAAACCTATTTCTAATTTCTTCTAGACTCTTCTAATCAGCCTAACCCATCTTCTAAACTTTGTCACATCCCTAAGCAAATGGAGGTCACTTCTCAAAAACCTCAAAGTCTTTGATAACCATTAAAGGCTTTGAGCCTTCAACCACTTAATTCCCCAAAGTCTTCATAACCATTAAAGGTTAACTCAAACCCTCTTACATCGTTAAAGAATTTCTTTTAACTCAACCTCCATGTAACCCAAGGGTCTCATCAAGCATTCATTACTTTGACCATGGTTATTCCTTAATCATTTGCACAAGGATTTATTCTTGGATTAACTCTTAATCTCATAGGTAAGCCTAACTTAAGCTTAACCCCTACCCTCTAGATAACCATAAGGGCTTCTCAGGCATTTAATGCCTCCAACCCCTTCTCTCAACCTAACCCTATGTTGACACTTGTCACCATTTCATTGGCGCAAATTGTAAACATGGATCCCCAACTTTCAAACGAAACCCTTGATCAACCTTTTCAATCTTGACCATCCATTGCCCTATTTTTGCTATAAATAGAGCTCTCATTCCTCCATTTTTACATATAGAATCAAAGTTTGTAGTATCACACTTATGCTCAAATACATTCAAGCTTTGATAACATTTTTATGCTCATCATTTTAGCCTCTATTTTAGATAGAAAATAGTATAAAGATGCATGTTTGGAATACTTTCTTTATCATCTAGCTCAATCATAGACTAAATATATCATGTTAGGATAGTATTCATACTAACCTTGTCATCTTATAATCTAGTTTATTGCATTTCTAGAATCATGTATAGCATAGGATGCATTTCATTCTAAAATCTATCAAAGCATCCCTCATTCTTACATTGGCCATCCCTAAACCATTTTGCTCTATGATTTGAGAGCAAAAACATTGGTTTGAGGGACATTTTGAGATAGAGAACCATGGGACCAACCTTGGGAAGCTGAGTAATATTTCATTGCTCCATAGCTTGCACCATCAAATATCGAATCTAGGGCATCATGCATCAAATCAAATCTGGGGCACGACTTGCAGATCATAAGAGCGACTCAAAAATTGCATTTGATCTTAAATCACGATAAAACATCATTTTCTTTGAAATAACAAGTGCACACACGTCACTTCAAAGAGGGGCAAAATGTAGACATATAAAAATTACCATGTTCCTAAATGAATATTTTATGTTCATTTCTCTATTTAATTAAATCCAATTTAATTAAATTACCCACATTCCTCTATTTAAATAAGTAAATTACTCAATTTATTTAAATTAAATTCACTATACCCATTTAATGAATAAATTATTTTATTCAATTAAAACCCTTCTATCCACTTTTAATTAAATTCAAATTTAATTAAATAGTTATCCTAAATTATATAAATCTAATCTATTTAATTTCCACAAATTGCAACCAAATTGAATTAAATTACTTTATTTCAATTAAATCCTATTATCCCTCCATCCACTTGCATTTTCCTACATCTCCCACTTGCATTCTAAAACCTATTTCAAATTTCTTCTAGACTCTTCTAATCAGCCTAACCCATCTTCTAAACTTTGTCACATCCCTAAGCAAAGGGAGGTCAGTTCTCAAAAACCTCAAAGTCTTTGATAACCATTAAAGGCTTCGAGTCTTCAACCACTTAATTCCCCAAAGTCTTCATAACCATTAATGGTTAACTCAAACCCTCTTACATGGTTAAATAATATCTTTTAACTCAACCTCCATTTAACCCAAGGGTCTCATCAAGCATTCATTGCTTTGACCATGGTTATTCCTTAATCATTTGCACAAGGGTTTATCCTTGGATTAACTCTTAATCTAATAGGTAAGCCTAACTTAAGCATGACCCTAACCCTCTAGATAACCATAAGGCCTTCTCAGGTATTTAATGCCTCCAAATCCTTCTGTCAACCCAACCCTATGTTGACACTTGTCACCATTTCATTGGTGCAAATTGCAAACATGGATCCCCAACTTTCAAACGAAACCGTTGATCAACCTTTTCAATCCTGACCATCCATTGCCCTATTTTTGCTATAAATAGAGCTCTCATTCCTCCATTTTTACATATAGAATCCAAGTTTTTAGTATCACACTTATGCTCAAATACATTCAAGCTTTGATAACATTTTTATGCTCATCATTTTAGCCTCTCTTTTAGATAGAAAATAGTATAAATATGCATGTTTAGAATACTTTCTTTATCATTTATGTCAATCATAGACTAAATATATCATGTTAGGATAGTATTCATACTAACCTTGTCATCTTGTAATCTAGTTTAGTGCATTTTTAGAATCATTCATAGCTTGGGATGCATTTCATTCTAAAATCTATCAAAGCATCCCTCGTTCTTACATTGGCCATCCCTAAACCATTTTGCTCAATGATCTGAGAGCAAAAACATTGGTTTGAGGGACATTGTGAGATAGAGAACCATGGGACCAACCTTGGGAAGCTGAGTAATATTTCATTGCTCCATAGCTTGCGCCATCAAATATCGAATCTAGGGTATCACACATCAAATCAAATCTGGGGCACGATTTGCAGATCATAAGAGCGACACAAAAATTGCATTTTATCGTAAATCATGATAAAACATCATTTTCTTTGAAATAACATGTGGACAGACATCACTTCAAAGAGGGGCAAAATGTAGACATATAAAAATGACCATTTTCCTAAATGAATATTTTATGTTCGTTTCTCTATTTAATTAAATCCAATTTAATTAAATTACCCACATTCCTCTATTTAAATAAGTAAATTACTCAATTTATTTAATTTAAATTCACTATACCCATTTAATGAATAAATTATTTTATTCAATTAAAACCCTTCTATCCACTTTTAATTAAATTCAAATTTAATTCAATAGTTATCCTAAATTAAATAAATCTAATCTATTTAATTTCCCCAAATTGCAACCAAATTGAATTAATTTACTTTATTTCAATTAAATCGTATTATCCATCCATCCACTTGCATTTTCCTACATCTCCCACTTGCATTCTAAAACCTATTTCTAATTTCTTCTAGACTCTTCTAATTAGCCTAACCCATCTTCTAAACTTTGTCACATCCCTAAGCAAAGGGAGGTCACTTCTCAAAAACCTCAAAGTCTTTGATAACCATTAAAGGCTTCGAGTCTTCAACCACTTAATTCCCCAAAGTCTTCATAACCATTAATGGTTAACAAAAACCCTCTTACATGGTTAAAGAATTTATTTTAACTCAACCTCCATGTAACCCAAGGGTCTCATCAAGCATTCATTGCTTTGACCATGGTTATTCCTTAATCATTTGCACAAGGGTTTATCCTTGGATTAGCTCTTAATCTAATAGGTAAGCCTAACTTAAGCTTGACCCTTACCCTCTAGATAACCATAAGGTCTTCTCAGGCATTTAATGCCTCCAACCCCTTCTCTCAACCGAACCCTATGTTGACACTTGTCACCATTTCATTGGCGAAAATTGCAAACATGGATCCCCAACTTTCAAACGAAACCCTTGATCAACCTTTTCAATGCTGACCATCCATTGCCCTATTTTTTCTAGAAATAGAGCTCTCATTCCTCCATTTTTACATATAGAATCCAAGTTTGTAGTATCACACTTATGCTCAAATACATTCAAGATTTGATAACATTTTTATGCTCATCATTTTAGCCTCTCTTTTAGATAGAAAATAGTATAAATATGCATGTTTAGAATACTTTCTTTATCATTTAGCTTAATCATAGACTAAATATATCATGTTAGGATAGTATTCATACTAACCTTGTCATCTTATAATCTAGTTTATTTCATTTCTAGAATCATGCATAGCTTGGGATGCATTTCATTCTAAAATCTATCAAAGCATCCCCCGTTCTTACATTGGCCATCCCTAAACCATTTTGCTCAGTGATCTGAGAGAAAAAACATTGGTTTGAGGAACATTGTGAGATAGAGAACCACACGACCAACCTTGGGAAGCTGAGTAATATTTCATTGCTCCATAGCTTGCACCGTCAAATATCAAATCTAGGGCATCACGCATCAAATCAAATCTGGGGCACGACTTGCAGATCATAAGAGTGACACAAAAATTGCATTTGATCATAAATCACGATAAAATATCATTTTCTTTGAAATAATATGTGCACACACGTCACTTTAAAGAGGGGCAAAATGTGGACATATAAAAATAAACATATTCCTAAATGAATATTTTATGTTCATTTCTCTATTTAATTAAATCCAATTTAATTAAATTACCCACATTCCTTTATTTAAATAAGTAAATTACTCAATTTATTTAAATTAAATTCACTATACCCATTTAATGAATAAATTATTTTATTCAATTAAAACCCTTCTATCCACTTTTAATTAAATTCAAATTTAATTAAATAGTTATCCTAAATTAAATATATCTAATCTATTTAATTTCCCCAAATTGCAACCAAATTGAATTAAATTACTTTATTTCAATTAAATCCTATTATCCCTCCATCCACTTCCATTTTCCTACATCTCCCACTTGCATTCTAAAACCTATTTCTAATTTCTTCTAGACTCTTCTAATCAGCCTAACCCGTCTTCTAAACTTTGTCACATCCCTAAGCAAAGGGAGGTCACTTCTCAAAAACCTCAAAGTCTTTGATAACCATTAAAGGCTTCAAGTCTTCAACCACTTATTTCCCCAATGTCTTCATAACCATTAATGGTTATCACAAACCCTCTTACATGGTTAAAGAATTTCTTTTAACTCAACCTCCATGTAACCCAAGGGTCTCATCAAGCATTCATTGCTTTGACCATGGTTATTCCTTTATCATTTGCACAAGGGTTTATCCTTGGATTAACTCTTAATCTAATATGTAAGCCTAACTTAGGCTTGACCCTTACCCTCTAGATAACCATAAGGTCTTCTCAGGCATTTAATGCCTCCAAACCATTCTCTCAACCCAAGCCTATGTTGACACTTGTCACCATTTCATTGGCGCAAATTGCAAACATGGATCCCCAACTTTCAAACTCAAACCTTGATCAACCTTTTCAATCCTGACTATCCATTGCCCTATTTTTGCTATAAATAGAGCTCTCATTCCTCCATTTTTACATATAGAATCCAAATTTGTAGTATCACATTTATGCTCAAATACATTCAAGCTTTCATAACATTTTTATGCTCATCATTTTCGTCTCTCTTTTAGATAGAAATTAGTCTAAATATGCATGTTTAGAATACTTTCTTTATGATTTAGGTCAATCATAGACTAAATATATCATGTTAGGATAGTATTCATACTAACCTTGTCATCTTATAATCTAGTTTATTGTATTTCTAGAATCATTCATAGCTTAGGATGCATTTCATTCTAAAATCTATCAAAGCATCCCTCGTTCTTACATTTGCCATCCCTAAACCATTTTGCTTAGTGATCTGAGAGCAAAAACATTGGTTTGAGGGACATTGTGAGATAGAGAACCATGGGACCAACCTTGGGAAGCTGAGTAATATTTCATTGCTCCATATCTTGCACCAAGAAGTCCTATGTGTGTGTGAGCAAGGCTCCATAGAGCTCCGTTTTTCACATATTGAGTTCTATCGACCAGCTTTTCCCGCATACAGCAATAAAGACCCAATCTTTTCCAAATGAGGCACCATTACCGGATCCACTCACAGGTTCATCATCATCAAAAATACCATCATCATCACCAACATAATAACATGATTTATCCTTATTCCTTTTGAATCTAGGTCTTCTCCGATATTCATATTCAGGATTAGGCTTGTAATTCCTCACAAATCTTTCATGATTTCTAGTAGCTCTTGCAGAACATCTAGATGCAAAATGACCAATCTTATTACATGAAAAACATTTAAAAGGGAGTTTTCCTTCATACTTACTTCCAATTGGTCCTTTCGGAATTCTTCTAGCAATTAGGGCTTCTATCTTTTCAAGGTCTCTATCTTCTTTCTCAATTTCTTCCATGTCCTTAGCATACATCTCTTTCCAATCTATCTTCTGCTTACTAGAGGTAGATGCTTTAAATGCAATCTCAGTTTTAGCAGCACTTTGATCTTCAAGTTATTCAAGTTCAAAAGTAGTCAATTTCCCAAGTAATGTATCTTTGGTCATAGGGGTACTTGACATTTTCCTGATTTCATTAATAGCAGTAGCCTTCATCTTGTAAGCTGGAGGTAGAACTCTTAGAACTTTTGACACTATTTCATCATCACTGATAGATCTGCCACAACATTTGATACCTATGACAATCTCATTGACTCTATCCATGAAAGAACTTATCTTCTCATCTTCTTCCATCTTTAAAGTTTCATATCTTACCCGGAAACCTTCAAGTTTAGCAATCTTCACAGCCTGGTCACCTTCATAAAGATTTTCAAGATTTGTCCAAACTAGCTTAGCATTCTTGAACTCTATGACATTCAATAGCTTTTCATTAGATAGGGCGCTCAATAATGCTTCTTTTTCTCTCACATTATTTTCAGCTCTTTGTTGTTCATCAGCAGGTATCAATGTTCCAAAATTAGAATCATGAAGTATATACCCTTTCTCCACTATCTCCCAAACTTTAGCTCCAAGACATCTGAGATGAATCTTCATTTTCTCCTTCCATATTTTATAATTTGTACCATCAAATATGGGACTCTCCTTCCAATAAGGATTGAATGTAGAACTAGATGCAGTTGTCAGCAGATCTCCTCAAGAAGTTAAGCTTCTATAGATAGGACCTCACTTTAATACCAATTGTGGAATGCACTGCTACCGATAGTAAACTAAGAGGGGGGGGATGAATCATTTTACTAACAAAAACAATAATCAATTCAATTATAAGCCTTATACCAGATCATAACACAATGAAAGATATATCATGAAAGCACAACACACATAACACCAATATTTGATGCGGAAAAATTGGAAAGGGAAAAACCATGGTGGGAAACCCTACCCACAATCAAATGAATACTCTGCAGTAGTATTATGAATAATTACAATGGAGTTTGCACTTGCAAAAAGGCCAATAGCCTAGAGCTCACTAAAAATTAAAAAAGGGAAGTCTCATTGACTTACAAAATCATCAAAGTACAATCTAGAAAGAAATAAACTGTGAAAGTAGCATCTACTAATGCCTGATATAGTTCCAGTTAAGCATTGATGTCTACTCCGCAATACAAAACTTTTTCAACCTTAACCTAAATGATATGACTTTATTCGCACATAATCCTTTCTCTAATAATGCAGACTTAACCAACCATCACCATCGATCCATGACCAATTACATGAATAAGTTACCTATAAATACAGATCATCAATCTTATTGACAAGGTTGGCTAAACCCTAAACCCATAAACCCATAATTACAAAAATTAAATCACACGATACCACCGGACTGATATTATGGTTTACATTACATAGACCTAAATCAAGTAACCAAACAATTATATCCACCGAGAATTCCGCTAATACGAAAATACAACACGCTTCACCAACCGGTAGAAACCCAAAGTGAAAGTTTAACCAGTTCCAAATAGGACCACCATAACAACACACCATCCAATGCAAAGTCACCAAATGCTTGGGATATGATCAAGAAACACCTTCAACATGAAAGAAACTAATTCCATAAGCCGGACCCAAAACCCATTGACCAAGTCACCAAAACAGCATACCGGTAAGGCTAACTGAGAATGCCAGAAGCTAGTAAAGCCAAAAGCTATCCGAGAAAGCCAAGATCGAGCCAGTAAAGACACAAACCAATTGGTAATGGGAAATACCAAAAGCAATAACCAAATTATGAAACCACCATAATATAGCAAGCATATAACCATCATAATAAGCATCCAAAACCGATTCCAAAGATCTGATCATACCGGATCAGAATCACAACCAAAACCAAAATGATAACCAAGACTAACCGGGATAGTCTCCAACTGGGATACAATGTTGACATCAATGACAACACTTAACCAAATCTAGCATATTGCCAACACTATGAACTTCTTGAGCGATTGCACATTAGAAAGTGTATGCTACCAAAATTTCTAGGATTGTTAGTAGTTTTATTGATCAAATTAGATAATACACTATTTCCTTGAATGTATTTTGATATTTACAATTGCCAAATGTTCTTATACTTATTTATTAGATCATTGGAAGATAAATTTTATTGTAATTACTCACATGCACTAGAAGTTGATGATAGTTATTTTTATTCAACTAATGTTAGCGATGGATATGTTATTTCTTGATTACATAAAAGAGATGTTATCATTTGGCTCTACAATTACTATCTAATATTTTAAGAGAGTGATCACGTTTACATTCAACTGATGTTAGTATCTAGTTCTCTTGCAACAACATGTCAAGAATGATATTAGTGGATGAGACATTTTGATTATCAATATCTTTTCAACTAGTTGACATGGAATTTTTGTTTTAAGTACTAACATTGTTTTCTTTGTGTATACTTGAAGGTTACTTGCATGGATTGATAGGATCATATTCTTGGGGGCTTGATCACCCCAAAAATTTAGTTTTCTCCTATCCCTAGTTTTCCTTTCTCTCAAATGCTATATTTCTTCATTTCTACTTTACTGTGAGTATGAGCATAAGATCATTTTCCGCTAAAGTGGGGGCTAAATCTAGCATCTCAAATTGTACACTTTTAATTAGGGTGTCAAATTGCACACTCTCTTAGCACTCATTTCAATATTTCCCATTTCTCTATACATTATTGGACCTTTGTTGATTTAAATTAATATTTAATTCAATATTATGAGTCTTCTTCCACTTTAATACATCATCACACTCTTATTTGGGCCCTTATTTATAGGTGTGCCCTTTATCTTTTATTATCCTAATAATCATAGATCCTACCCTATTTTAAATCTCAAGACACATTTCCCTTACCTAAACATTATATATCATCGCACAACTTAATTTTGGCATTAGAACCCTATTATCTCACATTCGTAAAAAGTCAATACCATGTCGATAAATGAATCCTAGCCCCACACTTTTTGCCCTGAACTTTGGGGGGATAATAAGGTAGTCTATCCTACTCAAACCTAGCTCCATGTGAAAATATGATAATTCTAAGTTGGTATAAAGGTGATTTTATTATGAAATCCCTATATATGGCATCCCTCTCAATTCATTTCATCAATCTATTATAATCTAATCTTATTATTTCATTTTTCACTCCAATTCAAGAGTAATTATTCTTCTCCAAGAGAAGATCTGAGTCAAGGAGTAGAAATTTATATCAAGGCATCTTCATTTATGCTTCAATTATGATTTCATGATTGATTTTATGTAATTCAGCATGTTATTGCATCAACACATGGAGGACATATCCTAAGGACATTTGCTTCATCAATTGAAGATATAACCAATTCAGTCAATCATTTTAGTTCAAGCATTTCCAATTCAATTTCATTCAATTTAAGGGTTAATTCCAAACTAAAGGTTTGACCTAAGAAAACCCCTACAAACCACCCAAACACCATTTTTCTCTTCTTGTGTGCAATTACATATTTTTAGTGGAGACACAAATATTGGGATACAGTTACTAGACTAAACCAAAGCTTAACTCGGAACCAAGATAGGACCAGGGAACTCCTATCTAGGATTAGGACACCCTAGGAATCCTGATCCCCAAAAAACCTTCAAACTTTATAAGAATTTAGTTCTAAGTCTTATGAAAATGCATTTAAGTTGGTGTGAAATAGTTGGGGGACCAAGGTGCTCTAGGTGACTTGGTCTAGTGAATTTGGCTCTAGATTTTAGTGATAGGTGCACCTTTGTATTTCCTATTCAATTTTGTACATGTTGTGAAGTTTATGTTTGTGCACCAATTTGTTACAGCCCTTTAAGTTTTAATTTACATCATACTTAGATCATTAGTTCAATATCATTTCAAATCCACACACTTTTTAAAAAAACAAAGGAATAGAATCCCTAAGGTAGCATTTGGCCCTCCTTTATAAAATTTAGTCAAATTTAATGGCTTTGTATTCCAATGTATGTGTGAAAGTGGATCTTGGCCTTAATCCTACCTTTCTCCATTTTCATACCTTACAAATAGTAACATACTCAGATTGCACACATGATGTACATAAAAGAAGAAGGTGGAGGAGAAGAGAGATGCATGAGAAATACATAATCTATTTAGGGTATAAGATGTACCACATATGTAATGAATATTTTAAATAGACATAATGAATGACATATGGAAATATAATATTGTTAGATAATTGATTAATTCCAAAGACACTGAGAGGGGGGGGTGAATCAGTGTATGACCAGTAAATGAAAGATTTAAACTTATTTACAATTTTGTAACTAAGATTAATATGTCGGTAAGCAAACAATAATGTAGCAAAGAGAAATAAAGGAGTCATCATCAATGCACACCATAACACAAATATTTTGGCGAGGAAATCCAGTAAGGGAAAACTTTTGTGGGATTTGTGACCCATAATATTTACTCATTGGCCATATGAATAAATATTACTTAGTACAAAAGGGGCCTGCACATGCAAGAAGGTCAACTGCCTAGAGCTCATTGCTCAACAACAAAAGTGGAGTCTCATTGACTACAACATCACACTAGTGTAAGCATAAAAATGAACTCTTACAACTTGCATCAAAATGTTGGATGAGTTCACTATTATGCTTTGTCTAATACCGGTTCTACCTCTGCCAAAAACCCTAGCCAGTATGCTGTTAAATGATTCTGCTTATACAAAATAGTCTTCTCTCTTCTCTACTTCTTATTCACTCCAAAATAAACACATCAAAATGCATATACAACTATTCGCTATCATATCCTATCTTATCTCATGTTACCGCTTCCTTCTTTTCAAATGACCTACAAGAACTCATAAATATATGAGTCTTTACAATAAAACATGTCGGCCATACAATTATAATTTACATTATAATTTATTTTGTGTAAACAATACTGGTTGTCAAGTTAGCCTAGAATGTCGGTATAATCTTCTGTCGACGTAAACTCGATGCCGGTGTGAATAAGCCTTGTTGTATCTGTTGGTGCTGGTAGGTGAAGTCTATGGCTAGTTGATCCCGTGGAACCTTGTTGCCATCAATGACAACATCTACCTTACTCATCTAAGTGTATAATTCCAACAAATACAAGCATAATTAATTAATAGATAAGGTAAATTAATATCTCTCATAATTGTGTAATAATGAATGTACATGTATATTCCTATTTTTGCTAAATTTATGTAATCTATCACAAACTTCATATTTTCCTTATTCACAACATTAGGGTAATAAATACAACATATAAAGAAACTTAGACTAAGGATAACTCTATATTTTCTCATAAAAATCTATGCTCAAATTAGAAGCTCCAAGGCAATCATTGTGAAAACTCCTTAGAATTATCAAATAAAATTAGTTGCAAAGGCTTGTTGTTTGTAGCCTATAGAGATTTGAGAGTTTGGTAAGGGATTAGGGAATGTTCAAAGCATCTAATAGTTGTATGGATAGGATATCATTACTATATGAATTAATAAGTCCTTGCGTACCTTATTTTGGAAAGAAACCATAATCATGCTAATTCTTTAGATAGTGACAAGTGAAGAGGATTAAAACCTTAATCTTCTAGATTTTTTCTTGTTTTAATTTTCTCCAGATCAATTTATTATTATTTTTCAATATTATTCTACTTTATTTTGTACTCTTCTATTAGTATCTTGTTCTATGTTATATAAGATTAAAATTAAGAACTACTTTCCTTAAGTCCATGTTAGAAACAACTTACACATGTTAAAGTTATGACAAGAAAAATGCGAATTGTACTAAATCCATATCAATATTATTATGGTTTGCATATTTTTATTATTTATCTTATTATTTCTATTTTATGAGTTATCATGTTACTCAAATTTTATTAAGTTATGGTTAATATTTTCATTATTTTGTTGACTTCATTTCTCAATAATTGGATCATTGGTTAAGTCAAATTGTATAAAGATCTCTATAAACTATGTAAATCATTCTTAAATCTATCTCACAATTAGCACTCTATTAAGAAACTATAAAATGGAACAAACCTACAATGAGTAGTGCTATCACACATTTAAAATAAATAGTAACTTTAACTTGCTTGAAAAATGACCCAAATCCTAGTGAGAACAACAAAAATAGAGAGGAGAAAGGCATGTGATTCTACATACTAACAAAAATGGTAAAGGAATAGCATGCAATGATTTTTTCCTATCACACAATTGAAATATGAATTAACCATAAATTTCTTGAAAAAGAACTATACTAGTCAAAAATAAATAAATAGAGAGGAGAGATATTGGTTTATACATGTTACCAAAATTAGTAAATCTTTAACTGAGCTAAATTGCAGGACTTCAAAAAAATGAATGAGACTAATAATAATCCCCTTGATATGGGAATAAATATGAGGTTGTCATTTTAAATTATAACTTGAAAAATGATCATTAACAACACATGTGCACCCTTCAATTGATTGCATGTAAACAATGAAAGGAATTAGATGAGAGGAGAAAAATATAGAATCTCAATAGGGCATGTGAACATGGTAAAATGTATCTTTAAGTGATAAATATATAAGGATGGATGCATGAGAATCTAAATTATAAGAAAAATCTTTCATCACCTCAAAATATGTTATTTCATTTTTTTTTTTTGGTTTGTAGGTTTCCAAATAAACTCACCTCACCATATTCTTATTATAAAATTTAACTCAACTCGTCAAATCCACCATGAAACACTACAAAATTTGAGAAGCAATACGAACCAGTCTAACCGACACATTTTCACCCAAACATTTATCAAAGAAAGAAAATCTAACCCCTATCACCTCCTAAATGCCTACATAACTGACCAATAAACTAAACCACTAACTATCATGCAGATTCTCCTCAATTAACCTGGCCAATATTCGCATCGCCTCCTCTGTACTCACCCATGGTCGCAATTCAAGGCCCATCTCAACCCTTGCCAGTTCGTGTTTCACTTCAAGAGCTTCCTCCACCCGCATAAGCTCTGTAAAGGTTTTTAAGGCTTCCCATCTGCACCATGTTGTTTCTATGCACCTTTCTTTTAATTCATCCTCTGGCCAACGTATGAAAGGTATGGGATTTCCAGGCTCCACCATGCCTTCAGATATATCAATGCCAACCCCTGGGAGATCCCATTCAAGAACAGATTACAAGCCACCAAGATACTCCTCTGCAATTAGCTCCTTCAGTACTCGTAGAACCTTTTTCAACTATATCTTTGAATTCTAGCCCCCATGCAACAATAAGTGAGTATATTTCCATATTGGTTCGATATTGATGGCTAATATGCATGATATCCTCACTCAACAATAATTTTAATGCCTCCACCAACCTCTCATCCTTGTAAAGGAATAACCCCTTAAATACATCTATTCGATGCCTTCCCCACAAAAGGCACAAGTTTCTTCTCTATTTTATAAGTAAAATCTGTTTCCATGATCACAATTCTACAATGCTACCACCTCCAAATTTCAAAACCTAGCTCTTCTGCAAATAAGTAATAAAAAATAGCTATGGCATAATAATAAAATTATCCTCCCCACAAATCCTTATACCAATTTAATATGCATTCAACACACCCAGAGTTAACCGGCCTTCATTACCACAAAAAACCTATTTCAAAACTACATTTCCATAAATGCTCTATCGGAGTATCTTTTCAGCCTGTCTGCATGATCTGACATTAACTACACCTTAGGATCATCTCAATTGCCATGTCCTTCATCTACTACTTCGACCCTCCAAAATTTTTGGGGTTTCCATATGCACCGTAACTACATCCATGTCATCAATCAAGAGATTACAAATATCCTCCAATTGATATTCATGTACTTCCCGAAACAAACTAGCCAATTTAGACAATACATCCACTTCTCTATTACCTTCTCTACACACATGGGAGATCTTGAAGTCAGTAAAACACTTCATGTCATGAGTTATTTTCTTAACAAACTTTTTAAACATCTAGGCTTGCATTCCCCCCTTAATGATTGCATTGATAATAATCAATGAACTGCCTTCTAGGTGTAACTTCTTAAAGTCGAGTTGTGATCCCCACTCAACTGCTAATGGTGCTGATTGCACCTTAGCTGCAATATTCATGCCCCTTTCCAATCATTTGGCACCCCACACAACAATGTTACCCTTCTAGTCCTGAAACACCACCCCTACACCAGACTCACCCGGATTACCCTTGGAGGCCCCATCAAAGTTTGCCTTAATCCACCCTTCCTCCGGTGGATTCCAATTTTCAATTAACTTCTCATGAGGATTGCAATACAATGAATCATCCCACATAGGCCCATGAATGGGCCTTTTTAGTTGCCATGTTATAGAACATTATAGTTTTAGATAATGATGCTCTTGCGTAGAACTACATACTAAGGCCAAAGATTCAACATGTCATATTCTAGCATGTCACATCATTTCAAAGTGTTTGGATTCTCTGTTAGAACCTAATTGAGTTGTGTTAAATGTATTTAAATTTGTACCAATATTTGGGTACATCTTCAAGCTTATTGGTCCCAAATAAATTCATAGTAAGGACTACATTGAATTCCAATGTTTACATCTTATAAAATTCACCTAAGGTGGATCCTTCTACATGTTTTCTTGTACATAAATCACTATACTACATTATTTATTGGCACATAAAATCCTATTTTCTTGCCCATGCTACATAAAATAACTCATTCTATATAAGATGAAAGTTAGTCGGTGTTGGAGCTCAAAATTGAAGATTACCAAACTCTAAGAGGATGTCAAACTCTATGATCAAGCTAGGCAGTCAATTTTGGCCAACTAATGGAATGAACCTTCAAGGCCATCAATTCCCTACTTCTTTTGATTCTGCTAAACCAAGGTGGGTACACCTTATCACCTAATATCTTTACCCTATGATACCTAAGCAGATTCTAATTGCAAAATTGTCCTAAGGTCAGTCTCAAATTGGCATGAAGATTTGATATGACCTAAAACCTATACTCCTACTTCTAATGAAACTAAAAATGAAATATGAAACTACTTTCAATGAAACTAAAAATGAAATACAAAATTATGAGATTATAGATATATGGTTTAGACTAGTGCCTTCTTTACCTATTGGGTTCAAAGTCTTATGAATTTTCCTTCTTATATTCTCCTTGTTAGATAGTTAAAATTACCATCCATTATTAATCCTTCTACACTTAGCAATTCAATTTCATCATGAAAATTACCTTAAATGCAATTTTAATATTTCCTAGAGAGGCTTATACAATAATTGATCCAAGAATATATCTTTTCTTGTTCAATCACACAACAATACAACAGTCTGAAAATAATGAAACAACCATAGTATGTAGAAAAACTTGAACAACCTTTGATCTCTTAGCATCAAAATAACAATCTTGAATTGAAAAGCATCCACAATAGTCCTTATCACTATATAGGAAATAAAGCATGCTAGTCTATATTACTGGAAGAGATATACAAGTATATATTTTTCCTCGTGTCTTTGCATAAAATAAACGATCTTCCTTTTATAAGGAAGGATCAAACACATATGAAATATCATATCTTTTGAAAATAAAACATAAGTTAGTTACATAATGTAACTAACCAAACAATTCTTTTAATGATTCAAGAGAAATAAATTAACAACCCCTAAATGATCTACATATTCCTGCTCTTTATAAGTAGTGATGTTTGAGATAAAATGTCTCATAAAATATTTTTCCTATAGAGCCTATTTAGGATAATCTTCATGTTGTCATTAATATGATCTTCATCATTCATCTCGTTCAACTCTCATGGGTGTTCCTGTGACAACATCTCTTTCCATTGTTCTTGGGGAATTGGTGTACCATCATCATTGTTCAACAGTGAAGGAAGACTTTCTGTGTCCTATGTATCCAGTCGACTTATATCATCTTTTAGTTATTCTTTGTACTCCATGTGTTTTGAGCATAACTTTTTGATATCTTTTGACAACTTGGAAGATTGAGGATCCTATACTTTGTCGACTACTTCTTTCACTCATTCTGTCAATCTAGCATGTTCCTACAATTCCCTAAAGGTTCCTGTATAAGTGTTCCTGTAATCATTTTCATTGAACCTATGGGTGACTAGTCCCGCAATCATGTCATACGTAGTTCTTTTCCTTTGTTCCTCCCTTTTCTTCAATGTCTTCTGAAGCTTTTCTGCCTGGTACCTCCAGTAATTTGTATCCTGAAGCGCTTCAGTTATCTGTTGTTCCCGTTCATATGATAATTCTTCTTTTTTAGGGATCAATCTCAATTTCTCCTCAAGATGATGAATCTACTCCTCTGCTTTCTCATATTTTTCTTTATATGCATCTCTTTCTTTAACCACATGTTTGATCTTGTTAGGGTTTCAAGCAGATCCGAAGCAAATATGAACTAACAATTATATGTAGATTTAAATACAAAAGATAAAGAAATAAAACAAGACATAGATAACACAGAGATTTAACATGGTTCACCTAGAATGGGTTATGTCCACCATACACAGCCATCCAATATTTCTTATTATCCAGCAAAAATAGTACATCAACCTTACAATGCCTTAAGCATCCCAGCTGCTTATAACATGCTTTTTTAGGGTAACAAACAAAGTCAACCTTTTAGGATTTTATTACAATGTCAGTTTTCATCAACAAAAAAATGGCAAAAAAAATTTCTCTGGGGCTCCCGCCCCCGAACCCCGGTAAGGATACGTGTTGAGTGTATAGTACTTTGTTGATCAGTTGCCACATTTCAATAATCTCCCACTTGGAGACTGATACTACACGACACCACTGTACATGCAACATCCACTGGATAAAACAATAGGACTCGACTGGTATAAATTCCACAATTATCAATCAAGAAGACCAATAGAAACTGATGAAGAAATCAGCTTCTCCTGTGGAACTTCCTTCATGAACATATTAGCAGGATTCTCACTTGTGTGAATCTTCTCAAGTCGTAACTGACCCTCCTCCAAAACAGTCCAGATTCAAAGTGGTACCTGAGCTGAATGTGCTTTGTCCTTGAATGAAAAGCAGAGTTCTTCACAAGATGAATGGCACTCTGGCTATCAGTATACAATGGGTGATCCTCTTGTGTCTAACCCACTTCCTCCAGAAAACATTGTAACCAAATCATCTCCTTGCTGGCTTATGTAGTAGCAGCATACTCAGCTTCAATGGTTGAAAGTGCAACAACCTTTTGCAGCCTAGAAATCCAACTGACTGCAATTCCCCTTATAGTAAAAACATACCCTGTAGTAGTCCTCCATGAATCAATATCACCTGCCAGATCAGAGTCAACAAATCCACTCAAAGCAGCATTAGATCCTTTGAAACATAATGCCTTCATAGTAGTTCCTTTCAGATACTGAAGAATCCATTTCACAGCATTCCAATGTTCCATACCCGGATTACTCATAAACCTGCTCACAACTCCCACTGCATGTGCAATATCTGGCCTTTTGCATACCATTGCATACATCAGACTACCAACAGCTGATGAATACGGGATGTTAGACTTTTTCTTTACCTCTTCTTGTGCCTTTGGGCACATCTCCTTAGTCAATTTGAAATGACTAGCCAAAGGTGTACTAACTGCTTTTGCATCCTACATGTTAAATCTTTTCAACACCTTCTTTATATACTCACTTTGGGACAAATTCAAGGTTCTATTTTTTCCTGTCCCATGTAATCCTCATACCTAGAATTTGCTTAGCTACACCCAAATCCTTCATAGCAAATGACCTGGCTAATTTCTATTTAAGATCATTTATGTGTTGCATGTTAGACCCAACAACAAGCATGTCATCAACATAGAGCAATAGGATAATATAACTGCCATTATCCAATCTCTTAAAATATACACAATGATCAGAATGACATCTATGATAACCATGTTCAGCCATGAAACTATAAATTTTAAATACCATTGTCGAGGTGCTTGCTTTAGGCCATACAAACTTTTCTTCAACCTGCACACCAAGTTCTCCTTACCTTTGACCTCATATCCCTGTGGTTGCAACATGTAAATTTCCTCCTCCAAATCTCCATGGAGAAAAGTTGTTTTGACATCTAATTGTTCAAGATATAAATCATCTGTAGCCACAAGACTAAGTACAATTCTAATTGAAGTCATTTTTACAACTAGAGAAAATATTTCATCATAATCTATACCCTTTTTCTGTGCAAAACCTTTTACCACAAGTCTGGCCTTATATCTTTTCTGACCTCCTTCCTCCTCCTTTAGCCTATAAACCCATTTGTTAGGCAAAGCTCATTTTTCTGCAAGTAAAGGGACTAAGTCCCAAGTCTTATTTTTCATCAAGGAGTCCATCTCCTCTTTCATGCCTAGCTCCCACTATTGTTTAGCATCCACCTACATTGCTTCTTCATATTCTTTGGGTTCACTAGAATTAGTTAATAAAATAGAATACAAAGAAGGAGAAAATATTTCAGGGGGTTTACTTGACCTTGTAGAATGTCTAACACTTGCAGGAGTTTGTGGGACAATCTGTTGTTGCTAAGCATCAGGTACCTATGGCATTTCATTTTCAGGAATCTCATCCAACACCACATATTCTTGTTTGTCATGTTCATGCTTCTTTTCCTGCATCTATTCTTTATACATAACCTTCTCATTGAATATAAAATCTCTACTTCTAATTATTTTTTTATTTTCAAAATCCCATAACCGATAGCCATATTCATCTATCCCATATCCAATGTAGGTAAATTTATGAGATTTAGCATCAAGCTTGGTTTTGTTTTCTTTATCAACATGGACAAACACTTCACAACCAAAGGTTTTCAGAAAAGAATAATTTACCTTTTTACCGGTCCATTCCTCCTCTGGAATACCACCATCCAAAGGGGTTGAAGGTCCTCTATTTATCAAATAGACAACCGTATGTACAACATCTACCCAAAAATGTAAGGGCAATCCAGCATGCAATCTCATGCTCCTCGCGCATTCCATGATAGTCCTATTCATTCTCTCTGACACACCATTTTCCTGTGGAGTTCCTAGAACTGTCTTTTGCTTTCGAATCCCATTTAAGGAGCAATAATCTTCAAATGCTTTGTTGCAATACTCACTTCCATTATCCGATCTGAGACACTTCAACTTTTTTCCTATCTCATTCTCAACCAAAGCTTTCCATTTCTTAAAAGTTTCAAAAACATCTGATTTTTGTTTTAGGAAATATACCCATGTTTTTCTAGTTGAGTCATCAATAAAAATAACATAATAACAAGAGCCACCAAGAGATGATACCTAAGCCAGTCCCCATACATCTGAATGTACAAGCTCTAACTTCTCACTCTTCTTCTCTTTCCCAACCTTGAGAAATTTGACTCTTTTCTGTTTGCCATAAAAATAGTTTTCACACAACTCTAAATCAATCTTCTTTAGTCCTGGCAATAGATTTTTGGAGTGAAGGATTTTCATCCCTTTCTCACTCATGTGCCCAAGCCTATGGTGCCACATTATCGAGTCTGTTCTTGCAACATCTATTGTTGTTGTCCCTGCATTAGCTTTATCTGTAGTAGCTAAGGTAGGGTAAGTGTTACCTGTACACAGATATAATGTACCTAACTTCACACCTTTAGCTACTACTAATGATCCTTTAGTGACCTTCTAGATACTATCTAAGAAGGTAACTATGCAACCTTCACTACCTAGTTGCCCTGTAGAAATTAAATTTCTTCTTAAATTAGGAACATGTCTTACCTCCTGTAGAAACCAGTCATTTCCATTCTGCAACTTGATCTTTATCTTTCCTTTTCCAATAATTTGACAGGGCTCATCATCACCCAAATATACCTGTCCAAAATCACCTTGAACATAATCTAGAAAATATTTTCTATGGGGTGTAGCATGAAATGAAGCCCCAGAATCTATTACCCATGAACCATTAACATTATCCAAACATAAGATTAAAGCATCTTGTAAAGTATTACTTGCAATATTAGCTTCTTTACTGTCATTTTCATTTTTGTCTCCTTTGTTTTTATGAGACCAACAGTCTTTCTTTAGATGACCAGGCTTTCCGTAGTACTAGCAATCTTTCTTTCCTCTAGATTGAGAGCATCCTTTCTTTGACTTCCCTCGTGACTTCTCATTCCCAGGGCCTTTTCCTCTTTCCTTTGATCTTCCTTTGTTCTCCACATTCAAAACACTACCCGATGATGTTGGAGTCTCACCTGTGCTTTTCCTTTGCATTTCCTTGCTTAGGATAACACCAACAATATCATCAAATACCAAAGTATTTTTACTAGAGACAGAGTTACTTATAGCCATAACCAAGCTATTCCAGCTTTTTGGCAAAGAACATAAAATCAAGAGAGCCCTAACCTCTTCTGCAAAGGTAATTTTTACTGAAGACAATTGACTAGTAATTGTATTAAATTCATTTAAGTGCTCCGCTACAGATCCTCCCTCACTCATTTTCAAATTAAACAAACACTTCATAAGAAATACATTATTCGAAGTTGAGGGTTTTTCATACAACTTAGCCAATATCGCCATCAAATCTACAATCTTTTTTGCTTTTGTAATATTGAATGCTACAGACGATGCAAGGCACAATCGAATGGATCCCAGTGCCTTTGTATGTAAAATATCCCACTCTTCATCTGACATTGCGGTCGCTTTCTTTGCCTTTCCTTCCAATGGCCACCACAAATCCTTTTGATACAGGTAATCCTCCATCTACATTTTCCATAACTAATAGTTCTGGTCGTTAAACTTTTCAACCTTGAATTTGGAATCCTTCATTGCTCCCACTCAAATCTGAAAGTCCTGCCAATTTATAGAAAACCTCTCTCTGATACCAATTGTTAGGGTTTCAAGCAGATCCGAAGCAAATATGAACTAACAATTATATGCAGATTTAAATACAAAAGATAAAGAAATAAAATAGGACACAAATAACACAGAGATTTAACATGGTTCACCCAGAATGGGTTACGTCCACCATACACAGTCGTCCAATCTTTCTTATTATCCAGCAAAAATAGTACATCAACCTTACAATGTCTTAAGCATCCTAGCCGCTTATAACATGTGTTTTTAGGGCAACAAACAAAGTCGGCCTTTTTAGGGTTTTATTACAATGTCAATTTTCATCAACAAAAAAATGGCAAAAAAAATTTTCTCGGGGGCTCCCGCCCCTGATCCCCCGCTTTCCTCAGGGGCTGCTGCTCTCGGACCCCGGCAAGGATACATGCTGAGTGTACAGTACTTTGTTGATCAGTCACCACATTTCAATAGATCTATGCTTTCGTAAACTTTGTCACATTGACATTCAAGTTTGTTGTTTCTAATGGATCTATCTCACCAACATTTTGGACCATAAGGTGACCAAATACTCTATTAGTCTCCACTAAGGTGGGTATTTTATTTCTTGGGTACAAGGCTTACTGTAACAACACCTTCTTCTCTGGATCAAAACCAGAACCAAATAAAATTTTATCAACATCTTGTAGTGACATTTTATTTTGAATATCATAGTTCTTCACAAAACTATCAAATAATACAACAAAACTCATATCCCATGCAGGCACAATGAGTACACCAACATCTTCTAGAAGTTGTCTTCCCTTGACAAGGGTCATGGTGGCAATTTTGTTATCAACATCTTGTTGCAATTGATCAAGCAATTCACCCTCATTTTTCTGTGTAACTTCACCAACTTGTTGCCTAAGCATTTTCGCTTTGTATTTGTATAGGAATATTTTGAACTCTTGGGAATGAATAAACTCATCATCTGAAATAATTTTTTCATGAACAAGATGTTTGATATCCTCTCTTTCTTATATTACCCCTACAACAACCTCCTCTCCTTTGGGAACATGAGATGAATCATGCTCTCGGATGTCCTCTATATCACTTTGTATTGAGGGGGTAGGCTGCAGTAATAAATGCATAAGAGGTGTCACAACTAATATACTTCTTCCTAGTGGTTTGATAACATTTTTATCCAAAACACTCGAAGGGAATCCTTCACTTATTTCATCCAAATGAACATTTTTTTCATTTATGCGAGCAATGGGGTCCTGAATATCTAAATAAACATCAGACTTCAATAGGTTGTGATTCTTTTTCCATTCTTCAGCCTTAGTCACTGTGTATGGTGAAAATGGATAACAATAATAACAATATTGAAAGGCTAAATGAATCCAACCACTAAACCCTAGCCTAACAATCAACAAAGATCCACCATAACATATGAAGATTACCTAAGATAATGCGAATCACATGAAATCACAAAGATTATACCATCACATGCCCAATAGGGTTTTGATCTCCATTCTTCCTATCTCCATTGATCTTGCTTGATATATTTGCTCTCAGATTTTATATGCACAAGAGCTCAACAAAGAACGGAATGTGGTTGCAAGTAGGATCGTAGTGTAGTCAATTGCATAAAAGATGATTAGCAGGAATGATTAGGATGATTGATTAGGAATGAATGATTAGGGTTTGATAATGAAGAAGGCATCTCCTTAAATAGAAGACACAATATGAAATGGAGGGATAAGATTGAGAGGTGTAAAAAGGAGGTCGGCTAGGATTAGAGGGTAGGTAAAGGAAATAATAAAATAATGAAAGGGGTAGGTAGTGTATGAATTAAGAGATGAATGACATGTGTCATGGGTAGAAAAAGCTAATGAATTAATTAAATAAATAAAGATTTATTTAATAAATAGAAGAAGTAGGATAATTAAATAAATAAAAATATTTATTTAATTTAGCAAAAGGATAATTTAAATAAATAAATGTATTTATTTAAATGAGAAATAAGGCTAGAAGAGGATAAATGAATTAATTAAATAAATAAAGATTTATTTAATTAATAGAAGAATTAGGCTTAGATAATTAAATAAATAAAATATTTATTTAATTAGACATGACAATTTTAGGTGTCTACATTTTGCCCCTCTTTGAGACAATGCGGCTTGTCGCGTTGTTTCAAAGAAGATAAGATGAACTGATACAGAGTTGCCCCAGAATGGGAATGATATGCCCCCTCGAGAGATTGGATGAAAATGTCTAAAAATATTGCAGACAATCTCTCGATAAGAAAGAGAGGCTAGAATGGATAGACCGGATAAAGTGACAGAGTCACGAGATAAAGAAGACTGACTCGGGAAACGAAAGCGAGGGCTAGGGGTAGTCTATAAGATAGACCACGGGGGAAAATACATCCTCATTGTCATCTACACATTCACAAGAGCATATTGCAGAGCGAAAATAGAGCAAGAGCAGTCAGCAGCGATGGCTTTCATTCACAGATTCGACCGTGTTCGCCGATTTCAGAGGCCAGCAGAGGCAGGAGAGCTGGTAAGTACCACCAAACCTCCTCGTACTTTGATGCATTTATTGTTGTCATTAATGCATGCTAGGTAATATAATAAATGTGTGTTTATATCATATAAGCATGTTTGCGTTTGAAAAGTATGAATTTGCATCTTCTAGGTCAAATCGACAGTTCTGTGATGAACATATGTTGTCGATTGGATAAGCTGCTGAGGGGATACACTCAAGCAGGACCTCTAGGAAGACTAGGATAGATCAAGGCACTTTGTGATGAACAGTGAGTACCAAGATAAAGTACTTTGTGATGAACAGGGAGTACTAAAATATGAGCAGGACTTTGTGATGAACAGGGAGTGCAAATGTGAGTAACACTTTGTGATGAACAGGGAGTGTCACACACATAGTACTTTGTGATGAACAGGGAGTACCACTAGGATAATCAGCAACACTTTGTGATGAACAGTGAGTGTCACTAGGGTAGATAGCCATATGCATTTAGATAGCGAGTAGCATTTTGTGATAAACAGTGAATGCCACTATAACTGACATGATTGAGTTGCTTGACTGCAGGAGTATTTGGCGATGCTAGAGTCAGGGGAGAGATTCCCGTTGACCCAGAGGTTGCGACTGGAGTTGTCGCTCGAGGATAGAGCTACCATCAAGGAGATGGGTTTGAGACATGTGCTGTATGTGCCTGAGTTTTGGGCAAACATGGGTTTGCTGACTGTGCTGGCTGAGAGATGGCACTCTGAGACGTGCATGTTCCATCTGTCGATGGGTGAGATGACAGTCACCTTGGAGGATGTATATAGGATTATGCCAATACCGATTGATGGGGAGCTGATTCTGTACGATCGAGACGGAGATAGGGATGCCCTGAGATGAGTGTTCTAGGATCCAGGACTAGAGATGAGGGTGGGACATGTGGCATGGGATACCATGACATGGATAGGATTAGCACTACCAATAGTGTTGGCAGGAGTGATCAATGAGTTCCTCTGTATCAGTTTTGTACCATTTTGTATGATGATGTAGACACCTGCGGGTGATTGTAGCCATATGATTTTGACATCATTGTATCATGACATTTTATATATATATATGAGATGATTCATCTTTGCGGCAGCTATATGCATGTGTACCTATGTGATGAGATGTTCTTATGTGATGCTTATGATATGGATGCAAATATGTATATGATGCAATGCAATATTTTTTTTTGTTCTTTTATGTTTTATATGTGTATGCATGATGCAAATGTGAATGTATGTAATGCAGATGAATATGATAATGCAAATGTAAATTGTGCTAACAGGTGTTGTGTGCAGGATGTGATGCAGTTGTGATATCTATATGTATGTATGAAATGCTTATATGTGGTAATGTAGGTGCAACTACATGAATTACAAATGTTTTTGGTGTGTCATTATACTCAGTCATGTGATAGCAGGCTACGCGGACTCAAGAAGGACGATGGAAGTCAATCAAGAAAGGGGGATGAAAGATAGAAGATATGAACGTGAATGAGCTTCTTGTGCATTATCATCATTGAGCTTTATTATGGCAAGTAGGTTATGACAATCGAGGCATATGTTTGACCCAGAAAGTCATTGTACCTGTTTGCATGGAGATAAGACAGTCACAAACAAGGAATGCCCCAGTTCATACTAGACTCACAGTGTCCTCATATCCTTGGACAAGTCATAGCATTACTAAGAGACAATCCACAGACAGCAAATGCAAATAGGTGACGATACCCCATCCTCACCTTTCTAGTCAAAGACATCCTGAAGATAGAATCTCTAGTCAAAGACATCCTGGAAAAGCTAAAAGACATGTCACCAAAAGATAAAATCAAAAGAAAACCAAGACTCGACACCAACATCCACTGTAGTCCTCAAGTTTAGTGTCTCTTGTCACTTGTATAAGTCTTATTTGATTATGGTCACAATGTTTACTTTCACAAAAAGGATAGATAGCACTGAACCATATGTTGTCTGAGTCTGTTGAAATATTTGATTTGTTGAAGCCCATTGTTGCTGCTGTGTCTCATCTAAAACTGACTGAATCCATGAAACTGATACTTTATTGCGGATCTGTGATGCAAATGCTGCTTTATTGCGGATTGTGCGCGGATAGATTAAAGAAACTGGAAGAAACTGTACTCCTCAGAACGTGTGATGTTCTCAGTTCCACACCCATTACTAGACGTAGGATTTGCCTTAGCCACAAATAGGATCTGATTTATTATGGATGGAAAGGGAGGTGAAAAAGGAGATTTATTATGAATGGCTAACCAATCTTGGGTAGATCAATAACAAGCCATGATGGGAATGGGTAAGTTTATTATGGATGAATAGGTTGTGAGTGTGTGCAAAGTGAAATGATGAAGAGAATCCTGAAAGAGGGAGGAGCAATGTCTCTATGCATGGCGCTGGTGACCCAGTTTTCACCATGGTACTTGCCCAGGGCGCCACCGAAGTGGTTTTCACCGTTGGACGAAATTATTTCTCTTTACTTTTTTTGATTTTTCAATGTTTTTTTGTGTCACAAGGCGCCTGTTTGCCAGGTTTTCACCAAGTAACGATTTTTTTGTTTTATAATTTTTTTGTATTTTTTGAATTAGGATATTCCGAAGAGCTATGTGTAGAACCGGTGAAGGTGCATGTTGTTGATAGGATCCTCCAAAGGTTCACCTTCTGTAGTTGAGAGCTGATATGCCCTAGAGCCATATACTATTGTGATGATGTAAGGACCCAGCCAGTTTGGTTCGAACTTGCCCTTCTTCTCTTTGTCTTGCTGATGTTTGGGATTTTCTTTGAGAACCAAGTCACCTACCTCAAATGTGCGAGGCTTGACCTTGTGATTGTAGCTGCATTGTTCCTTGATTGAATGATGTGTAGCTTGAGTGACACGTCTTCCTTGATGAAGGAACTGAGATAGAATTACTAGCATGTGGACTACACAGGCCCGTATGCATGTCACCTGAAGAAGTTTGGGCATCCCTGATAACAAAGTCCTTCAAGGAAGCTCCATTAAAGGTCCATGATGTATCACCAGAAGGGAAAGGATGTGTGGAACAAGTGGAAGAGTTATGAAGGCTTATGATTGTGAAAAGAAGTGAAAGTAGGATAGCATGATGGAGACTTAGGATCAACAAGTATGCTTTTTGACTTAAAATTTTAGAGCTTTTGCCTCTAGTTATTTTGATATTAGGGGAGATCAACTCTTGCTCTTTTTCTTTCATTGGATTTTTATCCTTGACCTTGATTTTTGCTGAGTCCAATAGCTTTTGATTTTGATTTGGACTGAAGGAATTTTCTTTATTTTTGACTTTTAGATTTTTCTTTTGAAAGCTTGATTTTTGATCCCCAATGAGTAAGGGCTTTTGTAATTCTTGTTGATCCAAGTCTGGAAGTGGAGTGGAAATGGAATGAGTGGATGATATGGTAAAGCTATGTGAGTCCTCAAGAGGGTTGGCGATACACTCAATAGATTCTTTGTTGGAACCATTCTTAGGACTATTGATATCAAGAGATGCTTGCACCACTAGAGGAGATTTGCATTCAGACTTAGTAGCCACAACACTAGGTGGTTCACACCCAATTCCTTGGCATTGAAAATTGTTTGTAGGTTGTTCCTGTCGACTGAATGCCTTAGGAGATAGTGGGAGTTGATCAACATGGAAGATATATTCACCACATCCCATTTCTTTAACCTTGAATTTTTCTTTGAGCTCTGTTTGTTTTGATGTAGAAGCTTTCAATGATTCTGGATCCACATATGCTGATGAAGGAATAGCTTCTCGATTGGCTGGTATTGTTATTTTGGATCTAGGTTGCAGATTATTGCAATATATGAATGGATTTGGATCTGCTTTGACAGTCACTTCAACTCCATTGTGTGGAAACCTGATACATCGATGATATGTAGAAGGGACTGCGCTCATCTCATGAATCCATGGACATCCCAAGAGTATGTTGTATGTGAGATCCAGATCAAGTACTTGGAAAACCACATCCTTTGTAACTGGCCCAACTCTGAGAGGTAGGGTGATTGTGCCTTTGGATGAACATTCTTCATCGTCATATGCCTTGATGGTGATTTTGTTTGTAGAATTCACAGCTTTATCAGAATATCCCAATTGTTTAATAGTGCTCAATGTACAAATGTTCAGACCTGCTCCTCCATCTATCAGGACTCTTTTTATTCGATGTTTGTGTATGAAGGCTTCAATGTGTAATGGTGCATTATGTGGCTGACTTATGGAGGCATCATCGGCTTCTGTGAATGTGAGGGAGTGTGGAATGGAAAGGTATCCCACCATGGCTTGAAACTGGTCCACGTTCAGATCAGTAGGGACGGCAGTGTCTCTCAAGATTTTGTCAAGAATAGCCTTATGAGTAGGGGATATGTGTAAGAGCTCAAGGATGGAGATGAGCGTGGGTGTCTTCCCTAACTGTTCTACAAGGTCATACTCAGGCTTGGTTGATGAAGAAGCGGCATTTTTAGTGGAAGCACCTGGCAAAGTAATCTTACCTCGATGGGTTGTAACATGACATTCAGAGGTAGACTCGGACGAAGATCCCACACCTCTTAGAACAATCCTGGGTCTCTGAGGAGGATTCTCAGGATTTTTGTTCTTGATAGTAATAGTAGAGATATGATTGTCCATCGAGATGTGGTTGATAGTTGAGTCATAGTTGTAAGGTGCTCTAGTATAGTTGGCTTGATCATCTGTGGCTTTACCTTTTTCCTTATCATGCTTTGGGAATGGTTCCTTAAACATCTCATGTTCTTGATTAGATGAATGTCCCTCAATCTCAATGTCACCTCTATCAATGAGATCTTGCACAATGTTCTTCAGTCGATGGCAATTTCCTATCTTATGACCCTTGCTCTTATGAAATTCACAATACTCATCATCATTCCACCAATTTGGTTTGACCTTTGGTTCATATGGAGGAAAATCTGGAACTGTGATCACTTTGTTTGCCACAAGATTTTTGAAGACTAATTCAAGTGGTTCTCCCAATGGGGTGTACTTCCTTCGTGGTCTAGAAGTTGTTTGAGTATTCACTTGATTGTTTGTAGAACTTGATCCCGAAAAGATGAATTTGGGTCTCACTGTGTTGGCATCAACAACACCATCATTAACTGTATTCTTGTTCTTATTCCAAAATCTTGGCTTGTCTTTTCCTTTAAAGTCATCTTTGTTTTCCTTGAATATCTTAATGACTCCTTGTTCAATTAAGACCTTTTCTGTTGCTAAGCCCTTTTCAATAACATCCTTGAAGGTGGACAAACAAGCTTTCCTTAGATCATAGCCAATGTCCTTGTTAACATTTTGTGTGAACATCTCTACCATTTGTTTCTGTGGAATTTCACAAGAGCATCTGCTGGCTAGATTTCTCCATCTTTGCAAAAATGATGCAAAAGACTCTCCCTCTCTTTGCTTGGTATTGCACAAAGTAGTGATTGATATGTCTGTCTCTATATTGTAGGAGAAATGTTGAATAAATGCCTCTGCTAAGTCACCCCATGACTTAATACCAGGTGGTAGTTGAGAGAACCATTCCATAGCTTGATCGCCTAAGCTTTGTGGGAATAATCTCATCAAATATGTTTCTTCTGCCGCTACCTCAATGCAAGCTATGAAAAATTGTCTTATGTGTGCCTTGGGGTCTCCTTTTCCTCTATACTTATCAAATTTAGGCGTCACAAAGTGTGCAGGAAATGGAGGCATTGGAATGCGCTTGTCAAATGGATAAGGACATATGTCTCTCATTGTGTATGTTGGTTTTGGTGTATTTATGTCCTCCATTTTCTTTTGTAAATCTCTGATTTGTTGCTCCAAATTGCTCTTAGGTGGAGATCGACTTCTTGAAGCATACCCCATGTTTGAGGCACCCATTGTAGGAGGAGCATATTGCATGTATGGATGATATTGATCATACACATGTTCATATGGAGGAGGTCTATATTGATGCGGCATATATGGAGCACTTGGTATAGCTTCATGTTGAGGAACCCCATATCTATTTTGCGCATGTATACCATATTCTACAGGCATGTCATGTTCTAATGTGTTGCCCCCAAATTTGACACGGGGTTTCCTTGTGTCCAAATTTTGAGCATGCCTTTGAATGTCCAATTGTTTTGGTTGATCCATAGCTTGAGCATATCTATCTGCATAAGACTTCCATAATGGTCTTCGAAGGTAAGTATCATATGTTTGAGCATGTGTATGTGGGACTTCTGGTTTTTGAAGCAAAGCTGATGGTGATTCAGGTACCATATGTGGTCCTCTATTTCCTCCACTATTAGGTCTCCTTTGATCCATGTTGGAGTGAGTTTGTTGCAAAGGTCAGTTTTCCATAAGTTGAGACATGTCAAAATCATGAGGTATCTTGGCTCCACTTTGTGCCATCATGTGTAAGAAGTATTGTCTATCCCTCCTCATTATTTCTTCAACTAATCTATTGAAATGGGGATTCATAATGGATTCTTCTACATCTGCTGAATGTATTGAAAAGTTGTCCACATTGTCATTGTGTGTAGCATTGTTGTTTATAGTGTCCATGTTCTCAACATTTGGATTGTTTCTATAGGCATCCATGTCAGGTAATGTAGTATGATCAGAATTGAAAAAGATCTCATTGTCATACTCATAAGAACTCATGTTTGCGGACTCTTGAGCCTCTTTAGTTTCTCTCCTAGATTTTTGAAGACGGGTTTCAACCATGAACTAGGTATTTGACCAAGATGTGAGAGACTAGATGAAAAATGAAAAGAGTATGGGAGACCAAGAGTTGTATGGAATGTAAATGAATCTTGAGGTGTACTTGCAATGTCCAAAGTGTAAGACCAAGTATGTATGTAGTAGAGTAGGTGTGACTTCCAAAGAGAGGATAATTTCTCTTGATGAGGTAAGCTGACCTTGACTCTAAGTAAGACCAAATGAGACCCAAAGGTAAGAAACCTTGATGAGGGACCACTTAGCAAAGTGTTGTTGTATGTAGTGTGTTGACAAAGTATGATGAGGACTAGCAAGTGACCTTTTGACTCAAGTTTAGACAAGTATGAATATAAAATGAGATGTGAAGCAATGATGGACTGTATGAGACCCAAGGACAAGTTGAATGCTAGATGAAACATGAAGAAACAACCTAGGAAGCTCAAGTATTCCAAAACTGATTTCTTTTGTTTGCTGGACTGTGAAATTTTCAATCCTGGACACAGACGCTTCTGTATACTTCACAGACGCGATTCCCAGACACAGACGTGTTTCTGTTTGACACAGACGCTGTTACAGACACAGACGCTATTCTACCCTTCACAGACGTGCTTAGATTACTCAGACGTGGTTAGAACAGACACAGACGCGTTTCTATAAATTTCGTGCAATTTTTCCAATCTGTGAAGTTGTTTTTGCTATGACCAAATCCGACTGTTTGACTGTTTTTCGTGACAAGAAGACACAATGTTGATGAGGACTCAATGTTTGCAAGTGTTTAGACTCCAAAATGACTCCAAGAAAAGTGTGTTGTTTGATGTAAAATGTTTTGCATACACTTGAAAACACAAAAGACACAATGTTTTGTTGTTTGGTCTTGAATGTTTTGAATGTTTAAAATAAGTCAAGCACAATTCTTATGGCTGGCCAAGACAATAGTTGTTGATCCCACATAGGGTTTTACCTCTGAGGCTACGCTATTCAGAGCGGATACTTAGATGCTTGACCTCACTGGCTCCACCCTCAGCACTCACTTCTCGGGTCAGCCAAGCATCAGTCCCCACGAAAACTCCCCGTGGCGAACTTTGTATCTCTACTAAGAACCGTATGTGTGTGGGCCGCTACCAGAGGTCCGACCTCCTGCCCCAACAACTAGAAGGATTTGGGCCTCTAAAACAAAATGGTATGAGTAAGGGCATCCACTCGTGTGGCCATACATGCGGCACTTTCAGCTCTGTAAATACAGAAGGCTCCCAGCCGGTAGGGGTTACGCCCTACAAATGATCAAATAAATTTGATCAAACGGGTTTATGGGGAGACATAGTGTCGGTATGAACTAATCAGCACACGTTATTCATAGTTTTCACCATGAATACATTTGATTATAGTGGTTCGGATGAGGTGGGTTTTCCTCGCTACCACTTGGGTCGTTCTCTTCTCACTAGTAGTCCTAATGACCACACGGGAAGACAGGCCCTCTAAAGATTGAACAAAAAGAGCCTATTGCTCAAGACACAAAAGACAATGATTCAATTTTAGTGCACCAATGGAAGTGTTTGCCAGTCTATGAAAATAAGGCACACAATAAAAATCCAAAAACCCTTGCCAAGGATCTACAACAAAGATTTATTAGTAGTTTGGATTGTTTGAAATGATCACCCCTTCCTGCAAGCACACAAGTTAGGTAAATTTTAGATCCAAAGACTTTGTGAAATAGGGGCCTTCAATAATGCGTTTTGTTGACCAATTCAAAGATCTGATTCATCATAAAAAAAAGACCACCTGTAAAATTTCAAGAGATTTCCAGAAATGTAAGAAAATCCAAAAAATTTGCTAATTTGCTCCAAAAATTAATTTTTTATGAAAAATCATAAAAAATTCATATAAAATGTAAAATCGATCCAAAAAATCTGAAATTTTTACTGGAGAGTCCTTATGGTCTTCCAAACCTGCACAAAACATTTTCTACAACAAATCCAAGCAGTTTGTGAGATATGAGTAAAATAATGCAAAACCCTAATTTTCAAAGATCTGATTTTTGAGGAATGATTTTGCATCAAATTTAAAATAAAAAAGAATAGATCCTGTGTATAATTTTGAGAGATTTCCAAAAATGTAAGAAAATCCAAAAAATTCGCTAATTTTCTCTCAAAAATTAATTTTTTATGAAAAATCATAAAAACTTCATATAAAATGCAAAATCGATCCAAAAAATCTGAAATTTTTACTGGATCTTTTTGATACGTTTCCTAACCTGCACAAAAAAATTTATGTGAAAATTCAAAACGGTTTGTGAGATCTGATTAAAATAATGAAAAACCCTAATTTTTAAAGATCCGATTTTTAGGGAAATATTTTGCATCAAAATTAAAATCACAAAGAACAGATCCTATGTATAATTATGAGAGATTTCCAAAAATATAAGAAAATCCAAAAAATTCTCTCATTTTCTCTCAAAATTAATTTTTTATGAAAAATCATAAAAAATTCATAGAAAATGAAAATGTGCTCCAAAAATTCTGAATTTTGGCTTGAGAGCTCCTGATACTTTCTTCAACCTGCAAAAAAAATTGGTGCAAAATTTCCTAGCCGTTTGTGAGATATGATCGAATCTCTCCAAGATCTTGATTTTGTGTCCAAAACCCTAGTTGCACAAGGTTATTCTCCAAATTGTTTTACAAAATAGCAATATAGGGTTAGAAAAATCTGCAAAAAAAACATAGATCTAAGAAAAATCCATGTCCCACGGGGCGTGCCAAAATGTGTATGGTGAAAATGGATAACAATAATAACAATATTGAAAGGCTAAATGAGTCCAACCACTAAACCCTAGCCTAACAATCAACAAAGATGCACCATAACATATGAAGATTACCTAAGACAATGCGAATCACATGAAATCAAAAAGATTATACCATCACATGCCCAATAGGGTTTTGATCTCCATTCTTCCTATCTCCATTGATCTTGCTTGATATATTTGCTCTCAGATTTTATATGCACAAGAGCTCAACAAAGAACGGAATGTAGTTGCAAGTAGGATCGTAGTGTAGTCAATTGCATAAAAGATGATTAGCATGAATGATTAGGATGATTGATTAGGAATGAATGATTAGGGTTTGATAATGAAGAAGGCATCTCCTTAAATAGAAGACACAATATGAAATGGAGGGATAAGATTGAGAGGTGTAAAAAGGAGGTCGGCTAGGATTAGAGGGTAGGTAAAGGAAATAATAAAATAATGAAAGGGGTAGGTAGTGTATGAATTAAGAGATGAATGACATGTGTCATGGGTAGAAAAAACTAATGAATTAATTAAATAAATAAAGATTTATTTAATAAATAGAAGAAGTAGGATAATTAAATAAATAAAAATATTTATTTAATTTAGCAAAAGGATAATTTAAATAAATAAATGTATTTATTTAAATGAGAAATAAGGCTAGAAGAGGATAAATGAATTAATTAAATAAATAAAGATTTATTTAATTAATAGAAGAATTAGGCTTAGATAATTAAAATAAATAAAATATTTATTTAATTAGACATGACAATTTTAGGTGTCTACAGTCACCTTATCATAAGCTTCCAACTTGTCCATAGCTTGTGGCTCACCCAAATTTCTAATTAGTTCCTCCTATTCAAGTTGAACATGCTCATAGGAGCGTAACTTCTATGATTTTTTAGCTTAACATATGAATCCTTTAGGATTGAAATTAACCCTAGGTTCATCCCATGTTAGGCCATAATAGGTGATGAGTTGAGACATTAACATATTTTTATCCCCATAAATCTTAAGTTTTTCTCATATTTTGATTTATATGATGAGATAGTGATGATGTATTAAAAGTTGACTATGTGCATTACATATGTTAACCTAGCCCAATGAAATCATGTTTTGTCATTGCCAGTTGCTCCTGCAGCAATGTTATCCATTCATATTGTCATGCGGATTGTCTTAGGCAACATCATGTGTGAAATTAATAGATGATTTGATTAATTAAAATAGATGTGTATGTGCTTGTATGTTCTTTCTTTTGAATTGCAAGAATAAAATGATGCTGCTATGAAATCTCTCCTGTCACGCCAATTGCAGAAAGAGATATTCAAGGAGGTGATTGAAAGATCAAATCAGTGGAAAAGATGATGAGCGTAAGGAACAACAAAGGAAAAGTAGGTGTGCAATACTTACTAATGTCTTACTCAAATGGGCATTAGTGTTGTAAATACTGCCACGCTATGTTATGACTGTGGTTCGGTTTAGATCCATATTATCAGTAACTTAACTCTAGTTGTTGCCTTTCTTAAATAATTATCCGTGTCTTTTCATCGGTGTGATTTGTGTTGTAAGAAGTAGTTTTTTTCTTATAAATAAGAGTTTTTATCTCTTTTAGGAGGTTAGAAAGAAAAGAGAGGAAACACAATAGAGGATTTAGAAATAAAGTTACAAGTGTTTTGAGTTTCTTTTGATTTTGAATCATGTAATGACTTTTGAGGAGAAATGAATAAATATATGTTATTTTGAGCACTTAGAATTGTTTAGGAAGCCTAGAAGAACTCATCCAAAGGGGCCCACTTGGTGATTTTTCCTGTTCCTTTGTTAAAATTAGTTTTCTTCTTTAGCTGCACTAGATGTTCTTGCATTCACTGTTCCTGTAGCCATTGGAAACAGATCCATTGACTGTTCTTGTAGCCAAATCAAACAGAGTAATTCTTGCTTAGCAGCATTGGATTTAGCTAGTATTTCAAGTTCTTGAATGAATTTATGTTAATGTAGAGTTTTTCTTGTAGCCTTTCAATTGTTTCAATTCTTACTTACCTTTCTCACATAGATGTTAGTTGTTGCAGTAGTGTAGGGCAGCTATCGCAGGAACTTAGTGCATATATAGTGCAAACCCATTTCAAGTATTATGTCTCCAGGTTGACAATAAAATGAACACCAACTATGAAGATAGTGACTTCACAGAGTGAATGTCCAAAATTTGGGTTGATACTTCAACTATAGTTATTATTCGTATTATTGGGTTGAACATTTTTGGCATCCTTGTCAGGGATGGTGTCAAGCTAAGAACCTGTTATGGTTATTATCTCTTTAGTTTTCAGTTAATTGTTCTTTTTGATAGACCTGATTGTTCGAAAAAAATTTTATGAACTTGCATGCATAGGCGAAGAAGAGATGTTCTAGGTATATTTCTATCTAGTCTTCCTAATCATGGAGAAATTGATTCCCCAGATATAAATCCTTTTGCTGAACTTTATCAAACCCCAAAGAATTTGAACCACCCTAAATCTGAATTTCCTAAGAACAACCTCCATTTCTTTTTTGGACCTCCAGAAGAAGAATTTCATCTAGTAACCCCCCCTACAAGTCCAATGCAAGGAAATCCACTTCCTAGTGGAAATAATCCACCCCCACCTTTGGATCCAACATTTGAGTTTCCTATCTTTGACCAACATGATAATGCTAATCTCAAGAATATTTTGGCTTATTCCCTCCCTAAATTCTATGGATTATTGATAGAGGATTCAAACACAATCATGTTTGAGTTTGATGTTCTCTGTAGGAGTTTTGATTATACTATAGATGCCCATAGACTCAAAATATTTCTTGCCACTTTGAAAGAATCATCTTTAAGATGGTTTATGAGCTTGGGGAGTAGCACAATTACTACATGGGAAGAGATGAAATGATTGTTTCTTGCAAAGTACAAGGATTATTGTAGAGGCACTGATCGCCATGGGGATGAAATTTTTAGAATGACACCAAAAGAAGATAAGAGTCTTGAAGATTATCTGGAAAGGTTTATGTTTAGTGTCAAAAAGTCCAAGCATAGCACTCTAAATGAAGATTCCCCCAAGCTTATATTTTTAAGGGGAATTAGTTTTGAATGCACTGATGTTTGGATCTTATGGGAGGAGGTGACATTACACAATCCACATGGAATGACATAGGAAAAATTTGTAAGAAGTATTCCAGATCTGCATCAAAAAAAAATAGGTGTTTCAAGCCAGGAGTTTCTTCATCAATATCTAGTACTGGAGTTTCTAGAATGGAACTTAGCCATTTGTTGAAGGACTTTAAGGAGGATATCATAAACAATATGGCTACTCAATTGGATACACTTTCAGCTAAGAAGAAGCATGAAGAAGCTGATGCAGTTCTTGCAGAATTCTGCCCTTTGAAGACAAAAGAAAAAAGACTGCAGATGTAAAATGGTTGCAAAGCTTGAGGTTCCTAACTTCAAGCCAATACAAGGTGATGATGAACAAGTTTTCTATGTTTCTCAAAGAAGGCCAAATTTTCAAAGACAAGGTATGCCTCCAGATCCACTTTCTTTTTCTAGTTATAGTGGAAATTATTATCCACCAAATAATCAATGGCAATCTCCATATGCTCAAAATTTTGGTAGTTATCCAAACTGGTATGGTCCTCAAGGCCAAGGCCAACATTTTGCTGGTCAAACTCCATAGTGGCAGAAACCACAAGGAAATTGGTCTCCACCTTAGGCACAATGGCAGCAATTTCAAGGAAATTGGCAACCTGCTCCTCAATGTAGGGGGAGTCAACCATGTACTAATCGGTCTTTTGGATATCAACAACCTAGTCAACAGCCACAACCACCTGCAATAATGCCTCCCCCTGCAACCACTACTATTCCACCTAAACCTACATAGTTTCCCACTCAACCAATGTCGAATCCCAATAGTAAATCTCAGCAATAATAACAAGTTTATTCAACTGATCCTAATCAATACCCAACCTATTCTTTATCTATAAGTGATATTCACTTAAGATCTAGGACACCTCTGCCTAATCCATCTCCTCCGGTTATAACTGAAATACCCAAAGAATAAGAAATCTCTATTCCAATAGTCACAATACCTCGAAAATAGTAACTATCCACATTTCCCCAAAGGTTGCAAGAAAAACAGGTTCTTACAAAACTGGAGCAAAGTTTTGATATTATAGATCAACTAAAACACGTATGTGTTAAAATCCCATTGTTACAAGCAATAAAGGATGTTCCTATATACAGTAAGGCACTTAGGGAATCATGTCTAAAAAATCCTGGCAGAAAGAAGAAAGATCTGCAAACAGTGCATGTAATGGGTCAACTGGCAAATATCATGCTAGGAAAAGTTTCAATTCCTAAGTATGCTTATCTTGATAGTCCTGTTGTGAATATAGTCATTAATGGCACTCAAATAAAGAATGTTTGGTCGATTTAGGGGTATCTATTAATGCTATGACAGGGGAAATAATGCAATGTCTTGAAATTGCTAGCCTCAAACCTACACCTACAGTCCTACAACTTGCTGATGGTTCGACCTGATGGTATGATTGAAGATGTGGTTGTTTCTTTGGATTATTGGGAATACCCTGCAGACTTTATGATCTTGTCTCCAAAGGCCACATTGGGAGGATATCTAGTGATTTTGGGAAGACCTTGGCTTGCTATGGCTGATGCATATATTGGATGTAGATCAGGGGATATGACTATTTCATATGGGAACTCTACCAAAACATTAGCTTTTATTCTCCTACTCAGCCCCAATTTGATCAACAATAGGTCATTTGGCCTAATTTGGGAGAAGAGTTTGCAGGAGTTGACTCTATCAATCACCTTATGATGATTAAAGAGTACCATTCATGCAATTTCATGATGAAGACTCAATTTTTTATAAAATTCTGACAATTGAGTTAAGACAAGAGCATCAATTGCATGAGTTAGTACAAAATACTATAGACTCAAACTTTCCTGCAACCACTGATATATTGCATACTATGTTGCCGTAGGAAGTCTGTACTTCTTATTCTTTTGATATATTCTAGATTGATCTTACTATCAAAATAGAAATTGATTCAAATAAATATTTGAATATCAATACTAATCTTACGGAAGCTCAAAGAGTGGCACTTGTGGATTTGCTCAAATGTCATAAACATGCTTTTGCATGGGACTACAAGGATATGCATGGAATTCATACAACAGTTTGTACCCACCATATATACATAAAAGAAGACTGTAGACCACTTAGACAGCCACAAAGAAGAATCAATCCTGTATTAAGAGAAATAGTTAAGAAGGAATTGCAGAAGTTGTTGAGTGTTGGATTTATCTATCCTATTTTTGACAGTCAATGGGTATCACCTTTGGTAATAGTTCCTAAGAAAGGAGGAAAATGGAGGGTATGTGTTGATTACAAAGCCTTGAACTTATCAACCAAAAAATATCATTTTCCATTTCCATTTGTGGATCAAGTATTAGACTCTTTGGCCAGCAAGAGATACTTCTCATTTCTTGATGGAATCAATGGCTACAACCAGATTCAAATTGCCCTAGAGGATCAAGAAAAGACTACATTTACTTGTCCTTGGGGAACATATGCATATGTTGTTCTTCCTTTTGGATTATGTAATGCTCCAACTACTTTTCAAAGAGCAGTGATAAGCATATTTTCATATATTTCCCAAGACAACATGGAAATTTATATGGATGATTTTACAACTTATGACTCAGAATTTGAAGAAGCATTAGAGAACCTAAAGAAAGTTTTGCAACAGTGTGAAGACTATAATTTGTCATTGAATACTAAAAAGTGCTTCATGATGATGCAGGAAGGTATAGTCCTTGGTCATCATATCTCTATAAAAGGAATACAGGCTGACCCAGCAAAAAATGAAGTTATTCAAAATATCACTGCATTGGTAAAGCATAAAGATGTCAGAAGTTTTCTTAGTCATGCTGGATATTATAGAAGGTTTATCAAAGATTTCAGCAAAATTGCAAGTCCCTTATATTCTCTTCTGACCAAGGATATGGAATTTAAATGGACTTCTTCATGCAATGAAGCTTTCTTAAAGCTCAAGCAAGCTTTGACCCAAGCACCAATTCTTAAAGGTCTGAATTGGTCCTTGCCCTTTCAAATTCATACGAATGCATATGATTATGCAATAGGAGTAGTCTTAGGACAAAAGGTTGATAACTTGGAGAGTGAAATATATTATATTAGTAAGAACTTGTAGGGGCCTGAGTTAAATTACACAGTCACTGAAAAAGAAATGTTAGCAGTTATATGCACTCAACAAATTCAGGCACTATATAAAAGGATATCCCATATTTGTGCACACTAATCATACTGCAATCAGATATCTCATCAATAAGCCTTCAATTACTAGTAGATTATCTCACGGGTTATTGTTGATGCAGGAATTTGATATCACAGTTATTGATAAACCAGGAAAGTCCAATGTGGTTGCAGATTATCTTTCAAGGCTTCCATTGTAGGAAGATCCCACAACCATAGATGATGCTTTTCTAGATGAACATTTATTCTGTAGTACCCCGTTTTGATCGGACTTATTAGACTGATTTTGTATTTCAGTTTACTTTTCAGTTGGCACTTGATTGCTCGTCATTTTGCAGACATATTTGATATTATATCATGTTTATCTGGATATTGGATGCATGAGTTACTTTCAGTATTTCAGTATTGGTGATTTCTAGTGTTTCGTGGATTATTGCTCGTACTGACATTTTACTTTATCTAGTTGATGTGTCATATATATATGTTGCGTGTTTGCTATTGTATTGGATGCAAGGGGACGATTTTCCTTCACTCGTTTCGATGAGACAGGGAACGTCGCGATTCTCCTTCATCGGTGTGCGTGCCGTGTATTCTATATCTATATGCATGTATGTGTGCTTCGGTGATGCAGGATATTGCAGGTACAAGTACCGGGTAGGTACGGGGTATCGTCTCCACCTGGCTTCACAGGTCTGAGCGTGCCTTATATGTCCGATGGGAGTGGAGGAGATAGCTTTTGACCCTAGTCCTCACCTCGGTCTGTTATTGTGAGTGCCGTCAGTCGGTCGTTCATCCCCTTTGTCTGAATTTCGAGTCTTTTTACTTTTCCTCGATTTGCGTGCTTTGGTGGTTCGGTTAATTATTTAAGTTTAAGTTGTCATTATTGTTGACTTGAGCGATTCATTCCTTATTATGCCTTATGTTTTGAATCAAGCGAAATTGATTAGTTATTAAATTTTAACTGTTAGTTGCTTATTGGAAAAGAAATCGTGTTTAGATCCAACGAAAGAAATGGAATAGATTAGTTAATTGCTTTTAAATATATTCAATTAAGTTAACTCATTGCTTTCTTATTTAGTAAAGAAAAAAAAATTGATTAAGTTGATACTTATGAAAATGTAATTTTCAAAAAGAGAATTTTTCATTTATTGTTTTGAGAAATTTGAAAAAAAAGAAAAATAGAAAAAGAAAAGAAAGTCAATGGGGAATTTTAATATTTTTTTTTTTTATAGAAATTTTGGGCAACCTAGAAAATTAGGTTAAGAGATTTTTCTTCTAAGCCATTTTGGAGGAGATTTTGGGGATTATGCTTATTTTGGAGGAGGAGAAAGGAATTTTGGAAAATTGGCTTGAAGGGAGGATTTGGGTGTGAACCAGTTGGGATTCTTGCTTGGAGATCAAAGGTTGGTTGAATCCTTGCTTATTGCAAAAAAAAAAAAATCATTGCTTTCCTTCCTCTTGCTGTTAGTTGTTTTAAAATCTTGAAGTGTTTGCTTGTTATGGGTTTGGAGGAAGAATTCAACTATTTTGGGTTATCAAATTTAAACTTAATTTCTCCCATGAAGCTTCCTTAACTGAATTCTTAATGTTTCATCTTTGCTATGCAAGAAATTTCTTAGTTTATCATGCTGTTTGTAATTAGGAATTTGATGGATTTTGGTAGTGTTATGCTGGCAAAATTTTGCCAAGCATTCATAAAATCTCTTTCCCTAAATATTTCCAGTTTTAGAAATGATAGTTATGAGTTAAAACTCCTTGTTTATGCTTGATTTGAAACAAATAGCTTCAATTGGGGTTTGGGGATTTAGTCTATTCTCATTTAATTAAACTTTTAGAACAAACTGGGCAAATTTGAATGAAATATGAATGCCCCTGTTTTGTCTCAGAACATTTGTTAATGCTGGTAAAATTTGCATTTCCAGTGACTCTTTTAATTTTTTTTTTTTGGTTGTATGTTTGTTAAAATGCTGTGGCTGGGATAATTGATTGCTAATTTTGTTTTAACAGAGGTTTTCCCCTCTATCCCTGTTATTAGTTCTTGAATTTTGTCCCAGGCGTTTTCGCCCAAAAACGAAATTTAATTATTAATTAAACAAAAAAAAAAATTTAAAATTTGATAGCAAAAACTGCAGGTTTTGGTGTTTGGGGATTGGGGGCGGTGGCGGGGGAGCTGGGCTCAACCCAGCCACGCTACTCCCCTCTCCCAGCGCTCCCAGCAGCCTTGCTGCTTTCCTCAGACTGAGAATGCAGCAAGCGCTGCATTCCCAGTCTGGGAACAGCAGCAAGCTGCGTGGGAGGTTTGGGGGGGGGCCCCACGTTGGGTTTGAACTTTGTTTTTTTTAACATTTTTTTTTGTTAGTTTTAAAAAAAAAACGAAAATGATAATTATTATGTTAGTGGTAAGTAAGATGATTAGTGTTATTGTATATTTAATATTATGTGATAAGATATTGTTATTTTAATAAAAATAATAATATGTTATCATTTAATATTAAATAACAATATTATGTTAATGGTTTTTAATAAATTCAATAAGCGTTATTTTGTGTTAGTATTAAGTAATAATATATTGTTATTTTGACAATAATGACAATATGTTATTATTTAATATTAAATAATAATAACGTGTTAAATGTAGTTTATGATGATGTTAAGATTAATAAGTAATTCTTTTGATTTAGTAATGAGGATTAATTGATTGGTATCGTGAAAATATAATCAAATGATTTAGAGGTTAGTGGTAATGTTGGGATTAAGGAAAGTCGGATTAAATTTAATATTGGTGTTTGTTATCCAAGTATTATAAAATAGTTGTATGAGGATTGTATTCGTCAAATAGATGTTATTGTGGAATTATTTTATAGTAGCTTGTATACATTTGTTCAATTTGATTTAAATGTTGACTGCTCAAAGAAAGATTGTTTGTAGTGTTTTTATCATTGCAGTCTAATCGTTTTAATGTCGTCGCATTATGTTTAAAATGGTCAATATGTTGTCGATGTTTGCCCTTGGTCAGGTGTCGTTGTTCAAACCTTGAGGAAGTGGGCTTTTATGTGTTATGTCCCTTATGGTTAACTCTGGGTTTGTGACTGTGAGTCCTACACCTGTGTTATGTCTGGATAATTATGGTTGTTAGTCCACCATAGAGTTCTCATAGATAGTCTTATCCAGTTAGTGACCTAGTAGAGAGAGTGGCTTTCGGGCGGGGGCCGCACCCAAAGTGGATGGCAGGATAACCCCTCGAAAGTCAGCTATTAAGTGATAACCTAATAATTGTTTAGGGGGTGGGTAGTTATTAATTTAATTAAGATAATACACCCCGTACACGGTTGAGTGCTTGTATAGGCTCAAGGTGCTTGGGAAGGCCTGGAATGGCAAACCTACCACCTTGTCTTCACGAAAGGATGGTAGGGTCCGCATGATGCTTAGATGGAGCCGGGGGTTCGGGAGAGGTTACCAGGATAACCCATGATGGGGGCCGGGACCTATGGAGACCTTCCTAGGGTAACCATGTTAAGCCATGTGATGACACTCTCTCTCTAGGGTCGCTAGTGTTTTGTGAGTCGAGTCACTTGTGTACTGCGGAGTCATCTGTACTGTTGTTCTTTTCTTGCTTGCTTGAGGGTCGTCTGCTATCTCCTAGCACGGTGGGGTGGTTCCATTTTGGGATCACATGGTCGGGTGGTAGTGCCACTTCCCATCGGATGCCTTGTTCCTACCTTCACGCGAGGATTGGCTTCGCCGGTGCATCTTGGTTCGTGCTTCTTGTAGCACTTATGTTCTTGATTTTGTACTTTGAGGCCGTATGGTCACTGTATCAACAACTTGTAAAATTGTAATTTATTGTTCTATGGAAGCCATGTAATTTTATGGAATATTGTAATTTAAGTCATGGGATGTATATTGTTTCAGTTATCTTTCCTATTTGTATAAATGAATCTTTGGAAGTATGTATGTTGTAATTCTGTAAGCCTATCTTTTGAAAATCAATTTATGAATATGAATTATTTTATCGTTATTGGCTTTCCTTAATTTAAATGGAAGATTGGATTAATATTGTGATGTGGTTTTTATTTTGAAGTAATCTTCGTTGGTAACCCTTTAGGATGTAATGTTAGTCTTCCGCTTATGTTAATTATGAGCAAGGTTATGTTTATTTCCCTTAATCTTAAAAAAAAAAAATTTATTGCGCCTTTTAGTTGCCTTATTGTGTTGCTATCCTTTAGGGTTCCTGGCGGGGCATTACATATTCCTTATAAAAGCTCACACTCCCTAGTATCTTGATATTGCCAATTATTTAGCTACTGCTAAAATGCTAGTTCATTTCTCTCCTAAAGAAAGAAGGTTGCTAGTTGAGAAAAGCTTTAACTTATCATGGATTGTTGATTGTTTGTTTTATACTGGACCTGACCAAGTCATGAGAAGATGTGTAAGAGAAGATGAAACATATGATATCCTGCATGCATGTCATGATGAACCATGTGGAGGACATTTTGTTGCTAAGAGAACACTCCTCAAAATATTGAACATGGAATATTATTGGCCAGCATTATATAAAGATGCAACACAGTATACAAGGAAATGTGACAAATGCCAGTGCATGGGGAGACCTACTAAATCCGATGAGATGCCATCATACCCACAAATATTACTTTCCCCATTTGATAAATGGGGATTAGATTTTGTTGGCCCAATTGATCCCCCTTCTAATGGAAAATCTTACATTCTAGTATGTATTGATTATGTAACCAAATGGGTGGAAGCTCGATCCAAGACACATGCAAGAGATAATAAGGTAGTTGAGTTCCTTTATGAGGAGATATTTACAAGATATGGAGTACCAAGGGAAATTGTATCAGACCAAGGACCACAATTTACTTCTACATTGATTGCAGCCTTGGTCAATGAATACAATATAAGGTGCATAAAATCTACCCCATATCATCCACAAGCCAATGGATAGGTAGAGGCCACAAATAGAGAATTAGAGACTATTCTTACCAAGACAATGGCTTTTCATTAAAAAGATTGCTCTCACAGACTTTCATAAGTAATTTGGGCATATAAAACAACCTAAAAGACACCAATTGGTTTTATACCTTTTGAGATGGTGTATGGAAAAGTAGCAATGATGCCTATTGAGTTTGAACATAAAACTCTAAGGACAACTTTGCAATTAAATATGGCACTTTCTGAAGCACAAAGCAACCGTATTCAGTAATTGAATGCTTTGGATGAGTGGAGAAAAATGGTTGTCCAATAGACCAAACTGATTCAAAATAAGAGAGCCAAGAGCATGATAAATGCATCAAGGAGAAAAAGTACAAAGTAGGTGACTAGGCACTGTTAGATGACTCAAGATATAAAGATACTATGGAAAAGCTACAAACCAGATGGTTAGGCCCATATGAGATAGAGGAATTTTTCAACAATGGAGTTGTTCGTTTGATCACAATTGACCCATTTCAGTTTAAGCTTTTAGTAAATGGTCATAGATTGCATCTTTATCATAAGCTTGCCACTAAAGAGCAGTTCCTGCAACAATTCACCAAGAAAGAAAAAATACAAGTTCCTACTGCAATAGAAGAAAGCATTAAGGGTACTATTCTTGCAACAACTAGGTAAGTTCCTACTGCAATAGAAGAAAGTATTCAGGGTACTGTTCCTGTAGCCTTTGCAAAGAATATGCCTACCACTTCATAATTCTCCAAGTATCCTTTCATAACAATATTTCTATGTCTTATGGAAATATTATTCTCTATAAATAAATTTTTCATCCATGTCATCGCATCTCATTTCTTTATCTGTCATTTCATTCATGTCCAATCATTTCATTTCTCCATTCCTTTCGCACGACTACAGGTATGTACATATTTCATTTTTTTTAATTAGGCATTTATGATTTCATTATGATTATTGTCTTTGCTAAATCCGTGTACACTTCCCTAAATCCCCTTCGCATGTGTGGGCACGTGCCAAAATAAGTTTGGGGGGTGTTTTATGGTCTGATTTCCAAAATTAGTAATTATTCATCATTTTTCAGTACCTTGATTTGATTGCTTGCCATCATTCTTTTAATGAGATATTCTTTGGCATAAGAAAGTAATGAATTCTGCCACCAAAACTGGAAGTAGGTAAGGAAGTTTCAATCAAATATTGTCAGTTTGTAGAGTATTTCAGTTCTTCGTTCTCAGCTGTAGAAATTGTTACATTAATAGAGTGAGACATGGGTGGAGATCCTATCCGCCATGAACCAATAATCCATGATGCATTACTACAGGATGATCTTTGTGAGCATTATTCCTGGCTGCATGGTTGGATTGTCTACTTTCTGAAAATAATAGATTATAATGAGGAAATTGCCTTTGAGTTTATGCATTAATTTAACCAAAGGGGGGGCTACTGTTAAAGGATTAAGGTTCAGTGCTACATAGCAATGAATAGCTGAGGTTATAGGGTTGCTGCAGGAGGGAGAACTATTTCCTGAATCAAAGGATGCTAGAAGTGCCAGAGAAGAATTTACACGCCCCACAGATGGACCTCTAATGGTGGACAAGTAGGGAACTAGAAGGGTATCCCTTCAAGTAGAATGGCCCTAGGTGGCCTTGTATATAATGAAGTATATTACTTGCGATGGGAGTTATTCAAATTTACATTTAGCCCACTTCAAATTGCTTTAGTCATTTACGGCATGGTCGAAGGGTGAATGTTCCAAATTTTTTATACACCTCATTTCCACAAGTGCCAAAGAAACATGGAAGAATGGAAATCATTCTGTCAGCCATCATGGTCTGATAAAATTGTTGGTGGAACATTCTCTTAGGGATGGTTCACAGATGGAATGGGGGGTATTTGAAGACATACTACAGTTTAGGGTTGAAGATGCTCTTGTTGCAAATGAGTTAGCAGTTGCAAAGGAGGATATGGGAGAACCCTTTTCTCCTATAATTTTTGTAGGGAATGAATCTCTTATCACCAAAGGAGCTTTGACTATTATGAAAGAAGAGATGGTGGAAACAAACATTGAACAACCCTCCACTTCTTTGAAAAGAGAAGCAACATCTTCTAAAAGAAAAGGGAAATAATTAGAAGTAATTAATGCAAATGATGAACCTATGGCTCAACAATAGGCAACTCAAGTTTCCACTGCAACCAAGAGGTGTAGGCCGAAGAGAAATACCCCTGCAGTAAAGCCACATGTAGAAACCCTTCCTGCAGCCACTCCAAAGGTTTATGCAAGGACTCAGAGTAGTACCCAAAAAGTCTGTCCAGCAAGTGATACAACAGAGGTTATTTTAGTAGAAGCATCAGAAGAAGAGAGCCTAGCAGAGGTTGAAATTCAGAAGGAGGATGATGTTGACAGACTTTCAAGTCTGGCATATGTTGCAGAATAACTTGAGGAATCATTTGAAGAAATCCTGCATCCTAAGGTAGCAGTTATTAGACCTCCATCACCTCTTGTCGGTTTATCTATTGCATTAATATTCTATAGGCAGTGAGAGATAGAGAGGGCTAGATTACAGGGGATTAGTGACAAGCAACATAGGGAAATAGTAAAAAGGGATAATAAAATTGAAGAATTAGAAGCCAAAGTTGATGCAATCACTAGTATGGTCCCTGAGTTAATGCAATGTAGGGCACCGCCAAGAGTTTATGCTCTACATTTGAAGGAGCGATATTTAAATTTTAAATTAAATTGCATTATCAAGGACCTTAGCCCTTCTTTAGAAACCCCTGAGGAATTTTATGATGCCTATCAGACTTCCCCAATAGCTATGAAAAAATTATTGTGTGAACTTTACTTGCATAACCATGCGGTAACTTTTGACAGTGAGTGGAATCCCTTGTTATACATTGGTGATTTCCACCTAAAATCCTCAATGTCATGGACTCAAAATAAAATCAGCATGGGAACACAGGCCAAAACTCATAAGAATATTGAATTTGATTGTCCATTATCACTAAGGAAGGCAATAAAAGACCCAAGGGTTCTTTATTATGATTGGCAGAAGCTATTGGCAAGGCCAGATGTAAGGGGCCAAGTATTGCCAATGAGGGAAGAAATATTTCAAGCATATGAACACTTAAATCAGAATGAAAGTACAGCTACAATTGACTTCCTAAATCAGCATTAGAATAATTTTCCAAAGGAATTAAAATAGGGAGAACCTCATTCACTGCCAAATTTTCATGCAGCTATTCAAAGAGCCCCTAAATATATCCAACTGGGCAGGATGAAAACCCATAACTAGTTACCTTTGATCTTTCAGCCCCCTATCCTTATGTGGTCATTGTTGGGATGTAAGGTTACAGATAAGCCCTATGAAGCATTTACAGAAGAGGCCAAATGGTCTAGGCTAGAAAAGATGAAGGGGTTTTATTGGAGTTTAGCTTCAGGAGGAACATGTCAAGGAACCATTGGTGACTTAAGGGTTGGTGCCAGAATCAAGAATTTTCCTCTTGCTAGAGGATCAATAAGACCTTAAGCTGGGGGGCATGATGAGTTGAGACATTAGCATATTTTTATCCTCAAACTCTTAATTTTTTCTCATATTTTGATTTATATAATGAGATAGTGATGATGTATTAAAACTTGACTATGTGCATTACAGATGTTAACCTGAGCCTATGAAATCATGTTTTGTCATTGCCAGTTGTTCCTGCAACCATGTTATTCATTCATGTTTCCATGCAGATTTTCTTAGGCAATATCATGTGTGAAATTAATAGATGATTTGATTAATTAAAATAGATGTGTATGTTCTTGTATGTTCTTTCTTTTGAATTGCAGGAATAAAATGATGTTGTTGTGAAAGCTTTCCTGTCACGCCAATTGCAGAAAGATATATTCAAGGAGGTGACTGAAAGATCAAATCAAAAGAAAAGTTGATGAGTGTAAGGAATGACAGAGGAAAAGTAGGTGTGCAATACTTATTTATGTCTTACTTGACTGGGCATTAGTGTTGTAAATGCCACCATGCTATGTTATGATTGTTGTTCGGTTTAGATCCACATTATCAGTGACTTGACTCTGGTTGTTTCCTTTCTTAAATAATTATCTGCCTCATCTCATCGGCATGATCTATGTTGTAAGAAGTAGTTCTTTTCTTTAAATAAGAGTCTTTATCTCTTTTCGGAGGTTAGAAAGAAAAGAGAGGAAACAAAGCAGAGGATTTAGAAATAAAGTTACAAGTGTTTTGAGTTTCTTTTGATTCTAAATCATGTAATGACTTTTGAGGAACAATGAATAAAGATATGTTATTCTGAGCACTTATAATTGTTTTGGAAGCCTAGAAGAAATCATCCAAGGGGGCCCACTTGGTGAGTTTTCCTATGCCTTTGTTAAAATTAGTTTTCTTCTTTAGCTACAGTAGACGTTCTTGCATTCACTGTTCCTGTAACCATTGGAAACAGATCCATTGACTGTTCCTGTAGCCAAATCAAATAGAGTAATTCTTGCTTAGCAACATTGGACTTAGCTAGTATTTCTTGAATGAATTTATGTTAATGTAGAGTTTTTCTTGTAGCCTTTCAATTGTTTCAATTCTTCCTTACCTTTCCTGCATAGATGTTATTTGTTGCAATAGTGTAGGGTAGCTATCGTAGGAACTTAGTGCATATATAGTGCAAACCCATTTCAAGTATTACATCCCTGGGTTGACAATCAAATGAACACCAGCTATGAAGATAGTGACTTCACAGAGTGAATGTCCAAAATTTGGGTTGATACTTCAACTAGACTTATTACTCTTATTGTTGGGTTGAACAATAGGCTAAATTATTTTTTATGAGATCATATCCTTTGGTAGAGAAGATTGTAAATTCTCCAAAGAATAAGTATCCAAGCATGAGGGACTGTTTCCCATGTGCTCCTAAATGTGTGGATCTTGCTTCAGCAAGTTGCCTTATAATCTCTAAGTAAGCAATTATGTTTGACACCATTTTTCAAGAGTGGCAGAGGAGCACCTTCAAATCCATACACTCTGATTTTTGTATAATCCTTGAGGGTATACCAGTCTCCCCAATTGTGATTGACTAGTTGCCGCTCATCATACTCTTTAGGCTTGAGAAACTTTTGAATTTCTGGAGTTAGGGCATAATTGCTTGATCGACCCAGAAGTTGACACAGAGGCTTAACAAAATACTCTTCAAAACATAGGTATTGAGACCATGAGCACATCTGATCCCATACATCCATCCACATTTGCATTGGCTTCCTCATGCCTTGTCTATCAGTCTCATTGACTCTAAAATTGCCAGTCCACATATCCATTCCTTGCCCAACATACAAGAGAATATGCATCAGCACATAATAATGTTTGAAATTAATTTCATCAATGTTAGCTTTGATTTTCTCTAATCCATGGTTTATTTGGTCCATCATCAATGACACATAATCAAAGGGTTGAGCATCATGCATTTTCACATCCGCAGCCAACACCATAGGTGCCACATCCATCAGAATTCAGGCCTCAATCCCCATAATCTAACAAATTGAATTATATATATATATATATATACTTGAAATATTCTTCAAATAAATCTAACTCATATGAAGGCTTTTCATTTTCATCAAACATCTTGAGATTGTTTCCATCTCTAGGCCTATAAGCCGAAAATCTCCACCTCTTGTACATGTCTTTAAGCCTGGAATACTCATTTGTCAAGAGAGTGATATCAATGGGTTGTTCTAAGGTTAAGTCTAGATCAAACACTCTGGACATGTAATCCCTTGTTATAAGTATAGATTACCTTGGTTATAGGGTCATAATTCTTAGCCAATAGAATTATCAAATCAACACTCACAAAGACATTGGGAACTACTAATTTTCCTACATTGAAGACCCATGGGTTGCATATGGGGTTTGCCCTGTTTCTTTTTTTGTAATGGTCTAGCACCAATTCACACCCTCTCATTGGCATCCAAACATCTCCTAAGTCTTCATAATTATTCCCTAAGACATCTGATTTTAGCTAAGATGACCTTTTCTATTTAGGGCCCGAATCAGGAAATTGGTCCATTAAATATTGATTTAGATGCCTTCCCTCCTTTTGTTTCTTAGGTTTGGTTTCCTGGGGACTCTTTGTTTCAGTAGCCTTTTCCTTTTGTTTTCTAACCCTAGGTTTCTTAGATGTACCCTCCATTGTGGCAGAAACTAAACAATTGAATTGAAAAGATACTCTTCGGAATCAGGCAATTACTTGTAATTGAATCACCAGCTCTGAATTTCTTGCTCGCTTCTTGTTCTTAATTGTTGTGGCCTTTGTTGTCTAAACATCCCATAGTAACTAAATGAATGCAAAATATACCTTTTTAAAATTTTATGAATCCTCGCTTTGAGAGATAGTTGCAAAGTGGTCATTCAATGTTTGAATTCAAAATTTGTGTGACATGACATCAAGTTGGCACATAATAATGTCGAAGAACTTTAAGTCTTGTTTCACTGCCACCTGGGTTTTTCGATGTAGGTAACAATTTTGATGAAATCATTTTAACTTCCAATATTGTTCACAAGTATAACAAAAACCATCTTTGTTAGTGTAACAGTTACCAACTTCTTCGACATCACTCACTTCGGTGTAAGTCTTTCTTTCGATGTAACTATTTCACTCTTAATCGATCTTTATAGTTATGTTGAAACAAATGTTTCAACAAGATTAATGATAGGCTTTGTCGATAAATTATTCTTGCTTCCTTTTGTTATTGTGGGACCCACTAAGTTTTCAGCATAACACCTCATTTCAGTAAGATGTTTTTTAGTTTAACCGACCTTTGTTACTATACCAAAATTAGTGATTTTGTAAGGTGAATAATGAATATTTTCAATATATTCTCTTTCATGTGGGACCCCATGGTCATACCATAATCAACTTCAGTATAGCCTAGGCTCCTTACTCCGACATATTTCTTTTTGGCGTAGTACGTGCTTTCGGTAATACATTTTCGCGCTTAGCAGAACAACTATGTTACACCGAAACTCATGTTTTCGGTGAGACATGAAGGAGGTTATACTGATAAAGAAACCTTTTCAGCGTAACTGGTGTTTTTGGAGGAAGTTATATTCACTTTGTCAGTGTTGCTTGCTACCTCAAAGTGGTGTCTTTATCATTAAGATGCACACTTTGTCTTGCCGAAAAATGGCTCTCCCACAAAGAATATCTTAATGTTCCCCTTTGAAGCTATATGTTGAGCTCTGCCCTTATGGGAGCCCATTTACCCCACACATATTTTTGCAATATCATCTTTTATATTTATGTCTTTCATTAGTGAACTTGTAACAGTAATAACCTCATCTAATAGATGAATAAACCATTCTTCTCAAACCAGTATCATGGATTTACAGAGTTGAATGTTAGTAATGCAAAGAGTTTTCTCCCAGGTTAATGGAATATAAGAATCTTGGTGATGGTAAGGTTCAGGAAAATGGCTGCATGAGAATCTTAAGGAAGACTAAATTTTGCCAAAATTAGAGTTTCAATAGTCGGTAGATAGATTCCTATAGCGTAAGAGATTTTAGTAGTAGATAAAGAGGAATAAGGATCTAAAATAAACATATACTACATATCAACTCTATAGACTATAACCCACTATAATTGGGAATTGATGTTTCATTTTGATCCAATGATATTGTGTGTAATTAGAATTAAATCATTTTCCATTTCTTGAAGAAAAAATATCTCCATTTGCAATGAATCTTCAATTTTAAAGACTATGAGTGCTACCACTATTGAAATGGTTTGAAACAATTTATATTACGCAACCATCAAAAAGAAGAATGTGCATACCTAGACGTGTGGCATTCACTAGACAATTGAGGCTAATGTGGCATTCACTGGATAGTTGAGGCCAATGTGGTGTTCACTGGACAATTGAGGTTGATATGACAATCATTACACAATTAAGGCTCAAGCATATAAATTTGATGTCAATGGGTTTGTCTGCGAGTTTGTTTGCAACTCCTTTTGTTGTGTAGGTTGCTCTCAAAATGACAATATAACTATCATTTTGAGAGCTTATAAAGTTTTTAAAAAATAATAATAATGCTTTCGATCAAAGGCCCCCTTCAAATAAAGGCATTATTTTATTAATAAAAAATTGGATTCCACCTTTGCTCAAAGTCTACATGGATAGAACCTTCGAGTGAAGGGGGTCCTTCGAATGAAGGTTAAAAAAGTACCTTCATTCGAAGGTGTTTGTCAAATTTTTTTTGCCACCTAGAATTTTTAGTTTGTAACCCATTATTATGGTTTCACCCATAAAGTAAAAAAAAATTCAAGGCAAGGAAGCAATCTCAATCTCAAGGGTTGAATGTAAGTTAATTATCCCTATAGTTGTTAGATAGAAAACTTTCAAAATTGCAAAAAAATGTTGGTTTAATTGCAACCCATTAAGGAGGTGAATGGAAATTTTAATCTCACATGTTAATATTGATCATTTTATTAGTTATTTTCTTTTTATTTTATTTATGGTAGTTAAAAATCTTCATTATCTTACAATTAATATAGTAGGTTTTCACTTGATAATAACAAATATATGTCATTCTAATTTGTTTTTTAATCCTAAACTATCGCGTCGAACCATTGAGTTAGTGAGGAGTAATGAACACCAATCAATACTTCTTTTCATATGTAACTTGAAAAGACCAAGTATGTTTTGCTTGCAAAACATGTTATTGATTTCATGCAATCTTCACTGACATTACAAGTAGTTGCATTCTAAGTGTTCTCATAGCGTAAGGATGTTTTACATCTAAAATGCATACATTCATAGCATGTCCTGGCCATCAGATTGTCACAACATTTCTCCTATGAGATTTAAAAATAGTATTTGTTTTTTATATTAAAAGCAGCCAAAACAAGAGGGTTGACCTAGTAATAGAACAAAGAAACAGTGGCAAGCCAACTATCAGTAGATCATCAGCAAAATTACAACCCTCTTACTTTCCCCTATCAAAAACCATGATCATTCTACGTAAGTTCATGAGATATATAAAAATAGTATTTGTTGAAAGGAGGTTTAAGAAAAATTAAATAAAAATATAAAAAATCAAACAAAAATTACTTTCTTTCATAATAAATAATATAATAATACCTCAAATGTTGACATATGTTATAGTATTATTAAATAAAGCACGTCGATTAGTTTTCTATATTCTATAGTTAGTCCAGAAAATAAAAAAATAATAATGGATGACCAAAGCTTTGGAAACTACAAAATATGTACATATTAGAATAGCTTATCGGCTAAATAATTGATATGAAAATAAATAAAAATAATAATCAAATTTTGACTTATATTTGAGACGCTGTCAAACAAGCCACTGAGAAAGTCATACTTTGGAAACTACAAAATATGTACATATTAGAATAGCTTATTGACTAAATAATTGATATAAAAATAATAATCAAAATTTGACTTATATTTGAGATGAAGTCAAAGAAGCCACCAAAAAAATCATATAAGAATAGCTTATTGACTAAATAATTAATATAAAAATGATCAATATTTTCCAAAGCCACCAATAAAACTATATACTAATTAAATAATCAATACAAAGAAATATAAACAAACTTTATATATATATATATATATATATATATAAAAGTAACATATCAACCGACCAAATTACACTTATATTTTATTTCGATTTAATACTATTAGCATGCACTATAAAGTAGGAAAACAAATATTAGCTATGATGTTTGAACAATATAGTTTAAGCCTAAGCAACCGTCCTACAAATATTATATAAACCCACGAGAAAAGTTCTGAAGCAATTATTTTTTATTAATTTATTTTACAAAACATTATTTAAATTTATTTGTTGTTTTCAAGGTTGTTACTTGTCCCAAAAGTCCACCTAATATTATAAATACTTTTTTAAATAATGGGAAAGAACTGTTAGATAGGTTGAAGAGACAAAATGTACTAGTGGGGGGGACGGTTACAATTGTTTTGGGTCATTTTTAGACCTTCATTTTTACATGTCAATCCTTAAAACAAGGTACCACAATTTGTGGGGCTCCTTACATTTTTTTTTGTTGGTCAGAACTTGACAGATCATCTATACTTGTTGGAAAAGGAACCCTAATTTTATTGGTGTTTATTGACGGTGAAAATCATGCTTAGAAAGTTCCACATGGAAAGAAAGTACATGGAATATCTCAAGGACTTGGGAATTATGAGGTATGTACAAGTGTGAGAAAATAATGATGATGATGATAAAATGGACTGGGTGGGCAAGGGTGGGAAAGGGCTCTATGAGATGCCACTTAGAAGCATGCAAAAATATCAGTACTTTTTTGTACCTATGTGGGCACTTGATGTTTGGAAAGAAAATCAATGTTTTAAAATAGATGGATTTTATAGATATGAAGAGAAAAGTGTCTAAGTAGAGTCAATTTTAGTTAAAAGTTGTTACGAGTAAGGAGAATCGGTATGTTGTAATCATTTAATGGTGGATCTGAAATCAATCATATTTATAAGAATATAAATTTTGGTGGATGGTGCAATCAAAGAACATACCATCATCCTCGTTAATTGATCAATAATAATTCGATAAAATTATAAAATATTTTAGAATTTGCATATGATAAAACAATATTATGTATTTTTTTTAAAAGAGTGTGATGGAACACTATAAAATGTGAAATTGGGTATCTTAATTTAAGTAACATGACAAGATAAAATAGTTATATTTTATTTAATATAGTTAATATGTTTGTAAGGTTGTGCCAAGGCTTTGAGTTCTTTTTGTGTAGGTCCAAAGTTAAACTCTCAGCCCAACGACTAGGTTGTTTGAGCCTACTCAATCGTCCATCGAGGTATTCTCACTTCAGCTCACCCCCTTCATACCCCAAAAACTTGGCCAAAAAAAGTAAGACCAAGGCAAAGTGTGGTTGTGGGTTGCTAGACTAGGTCACTGAGTTATCTCATGAAATCAAAAAAATAATATATATAGTTAATATTTAATTGTCATGTGTACATTATAATAGTGATTATTGTGATGAGAGTAAAATGTTCCAAAACAATCAAAGACATGTTCTGTCTTGTTGGCTACTCCAAACAAACAATTTAAGATCACAAGAAAAGCTTGAAGATGTCAATCTAAGGAAAAATTTAGTCGAACTTTGAAATTTCCAAGCAACCTCTAGTTCTTATTCTAAACTAATGTTCAAAGGAAAAATGGATAGAAGGATGCAAGAAGTTCAAAAAAGAGGAGATAATGGTTAGATAAATAAAGAAAAATGGCAGGTGGGGGGATGCTCATAGGTAATTTCCACTTTGATCTAGGGACATAAATAGATTAGTAAAGGAACATTAAAAAATAATATTAAGGGAACTTTCTAGAATTTGGTCTCATTTTGATGAGATTCATCATTTTCCACATTATTTCATATTTAAGATTATAGAGGGATTTGATATAATTAAATAAATACTATCCTAATTCAAGTCAATTAGACGTGTAGGCGATTAGATGTTTGGTTATTCCTTGAAATAATTTGAGTTATTATTTAGGAATAAATATGTTTATGATTATTGACAATGAAATATTGTAATTTATCTTTAATGTTTATGGTCAATCTAGTGGCTTATTTTATTGTTATTTTTTACTTCATGAATATCTATCGATTCAACACGTCATAACACTCCTATTAATCTAATGGACCTCTTCTTTATATATGAGATTAAAGATTAGATAAGGAAACTTTCTAAAAAAAGATAATACATTATAGGTTACTACACAAAAATAAATAATATAAGAAATTTGATCTCTAGTACAAGTATCTAAAGGTCCTTTGAATAGAAAGATTTTCTAATCAATGCTGAAAATTTTCAATCATACATATCTATCAATATTGGGGAAAAAAATCCTTCATCATTGACTATGTTTTCCAAATAATCATTATAGTGATTAATACTTGACAACAAATTTGGATTTAAAATATAAGAAAAGTTTAAAAGTAATCAACTACAATTAATCACATTTCAATATTAAAAAAATCAACTGAATAATAAATATATCAATAGTTACTTTTTTATTTTTGAAAAAATTTAACCATTTTTTAATAAAAATATTTGAAAATACGTGACAAAATTAGTAATACTTACTCTGATAAATATATCTATGATTACTTTGTTAATTTTAGAAAATATTTTAACTATATTAAATAAAATTATTTTAAATATATGACAAATTTCAAAAATTAGGAAGAGAATAATTACAGATCTAATCATCTTTGTAGCTATATCATTAAAATTATAATCTATAGATATATTTTCCAATCATTTTATAACAAAAAAATATATATTAAAATATAGTAAAGTCTCTTTTGATACAACTAAAAATATAAATCCTATTTGATACATCTAAAATTATTGATAAACTAAGATCACGATTACCATTAAAAAAATATCTACCCTATAAAATCCTTTAATAATCATCTTCATGAAATGATTTACAATTATCTTTAAATAAAATAATTTAATATTATATTACTACAAAAATAATTTTTTTATATAAAACTTATTTTAGTTTTTGAACAATTATTACATGTTAACATCAAATTTTATATGTGAGATTAATATTATTAGACAAGTGATATTTTATGTTTATGACATTTGTCATTTAAGAATATTTAAGAAAAAAAGATATTAAAAAAATCATTATTGCAACTTTAAATTTAAAGGTATTATAACTTATCTTATTTTACTCATGAAATTTTATATGCTTTATATTGAAAAATAACCTTATTAAATAATATATTTTAATAAAATACAAGGTAAAAAAAGCTAAAATAAAATAACCTACCTTTCATTAAGCAATAATCATGCCTAATTCATCTTTTTTTTTAAATATATTGAAGAAAAATTTGATAAATTTTTAAAATACTATGACATCCATAATGATATAACTTTCTTATATGAAATATAAAATAAGATTATGAAAAAGAAGTATGTAAAATTTTTGGAAAGATGAAAATATATAAGACAAAAGATTTATCTTATTATAAATATCATTAAATATTCAACATATAAATTTTTTTATATCTATATAAGGTTATCTTTGAAAAAATAATTATGATTGTAAAACAAAAAATAACTAACACTAATTATAGAGTGAAATTGATATATTTATAGAAATATAAATTAGAAAAAAAAATTGTAAAAATTATACATCTGATATAAAAAAATGGTGGACCAGAGGCTTTGTAGTGCCCCTCCTTGATTCATCTTTTCTTTTTGCATTTCGATAGACTATATTGTCATAGCATAGACTACCTTGAGATGCTTTTGATAGATGTTTATGATTTACTTATGTTTTGGATGCTTCATTATTGATGACAAACATGTTATATTTGCACTTGATATTATGATTTCATGAGGATGATGATGATATTCATAGACTGTTATGATGATGGACTCTTATTTGATGATCTTTATGTGCTCATTTCATATGTGTGGATTATATTTATGGTGATTTGATGGTATCTTATGATGTACTAACCCTATTTCATGATTATGATTCTATGTGATTTCTTGATGTTATATTGTGTGACTGTCTTTGTGAGTAGAGACGATGTCATATCACTCATTACGAACATGATATGCCATCACGATTCTCTATCACTTGCCTACTTATTATGATGTATATATATTGTATATGTTGTGTTTAGTGTTTGATGTAGGTTTGCAAGTACTAGACATCGACTCCACCTATCTTCATAGGCCTGAGCATGCCTCTATCCCAATGGCAAGTTGTTGGAGATGACATAGTTTCCCTCACACACTCTAGGTCTAAGTTGTGTACCTTGTCGATTTCGCCATGGCGCAAGTCAAGGTTAGAGTCTTGAGTTGTGTTCATTCCCTTTGGCATAAGATGTTATGAGTCTATGTTTGTTCCTAGTTAGATGATGTTTGACTATTTAATTATTAAATATTTATTTTGATTGATTAATGTTTAAGTTATTGATTTAATCTATTATTTGATTTATTGTTTAATTGAGATTTAATAATTATTTATTGATTAATTATTTATATTTTAATGGAGTTTTATTTAATGTTGATTAATGGATTTTTATATTTATTTATTTCATTTAATGATATCTCTTGATTTTCCTATTATCATTATCTATTTATGGTTATTTATTTAATAATTTTTATTTAATTAATTAATATTATTTAACCTATGCATTTGATATTTAATGGAATATATATTTATTCTATTTTATTCAATGACTTTTATTATTATAATTATTTTTTATGGATTGGTAATGAATTGTGTTTTGGGAATTATTTTTTATTGGTTGGATAAATAATAATATCCATGTGTTTATTGGGATTATGATTTTATATTTTATTTATTTGTTTTTCTACCCCTTTGGTTAATTTGATAATCTACCTACCCTTTTATTTGATTGGTTGGATGGGGAGGTAGGTAAATAAAAATATATTTATTAAATACCTTCCTCGAACTATGCAAAGGTAGGTATAATATATGATATAACGAAATACTTTGATTGGTGGAGATTTTGTATAGTTTTGGTTTTGATTTTTGAATATATTTAGCTTTCTGTGCATTCACAGGGGTTGGAATTTTTGGGAGTTTTTGAATATTGTGCTTGGAGAGATTGGTTTTGGATTTGGATGCGAATTGCTTGAAGATTCTTGTTGTATTTTCAATTGCGTCTTTAGATTTCATCTCCTTTTTTCTTCTTTTCCAGGTTGGCTTCGTGATTCTCTGCACTTTGCATTTGGATTCGAAAAGATTATCTACAAGTGTCTTTAGAAAATATTGTTTGGGAAATAGGAATTGGATTTCAGTTTTTATCATTTGTTAATTGAAGGATAGATTGGGAGAAACTTGCATCTAGATTTGTTTTTCAAATTTCTTGCATTGGCTGAAAATGGGGTTTTTGAATGTGTTTCTATGGTTGTTGAATCTATATGATTGTTTATTTTTTATAGTTATTGTGTTATGGAAGTTGTATTGCCCTTGAAATCTCCCTTTTAGGTTCCCTTACTGATTGATGATCATTTTCTATGGTCTTTGTATGTATGGCTATCTCCGCAACATGTATTTGTGCATAGATTCGTTGGTTGTGATCCAAATCTTGGTTTCATGATGTAATAACCCACCATATTTAACCCAACAAATTTGACCATTCTTTTTTTTTTGTTTAATTTAATCACTTGGGTTTGATTCAATCACATACTCTAGGCATCCATCCATTTGGATTAGGCATTCATCCAACTGGGATGAGCATCTAACCATACGGGTTAGGCATCTGTCCATACGGGACATAAGATTTCATCCATCCAATATGGGATAGGCATCTACCCATACGAGGTAGGCATCTATCCAATCGAGATAGAAGGTGCTCTGGCCAGAGACTTAGACTCATTGGGACCATTCGGGTCTTGAGCCACTCACTAAGTACTACACTCTTCTAATAGAAGTGCACCAAGGTCATCGTCCTTGGGAGTAATTAAACAACATAATACGAGCTTGAATTCCACCTCGGAATTTGGCTTAAAGCCTTGGGAAGTCAAGCAAATCCATACGGGATTCCTTCCGAGTATGCATTGAATTACTTTTTCCTTTTCATTATACTTATCTTTGAAATTAGGATTCTACTCAATCCTTCTTCTTACCAAGCATAGACCCCACCCACGAACGCCTGAGTACTAGGGACAACTCCGTCCCAAGACTGCCTACATACCCGTTTCAGCACGGGATCAAGGCGTAAAGTATGTAGTTCTATTTTCTACTCTATGGTTTGATGTAAACTGATTAGTGGGTATGCAACCCTTTCTAGGGTCAATGTCCTAGATAATTTCTCTACAGTTGCTACCCACGGTGGTAGCGCTTAAGCAAAGGCTCAAGATGGCCTATTGCTTGTGGCCTAAAACAACTAGATTCTAATACCTATCATAAGTGTCACCCTTGACCAAATTATCAATTGTTAACAACTCTTCAAGATTAAATCAATTTCATAAAAGCATTTCACTCAATCAACCATAAGGGTTTACTATGGTTTAACTCAACGGATGTAAAATCATTTAAGGATTATCTTATTAGATTATCAATCCAAGGGGGATTACCCGCCCCTTGGATTTTAACTTCCAAGTGTCCCTTATTAGTCCCTGACGATTTATAGGGACGATACCATAGACGTCGTTGATTCAGCTTTATTAGGCATTAAGTGCAGTAGTTCAACACGACAACATTACCTGTAAGCGTGACCGAGAGGCACCATATATACCAAACGCTGCTAGGTTTTGGTTTTCCGACTTCCTTTATTTAGTTTTCTTAACTAAGAAGCTATGAAAAACATCATGCTTGGAAACAATTATGAATTGAATGTGCATAATTAGACATTGCAAAGCTTATTTAATTGAAATAACTACTTGATGAACTACCTAAAATAAAAATCATAACTAAATTATTAATACTCAAAATTGGAATATAACTTGCATAATGATGACAATTATGAAACTTGCATATTAATAATTAAATGTGTAACTTATATGAAGATGAAGAAGATGTAACTTGACATCAATAATTGCAATTTAATGAAGCAAGGATAGTGTAAGTTACATGCAAGGTTGAGCAATGTGCTAGTTTCTACCATGAGAATAATCACTTATAAAGTCGCTAGTCCCAAAAATAATAGCTTGCTTAGACATTTGATTCAATTCATATTAATGTGAATTAATTGCTTTAATGAGTCTAAATTGCCAACTAAGTGATTCAATAAATCTTAATAGTTTGAAAAATAAAATTCTAATTATAAAATTTAATATAATTTAATTTATAATTATAAATTAATTATAAATTTACTAAATTGAAATTTTTCCTAAATTAAATTTTTATTAAACACACAAAAAAACTACAAAAAATTTGAGTTGCCATGGTTTTTTTTTAATACTTTTGGTAGTGGCTTTTAAAGCCAAGTGGGAGTGGGACCCACGGGTCCCATCACCACTGCGGACCTGCGGGTACAGGTCCACAAGGGTGAGGGGACTGTCGTAGTCCCCTCCACTCCCTCTGCGGGTACTGCCGTAGCAGTGACTGCAGGGGGTAGTGGAGGGTCCCACTCCCCGGCGGTTTATTAAACCGCCCTCCCCTCCCCCCTGCGTTGACTGGTGTAAAATGCAGGGACTTAAACATTTTTATTTTATTATTTTATTATTTTATTTTTTTACATTAAGTTTTAAAATTTATGAAATATATATATATATATATATACATACATTATATTGTTCTTTCCAGCATAAGAGAGAAGAGTGTATATAAAAAAAAAATGAGAACAAGAATTTAATAAAATAGATTGTTTCAGCAAGGTACAGATAACAACAACAACAAAAGAATAGTAGATGATTATACTGAGATAAACAAAGCTCTCAGAGAAAGATTTTCAGGAACTAATATTCACAGAGACAAACTTATATTTCGCTTCCACAGAGAATAATGAATATACTGAGATTTACATTTTGTTATCAGACGTTTTCTGTTCACAGAGAAGTTAACTTATTCATACAAGAGAAATTGATTCATTTGCAGCAAGAATATGAACAAGATTTTAATCATCAAATCTAATTCACAGCCTGTATCTAAAACAAGATTTTATTAAATTAATCTAATTCATAGCAAGGATTTGAAATAAGATTGTATTCATCAAATCTAATTCACAGCATGTATCTAAAACAAGATTTTATTAAATTAATCTAATTCATAGCAAGGAATTGAAACAAGATAAATCTAATTCTCAGCAAGGAATTGAAACAAGATTTTCAGTAATCTAATTCTCAGCAAGGAATTGAAACAAGATTGATCTAATTCTCAGCAAGGAATTGAAACAAGATTGATCTAATCTAATTCTCAACAAGGAATTGAAACAAGATTTTTACTAATCTAATTCACAGCAAGAATAAGATGCATGATTCAAATAAAATAAAATAAAATAAATTAAAAGAACCTGGATACTTGCAACTTGATGTAGAATCCCCTATGAATTGTTCAATTAGCCTCCCTTGATCCTTTCAAGCTTGGAAAAATTTCTCCAAAATAACATTAGCTATTCTCCAAAACAACCTTAACTATTCTCCAAAATGAAATATGACTACCAAAACAATTATTTGAGAAAAGAATTTCTTCAAAGAATAACCAACTCCCATTTTTGAAAACTTGCATACAATTTATAAGAAAAATCCCTCAATTCCACTATCTAGAGAATTTAATTAAAAATGAGATTCTTTTCCAATATTGGACTCATGCAAATTGATTAAAAACCTAGTGGGGGAGTTACATGCAAGGCATTGAAGATTCCTCTAAAAGCCTCTAATTCCTCCTACAACATGTGCCATAATTGGGAGTGGGGAAATTTTTATTTTTTTTAAAAGCCTTTGAATTATATTCTCCAAGTGTGTGTGTGTGTGTGTGTCCATTTTTATTCTTTTATATTATTTATTCAATCATTTTCAATAGCTCAACCAAAAATTATATAATAGAATTGTATCAAATCAAAAAGTGATAAAGGAGGGTTGTGACACATGACCTCATTGAACTTATGAAAGCCCTATTATGCATTTTTATTGGTTCCATATGTGTTCTAGGTCAGTTACAGGCCCTAAGTATGCCTCTACCCAAACCTGGGCATGATTGATTTCATCTTACTCCTACATTCCTAAAAGTTGCATCTCTAAATAAAAGTGCTAAAACAGGAAACAAAAGTGCTCAAACATGCAACAATAGAGCTAAAATGGGAGACAATAGTGCCAAAACAATGTCAATGCATTTCTAGGTTCATTTATGATGTTTGGGTTGACTTTTCCAATTGATTTTGTACTCCAGAGGCTAGGGTTTGTTGTGTTGATGGTTTTTGGGCACTACTATATGCTTTTGTGGTGTGTTTGAATCCTTTTTGTGCTCTAGAAATTATTTTGCACTTTTCTGTTGAGGTTTGCAAAATTGCTCCAACAAGATGTATGCATTCCTTGTTGTTGAGGATGTGTTTATGTAGCTCCAGCGAGAGGGTTTGTTGTGCCTCACTATTGAGGACTATGTGATACCATTCGATTCATGATATTGCCATATTTATGTGTTCGCATCACTTTTGAGGATTTATTTATTGTCACATTATGATGTTTTGAGCTTATGACATGATTCTTGTTTATGGCATTGTTTGTATGTGCATAAGTTATCCTATATGGTTTAGTTTGTATCAGATTTGTAATGGCTTTTAGATGCTTTGCATGTTCGGATTCATGTTTCTTTTGAGATGTTCATGTGATTTTTCCCTAAGGTCTAGGAGTATGCTATGGGGAGTGGGCTTTCGAGTGAGTGACTGGGGTCATGAGGATTAGACACCCAGGATATTTGGGGGTCTAGACTACCAGGATACCTCCTGGGAGTTTTCTTTGTAATCAAGTGATAACATAATTAAATCTCTGAGGGTTGGGTAGTAATAGGCTCTCACATTAAAAAGAACAAAATTGGGTTTGTGGCATCAACTCACATCCCTGGTATGATTATATGGATCGAGGAATGGTTGGGAAGACCTTGGTGACCTAGGTAAGTCGAACTCCCTAGATATCCTCATAGGTTGATACGGCTCTACATGAGTATCATAGATGTCAGGAATAGGTTCCCAAGTTCCCATGATGACACTCATATCCCTACATGTAGGTCCTATCTCCTTATGATTTTCTTGTTGTGCACCTATGGAGGTCTCTATTCTTTATGCTTAGTCATGTGATTCATTTGTTGCATTCATGTTGGATTCTTGTGGTGTGATGTTGTATCCTATGGTTGTTAGATGTCAGATTAGGTCTTGAGTGTGAGTTGAAACCTTATGTCATCTCCTAGCATAAGGGTTGGTTCCTATTTCTTCTTCCATTGGGATCTTCCTCTTCTTGGTTAGCATGTATGGATTGGATTCTTGGATTATTCATCATGTGATTATTCTTGGAGCTGAATTCTATATACTTGGGTAAGAAGACAATGTACCATGATGTTTTGTATTTGTAAATGAGTTCATGTATTTCGATTCTATGCACTTGTAAAAGAAAACATGTACCCTTATGTTATGTATCTTCATATGATTTAATTGAAAAGGAATATGATGTAATAGTTAAGTGAAGTTCCTATGGTATATGAATTGATGTATTAGATACTTCCTTATGTGGTGTTAGCTCATGATTCTATGCGAAAGAAAGAGTTAGTATTTTGTACTTATTTTGTGTTGATATTGCATGAAGGAATTGTATGTGTAAGCTTATGGGAAAATAAGTTGGTAGAATGGTAGTTGCTATTATAAAGAATGATAGAATGGATATTAGGAGTATTTGTTTGAGTTGTTTATTTAGAAATCTAAGAATAAGATAAGTGGTTAAATTATTCTACGTGATTGAATTAAGCTTATGAGTTAATGAAATTGATGTAGTTGAATGAAAAGATAATAGATATGTTGTGAGTCATATTATGATGTATTTATATGGTTATATGCTAGTGGTGTCAACCTGCAAGAGGAGGAAACAATTCAAACACACACATGAAACATTGCATTAGAGATTAGAAATCAATCAAAACAACAAGTTAAATGAATCTAAACTCTTTAATATTGTTCCATGTTCCTCTACCTCCAAGGATCTTCAAGATTCAAGGTGGCTCTCAGCTTTGAAGAGCACTTGATTCTTTAAGATGACAACCTAAATAACGAGATTAAAATGATTCTAAGATCTAAATGGAATGCAACCAAGATCCTAGTGATGATTTAGATATGAAACTAGATGATGATAGGATGCAAGATATTGATATGAAGCTTAAACTAGTATGAAAATGATACTAAGATAAAGCTAACATGATATGAGATTAACATGATATATCTAAGATTATAATGCTATCAATATGATCTAACATGCTATTGTATCAAAGAGAGATAATATGCTTAATTTTATGAGACTATAAGTTTGATGCACAAAGACTTGATTGTTTTGAAGAAGGAATGGGCTCTATTTATAGAAGAAACAGGGCAATGGATGGTTTGGATTGAAGGATCTAATCAAGGGTCAGGATTGAAAGTTATCAATCCATGTTCACAACTCTCACCAATGAAATGGTGACAATTGTCAACAAGAGACTGCTTGAGAGGAGATGTAAGAAGTATTAAATGCTTGAGAAGACCTCATGGTTACCTTAGAAGGTAAGGGTTAAGGTTAGGTTAGGGTTATCCATTGGATAAAGCTTTTACCCAAAGGATAAACTCTTGTGCAAAGGTTAAAGGGATAACTATGGTCAAAGCAATGAATGCTTGATGAGACCCTTGGGTTAGATGAGGGTTGAGTTAGGCAAAAAGTCTCTAACCATGCAAGAGGGTTGAGTTAACCATCAATGGTTTGGAAGACTTTGGGGACAAATTTGTAAGAGACATAAAGCCTTTAATGGTTTTCAAAGACTTCAAGGGTTTGAGAAATCACTTCCCTTTGCTTAGGGATGTGACAATATTTAGGAGACGGGTTAGGCTAATTTAGAAGTGATTAGAAGAATCTAGAAGGGGGTTTAGAGAGGCAAGTGGGAGATGTAGGATTTTGCAAGTGGGTGGGGAAAATAGAATTAATTAAAATAAAATAAATTTATTTCAATTGTGGTTGCAACTTGCATTTGTAGGATTTTGCAAGTGGGGGGATTTTTAAATAAATTTAGATTTATTTAAATGCAAATGAGATTTTAATTAAATGTAGATTTAATTAAAATGGGAAAGGGGATAAATTGATATTTTTAATTAAATGTAAATTTAATTAAAATGGATAGAGGGGGGGTATTTAATTAAATGGCTTAGATAGAAGAAGGGTATATTAATTAAATCTTAATTTAATTAATTGGAAGAATTAAGAATAATTAAATGAATAAAATTCACTTAATTCATTGTGCAACTTTTAGGTGTCTACAGTAATAAGTTGGTTATATGTTAAGTAGTGACGTTGGAATACCCTAGGGAAAGGTTATACTTTGTATGGTTTAATTATGAAGATATGTTGATGATTAAAGTATTTATTCCACTTGTGTGTTATGGTTCATGAATATGTTCATGTTGGTTCATGTATTTCATGTAAATAATTAATGATGCATTAATGATTATTGGAAGTAATGTGCATTCTAGATGTTTGAGTTAGCATTGTAGTGAAGATTATTCTTAAAAAAAAATTTATCTCTTTTATTAGTAAATTTTGGTTTATTTCTCTAGGATATTTTGGCGGGCATTACAGGCTTGGCTCGATTGATGAAAGATTGTTGTAATAAATCATGGGGTCATGAGGCCTACCACACACACACACACCCATAATTATATTCTTGTGATGAAAGATATTTGCTATATTATTGTGATGAAAGATATTTTTTATATTCTTTTGATGAAAGATATTGTTATCATGGCCTACATCAGTCACAACGAATGAGAAAAGTGGAGTGTAAACCCACTACAATAGACTTTAATTTCTACAAAAAGGAAAGATATAAGACATTTGCATAGTTCTGTAAGCTTGGTTTGCAATAGTGACAAACCCAGTAGTAAAGTTATTCATCAACAACCATAACTTCATCACTTCAACAACAACAACAAATCCAAAAAATGATATCACAACAACCAACAATTATCAATATCAAGTACCCAAGAATCATGTTAGGCATCCCTCTCATGTTTAGTATCAAATCAACTCTCCAGTCATTAGCTTGGTTAGCGATTGACACTAGATAGTCCACCTTAAACACTCCCATAAAAATGATCATGATACTATAAAAATTTCTAAGAAACGGTCTTCCCTTCAACCACCTAGAGTTGTTCTTAAAGCTGACAATAATATCTTTAAGTCCATTATCGACATGCAAAAATATCTTGAAGGTTTACTAATATAGTTAACATTTTAAGGGAAATATTCCAACAGATCATTTGCAATTGTATTTGAAGGGCCAAAAAGGTGCCAATAAAGACAACAAAATAATGGAACTTTCAAATAAGCTTGAGGATAACTTGTCTACTATATTGTGTAGAGGAGAGATACCAAGTAGTGCAATTGTCCATGTCAAAACATGTTGGAAGAGACTAACGAGAGAGGATAAAATAGAACACCAAATGTGGTGGGCATGAGAGAAAGACCAAAAGGTATTTTTTATGGACTTTTCTTTAGCACAATAAGGACAAGATGGTGAAGGGTGAAGGAATTTGAGGCATTATTTGATGGGTAGTTTGACATGAAGGATTTTCCATGTCAAAAGCTAAGATTGGGCATCTGCTTTGGATTTCCAAATTTGAAGACTAAGCTTATTTCATTTTGATGGACTAAATTTGTAGCTCCATTTTGTATTTGGGAAAGGTGAGATCAAGACAGTAGGGAAGATTTTCTTATAAATAGTTTTAAGGGGAAAGAAGAGGATGTCGCCTTTGTTGGGCCATCTCCAATATTTCAAAAAGTTAGAATTGAAAGGAGAAGACAAGAGACAAGAAAGCTCGGGAGGAACCAAATGTTGAATTAGGATAAGAGGTTGATTGGCAAGGGATGCTAGGTTAAACTTAAAAATAATTTGTTTCCAAGACTTCTAGTTGAATGCGATTAGATCCCACAAGTCCTAAAATACTTGAATTGCCTTTTTAAAAAGGTACTTACCTTTAAATCTCTTTATGATGTCTAAGGGTTTTTACCTTTGTTAAATTAGCCAATTACAACACATGGAGGAAGTTTCAAAGATGAGACCATGATTAAAGGATTGATCATACCAAATCAACTTCCTCAAAGTAGTTTTATAGGATTACCATATAGAATTGAATGGTGTAAACCCATGAGTTTTAAAAATGGGAGCTAGGAGGAGCTTATCCTTCTAATTAACCTTGTCCTATGAATGAATTGCAAAAATAGATTAGATATAGAATTTTTATTATTATTTTGAGTGAAAAAATTTTGTCCCTAAACGACCAAAGACATGTTCTATCTTGTTGGATACTCCAACCAAACATCACACAAATAGCCTTCCTCCATGAGCATGTAGATGTTTGTGGCAAGGAACCTCAACTTACTCTTTATAATTTAACTCATGAGTAGAATACTAAAAATCATCTTTGACTAGTGGATTTTTTGTGCTTATAGGTAATCCACTTTGATTTGGGGACATAAATAGACTAGTATAGGAACATTCAAAAACAATACTAAAGGACACTTTCTAGGATGAGGTGTGAAAGATAAAATATTAAAGAAATAACACATTAATTAAGAGCTACAAAAATAATTACTAATCAACCATCTTTGTAATAACAAAATCATAATGTAAAATTTCAAAGACAACCTAAAGAGATTTACAAGAAGGAGAAATCATGTACACATAGACTATGAAGAAGAGATAATCTCAACCATAGACCCAAATAGAGTTAATCAAATAGACCATAATGAGTTGCATGCTAAACCTAAAATAGACATCTCCCTTTTTAGGGTAGCATGCCCCATACCCCTTGTAAAAGGGAGAGAAATTTTTCTAGTAAATATTTATGAGGAATCCACAACAAATGACAACCTTTTAACATGCACAACTCCAAAATATTTTATTAAATGGGGTGATGAGATCACTACATGTCCTCTCTCGTGTCAAAATAAAATAGTGTTGTTCTCAACATATTTCACAAATACACAAGAAACATGCTATCTAAATAAATAAAGGTTTTATGCCAAAATCTAATTACAATCCTAATATTGTGTAGTGACACCTCCTATTTATAGAGGCTTGGGTCTAAGTGTAGTAGTCCTTGTCTGATCCTTCTTACTAGATGATTATTCTAAGCTTTATGCATTTATGATGGTCATAGATATTATGTGTATGATTAGGACTTTATTATGATTGATATGGATTTTGTATTATGTATTATCATATAGTGATGTTAGAATCTATGTTATGTTTGATGTTCATGTTTGGTTAGAATATTGATCTTCATGTATTATGAAGGTTATTATGGACTAACCCTTATATGATTATTTATTTTACATGATTATTGAATTGTTAGTCATATGCTATGTGTTTAGCGACTATTTTAGGGTGAGAGGGACGTCAAATGTCACATTTCTTATTTGTGAGAGCCATACGATGTTGTGATTCCTTCTCACTAGGTGTGTTTGGTATATTTTATATGTTGGATATAGACATGTGATTTTATGTAGAATGTAGGTACTCGACATCGACTCCACATGGCTTCATAGGTTTGAGTGTGCCTCTATCCCAATGGAAGTTGTTGGAGATGATTGTAGGGTCCTTATCTCATCCAAAAGCCTATACCCTACTTAGTCACTTTGTGTTAGGTATTGTCTATGGTTATACATTCAAGTGTATCTAGGTTGTGATCGGATAAATTAATTATCCTATGTTCTCTATTTTGTCTTGTTGATGTTTTTTGGCATTGTGTTATTAATATTGGGGTTTAATTAAAACAAAACCCCTAGGTGCATTAATATATCCTAAGTATGAGATAGGTGATATTATATAACTATTTATTTAAATATTAAAGGGTATCCCAATATAAATATATTAAGTTATTAATATTAAAATGTATGTGTGTTTTATTAATATACATAAATATAATTTAATAAATTATCTTGTATTTTTTAAATAAAGAATTAACTAAATATTAAAAATAATAATTAAATAATGTTGAGTTTCGACTAAGTATTTTCTAAAATTTAATTTTAAAGAGGAATTTAATTCCTCATAGTCTTGTTTTTTGGAGGATTTTTGGAGCTTTTTGGGATTTTGCAAGCTTCTCTCTTTTTTGGGGGTGAAGTTATTTTGGAAAGAAGTTTTTGGATAGCTTGCATTTTCTACCTGGGGTTTATTTATATTGGGATACCCTGTAATATTTAACTAAATAGTTATATAATATTACCTATCCCATACTTAGGATGGATTATGCACCTAGGGGTTTTATTTTAATTAAACCCCCATATTAATAACACAATGCCAAAAAACATTAACAAGACAAAATAGAGAACATAGGATAATTAATTTATTCAATCACAACCAAGATACACTTGAATGAAAAGCCACATACAATACCTAATACAAACATGACTAACTAGGGTATAGGTTTTTGGATGAGGTAAGGGTCATGCTACAATCATCTCTAACAACTACCATTGGTATAGAGGCATGCTCAGACCTATGAAGCCAAGAGGAGTCTATGTTGAGTACTTGCATCCTGCATAAACCCACATGTCTATATCTAATATATAACATATACCAAACACACCTAGTGAGAAGGAATCACAACATCGTATGGCTCTCACAAGTGAGAAATGCGATGTCATCCCTCTCACCCTAAAAAAATCACTGAACACATAGCATATGACTAGCAACTCAATAATAATGTAAAATAAAGCATCATATAAGGGTTAGTTCATAATAACCTTCATAATGCATGAATATCAATATTCTAACTAAACATGAACATCAAACATAAGATAGATTCTAACATCACTATATGATAATCCATAATATGAAATCCATATCAATCATAATAAAGTCTTAATCACACACATAATATCTATGGCCATCATAAACGCATAAATTTTAGCATAATCATCTAGTAAGAAGGAATAGACAAGGACCACTACGCTTAGACCCAAGCCTCTATAAATACGTGTCATAAAGGGGCACTACATATTGTCTCATTTTATTACTAAATCAAAATCCTTGTCTAGGTCTAGAAGCTTTAAAATGCTAATAGGGAAATTATTGGCAATAGACATTGTACCAGTTGAGATAAGTGCTTGAGGAATGTTTCAGGGTTGTCATTTATGGCAACTTAGATCAGATATCACATCTGGTATATGCATAATTGATCTACTAGAATTTTTGATATTCATTTTGCTTAAGTCTGGAAGGTGGAATTCAGTATGCAGAAGATTATGAGTACATTGAGAAGAAATCAATTTTGATCATATAGTTTTGGTTGTGGTGGAATATTTAGGTGATTGGATGTTTGAGATATCTTATTTCACAATCCTAGTCTTCGATGTTGATTCTCATGCAATATTGAACATCTGGTATCCGGTATTTCAGGAAGAATAGAGTTATTCTGGTGTAACATGTTATGTGGAATCTTTTGGATGATTTTGGTGATTGGTTTTGAGTTAAAGGTGATTGAGACAACATATGTGAATCATTTTATCAATTTGTTTAGGTCCACATATGGATATTTAATCAAATTGAGTTGATCTAATGTTACATGTTTCATGTTGTGTGTTATGCGGTTTTTCAGGACGACATGGATTTGATTTAATCTGATAATGCAGATATATAAGACTGAATCATTTGAGCATTTTATATATAGATGTTAGTGTGAGAAGACTATATGAATGTTGGTGCGTAGTTTCATGTGTGCTATCTTTGGTTTGGTGCTCCGGTATATGACATAGTAGAGAAGAACAGAGCAGTGAGATAAAGCAATGAAGAAAGTCACTTTGTGCTTAACAGGAGCTGCATTTTGGCATTTGTAGATGGTACTCATCAATTCAAATATTCTTGTTGTCATTGTAAATCACTTGCAGGACAATGAGTCCTCTGGGGTTGTAGCCCTCTTTTGTAATTGATCAATGAGCTCTAGGTAGTGTGCCTGAATGCATATGCATTCCCTTCTTGTAATATTATTATACTCCTGATCATAGTATTATAATATTGTGGGTCTCAATCCCACCATGGTTTTTCCCTTTCTAGGTTTCCACATAGAAATTCTAGTGTTATGGTTTTGTGCTTGTTTGCATTTAGTTTCTGCACTTTTCTTTTATTCATTTGCATCTGGTGGTTTAAGAATCAGTTTAAGAAAGTTGTTAATTATTGAACATTGATTCACCCCCCTCTCAGTGTTCATTGATTCCAACAGAAATATGTGCCCTTCAATTCAAGGATTTTGTGGGATCTTATGTTCCTAACTATTCCAAATGCATCTATGTAATGTTTGGTGGAACTCTTAATCCATGTTCAATTAATCTTCATATGCATGTCATAGAATTTCAACCACTAGGTTGTCCATAAATTGACTTGAGTTATGTTCCATTGTGATCATCATTGACATGAATCAATTTGAACTTTTTTGACTTGTACCCATGTCCATTAATAGCCATCATATGCATTATTTCTCTTATTTCTAGAAGAATGTGGCATGACCTATGGTATGTGTTAGAGGGATATTATTTATGTCTCATTTAAGTGATTCTATTGTGTAAGTTGTATATGTCAATCATGTACTAATTTTTTTTTCTAAATATTGATTTCTCTCTATTATTAATATGGTTTATACTCCTATTCATAATGAAAACAATCTTAATTCCTTCCAAGATTAGGAATAACTTTTTTTATGGGAATCCAATATGCTAAATTCCTACATGTTGTGTTGTATTCCTAAATGCTTATAATTTAATTTGACATTGTGAGGGTGTAGAATATAGAACTTTATATAGGTTTGTGTGCACTAATATTTCAAATATGTGTGATTCAAGGTTGTGATGTCTACATGGTCTCCTAATGATCAATTTACATTTTTCCAAATTCTCACTATTCAATTTAACACTATGAGGAATTATGATGTAAGAATTGAAAAATTTGTGTGTGCTTGGCTTTAAATATGTGAAGATGTGTGTGTTTTAGGATGGTGATGTCTACTTGGCCTCTTGATGATCAATTGCATAATATTTTTTATGTGTACTTTAAAAATTAATTTTATTACTTAAAAGGGTAGATTTAATACAAAAATTTAATAGGAACTCAAAAGATGGCTTGGTGGAGAATTGTGATAAAAATACAAACGGGTGTTATTCAGTTTTATGCAATTATGACCAATTTTTAAGAGCTACGTGCTTGAGTACTTCCCAGACATGACATATATATGCTTTACTCTTTTCATCATCACGGGAGTTTTTTTTGACACTCTCATATCTCATATTCTAGGAAGGAAAATTATATCCATGTAATATTGGACTAGAAACTTAAAAGTAGATTTTCTCCTTAAAAGAGGACTTGTGATATTGTTCTCTTTAGATACTATAGAGAGAAAAGTTGCTACTATAGATCCATATATTAAATTTAATGTGTTATTAAATTTATTATAGTTTGTGATGTTATGTATACCTAAACTATATATATGATTATTATGTTATAGATTGTTGATTTTGCTAAAAATACAAAAGGGTGTTATTCAATTTTATTCAATTATGACCATTTTTTTAGAGCTATGTGCTTGAGTACTTCCTAGCCATGACATATATATGCTTTACTATTTTCATCATCACGAGAATTTTTTTTGACATTCTCATATTTCATATTGTAGGAAGGAAAATTATATGTAAGTAATATTGAACTAGAAACTTAAAAGTAGATTTTCTCCTTAAAAGAGGACTTGTGATATTGTTCTCTTTAGATACTATAGAGAGCAAAGTTGTTGCTACAGATTCATATATTAAATTTAATGTGTTACTAAATCTAGAATAGTTTGTGATGTTATGTATACCTAAACTATATGTATGATTATGATGTTGTATATTGTTGATGATGAATTGTCACATGTTGATCATATGTTGTGTTGTGACTATTTAAGTGTATGATTAGAACTGAAATATTGCAACATTCAAATGGTTTTTTATTGTTGGTCAAAAATTAAATGTTCTAGATGATATACACTTATTGTTAGTATATTTTAGAATTGTATTTATAATTAACTGTGACACCTTGTCTTTGTACTCAAATATTCTAATCATTGGCTCAGATAGACATTATTGTACTTGATCCACCACATTGATTCAAATTGATAATTTTTTGACACTAATCCTACACTTGAGAAAGAATTTTGGATACAACCATTGATTATACTTTTTAATGATTGATTATTATGGTTGATAAACAAAAAATATGTACAAGTTCCTCCTATTTTTCTTATGATTTAATTGTCCCTAGACTTGCACCTAAGAGTGCTTTGTGAATGCATTGATGCAATGCTAGTTCAAATTGTTGGCTTTATTTTAGCTTGTGGCTAACACAAATATCTATATTTTTTAGAGATTTTTTTAGTGATTATAATGCTATAGTAGATTTTCTACATCATAGCTTAGTGTAGTTTTAGCATAATGAGTGTCATATTTTTAGATGTGATTAAGTGATGATCTAATTTATTCCTAAATTTAATAGATATAGTCTAATCATAATGACCACATTATCACTTATCTATGTTGAGAGTTCAATGTAAAGGCTAAATTTAGAGCTTGATCCTCATGATATATTTTGAAATTAGTTTTTATCAATGAGTTATACTTTTCCTATAGATGATAATTTGGTTGTAGGCAATTAATTGTGAGTATTAATTAACACATCAATCAAACCTTCTCTAGAGTGATAAAAATTGATAGATGGATGAGATCTGGTACCTTCATGATTGGTTTCATTTAAAGTAAGATCAATCATTAAGTATATTAATGATTAGACACCATTTGGACTGCCTAATTATTGACATTAGATTCCATTGATTACATATTTTTGAGTGGATGTGGTTAGTTAAAGCACCTAACACATCATGGTTTTAGAGTAAGTACCAAAGATAGAGTGCCTCACTAATGACAATCCTTTAAGTTTATCATGTTTGATTGGAGAATGATTGCATAGGTAACTAGAAATGTAAAATCATCTTTTTGGAAGGCGGCCCTCTACAATAATAGGAATGCCATTCCATTTGCAGGGTGACATCACATAGGAATATGTCACTTTTATTTATGGTTGCATCATATTGAGGAATGTAATTATTTTTTAAGTCATTGATTGTGAATTGAAGTGGGGTACACACAAAAAATTATTTCCTATGCTAATATTTTAAGAAGTGTTTAAAATTAAACATTTAATCATCATAAAAAAAAATACTTATATATACAAAATAAATAATAAATACAGCACAGTTTTATATGGAGAAAACTATTTGATGAATACTAAGAGGGGGGGGTGAATTAGTATACCAAAAAATATTGTACTTAAACACTTTAATAGTCTAGCAGTAAACCGGTAAAACAATTTAGCAAACAAACTGGTTAACACACATGCAAACCAAATAGCAAATAATGCATTCACCCACAAAAGCACAATCACCATAACACAATAGATTTTGATGTGGAAACCTAAATGGGAAAAACCATGGTGAGATGAAACTCACTAGTGACTATCTACAAAATAGTAACTAGACCAGTTAAGGTCAGACCGGTTAAGGTCATACAATGTTCTTTACCAGAACATATCCTATTAGGAATCTCAATCTCTGTTAGGAGATAAGTCCGATTAAAGAGTACCTTGTTAGAGGATTTACAAAGGCTTTTCTGGGCCTACCCGGTTAAGGGTTTCTAACTTGTCAAAGATGTGAGTAATCAACAAGTGAATGTAGTAAATGGCACAGTCTGCTTGATTAGATCCATTTTAGCTCATAGCTAATGCATTTTAGAATTACTTCAGTCTTCAGTAACTCCTTACTCTGTTACAACTCACAAACTTGATCTTCTCGATTAAGATCGCACATTCAAGAGCTCATCAACCACCACAAACCCTATCAGCTACACACATATACTAAAACCCTAGACATGATGTCCTTAATAGGAATCTGATTTCATGTCGGTCCAATAGGATTACATTGCAAGTTCCTAGGTTCATTGTATCTAGACACATTTGGTAGCAAGACACAAAATCACCATCAAAGTGTTGGTGGATGGTAACTCATCACACAAATATACCATTTGGTAACTCATCATAGAGTATTACCGGTTTGTCCAACTTTTCGGTTACCGGTTGGTGACTTAGAGTAATACCAGTTTAACGGATTACCGGTTGACAAAAATTGAAGACTGGGAAAAGGATAACTGTCGCTTCTGGCTCCTTTGCTCCACTCCGCTTGAGATCCTTAAACCACTTGATCTCTCTATGCCACTTGGGTCTTTATACCACTTAAGATTGGTAAACACTTTCTGCATAACAACAATAGTCTAAAGACTACAACATGATACCAGTTTGGAACAATTACCGGTTGAGCATAATTTATACATTCTCAAAGTGATCTTATAGAAAGTGTGTGTCCATCAATGACAATCACAACATAATCATCAAAATGCCAACAATCTCCCACTTTGGCATTGATGGAAACACTTGGGAAAAATTTTGACATCTAAGTGTTTTACAACAAAATTATGCCATAAGTAAAATTACTCCCCCTAAGCATATACACTATCCCTTTTGTAGAAAATACAATGTATACTACTTCCTTACTGAGATAAACATGAAAGTATGGAAAGCATGCATCAAAATTTTAAATATAGAATACTACTCCCCCTTTGCCAACAATGACAAAGTATAGTTGAAAAACCCCTGTTCCATTAGCATTAAAAACTGATTTAAAAAGTTTATGACAATAAAGAGTGAAACTTGTCAAAAATTGATTTAAAATCCTGCATAAATGTCTTCATGGATAAAGACCATGATTCAAGCAATGAGGTAGTGACCTCATTCTCCATTTGCATCTGACAAACCTGCTCCTCCATGGCATCCATGGTACTCATCTCTTGAGTAACTGTTAGGGCATCTATATTGAGGTAGCATTTCTAGAGAATTTGCAGTCTTGGCAGTAGGACCAGTTGAAGTTCCTGCAAATTATGTGTCTAGTTTCTTATCTCTGCCTCTAGTCTTGCAGACTAAAGTTGAAACCAGTGAGCAGCTTGTCCATATGTGGAGAAGGAATCATATGGCATCTTGAAGGTGCTAATAAATGACTGCATATCAAATTGCAGTTTTTCCTTCTGAGTGAGCACATCATCACAGAATAAATGAGGTTGAAAAATCTTGTTGAGTAGTAGATTGCCCTCATCCATTGCATCTCTGATGTCCTTTTGTGTCTTTTGAAGTTCTGACTGAAGCTCATTCAACTTCTTCACCAAGGCAATGTTCAAAGCCTTTTCATGCTCCTTTTTGGCATTTGTTTCTGCAACTTCTTCCAGGCTTTGGACCTGGTCTTCCACAACTATACATAAAAGATTTAATTGGGAAAGTGAGGAATCGGTACTAGGGAGGTTTGTACCGGGTATCAAATTGGTGAGTGTTTCCACCGCAGTTTGGATAACATCTTCCTCCTTTTTCCTCCTTAGAGCATCCAATCGCTCTTGAGCAATCTTAATGCTCTACAGTAGCTCTGATTCATTTGTAGACTAGAGGTCAATAGGACTGGTAATGTCAGCCGGTTTGGCTTGACTACCAGTTGCCTTTGGAGTTTTCATCTAAGTGCTCTGTGTCGCTTCTTCTTTCTCTTTGGCTTTTTTCTTGTCTTCTTCTGCCTTCTTTTTCTCCTCTTCTTTTCGCTTCTCTTCATCTGCATCCTTTTTCTTCTCTTCTTCCTTTCACTTCTCCTCTTCCTTTTTCTTCTCCTCTTCCTTTCTCTTCTTCTCTTCCTTTTTCTTCTACTCTTCCTTTCTCTTCTCCTCTTCCTTTTTCTTCTCCTCTTCCTTTGCCTGTTTTCTCTTGTCTTTCTCTTGTTTCTTCTTATCTTCTATTTCTACTGGTGCATCCAGAGTAACATTGTCACCGTTTAAGGCATCAACATCAATTGGTTCCATTTGAGTGGTGACCGATTCTCCTTCACTATTGTATACTTCATCTGGTTAAGTGATTTCAAGTTCTTGCTCTGCTTTCCTGTTGGCTCCAGACACTTCATGTAGTTTTAAAGTTGATTGAGCAAGGGAGTGGGTATCTTTGACCACTTCCAGAACTTTTCCTTCCATTAACAAGAGTCTTCTTCTTCTCATGAAGAAGAGGCCCTTATATTTCTCCACCACTTCATACAGTTCTATTTTAGGCACATCAGGAAAGTATTGTGCAAATATTTCCTCTTATTTCTTGTTCCTTTTCTATGGCAATGTGCCACTTGTTGTCTAAAGAATTATACAAAGAATCAAGCATCTCAGATTTAATTTTTGATGGCCACCAGTCATTAATACATAAATAATTGATAGCTTCTTGTTCAACTTCTTTCTTTTCATCATCATTAAAATCATCAAAGCACTCTTTTAAATCACCAAGTACTTTTCTTCTAATATTATTAATTGTTCTTTGACAACATGTCAAAGGTTTGTAAGAGGAAATATCAATATTTACCGGTGCTGATGTTGTCGGTTCACTCTTTGTCTTTTTCCTTGTTTGCCTAGTCTTCTTAGGCTGTTCTTCAGAGATAGTGTCCTCTGAGTCTGGTGTATTTCTTTTTGTCTTCCGCTTCCTCTCAAAGACTTTGGCAGGTGCAGCTTCCAATTTCTTCTTTGCTGGTGACCGCTTGGTCACTTTGGGACTTGTTGTGGTAACCGGTGCCGATGCTGAAGGTACTATCTTTCCCTTCTTTACTGAGGGTTCTTGAACTGGTGTAACCCTTTCCAAATAGGTGCCAGTTCTCTTTTCCTTTGGATCAAGGGGTGAGGCGATTAGGGTAGAGGCATACCCATCTAACATGTCATTCATTACCTCATATCCCATTGGTTCCACTTCTTCCTGTCTAGGCTCAACTGCCTCCATTATGCACTCATCAACTTTGATGGTGAAGCAGATGTCCTCCTCACACTTTTTGACAATATCACCAGATATTCTTACTCTTTGGTTCATTTTGCATCTAAACTCATCAAAATATTTTTTCAGCACTTCTGGATAGTCGGTTCCAACCACTTGTAGGCTTTCCTTGATTTTCTTTGTCACCGGTTGGTCAGTAGACCATTGAATATCACCTACTCCTAGAAAATAGCCTTGGAAGTAGAAGAACAACCCAACCAATAGTTGTCCAAACTTAAATTTCAGGGCATTGTCCTGTTTGATCGACTTGAGGTTCAATAGAAGTTGTCTTTGCATACTAGTGCACAAATCAAATGATGCATCTTCCTTTATCATCCTGTACATGGCATTTATTGCTACAGCAGAGATAGAGTTGATTCTACTGGCATGGAACATCCGGTATCCTATCACCATACATGCATATTTGACCAGATCATCCTTGATGGAATTGACAGTCATTCCTTGTGAATCGTTCATAGAGCCGGTGAGATTGGTCATTTTCATCTTGTTGATCTTCCTTAGGGCTGGCACTTCACCGATGTGTAGAAACTGGTGATGACATGAATCACTTCTGGTGTGATATCATGTGTCTACTCTAAGTACATCTTATCACCGTGTAATCTACTCAGAATAATTTGAATGTGATCATCCAAAAATTCTTCAAGAAAATAGGCTGCGTTGTGAAGTTTCTTCTTTTCTAGAATGCTGAATTTCAGTTTAATCTTCTTATCCTTTCTGCAAAACAGACTCAACTCGGAATGGATCATCAGAGATCCTAGGTCTTTAATCTTGCAATCAATGAAATTTGAAATGCCTTCTTCCACTATGACACCAACAAGTATTTGAGATAGGGCATTATATTTTGCCTTCTGTTGAATGAATTCTATAGAATCAATGGGTGCACTAGAGATAGCATGTGATGTTGAAGCCATGATAAACAGAGAATTTTGAAAAATACCTTCGAAGATCAAAATTTAGGGCTTCACAATTTGAACTTCGCTACACACTCCTTCGATTGTTGAAATACTACTTTGCGTTCTACACTTCTCCAATAGATGTTTGCTTCAGATTCTTCTTTAGGATTTTGATAAATTCTTTGAATCACAATGTAAATCGCTTTTCTTCACTCTGCACTTGAAAACTTTTTTGCTCGAAAAAATGATTGTGAGAAATGAATTGAAAATTCATTTTAAACAGATTCTCCACCTACCATAATAAATGCTCCACTATTAGGGTGTAAACCCTAATTTTGCCTTATACCATTTCTGATATTCTACCAATCTGACAGGTATCTCATATCGATTAAGGTCTTTTACTGGTGTCAACCGGAGGTTCAAGATATTTCACCATTTTCTCCCCCTAAGCTTTTCTGATGCTTAGTTTGCTAGTTCAATGACTTCCACACTGGGTGCAGAAACCGGTTCTTCTTGAATCACTTCTTCTGGCTTCTTCTTCCAAGTTTTCTTCATATCTACTTGAACAATTTCAATATCAGTTTTTCCTTCCAGAGTGACTGGTATATCATCCGATATACTCTTTCTTTCTCTGCAAAATCTTGTTGTATGACCCGGTTTGTTGCAGTGATAGAAAACCATTCCAGGTGGTCTCCAAGGTCCATTATTCATGTTTCCATTCTTCCTTCTACATGTTGTAGCAGTGTGACCATGACCATGACAAATCATATAGATTGCTCTCCATCTGGTTTCTGCTTGATAGCCACCGCTCCTTGGCTGATGACTATAGGTATTAAACCGGTTTGGGTTCCGGTTCCCAGAGGGTTCAGGAAAAACTCCTTGATTCCTTTGAGGACACCTTCCAGTATTGTGCATGACACACCTGCATTCAAATGCTCTATGCCCAAACTTGTTACATGCATAACAATTATCATTGAATCTATTGGATCTAGGCTTATCGTTTAGAAAATAAGGAAAATTATTGTAAGTCTTAATTCTACATACATTAGCAGTGTGTCCTTCCTTGAGACAGTTAAAGCAAATAGGTTTGAAATTTTGCTTACCTTTATCCTTTGATGCTGGTTGTTTCTTTGATGCTCCACTTTTTGTTCTAGAGGTCTCACCTTCCTCATATTCAGAGAAACCAAGTCCATTGGTATTCTTTACCAATTTAACTGATTCAAGCTTGCGTTCTAGCTTGACAGAGCTCTTATTGAATTTGGCAAGTATTTCCTTTGACTCAGTGAGTTCTTTGGAAATGGCAGCATTGGATTCCTTCAAGGTTGCATTCTCAGAGATAGCCATGTTTAGTTCACCTTGCAATTCTTCTTTTTCCATTTTTCTTCCATGAAGACGAGCGGTAAGTGCACTGATCTCTTTCTTCATCTTGGAGATCTCATGATCTTTGTCTTTTACCAAATCTTCAGCTTTCCTTCGGTTCTCAAGCTCTTGACACATTCTGATAGTTAGGCTTTCAAGTTCCCTTCTTAGGTTGGCATTAGACTCATTCAGTTTTTCAACTTCTTGAATTAGGGCTTCCATGTCTGCTTCATCAGAAGAACTATTTTTAGTTAGTTCCATCAGTTTTTCAGCATGCTCTCTTCTTTTTGCCTGAGAGGCCTTATATTTGACCATAAGTTCATCATAGGATTGCTCAGACTGAGTGAGTCGATGAGTAAGTTCCCTCACAGTGTATTCCCCCATATCTCTTTCCAAGTGGTTAGACTTATAGAAAAGTTGGCTCTGATACCAATTGATGAATACTAAGAGGGGGGGGGGTGAATTAGTATACCAAAAAATACTGTACTTAAACACTATAATAGTCTAGCAGTAAACCGGTAAAATAGTTTAGCAAACAAACTGGTTAACACACATGCAAACCAAATAGAAAATAATGCATTCACCCACAGAAGCACAATCACCATAACACAAGAGATTTTGATGTGGAAACCCAAATGGGAAAAACCACAGTGAGATGAAACTCACAAGTAACTATCTGTAGAATAGTAACCAGACCAGTTAAGGTCATACAATGTTCTTTACCAGAACAGATCCTGTTAGGAATCTCAATCTCTGTTAGGAGATAAGTCTGATTAAAGACTACCTTATGAGAGGATTTCAGATCCACAGATGTGAACCACCTTGTTAGAGGATTTACAAAGGCTTTTTTGGGCCTACCTGGTTAAGGGTTTCTAACTTGTCAAAGATGTGAGTAATCAACAAGTGAATGTAGTAAATGGCACAGTCTGCTTGATTAGATCCATTTTAGCTCATAGCTAATGCATTTTAGAATTACTTCAGTCTTCAGTAACTCCTTACTCTGTTACAACTCACAAACTTGATCTTCTCGATTAAGATCGCACATTCAAGAGCTCATCAACCACCACAAACCCTATCAGCTACACACATATACTAAAACCCTAGACATGATGTCCTTAATAGGAATCTGATTTCATGTCGGTCCAATAGGATTACATTGCAAGTTCCTAGGTTCATTGTATCTAGACACATTTGGTAACACGACACAAAATCACTATCAAAGTGTCGATGGATGGTAACTCATCACACAAATATACCGGTTGGTAACTCATCACAGAGTATTACCAGTTTGTCCAACTTTTTGGTTACCGGTTGGTGACTCAGAGTAATACTGGTTTAACGGATTACTGGCCGACAAAAATTGAAGACTGGGAAAAGGATAACTGTCGCTTCTGGCTCCTTTGCTCCACTCCACTTGAGATCCTTAAACCACTTGATCTCTCTATGCCACTTGGGTCTTTATACCGCTTGAGATTGGTAAACACTTTCTGCATAACAACAGTAGTCTAAAGACTACAACATGATACCGGTTTGGAACAATTACCGGTTGAGCATTTCATACATTCTCAAAGTGATCTCATAGCAAGCGTGTGTCCATTAATGACAATCACAACATAATCATCAAAATGCCAACACTATTTTGGGAGAAAAAACCCACACTCAAAAGCAATTAAATGCATTATACAATAAACCATAATGATTTAATACACTTACAAAGAAATCCTTCATAGGAGTACCATCAATTAGAGATTCAAAGAAATTATTATATATTAAACAATATCTACAAATCTCTACACATAATCTCCATCACAAGAACCTAATATAAAAGAGATACAAAACCTAAAACCATTAAATGGTAATTAAAAACCTATGAGCTAAAAACGCAAAAAAGTGGCACCTAAAATACCCCAATCAAAAGTTCCTTATAATGTATCATAACATGAACCGTGGTTTTCTCAATAAGTTAACTCCCATTTACAACTCTTTGATGCTCTAATATATTTTTAAATACTTTCTATACAAACTTTCAAAGGTCATTAATTTTTATTTGGTGGGTTGATTGAGCTCCCTTACTCTAAATTGTAGTAATTGAAGAGATCTCTCTAACGTACACCCACCTATGATGGTGCTCAACAAATGAGAATTCTTATATTGGAAAAAAACTAAACCTATAATCCAAAATTGAATATTTAATATTTATACCCAAAAATTGCAACTTATATAATATTAATATTAAGAGAAAGGTTGAGATTGATGGTCATAAGATGAGAGGAATCATCATATTTTAAGGATTGATATTTTTCCACCTAAGTTAATAACTTTTTTAATTTCAATTGAGAACTTGAGGTGATAGGAATTTGACTAGACCACATAATTGTGTGTACACCATATGTCAATCATTTTTGAGGTTCCTCAACAAATTTTAATTTGATTTATCTAGATTTTTTTCTCTCTAGGAAAATATATGGTGGCAAGACCGATCTATTAATGAGATTCATGATTTTCTACATTATTCCATATTTAAGATTATAGAGGGATTTGTAAGAACTAAATAAATATGATCCTAACTCAAGTCAATTAGATATGTGTGTGGTTAGATGGTTGGTTATTCCTCCAAATAATTTGAGTTATTATTTAGGATTAAATATGTTTATGATTATTGAAAATGAAATATTTCTATTGATCTATATTGTTTATGGTTGGTTCAATGGTTTCTAAAAGTGGCTTCATTTTATTGTTATTCTTATTTCATGAATATTTATTGATTTAACATGATATAATACTCATATTAATTATATGGACCTTTTCTTAAATTATGAGACTAAATATTTGTTGGAATTAATGAACACTGAGAGGGGGAGGGTGAATCGGTGTTTTGCAAATTTTGAATTTGTTAATCTAATTCTTTAACCATTGGATGAGCAACAAAGAAAGAAAAGTGTAGAAACATAGAACAAGTAACCATGCAACCATAACACCAAGATTTTATTACGTGGAAAGCCAAATGGGAAAAAAAAAGGTGGGATTTGAACCCACAATATTATTCCACTATGGCCAGTAGAAAAACAATATTACATAAGGGGAATGCACTTGCATTCAGGCACACTGCCTAGAATTCACTACTCAAGTTACATAAATAGGACTACAACCCCAGAGGAAGGCTCACTACCTTACAAGAGATTACAACCTAATTATAGTAAGTAAAGAACTAGAGAATAGCATCTAACTATGCCAACTATCAGTTCTGGTTAGGCACAAAATGATCTGCTACACTATTCTGATAAACTACTATGTTCTGCTCGGTTCTACTTTATCAAATCAACACAATTCTGAGTGTCCACATGAAACTACACTCAATCACTCCAAACAAACCATGTGGATTATTTTCGACACCTAATCCATTAACCCAAATGGTCTTATATATCCGGACACTCCAAAATTATTCACCCACAAGTCGACTTCACCAAATATAAAAAATGAAATGTGTAGTTGCAAGTTGGCTTTGATCTATTGCTGAACCATAGACTGGACCCAAAATACATGATCATGTTGGCATTATGTGAACCAGCATCAAGACATAATGATATTATATGTTGTCATTGATGTCAATATGAGACATGGTGTGAACCGGCACATGTGATAGGTGAAGAGAGAGAGGAACCGGCATATGTATGAACCAATTTATATGCCAAAGTGAAGCGGCATATTTGTTCAAGGTAAACTGGCATGTAGTTATGGGAACCAGCACATGGAAGCATTGTATGACTGCCTATTGGTAGGTAGCTTCCACTTCAGGATTTCTGGTTGGAGTACCTCAAGTCTGTGTGACTCAATTGGTGATCTTCGTGTGATGAGTTAATAGTATAATTCAGGACAAATCGTGCTGCCATGTAAGCTCTGTGCGCATGAAGGATCTTGCACGAAGAAGACTATTCCTATCTACCTTGGGAATGAGTGAAGTCTTTCAAACGGTGATAACACGTGATGGGTTATCAGCCGCCATGAAATCGGTGGACAATGGACGATGGAGAATGTCTTGAGATCGATTCAAGATTGTTGCATTTAATGCAGTATGATTCAACAGTCAGGATCGAACCGTTTGAATTGCTTAACCTAATAGGTTTAGGGTTTAGGGTTTTTGCTACCGACCTGTATGTTTCCTATAAGGTCGATGTTGTGTTTCTTTCTAAGGTTGTTGGAAAAACTTGTGAGTGTGTATCCAAGGGAAGTGATATGTGATTCTTGCCAGACCAAAGGAGAGAAGAGATACCTGCAAAGTGAATGTGCAAAAGGTGAAGAGGAGCCAAAACGGATCTGCATTAGCATTGAGTGTTATTAACAGATCATTGTAATTCCTGTTGATCTCTAACCACTTAAACAGTTGTAAAATCCCCTAACCGGGTAGCCTTAACTGGCTTGATTCAAAATCCCTTAACCGGGTGGTCCTAACAAGCTTGATTCAAATCCCTTAATTAGGTAACTCGAGGTTAATGAGTTCTGAGAAGCTATAGAGCTTAGGAGATCCTTTCAGCTATTGAGTTCTTGAAATCCTCTAACAAGGTGACCCTACTGGGTTTAACCCTTAATCGGGTATCCCTTAACCGGGTGATCCCTAACAGGATCAGTTCCTAGCAGAACCTATTGTAATGTCTTTAACCAGAGAAGGCTCATAACAGAGCGGACTTCTAAAGAGTTCAAAAAGCAGCTTGTGGGTATTCATCCCCACCGTGGTTTTTCCCAGTTGGGTTTCCATGTGAAAAATATGTGTGTTATGTGTGATGCTATTATCTTATGATGCTTTGTTTTACCTATTAAGCATATGAAGGTTCTATGTTTTATGCCTGTCTATATAACATATTGAACTCACTGTTGTGAAGATCTGATGATTAAGTTTACATGTTTATGCATGAGAGTATAATGATACTATAGTATTGAGCTAAGAGGAAAGCTTATTGAGTGACCGGTTCATGACTAATTGAGTTATACTGGATGTTACCAGTTGCACTCTGTTTTACTAGTATCCCTGTTTGTCAGTCATTTGGAGTGTTTGCTGTCAAACCGGTTTTGGACTATATTTGTGTTGGTACTGATTCACTCCCCCCTCTCAGTACCGGTTTGGTACTAGTGGTTCATCATTGAGTTATCAATTGGTATCAGAGCACTCCAGGTCCTCTGTGTTGTAAGCTTAACCGCTTGAGGAAAAGATCCTAGTCAAATGATGAAAAGGGAAGGTCCAAAGTTTAACAGGGAAAATTTTGGTATGTGGAAAGACAGGATGAAGATATTCATCAAAAGCATGGGTGTTCAACACTGGAGTTATGTTGAAAATATATATGTTGTTCTTACCGGTACTCTCACCGATGACCAAAAGAGAGAGATACAAGAAAATGGGCAAGTCATGGAAGCCCTCATCAGTAGTCTATCTGACATTGAGTTTATTGATTTTCAGGACAAGGTAAACCCCAAAGAGGTATGGGATGCTCTTGAAAATATCTATGGTGGTGATGAGCATGTAAAACAGGCTAAGGAAGAAAGCCTGAGAGGGAAGTTTGAAGACATGCAGATGGTTGAAGGAGAGACCATTCAACAGTATGGAATAAGAATCAAAACAGTTGTTGGAGAAATAAAGAGTGCAAGTGGTAAAATAGAAGATTCCACTATGGTAAGCAAAGTCCTAAGATCCCTGTGGTCGGTCTATGCAATAAGGGTCACTACTATTTAGGAGCTGAGATCAATAGACAAGTCTAAGGTGTCCTTGGACTCCATCATAGCCAAGTTGAAAACCTATGAGCTGAATAGTTTTGATGGCAGTGTTCAAAAGACAGAGTCAACTTTTAAAGCCTCTGCTATAACATCCAGAAAAGGAAAAAAGGCTAGCACTAGTGGGGAACCTAATTAGAACAGAGAAATGGATGATGAAGAGTTTCTAATGGAATTTGAAGCTCTTCTTGCGAGGAGATTTCCAAAAGGAACTGGTAAATACAAAGGTAAGCTCCCTTTGAAATGTCTCTCCTATAACCGGATAGGACATATTGCTATGAACTGTCCTAATAGTGACAATAAGGATAAACCAAAAAGGTTCAAGAAATTCAAAGGAGGAAACCGGAGAAATTGTTTTGTGGCAGTTGACGAAGGTGTCACAGATGAGGAATCAGAAGATGAAGAGAATGAAGACATTGTGTTTGTTGCTGTAAAGGAAGATGTGGTAGACAAGAAGGCTCTTGTCTCCCTGTTTGATGACTCCAATGAGTGGATCATTGATAGTGGTTGTTCTCACCATATGACTGGTGACCGGAGCAAGTTTCTATCCTTAGAGGAGTATGATGGTGGTGTGGTTCGCTTTGGAAATGATGCACCATGCATGGTCAAAGGCAGAGGGTCCATCTCTTTGAATGGAAAGATTAGTGATAACAATGTGTATTGGGTTGATGGTCTCAGACACAACCTTCTAAGTGTTGCCCAGCTAAATGATAGTGGCCTCACTCTGCAATTCAAGAATGGAGTTTGCAGAATCAAAGGAAAAGATGGTAAATTGGTGGCCACCGACATGCAGACTAAAGGTAACCTATTTCATCTAAATGCAAATATAAGTACATGTCTTATGGCTAAGCTTGATGATAGCTGGATATGGCATAGGAGACTCTACCATGTGAACTTTGATAACATTGTGAAGGCTAGTAAGATCAAGGCAGTTAGAGGGTTGTTGGTGCTGAACAAATTGGATAATACCTTATGTAGAGAGTGTCAATTGGGGAAAATGTCTTCCTCAACCTTTAAAGGTAAATCTTTCATTGCTGACAACTTGCTTGATCTTGTACATACTAATTTGTGTGGTCCTATGAAAACTAGAAGTGTGCAGGGTGATAGGTACTTCATGATCCTCACTGATGACTGCTCAAGAATGATGTGGGTCACATTCTTGAAAGACAAGTCTAAAGATTTTGGGAAATTTAAAGCTTTTAGAGCATTAGTGGAGATGGAAAGTGGTAAAAGGATCAAGTGTCTCAGAACTGATCAAGGAGGGGAATTCACTTCCAGTGAATTCAACAAGTATTGTGAAGAATTTGGCATCAGGAGACAGTTGTCTTGCCCCCAGACTCCACAGCAGAATGGCCTAGCAAAGAGGAATAACCAGACTATGGTTGAAGCAGCTAGAACCATGTTGATTCAAGGAAAGGTAGCTCACACCTTTTGGAGAGAAGCGGTGAGCACTGCAGTCTACACTATGAACCGAGTACTCATCAAAAAGGGTAAGGAAAAAACTCCTTGTGAGTATTGGACCAGTAAGACACCTGTGGTTAGCTACTTTAAGGTATTTGGTAGCAAATGTTACATCAAGAGGAGTGAACATTAGGGCAAATTTGAAGCTAAATGTGATGAGGGAATCTTTCTAGGATACTCCACCAAGAGTAAAGCTTTCAAGTGCTACAACAATAGGACTCAGAGAATTATGGAAAGCATCAATGTAAGAGTTGATGAATCCTCTGAGAAGACTAAGGAAACCAGCAGTGAGCAAGGTGTAAATGAACCAGTTGCAACCTTCTAGGAACCGGTTGCCAGTCAACCGAGTACCAGTAACAGTGTTCCTGAACTGGTGAATGTTGATACTGATGAAGATGAGGATGAAGAGGAAAAGCAAGAAGAACCAGTTAAGACCATTCCTCGGTATGTCAAGTTGAATCATGATCCTAAGCAGATCATAGGTGATAAGGATGAAGGAATCCTTACAAGAAGAAAGATTAGAGAAAACTCATGTATGATCTCTGAATTTGAGCCTAAATCATTCAAAGAGGCTCATAAAGATGAATACTGGATCAAGGAAATGGAAGAAGAACTTGACCAGATAGAGAAAAATGGTACATGGTCCTTGGTACCCAGACCTGAGCATAAAAATGTCATTGGCACCTAATGGGTGTTCAGAAATAAGTTGAATGAGGATGGCATAGTGATTAGGAATAAAGTCAGCTTGGTATGCAAAGGATATTCTCAAGAAGAAGGAGAAGACTATGGGGAAACCTTGCTCCTATAGCCAGATTGGAAGGAGTTCGTATGCTTCTTGCATATGCAGCTTTTAAGAGGCTCAATGTATATCAAATGGATGTAAAATCTACATTCCTTAATGGTGTACTTGAAGAGGAGGTATATATTGAGCAACCAGATGGGTTTGCCCTATCTGAAGACAGTGACATGGTATGTAGGCTACATAAAGCATTATATGGTCTAAAGCAAGCACCTAGGGCATGGTATGAGTGCCTACATTCCCATCTTGTGAAGATTGGATTTGAGAGAACAAGTGAAGATAGAAATATCTACTTGAAGTTTGAAGGAGATCAGATCCTGATCTGTGAAGTTTTTGTTGATGACATCATCTTTGGAGGAACGACAAGATGAGTCATGAGTTTGCTGATGAGATGAAGAAAGAGTTTGAGATGTCACTCATAGGGGAGATTAAGTTCTTCATTGGAATATAGATCCAGTAGATGGAAGATGGAATCTTTATCACTCAGTCCAAATATGTCAAAGAAGTACTGAAGACCTTTGGCATGGAAGATAGCAAACTGGTTGGTACACTGATGGTGACCGGTTGCAAATTGACAAAAGAGGATGATTCCGCACTAGTTGATGAGAAGGAATAGTGATCAATGATTGGTAAGTTGCATTATGTAGTGCATAGCAGACCGGATATTGCACATTCAATTGGCATTACTGCAAGGTTCCAGAAGAGTCCAAGAGAATCTCACTTGATTGCAGTCAAGCAGATTCTTAGGTATCTGAAGGGAACAGTTGACTATGGATTGTGGTACCCATACAACAATAATTTCAATCTGAAAGTGTTCACAGATGCTGATTAGCTAGGTAATGTGGATGACCGGAAAAGCACAACCGGTGGTGCATTCTTTCTCGGTGGTAGACTGGTCTCATGGATGAGTAAAAAGAAAAGTTGTATCTCTCAGTCTACAGTGGAAGCAGAGTATGTTGCATCTTTCATGAATTGCACTCAGACAATTTGGATGAAGCATGTACTAGAAGGCTTCAAGATCCCTGTATCTGAACCGGTAAGTATATTCTGTGATAACACAAGTGCTATCAATATATCAAAGAATCCGATTTTACATTCTAGAACCAAGCATTTTGAGCTTGATTATCATTTCTTGAGGGAAAAGGTTTAGAATAAAGAGATTGCACTGGAGCATGTGTCCAGGAAGGAGCAGTTAGCAGACATATTCACCAAGCCTCTCCCAAAGACAACATTTGTGCATTTGAGAGGTGAATTAGGGGTATTTCCCCTTCAGGAGGTGAACTAAAAGTAATTGTTCCACATCACTCAGGTACTGGAAAGACAAATTTTTGGTTGATTGGTGTGTTGAAGGATGCTACTCCTCAAGGGGAGCAGCATGATGAAATAGAGATGATTGTACCTCCACTTTGGCATTGTTGTCAAAGGGGGAGAAGGAGTGAAGCGAAAAGATATCTGCAGTAAATGGGGAGAAGATGTGTAGCAAAGAAGATATCTTTTGTATATTACCATCAATGCCAAAGGGGGAGATTGTTGGCATTATGTGAACCGACATGAAGACATAATGATATTGTATGTTGTCATTGATGTCAATATGAGACATGGTGTGAATCGGCACATGTGATAGGTGAAGAGAGAGAGGAACTGGCATATGTACGAACCGGTTTATATGCCAAAGTGAAGCGGCATATTTGTTCAAGGTAAACCGGCATGTAGTTATGGGAACTGACACATGGAAGCATTGTATGACTACCGGTTGGTAGGTAGCTTCCACTTTAGGATTTCCGGTTGGAGTACCTCAAGTCTGTGTGACTCAATCGGTGATCTTCATGTGATGAGTTAGCAGTATAATGGAGGATAGATCATGTTGCCATGTAAGCTCTGTGTGCGTGAAGGATCTTGCATGAAGAAGACTATTCCTATCTACCTCAGGAATGAGCAAAGTCTGTCAAATGGTGATAACGCATGATGGGTTATCAGCCGCCATGAAATCGGTGGACAATGGATGATGTAGAATGTCTTGAGATCGATTCAAGATTGTTGCATTTAATGCAGTATGATTCAACAGTCAGGATCAAACTATTTGAATTGCTTAACCTAACAGGTTTAGGGTTTAGGGTTTTTGCTACCGACCTGTATGTTTCCTATAAGGTCGATGTTGTGTTTCTTTCTAAGGTTGTTGGCAAAAGTTGTGAGTGTGTATCCAAGGGAAGTGATACGTGATTCTTGCCAGACCAAAGGAGAGAAGAGATACCTACAAAGTGAATGTGCAAAAGGTGAAGAGGAGCCAAAATGGATCTGCATTAGCATTGAGTGTTGTTAACAGATCATTGTAATTCCTATTGATCTCTAACCACTTCAACAGTTGTAAAATCCCCTAACCGGGTAGCCTTAACTGGCTTGATTCAAAATCCCTTAATCGGGTGGTCCTAACAGGCTTGATTCAAGTCCCTTAACCGGGTAACTCGAGGTTAATGAGTTCTGAGAAGCTATAGAGCTTAGGAGATCCTTTCATCTATTGAGTTCTTGAAATCCTCTAACAAGGTGACCCTACCGGGTTTAACCCTTAACCGAGTATCCCTTAACCGAGTGATCCCTAACAGGATCAGTTGCTAGCATAACCTATTGTAATGTCTTTAACCAGACAAGGCTCCTAACAGAGCGGACTTCTAAAGAGTTCAAAAATGTAATAACCCACCAAAATTAACCCAACAAAATTGAGTATATTTTTTTTTTTTTTTTTTTTTTTTTTTTCTTTTCTTTTATTATGTTTTATTCAATTGCATACTCTGGGCATCCATCCAAATAGGATTGGGCAATCATCCATTCGGGATGAGCTTCTAACCATACGGGTTAGGCAATTGTCCATACGGGACGTAAATTCCATCTATCCAATACGGGATAGGCATCTACCCATACGGGGTAGGCATCTATCCAAACGGGATAGGAGATGCTCTGGCCAGAGACTTAGACTCATCGGGACCATTCGGGTCCTGAGCCACTCACTAAGTACTACATTCTTCTAACAAGAATGCACCGAGGTCGTCGTCCTTAGGAGTAATAAGAAAAATAACACAAGCTTGAATTCCGCCTCGGAATTTGGCTTAAAGCCTCGGGAAGTCAAGCGAATCCATACGGGATTCCTTCCGAGTATGCATTGAATTAAGTTTGATTATCTTATCTTTCAATTAGGATTCTTACTCAACCAAGCCTAGACCCCACCCACGAACGCCTGAGTACGAGGGACAACTCCGTCCCAAGACTGCCTACATACCCACTTCGGCGTGGGATCAAGGCGTAAAGTATGTAGTTCTATCTTCTAATCTATGGTTTGATGTAAACTGATTTTTTGTGGGTACGCAACCCTTTCTAGGGTCAGTGTCCCAGACAGTTTCTCTGCGGTTGCTACCCACGAAGGTAGCACTTAAGCGAAGGCTCAAGATGGCCTATTGCTTGTGGCCTAAACAAAATAACTAGAACCTAATTCTTATCATGAGCGTCACCCAATTTCAATCACCAATATCCCTTCGAGGTGAATAAATAAATAAATAAATAAAGTAAATTTCACGAGAGCTCTTAACTTGACCATCCCTAAGAGGGTTTACTATGGTTTATCTCAACGGATGTGGAATTCAATTGAAAGTTATCTTATTAAATTATCGATCCAAGAGGGATTACCCGCCCCTTGGATTTTTAACTTCCAAATGTCCCTTATTACTCCCCGACGATTTATAGGGACGATGCCACAGACGTCGTTAATGCAGCTTTATTAGGCGTTAAGTGCAGTAGTTCAACACGACGGCATTACCCGTAAGCGTGACCCAGAGGCACCGTATATACCGAACGCTGCTAGTTTTAGTTTTCCAACTCCATTTGTTTAGTTTTCTAAACTAACATCATACTTGAATATAATTATGAAATGGATGTACATAATTTAAACCTTAAATACTATTTGAACAAAGAATATCATTATTCTACAATTAATTGGATTAATACATGTATTGGCATGGTAATGATAATTGCGAACTTACGAGTAATTGCATGAAAAATACGAATTAATCATAATGCAATGCAAAAGTAACGTCATTTATATTCAAAATGCAGAAATGTTTTCTCTATCGCAAGACTTAATTAGTTATAAGGTTACAAATTTCTCATGAGTGACCAAATTGAATAATAATGAGACTTTACTTATCTCCAAAAATTATGGGTCAAATAATCCATTCATTTCTCTAAGGAATTGAAATAATACATTGAATTCAACTCTTGTTAATTTTAAGGAAATTAAATTTAACTAAACAAATGTACATGAAAAAGAAATTAATTTAATTTTAATTTAAAACGATACACAAAAATACTTAAATGTTAAATCAAATGTTAAAACTTCCATCGAAAATTCCTACGGCAATCTCGTTTTATTAATATATATGTAAAACCAGGGGGTGGGGACCACGGGTCCCGTCACTCCCTGCGGTCCTGCATATGCAGGCCCGTAGGGGTTGGCGGGGCCACGTGGTCCCCTCCACTCCCCTGCGGCCACTTGTAGTGACCGCAGGGTAGTGGGGGGTACCACTAACCCTGCCGGTTTTCGGTAACGCCGCTCCGCGTACACGCGGTTATTTTCGGGTCTGTGCGTACGTGCGGATATTTTTGGGGTCTGTGCCGAATGCAGTGATTGATAATGCAACATTGATATTTGTAAATTGACATTAGGATTATAAATATATATATATATATATATATATATAAATATATATATATATATATATATATTTATATATATATATATATATATGGTTTCAAATTCTTTACAAAGGATAATTTTTATTTAAGAAGGTAAGAACAGGTAAAATAACTGAGCATTTCTTGGTTTGTCTCCTTACAGAAACCAGACTTTTAATGTATATATATATATTTTTATCTGAATCACAGAGAGAGAGAGAAAGATTTATCCAGCCATTACAGGAAGGGAGTTGTTCTCAGACTTCTCAGGAAATTGGTTTGTTTCCAGGGTTATTCTCAGAGTCCAGGAGGATTTATTCGACTGGTAATTTCAGTGAGCTCTTTGTTCAATCCACAGAGAGTTTCAAAAAGAAAATAATAATAAGAATACTCCTTAAATGAGATTTGGATAACAATAACCAGAGAGATGAAAGATGGTTCTTCTTAGCAAGAATCAAAAAGAATAAGAGGAACAATTTAAATCTGGATCTAGATTTAATATTACATTATTATTTTTTTTTTAAAAAAACAGTGAATCTAATTCTTTGTCAAGCAAATTTAATCTACTTCCTTATCAAGAATCTGAAACTAATAATCAACAATTTGTTCTATTCTACTCCAAAATTTAAAACTAAATTTTATCAAAGTTTGAAACAATGAATCAACAAATTTATTTTTCTTTCTATCAAACATTTTAATCTACTCCAAATCTGAACTAAATTTTATCAAAATCTGAATAATGAATCAACAATTTATTTTCCAAAATCAAGAATCCAAACAATGAATAAACAATTTAAAACATTTTAATCTAATTCTTATCAAAGTCTGAAACTAATTTCACGAATGAATTTCTTTTCCATAAAATAATCTAATCTAATCTACAACAAGAACAAGATGCACAAACTAAGCTTGAAGGAACCTGGATGCTTGCAAAAAATGGTGTAGAGTCTTCCTTGATCCTCCAAATTGAAGAGAATTCCTCCCAACAAAACCTTGGCTGCAAATGAAAAATGGACTACAAAGGAGAAATTGCAGAATTTTCTTATGGAATAGCTAGCTTTTCTTTTGAAACTTGTACCTATTTTATAAAGCAAATTTCAAATTCCCACTACCTAATTTTAAATTAAAAAAAATGAGATTCTCTCCCAATTTGGCCTCCATGCAAATTAATTGGGCTTAGTGGGAGGAGTTACATGCAAGGAGGTGGAGAAGCCTCTAGAAGCTTCTTATTCCTCCTACAACATGTGCCTTAATGTGAGGGAAATTAAGTAACTAATTTAAAATATATATGCATTTTCCATGTGTGTGGGATTTATTATTATTATTATTTTTTTTTTTTTATTCCCTTACAATATTCATTCAATAATTCATCCAAAGAATATAAGTAGAGTTTTGTAATTTAAAACAAAAAAAGGGTGATAAAGGAGGGTTGTGACAAAAAAGTAGCTTGTGGGTATTCATCCCCATCGTGGGTTTTCCCAGTTGGGTTTCCTCGTGAAAAATATGTGTGTTATGTGTGATGCTTTGTTTTACCCGTTAAGCATATGAAGGTTCTATGTTTTATGCCTATCTATAAAACATATTGAACTCACTGTTGTGAAGATCTGATGATTAAGTTTACCTGTTTATGCATGAGAGTATAATGATACTATAGTATTGAGCTAAGAGGAAATCTTATTGAGTGACCAGTTCATGATTGATTGAGTTGTATTGGATGTTACCGATTGCACTCTGTTTTACTAGTATCCCTGTTTGTCAGTCATTTGGAGTGTTTGCTATCAAACTAGTTTTGGACTGTATTTGTGTTGGTACTGATTCACCCCCCCCCTCTTAGTATTGGTTTGGTACTAGTGGTTCATCATTGAGTTATCAGATCATACTCTTCCTCTAGGTATCACGTATCACTCCAAACATGTTTTCAATCACTGAGATTATCATAAGGAATTTGGTCACACGTTACACCATAAAAAATGAAGAGTACTCTATTTTATTGTTCTACGAGATAATGGACCTTAAAATAGGTGTAGGAATCAATATCAGATGGTGGATTGATGTGATAAGATGATTCATATACCTAACCAATTAATAACCAATCACCGAAATCAAAATTGCTTCATCAAAAATCATAATATTTTATACCAAGATGTGCTGACAGTCTTAGTCTAGAAGAACAAGACATCTAGTTAGCCAAATCTTCATACCGGATCATGTTAGTAGACTGAGTTGCCATCAATGACAACTCATAAGATTCTACAAGTATCAAGCACCATCAATCTTCACCAGAGCATCACCGGAATGCCAACAATATTAGATAAATAAACTTTCTAAAAAAGGCTAATAAATTAAAGGTTACTGTACAAAATAAGTAGTATTATAATTTTGATCTCTATTACAATTATCTAAAGGTCCTTTGAACATAAGGATTGTCTTATCAATGCTGAAAATTTTCATCATACATATCTACATTGTTAACTCTTTTTTTTAAAGAAACAATACCATAATTAATACTTGACAACAATTTTAGATTTAAAATCTTTAAAAAGTTTTAAAATAATCAATTACAATTAATCACATTTCAATATTTCATAAAACTTTTACTAAATAATGATAAATATGTTCATAATTATTTTTTATTTAGAAAATATTTTAACAAATATTAATAAAAAGATTTTAAAAATATATATCAAATTTAATAATACTTACTATAATTTTAAAAAATAGTTTAGCTATTTTTAATAAAATTATTTTAAAATATATGACAAATTTAAAAACTTTAGAAAAACAATAATTACAAATCTAATAATCTTTGTAATTATATCATTAAATTTATAATTTATAAATATATTTTTTAAATATTTAATAACCAATAAAAAAAAATCAACCTTTTTAAAAATATAGTAAATTCTCATTTTGATATAGCTGAAATTATAAATCCTATTTGACACATCTAAAACTATTTATAAACTAAGATCATAATTATCATTAAAAAAATTATACCCTATACAATTCTTTAATAGTCATCTTCAGAAATGGTTTAAATTATTAATGCTTTAAGGAGTTAATCTAGATATAAATTAAATTAATATTATATTATTAGAAATATTTTATATATAAATATTTCTTAACTTTTGAACAATCATTACATGTTGGCATCAAATTTTATATTTGAGATTAGTCTTATAACACAAGTGATATTTTATGTTTATGAAATTTGTGAGTTAAGAATATTTAAAAAATAATAATTTTTAAAATAATTATTATTGTAACTTCAAATTTAAAAGTATTATAATCTATCTTATTTTACTCATAAAATTTTATGTGCTTTCTATTAAAAATAGTCTTATTAAATAGTATATTTTGTAGAAATACAAGGTAAAAAAATTAAGATAAAATAACCTACCTTTCATTAAACAATAATCATGCCTAGTTCATTTGGGTTACCAAACATTGGTCAGCCTTACAGTCGCTCCCTCTGAGAGGGGCAATTTCTAAAATGCAACCTTCAATAAATAGAGCAGAGGTGGTTTGGTTGCCTCCTCCGGCTTCGAAGTATAAATTGAACTTTGATGGAGCATCCCATGGTAACCTGGCAAATCTGCCATTGGTATTGTGGTTTCTGATGACAAGGCTTGTATCATAAAAGCTCAGTGCCAGTGTATCGCTAATGGAACTAATAATGTGGTCAAACTTCATGCCCTTTCCATGAGACTTGATCTGCTCCTTTCCTTACATTTGTTGGATGTTGTCATAGAGGGTGATTCTCGGGTTGTTTTTTACATGGTCACTAATCGCTCATCCCACTCCTGGCATCTAAAGTATTGGTTGGACAAGATACTTGCTTAGCTTGAATTGTTCAATTCCTTCTCTATGGTCCATTGTTAAAGGGAGGCTAATAAGGTGGAAGACTTCTTGGCCAATAAAGCATTAAATGAGGATATCCAATTTTTGGTTGATGTGGCTTCCAGTTCTCTACCACCTCATCTGGTTTAATTTATTCTAACTTATTTGTAGAAGCATGACCTTGTACCTTGCTTGGCGATTATATTCAGGCATGTAGCTTAATGTGGTGTTGATGGCCTTTTTGGTCTTCATTACTTCATTATGTCTGCATTATTGTGTGTAATCTCAGTCTGGGTAGGAGTTTTTGTCTTTGTTGCAATTAGTTGGGACTTGTGGTGTGCGGGAGCATCTTATAATCATGCTTTGCACTCTGTTTACACACTTCAAATCTACCCCGCGCTTAACATTCTTTCCATGTGGTTTTTGTTTGTCTAAATCATGATGACTGCACGGGGTTTTTTGTGCTGACTTCTTAATGATTGTACTTCTATCCGGGTGGCTTGCTTATAGTTTTAACGATGCATTTATCTTCTTCTCTTGTGGCAATTTATTGAGTTATTTCATTTTATGTGGGGGATTTCATTCGTGTGGCTATCTTGTTTTATTATTTGGCATGCTTATGTTGATTTATGGCTATGAGTATCGTGTAGAAGTTGTCATAATTTTTTATGAAGGTGGCGGCTTGTGGTTGCTTTTTTGCACGTATGTCATGGGTTTGCTTGAGATGATATTTGTTGTTGCATCCTTTGGTGGCTATGCTTGTTCTCTCATAATGGCATTTGATCTCTTTGTATTCCTGTGCTCTCTCTTGGTTTTGTGTTATCTTTTTATGGAGTCTGTGGGCTACCGCATTTTGATGCCTCACAAGCAGTATGACTTCCAAGACTCTCATGTTTTTGATGATGAAAAGTTTGGTCATCTATTTCAAGTTTATTCTCTAGATTTCTCTCTGGCTTTTCACAAGGTTTTGGGAAAGCGATGGCTGGTGGAGAATGCAGGTTGTTTTCTTGCTAAAATTGCACCTCATTTTCTCACTATTTGTATGGATGTGCTCCTAGATTTTTCTATGGTCAGGGAACTTTTTGATGCATACTTCCACTCCTATTTCTACACTACTGATGATTTGGATAGTGCATTATCTTTTTACCATTTTGAATTTGGTAATTTTGAGTATGGTGGTTTCCTATCTCATTCTTAGTTATTATCTTCTGGCTGGCATGGGGAACTTCTTTCAATTATGAGAAATGGCTTTATTTCTAACCTATATGATGATACTTTGTTGGCTATGGTAGCTTTATTAGATCATGTATTACCAGATTTTTTGGCAGCAGCTGTCAACATATTTTCAGGTATTCACTTTCTCCTAGACTCGATGCACGTTGTAGGGTCTTCGCCAACTTCAGTTTTGCCTATTCAAATGGTGCCTCCTGCAGTTCTCATTGATGTTGATACCCCCCCTTATTCTCCTTTGTTGGAAAGCACTAGTTCGTGGTATATGAATTCTTAAATGTAACTTTCTCAGACAGAGAATTTTTTGTACTCATTACAAGGGGTTAGGTTTTTTTGGTCAACATGACAATTCTATAATCTCGGGTGGGTCTCTATCTAGATTTTAGGTATGAGCTAGACCAGAGGTTTTCTTTGTCTGGTTCTTTCCTACTGGTGCTCTTTGAACCAGGTTGTAAAATTTTTTAATATTAATAAAATTTAGTGGTTTACCACTTTTATTAAAAATAATAAAATAATCATGCCTAGCTCATATTTGTTTAAAAATATATTGAAAAAAATAGTTTGATGAAAGAGTTTGATAAATTTTGAAAATACTATGACATGATGATATAACCTTCTTATATGAAAGATAAGGAAAGATGATGAAAAAGAAGTATGTAAAATTTTTGGAAAGATGAAAATATAAAAGATAAAAGAAATCTATTATATTATAAATATGTCATTAAATATTCGCCATGAAATTTGTTATATCTATATGAAGTTATCATCTTTAAAAAAATAATTATGATTGTAAAACAAAAATTAACATCAATTATATAATGAAATTGATAGACTTACACTTGTGAAAATATAAAATAGAAAAAATAATTTATAATATATAAGTTGTATATGTATATGCAAATGCATGTGCACATGAACATGCACATGTATATATAGCTTATATAAAAGATAGTGACACTCATTTTCTCTTCAAATGCCTAGTTTATAATGGTATAAGATATATACAAATACTTTTTTATTGGAATAAGAAAAAAAATTACATAGTTCAATTAAAAATATAGATTGCACTTGAAATGACAATAATTATAGAGCAAGAAAAATAAGATATTTTTGTCATGAACTACATCAGCCACAACAAAAAAGAAAAGTGGAGTGTAATACCACTACAAAAGTCTTGCTACAAAAATAGAAAGATATATGACATTTTTATAGCTTTGTAACCTTGGTTTGCAATAGTGACAAACCCATCACTAATTTCTAGTAAGGTAGTCATCAACAAAACAAAACTTCATCTCTCCAACAACAACAACAAATCCAAAAGTTGATATCAAAACAACCAATAATCATCAATATCAAGTACCTAACAACCATGAAAAGAATCCCTCTCACATTTATCATTAAATCAAGTCTCTAATCATCATCTTGGTTAGTGATTGACCCTAGATAGTCCATCTTAAACACTTTCGTAAAATTGGTCATGCTACTATAGAAAATGCTAAGCAATATTCTTCCCTTCTACCACCTAAATATATTCTTGAAGGTGACATAATATATTTAATTTCATTATTGGCATGCAATTTATATTGAAGGTTTACTAATATACTTGACTTCCAAGTGAGATCTAATTTGATGCCAAGACTTCCAATTCAAGGTAACTGAGTCCCACGAGTCATGAAATATATGAATTCCCTTTTTAAAAAGGTACTTACCTTTAAATATATTAATGATTCCTAAGGATTTTTTCCCTTTTTAAATTAGTTGATTCCACCTAATGGAGGAAGTTGCAAAGATGAGACCATGAATGAAGGATTGATTATACCAGATAAATATCCTCAAAGTAGTTTTCCAAGCTTGACATATGGAATTGAATGGTGCAAACCCTAATTTTTTATAGTTTTTTTAAAAGGAGCTAGGTGTTGAACCCAAGGCAGGACTAAGAGGGGGTTGAATTAGTCTAAAACAAAAATTAATGTAGCATATAAACAATTAAACAACCACACACATGAACACCAAGATTTTCTATGTGGAAAACCCAAACAGGAAAAAACCACAATGAGCACCTACCCACAAAAATATATCCACTATGTATATCAGATTACAATGAAAATAGATCACTGCTCTAGACTTGCAAACCAAGGCTAGCTGCTCTTGGGGAAATATACAAAAGAGGACTTGCAAACCTAAAGCTAAGTGCAATAGGGCATGATACAAAAATGATGTGAAAAGAAGGATCTCCTAATCATGAAGCTATCCTTGAACTCTGCATCAAACGACCAACATCAACACATGCAACTTAGACCTCAACTACCAACACTCTATCTCATATCTTTCTAATATTCTTAGCACAACTTGCATATCATTCGAACACAACTCTTCTTCTTTTCTCTTCACTAAACCTCACCAACTATCTTCACATCACACATCTACACTCCACACATCATTACTCACTTAACTCAATCACATTCATCCTTATATACAAGATAGATCATCAAAGTTGAACCAAGTCGACTTGAACCAAAATAAACCTTCCAGATAAAACACACACATGTTGATCCACTCTAGGAGAAATAGGAGAATAAAACACATCTTCCAAAGATTAACTCATCAATCCACAATCACCGAAACATAACAAATAGTATATCAACATGCTACGCATCCATATAAGCAACTAACAGTCAAAACATATCTTCCAATGCAAATAAATTTAATTTGGATCTCCACATGCTACGGTGAGACCCCATAACACATCAAACAATCTTCCAAAAATCATATCCAGACCTAAGGATAGATCTAACATAGAATATCACAACTAGCTATCAATAATATCACAACACCTGGAGAACACAATGATATTTTTGAACCACAAAACTATCAAATCCACAATACCAAAACTATATCCAAACAAGATAACAATAAAAAATAGCATTAGCAATAATTTCCAGACCTAGACACTTCTGTATCAACCAAATAGAACAACTGCGTTGCCAACACAACAAGATATCTCTACATCACAAACATTCTGGACCAACACCAATCTAGAACAAAAAGTTTGGCATCAATGATAACCACAAAAATACATGTTTCCAACAATCTTCCCCTTTATCATTGATGGAAACACTTGACAACACTTGACTAAACCCAACCTGCAACCAAAACTACAAATATAAAAAACAATACTACTCTGTCTCTATCTCTCTGGAACTGAATCTCTGCACTACTCAATCTCTCCCCCTATTAAAAGTATCTCATGTCAAAACTGTTCAATATCTCCCTCAAAACTGTTCAATCCTCTATCTCTTAGAATTGTTCAATCTATTTGCCTTTGCCATCGAGGACAAAGGCCACAAAAACACTACACACACCTCTGCTCCCCCTGAGAGTAGCGACAACATCAATCCAAGAAAGAAATAGGCATGGAAGCTCCCCCTTGAAAGATACATCTCCATAATGCACCTAGCTAGAAGGAGGGGCAATAACTGGTCAAGCTTCTTTCGAAGAAATTCAAATGTGTCATTTTCCAACATCTTAGTGAAAATATCTGCAACCTGCTCTTTTGTAGAAATGTATTCCAACCAAACTACCTTCTCAGTAACTTTCTCCCTTAAGTAGTGATATTTGATTGAAATATGTTTTGTTCTTGAATGCATAACTAGATTCTTGGAAATATTTTTTGCACTTTTATTGTCACACATAATAGGAATTGCTTCATCATATGTTGCTTGATATCCTTAAGAGTCTATCTCATCCACATTACCTAAGTACAACATTATGTCACTACAATATACTCTGCTTAAGCAGTAGATAGGGAAATTGAATCTTGTTTCTTACTAAACTAGGAGATCAATCCGTCCCCTAAAAAGAACACACCACCACTAGTACTCTTTTGGTCATCAACACTTCCAGCTCAATCCGCATCAATATAAGCTTTCAACATGAAATATCCATATTTTTTGTACCAAAGTCAAAAAATCCGCAATACCTTTCAAATATCTGAAAATTCTTTTCACAGCTTGCTCATGTGTCACCTTTAGATTTGTCTGAAATTTAGCCACCAAACACACAGCCTGCATGATATTTGGTTTGGATGTAGTCAAATATAATAATCCACCAATCATTCACCTGTACTTTTTCTATTCAACCTTTGGAGACTCATCATCTTTTATCAATTTGCATCCAATGGTTAAAGCAGTTGTAACCAATTTGCAATCATCAAAACCGGATTTCTTTAATATTTCCTTCACAAACTTGCTTTGAGAAAGGAAATTTCTATTTTTAGATTGAATAACTTGTAGCCCAATAAAGAAAGATAACTCACCAATCATTGACATCTCAAATTATTTTTGCATCTCTTAAGCAAATTCTTTACATAAACTATCATTTCCTCCAAGTATGATATCATCAACATAAACTATAACAATTAACAACTTATCTCCAACAATCTTGAAATAAAGATTATTGTTTGTTGTACTTTTTCTAAAATTATGTTGAAATGAATACCTATCTAATTTTGCATACCAGGCTCTAGGTGCTTGTTTGAGTCCATACAATGCTTTCTTTAGTCTGCACACCATATCCACTTCTTCTGTTGGTTTGAATCCATTTGGTTGGTCAATGTAAACTTCTTCTTCTAGATTTCCATTCAAAAATGTTGATTTGACATCCATATGATAAACTTTAAAGTTCTTATAAGCAAAAACTGCAAGAAACATACAAATAGCTCCCATCCTTGCTACCAGAGAAAAAGTTTCTTCAAAGTCTATACTTTCCACCTGAGAATATCCTTTACATACCATTTTTTCTTTATTCCTTTCACTTGTCCTTTCTCATTTAGCTTATTTCTAAATACCCACTTAGTTCCTATTACATTCTTGTCCACTAGTGATGCAACCATAACTAGTAAAACCCTCAAAGAGAATCAAACAACTTATGTAGCAAGAGTAACACAATGACAGAAACAAGAAAACATATCAAGATTACAAAAATAGATCATATTATTTCCTTAGAACTTCTGACAACCAATCAGTTATCATCCTACAATCATCATAGAACATCTGGTAGTTAACCGGTTACATGCAAGCCTCAAGCCAGATACAATCCATCCAGGACTCTAAGAATCAACCGGATCACGAAATGCGAATCTCAATCCTTATTCTCAATTCTATTTCCTCTACCCCTACAAATGATTACATAATATCATATATATACCCAACAGAACATATTTGGGTCAGCCTCATAAGATTGCATTTACCAATGTAGGAAAATGAAACATGTAACTAGGTCGGCCCTAAGAAGTAAAGAAATATTTTTGAAAAATAACAACCAAGAAGTGTGGTTCAGAAGGAAGGTCGGCCACATGCTAAAGAACATTGGATAAGACCCAAAATAGATCCACATGCCAAGACTCACTTTGGTAATGAAGGAAAACCAACCGGTAAGAACAAGAACTGCCTCGGAACCCAGAAACAGTCAACCAGAAGCAATAACTGATCGAAAAAGAACCCAAATGAACTAAAAATATGGAATTAAGCACATAAACTAGCTTGGAAAATGAAAATAAGATCTGCCATGAAAATCACCCAACTACCGGTAAGAACACAGAAAACTGCACAATGAACTAGACAAGAACATAACTGAAAATAAATATTTTTGGTTGATGCAAGATTTCTCATCGACCGAGGATGCTCTTGCATCAGACACCCCACATAGAAAGAAGATTTTCAATGAGAGGAAACTCATGAACATCTAAAAGGATTCAGGATAAAGACTACATGCTCATTTCTAATACAAACATCTTCCTTATCTGCCAACCTCTTCTTTAGCTCCTCTGGAATCTCAACTGACTTCTATAACCCTTGACTCTCTTTGTTTATCTTCATTTTCTTTATATCTACACATTGTCTCTGTTTGTTGATTTCTTTCTTCTGCAACTATGATTTGCTTCTACCACAAGACTTCATCTAGTTTGTTTCCACAATCTTTTTGTCATCTGGTTCCATCTGTCCATCGGGCTCATCTGTCAGATCCTTCTACAAACTCATGTCACCCTCTAGCATAACCTCTGCAAATAGTTCTATAAGATATTTTTGCAAACCTTCTGGTATAACCTCTGCAACTGGTTCCTCGATACTGCAACCTTTTTCACGACTCAAATTCTTCACCGCCTTCTCTTTCTCCTTCAAAGAAATCAATGTGAACTTCTTCCCATCCTTCTCAATAGTGACTAGGTTTCTTCTATAGTCATAAATAGCTCCTCTATCAAACTACCAAGGTCTTCCCAACAAGACATGACAAGAACTCATAGGTACAACATCACACAAAACCTCATCTCTAAAAGGCCCAATATTGAAATTTACCAAACATTGTTCCTTTACCTCTATCTTTTGATTATCTTGTAACCAACTCACCTCATTAGGACAAGGATGCTCAAGCCTCTTTAATCCAAGCTTCACAACCATCTCCTCAGATACCAAATTTTTAGTACTTCCACTATCTACAATAACCTTGCAACACTTACCACCTGATTTGTATATAGTCCACAAAAGACTCTTCCTCTGAGTAGATCCGGTATCCTTTCTTTTGAACATAAGGGATTCTCCTTGCTCCAGTGCACAGTTAGATCTAGTACCTTCACCTTCCGGTTCCTCATTTTCCACACAACTTCTGACCATTCCTTTCTTACATTCATAGAATCTATGTCTAGTTTCTCCACACTTGAAACATTTGTCAGGAAATTCTCTATCGGTACTGCTACTACCTTTCCTCTGTGTTTTCTATTTCGGTTCTTTACCCCACTTAGGTTTTGATTCTTCCTCAACATTCTTCTTCTCTATATTCATTTGCCCCTTGAATTTCTCCTTCCCTCTATTCGGTTGTCTTCTTCTCATCTTCTCCTCAGCCTTCAAAGCATACTGGTAAGCTTCTTCAACTGTGGAAACCCTCAACATACTCATCTCATCCTGAATGTTAAATGCAAGTCCGTTTATGTACCTCGCCACCTTTTCTCTGTCCATCTCTCTATGTCTAGATCTAATCATCACCTTGTAAAATTCCTCAATGTACTCTTTCATAGTCATGCTTCTTTGTTTCAGGTTTGTGCAACTTCTTGAACAATGCCAACTCAAAGTCTCCCAGTATGAACTTGGCCTTCAATCTTGCAACCATTTGTCTCCACCAAGTGATCTTCATTTCACCATTCTCCACTCTGTCTTTCTGCAATTCCTTCCACCATAAGGTAGCATGCCCTTTCAACTTTGTCTATGCCAACTAGACTCCATATGGGTCCTTGACATCCTCAAACTCAAAGTAATCCTCCAACACTCTGATCCAATCGATCAGATCCTCTGGGTTTAGCATTCTAGAAAAGTTTGATTCTTCCACTTTATGAACTTTAATCTCTTGCGTCAATGCTCTCAGGAATATTTCCTCTCTTCCATCTTTCAATCCTTCAGCTTCTTCCTCAATCTCTTCACCAACTTCTTCATACTCATCCTCAAATTTAGGGTTTCTCCGCAAACCAACCAAAGTGTTTTGAATTTCATTTCTCACTTCATTCTTGAAGTCTTCCATCATTTTCTCTACCCTCCAAGGGTTTGTCCTTCTAGGCGGCATCTCCTCTTCTGCTCTAGTGAACTGCCTCAACTTGACGATCTGACTACTCATTTCAATTGCCTCCCCTCAATGTTCTATTGAACATGCGTGCAACCTGCCAATCAGTGATTTGTCCACCCAAAGGAATGCCTCTATGTTCACAAACAATTCTTCCACCAACCAATTCATAACTAGCTCTGATACCACTTGATGTAGTCATAACTGGTAAAACCCTCAAAGAGAATCAACAGGCTTATGCAACAAGAGTAACACAATAAAAGCAACAAGAAAACATAGCAAGATTATAGAAATAGATCATATTATTTCCTTTGAAATTCTGACAACCAACCGGTTATCATCATACAATCATCATAGAACATCTAGTATTTAACCAATTACATACAGGCCTCAAGCCAGATAAAATCCAACCGGGACTCTAAGAATCAACTGGATCACAAAATGCGAATCTTAATCCTTATTCTCAATTCTACTTCCTCTGCCCCTACAAATCATTACATAATATCATATATATACCCATTAGAACATATCTGGGTCAGCCTCATAATATTACATTTACCAATGCACGAAAATGAAACATGTAACTAGGTTGGCCCTAAGAATTAAAGAAATGAAGTAGTCACCGGTGAGGAGGGACCTTAAGGAGATCAGTTCAAACCAGACAACAAGAGTAAACACAATAGAAACACACATATATGATGGAGGCAATGCAGAACAGATAATTTTATTGCATGAAATTTGATTACATCCAGTCGATAACACACCAGCACAAAGGCCTGGTAGAATAGGTCACACCGGGACCTTGAATCGAAAGATCTACCTTCTAGGCACAGTCTATCTATCTGATACTTCTTGATTCTCTAATTGAATTTTAATACATTCTAAATCATGATTACAAATCTATATATATATATATATCGATCCAAAGGATCCGGTCGGCCCAAAAAGAATCAAAACCCAAAGAACAAGACCTAACGTGCAAAATGAACAAGGTGGGCCTCTGCCAAGAGATTCCTCCAGAAAATCCAAAGGATGAAACATAGAAGGTCAGAAACATGCCAAAAAAGTTTGATATAAACATCCAAGGCTCTGCAAGCTTCAAAATGGGTTCTGATATATCACAAGAATAGGTCTCAGGCAATCGGTAACAAAGGAACAACCGGTAACAAGAAACTGTCAAGGAAACCGGTAGCGATATCTTGCCGAAAAGTGATCCAAAAGAGATGCGTTTTGAAAAAAAAAAATATGATCAAGTCTTCAAGTAGAATCCAACTCCACATGATCCAGTGAGCCAAAACCAAGACACACAAAAAGGAAAACTGAAACTGCAAACAGAAAACAAAATGGAAAAGAAAATGTTTTTGGTTGATGCAAGATTGTTGTGAATCGGGGATGTTGGACTGCATCAAGAAACCTTTCTAGAAAATAACAAACAATAAGTGCAGTTAATTAGGAAGGTTAGCCACATGCCAAAGAACATCGGACAAGACCCAAAATAGGTCCACATGCCAAGAATTGCTCCGGTAATGAAGGAGAACCAACCGGGGAGCACAAGAACTTCCCCAAAACCCAGAAAGAGTCAACCGGAAGTGATAAATGACTGGAAAAGAACCCAAATGAATTGAAAAGATGGAATTAAGCATATGAACCAGCTTGGAAACCAAAAATAAGATCTACCATGAAAAGAAAGCAACTACTAGTACCAACCAGTAAGAACACAAAAAACTGCACAATGAACTATACAAGAACAAAATTGAAAGGAAATATTTTTGGTTGATGCAAGATTGCTCATCGACCGGGGATGCTCCTACATCAACTAGTCTAGGTACCAGCTCCCAAGTCTTGTTCTTTTGGATTTGATTTAGTTATTCTTCAATTTCTTTTACCCAAATTTCATCTTTACTTTCTTCCTCATAAATCTTCAGCTCAATCATTGATAGAAAATAGTAATTGGCTTGCTCTTGAGCTTTTGCAATCTTCCTTCTTGTCTGAACACCTTTTCTCTTGTCTCCAATTATTTGATTTTCTAAATGAATCTTCTGAACATACATAGTAGGAACTTTTGTTGAGTCTTCCTCTTCTTCTTCTTCTTCATCATTTATTTCCATCTCTTTTATCTCTTTTGGATCATTTGTCTTCTCTGTAATTACTAGAACAATCTCAACCTTTTGTGCTAGAAAACATTTACTCTCCTTTATATTCTTGATGTAATATACATTTCCACTTGTTCTAACTATTGGAAATAGTGATTGTGTTGTCATTGAAGTTAACACTATATTTCGGTTGGGTATGGTTGTTTCCTGGTTGGTTACTGCTATCCCGATTGGTTCTTGGTCCCGGTTGGACTTGGTTTTTGTTGATTCTAACTCGGTATGATCAGATCCTTGGTTTCAATTTTGGATGGTTATTCAAGTTGGTTATATGCTTGTCGCATTTATCTAGTTCATGATTTGGTGCTTCAGAAGCTATCATTTCTGTTCCTAGTTGATGTTCTTGGTACCAATTAGCTTTACTAGTTGGCGATATTTGATGATTTGGTTAAGTGATTTTGGTCTAGCTTACTATATTGGCTCCTAATGTGCTGAAGGTGCTTCTTGATCATGTCCTAATTGTTTGGTGGCTTCACATTGGCTGGTGTGATGATTTAGTGGTCCTATTTAGATCTCGTTGATTATTCTGTGTTATTTCACTTAGGGTTTCTACCGGTTGGTGAAACGTGTTGGAGATTGGTCTTAACATGATTTTCGGTGGATATAATTGTTTGGGAATTTGAATTAGGTCCATGCTATTTAATGTAGATCATAATATTGGTCCGGCGGTATCGTGTGATGTAATTTTTGTAATTATAGGTTAATGGGTTTAGCTGACCTTGTTATCAAGGTTGATGATTTGTATTTATAGGTGACTTATTTATGTAATTTTGTATGGTATGGTTATGTCCACATTATCAAAGAGAGGTTTATGTCCAAACAAGGTTAGATCATTCAACAAAGATTGTGAAGGATTTGGTGTTGCAGGGAAGACATCAGTGCTTAACCAAAATTGTATCAAGCATTAGGAGATGCTACTTTCACAATTCATTTTCTCCAAATTGTAGTCCGATATTTATGTAAGTCAGTGAAAATTCTTTTTGTGATGAGCAGTGAGCTCTAGGTGGTTGGCCTGATTGCAAGTGCAATCCCCATTGTAATTATTTCATATAATGTTGCAGAAGCATTATCTGACTGAGGGTAGTGTTTCCCACCATTGTTTTTCCCTTTACCAAGTTTTCCACATCAAAAATATTGGTGTCATGTGATCTATTCTTTCATGTTTTATCTTTCACTGTGGTGTTCTTATCTTTCTCTGGTAAAAGATTTATAATTTGCTTTAACTATTAAACTTGTGGAAAATTGATTCACCCCCTCCCCCCTCTCAGTTTTCCGTTGGTATCAGAACATTCTAACAATTGGTATCAGAGAAAGGTCCTCTCTACAGAAGCTTAACCACTTGAGGAGATTCAATGGCATCAACTTCTACATTTAATCCCTACTGGAAGGAGAATCCCAGATTTGATGGTACAAATTACAAATTATGGAAGGAACAAATGAAGATTCGTTTGAGATGTCTTAGAGCTGAAGTTTGGGAGATAGTAGAGAAAGGGTATACACCTCATGATCCTAAATCTAGAACACTGACACCTACTGATGAGTAGAAAAGAGCTAATAATGATGTCAGAATGAAAGAAGCTTTGTTAAGTGCCCTATCAGATGAGAAGTTGTTGAATATCATAGAACTAGAAAATGCAAAATAGATCTGGTTGAAGGTTGAAACTCTTTATGAGGGTGACCAAGCAGTTAAGATTGCAAAACTTGAAGTTTACTAGGTGAGATATGAAACTTTGAAGATGGAAGAAGATGAGAAGATAAGTTCTTTCATGGATAGAGTGAATGAGTTTGTCATGGGAATCAAATGTTGTAGTGGAAATGTCACTAAGGATGAGGTTGTGTCAAAGATTCTGAGAGTTCTACCTCTGGCTTACAAAATGAAGGCTACTACAATTAGTGAACTCCAAACAATGTCAAGTACCCCTGTTGCTAGAGATACATTACTTGGGAAGTTGACTGCTTTTGAACTTGAGGAACTTGGAGATCAGAGTTCTACTAAAACTGAGACTGCATTTAAAGCATCTGCCTCTAGTAAGAAGAATATAGATTGGAAGGATTATATGCTAAAGATTTGGAAGACATTGAGAGAGAAGACAAAGAACTTGAAGATTTGGAAGCCCTAATTGCTAGAAGAATCCATAAAGGACCAGCTGGAAGTAAGTATGAAGGAAAAGTTTCTTTTAAATGTTTTTCATGCAATAAGATTGGTCATTTTGCTTCTAGATGTCCTAAAAGAGCTTCTAGGAATCAAGAAAGATTTATGAGAAGTTATAAGCCTAATCCAGAATATTAGAGCAGACCTAGATTTAGAAGGAATAAGGATAAATCATGTTCCTATGCTGGTGATGATGATTTTGGTATTACTAATGATGATGATGATGAACCTGTAAGTGGATCTGGTAATGGAAGCTCCGGTAAAGATTGGGTTTTTATTGCTATTAAGGATGATTCTCTGGAACCAGCCATTGATACAACTCCTACTGAGGAAAAGGATCTAGCTGCTAAAATTGAAGAAAAGGATAAATGGGTTATAGACAGTGGTTGGTCACATCACATGACTGTCGACAAGAGAAAAATCTCAACTTTGCAAGAATTTGATGGTGGACTAGTCATATTTGGAGACAAGGCATGCAGGATCAAAGGCAAAGGAACAATATCCTTGGATGGTAATACTAATACTGACAATGTTTATTATGTTGAAGGTTTGAAGCATAATCTTTTGAGTGTAGGTCAGATGGTGGATAGAGGATTTCATTTACAATTCAAAGATGGAAAGTGCAAGATTATCAATAGATCTGGATTGGAAATTGCCTCTGAAACTTAGACCAAAGGAAATATCTTTCATTTGAACTCCAATGAGAAGGCTTGATTGATTTCTCAGATTGATGAAAGTTGGCTATGGCATAAGAGGATGTGTCACATGAATTTTGATTGCATAGTGAAGATCAGTTCAATATAGCTTGTCAGAGATTTGTCCAAGATTATTAAGCCCCATAATCTGGTATGTAGAGAATATCAAATGGGTAAGCAAGTTAGAACTTCTTTTAGAAGCATACATGATAGATCTAATGAAATTCTTGATCTTATTCATACTGATCTATGTGGACTGGCAAGGACTAAAAGTTTTCAAGGTGATAGATACTTTATGTTCTGATTAATATGAGAAACAGGTTTTAAGGACCCAAAACCTTTAACAAAGGAGCATAAGATTGTTTAGCATAGAGCAACAAGACCAACAAAGAAACAATATACAAAAGACTAGCAATACGGCCAGTAAACCAAACAAACAGCAAAATAAAGGAACAACAAAGCGAAAAAAACTAGATTAAAGACCTAAATAGCTAACAGCAACTACAAAGACTTAAGGAGATCAACCACCTTAATGACCAGCAGGTCATAGTTTGCCGAAGCAGCTTTGAGTTCTTCAATTTCCTTGTTTGGCTTCTTCTCCTTCTTCTTGCCTCTGGTCCTCATTCTAGGTCCTTGCACCTCTCCCATACCTTCCATGTCAGGTTCTAGCTCTAGGGAATCCTTCTCGTTCTCCAGCTTGCTGATAAGAATTTTGGTGTTGTCAGTCGAGGCCTTTAGAATGTTATGGCTCTGTTCAGCAATGCTTCTAAGGCAAGTTTCAATTTTGTTGAGTTTGTTGTCTGTATCTACCATTCTCTGGTCTGTAGCATTGTCATTGGTTTTTATCTCTTCCAGGGCCTTCTCCACTTGCTCGAACCTAGGGTTGAAGGCGTCCCTAATTTCTTCAGCTCTGACAACAGTTTTACCCAAGTCCTCAACATATTCAGCCATGGATTTACCTTCACCAATACTAATTGTCTCCAAAATTTGAACATTGTGGCTCAACTTCTTATTATCCTCCACAACTTTCTTATGACTGTTAATTAACCATTCGAGGGCGTCCACAAACCATTTCAAACCCTCAGTAGGAGGATTAGCAGGGGGATTTTCTCACCGGCATTGGCCTATTCAGTATTGGGAATATCTCCACCAGTGATTTGTTCAGCATTTCCACCGACACTAGGGTTGAAACCTTCCCCCGTGATCTTCTCCTCCACTTTTTGGTCGACATCAAGATCCTTTCTCTGCACTTTATCCTCCAAATTCAACTCGTAATTGCTCTGCCCTTTCTATTTATTCCTTTTCTGAATGGAAATTTTAGTTTTCTTTTTCAGAGGGGACTGAGATTCATCCTTCTCAGAGTCCTTAGAGACCTCTGAGGAGGAGGAGGAGTGAATCTGGAAGACATTCTCTTTGATTTTTTTCTTGCCCTTAGAAGAGGATGACTTAATGCTCACCTGTTTTCTTTTCTTACCAAGTCCAGCTTTAGAGTCTTCTAGACTCTCCTTTGTCACACTTTTCGAATCACTTTCAGACTCATCACCCATAGAAAAATTAGAATCTGAACCTTCATCCTCAGAATCAGAGATAGAAGGCTGGGGGCAAGCAATTTGGATAGATTTTAAATGGTCATAGATTAAAACCATAACACATTGGTGCATGGTTGTATCTCCTTTAGGGTTCTCTCTATGGGCTTTAATAGTAGCATTCATTGAACAAATCAGGAAGTAGGGTACGTTAACTTTTTCAACATACTTGAAATGGTTGAGCAGCATGAAATGATAGCCATATACTTTGGTGAATCTGTCATAGATACTTTATGTTGCTTATTGATGATTATTCTAGAATGATGTGGGTTGCATTTTTTAGAGAAAAATAGAAGCTCTTGGAAAATTCAAAATTTTCAAAGCTATGGTTGAGACAGAAACATGATTGAAGATAAAATGTTTAAGGTCAGATCAAGGTGGTGAATTTACATCTAGTGAGTTTAACAACTTTTGTGAGAAGCATGGAATCATAAGACAATTTTCTACACCTAGAACCCCACAACATAATGGAATAGTGGAAAGGAAGAACAAAACTATCTTAGATGTTGCAAGGTCAATGATGATGGAAGCCAAATTGCCTGATATCTATTGGAGAGAAGTTGTCAATACTGTGGTATAGACTTTCAACAAAGTACACATAAGAAGGTGATACCGATAAGACTCCTTATGAATTATGGTTCGGTCATACTCCCACTATCAGATATTTCAGAATTGTCAGAAGTAAATGCTGTATTAGAAGAGATCATGCATTAGGAAAATTTGATCCTAGAAGTGATGAAGGAATATTTTTGGGTTATTCTAGTAAGAGTAAATCATATAGATGTTACAATAAAATATTGAATAGAATAATGGAAAGCATAAATGTCAAGGTGGATGAGCAAGGTAACAATCATATCAGATCATATGACTATGGACCGGAAGATGAATTTGTCAGATTAGAACTGGTTGCTCAATAATTAGTTGAAAGCATTGATCCAATTGTTGTGGTAACATCAAAAAATTCCACAGTGACTGTTGATGAGCAGAAAGAGTCAAAAAGTCAAGATAATCCAAAGCCTCCTAGGTATGTGAAGTTGAATCATTCTGAAGATCAAAACATTGGAGATAAGAGGAAAGGTGTGATGACAAGAAGAAGGTTAGTTGCTGAAGAGGTGTGTTTAATTTCTCAAATTGAACCAAAATCTTTTATTGAAGCAAGTAAAGATGAGAATCAGATGAGAGCTATGAAAGAAGAATTGAATCAGATAGAAAAGAATAAAACATGGGAATTGGTTCCTAGGCCTAAAGATAAAAATGTTATTGGAACTAAATGGGTTCTTAGGAATAAATTGAATGAGGAAGTTCAAGTTGTAAGAAACAAGGCTAGATTTTTTTGCAAAGGTTATTCACAGGAAGAAGGATTTGATTATGATGAAACTTATGCTCTGATTGCAAGAATTGAAGCGATAAGACTATTTCTTGCCTATGTTGCACACAAAAACTACAAGGTATGTCATATGAATATTAAATATGCATTTCTGAATGGAGATCTTGAGGAGGAAGTCTATATTGAGAAACCTGATGGATTTTCTTATCAAAGGACAAGGACATGGTATACAGATTGAAGAAATATTTATATGGATTAAAACAAGCCCCTAGAGCATGGTATGCTAGATTAGATAAATATCTTTCAAAGCTCGGTTTTAGAAAAGGTTTGTAGATCACTCAGACTGATAAAGGTATTTTCATTTGTTAAAATAAGTATGTGAAGAAATTGTTAAAGAAATTTGGTCTTGAAAATTCAAAACCTGTTGGTACTCCTATGATAACTGGTTGCAAACTGACTAAGGAAGATGAATCTTCGAAAGTGAACCCATCTAGATACAAATCAATGATTGGTGGATTGTTGTACTTAACTTAGACCAGACCTGGTATAATAAATGTTGTCTACATTGCTTCTAGATTTTAGTCTGATTCGAGAGGAAGTCGTGATATTGTTGTTAAAAAGATATTCAGATATTTGGCAGTAACAACATAGTATGGGTTATGGTATCCAAAGGATGATGATTTCAGATTATGTGCCTATATGGACTTAGATTGGGTAGGTGATGTTGATGATAGGAAGAGCATTACAGGTGGTGCATTCTTTCTTGGGAAGAAATTGGTCTCATGGCTTAGCAAGAAACAATCATGCACTTCATTATCTACCATCGAAGCCGAATATGTAGTTGTTGCAACTAATTGTACTCAGATTTTATGGATGAAGCAAATGTTGAAGGATATAAGGGTAAGTTATGATGAGCCTATTGTTATTCACTATGATAATACTGCTACTATTGATATGTCAAAGAATGTGGTATTCCATTCCAAGTCAAAACACATTTCTATAAGGTATAATTTCTTGAAGGAAAAGGTTGAAGAAAAGGAAGTCGGATTGGTTTATGTGAGTACTAAGGAATATATTGAAGATATTCTAACTAAACCATTTCCTAAAGATACCTTTGAATATCTCAGAGATCAGTTGGGGGTCACCATCCCTCCAACAGCGACTTAGAGATGCATCAATCCGGTGAGATTATTAGAGATATATTCTGATTTGGGTTGATGGGATGATGCTTCTACTTAAGGGGAGTAGTCAGTTGTCTGGTTCAGTATTTTGGCTTGGTATCAACCCTTTGTCATTGATGTCAAAGGTGGGGATAGTATTCATGTGAAAAAATGGTAATCTTAGGGGGAGAGATATTTTGTTGGTTTTTTATTCTTTGGGGAGATTGTTGGCGTTCCTTGGCTCTTTGATTTTTTTCACATTCAGTGTTTCCATCAATGCCAAAGGGGGAGATTGTTGGCAATAGTGACTATGTGTTGTCATTGATGTCAACACTATATCCCAGTTGGTTCCTTGTCCCGGTTGGACTTGGTTTTGGCTGATTCTGATCTCGTATGATCAGATCCTTGGATTTGGTTTTGGATGGTTATATACTTGTCACATTCAGTTGGTTCATGATTTGGTGCTCCAGAAGCTATCGTTTATGTTCTCAGTTGATATTATTGGTACCGGTTAGCTTTACTGGTTGGCGATATTTGATGATTTGGTTAAGTGATTTTGGTTCGGCTTACTGTATTGGTTTCTAACATGTTGAAGGTTCTTCTTGATCATGTCCTAATTTTTTGGTGGCTTTGCATTGGCTCGTGTGATGATTTGGTGGTCCTATTTGGATCTAGTTGATTATTTTGTGTTATTTCAATGAGGGTTTCTACTAGTTGGTGAAACGTGTTGGAGATTGGTCTTAATGTGATTTCCAACAAATATAATTGTTTAGGAATTTGAATTAGGTCCATGCTATGTAATGTAAATCATAATATTGGTCTAACAGTATCGTGTGATGTAATTTTTGTAATTATAGGTTTATGGGTTTAGAGTTTAGCCGACCTTGTTATCAAGGTTGATGATTTGTGTTTATAGATGACTTATTTATGTAATTTTGTATGGTATGGTTATTTCTGCATTATAAGAGAGAGGTTTAGGTGTGAACAAGGATAGATCATTCAGTGAAGGTTGTGAAGGATTTAGTGTTGCAAGGCAGACATCAACGCTTAACCGAAACTATATCAAGCATTAGGAGATGCTACTTTCATTGTTTATTTTTTCCAGATTTTAGTTCGATGTTTATGTAAGTCAGTGAGACTTATTTTTGTGATGAGTAGTGAGCTCTAGGAGGTTGGCCTGATTGCAAGTGCAATCCCTATTGTAATTATTTCACATACTACTACAGAAGTATTATCTGACTATGGGTAGGATTTCCCATCATGGTTTTTCCCTTTACCGGGTTTTCCACATCAAAAATATTGGTGTTGTGTGATCTGTGCTTTCATGTTTTATCTTTCACTATATTGTTCTTATCTTTCTCTGGTAAAAGGTTTATAATTTTCTTTAACTGTTAAACTTGTGGAAAACTGATTCACCACCCCCCCCCAAATCAGTTTTCTTCCAGTATCATAACATTCTAACACTAACTCCTTTTGCAACACTTTTACTTGTCTTCCCTTTTTAGATCACACATCTGGTGCTACTAAACAAAACTTTATAGCCTTTTCTACACATCTGACTAATACTTAAAAAACTATGTATCAATCCTTTAACATAATAAACATTATTAGTTTTATGCTTACCATCAATAGAAACACTTCCAATACATTGAATAGTTTCACCATCTTCTCTGAAAAATTTCACTAATCCTTTGTCATACTTCTTGAGATTAATAAACCTGTCTTTATCACCAGTCATATGATTTGAACATCTAGAGTTTATAATCCATGTATTCAGTTCTATCTTAGCATGCAATGTAGTTTTAAATTTTATCTCTTCTTTCAGTTTCTCCAAGGCATTATCCTTTTCTTCAATTGCCAAAAATAAGGATTCTTCATTTGAGTCATCATCAACTTCATCTTCATATGTATGTTCCTCAATAGAAAATAAGCCCTTCTCTTTTCTGTTAAAGTTGTGTATTCTAAACTTATTTTTCTTCTCATCATCATCTAGTCTCTTATAGTCTTCTTTGTAAGTGCAGTTAGAAGCATAATTTCCAATTCTACCACAAGAAAAACATTTCAGAGGTAACTTACCTTTGTACTTTCAAGTGCCTCTCTACAATCTTCATAGAAATTTTTCTTCAACTTCATCTATAGCTCCACTCCATTATCCTCTTATAGAAAAATAATTGAATTGGATTTCAAGATGTTTATATATATAAAAAGTAAAACATATGCACATAATCTTTGCAAAAATTTACTGCAAGTAGGACATGAGAACAAGTCACAATATTGCACTGCAAAATTTATGAAAATTATTGCATACCATTCACCCTTGGTGAATAAACTAGTACACAAGTTTCTCTAAACTAAGTAGAATGTTTCATTTTTGTCTTGTGGAAGAAGAAGCTCTAGAATAAGGCCTTGATTATCCTCTTATAGAAAATGAGGATGCAACAAGCTTCAGGCCTTTTACAATACCAAAATTTAGGTAATCGACTGACAAGAAAAAGACAAACAACTTTTGGGCTTCTTGACATAGATAGACATTCCTCTCTATTGCTTTGCAGGTGGTAGATGTTGGAGATGATCTGGAATCCTCCTTTTGCTTGCTCAAGCTCCCTTATCAGGTTGAAAAGAGTGATGAACCTATAGACCCATTTAATGCACAGTGATAGAGAGAAGCTTACAAATTCTTCTTAGAGATATGCAATTAATAAGTAGGATAAATATCATCTTTATACATAAGTAAAGATTGGCAATTTAACCAATAAATTCACCATATGATATGTCCTAGATTCAAGATTGTATAATTATTTCCTCTGAGAAAATTCTCTTTCCCAAACTTTGAAATTAAACTCAGGCCAATTACACTAAACTTTGAAAGAAATAGGGTAACTTTGAAATTAGGCTCAGGCCTAAAATAGGGTAATCAAAGGCTTATAAAAAGTTTAGAAACACACAAAAGGTAATATGAAGGATATAGAAAGTGTAGTAAGGACATTGCGACAACCCTTATCATACAAACCCTAATTGTTATAGAAAATAATTATAAAAGAGATTCAAAGCATATCCAGAGCACTGTAAATGTGAAATTGAGCAAAGACGACACTGATATAGCCGAAGAAATCTGGATCACCAGACAATTGAATTCATTTGTTGTAGGCACGTAGGCTGGTGTGATGGTGGGAGATAGTCGTTACAATTCATATTTGAATGTTGGGGCCCCTATAGAAAAATCTTGACTAGTTGGGGACAAATGAAAACTTGGCATGTAGAAACTTTATTTACTTTTTATTCACTGTCACCTCTTCAAAAGTGTCTCCTTCTACGTGACTTAGAGGATGGGAACATAGGACTCATACCCTTATTACATGTCTCAACAATCCATTTGTCCACACTCTTATTGGTTCAAGTGTCTTTCATCATCCCTTGTGGGCCGTATCGGGCTATCGTGTTCTTTAAGAACCATGTAACAATAGAATGTGTGTAAAAAGATCTTAAAAGTGAAATCGATCAATATGAAACTTGTGAGGGGCCCATTGATACAACACTATTAGTGATCGAATATCGAGTGGAACAAAGATTGATGAAAATAAGTTACACTTCCATCAGGTGGCAATACGTTGATAAAGAAAGGGTAGGGCCCATTTAGACATAAGTGAGACCTGATGCCTAAAATAAGGTTGATCAGTTGATCGGCTGATCGAGCATTTTTGGAACTGAAGCATATGAAATGCAACCCAAAATGAAAATGGATTTCAAGACCAAAAGGGGATATTCCAACTTAGTAAAAATGATGGGTAACAAAGACTAGGGTTTAGGGCTTATGAGCTTTAGAACAAAAACATTCTAGAAGAAATAAACCTTATACCCATGGCGAACAAAAAATTTCAAAAAGCATCCCAACACTTCCTACGACATATTGGATCTACCTCAAATGGTTAAGCTTACTCAAGAGGAACCTTTCTTTGATACCAATTGTTGAACCTAAGGCAGGACTGAGAGGGGGGTTGAATCAGTCTTAAACCAAAATTAATGTAGCACATAAACAATTAAACAACCACACACATCATACACATGAACACCAAGATTTGCTACGTGGAAAACCCAAATAGGGAAAAACCACAATGAGACCCCTCCCACAAAATATATCCAATATGTATATCAGATTACAATAAAAAGAGATCATTGGTACAGACTTGTAAGACAAGGGTAACTGTTGTTGGGGCAAGATACAAAAGATGACTTGCAAACCTGAAGCTAACTACATCTGGACAAGATACAAAAATGATATGAAAGAAGGATCACCTAATCATGAAGCTATCCTTGAACTCTGCATCAAGTGACCAACATCAACACATACAACTCAGACCTCAACTACCAACACTCTGTCTCATATCTCTATCATAGTCTTAGCACAACTTGCATATCATTCAAACACAATTCTTCTTCTCTTCTCTTCACAAAACCTCACTGACTATCTTCACATCACACATCTACAGTCCACACCTCATCACTCACTGAACTCAATCACATCCATCCTTATATACAAGATAGATAATCAAAGCTTGAACCAAGTCGACCTGAACCAAAATAAACCTTTCAAACCAAAAACACACACATTGATCCACTCCAAGAGAAAGAGGGGACCAAAACACATCTTCTGAAGATCAATTCATCAATCCGCAATCACCAGACATAAAAGACACCATATCAACACACTACACATCCATAAAAGAAATTAATGGTCAAAACATATCCTCCAATGCAAATAACTCTAATTTGGATATCCACATGCTATGGTGAGACCCCATAACACATCAAACAATCTTCCACAAATCATGTTTGGACCTAAGGATAGGTCTAACATATAATATCACAATTAGCTATGAATAATGCCTCAACACCCGAAGAACACAATGATATTTTCAGACCATAAAACTATCATATCCATGATACCAAAACTATATCCAAAGAAGATAACAATAACAAACAATATTAGCAATACTTTCTAGACTCGAACACTTTCAAAACAACCAATAAAACAACTGCATTACCAACACAACAAGATATCTTTGCACCAAATACATTTTGGACCAACACCAATTCCAAACAACAAGTTTGACATCAATGACAACCATAGCAACACATACTTCTAGCACTAGTATGAGCTTATCCTTTCAATTAACCTTGTCACATGAATGACCAACAACAATAGATTGGATACAAAAATTTAATTATTATGTTGAGTGAAAATTATTTATCCCAAAACAATCAAATATATGTTTTGTCTTGTTGGCTATTCAAGTCAAACAGCTCAAGGTCACAAGAAAGGGTTGAAGGTGCCAATATGAGGGACAACTTAGTCATAGATACAATTTTCACATGCAACATTAAAGTTTGCAAGAAACCTCTAGAAAAGGATTGTTCTTGTTCTAAACTAATGTTCAAATGTAAAAGGGATAGAAGGGTGCAAGAAGTTCAAAAACGAGGAGATAAGGGTTAGATAGATAAAGAAAAATGATAGGTGATGGGGATGCTAAAAGAAGAGAGACCATTCTACTCTCCCTATATGACACAAATAACCTTCCTCCACAAGCATGTAGATGTTTGTGACAAGGTACCTCAACTTACTCTTTCTAATTTCACTCATGAGTATAACGCTAACACGCATATTTGACTAGTGGATTTTTTGGCTCATAGGTATTCCACTTTGATTTGTGGACATAAATAGACTAGTATACAAAAATTAAAAAATAATACTAGGGGAGACTTTCTGGAATGGGGTGTGAAAGATAAAAACTTAAAAGAGCTATAAAACCAATGGTTGATCAATAATCTTGGTAATAGAAAAATAATAACATAAAATTTCAAAGATAACCTATAGATATTTACAAGAAGGAGATGCTAAGAAACCATTTACACATAGACTACCAAGATGAGATAATCATAATCATAGACCCAAATAGGATTAATATAATAGAACATAATGAGCTGCATGCTAAACCTAAAATAGACATATCCCTTTTGAAATTAACTTGCCTCATCCTCTTGTAAAAGGGAGAGGAATTTTTCCAATAAATATTTATGGGGAACCCACAAAAAATGACAATTTGTTAAAATGTAATGCCCGCCAAAATAACCAACTAACTAACAAATAAAGAATAATTTTTATTTTTTAAAAAATACCTTAAACAAATGTAACACTTAAAACTCCATAATCATTTTCATCTATTTTTACACCCACCAATCATGCACAAAAACATGGTCATAATAATATAATACACAAGCAGAAATAAATAACATTTCATCATTTAGCATTCCCTAGGGTATCTCAATGCCCCTACTTAACATAACTCTAAGCACATGAACGCAACTATCATCATAGAATACCATCACATTCTAATATATTCATTTAACTCTATCATTCACTCCTAATGTTTACCCCTTCATAAAACATAAGGAAACATTCATTTCATTTAGCTATCATGAACATATTTTATTATAGTCCAATTACCATTTATCCCTTAGATTCATTTTAAACACCAGTTCCGAATATTCCTAATCCCTTCCTTTTAACCATATACTTCACCACAAATATTTCACTATTAAACCTATTGGCAACAATGCAACAAACTAAGAGGGGGGGTGAATCAATTTGCACCAAAACTTCAACAACTTAAACCATAAGACAAATTTGATGATTAACAATTAAAGCATGAAACAACACCACATCAACAACACACATAATTCCAATATTTTTGATGCGGAAAACCTATTCAAGGGAAAAACTACGGTGAGAACCTACCCACAATGAGATAATACCCTGTTAGGAGTAAATGTGAATATTACAATGGGAATGCACATGCATTTAGACACACTGTCTAGAGCTCACTACTCAAAATAAGAAACCCAAAAAGGCTACAACTTTAAGGGAAGTCTCACTAACTTAAAAAAACATTTAGACTACAATCAAAATCATATGAACTATGAAAATAACATCTACATATTCTTGAGTACAGTTCTGGTTAAGCACACAACCTGCTCTGCAATACTTCTCTTCTTCACACTTCTGGAAGATCAAGTCACTTGTTTTAACATTCAACTCAATCATCCACTCACATATACAACGCAGACACTTGCAAACATATATATTACATTATTATTACATATATTTATACAAGTCATAAACTTATATTTCAAGGTTAGCTAAACCCTCAATACAAATTACAAAATAATATCCTCACACGCTACAATAATATATGTAGACCAAAACAATGTCAGCTAATACATAGTCTGGACCCAAATCAATACCGCAAACACGCAACACCTCAACAATCACATCTTGATCATCCGCAACACACTACAACCACCAAGAATATCGCAGAACATGAATAAAATCACCAGACAAGGAAAATCTTCAATAACGCGCATAATAATCAATGTAGACCACAATTACGCATAGAACATGATCAAAAGACATTCACAAGTAACGTGAATTGCATCACAACAACTGCAACAAATCGGGTCATCATAATCATCATCATCTCTCTACCGGAGCACATGAACATCAACATAACTGAATATCAACCTAAAAGATTCACTTATGGATATCCAAATCATGAACCAAGATAACTAAAGACACACATCTATATCCAGAATACATTCCACACATCCATAACCAGAGATATAGAAATTTTGGAGCAATACAGAGCACAACTAGAATACTGGATAACACAAACAACTACATAACATCCTCAATACCGGATCTCATAACTTGATCAAATAATCATGCAAACCTCTGCAAATGGGAATGAACCATCTACAGACAACATACCAAAAACCCTTTAAACTGCATCATCTCATCTACAATACACAGGCTAAACCAACTCATCCAATCAAACTGCAACATGAGGATACACAAAAAACTTTCCAACAATCTCTACATATGTCACATATGTTGACATCAATGACAACATATCATCCAATATCCAACAATCTCCCCTTCTGACATTGATGGCAACATATGAATGTGAAAAACAATCAATGCAAAGAAAGAAATCAACTCATAGCAATCACTCTCAAAATCACAAGAATCAACTCCCCCTTTGAAAAACAACTCAAATCTCAAAATTCTTTAGGGTTCTTCACATGATTCTCTCCCCCTTTGACATCAATGAAAAAGGCTCAAGAATCAAGCTTCTCTTCCCAAAAATCTGAACATCTAAACAACCAACACTAACACTAACTACTCCCATGAGTAGCAACAACACTCATTAATCCGAAGTATAAAATACCTCTGTGAAGTTCACCAGACTGATGCAAATACATGCGCCTTAGTTCTCATTAGGAGGGGAAATTACCCCTAACTTCTCTCTGAGATACTCAAAAGTATCTTTAGGCAAATGATTCGTAAAGATATTTGCAATCTGTTCTTTTGTAAATACATACTCCAATCTGACTTCTTTCCCATTCAATTTCTCTCTCAATAAATGAAACTTGATTGATATAGCACTTGAGTTTTCATAATATATAGCAATAGGCTCATCATAAATAACTCCTATATCCTTCAACACATGTTTCATCCAAATTACCTGAGTACAATTCCTAGCAATAGCAATGTATTCAACTTCTATAGTAGATAAAGAAATAGCATTCTACTTCTTACTTGCCCAAGAAACCAACTTCCTTTCCAAAAATAATGCACCACCTGTAGTTCTCTTCCGATCATCAACATCACATACCCAATCAACATCTATAAAAGCACTCAAAGTTATCATTTTTAGAATACCACAAACCAAAATCAATTGTTCCTTTCAAATATCTGAATATCCTTTTTTTTAGTTGTAACATGTGTTTCCTTAGGATCAACTTGAAATATAGAAACTTGATATACAACATTCATTATATCAAGTCTAGTTTGAGTCAAATACAACAAACCACCAATCATAGATCTATATCTGGTCTGATTAGCTTTTGGAGAGTCATCATCCTTTGTCAGCTTACATCTGGTCACCATAGGTGTACCAACAGGTTTAGAATCCTCAAAACCAAATTTCTTTAGCAGTTCCTTCACATACTTAGACTGAGATATGAAAATACCCTTATCCAACTGAGTAATTTGAAATCCTAGAAAAAATTTCATTTCACGAATCAAAGACATTTCAAATTCATTTTGCATCTCTTCAACAAATTTCTTACATAGACAATCATTTCCTCCAAACATAATGTCATCAACAAAAACTTCAACAATCAAGATATTATTCTGATCAATCTTGAAATAAAAATTACTATTGGTGGTACCTTTATTAAATCCAAGCATCATCAAATACTTATCCAATCTGACATACCAGACTCTAGGGGCTTGCTTCAATACATGCAATGCTTTCTTCATCTGGAAAACCATGTCCTTTTCATTTGTCAACTGAAATCCATTAAGAAAGGTTGATTTGACACCCATCTAATAAACCTTGAAATCTTTATGAGCGGGATAGGCAAGAAATAATCTAACAACTCCAATGCTAGCCACCGGAGAAAAAGTCTCTTCATAGTCAATTCCTTCCATCTGTGAGTAACCTTTACAAACAAGTCTAGCTTTATTTCTAACAACTTCACCCTGTTCATTCAATTTATTCCAGAATACCCATTTAGTTCCAAGTACATTTTTATTCTTAGGTCTAGGAATAGGAATCCATGTATTATTTTTCTCAATCTTATTTAATTCTTCTTCCATAGCTTTAATCCAATTTTCATCTTTGCAAGCTTCATCAACATTCTTAGGCTCAATCTTAGAAATCAAACAAATTTCTTCAGGCAAGTCTTCTTCTAGTAATCAAACCTTTATTCTTATCACCAATAATATGATTTTCTAAATGATTCAACCTTATATACTAGGGAGTTTTAGGATTTTCTTGAATTTCAAGTTCTTGAACTCTTTCTTCTGCATTAACAATATCTCCTTGATTCTGTGTATTTTTCAGATCAACTTGAACTTGATTTTGCACTGGCTTCCCTTTATCTGAACTAGCATCTTGATCATCAAAAACATATTCGCAAGATCTAATTTGTCTTATATTCCCTTCATCAACCTTCACATTATCACTTTCAACCATTTTTATCAATCTTTTATTATAACACCGACAACCCTTACTTTTAGTAGAATTACCAAGAAAGATTCATTCATCACATCTAGCATCAAACTTTCCAAGATCCTCATCTCTTTTGATATAGCATTTACTACCAAAAATTATGAAATATCTAATAGTAGGAGCATGAACAAACCATAACTCATTAGGAGTCTTACCAATATCACCTTTTACATTTACTCGATTAAGAGTGTATACAATAGTACTCATAGCTTCACTCCAAAATATATGTGGAAAATTTCCTTCAATCATCATGGTTCTAGCAGCTTCTTAAATTTTTCTATTCTTCCTCTCCGCAACACCATTTTGATGTGGTGTCCTAGGAGTAGATAATTGTCTCTTAACTCCATATTCTTCACAATATGCATTAAACTCACCAGAAGTGAATTCTCCACCTCTATCAGATCTCAGACACTTTAGCTTCATTCCAGTCTCAGTTTCAACTCTAGCCTTGAAAAATCTTGAACTTCTCCAATGCTTCAGACTTTTCCCTTAGGAAGGTAACCCACGTCATTCTTGAATAGTCATCAATTAACAACATGAAATACTTGTCACCTTGCAAACTTCTCACTCTAGAGGGACCACACAGATCAGTATGCACAAGATCCAACAATCCAATAGAATTATATTATTTTCTCTTATAGGTAACTCTTGTCTACTTCCCTAATTGACATTACTTACATATCATATTATAAGGCTTTATTAACCTCGATAGATCTCTTACTGCCTTAGTAGAACTTATCTTAACCATGCAATCAAAATTTACATGACACGTCCTTTTATGCCATAACCAACTTTCATGAATCTGAGCAATCAAACAACTTTTACCACTAGCATTCAAGTGAAAGATATTACCTTTAGTCTTTGTACCTAATGCAATCTCAGTTCCAGAGCTACTCAAGATCTCACATTTATCATTCTTGAATTGCAAGTTATATCCCTTATCAACCATCTGACCAACACTCTAAAGATTATGCTTTAAACCTTCAACATACAACACATCATCAGTATTATAAGTACCATCAAGAGAAATAGAACATCTACCATGGATTACACAAGCTTTGTTATCTCCAAATTTTACTATACCACCATCATACCTCTCCAAGTTCAAAAATTTACTCTTATCACCTGTCATATGATGAGAGAAACCACTATCAATTACCCATTCATCTTTCTCCTCAACTTTAGCAACTAAAGATTTCTCTTTATTAGTGCATCTTGTAGAATTTGTAGTTACAAGATCATCTTCCTAGATAGAAATGAACACAAATTCATCTCTTGAATTACCCTTATCCAATTCATCATCTGTCACACCTTCATCGGCAACATAATAACACTTCTTCTAATATTTAGGCTTGTATGGCTTAAAAGGATTCTTAGGATTTCTATCTCTTTCTAGACACTTTGATGCAAAATGTCCTATCTTATTACATGAAAAACATTTAAGAGGTAACTTCCCTTCATACTTACCAGCACCTTTAAGCAATCTTCTAGCAATAAGTGCTTCAAGCTCCTCAAGCTCTCTTTCTTTATCTTCCATCTCTTTCTCATATCTAGATACTCTTATAGAACTTTCTCTTGGATCATATCCCCGCTTCTCAGAAATAGTAGCTTTGAATGCAAATTCAGTCTTAGGAAGAGGGTCTCCAAACTCACTCAACTCAAAAGCAACAAGATTTACAACCAACATATCTCTTGTCACATTTGTCACATTCTAGATCTCATCAATAGCAATAGCTTTATGCTTGTAAGCAGGAGGCAAGGATCTCAACACTTTAGCAAAAATATTAGACTCTTCAATGACTCCACTAGTACATCTGATTCCACACACAAGCTAATTCACTTTATGCATAAAAGAGGTAATATTCTCATCTTCACCCATCTTCAACTTCTCATACTTTCCTTTCAAGCTCTACAACTTAGAAACTTTCACATGACTATCACCTTCATGCAAGGTCTCCAACTTTACCCAGATCTCATGAGCAGTTTCAAGGTCCATCACATTAGTCATTTTAGAATCTGACAAAGCACTCAACAATGCTTCCTTGGATCTAATATTGTATTATGATTCCTTCAACTCATCTGGAGTAGAAGGATCATTCTGAGAGACATTATAGACATTCTTAGTGATCTTCCAATACTCTTCTCCAATGCATCTCAAATGTACTTGCATATGACTATTTCAAAGAGTGTAGTTTGTTTCATCAAATCTCAGACTATCCTTCTTGAAAGAAAAGGTTGTCATCTCGGATCTCCTCAATCGATCAAGATTCTTCCAGAGGATCTATCTCTAATACCAATTGTTGACAACAATACAACAAACTGAGAGGGGGGTGAATCAGTTTGCACCAAAACTTCAGCTACTTAAACCACAAGACAAATCTAATGATTAACAAATAAAGCATGAAATAGTACTACATCAATAACACACATAACACCAATATTTTTCATGTGGAAAACTCGATCAAGGGAAAAACCACGATGGGAACCTACCCACAATGAGATAATACCCTGTTAGGACTAAATGTGAATATTACAATGAGAATGCACATGCATTCATGCACACTGCCTAGAGCTCACTGCTCAAAATAAGAAACCCAAAAAGGCTACAACCTTAAGGGAAGGCTCACTACCTTACAGGAAGTCTCACTAACTTACAAAAACATTTGAACTACAATTCAGATCATATGAACTATGAAAATAGCATCTCCATATGCTTGAGTACAGTTCCGATTAAGCACACAATCTATTCTGCAATACTTCTCTTCTTCACACTTCCAAAAGATCAAATCACTTGTTTGCACATTCAACTCAATCATCCACTCACATATACAATGCAGACACTTGCAAACATATATCTTACATTATTATTACATATATTTATACAAGTCATCAACCTATATTTCAAAGTCGACCAAACCCTTAATAAAAATTACAAAATAATATCCTCACACACTACAATAATACATGTGGACCAAAACAATGTTGACTAAAACATAGTCTGGACCCAAACCAATACTGCAAACATACAACACCTCCAACAATCACACATTGATCATCTGCAACATGCTACAACCACCAAGAACATCAACATCACCAACTATCAACCTGAAATATTTGCTTGTGGATATCCAAATCATGAACCAAGCTAATTGAAGACATGTATCAACATCTAGAACACATTCCACACATCCGAAACCAAAGATATAGTAATTCTAGAGCAATACGAATCACAAACTAGAATACCGGATAACACGAACAACTGCATAACATCCTCAATACCGAATCTCATAACTTGATGAAATAATCATGCAGACCTCTACAAATGGGAATGAACCATCTACAGACAACATCATGGAAACCCTTTAAACCGCATCATCTCAGTTGCAATACACGGGCTAAACCAACTCATCCAATCAAACTACAACACTGGGATACATATAAAACTTTCCAACAATCTCTTCATCAACAATCTCCACATATGTCACATATGTTGACATCAATGACAACATATCAGACAATATCCAACAAAACCATCACTAATCATTACCTACAATGTATCTATTTTATTTTCCTCAATAAGAACAACCATACATCAAAATATAATACTCAATGCATAAACTATATCTAAAAGGTATGAACATTAAGAAAATGCTTCCATTATGAAATAGATACCATATTCGCTGATGTTAAAGGTAGTCATTGCCTTACATGGCATAACCTACAAGAGTATCTAACACCTTCTCACAAGATTATAATATCACCTTATATCTAATACATAATCTCCTAACCATCAATTATCCATACATATCCAAACATAAAATCTAAAACATAATTTCTATTTTAGTCACATAAGGTACAAATATTTATAATCCAGATAGCAATTTTATTCATCTACGAACCTTAATCCCTAAATATATAGATACTAAATATCCAAGATATAACATTGATTCAACACGGATTACAACATATTCTATTACAAGAATCATGATCACAACCTACTACATCATTTTCCATTACATGAGTACAAGATCCTCTTACATCAAATGTCACATGAATCATATTACAACATTGGATTACATTAATCAAAAACATTGGATTACATTCTATAAAGGTACATAATAATCTACTCCATGAATCCATCCATAAACTAAAGAGATAAAGAATCCACATCCACGCATAAGAGCATCCAATGAAGAACATCATAATGGAAGAATGCATCAAACCACCCAACCATGTGGAACCATAAGGAACCACCCCCCATTCTAGGAGATGACATAAGGTCTCATGTATACTCTAGATCTAGACTAACACCTAACAACCAAAGGAAATAAATGTAACTCCATAGAAAAGAAACCACATAAACAATAATCCAAATCACACCCGACAAGGCTAAAATGAAAGCATAAAACTCCCAGAGGCTTCCAAAAAACAAGGCATAAGGAACAAGGACACATGTAGGGAAGAGTGTCATCACATGCTACCCTCACAAAGAAGGGTGATCCACACCCCTGATAGACATCTCTACCTATGTGAGAATCAAGGGAGTTCGGATTTCCATCTCTATAGCCTTCCCAAACTAATATTGAGTCATCCCTCAAGGGCTATGAGACGGGGCACACAAAACACCAATTTATTATCTTGATTAGATGAATCCTATTTACCCAACCTATCTAATTAATTATTAAGGTTATCACTTTATTACATAAAGAAAACTTTCATGAGCTCCTAGAAGTCTAGACCCACAAGCATTCTTACAAGGAACCTCTTGGTGGCCTATTCTCACATGACCCTAACCAACACATGAAAGCCACTCCCCCTAACCATGTCCCAAGACCTTAGGTTAAACAACAATGCAATAACAACAATAACGAAGCTCAAACAAATCCACATAACAATAATCACATAAAACCATTCACAAATGAGCCAATAACCAAGATGCTATAATATCAAATGACAAGGAAACCAAAGAAAATATGTAATCATGAGCAAGGAATGATCCCTCTTGCTCAACCAATAAATAACACAACATCCTCAAAAAGGCAACACCATCTTGTTGGAATCATATGAATACACAAATACTCAAGCAAGGTAAAAACATCTTGCTAAGTCTCAAAATATTGGCATAATCACAAATCCACATGAGCCAAAGGAATTACAGAAAGGTATAACTCATCTTGCTTAAACCAAATCAATACAAATAATAAATTCCAATCGAATAGACACTCTTGGAACAACTCAGAACTCAAAAAAGCCAAAATGACAACCTCTAGATTTGACAAAATCCAAAAAAGACTCAAAAAGGCCAAAACAACAGTACAGAATCAACAGTGCATTCACAACACTTTACAATACATACACAAGATTCCATCACACATGCAACAGTTACTATAGAATATCTAATAGGATAAACAACACATTCATGACACTCTATGATGCATACATAGGGTTCTGTCGTGGACACAATAAGTACTGCAGAACATCTAACAGGCTAAACAACGCATTCCTAACACTCTGCAACGCATACATAGGGTTCTATTGCACACACAATAGCTACTATAGAACATCTAACATGCTAAATAATGCATTCATGACACTCTACGATTCATACACTAGGTTTTTTTGTACACACAATAGTTACTATAGAACATCTAATAGGCTAAATAGTGCATTCATGACACTCTATGGTGCATACACAGGGTTTTGTCGCACACACAATAGTTACTACAAAACATCTAACAGGATAAAGATCACATTCACGACACTTGTAATGCCCCACCAGGAACCCTAAAGGAAAACAACACAACTAGGCAACTAAAGGGTGAGATTTTTTATTTTTTTAAGATTAAGTGCATTAATTATAACAATTGCATGTTTAATAACACAGCAGAAGTCTAACACATGATTTCCTAAGGGTTACCAATGAAGATTAGTTCGCAGATTATACTAACAACCATGGTTAATCCAATTGTCCATTTTAATTAGGTAAATTAAATGCTTGAGAATAAACCTACACATACATCTAAATTCCATAATGAAAGAATTAAAGTATTCCAATGCATTCATTTATCCATAAACCATTTATACAAAAGATCAAAGCAACTAAATTAACATACATTCCACCGATATAATATTACAATATCCATAAATACATGGCTTCCAAAAATACCACGGAATCCAAAAGTTACAGTATCAAGGTTACATAAAAGTTTGATACAATGACCACAAGGTCTCAACTGAACAAAGATCATGAACATGAGCTGGAACATGAACCACGAACCAAGAAACACCAGCAAAGCCTTTCCTCACCTAAAGATACAATCCAGAACATCTAATGAGAAGTGGCACTACCACCCGACCATGTGATCCCGAAAGGGAACCACCCCACCATGCTAGGAGATAGTAGAAGACCCTCAAGCAAGCAAAATAAGACAAGTACAATAGAACTAAATGACTCTGTAAACATCCATGTGACTCAACTCACAAACACTAGTGACTCTAAGGAGAGAGTGTCATCGCATGGCTTAAGGTGGTTACACTAGTAGGCCTCCATAGGTCTCGGCCCCCATCCTGGGTTATCTTGGTAACCTCTCCTGAACCTTCGGCTCCATCTAAGCCTCATGCGGAGCCTACCAATCCTTTCATGAAGACAAGGTGATAGGTTTGCCATTCCAAGCCTTCTCATCACATCCCGAGCCTATACAAGCATTCAACCATGTGCGAGGCATATTATCTTAATTAATGTTTAATCTACCCACCCCCTAATCAATTATTAGGTTATCACTTCTTAACTGACTTTTGAGGGGTTATCTTGACATCCACTTCGAGTGCGGCCCCCGCTCGAAATCCATTCTCTCTCATAGGACACTAACAAGAAAGGTCTTTCTATGAGAACTCTATGGCAAAACAGACAGCCATATCTAATCCTGATAAAACATAGGTGAAGGATAGACAATCACTAACCCAAGATTGATCATTTGGAACAAACACACAATGGCTCACATCAACAGGGTTATACAACAACACCTGACCAAGGGGGTATAACAACATATGACATAATGACAACTCAACCAGAATTGCAACGAAATTAAGCTTGACTACAAATACCATTTACACAAGATCCTAATAAAGGCAATCTTTTCTTTAAATAGCCAAAAGCATAAAATACTTGCAATTAAAGATTTTCCAAAAAATAAGAAAATACAACTATATTAATACAAGGAAATCAATGTTGTCATTTGTCCAATAAGGTTAAATAAAATCACATTAAAATTAACCCCCTAAATATATGTTCATGATTTATTAACAAATAGACCCGATTAGATTATATCAATAATCTAAATCAAATTAAAAATTAAAAATTATATATAATAGTATAATATAATTACATAAATATAAATATTCTTCGAATATAATATTATATAATTATATCACATTAAAATGTAAAATAAAAAGAAGATTTAATTTTGGAAATAACTTTTATTTCCAAAATAACATAATAATCCACAAAAAATACTATATATATATAATATTATTTTTAAAACATATTTAAAAATTAAATAAAAGAAAATAACCGAAATTAAAATTTTTGGGAAGCATTTAAAATTGACGATGCGGTTTTATTTATACAAGGCTGCCCCCTCCCCTGCTACCGCATGGTAGCAAGTACTACCATAGGTAGTACATGCTACCTTACGATAGCAGGTGCTACTGCACGGTAGCAGGTACTACCGTAGGTAGCACTGCTACCTTACGGTAGCAGGTGCTACCCCCAGTAGTAACTACCGAATTTGTTTTATAATTATTTTTATTTTTTTTAATAATTTTTAAAAAAAACTTCAATAACCTAAAAACATTAAATTTCAATACCAAAAAAAAATATTAAATTTAATTTCCAATAAAATTTATTTTCAGGGAATCTAGTTAATACAGATTTTCTCCAAAATAATAAAATAAAATAATTTCCCCATAACTTTTAATAGCCCAATAAATTTAATTAAAATTAAATTCATTACCAAAATTTCTAAATCATTACACAGAGATGTACAAATATTGGCAAAACAACAATAGCAAAATATTGAAACCAATACCAATCCATAGGATGTTTTCTCTGGCAAAACCCATTTCTCCCAAAACTTGCAATTTTCATGCATAGTAAAAATCTTGACAAAATTTGCCAGAATAACCTCTCCCAATTTTCTCAAAATTTTAATTTATAAACACCCAGGAAATAACTTCTTTCTATAAACTAGAAATTAATTTTAGGAATGGACTTTAGCCAAGAACAAGAAATAACTAGAAAATATTTTGGATTTGACAAATATTTTTAACACACATCATTCAAAAAGAGGGAAGAAATGAAATATTTTCTTTAAAAACAACCAGAAGAAGCCACCCAACGTGGTATAGCTTTCGTGGAAGAACTTTGTAGGAGAGATTCAATCCTTCAGCAAGCTTCCAAACAATTTTTCTTCACCAAAATCTCTACCTCTTTCTCATGACCCCCAAAAAGAAAAGGATATCTTCCCTTTTAAACTAAAATTTTAGGTTGCATATATTTTTCCCACAAAACCCTAATATTTAATTTTAGTAATAAAAGCAATTTTCTTTTCTTTTCTAATTCCTAACAAAGGGATAAAATTAACATGCAATAAGCAAAAATCATTTTTTTTTTCTTTTCTTTTCTCATGCAAATTAATTAATTTTCTAAACAAAGAAAATAAAGCAATAATTAATTCTAATTTATTCTTTTATTCATTTATTTATTTAAAATTCTAGGAAACAATAAATGAAATTAATCTAATTTATTTTTCACTAAAATTTAAATAAGATATAATTCGAATATAATGCAACTTGAAATCTAATTTAATAATTTCTTTTAATTAATTAAATTTAAAATCTCAATGCATAAAATACATAATTTCAAAAATATTAACTATGAGATAACTCCATAAATTTAATTAATTAATTAAATCCACTAAACACACAAACTGAGCAAACCCCAAGCAAAGACTCATAAAAAGGTCAAACGACAAAATATGAAGGCCGAACAAACTGACAGAATGACCAACTGACGACACTCACAAGAGTGTAACTGGGTAAAATAGGATCAACTACTACCTCCTCCACTTCCATCGGACAAATATAAGGCATGCTTGGACCTGTGAAGTGAGGTGGAGATGATACCCCGTAACTACTCGGTACTTGTACCTGCAATATCCTGCATCACCGAACCACACATGCATATATACAATATAGAAAACACGACATGCACATCGATGAAGGAGAATCACGACATTCCCTGTCTCACCAGAATGAGTGAAGGAAAATCATCCCCTTGCATCCAATACACTCGCAGACACACAACATATAATTACACATTGCATAGATAAAGTAAAGTGTTAGTACATAGCAATAATCCATAAAATGCCATAAATCACAAGTACTGAAATACTGCAAATAAATTATGCATCTCATATCCAGATAAAGCATGAAATAATGTCATATAAGTTTGAATAACACATCATGGTAATGTATCAAATGAAATTAAACAATAATAAAATATGAGTCTAATGAGTTCAAACGAGGAGGGGTACTATAACACTCTCTAGCGCATACACAGGGTTATGTTCCACACATAGTAGTTACTACAAAACCAGAGCAACACCAGCAATGCCAAACACCCAAAATAATTCACAACAAGAATTCCTAGAAATTATAATCAAAGAATACAATAGTCCCAACCATTACATTTATAATTGATTTATTTAATTCCTCAGCAACCCAAAATTTTCTGCAAACAATCTTCCAAATAGACATTGAAAGCCAAAATGCAAAATACCAAAGAATTAGAATCTCCAACCTGGTATTAGAACTTAAGGACAAATAAATTTGATGAAGTGCAATCCAATCCTCAATCTTGTCACAATCCAAAGCCAAGCTTTCAAAAATCCAAAATCTTCAACAATGCAAAATTTCCTAGCTAGCCAACCCCCGAACAATTCTCAGAAAACTCAATATATATATGACTTAATCAAAAACCATAACCCATCATGACTGGCATCAAATAATTAAAAGTATTATTGATCATACCTACCTTACCCAAATTTGAGGTGAGAATATAATAAAATAATATTATTTTAAATCCTCAAATATCACAGCCAATAATAAAAGAGGGTAGGTAAGGTAAATAATTAATAAACAAATAGATAAAAAGAATAAATAATAAATAAACCCATTAATCAATAAATAAAATAAAAAAGACTAATAAATTAAATAAATAAATCAAATGCCCAATAAATGTTAAACCATAAAATAATATAAATAAATAAACAAACAATAATAATATCTTCACAATCATAACTCCCAAGAGGGTCAATCATAACAAGGGGTAAGTAAATAACAAATAAATAACCAATAAATAAATAAACAATAAAGCAAATAAATAATTAAAACAATAAATAACCCAACAATAAATGAATAAATAAATAAATAATAAATCCAATAAATCAAAGGCTCAAATAAACATTAATCCATTGAATAATAATTGTGGATGGAGAAAAATGTACATGAAATCTTATGGGACAAGATCCAGATTTATTTCATCATCCTCAATAGAGCACTTGCAAAATGCACACAATGCAAATCAAAATCTAAACTAAAAACACACATGCATGCTCTAAAACTACTCCATTGCACTTCTACCAGCCAAGATCTTGTGTTAAAAAATGATGCTCTCAAAAGCACAAGCACAAGAAGCTATGGTGAATGAAGATTTGAATTATGATGGATGCAAAATAAGAATGCTAGAATGCAAAATATGCACACCAATACTAGATTGTCAGATTGCTAGATTGCTTATTAGGGTTGATAATGATGAGAGTATCCTAGAAGACACCTTAAAAATGGAAGGATAAGATTAAGAAGTAAAAGGATAAATAGTTGTCTAGGATTAAAGGGTAGTTATAGAAAATTATAAAATAATAAGAGGGTAGTTAGGAAAAATAATAAAATAATGAAGGGGGTAGGTAGAGGAAAATTAAAAGATAGATGACATGTCTCATAGAAGGGAAAAAACTAATGAATTAAATAAATAAACAAATAATCATTTAATTAATAGAGGAAGTGGGACCAATTAAATAAATAAAATATTTATTTAATTTAGGGAAAGGATAATTTAAATAAATAAAAAAATTTATTTAAATAGAGAAAGGCTAGAAAATGTTAAATGAATTAATTAAATAAATAAAAATTTATTTAATTAATAGAAGACTTAGGATAAAATAACTAAATAAGTAAAATATTGATTTAATTAGGCTGGACAATTTTAGGTGTCTACAATAATAATAAAAAGCACCAATAAAATATAAATCCATAAAATAAACATTAATGAATAATAATAATAATCACACATTAATATAAAATATGAATGTCATCCAATAATTTATTTTTAATACTTAATAAACTATATGAACCAATTAATTATTAGTTTAATAAAATAATGACAACTCACAAGGCAACCTAACATAGGGTTGAACAACATACCACATGACACTAACATGATGCTACATGCCAAGATGCTAATTGACAAGGGTATCAAATTAAGCCTAGAGTGTGTAGAAGGAACTCATGTCACCTTCAATCTACTTGCCATTGGGATAAAGACAAACTCAAACTTGTGAGACCTGGTGGAGTCGATGTCAAGTAATTCTAAACCTACAACCACCAATAACCACAAGACAACATATACAATACATATATCTCAAAATAATCAGACAAGTGAAAGAGAATCGCAACATCATATTATGCTCGTAACGAGTGGTATGACATTGTCTCTATCACAAATACAGTAGTAACGCAATCATGGCGTCCATATCATCATCTCATCCAATATAATCATGAAGTGGGGTTAGCACTAGCAAGATGCCATCATATCCTCATAAGCAATATAATCCATACATGAATAATGAGTGCATATAGATCACCACATGCAAGTCCAATCATCATAATAGTCCACGATATAACATCATCCACATAAATCATAATGTATCTTGAATGTAAATATGAAATGTCTAAGATAATTCATCATAAGAGATAAACACGAACCCCGTATCCTAACTATTGAAATAAGCATGAAGCTTAATCATTAACCTATCTTCAATAATTAGACCAAAGCAAAGTATTAATAATCATAATGAATTCACTAATGTCAATGAAAATATCAATATTAAAAATGAAATAAGAGACATCCAGAATGTGAACAAATCTAAAAGTGTTTATCACATCCTCTCATAAAGGATGAGTCAAGGAGGGACACTACATAAAATGCACAAATTTCTCCACAATATTTTATTAAAATAGGATATTTTAATAAATTGTGTGGCATGATGAGATCACTACATGTCATCTCAGTTTTCAAAAGAAAAAAGTCTTGGTCTCATCTTGTTTCACAAATACACAAGAAACATGTGCTCCGAATAAAGACAGGTGTTATACCAAAATCTTATTCCAATTCTAATATTGTGTCTCACTCTATTACTACTCAATCAAAACCCTTGTCGAGGTCTAGAAGCTTTAAAAAGCCAACAGGGAAATATTTGCCCTTGAATTCAAGGTTTTTGTGAGATATTATGTTCCTAACTATTCTAAACACATCCATGTAATGTTTGGTTGAGCTCTTAGTCCATGTTTAGTTGAATTGTAACACCCTTCCAAGAAACCCTAGAGGAAAAGACTAACTTATCCTAATAAAAGTGAAATAATTTTTTTTTTTAACTATTTAATAATGTTTTAAACTAAAGAAAGATAAGAATGGATCTAAATTGCACATGCGGAAGACAACTAAATCTTTCCCCTAAGGTTTCTTAACGATGTTACAACTCTAATCTAACATTCGTTAAAGATATTGAATCTGACATGAATAATATTGCTACACAAAAGAACATATTACTTACAAACAATTAAAGTGTTTATTTTAAACCAATTATTAAATTACACATTTGCATTTCATCACATAATCAATTTCTAAAACTACGTCTAGAGAAACCCATAACAACAATTAACATAACATAAAAAGTAATGATTAATAAACATGTTCACATTTAATATTAAGATCAATATTGCCAATACCTAACATCAAATCTATCATCTATTTCTCATTACATAAACATAAATTTCACATTAAGTATACAACATAGTCACATCATAATTTCATCTTTTACACCCATTGATACATCAATTGTACATAATTGCCATGAAGGCATGAATATGCATAAGAACAAAAAAAAACTACATAAGGTCTCCAACTGACATCACTAAGCTGACCCAAACAGAGAGTAGCATGTTGGAACATGAAAGGAGTCAATCCACATAAGTCAGGAATAAAATCCCCAATGGAAGAAGGAAACTACCTCCTAACCTTGTGGAACTCGAAGGTCCACCCCTCATGCTAGGAGATAACATAAGGCCTTCAAGCACACAAGCAAGACAACATAACACATGGTCTAATCAAAGCTCCACCGAGTAAGGACTTAATCAAAACTCACATAAGTAAAATGCCAACATAGAGTAACTCCAAAATTTCCAACACAAAAACAAGACAACAATGTACACAAGGGAGGAGTGTCATCGCATAGTTTGTTATGGGTTATCCTGGCAGGTCTCCATTGGCCCTGACCCCCATCCTGGGTTATCTTGGCAACCTCTCCCAACCCCTGGCCCCCATCCAAGTCTCATGCGGAACCAACATACCTTTCATGAGGACAAGGTAGATGATCACGCCATTCCAAGCCTTCCCACCTCATCTTGAGCCTAATCGAGCACTCAAGTCATGAGTGGGGCAATTATTATCTTGATTAATATGTGTATCTACCCACCCCCTAGATTCATTATTAGGTTATCACTTATCAAAGTAACTTCCAACGGGTTATCCTGGTAGCCACTTTGGGCCTTGGCCCCCTCTTGGAAGTCGCTCCCCCTTATGACAAAAAACATACCCAAGGTAAAACACAAGAAAATACTGGTCAATTAACATCACAAAGAAATCCAAAACAACCTCTTTCAACACTTGGCCACATGCAACATCTACACTGGAAGTGCACAAAAACAATAACACATATGACTAACAAATGGGTCGACTTGCATTGACAACCATTAGTGGGAATTAATGAGCACTGGCTTAAATGAGAAACACAACTAGTCATTTCATTAAACCAAACATAAAATTGATTTCATAAACACTACCAAACAACTATTTAAATCATCATTAAGACATAAAGGAAAGTCACATCCCCTATTCATATTCTATCTCACATAGTCTCGTACTTTTTTCCATATAAATAAAAATACAATAATCCTTACCTAATTGGGACTCAAAACATTGATTTTACACCAACTTAATAACAAATATATATAAGTACACACACACACACACACATATTCTTACTACCAAATCCACACTCGGAGTAAAATAAATAATAGGAATACATAAAAATTCTAAAAACCACAGTAATGAAAATCTAGCCACAACCATTAATGTTATTTATTAATTTTTTTATTTACAAAGAATAATATTTCCCACCATTGTGTGGGTTGGCTCCCCACAGCGTTGGGATTAACCCATGTATAACAAAAACACACTAAATTTTTTTAAAAAATTAAAACAAATTTTATTAAAAGAAAATTTTAATAAGTAATTTTTTTTATATAAATGAAAGCTTAATAAATGATTTTTTTTTAATAACGGACTATACATACATAATTAAAAAAAATTATAACACACAAAAGTGAATACAATCTATTCTCTCTGGTATGGAAAAACCAGTTCGTAGATTCAAAATAAGGATTTAAACTCACAGGCATGGATAGAAGGAAACCCAAATCCCATATTCTTTTCAAAAAATAAAATTCTAAAATAAAAATAAAGATCCTCAATAAAATTTACATGAATAATCTCCTAGGTACCCATTTCAATTTTCACAAAGCAGATTGGGGAAAAATAAACCCAAGTTTCCCCAAGAAGCATGCAAACACAAAAAAAGAAGGGATTTTAATTTCCCTACCTTGATTCGCTATCCTGGTATGGGATTTGCTGACGAAGCCTCCAGATCCAAGATGCAGTCTTCAAAAGACCCAAAGTTTTCCCCCTCTCTATTTGCTACTCTGGAACAACCACAAAGGTTGAGTCAAACCTCAAAAGAGAATTCACAGGTTCTCCAATCCGCCATCCGACAAGCACCAAAACAATCCATTTTCTCCTCTGTAAATTTTTTTTTAATTTTTCCTAGTGTTCTTTTTTTTTTATCACCTTCCCAAATTTTTTTTTTATAAAACTTTGTGCTTCCCCAAAATCACTGCCAGGAGAAGCAAACAATTTCCCTAGCAAAATTCCATTTTCCCAAAACTTGCTTTTTAAGAAAATAAATTCTATTTTAATTTTAACAACCATATGATTCATTTTATATAATTAATTTACTCTAATTCTTAAAGCAAATTGATTTATAAGACAATGAAATTTTAATATTAATTTAATTATACATAAAACTAATATTTGTTTTATTAAATCCATTAAATATTAATTTAATTTTTGATACAATAGTGCTTTTTACTTAAATTAACTTATCAAGCACTAATAATAATTGTTTAATAAAAGACATCGACGCTAATTTATTAATAATTATAAACATATTGACCTTTCAATGCATGTATAAATATTTATATATATATGTGTAAACACGCCCCCTCCCCACACACACACACACACATATACATACATACATATATTTAATTTAATAATACTAAGAAATTAAATAATTTAACCCTCAAAAGAATAAAACTTTAAATACATTTACAATTAAATTTTACTAACACCCAAAACACAACTGATCCACATGAACACGAATGGGAAACAAACACAACATACCAAGGAGTCAGATTTTTTCCTATGTGGCAATCCAATAGGGTTGACACAACATAAAACATTATCCTATGATTGAGCAGGGCTAAGGATATGGATTTTGGGCCTTATGTTATCTCCCACAACTTCCATCGGGATTATATAGGCATGCTCAGACTTGAGAACTAGGTGGAGTCGATTCCTTGTACCTGCAATCGTGAATCATTGAGAGAACAACTTATATATATATATATATATATATATATATATATATATATATATATATATATATATATATATATATATATATAACAATTATAGGCACACCAGTGGAGGAGAATCATGGCATTATGTGTCTCTTTGAAGTGAGTGATAAAAGATCATCCCCTCGCACCCCACACAGACTCAAACACACGACATACAAATCTGACACATAATACATCTCGCAAATATGTCAGTCCATGGATTAGTACATATAAACAAAATCTAACATCTAGCCATCAATATTTAGTATTCACAATAAAGTCTAACATCTAACATCCATAAACAATACTCATAAATGAAATCTAACATCAAAACATCCATGAAAACATAATGCATAAACAACATCTATCAAATCCAAAACACCATAACATAGTATTCTGATCAAAGTCATCATAACAGAAAGTATCATCCAACCACAAGAGAAACTGAAAAAGATCACCAAAGCTCCAACCAAAAAGGAAAACAATGTCTGAACGTGGGCTCGGGGCATTACATGAATCTTCATGTGTGTGTTTCATATAATTTTGACCCCTAAGTTGTGCATAAATTGACTTGAGTTGTGTTCCATTGTGGTCATCTGGATATGAACCAATTCACTTTATTGATTTGTACTCATGTTCATTTTATGGTCATCATGTGCATTCTTCATTATATTATTTTTTGAAGAATGTGGCATGACCTATGGTGTGTGTCAGAGGGACCTTATTTATGTCTAGCTTAAGTGATTATGTTGTGTATATTGTATATGTCAATCATGTACTAATTATTTTTCTATATATTGACTTCTCTATTACTAATATGATTGATGCTCCTAATTATGATGTAAATAATCATCTTTCCTTCTAATATTATGCCTAACTATGTCTTGTGGGAATCCACTATGCTAAATTCCTACATGTGTTTTATTCATACATACTTATAATTTAATTTGACATTGTGAGGATGTGGAATATAGAAGGTTATATAGGTTTGTATGCACTAAGATTTCAAATATGTGGGTTTCAAGGTAGTGTTGTCTTCATGGTCTCCTAATGATCAATTTATATTTTTCCAAATTCTCACTAGTTCCTAATTAAATTTGATATTGTGAGGAACTATTATGTAAGAATCGATAAAAACGTGTGTGCTTGGCTTCAAAGATGTGTTTGTTTCAGGATGGTGATGTATACTTGGACTCTTCATGAACAATTTCATAATATTTTTATGTGTACTTGTTTTATTAAGTTGATTACTTGAAAGGGTACATTTAATAAAAAAATAATAATAAGAACTTGCAAGTGTGACTTGGTGGAGATTCATGATAAAAACACAAACAAGTCTTATTTAGTTTTATGCAATTGTGATCAAGTTTTTAGAGCATATATCAAACTGGACACTTAAAAGTTCTTGACATATATACATTATTTACTATTTTATTCATCATGGGAAAAGTTCTTGACATTCTCATGTCTTATTTTCTAGGAAGTAAAATTATGTGTATGTAATATCAAACTGGACACTTAAAAGTAAATTTTCTACTATAAAGAGGACTTTCGATATTGTTCTCTTTAGATACTATAGAGATAAAATATGTAGCTATGGATTAATATATTATATTTAATGTGTTACTATATCTATTATATTTTATGATGTTATACATACCTAAATTGTATATATGATAATGATGTTATAGATTATTGAAGATGAGTTATTACATGTTGATCATATGTTGTAGTATGATTAGTTAGTTGTATGGTTAGAACTAAAATATTATAAAATTCAAATTATTATTGGTTGTTCTAGCCAAATATTAAATATCTTGGATGATCTACACACATTGTTAGTACATTCTGGACTTAGATTTATTATTCCTTGTGACACCTTATCTTTGTGCTCAAATGTTTTAAATAGTTAGCAAATAGACATTGGTGTACTTGAACCATCACATTGATTCAAGGCTATAATTTTGTGAAACTAATTATTCACTCGATCAATAATTTTGGATACAACCATTTAGTATACTCTTTAATGATTGATTGTTATGGTTGATAAACAAAAAAAATGCACATGTTTCTCCTATTTTGCATAGGATTTAATCATTTATAGATTTGTACCTAAGAGTGCTTTGTGAATACATTGATGAAAGGATATTTAAAATTGTTTGCTTGATTTTAGATTGTGGCTAACACAAGTATCTATATTTTTTTGAGATGTTTTTAGTGACGATAATGCTATAGTATATTTTGCTACATCATAGTTTGGTTTAGTTTTAGCATGATGGGTGACATATTTTTGGATGTGATTAAGTGATGGTCTATTTTTTTCTTATAGTGAATAGATATAAACTAATAATATTGGACACATTATTGATTAACTATGTTGAGAGTGATGTAAAGGCTAAATTTCCAAGAGCTTTATCTTTCTAATATATTTTGAGATTATTCTTTTATCAATGAGTTACAGTTTCCCTATAGATGATAATTTGGCTATAGACTATTATTTGTGAGTAAGCAACATCAATTAATCACGTCAATCATACCTTCTCTAGAGTGATAAAAATTGATAGATGGATGAGATCTGGTACCTTCATGATTGGTTTCATTTATAGTAGGATCAATCAATTAAGCATATTGATGATTAGACACCATTTCGGCTCCTTGAATATGGGCATTAGATTCCATTGATTCTAAATTTTATGAGTTGATATGGTTAGTTAAAGTACCTAACACATCATGATTTTAGAGTAAGCATTAAAGATAGAGTGACATTGTAGTTGATCATATTTGATCAAAAAATGGAAGTGCAAATTTGACATATTGAGAGATGACCCTTCACAATAGGCATGGAGTTCCATTTGGAGAGTGACATCATTTAGGAATATGTCAACTATATTTATGGTTGCATCAAATTCATGAATGCAATTATTTTTTTTTTTTATTGTGAATGGAAGTAGGGTACACACAAAAATGCTTCCTACACTAATACTTTGAGAAAAGTATTGTGTAAATTTTAATATTTAACAATTTGTTGTGTAGTAAATTGTATCCCTTTACAATTTCACATCTATTTGGGCTCTTGCTCTAGTGTGCCTTCTCTTGGGTTATTTTAATCCTATTTAGGCCCTATCTATCCTATTGTTGTTATATGCTAATATTGATAATAGATCTTATGTCCTAGGTCCTAATACTTTATCATCACTCTTTCTAGTCCCTTTTTGAGTGTACTAAGGAACCTATCACCTTAGTCCTAGTGGACTAGGGTTCTCAACACCCTAGTCCCTCCAAAATGGGTACAAATTCAAACACATGTGAGTGTTGATTCCCACCATTTGTGATCCAATCCTAATATTTTCATTTCACCATTGAATGTAAGCCTAAATTTGTAAATATCCTAAGAACCCTAGATATAGAGACATCTTTTATCATTCACAAAAATTATCTAGCTAACTCATTGTATAATCACAATTAAAGCATTTTTTATTCCTTCATTCAAGAGTAGATTTGAGTACAAGGAGTAGAAAGCTATAGAAACCTATCTTCAAGCATGATTTCATGAAGGATTATGTTAAGTCTTGTAATGCTATTGCATTTATACTTAGATGACTTGTATAAAGAGGATTACACCACCACAATTATCAATCCTAAGGTATAATCTTATTAATTTAAAATTTTAATTATAATTTATCCTCTACCATACCAAGGGTAAGCTCTATGTTTCACCATCATATCTATAATGGAGGTGAAAATATCAACATGGGGTTTGACTTAGAAAAGACCCTTTACAAGACTGTCATTTTGTCCCTCTTTCACGTGTGCAGGGATAGATCCAACTATTAAGAGTTACAAAATTATGAAAAGAAAACAACAACAAATAGTCTCAGACTTCGAGTAGGCAAAAACCCTTAGACTATATCAAATTGTACCAATGTCTAATATTTTTAGGCTTATTTATAGAGAGATGGATCTATGGAGCATTTTGATCCAAAATTTGAAACCCTTTGCTAACAAACACACCCTTAGACTAAGGTACCTTTCTTCATAGTCAACATATTCTACTCTATATTTAATGTCACAAGCTCTTTTGTATATCCTAATTCTAGATATATACTTCTATGTTGATTTTCAGTTATGTATTTCACTATGTATGTTAAAATCATCATTCTCCCATTATTTAACCTAGTTCATTTATACACACTTCATAATCTCAAATCCATAGCAATAAAAAAGGAGTCATAAACCCTCAATGTTCAACTCTCCTATCTAAGACTCTAGTTGAACTTAGTTTATGCTTCTAATGATATGCCAAGGATATTTGAAATCTTAGTTTATTTTCATGGGCTAGGATCTATTTTCCCACATATCACAATCATAAAAAATAGAAAACACATATAAATAGAAAATAAATAATAAATACCACAACACATGTTTACATAGGGAAAACTATTTTGGGAGAAAAACCCCACACTCTGAAACATTCATAGGAGAACCATCAATTAGAGATTCAAAGGAATTATTATAATTTAAAAAATATCTACAAAAGTCTACACATAAGTTCCATCTCAAGAACCTAATATATAGGAGATACAAAACCTAAAATCATCAAATGGCAATTAGAAAACTATGAGCTAAAACCACAAAAAATGGAACCCAAATTACCTCCAATCAAATATGCCTTATGATGTATGATGTATCATAACATGAACTATAGGTTTCTTAATAGGTTAAGTTTCCTTAACAATTCTTTTGTGTTCCAATATCTTTTAATATTGTCTACACAAACTTTCAAGGACCATTAATTTTTATTTAGTTGGCTGATTAGGCCCCCTTTTTTTAAATTGTAGAATTGAAGAAGTTTATGTAACATGCACCACCTATGGTGGTGCTTAGCAACTAAGAATTTTTATTTTGGCAAAAAACTAAGCCTATAGCTCAAAAATTGAGTTTTTCTATTTTAAACCCAAAAATACACCTTCTACTATATTAAAACTAATAGAAAAGGTTGATATTTATGGTCATGACATGAGACGAGTCGTCATATTTTAAGGATTAATAATTTTTCTACTAGAGTTAATAACTTTTTAATTTCAACATGCACCTTTAAAGGTTTGAGAGCTTTTGATGATAGGAATTTGACTAGACCACCTATTTTACAGTGTATAATTTTGTGTACGTCATATGTCGATCATTTTTTGGGTTCCTCAAGTGGTTTGTTCTTGATTTATCTAGATTTTTTTTCCTTGACAAAATACGGTGGCAAGATTGATCTATTGAATAGATTCATCATTTTCCACATCATTTCATATTTTAGGATTATAGAGAGATTTGTTGAAATTAAATATATATGATCCTAACTCAAGTCAATTAGATGTGTGGGTAGTTGGATGGTTGGTTATTCCTCAAAATAATTTGAGTTATTATATAGATATTAAATATGTTTATGATTATTGTAAATGAAATATTGCCATTTATCTTAATGTTTATGGTCAATTCAATGGCTTTCGCAAGTGACTAATTTTATTGCTATTCTTATTTCATGAATATCTATTGATTTAACATGATGAATAATTATATTAATTATATGGGCCTTGATGAAAGAGCACCTAAGCAAATAAAAAATCTACATCACCAAAAAAGTTTGAGATTTGGTTTTTAGTTTTTCATGTTGAGTTTAATGCAAATTTTTGGTCTTCATGATCTTTTAAATGTATTCTACCCATAAAGGCACGATAGCTAACATAAAGCATCAATTCAATCCAAGGGGTTGAGATTAGTTGGTTAAAATGTTGCGTTTTCATTATGGAGACCCAAGTTCAATTCTCCATAGGGACATTTAAAAGTGAAATTCTAAGTTGTGACTCTTGGTCTTCCATAGTTGGTTTCTAATATGAAAGTGGTTTCTAAATAAAAAGTGAATTTCTAAGTGATGACTCTTGGTCTTCCATAACTGATTTCTAATGTGTCTGCTAGTAAGTTTCTTGTGTTGGTCTAATGTTGATTCTCGTAGGAGCAAGATATTTGAAGTTAATATTCAATTAGAAAAAAAAATCAATGATTCATATTTACAAATTCATTTGACTTGGAAGGATAATCAACCTTTATTCCTTGGTAGGCTATAGAAAAATAAATCAATATAGGCTTTCTTTTGCCAAGTTTTGTAGATATGTATGATGAAAATTTTCATCATTGATTAGAAAATCCCCTTCTTAGTGTGACATTCAAAGGGTTTAGGTACATGTAGTAGAGATCAAACTTCTAATATTATTTATTTTAGTATAGTAACCTTTAATATATTAATCTTTTTTATTCTCACGTGGGCCTTACTCTTTTTTATTTGTCTTGTTTCATTTTAAAAAACTCTTATTCTCATGCACCTTCTCACCTTTTTTCTTCTATGTGTATCTTCCACAATGGACTCCTGCCTTCTCATTAATGTTTATGCCCCCAATGTCAGATCGGGTAGATTGAATCTCTAGAATGACATAACTGCTTTATTGCAAAATAATGCCAATGCCCACTGCTTGATTGCAGGTGATTTTAACTCTCCTCTGATCCCCTCTGAGAAGTTGGGGGGCCTCTTGGAGTACTTTGATAGAATGACTGATCTTGTCAAATTTATTGGTAAGAATGGGTTAATGGATGTGGAACTAACGGGGCAAAAATTCACTTGGTCCAATCTTAGAAACGGGAAGGATCTTATTCAAGTTAGACTTAACAGATTTCTCATCTTAGGCAATTGGGGAATTGGTCCTTCCTTGAAGCTCACTGCCCTCCCTAGAACGGTCTCTGATCATAACCCCCTACTCCTTTGGAGTACCATGATTCGTGTAAGGAAAAATTGCCCTTTTAGGCATGAAATTATGTGGAATTCTCATCCTGATTTCAAGGACTGCATCAAAAGATGGTGGAGCACCTACATCCCTAGCACTCCTATGTTTTGAATTGTCCAGAAGCTAGATTTGATCAAAAAGAATGTCTAGGGTTGGAACAAAAATACCCTCAAGGACATCTTTAGGCAAAAAAAGGATCTCAATAGTAAACTGACTACTATCCAAGAGCGCATAGATCAAGGTGACTTCCTTGAAGCTACTCATATGGAGGAGGCTGCTCTCCACAGAAAATGGAAGGAGAACTCCTACAAAGAAGAACTCTACTGGAAATAGAAATCCTGGGTACAATGGCTCAAAGAGGGTGATAAGATTATGATTTTCTTCCACAGATATTCTAATATCCACAAGTGAACAAACCACATCTCCTCCCTCATGGATGATAACAAACATGAGGTCAAAGATGAGGACAGTTTGGGAAAACTGACTACTAACTATTTTGCCACCTTGTTTACGGAGGATGGTAACTCTGGGGCCCCTGTTGGGAAGGACCTTCTCAACTGCCTCTCGCCCCCCCTCTCGATGGAGGACAACAACCTCATTTTGGCCCCTTGTTTCTAAGGAGGAAGTCAAGTTCATGGTTTTTGCTATGGGTGCCTTCAAAGCTCCGGGTCCTCATGGTTTCCCCTGACATTTTTCCAAGATTTCTAGGAGGTGGTGGGTCTTGATGTTATCCTTTCCACTAGGGATTTTTTCAGATCTGGAAGGCTTCTCAACAAGCTCAATAACACCTTCATTGCCCTTGTCCCTAAAGTGCAGGAGGCGACTAGGCTCAAGGACTTCTACCCTATCAATCTTTGCAAAACTATTTATAAAATCTTCAACAGAGTTCTTGCTAATAGGCTCAAACCTTTCCTATATTCTTTGATTAGCTCTACCCATAAAGGTTTTGTCCCTGGTAGACAAATTCTTGATGCGGCCATCTCTACTCATGAGATAATTCATTCCATGGATAAGTGCCATCAGCCAGGGATGGTGCTCAAGCTTGATATCTTTAAGGCTTATGATAGAGTTAACTAGAACTTTCTCTTCAAAGTTTTGAAGACTATGGGTTTTGGAGATAAACTCATTAAACTTACTAGGGAATGCATATCTACGGTCACCTATTCTATGCTTCTTAATGGGATCCTCGTGGAGAAGTTCAGGGCCTCTAGAGTTCTCAAACAAGGGGATCCTCTCTCCCCCTACCTTTTCATCATCCTTGCTAAAGTGTTGGCTTCTAATCTGAACTCCATGGTCAACAAAGGAGCTCTTCTAGGCATTAAACCTGCCTCAATGATGCTTCCTAATGTTCTACATTAGTTTGTCAATGACACTATTCTCTTTGGTATCTCTTCTGTGATAGAAGCTACTATTTGGAAATATTTTCTTAACTCTTATGCTCAGGCCTCTTGTCAACACATTAACTATGAGAAGAGTAGCATCTACTTATTTCACACTCATGTTCAACTCCAAGATAAAGTCTACAGAATCCTTGGTTGTCAAAGGGCCTCCCTCCCTGACACCTACCTTGGTCTCCCTTTGGCTATCAAAGATGTCTCTAATTCCTTCTGGATCTCAACCCTTGAAATAATGTAGAAGAAGTTGGTTGGTTGGAAAGGTAGATTCCTCAGTAGTGCTGGGAAATTGTAGCTGCTCTCCTCCTCCCTTCAGGGGATCCCTATGTACTTCCTCTCCCTTTTTAAGATTTCAGTGGCTATGGCTGCTAAACTGGATAATCTCCAAAAGACTTTCCTTTGGACAGGGATGGAAGAAAAGAAGAGGCTCTCTTTGGTGGGCTAGGACAGAGTTTGTCTCCCTAAGGCCATGGGTGGATTGGGAACCCGCAAGATCTCTAGGTTCAATAAGGCCCTTATGACCAAAACTACCTGGAAGCTTTTGAATAAGGATGTGGATTGGAGCATGATCATTAGGGCTAAATACCTGGGTAATGGGAATTTTTCCTCTTCTCTTAAGGAGGAGGACCTCCCCAGGGGTTCCAAAATTTGGAACAACATCTTGAGCTACAAGGACCCTTTATCTCATGGTATGAGGTGTCTTATTGGAAATGGAAGTAATATTCTTTTCTAGGAGGACTGTTGGTTGGGAGAGAAGCCCCTTGCTTCCTCCCCCTCCCTTAGAAGGCTACAGGATGTTACCAAAAGTTTCTTTGGAGAGAGGGTCAGTGATTATTTCATCAATAGCACTAGGAGGGATTTGGAGGATTGTTGCATTGATCATCCCTTCCTCCTCCCTACTACTAGAAAGCTCCAAAATCTCTTGGCTGGCACCTTTCTCCCCCTCTTTCCCAGGGAAGATAGATTCATTTGGAAGTGAGACCCTTCTAGGGACTTCTCTATCAGAACTGCCTACAATAATTTGCTAAGAGAGCCTGATAACACCACTATCTGGAAAGAGGTTTGAAATCCCCAACTCATCCCCAAGATCAATTTATTCTGGTGGACTTCTCTCCTCAACAAAAATATGACTCAAGACAATTTGATCAAGTGGGAATTCCAATTACCTAATAGATGCATCCTTTGTAAAAAAATGAGGAAAGCCCTACTCATCTCTTTCTCCACTGTGTCTTTGCTCAGGAGCTCTGGGGAATGGTCTACAACAAGCTCAATATTTGTTGGATTATAAATGACATTTTTTTAAGTTTGTCCCTTGAGTTTTAGGGCCCCTCATCCAGCCCCCTTATCCAACAACTGTGAAAGTAGACCCCCCCTCATTTGCGTTGGAGTATCTGGAAAGAGAGGAATGATAAGATATTCAGGGACAAAGAGGCCTATGTGGAAAATGTGTTTTCTCAATTCTTTAAGTTGCTTTTTGAGAATATCTCAGTTTCTAAAATCCGCTAGCCTCCAAACCTCCCTCTACCTAGGACTAAGAAATTGCTAGATGTTGGAACATTCCCCCCTCGTTCTCTCTTGTCAACTACTCTAAGAGACTCTTAGGGAAAGCACGCTTTGGTCCCCTCCATCCTCCCATTTCAAACTCAACTTTGATGGGGCTTCCCAGGGGGATCTGGCTACTAGTGGAGGGATTAATGATGGTGTGGCGGTGTCTCGTTTGGCTAGGCTGGCAGTGATGGATGTTTTGCTTTGTTGGCAAATCCTTTGGGCTTACCACATTATGATGAGGTACGATTGGGAAGATAACTTGTTGATTGTTGCCTGTATTTGTTGGCTTTTCATGCCTCGTAATCTAGAAATCATTTCTAAAAGTGATTTCAATACTTCCCATGTGCCCAACTTCATGTCACACTTAATGACGTTAGGCTCGCACACTTCCCATTGTTTTTTCATGGATTGCTTCTTGAAGGGTCTCTACAATTTTCTCTACGATAATATTTTCATGTCTAAAGAAGTTCTTTTGGAAAAGGATATGGGGGGTGAAAGAGTCAGATATAAACTGGATAAACTGGATGACTTCAAGAATGACCCCCTGGTTTGGAATTACTGCATTGAAGGTGTGGTCACCGATTTTATGGAGTGTCTATAGGGCCATGATGAGTAGCTCTCGGCTGCCTTTGCCTCCTCCTAGTTTGGGAGGCGTGTTTCGGTGGGTGGCATTTCTTTCGATGTCTCTGAGGAAACAATTGCCCAGGCCATGAGGTTGGCCCTTGATGGACGACACTAGAAGCACACTAGCCATGTTGCCAATGGTGAAGGCTTGAAACACTTCTTCCCCAATCGTGAGGAACCTGTCAAAATCTAGGGTGGGTTTTCTCAAGAAGAGCTTAAACATCCCTGGAATGTGATTTGCCTTATGATTATGAAATACTTCACACTCAAGGGCAGGCACAAGGTATTTTATTACTATCATTTGCCTCTTCTGAAATTTTTCACAATAATGATTTGCTCTGTCTATCCTTTTATTTACTACATTCCATTGAAAGCTCTGTTAAAGACACTATGGACCCCAAGCACGGGGACAAGCCGCCCTACCTCCTTCATCAAAGTCTCATTTATAGGCTATAAAAGTTTCATGAGGCCCTCCTCCCCCCCCCCCCCGAACCTCTCGCTCTCTCAGTGCCATATGCCAACTCCCTAGCAACTTTCTGCCCTTTCTATGGCCTTCCCCAAAAATTTTCAATTTCCGTATGAAGGCTTTGCTACGGCCAACTTCTTCATGTCTCTACCTTCTTTTGCCTCCATTGTTTAAGGAGGTCCTACAAATTGGCTTTCAAAAGCTCATGCAAAAAGAAGACCCTTGTGATTGAAACAATTGACTTAGAGGAGGACCCCATTAAGGACAAGGAAGAAGAGAACCCTAAAACCACTATGGGGGGCCCTGGTGTGGTTGCTGCCGAAGTGGATAAGACTAGGGACCCCATGGATTTGGGAACTATTGGCACCGCTAGCAAGGGAAATGTTGAGATGCAAACCCAGGACTCTGTTGATATTATGGATAGGGCTCCTATGAACATGGGTGTTGCAAGTGCCGCGAGTGAGGAAAAATCTGATACTAAAGCATTGGACTCTGGGGACGTGGACTCTGATTTAAGGATGGCAGAACAAGTGATGAACAATATTCCTCTGATGAGTCTAGGAACTGAAATAGACTATTCACTTGCTGAAGATGGGGCCAAGGCAGCGGATATGACTGTGGATGACAAGGATATTGTGAACCCTCAGGGTGTCCCTGCCTTGGAGCAAATGGAAAAGTTGTGCACATATATTTTGGACATTGCAGAAGATCGAGAACCTGGGACCTATTCTTGAACTGCAAGCTATCATGGATGAAGTTTGTGGCTTAAGATCAAGGTGGAGGCCAAGGATACTGGAATTGTGGGCCTTAACAAATTTTATCTGCAGATTTTACATAGCTCAACGAGCACCCTCTCTCTGCTAAGGGAACATACTGTGGACATGGAGGATGAGAAGTAGGAGGCTAAGGATCTGTACAAATTCCTATTTACTAAATGGAACAGTTTTGTTGATGCTACTGGGGTGCGCAAGGTGACCCTGTAGTGTGTTTTGTGTTTTTTTTGCTTTGTTGTTTTTTATTTTCAAAGACTGGTTCTATTATTGTTAATGTTGTTACAATGTTGTTGGTGCACTGTGGTTTCATTAATATTTCTGCTATGTTAAGGGTCAGTGCCCTCGTTCTCACTACTTTTTAAGTCAAAAACATTTTAAAATATATTAAAAGTAAATAACTAAAATTAATCACATTTCAATATTTCAAAAAACAATGCTAAATAATAATAAGTATGTTAATGGCTACTTTTTATTCTAGAAAATGTTTTAACCTTTCTTAATAAAAATATTTGAAAACATATAACAAATTTAGGAACACGTACTATAAAATATAAGCTTTAACTACTTTTGGTAAAAGTATTTTAAAATATATGACAAGTATAAAAACTTTAGGAAGAAGATAATAAAAATTTAGTAATCTTGGTAGTCATATTACTAAAAATATTAATTTATAAGTGTCTATTTCAAATATTTTATAACAATGCATATAATTTTATTAAAGTAATTTCTTTTGGAATAAATTGGGTCTGCAACTCTAGTCGTTTCTAGGGTTTTCTACCCTACATGCAGGGGCCATGGATCCTGGTTCATGGAGGAGCGCGTATGGTCTCCTCCACACGGGTAAGCGTTATGTGTTTGCTTCGAGCATAGTGCATTTATTTCACTTGCTTTTTGCCATGACTGCCTCATTGTTGTGTGTGTATGTGTTATTATTGATGGTATTCTGAACTTCGGAGCATTTATGTTGAACGAGCTGATGGAGGTCTCTCCCGCCATCGTTGTGGAGAAAGTGACATCATTTAAAGCGGCTCTCATAGACTCTCCATAATTTCCAATCATAGAATCAACGTCATTTGAGGCTAGGGTTTTGAATCTTTCTCCAAGTAATGATGGAGTAAGGGAGGAAATGGTAAGTTCAATGCCCCTGGTTTGAATACTCTCTTCGTTTCTCCTAATTCTTATATGTGCAAAGCTATTAATTGTGAAAAGAATAGGCTTAGAGATGTCACTATCTTTCTAGCAGTCACAAATGTTTTTGTTTGTCCGGTTCAAAAATATATGGATGAATGGCTTAAAAATATATGGATTAAGAAACTAGGGTTGCATTTTTCATTTTCTCAAATGGTTCAAAAAGGTTTATTCATAATGTTTTTCAATGATGCTAAGTCTTAGTCGATGGTTGTAGACAAGCAATTTTGGTCTATCAAAAAATGTACATTTCGAGCCCTAAGATGGGCTCTTGATGCGATCTCTGACAAGGTTCTTGCCTTGTCATGCCCTAGATGGATTATTATCAAGAACCTCCCACTCCTACTTTGGAGGTTTATTTCACAAATTCTTGCTTCTATGGGTCGTGTCCTAAGGGTGGACAACACCCACTCCCTGATTCCCCATCTTGATGTTAGGGTTCTCATCTCACTTGACCCTGGTAAGGACCTCCCAAGTTTTATTGAAATTAACTTGGACAATGATCCCATCCTCTGTATGATTGAAGCTCTAGGTGGTATAAACACATGTTTCTTATGCAGGTGAGGACACATTCGAAGAAACTATCCGCTTCTTGCCAAGCAAAATCATAATACCGAGCCTACTGGCATTAACCCTATGGAATCATCCCATGATATTTTCAATAATGCAGGGAATAATAACCCCCCCACTTATGTCCAAACTTAAAGAATTGAACAAGGTTTTTAAGGAGGTTATGAATAAACTGCCTGATAATCCTCCAAAATTTGAGGCATCAACCAAATTTGGGTATTTCATCACGGACCCTCCTTTGCACTCTTCTATATCCATGTTGATCTCCCAAATTAGGGAGGATAAGGACAAACATTCGAATCCCGCTCCTCTGCAAATTAATAGGAAGAGCAAGAAGAAATTATGCAACAACTTGCCATTGAAAAACTAAGAAATCTTCACAGTAGGGGTTTGGATATCAATCTTGAATCATTTGATCATAACATTGACCCTAATATGAGTAACTCGATTATGGCCATTTATACTAACAAAAATAATTTTGTGGTGAAGTCCTTGGTGCAAAAGATTAAGGATAAAAGACTCCATATCAATGGGATGATTGAGGGTGATGTCCTAGATAACTCTGATAAAAGAGTAGAATTTGTTGAGAACCCTAATAATATCGACACATTTTCTACCAAGCTATGTGGGGAAGCCTCCTTACCTAGTTTCTCTTTGCAAGTCCCCCCTTCCAGACTCTATCAGGATTCCACCCTCAATGATCCCAAGGATTATGAGGCTAAAGAGCTAGATGCTCACCCTATTATTTGTGACCATGATGTTGCTTGCATTGAATTTGTTAGAGCCTCCCCCATTATTAGTAACTTGGGGCCTTATGATAACACCCAGTCTAACCTGTTATTTGAATATTTTGATAGGGATCATGAATCTGCACTCGATGATTCTACCATCAAGGGGGAACATCTTGATAATGGAATGGAATCTACCTCAGATGGATATGAAACCTTTACCAAATTCAAAATAAAAAGGGGAAGACCTAAAGGAAAAATCTCCCCTCTTCACAAGAAGAAGGATATTAAAAAGGATTTCCCTAAATGCTTTGACAGATTCAAGGATGCCTCAGAAATTGCCAACTAACTTGATTTATGGATCTGAATCTCATCTCTTGGAACATTAAGCGATTGGAATCCCCTGACAGGAAACATATTGTAAGAAGGTTCCTAAACCTACATAGGAATATTGATATTCTCCTGCTATATGTTGTAAAGGCCTCCAAATTTATGTTTGAGGTTAATATAAACTTCATTTGGAAATATGCCCTTCGTGTTTTTACCAACCATGACAAGGGCAAAGGAGGTGTTGATGTCCTTGTTAATAGAAAATGGGCATCCATTATTGTTGATAAAGGCTTCTCTCTGTGTAATAGAGTTGCCTGGATCACCCAGCAAATTGAGAACAGGACAGTAGGAATTTTCTCTCTATATGCTCCTAATGACTACAAAGATAGAATTGAGTTGTGGAAATGCATGACTAATTTGCCAGATACCCCTTGGATCATAGGCTGTGATTTTAATATGATTGAGGATCTTGAGGATAAAGTTAGAGGACTCAATATGGATTGGAAGAGCAGGGAAAGAATTTATTGGGAAAGGATGAAGGCTAAGTTGCAACTCTTTGACCCCCTATTAGGCTTAAAGAAGGATCAAAAACATATATGGTATACTTGGTGCAGCTCACAATAAGGAAGGAAGAGGATATACTCAAGATTAGACCGATTTTATGTCCACGGGAATATTTTCTCATTCATCCAAAATGTTGATGGTTCTTGTGTTAAGGTGATTCCCTACACCTTATCGGATCACTATCCAATCTTTACCCCTATGTCTATTAGCCCCTTCTTAGCCCCCTAACATATTAAAGCAGATTACTTCATACTTAACATGAATCTTCTTTTGAACCAGGATGTCAAATATGTGGTGTTCATGATCAGACATATTAATAAGTGGGATCAATACACCACATCTTCTATTAATAGATGGAATAGAAATGTCAATAGTTGGAAAATTTTCTGCCAAACTATGGGCAAGAAGATAGCCAAGGATGGCAGGAGAAGGGAAAAGGATCTCACCAATAGGATATTGGCTCAAGAAATCCAGATTCAAAATGAACCCTATAATGTTGAATTGTCTCTTGCTATTACTCAGACCAAAGATAATCTCAGGAATTTGCAGCACAAGAAGACTCAAGGCACCAAAGTAAGGTCCAAGCTTAATTGGATGCAACATGGAGATAAAGGGTCAAAATTCTTCTTTAATATGTTTAGGCAAAAATAGTGCAGAGAAAGGATAGACAAAATTTGGGAGGAGGGTGTTGAAATAACTAACGAGGCATAAATCTTGGAAGCCTTCAGGACATACTATGATAAGCTCTTCACTTCAAAGAGTTGCAACACTGTCTCCTCTATTTCTCTAGATAAATGCAAGGCTCTTATTGCAAAGAAAATATCTCCTAAGGACTCTAATATACTCAGGGAGGCTATGTCCTTGAGTGAGATATGTTCATCCATTAAAGCCCTAAACAAGGATAAATCCCTGAGCTCAGATGGACTTCCTATTGAGTTTTTAAAAGAGAATATTGAATGGGTTTTTGAAGATTTGTTACAAGTTTACCAAGAATTAATAAACAAGGGCTCCTTAGGAAACGAGATCAATAAGGGGGTGATTAAACTTATCCCAAAAGATGGGGACAAGTCCCTCATAAAAAATGGAAGACCCATCACCCTCCTCAGTGTATCTTACAAGATCTTGGCTAAGATCCTTGCTCTTAGACTTAAAGGAATTATGCCTACTTTGGTCATTAATACACAAACAGGCTTTATCAAAGGAAGATATATCTTGGAAAATCTTATCACTGGCTAGGAAGCCATGAACTAGGACAAGATCTCTAACTAGAAGGCTGCTATGTTTCTTATTGACTATGAGAAAGCATATGACCGTGTAGAGTGGGATTTCTTTGTAATGCCCCTCGAGGAATCATCCGTATGATAGTTATGTTATATGCTAATGGATCTCATGTGTTCTTTTGATTTCCTTATTGATAATTGAATTCCTCTTGATTGGGATATATTATGATGTTCTGATTTGATATATGTTGGTTATGCGCGTTATCCTTATGGATTATTAGATGCTAGATTTTATTTATGTGTACTGACCCATGGACTGACATATTTGCTTAGTTTATGAGTTGTATCTTGGGTTATGAGTTCTACTATGTGTTTGATTCTATATGGGGTGCGAGGGGATGATCTTCCATCACTCACTTTGGAGAGACACAGAATATCATGATTTCCCTTCACCGGTGTGCCTGCAATTGTTGGATATATGTATGCATGTTTTTCTCTTTGATGCAGGGTTGTAGGTACAAGGCATTGACTCCACCTGGTTTCACAAGTCTGAGCGTGCCTATATTATCTCAATGGAAGTTGTGGGAGATAGTCATAAGGTCTGTCACTATTGCCCTAGCCTTTTCTCGACACTAGATCAATGTGTCTAGTCTTGTGTCAACCCGATCGGAGTGCCATATAGGCAAAATCCAATGACTTTGGTATGTTTTGTATTTGTCTTCGTTTGTGTTCATGTGAGTTGTTGTCCTTTTGTTTTGATAGATTTTAATAAAAATATTTTTATCGTAAAATTTTATTTAATTACAATAATTTAATTTAATTACTTATATTTGTGTGTATAGAAATTAAATAAAATATATATATATGTGTGTGTGTGTTTGGATAGTTTTATTTTATTAATTAATTAACAAATTAATATTAATATTCTTACTAGTTAAATAAATAAAACAATAGATTAATTTATATATAAATATCTCATATATCAATTAATAAATAAAAAAAATTAAAACCAAAAGAATCTTTTTAAGAAAAAGAGAGTTTTATGTGCCTTTCAAAGAAAATTAGAAAAAAGTTTTTGCATGAGAATTTAGAAAGTTCCTTTTAGAAAGTAAATAAATAATAATAATAAAAGGAAGCCAAACCTAACTTAAGATTTGCATTCCCTAAACTTGGGCAATAAAAAAAATAGTAAGGCTTGGTAAGGAGCTAAAGTATGAGGAATTTAAGGGGCATGGGTTTTTTATTTAGTAAAATAAAATATAGGATGAGGGAGGAAGCGGAAGTCCATTGAATGGATTTAATTAGAAGTTAACAAAAATTAAAACAAGTCTACTCGTGCATGTGGGTTGTGGTTAAGGGGTTTGTTTTTCATTTTTTTTTTTCAGGTTGGGTTTGTCTAGTGATGTTTTTTTCTAGTCATTATCAATTTTGTTATGGCGATCTGATTGGGAGATTGTGTAAATATTTTAGAATAGAGGATTGCAAGATGATCGTGAATAAACGACTCACATTTGAAAAAGAACACCATAGCCATTGCTCTGTCAATCTAATTACAGGCATGAGTCTTAGCTTTCACTTTTCTTTATCGAGCTTCTATATAAAATCTTAATAAATGATTGCTCATTGAACTTTTGAATTGAAAACTATTGCATCATCGAATCATAAGAAATTAGTCCAATAGACTGTTGTTTAGAGAAGCTTATGAATACCGATTCATTAAGATAACTTTTGTGCATATCAAAGTAAAACCTTGCATCTTGAAAAAAATCTGATCCAGTAACCATAATATGAATTTTAGAGATGTTTCCTCTATTCACTAAGAATATTATAAGTTGTAATGATTTTTAGATTTTTATTTTATTTTCAATTTTCTATGGAAATCAAATTATACTTGATTATAACCTGAAATTAGTTTGGTATTCTTATACTTTTATACTTGTGCTTTAATGGCTGAGAATGGCATTCTTCATTCTTGATAGTTTAATTTATTATTTTTATTTCCAAATTTGTTTAACTTGTATGCCCAAGTTTTATATCTGCAATAATATTTGTTGTTGCTCGGCTGAATAAAGTTGTTGATGATTTATGTTTCAGTTGATAATTTGGATTTTGGGTTTGGTAAATTATATTTGTAGTGTTTTCCAGCATAAGATTATCATATGGGCAATAGAAGATAACTTTAATAATAAATATTTTGATTATAGGGGATTTCTATGTTTGTGTGGTTATATATATATATATATATATATATATATATCTATATAAACCTAGTATGATGTAAATGGTGCTCATATTTTGAGAGTTAAATCCTTTAATATATTTTGGTTAGTCATTGACATATTTTCGTAAATAAGACATATTTCGATAAGAATAAATGTATTTAGATTATTGTACAAAGAGTTTTAATTCCTTAAAGATTTGATTGGGAATAACTTCTATTAATTTTGTGAGGATGCTTTAGATAATGATGTTTTCTTACCTTTTAGTAATCGTCATTCAATTTATGTCTTTTCAGTCAGTTTATGTGAATTGTCTTGTAGTAGTTATCTTTGTTTCCACTTGTGTGTTATTCCTGAGAAGGGATGTGACTTAGTGTAATGGTGGTATTTTGTATTGAAGCTTTTGAGAATTTATTTGGCCAAGTTACTTTATGCTTTGATGTTATTATTTTGACTTTGGGATTATTTTGGTGTTTAATTTAACCAAACCCTGGACCTTTTATGTTTTAGTAACCTTAACCAATGAGTGTCGGGGTTTTGTGTCTATTGTGTTGTTTTGGCTGTATGTCTTTGAGACTCCAGAGGTTGGTCATTGAGTTGTATCTTTTTGTCAGTAATATGATGCTCTTATCTTTATTGTGTGAGCTTTACTTTGAATGTCTTTGATGGCTTATCAGTCTCTTGGTTTTATAGCATTTTTCTCCTTGTGGGATTGAGCCATGTTGTGCTCTTGATTCGAAGCTATTGTACATGATGTTTATGTGTATTGAGATGTGATGTGATTTGGTGTGTAACTCATTTTATGGTTTAATGGTGCTTCCAATATTTTATGAGACTCATGAGATTATTTTATGATGATTTATTTGGTGATGGTTGGTTTTGGATTATGTTTGTGTCATAAGGGGGAGTGGCTTCCAAGTGGGGGTCGAAGCCCAAAGTGGATGCTACGATAACCCATTGGAAGTTTCCTTAATAAGTGACAACCTAATTAATGAACTAGGGGGTTCTCTTTTAAACACATTAAGCAAGATAATGGATGCCCCACTCATGGCGTGAGTGCTCATTTAGGCTCCGGATGAGGTGTGGAAGGCGTGAATGGAAAAACCAACTACCTCATACTCATGAAAGATTTGTTGGGTCTGCATGAGCCTTGGATGGGGGCCGGAGGTCGGGAGAGGCTACTAGGATAACCCAAGATGGGGGTTGGGGCCTATGGAGATTGACCTATTGGGATAACCCATATCAAGCTATACGATGACACTCACCCCTTGTGAGCATGAGTGTTCTTCTTTTGTGTTCTATCCTCAGGAATACCCCTATTTAGAGTTTTGTTCTCTATGTATTTTGCTTGTGATTACCCAGTGGAAGTGTGTTTAGCCCATGTGTTGTGTTCCCTTGTTGTTTTGCTTGAGGGCCTTATGTCTATCTCCTAGCATGGAGGGGTGGTCCTTTGGGTCCACATGGCCAGGTGGTAGTTCTTTTTTCCATCAAGGATTTTGTACTGATTTTGCATGGATTGGATTCATACTTGTCCCAGTTTGCTCTCTTGGATTTGGTCATATCATTTTTCTAGATGGTGACTTTATATATTTGCCAATTGTACTTTTGTGTATCTGATGTATGTGCCTTCATGGCAATGATGTAATCATGATGTAATTATGATGTACTCATGATATAACTTTGATGTATTGATGATGTAGTCTTATGTAAGTGGAATGAGTTTTAGATGATAGGTTTTCTATGTCAGTTAATGGAAAAATTGATCTTGCAATTAAATATGTTCATGTTCATCTCATTGAGTTTTGTCAATGAAGAGAGCTTTAGAAATATTTATTTTATACAATATAATTGTATGAATCACTATTTTGCTTAAGTATCTTTGAGTTAGATTAATCCTTAAATAATGCATGGTTAGATTAAGTAACCATGTTGAGAAACCATAGGGGAGATGTTGTTAAAGTCTTTTGCTTGTGCAATTTAACTTAATCTTATCCTTTTGATATATAAAGTAAACATTTAATGTTTTTTTAAAAAAATATTTCTCTTATTGGGAATATTAGTTTGTTCCTCTAGGGTTTCTTGGTGGGGTATTACATTCTTACTCATGATGTTGGACGCTTTTGGTTTCCCAAAGGAATTTTGTCATATGGTATCAGTGTTGCTTAAAAATGCTTCCACTCAGGTTGAGGTTAATAAGACTAGATCCCAACCCATCTCCTTGAGTAGGTATATCAGGCAGGGTTACCCTCTTGAACCTACCCTATTTGTTGTTGTCGTTGATGCTCTATTCTACCTCCTCAGAGACTCCTCACTATCCCCCAAAGTGGAAGGTATCACCATGTCCAACAATTTGGACCTTATTAACATCCAATTTGTTGATGATACAACATTCTTTTTGAAGTTGGAATAGATCAAATTGAACTCTCTTGTGTCCAAGCTTAAAATATTTTGTGATACTTCAGGTGCAATAATCCCCATTCCCAAATCCATCCTGCAAGGCTGCGATGATACTCCTCCTCCATAGTTGCAAAAAATTGGCTTCTAGTGGGGTAGCCCTTCTAAGAAAGTAAGGTATTTGGGAATTCTGTTTGCAGTGAATCCATGCCTTAAGGATATGTGGTAGTGGGTCACATATAAGATAAAGCATAAATTAAACAAGTAGAATAGGCATTATCTTTCTCTGGTGGGGAGGATGCAAGTGTATCAAAGGATCCTCTCTTCTTATAACATCTACTACTCCTCAGTCTAGATGTTCAACAATTATCAAGTGAATTAGATTCAAAAAACCATCAAAAACTTTCTGTGGTCGGATGGTAAAGGTAAGAAAAAGTGGCACACTATGAATTGGAAATGGTGTTGCATTGACAAACCCTTGGGGAGACTGGGATTGAAGGACTTAAAAACCCAAGGCATTTCCCTAGTAGCTAAATGGATCCTTCATGCACTTGAGGGAGAAGAACCTTGGAAGGTTTTGATTAGGAATAATATTAAGCTCGTTGTCCTAAAGCAAGCCAAATCTTGGAAGATGCTCCACTTTGATGATTTGATTGCCGGTAAGTTCCCTATTTCTCCTACGGGCTCCAATATCTTCAAGACAATTTGGAAGGTCTATGAGTTCATAAGACATCTAGTTGCTAATAATGGGGTCATCTATAAGGATAATACTATTTGTGACGAAAGATCTATCTGGTGGAATTTAATGCATAAAGATAAACCCCTTGCCCTAATTCAAGGTTTCTCTAGCAAAAATTAGGCTAAGAAGGGCATTTGTGACTTCAATGATATTTTCTATAATAGCAATCTTCTCTCCTAGTATGATATTAGTCAAGAATTTCAGCTTCCTTCTTCTAAGCAGTGAACCTATGCCTTGATCAAAGAGGCCTACTCCAGACTGGATCTGCCCAAGGCATGTAGCATGAGAGAAGATAGATCCTCTCATACACATGGGTAGATGGATTAGTGCTGAAGAATACTAATGCAAAGACAGTTTATCACTCTTTAACTTCTAACTCTGATATTATTGTACATTTGAACATTGTGTGGAACATGCAATATTCCAATCAAATCTGGAATAAAGTATTTTCTTCTCTTTGGCATTTTGATCTTTCCCCTAAGAAAAAATGCTTTAAATGGAAGATCTTTCTTCATAGGTTGCCTATTTAAAATTCTCATAATGATTTGGTTATATGTAAGCTACGCAGAGTTCCTAAAAATGTTATGTGCATCTTTTTTAATTGTACATTTGCTAAAGAAATCTGGAATATGTTTGGATTCATATTTAACAATGGTATTTCCCACCTGGATGTTGTGCATGGATTTATTAAAGGCATGAAAAAATATTGTAATCTCTTTTGGTTTATTATTTCCTATGAATTTTATGGATTATATGGAAATTTAGAAATGAAGCTTTATTTCAAAATAGGGACAAAATGCTTACTGAATCTCTAAGGAGACTCATATTCTACATTGTTGATATGCAGGTTACATTGGTGATCAAGCTTACCCCTAAGAATTTTGAGAGATTCATTAATGATGGAGAAGTCTGTGTCTATTTATTAGAGCTCTCCCATGGATATACGTGGTCAAAGTTCACAGGCAAAAAATCTTTGTTTGTGAGTGCATTGGAGGCCTATGTGAAGGAGATTAATGAAGGAAAAAAGATGGAGCAATAGTATCATGACCAATTGATGGAGGCTGAGACTTTTCCAGAGTGCAGGACTCCCATTTGGATGGAGGGTCCATTGGGTTGGACCTCCTGGATGGATATCTGAGGGAATCTTAGACAACCTCTTTTTGCATATTTTTTGCTAATATGTAGTCCATTGTCTAGGTTAATATAAAATTTTGAGAATCGATATCTATGGTTGCTAGCTGATAGTTCCAGATAAAACCCTCTACACAGACTTGTATTTTGGTGTATAGTTGTATAAGTTGTAACTAAAACTCTGCTGGGATATTTTGTACATGTTTACTCTCTATATTTAATATAAAAAAAAATTATAACCAAAAAAAATTGTCAACTTTTTAAAAATATAGTAAGGTCTCGTTCGATATAATTAAAAATAAAAATCTTATTTGATACTGTAGCGTCCTAAAATTGTGACACTTGCAATTTCGACTGCATTTGGGTCTTCACAATGGCGGCGCAACATTGAACCTGAATGGAGACCCCGAAACCTATTTACGACATCAAAAACTACATCTTTTCTGCACCTTGGCCTGATCCTCCTTGCACCCTGCTGTCCCGGGAGGTGGGACCATGGTGCCCAGCACCCTGGTCCCTCAGGACCATGGCGCCCAGCGCCCTGGTCCCTGGCCCTATTTTGGGCCCGGTCTCTTATGGGGCATCGGGTCTTCAAGTTTGCAAATTGGAAAATAATCCTCCTAGGTCGTCCTAAGGTCAGAAAAATCAGTCTTCTAACCCTAATTGACAAGTATATAAACTACATTTCCTCTTCCAAAAAAAGGAGGAAAAACATATGTGTGCAAGAGGCAGAAGCGATATTCAAACATTCAAGCATTCAAGCATTCCTTCAAGCAATTGAGCATTCTAAGTCTCCATTCAAGGCTAAGTGTTGCATTCAAGACAAGGATTAAACCATTGAAGAGGAGATCACTTACAACATACAACATCATTACACCTTCGCATGTAACAATACAAACATTCTTACAACAAGGTATCAGTACTTGATTACATTACAAACATTTACATTTACAACATTCTCATTTCTTGGTTAATTCCAAAACTGGGGTTTGACCTGAAGGTAAACCCCTAATCCCTAACCCCCCAATCATCCTCTCTTTTTTGTGTGTAGGTTGCAGGTACACAGCTGTAATTGAAGATCTAGAATCCTTGTGTAGAGACAAACAGATCCCCCTTCGTTTCGCGGATTTTTCGGAGGACCGTGTGCACTCCGGGCGCCATCGTCCCATCAAATTTCGCTCAAACTTGTAGGACAGCATCGTCTCAACATTTTACTACTAATTCTAGGTCCGCAGCTTCATCCCATGTTTCTATTTCGGTCTGCAAGCAAATCTTTCTTACTTTCACATACACTCCTAGTTCAATCCTTCTATCTACATTCTTTACAAAAGAGGGTAGCCTTGCTATCTCAACCCTTGAAGCTCATTTAGAATTCAATCTTGCATTGTGTGGGATTGGATCTTGTGAGTTTCAACCCCTCTTTTGAATGTAAAGTCTCTCCTAAGTGAAAACCGTCAATCCTAGTGACCTCCTTTCTCTCTCCTTGGAGTGGGGGAACACCTAGGGTTTGATTTTTTGCTTTACAGATACATCTATAAATATTGATAAACTAAGATTGTGATTATCATTAAAGAATATCTACCCTATAAAATTCTTTAATAATCTTCATGAAATGGTTTACAATTTTAAGATTAAGGAATTAATCTTAATATAAAGTAATGTAGATATCTTTAATACATATATCTAAATAAATATTAAGAGATATCAATTGAATCTATTTTTATTTACTTTAATATTATTTTATTTTTCTTTAAATTATATTTATACATAGAAAGAATTTAATTCTTTTTATTTTTTTTGACAAAAGGTGGCAGTACCACTTAATATATTTTATTTATATATTTCTTTACACAAGCTGATTCAAAAAGCTCCCGAAGAAAAGAACCAGAAAGAAAAACTTTGATCCTTTCTCGATATTACATAGAAAGGTTGTGAAACTTAAATCCCTAATATGCCACAAAAGTACAATATATCTCGTAATGTCTAGAATACCAAATGTCACAAGTCATCTCCAAGTATCGAATGCTTCCTGAAGAATGTTTACCAAGATGAAGTCCGAACCTAAACATCATGAAATCTGTACACATTTACATAGCAGTCCACAGTCTGTCTCGCTTCATAGATGCCCAAATCAACATCCATTCACATCATTTAAATACTGCACAACCACGGAACCCTACAATTATAATACCTCACATACCAACTTTTTATCATTATGAAAACAATTGCATAACCATGTGCAATATTATCCTGTACCCATGTCCTCCAAAATTATTTTTCTAAGGATTGGAAAAGAATCAAGATCACAATTCAGACCCATCATATTAAGTTCTACCTTGGAACTTCCCATATTTTTCAAATGATCTGCAACCCGGTTTCCTTCTCTATACACATGTGAAATAATAAAATTTACAAATGTATCAATGAGTGCCCATGCTTGTTCAAGCAAATATCTTATCTGCCAATTGTCAATGTTTCTCTTTATGCAAGCATTGATAATAATAGCTAAGTCACCTTCAATGTGAATATAAGAGATGTTCATTTTTTTAACTAGTAGAATGCCTTCAAGCAAAGCATATTCTTATGTGTAGTTGTTAGTACCCGGTGGAATGGAAACAGATTTCAAAGCAAAAACAAACCCTATGTGGTCCCTAATGCATACTCCTACTCCTACATCACCTTGGTTCCTTTTAGAGGAGCCATCAAAATTCAATTTAAAATGTGTTGAATTCAAAGGACACCATTTCACTTTATTTCTATCAATTTTGCTAATCCTCACTCTTAGAAAACAAGGTGATATGGGAATAGAGATGCACTTCCAGCAATTAATAACTTGACCATCCCAAGAAGTAAATTCCCTACTTGGATTGAACCGATTTGAAACATGAGCATTAACTAATTATGATACTGATTTTTCAATGTAATTGACAACGTCAGAAAGAGATGTATGTTTTCTAAAAATACGCTTATTTCTTTCCCACCAAAAAGAATTTAAATTTTAATGTATCTATATTGTTTGTTTTTCTTAATATAAAATTTTATTTTTATTGTTTATTCTGTCTAATTTTTAATATTTAAAATTTAAACTTCTTAACACTATTTAAAGAATTCAATAAAAATAAATAAATAGATTCTTTATAAAATATATTTTTAATTGAATTAATTATTCTTAATATATAGATTATTTTTTAAAAATATATCTTTATTTTTATTTTATATTTATACATCTATCTAAAACTTATAATTTTGATGTGAGCATATATTTTTTGTGTGATGTTTATTTTGAAAATATTATGTTTATAACTAATATTAATATTTTAACATGTAAATGATTGTCAAATTTAAGAAAAAAAGGTAAACTTTTTTGCTAACACACTCACATTAACACGCTCATGCAATTACCTTCCACCCCTTAATATCATTTAGAATGCCTCTCCTCATTAATTACGTTAATATTCTATAATTAAATGATAAAAAATATTATATTAAATCTCTTTTAGCTTTCAAACAATCATTACATGTTAACATCAAATTTTATATTTGAGATTAATCTTTTAATATAAGTGATATTTTATGTTTATGAAATTTGTGAATTAAGAATGTTTAAAAATATTAAAAACTTATTAATGCAGCTTGAAATTCAAAAGTCTTGTATTTTAATTTACTCATAAAATTTTATATGCTCTCTCTTAAAAAATAATCTTGATAAATAATATTTAAATAAAATAACGTACCTTTCATTAAACAATAATCATGCCTAATCCATCTTTTTTTTTTAATATATTAAAAAAAACTTTGATAAATTTTTAAAATACTATGACATCCATGATGATATAACCCTTTCATATGAAACATAAAAAATAAATGAAAAAGAAGTGTGTAAAAAATTTGGAAAGATAAAATATAAAAGACAAAAGAAATCTATCTTATTATAAGTATGCCATTAAAAATTCAACAAATGAAATTTATTATAGATGAAGTTGTCATCATTAAAATAAATAATTATGATTGTAAAACAAAAAATAACTAACAACAATTATAGATTGAAATTGATAGACTCGCACTTGTAGAAATATAAAACTAGAAAAAATCATTTGTAAAATATATTTTAGTGACACTCATTTTATCTTCAAATGCCTAGTTTACAATGATAAAATGTATATATAGATATTTATTATTATAATTTGGTTCATAAATTTTAAGTTAGGAAAATTATTTAAATGTTAGTAATTTTATTTAAATCTAAATATTCATCTAATAAATTAAACAAGGTTTTTGAAGAAGTTGAGAAATAAAACTTCAAAGATCCCAAGAACACCTGCAAGCAAAATACCTGTCACAAGAGAAGAATGGAAGCGAAAAAACAATAATGGCTCTGAAGAAAAAGATTATCATTCAGAAAGGGAAATTAAAAAAAAATACAATACAATCCTTATAAAAGGAGATTATGCAACCCTAAAAGGATAAAGTGTATTTAATAATTAAAATACCTACAATATTATTAAATGCCTAAGTTTAGCTTAAGCGTAGAGTATAATAGACTAATAATTAAATAAATAATTATTAGCTAATGCATGATAACTCTAAGACCCCCCTTAAGATGAACTTAGGGAGTAGCTAAAAACAATTGAGGACTAAAAAAATACATGTAAACAAAATGCATGAAAGTAACAATGGGTCTCGACAACTAGGCCTAATGAAGTACCCAAGTACAAATGATCTCTCACAACTAGAGAAAAGGAGAAAATTTCATAGAAAAAACTCCTCTCCTAAAGAGAGAAAAATACAAGTGAAGGACTGAAGAAGCCTCCAAACAAGAGAATGTTCCATAAAATAGGAACAAAAGATGAACATGAAGAACACCACCGAAGCATGAAGCTGCAAACACTATCGAAGAATAACTATCAATCTAAAGAACCTCCACTTAAATAGAAGATGATCAGGTAAAGAAGATTGTAATCTGCATGAGTGCCCTCAAATAACACTACTCAAATCAGATGGCAAACAAAGGCAAACAACTGAACTCGAAGATACAGATGGCAAAAAACACCAAAGTCTGAAGACTTGATCAATTGAAGATGGAAGGTTGCCTCCAAAATAGGAATGAAAGAATGTCCATATGGTAAATGGTCCATCTCACCGAAATGCATGGGTAACCAACCACTGCATCCACCTAGTACATAGGAACAAATATTGAATACATAGCTCACTCCAATGAACCAAGGAAGCATTAAAACCAACAACCAACAGGTGAAACACCCCCATAATGCTGACAAGGGAGAGGTGACATGTACACTAAAACTGAATGCCAAGAAAAATTGTATGAAAAAGAACCAAGAACAGCGAGAGTGCAATAGAAAGTACAAACACATATAAAGGCTACTGTCATGGAAGGAAAACTCACTTGACACACATTATGAGCCTAATGTTGTGGAAGGAACACTCACATGACAAAGGTAGATGACAAACAAAGGCAAACATCGAACCCCCCCATGACACTTTATAATGGAGTGCGAGTACAAGAAGGCACAATATGTGCAAGATCCCAAGCATGCAAAGCATAGTGGCACTTTATCTCAGTGCGTTTTGCAAAAAAGAAAATGCTTGCAAAATGATGTATACAAAGCTCAAAGAAGACAAAAGGCTAGAAATAAAGAAATAATAGCCAAAGAGTCATCCCACACAAAGAAAAGGATCCTAGGAGTTGAAACATCCAAGATATTCACCAAAGTGCGTAAATACAAAACACTAAATAAAATATACTTGGAGCAGAATCTGGAAAGTGCACAGAACTAGCTCTCCAACAATATCTTGTGTGACAAAAATGGAGTCTGGATGCTCAAGATATGCCTCTCGGAGTGCAAAAAATAACTTTTGGCTTTGACATAAAAAAAAGACATCAAAACAACAAAAACAAAAGATCAAACCTCCATATTTGAAAAGAGCTTTCCGGCAATAAAAGATTTTTAAAAAATTGACTCTGTTTGCCCAAGTTATGACAAAAAAACCACATCTAAGTCAAATAGGCCTTTAAGGAAAAAAAAAAAAAACCCACCATCCTAGTGGCAGGGTAGGGTGGTGAAGTGGTGGCCGGGCAATGTAGTTTTCCAAGCGGCGGATTTTTTTGGGTGACGGAGCGGCAGGGTTGTCGGTGGCGGGGCCGCTCTAGAGATCGGCGGTTTACAGACCCTGGCAGCAATCGCCAAGGCTCTCTGTGGTGGTCTTGGAGACCATCAGTGACTTCAAGGCCATTGTGGTTAGGGCGTCAGCCTGGGAAAGTCGTTAAACTACCCTAAAATATTTGTGTTCTTGAAAATCATGCCTAATAAGGGTAAAAATAAAATAAAAATTACTAGAGCCAAAGTTGTCTAAATTGGACAAATTTTATATGAAAATGGGGGTTTTTGGTTGTTCTGGGCTCAACAGTGAAGTTTGTTTGAGCCCAAAATACCTAGAAACAAAGAAGCAACCCAGATCCAAATAAAAACTCTGAAAATAAACTTGAAACCCTGACCTCTAAAAAATCTTCTAAAACATAAGGAACAAGTAGTAGCAAATGCAAGCTCCGATACTATGAAGAAGTTGAGAAATACAACTTTTGACATCCCAAGAACACTTGCAAGGAAAATACCTGACACAAGAGAAGAATGGAGGCAAAAAAGAAATAATGGCTCTAAAGAAAAAGATTATCATTCAGAGACGGAAATAAAAAAGAAATACAATACAATCCTTATAAAAGGAGATTATGCAACCCTAAAGGGATACCTACAATATTATTAAATGCCTAAGTTTAGCTTAAGCGTAGAGTATAATAAACTAATAATTAAATAAATAATTATTAGCTAATGCATGATAACTCTAACAATTTTGATTACCCTTGAACATTCTTGTGAAAAATAAGACATTATAAATCATTTTTTTCTCAAATTTCTTTTGTAATTATTTTTAATTTTATTTATTTGCTATGTTGATGTTATTTATTAATTTCTTTCTAGTTGTTTCAATTAGAATAGTCAAAAGAGTGAGAATATTCTCTAGTTGGAAAGGTAGTGTCACTAGAAATAATGTCAACTTTACACTTTCTAGATAGAATTCTAAATTATTTGCATTGTTTTTACATACTTTGCTAGTTTCTATAGACCATGATACTATATATTCTAATATATTGTTGTAGATAGGAATTTGGAAATCATCAAAGCAATAAATATTAGCCTAGCTCAATCACGAAAACTCAATTGCAATGATAAGAAAACCTACAAACATTCAATAGAGATATGAAAATAAAACATTCAATTCAAACGCAAACCATCACAAATGCGAATGTATCCTCAATGATTCTCCATTATCCTTCTTTCTCCTTCAAATTGCTTTGTTTTGTGGATCTCACCTACAAGTGCATAAGCATAATATGAAAGCAAGATTGACAAGATGATAGCGTAAGAATACTAGAAGCGTGATTGATTGATCGGGCGGGGGGGGGGCATGATTGAAGAAATTCATCCAATTTATAGATAAATTGGAGAAAAGACAAGATTAGCATGAATTTGATTCGAATGGAAATTCAAACCAAGAATAGCAAAATTATGACAAGTGTATGACAAATTGCTATGCAAGAAGTTATGACAATTTATGACAAATTATGACAAATTGCTATGCAAGGATGTTATGACAAGAATTTGAAATAGAAATAGACATTTAGGAATTTAGGAGAAATTAGAAAATTAAGTTAGAAATAATGACTTGGAAATTAGGAAATTGATGAAAATTAGGTAAATTAATTAATAATTTTTCATTCATTAATTAATTTACAAAAAGAGGAAGAATTAATTAGCCAATTAAATAAATATTTAATTGTGACAAGAAGACTTAGGATAAATAAATAAATTATTAATCTTAGAGGGAAAATGACAAACAAGATTAAATGAATAAAACCCTAGAAGATGAATTAGAAATGCAAGGACGACAATTAGGTCTTGACAAAAGATAATTGATGTCGATTTGATCATGATTCTGATTAACGAAGGACCAATGCTGATAAATGATTTGATTGATAAATGCGCCAATTGACGAGGAACAATAACTAATTGATCCAAATTGATATGATTGAGAAGGATGACGATCGATGACAAATCGATCACAAAATGACAAGGTTGAAAATGACAACAATCGATGACAAATCGATCGCAAAATGACAAGATTGAACATGACAACGATCGATGACAAATTGATCGCAAGATGACAAGATTGACAAAAGGACAAAACCCTAGTTCGAAAGCGATAAAAATGAGGAATATAGAAGAAGGACTCAATGCTCGCAAATGATAAAGACAAAGTGCATGACATAGAAGAAATGTTAATGCGACGCAAAAACCCTAAAATAAGGCAATGCGCAAATGTTAAAGTATGACTCCGCAAGCGTTGACCATTTTTAGATGTCTACATTTTGCCCCTCTTTGAGACAATGTGATTTTAAGCGTTGTTTCAAAGAACAATAATGAAAATTCCCCAAACAATGACAATGACATATGCATGCCCCCTTGAGGAATTGGCCAGAAAAATCTAGAAAAGAGGCTAATTGATCGATAAGAATGACAGAAGATGATAGGTTCGAGACTACCAAGACTGATGGAAGAAATGTTAGTAAGCAAAAATTAGACAGAGGACAGTTAGAGATGAAGGAAAACTTGCTTTCACAAATGCACATAAGTAGGTAAGAACCTTTATTTAATGTAGCAAATCGGATGCAAAGCATCATGGCATTGAAGGCCAGAGCTAGAACGCAACCCCTTTTGCAAAAGACAGACACATTGCACACAAGGAATGAGTGAAGCATCCTAGGGTGCATACATCAAGGGTTGAGGTATGTGCAGCGTTCACAAAGCGAACGTACTTATCACAGACACCCAATGATATAATTGCCCCAGTTTGTGACAAACATTCCACAAACAACAAACACAACAAAAAAGGAAAGGGACCATGAACCATCCCGGTCACTCTAAATCACTCAGTGACATCCTCGAGCAACATAGGAACATGATTGAAGCCAAAGATAAATCAATAAAAAGATAAGACGCACAAATTCAACGAAGTCAAACAAACAGTCTGATTGCCATTGTCAAAGGTGGAAAACAGGAATGATCATGTTGTCTGGTTCCGGGGAATGCGATACCCCATCTAAGACAGGACACAGTCTGGTTTCGAGTATACCACACCCTGTATAAGACCCATGATAATAGAGACAAGGAGAAATGATATTGATGTTGATGGATTGACATGACAATTTTGATCAATTTGAATGTCTGGTTTGATTGAAAAGTTCATCTGTTAATGCGTGATTTTCAGTAAAGTGCAGTGTTGTAACATGTTATCTGTTTGTCATCTACACAAATGTTTGATCGATTGTCATTGGATGAATGCTCAGCGATCTATCTATGCACAAAGGGATCATTTTATTGACAAAATGCAAAATGCTAAAGAAATTGTTTTTGGATTTTGATGTTTGGAAATTTTTTTAGGGTTTCGAGTTTTTTTCTTTCAATTTTTTGTTCGTTTTTCAAGACTTTATTTGACTTTTTAGGGATTTTTTCAGGACATTATTTGATTTTTTGGATTTTTTCAGGACATTATTCAATTTTTTTGGATTTTTTCAGGACATTATTTGATTTTTTTGGATTTTTTCAGGACATTATTCAATTTTTATGATTTTGCCCCCAGTGTCTAGCAAGGCAAGGAATATGACAGGTGAATAAATAGGCTTTCTAAAATGATGGTGGATAGAGGGAAGACAAAGGCCTTTTATTATGGAGACAATACAGATGCAATTTTCAAGGGCTATTGCATGATGGGACAAGAGACTAGATATGACAATGTAAAGTAGTAACATGGCATGAGGGACATGTCAAGAGGTTTTTGAAACCATGTTTAAATTTTGCATCCTTATGTCAGATCAAGATCAAGGAATGAAAAAGAGTGTATGGATAGTGATAAGATATGGATAGGATAAGCAAGACCAAGAATGGATAAGGGACATGGACTGAAGGTCGGCGTAGGGTAAGGGATAGTGGCAGAAAGTTGCAATAAGCTAGGGAATATGGATGAAAAGTTATAATAAGCAAATGGATAAAGACCAAAAGCTATGATGGACTAAAAGCTGTAAACAAGATGCATGATGCTCATGAAGATCCTCAGCCTTGTCAACATCAAAGGTGGAAAGGGAAACTGGACATGAGGGACAATAGGATATGAAGGGTAATGACATGGTATGATAGGATAATGAAGGGCAATAGGATATCAAGGAGGAAACCTGCCCCCAAGTGTGGTATGCAAGAAGTTCATAAATTATGCATGACGCCTGTTTGCCAAGTTTTCATCACGATACTTGCCCAAGGTGCCTGTTTGCCAGGTTTTCACCAATGGACGAATTATTTTTGCTTTACTTTTTTTTCTTTTGGCCTTTTTTTTTCTTTTCAATTTTTTTTTTTTTGTATTTTGACTTTTTCAATAGAAGATGGACACATGATTGGGGATGGATGGATAGTAGCTTTGAAAAAAATAGACCATGACCTTTAAAAGTATGCTCAAAGACATTGGTAGGATAAGGACATGGAAAAAGAGATGAAACTAAGGCAAGGATTTATGCAAAGGATTGGACCAAAGGGATGGAAGGATGGAAAATATGCATTGAGTAATGGATAGGGTATTGGAACAATTGGGCTTCACTGGATGGAAATGAAGGCAAGATCAACATTGGCACACACCTTGAGGGGTGATGGACTGATGGAGGAAAAATGGATCTCAGATTGTGAGATTTGGATGGAGGAATAGCTTGGGATTTTGGGACATAAGGGCCCAAAATGGATGAAGAAGGTGATGGAGGAACAAATTTGAGAGGGTTGGATGGAGGAATAGCAACTTTGGATGCCAAGTTGGATGTTTCTTTAGGCTTTTGTGCTTCAAGGAGCCGCTTAGGGATCCACATGGTTTTTGATTTTTCATGCTTTTGTGGTTCCTTGGAGTGCATTGCTTGCACAAGGGATTTAGGAACCCATATATATTTTGACTTTGCTTTATTTTTCTCAGTGGGCCTTTATGGCCTTTTGGATATTTCTTTTTCTTTATAGATCACATTGTTCTTTGTTTTGACATGTCGATTATATTGGACATGTTGATCCTTGAATACATGTGGATTTTTAGACTTATGACGTTTATACTTGGCATCCAAATTTCTTGGAGGGGGAAAGGAATGCATGGATGGATATGAATGAAATGGAGTTCTTTTGGATGGATGAAATTTACTCAAGGATGTGTGCCTTTTCTGACCTTGCATAGAGGACGAAGGAATATAAGGACCTAAGATGGATGGAAAGTATGATGGGGAAGGTGTATGTTTTGATTTTGATGGAGGGATACCAACGTCTTGAGAGTGAGTTGTGTAGACATGACCCTTAACATTTTCTTTCATATTAAGGAGTTCTTTCTTGTGAAGGTCTACCCCTTGGCCTTTATGAATATCTTGACTTGTAGGATACTCTTTTCTTTGGGAAGAAGACGCGAGTCCATTATGAGGTGGATATGATATGAGAGAAATAATGAGATCTTGAAGTGGATCGGATTGCACCAAAGTGGAAGAACCCATTATGCATGTCGAGGGTTCATGAACATCTTGCACTGACACGTTAGAATCATGAGGGGGATTAGGATCATGAGGGGGACTATGATTGTGTAGTGGACATGGTTCAATGATATGCTCTTCATGAGATAGAATGGGAGAAATAATGGGATCATCAAAAGAAATGTGATCTTGGAATGTATATGGAGCATTAAGACAAGGAGATGGAGGAACAAAAGGATCTTATGGAGGATTTAAAGGAATAATTTGATCTTGACAAGGAGGAAGATCATTGGAATCCTCTTTAAAGGTGCTTTGCTCTTGAATTTTAATGGGATCATCATAAAGGATAGAAAAGATATCTTGATCTTTCTTAGGAAGTGGAATGCCAATGGGTTTTGAAAGGACATTGTGTTCTTGGAATGGAAGGGGATCATTTGGGATTGGATGGACTGGGATATGTTGATCTTGCTCAGGGAATGGAGTGTCAATAGGACTTTGGATAGGATGGACAAGAAGAGGGGAATCGTCATGAGTGTTTGGGAATATGGGGTCCTGGTCAACAATTGGATGGGATGATAAGGTTTCGGGATCTTGATCTTGATCTTTTTTAAGACATGTTTCTTCATGCTCTAAATTATCCTCTTGACATGGGGTTGGACTTTGGATATGCATGGAGGATTTTGACAAGGAATCAATGTTTTGGCATGAAGGAAATGCACTTTGAACATTTGTGATGGATTTTGGCAAGGAATCAATGCTTGAACATGAGGAAGAAGGACTTCGAATGGGGTCCTCTAAAATTGGTAATGGTAATAAAGTGCATGGTGGCATTGGGTCTAGTATTTCCGAAACATGACAAGGATGTGCATCATGAATTGGATTATCTTGGCAATCAATTATGGATAGCCCTTGAATAATTTCATCCTTGGGTGTATTGTTTGATGAGGACAATATAGATGGTTCTCGGGAAACTTCTAAAGGTGTAGGGATAGATGCCACTGGAGAGTCAATTTGTTTGTGGGGGGATGAGGCATTGCTAGACATAAGTGTATTATCTTGATCTTCCTCAAAGAACTCACTTGGTAGGTTCCTTAAGAGCCTTGCAATAAAGCCACCTTTCTTTCGAGGTTTTGACATAGTTATATCTAGAATTTGAACTTGTTTGGCAAGGAGTTGGTTCTGGTCTAATGTCATGTTTTGCTTTCGAACTAGATGTTGATCAAATTGGTTTGACATGTTCAAAATTTGGCTTGGTGCATGTTGCAACCTTTGTTTTTGAATGTTTGGTTGTGGTTGTTGACATTGATATGTTGATTGAACTTGTTGATATTCCAACATTGGTTGAATTATTTGTTGACATTGTATAGTTGGTTGGACATATTGTTGAAATTGGACCATTGGTTGTGTCTATTGGAAATGTTGGAGTTGTTGAACTATTGGTTGTGATGGTTGAAAATCTGATTGATAGTAAACACCTTCTTGTTCCTGATGTGGAGGCACATAATGTTGTTGTCTCTTTTCGTGAAATTGTTTCATCATCTCTATTTGTGAGAGGAGAGCTGGTATGTTTGATCGTTCAATAAGTGATCTTACATCAATTGGCTCAATCTTTGGATTTTGACCTGGAAATTTTTGAAACATTTTGGACATTTGTGATCTATTCTTCTCAATGTTTTTCACTCTTTGTTCCAATATCTCATTTTCTTGAGCTAGCTTCTCCTCTAGTTTTTGTATTTGGAGACTTGTTTCATCATAAAAAGTTTGATCGATATTGCCTTGTTGTTAGGTTGGATATAATTGTGATTGCCTTGGATTAAAATTCGATTGCATTGTTGGTTGATACGTCAAACTTTGTTGCATCATTGGTGCTTGGAACCTTGTTTCAATAAACATGTCACTATGCAATGTTTTTGGGATTGACAAATGCAACCTAAAGGATGACAATGCAACTTAATGTTTTTGTTGTTTTTCAAGATTTTGACAAACTCATGAATGAAATTCTAAAAATGAGACCCTTAGGAAATTGAAATGATGTCTAGACCTCAAAGGACAAAAGGACCAAGTGACAATAGGACAAATTGACAATGTCTCACCTATATGCTTGGATACTAAGCTAGGTTTGACCAAATGACATAGATGACAAAAAGACAAAAGTTTGATAAGGTCTAGACTTCCTAACAATGACTTAGGGTTTATTCAAAGATTTGGATTACTCAAGTATGACAAAACCTAGTTTTTGAGACTAAATACAAGAAGGCAATGATTATGACAATGACTTAGGATATGACATGAAAATGATCTAAGGATATGATATGACAAGATAATGATAAGGATATGCAAAGACCAATGACTTGGAATATGCAAAATGCAACCTAGGCAAGACCTAATTTTAGCATGACAAGGATAATGCACGAATGTCACCTAAATGGAAATCTAGCTTGGATATGACAATGAAAATGCAAACTTAGGGAAATGATTTTGAACCTAAGTGAAAAATGAGGACGCTTGTAATGAAAAGGACTAAAATGAAAGAGATGACAATATGCCCTAGGACCTAAGTTGGACTATGCAAAACCTAGCCTAAAGTGACATGAATGTTGAGACAAAGTTTTTCAATGTTTTGACAGGCCATGTTCAAATGTTGGATGAATACTTGGACAAATTTGGACTTTTGTTTGGATTGTGTTTTGAGTTGAATGTTGTTGATTCCTAAAAACCAAGTTGATTATGAGCACTTTTTTGAAGACTTGTTTTTTTTGTTTTGTTTTTGATTTAACCTTTGACAATCATAGAAGACAAATGTTTGTTTGACTTTGACTCAAAACAATCATGCTCATTCAGACATTTCCTATGGTAGGTAAGGACAGTAGGTACTTGAGAGGTAGACTCATTATGAGATTCAAGGAGAATACATAGATGCTTGACCCCACGGGCTCCCCTCCATGGTACTCACTTCTCAGGGCAGCCAAGCATCAGTCCCCATGGAAATCTCCCCATGGTGAACTTAGTATCTCTTCCAAGTATCCGAACTCCTCCTTCTCAAGCAACTAGAAGGATTTTGGCCTCTAAATACAAGGTGTTTAATAAGGATTTCTGTTAAGCGCTACTCCTTGGTGTCACGCAAGCGTGATTGAGACATAGGCCCACCAAGATACCAAATAGATGTAGTCGCGCAAGCATGATTGAGACCGTGAGGCCCTACTTAGATGTTGATATGAGAAAGAGTCCAAGGGTCATCACTTCCCAAGTAACTACAATTCCCACGTAACCCTTCCTTCAAATCTTTTGCCCATCAAGTATTTATTTATAGTGAGTTAGAATGCCAAGGTACTCTAGCTGTGCTCACTTTGGGTCGTTCCCTTCTCATGATTGTCACTTGCTTGCAAAAGAAAGCAAATGGTCGGGAAGGTAGGCCCTCTAAAGGTAACAAACAATCCAAAACATGAGAATGGTATCGAAGATCTCGATTTCTGATCACCCTAAGAAGGATGAGAGCATACTCTCCTACTCCAATGTCAAACTCGACAAGCAAAGTAAACACATGTTCATTCCATCTTACTTAGCAAACATACTAGGTGCCTAATTATGAATCACAAACACAAAGTTTGGTTGGAATATAAGGCAACCTGCATAAGATTTGTTAGTAGTTTAATTCTTAGTCTTCATCCCACGTAATGCCAAGGTGCTACACAGAGAATCAGTACCAAAGAAAACCAAAATACAATAACAGAATGCAAAACAAAGTACTTTGCAAGTAAAAACACTAATTTTCACCTCTATTTCTGGCCTTACACAGGCGCAGATCTCCTTGACACAGGCACAGAAAACTCCAACACAAGCGCAGAAAACTTAAACACAAGTGCGGAAAACTCCAACACAAGCGTGGAAAACTCAAACACAAGCACATAAAACTCAAACACAAGCGCGGAAAACTCCAACACAGGCGCGGAAAACTCCAACACAAGCGCAGAAAACTCTGACACAGGTGTGGAAAACTCAAACACAAGCACGGGAAACTCCAACACAGGCACGAAAAACTCCAACACAAGTGCGGAAAACTCCAACACAGGCACAGAAGTGCCCAGAAGACCCTGAATTACCCTGTTTTTTGAGTTTTTACCTGCAAATCAGCTCAAAAGACACTCAAAAGCATGGTTAAATGGTTAGTTCACGTCGGGTTCACCAAGAAATGTAGATAGGAATTTGGAAATCATCAAAGCAATTAACAAATTAGACTAGCTCAATCACGAAAAACTAAATTGCAATGATAACAATCCTAAAAACATTCAATAGAAAACATGAAGACAAGATATTCAAAATGAAATTAAAGCAAACCAAATGTAGATATCTCCTTCATAATTCTCCATTGTCCTTCTTTCTCCTTCAAATTGCTTTGTTTTGTGGATCTCGCCTACAAGTGCATAAGCATAATATGAAAGCAAGATTGACAAGACCGCAGCGTAAGAATACTAGAAGCGTGATTGATTGATCGAACGGGGGGGGCATGATTGAAGAAATTCATCCAATTTATAGATAAATTCGAGAAAAGACAAGATTAGCATGAATTTGATTCGAATGGAAATTCAAACCAAGAATAGCAAAATTATGACAAGTGTATGACAAATTGCTATGCAAGAAGTTATGACAATTTATGACAAATTATGACAAATTGCTATGCAAGAATGTTATGACAAGAATTTGAAATAGAAATAGACATTTAGGAATTTAGGAGAAATTAGAAAATTAGGTTAGAAATAATGACTTGGAAATTAGGAAATTGATGAAAATTAGGTAAATTAATTAATAATTTTTCATTCATTAATTAATTTACAAAAAGAGGAGGAATTAATTAGCCAATTAAATAAATATTTAATTGTGACAAGAAGACTTAGGATAAATAAATAAATTATTAATCCTAGAGGGAAAATGACAAACAAGATTAAATGAATAAAACCCTAGAAGATGAATTAGAAATGCAAGGACGACAATTAGGTCTTGACAAAAGATAATTGATGTCGATTTGATCATGATTCTGATTAACGAAGGACCAATGCTGATAAATGATTTGATTGATAAATGCACCAATTGACGAGGAACAATAACTAATTGATCCAAATTGACATGATTGAGAAGGACGACGATCGATGACAAATCGATCACAAAATGACAAGGTTGAAAATGACAACAATCAATGACAAATCGATCGCAAAATGACAAGATTGAACATGACAATGATCGATGACAAATTGATCGCAAGATGACAAGATTGACAAAAGGACAAAACCCTAATTCGAAAGCGATAAAAATGAGGAATGCAGAAGAAGGACTCGATGCTCACAAATGATAAAGACCAAGTGCGTGACATAGAAGAAATGTTAATGCGATGCAAAAACCCTAAAATAAGGCAATGCACAAATGTTAAAGTATGACTCCGCAAGCGCTGACCATTTTTAGATGTCTACAATTATGATACTTATGTTAATAGCTTGATGATGTCATAATAGAAGTGACTTCTACTAAGATAATGGTTGATTTGTTGTAGATGAGTACGTTTATTTTGCTCAATCCCCCTCTCCTGTTTTTTTGCTAAAAAATTTCATTCAAAGAAACTTTAAATAAATCTTATGAACACCTAAAATCAAATATACATATAAATTATGCATCTAAAATTACCATGCTAGTAAAGGATTCTAAAGATTCATGACTATTATTGTAATGCCCTACCAAGAAACCCTAAAGGATACAACTACAAACACTCGAAAAGAGTGTAAAATATATTTTTTTTAAACAATTCTGAACGCATAACGTAAAAGATAAACATTGCAATAAAAGATGGAAAAGTGGAAGACTTAACTTAAACTCCTAAATGGTTTCCCAATGTGGATTACTTAATTAAACTAATCCTTACTTAAGGTCAATTAGTCTACTTAAGATATATCTATCCATTAGGAACTTAATTATACTAAACAATGATTGTTTTATACTTTACATGAGATAACACTAACATTTCCATGCTTCATTCATGATAAAACATTCAATTACATTACAACAATGATTTTAATTAAAGATATAAATCCTATCATCTAAATATCATCATAATACATTGATTTTACATTACAAGGATAACATAATATTATAATTGCACTTAATACACCAAGTCTCATAAAAATACATAATGATTACATCAAATTATAACTGTTGTGAAGGCATACATATAAACATATGATACAACTGATCACATAGGTCCAAGAGATATAAATATGATCCAAGAAGAACAAAGAGGATCCAACTGGTACAAGTAGAGGAGTAAATCTAAGAGATACATCTGGAGCACCTGCGAAACTAATCCCTTGCAAGAAAGCACGAACAAAATACTCAATGGAAAGTGGCACTACCACTCGACCATGTGGCCCAAAAAAGACCACCCCTCCATGCTAGAAGATAGTAATAGGGCCCTCAAGAAAACCATAATAATGCATCACATGGTCTAACATGTACATCAGGTACTCACATAAGGCATAAACATAAAAATATGACTTCCACAAGAATGCTCCAAGTAAAGCCAATGCAAGACTACACACTAGTGAACATAAGGGAAGAGAGTCATCGCATAGCTAGTATGGGTTATCCCAGTAGGCCTCCATAGGCCCCGACCCCCATCCTGGATTATCCCGATAGCCTCTCCCGAACCCCCGGACCCCATCCATGACTCATGCAGACCCAACAAACCTTTCATGAAGACAAGGTAGTTGGTTTGCCATTCTAGGCCTTCCCACTGCATCCTGAGTCTGTAATAGCACTCAACCATGAGCAGGGCATAATTAATCTTGATTAATTCTTTAAAACCCAACCCTAGTTTATTATTAAGTTATTACTTATTACTCAACTTCCAAGGGGTTATCCTAGCAGCCTCTTTGGGCCCCGACCCCCACTCAGAAGCCACTCTTCCTTATGACACTACACAACCTCCAAAGAACTCCAAGGAAAAACATAAAAGCCAACCAACACAGGGAGTTCAAAACAAAACTAAAGAAACAACTTGGTTATACAAACCTTCTACCAAGGTTAAACCAATTGGAGGTGTGAAACAGACAATTGGTCTATTCACAAGACAACACCACAACCAAAATAAAGCAAGTACAACCACAACCAACATTAAACCAATTATCTTGCATGACAAACTCGCATTCAACAACATACCAACATGAATCACAAAAATGATTCTTTTCAAATCAAACACCAAAATCCTCCAATCAGAGTAGATACCCAAAAGGGTTCACTAGCACGCTATACCTATCCATATTAAGGAATGATTAAGACAATTCAAAATTATAATTTAAAGCTATTGTTATCTAATTGTAGCTTTTTCAATAAATTGATTCCTTCATGATAAGAAAGTCTACAACAGGGAAAATGCAAGAAAAGAGCAAAAATAACATATTCTCAAAGAGATTTGCACAATACCTTGATTAAAATTCCATACCCACACACATAAAAATTTCCCTTAAATATAATTAAACCATTAAGTTTCCAATCCAAAAATGGTTACAACATGTTTCATTTGCAATAAAAATACCAAGCAATCTTTAACAAAATAAAAGCTAGTCACGGTCAAAAAAGGTCATTATTTAATCCAAATATAGGTCCTTTCAATTGAAGCCATATTGGCTTCAATTAATCTATGATTGCTAAAATAAATTTATTTTCCAAGTTATTATAATAATATCCAGTCAATTATAACATTTAATTGATATTTTCTAAATTCCAAACTTCACAGATATACACACACACAGATATATATATATATATATAGAAAAACACACTGCAAGAATAATCTTAACAGCATATAAAAAAATCGAAACAACAAATGTCATTGGCATATTACCCGTGCTAGGGGGGTTTACCTCTCAACCCATAGTGTGGGGTGAGAGGCGCCCATGGCTATGGGTGGCCTCTCCCCACATTGTGGGGTTTGGCTCCACAACCCCCTACGTATACCCTTTTTTTTTTTAATTTAAAAAAAAAAACTATTCTCTGTGAATTGAAATAGAGATATTAATAAAATCAGGCAAAGAATTGTATTAGAACAACAAAATCCTCAAATTCATTTTGATAAATCCTCTATCCAGCTAAAATAAAATAGCAGGATAAAAACCACAACAACAATTTCATAAAATTAAATTGTCTTCCTAGAAATTATTAAAATTTAAAATCTTATTTTCTATCTGGCCTTTCAAACCAATTTTTTTTTTAAATAAACTCACAACACAAGATGGATATAATAGCAAACCCCCATTTCCTCTGCTCCCAAAATTGGGAAAACTAAAACCCCCATTTCCAAATTCACAAAACAAAAAACAAAAAAAATAGGAAAGAACAACATATGAAATGATAACCAGATTTCTCCATCAATTATTTCTTCCCAAACAAAGAGGGAAAGTAGAAAAAAAACAGCTGACAAGGAAATAAACAAACAAAGATTTTTAAAATTCCAACCTTCCATTGCTTTCTTGAAAGAAAAGTTGGAGAAGAGCACCCAATCCTCCCAAAACTACCCAAGCTTCCAACAAAACCCCCATAACCATCAGAGAGGAAAGATTTCTCCAAAATTAGAAAAGAATCCCCCCTTTTGGAAAAATTTTCCCAAAATATATAAAAGAATTTTCTCCCAGAAATATATCTTTTAGGGCACAAGTATCATTTTCATGAAAATTTGAAAATCTCTTTTTATTAAAAACATTTACATGACTTATATTTAAAAATTCTATTTTTTTTAAAAACACCAAAAGCCATTATATATTTTAATTATTAAAAAGTAAAAATTGACTTTCTTTCTTTTTTTTAAACAAATACTCAAGACATAATATAAATTCCACTAATAAATCAACAATCAATTTAACTAAAAAAATTAAGAATAATTGATTATCTATTTAACCACAAAAGTGCTCTTAATAATTTATTCTTAATTTAATTTAATAAACGCAATGCACATTAATTATTAATAACCATGAGGTATTAATAATTAATTTCACATTAACTAACACAAGAAGAGAATAATTAAATTCACAAAATGCTTAACACACAAACTCAACTAAACAAAGAAAAGACATGACCCACATACCAATGTCGGAAAGGTGGCCTACTTGGCAATCTGACAAGATTGACAAAAGAATGACAACACTCACAATTGAGCATGGCTAGGGATGACATTAGGGCCTTAAAACCATCTCCTCCACTTCCATTAGGTTAATTAGGTACGCTCAGATCTATGGAACCAGGTGAAGTCAGTACCTTGTACCTACAATTCTTGTATCACTAAACCACACATACATATATAAATACAAACACAGTAAACACACCTATGAAAGAGAATCGCGACTTTCCGTGTCTCACTGAAGTGAGTGATGGGGAAATCATCTCCTCGCATCCCATACACTTTCCACACATACATGATGACATAAACATAGTGCAACTCACACATGAAGTAAATGTGTTAGTCCATCGTTAGTAACACATGAATAAAATTAACATTTCATCATTTATAAAATACCATGCATAAGTAGAATTAACATCTACTCATTCAAAGAAATAGTGCCTAATCAACATCTCCTCCTCAATAAGCAATAATGCATAATCATATTCACCAAATCACACTCCAAAGAATATTACCAGGATAAAAGCATCACAATCATAATGAATCAACCATCCTTGTAAGCCACTGCAAAGTCAACCATGGTCAATGAGGTCAAAAGAGTCTGATTAGGGAAGGGATATTACAATTATGGTTTCCAAAGTGTGTCAATTTCTATAGTTGGATGTTCTTCTTTAACATCATGGTTTGTTTACAATTTAATATTTTATACCAATATATAAATTTCTATCTACTACTATATTAGTTCTCATATAATTACAAACTATAAATTTTTGGTGTCTTCTTATAAATGGTTGTGCACAATTGTTATACCATCTTAAACTATTATTTTTACTACTATGAAATGTAAATTATCTCTTTTTTCCTTCTTCAACATTGTGTTTTATCTATGTGATATTGTGAGGTATAATACTATCTCATTTTCTATCCACTTACAAGATATAACTTGTACGCGTCCTCTTATAAATGTCTGTACCTTGTTGTTACTACCTTACACTAGTGTCGAATGTAAACTATCTTTATTTAAACAATTTATCAACATAGATATATAAACATTCATTCTCTTAAGATTTATTATATATAAGTATACACACACACACATATTTACATACATATATATGCATACATACATATGTATATGTATATGTATGCATGTAGTTATGTATGTATGCATGTATGTATGTATGTATGCATGCATGTATGTATGTATGTATGTATGCATGCGGGTACAGGAGCACCTAAGACTTAGGCTAGTAGTGATTTCTCAATTTTGGCTTGTACTAACCCTAGCCAAGTTAGTTAGTGAATAAGGACTCTAGGAGGGTCCAAGAGTTAGTGTTTAGAGTCAATGTAGGCCTAGGTTCAGTTCATTCTTCTTAGGTTTGCATTTTCTGCTAAATAGTGGTTTGAGTAGGTAGTTGACCTTCTTGATGGTCAAAAGTGTCCAAACTTGGTATAGGCATTACAGAGGGTTAATTTAGTCTTATAAATGTTTTAAAAGTCATGTGTGATGACTAAGAATAGGCCTCATAGGTTGAGAAGGCCAAAAAGTGAAAAAGTGCAAAGTTGCAAAAAGTTGTCATGACAACTTTTGTCCTAATTTGATTAGCGATGGAGTTAGGGATTGTCAAAAACCATAGAAAGACTCCAAACATGGGAAATTATATAAGAACCCTCTCTTGCATGGTTACAAAGGTTGGAGACTTGGTTTTGTAAGTTCAACAATCTGAAACTACTCATTTTCAGACTAGTTGGCAGCATTTTGGCTTGTTTTGTTCATTTTTGTAAATGCAAATGGATTGAATCCATTAATCCAGAAATCGATTGAGTTTATTTGGTGTGTTATAGAGTTGTTAGTTCCATTTCAAGCTTTGTAGATAGTTTATATTAGTGATTTCTTGTTTTGGTTTGCACACAGCTAGTTTTGGCTTGTATATAGCAGTTTTATGTAAAATGGTTTCCCCATGAATTCCACACGTGCTACCATCATGGTCTATTGGGACATGAAGGGAAACCAATTTTAAAATGTACATATGTAGGGACAAGTGCTGGAGATGATTTTCAATATGACTATCACCTTGTTCTAGGCGAGTTCAGGAGCAACCCAACTAGAGGAAACATGGTGAAATTGATGTGCAAAGTGGAGGGGTGAATGCCAAACCACCATATAAGATTTTGGAGGGGTCCATTAAGTTGGGATAGAGTTTCCAATACAAGGATAATCCTTGACAAAATCATGTGATGCCCAAATACCAACTTGACCAGTCACTGCCGGCTAGAAGGCTTAAACCCTTCAAAACCCTCATTTTGGGGTTAGCATATTGTACAATGGAGTAAGGAGCCAAAACCACAAAAATGACTTGAGGTTAGGTGTATCTTTGAGGAAAATCCAAACTTTCTAGGGGATCTTTTGGACCGTTTTCCTCCAAGCCCTAGAAAACTGGATTTTGGAGGCCTAATAGGGCTAATTCCTTGTAGCCCTAGGCAAAATGGAGAAATCGGTAAGGAGAGAAAAGATTGAAAACCTCAAATGGACCAAAAAGGTATTAAAAACATGATAGTAGCCACCTCCACACCTTTGCATCAACTCACAATAGTAGGAGGTCAATTTGACAAGTTGAAGCCAAGAAAGTCATAATTGAGCACATGGGAAGCATTGTAACTTGGTAGGGTTTCTAGCTAAAACACTTGAAGAAAACACCTTGGAATGGTTAAGAAGAAAACCCTAGAAGATATTGAGAAGGACTTGGAGGTATAGAATGCAATTAGGCCTAAAGAGTTGGTGGAATTGACCAACACCAACTAGGTGAAGTGTTGAGCAAACTAGGTGAACCCCTATCAAATTGGTATCAGAGCCTATAAGATTTGGGCTAGGTGAGTAGACTTCCTTAGTGGAATCTATAGGAGACAAAAGCATGGTGACCAATGTAGATTTGGCAAAGAAATTGGATGATCAGGAGAAAGAAAATAGACTCCTGAAGGAGAGGTTGCTAGAATTGGAGAGTAAGCTTGGTGAGGTAGAAACCAAGGCAGATGAAGTGTTGGTAAAGGTTGAAGGAGAAGAAGGGAAGGGTAAAGAGGTGTCAGAGATAGACAAAGTACTTGAACCTAATCCCATCCTAGAACAAGAACCTTTCCTGAAGGCATTGAAGGCCTTGAGTGGTAAATCACTAGAAGGATTGCCATTGTTCACTAGTAAGATGGAGGTGAAAGTGGTCCTAGAATGGATAGAAGGCATGGAGAACCATTTTGAATGTAAAGGAATAACTAAAGCCTAGAGAGTCAAGGTAGCCAAGTCAAGGATGAGAGGAGTTGCTCTCACATGGTGGAAATTTGTGCAAGATGAGAGGAAGAAAATGGGTAAAGCACCCATCTCTTCTTGGAAAGGGATAGTCAAAATCAAAGAAGTCTATCTCCCTAATGACTATGAAGTGCAAATTCATAGGAAGAGGAAAAAATTAAGACAAAAAGACCTTGATATCAATAGCTATAGGGAGGAGTTTCACAAACTTAGCCTTAGATCTCATGTGGTAGAAGAAGAGAGTCTCAAGGTTGCTAGGTAGCTAAATGGTCTACGGTGGAACATCCAAGAAGAAATCAGTCTGATGAGTCCAAAAATAGTCCATCAAACCTATCGAATTTCCCTTAAGGTGGAAGAAAAAGGGAAAATAAGACATGACTCAAGCAACAATATGGACAGGGGTAGAGGAAAAGACAATAGAGGCCATAGGGGAGGCCTTGGAGGAAGAAGTTCTGAAAAAAGAACACAAGGAGAGTCTAAACTCACTGGGAAGCAAGAGAGTGGCACTAGTAAAGGAGGATTCAATAGAGGAAGGGGGTCCAACAATGGTTTTAGAGGAAGATCTAGTGGCCAAGGTAGAGGTTCCTCATATTTTGCAACAATGAAGTGTTGCCATTGCAACCAACTTGGTCATCCAAGATATAGGTGTCCAGAGAAGGGAACATCATCACATGGTAGTGAAAGAAGAGTGAACTATCTTCAAGAAGAGCCTTCAGGTAGCAAGACTTTAGAGATTGCCTTAGAGTCAAAGGTAGGTGACAACTTGATGATAAGGAGAACTTTGATAAAAGAATCAGTCAAAGAAGAGACAAGCCAAAGAAGGTCCTTATTTAGAATCAAATGCAAGATTATGGACAAAGTTTGCAAAGTGATCATTGATTCAGGGTCAACAGACAAAAATGTGTCATAAGAGGTAGTGAGTAAGCTCAAATTGCAAAGGATACCTCATAACAACCCTTATAGAGTCACTTGGTTGAACAAAGGTCAACATGTCCTAGTCAATGAGCAAGCATGGGTGGATTTTACCATTGGGAGGTATAAGGACAAGGTGTTATGTGATGTCCTACCCATGGATACATGTCGTCTTCTACTAGGAAGACCATGGAAATTTGATAGACAAGCTATTCATAATGGAGCCAAGAATGCATACTCATTCAAGAAAGATGGAGTCACATACAAGATTCAGTCTATCCTTGAGGAAGGTGAAAAGAGGGCTGGTAAGTGAAAAGCAATTCTTGAAGATACTTGAGGAAGGTGAAGGTATAGGTTTTGCACTAGTAATGAAGCCCAAAGAGGAAGACAAGAAAGAGCAGCCAGATTTGCCAATAGAGGTGCAAGATTTGTTGAAGAAATTCAAAGGCATAGTAAGTGATGGACAATCAGCCACATTACCTCCTAAAAGAACCAGAAGCCATCAAATAGACTTCATTCCCAGAGCATCCTTACCTAACAAGGCAACTTATAAAATGACTCCCCAACAAAATGTTAAGATTGCCAAGAAAATCCAAGAGCTCTTAGACCAAGGCCTAATTAGGAAAAGCATTAGCCCTTGTGTTGTCCCTACCATGTTAGCCCTAAAGAAAGGTGGTACTTGGAGATTGTGTACTGATTGTAGAGCTATAAATAGGATCACCATCAGATAAACGTTCCCAATTCCTAGAATAGAATACCTAATGGATTGTTTAGGGAAATCCAAGTACTTTACCAAGATTGACCTTAAAAGTGGATATCACCAAATTAGGATTAAGGAGGGTGATGAATGGAAAATTGCCTTTAAGACAATAGAGGGTCTCTATGAGTGGATGCCATTTGGCTTATCCAATGCTCCAAGAACCTTCATGAGACTCATGAATGAGGTGATGAAGGACTTCATAGGTAAATTTGTGGTGGTATACCTAGATGATATTCTCATTTTCAGTAAGGATAGGGCAGATCATATTAGTCATTTGCAAGATGTATTACAAAGATTGTATAATGAAAAGCAAACCATGAACTTGGACAGGTGTGAATTTGTTAAGCAGGAGTTGGTTTACCTTGGATTTGTGTTGTCTCAAGGAAAACTCAAGATGGATCCCAACAAGGTTGAAGCCATAGTAAATTGGCCTACTCCTAAGTCAGCAATAGAGGTGATAAGCTTCCATGGACTAGCTCAATACTACAGGAAGTTCATTAGGCAATTCAGTGCAATATGTGCACCAATGTTAGACACCATTAGAGGTGGAATGAAGGAAAATTTTCAGTGGGGTGAAGAAGCAAACAAAGGTTTTGAAACCTTGAAGGAGAAGATAGCTACTCAACCAGTGCTAGTGTTGCCTAGTTTTGAGAAACTTTTCATAGTGGAATATGATGCAAGCAATGTTGCAGTAGGTGATGTCCTAAGCCAAGAAGAAAGACCAATAGCCTTCCATAGTGAGAAGCTAAGTGATGCCAAGAGGAAATACCCCTCTTATTATCTTGAGTTATATGCTTTAGTGCATGCTTTGAGGAAGTGGAGACACTATCTCCTCCCTGAAGAATTTGCAGTGTATATGGACAACCAAGCATTGAGTTTCCTAAACTCACAAGACAAACTATCATAAACACATGAAATGGGTGGAGTACATGAAGGCCTACACATTCACAATTAAGCACAAGAAAGGTCAGTTAAACCGGGTTGCTGATGCATTAAGCAAGAGACTTTTGGCAGTCCAAGAAATCCAATTGAGAAGCATAGGTGTTGATAGTTTTAAAGGCTTGTACCTAGAGGATGAAGACTTCTCAAATGCCTACAAGGTGTGTAAGGAGTATCAAAATCACTTCCATACTGAGTATTCTGATTTTACTTTGGAAAATAGACTATTGTTTAAAGGTGGGCAGCTTTGTGTGCCTAGAGGCTCAATGAGAGAAAATCTCATACAAGAGAAGCATAATGGCAGCCTTAGTGGACATTTTGGGGTCAATAAGACTCAAGAGTTGGTTCAGAGGTATTACTATTGGCCAAGGATGAATCAAGATGTGAAAAAGTATGTGGAGACTTGCATAGTTTGCCAAAAGGCCAAAGGTACTTCTACAAATGTCAGTTTATACCAACCTCTTCCCATATCAAGTAGACCATGGGAATGCATTAGTATGGACTTTGTAGTAGGTTTACCAAGGACAAAGCAGGGATATGATAACATTTATGTCATTGTGGACAGATTTAGCAAAATGGCTCACTTTGTACCTTGCAAGACTACTCATGATGCATGCCAAATAGCTCATTTGTTCTTCAAAGAGGTAGTGAGGATACATGGTTTACCCATGAGCATTGTTTCAGATAGGGACTCAAAGATAATGAGTCATTTTTGGAAGACACTTTGGCAAAAGCTTGGCACCAACCTCTCTTTTGGATCAGCCTACCATCCTCAAACAGATGGGCAGACTGAAGTGGTGAATAGAAGCTTGGGAAACTTATTAAGGTGCCTTACTAAGAAATATGGTTAGACATGGGATCAAGTACTCTCACAAGTTGAATATGCATATAATGACACCATGAATAGGACTACCGGAAAGAGCCCTTTTGAAGTGGTCTATGGTGTGCACCCAAGAGGTATTTTGGACTTGAGAGACTTAGGAAGTGCAACAACAAGAAGTGGATATGCAGAAGACTTTACTCAATCAATGAAGGAGGTCCATGAATCAGTCAAGTAAGCATTGATAGAAATCACAAGCAAACTCAAACAAAAAGTTGAAGAAAGAAGGAAGAACCTACAATTTCAAGTGGGAGATCTTGTCATGGTGCACCTAAACAAAGCAAGGCTACAACAAGGAGTGCCTAACAAGTTGCAAATGAGAAGGATAGGTCCATGTGCCATTCTAGCCAAGTATGGAGAAAATGCATACAAGGTGGATCTACCTAGTGACATAGGATTGCCACCGGTTTTCAACATAGAAGACTTAGTTGCCTACAAGGGACCAATTCAAGGTTCAGATTGTAGTCACTCAGAGGTATCATATGATGTGAACAACCTTTAGTTACCAGCCAAACCAAATCCAAAGGCCAAGAAGGTGTTGAGTTCAAGGATTGCCAAGAAGACAAGGCATCAAGCCTATTGGGAGCACCTAATCAAATGGCAGGGTATGGATGATGCTGAAACTACATGGGTTCTTGAGATAGAGTTTGAGAAGCTAGGAATTGATCGACGTGATTTTCTTTTGTTTGGGAGAATGGTGCAGGAGCACCTAGGACTTAGGCTAGTAGTGATTTCTCAATTTTGGCTTGTACTGACCCTAGCCAAGTTAGTTAGTGAATAAGGACTCTAGGAGGGTCCAAGAGTTAGTGTTTAGAGTCAATGTAGGCCTATTTTCAATTCATTCTTCTTAGGTTTGCATTTTCTGCTAAATAGTGGTTTGAGTAGGTAGTTGACCTTCTTGATAGTCAAAATTGTCAAAACTTGGTATAGGCATTAGGGAGGGTTAAGTTAGTCTTAGATATGTTTTAAAATTCATGTGTGATGACTTAGAATAGGCCTCATAGGTTGAGAAGGCCAAAAAGTGAAAAAGTGCAAAGTTGCAAAAAGTTGTCAAGACAACTTTTGTCCTAATTTGATTAGTGATGGAGTTAGGGATTGTCCAACTCCCTAGAAAGACTCCACACATGGGAAATTATATAAGAAACCTCTCTTTCATAGTTACCAAGGTTGGAGACTTGGTTTTGTAAGTTCAACAATCTGAAACTACTCATTTTCAGACTAGTTGGCAACATTTTGGCTTGTTTTGTTCATTTTTGTAAATGCAAATGGATTGAATCCATTAATCCAGCAATGGATTGAGTTTCTTTGGTGTGATATAGATTTGTGTAGCATCCTAAAATTGTGACACTTGCAATTTCAACCGCATTTGGGTCTTCATGATGGCGACGCAACACTGAACCTGAATGGAGACCCCGAAACTTGTTCATGACATCAAAAACTGCATTTTTCAGCACCCTGGCCTGATCCTCCTTGCACCCTGCTGTCCCTGGAGGTGGGACCATGGTGCCCAGCGCCCTGGTCCTTCAGGACTAGGGCGCCCAATGCCCTGGTCCCCCAGGACCATGGCGCCTAGCGCCCTGGTCCTTGGCCCTATTTTTGGGCCCGGTCTCTTTTGGGTCTCGGGTCTTTATGTTTGCAAATTGGAAAATAATCTTCTCAGGTCGCCCTAAGGTCGAAAAAATCAGTCTTTTAACCCTAATTGACAAGTATATAAAATACATTTCCTCTCCCATTTTGGTAGATGGAAAAAAGGCAGAAGCGACATTCAAACATTCAAGCATTCAAGCATTCCTTCAAGCAATTGATCATTCTAAGTCTCCATTCAAGGCTAAGTGTTGCATTCAAGACAAGGATTCAACCATTGAAGAGGAGATCACATACCACATACAACATACAACATACAACAACATTTACACCTTCGCATGTAAGAATACAAACATTCTTACAACAAGGTATTGGTACTTTATTACATTACAATCATTTACATTTACAGCATTCTCATTTCTTGGTTAATTCCAAAACCAGGGTTTGACCCAAGGGCAAACCCCTAATCCCTAACCCCCCAATCGTCCTCTCTTTTCTGTGTGTAGGTTGCAGGTACGCGGCTGTAATTGAAGATCTGGAATCCTTGTGCAGAGATGAACAGATCCCCCTTCATTTCGCGGATTTTTTGGAGGACCGTGTGCACGCCGGGCACCATCGTCCTGTCAACTTTCGCTCAAATTTGCAGGACAGAATCGTCTCGACATTTTACTGCTAATTCCAGGTCCATAGCTTCATCTCATATCCCTATCTCTGTTTATAAGCGAATCTTTCTTACTTTACATGCATTCCTAGTTCAATCTTTCTATCTACATTCTTTACAAAAGAGGGTAGCCTTGCTATCTTAACCCTTGAAACTCATTTAGAATCCCATCTTGCATTGTGTGGGATTGGATCTTGTGGGTTTCAACCCCTCTTTTGAATTTAAAGTCTCCCCTAAGTGAAAACCGTCAACCCTAGTGACCTCCTTTCTCTCTCCTTGGAGTGGTGGGGGGAACACTTAGGGTTCGATCGCGGTTTTCCGCTTTATATTTTGGTGAACCCGACGTGAACATCCTTTCTGATTATTCATGGTTAGATCTGAAAAATTTGCTTCCTTAATTACATTTCCATGTTTGATCTTTTGCAAATTTTAGAGGTTAATTGCATAAAAACCCTAAATTTCCTTTTTAGTAATTGAGCTTGTGAAATGTTTAATTGTTAATGCTTGTTTCAGATCTACCCTTCTATTGCAAATTGTCAATTCATATTTGTGCTTTAATTCTAGAAATTAAGTGGTTAAGTGTCAAAACCCTAATTTTTAAAACCCTCTTGATTCAACCTTTGACCGATAATTTCACTAATCAAAACATCTCCAAATCAACTGTAACTTTGGATTCCACAACAAAATCATAATATCTTTCATCCCTGAAAATTTGGAAAAAAGTTGCGAGGACCGTGTGCACCCCGAGCGCCATTGTCCCCGACATTTTTTCTGAAATTTCGGGAGCTAGATCTTACTGTATTTTTCTGCTAAAATCCAGAATTTTGGCTGATTTTATCAATTCTAACACTTTCAAAATTAAAGTCAAAGTTGGTCTAGTGATTGTTTGGATTAAGGCTTCTAATCATTCAAAAATTGTTGAAATTGAAATTTTGTGTCAAAATTGTGTTCTTACTGTCCTAAATCTGAAAAGTGTGTTGACGTTCATTCAAAATTTCAGTGCTTTATTCAAATTCTTGCAATTTGTGACTTTTGAAATTAAGTGTTTAATTGCAACAACTTTGATTTCCGCTTTCAAAATTGAATTTTGCGTGAAATTGAGTCAACTTTTAAATTTCAAAGCTTGCATTGCTCTTAGTATTCCCTCTGAAATCATAAAATTCAAAATTTTAGTTTCCCTCTCTTTTTCAAAATTCAAATTTTGCATTTTTCAACAATCTGGGTAGGGTTCAATTTTGAGATTGCAACTTTAATTTGGCCTATCTACAGATCGTAAAATCACTCAATTTTTTCAGATTAGCTTTAAAATCATCATAACTTTCATCCCTGAAAATTTCGAAAAAAGTTGCGAGGACCGTGTGCACTCCGTTCGCCACGGTCCCTGACTTTTTTTCCGAAAATTCGGGAGATTGTTGTGATTGTATTTAATAGCTTAAATCCAGGAGATTGACTGATTTTATTGAAATTTTCTACCTCTAAATTCAAAATCTTCTCTCCCTCTCTAGTGCATGATTTTTACAACAATAAGCCCTACTTACACTATTCCCGTTAGACGAAGCCGTAGAATTAAGTCTTTCCAAGGTTTAATTACCGAGGAGATGGAACCTAATTTGAATAGCCTTTTTAACGAGGACACAGGTAATTCCTCTAATCCTCTTAATGATGAAGAAGCTCTCCATGAGGTTTCTGTAGAACAACTTTCGAAATTGGATAACCAATTTGATGATTTTCAGCAATGGATGTCTCAAGAGTATCCCGATAGTCAAGCTCTTTCATTAATGGAGGGTCTAAAACGTATGGTTCAAAGTGATAAGAATGGAATTGATATTTTGCGTGGTATTGCACACATTGTGGATTCGAATGTGATGCCTATGAAGAGTTGTGCCAAAACTTTAGGTTATACACAACCTCCTACTCAAGTCAATCATTCTATTCCTTTAACAACTTCTATTGCTAGTATACCTACCTTTACATCAAACATAATGACTACTTCTATACAAGACATTCCGCCTATGATCACCAATCATGGGGGCAATCCTTCTTCTTCAATTAACCCTCTTCCTTCATTTAATCCAACTTCTTCATTCATGCCTTCAATGAGTGTTCCTATTACATCTCCACAAATGAACATGACGCAAGGGGGCAATTCATTCAACCATTCCATTCCTCCTTGTAGTGCTCCTCTTTTCCAATCATCTCCTATGACTAACTATCATAGTGTCCCGCCACCTTACTCTCAATCAATACCTTCTTTCAATAACATAATACCTCCATCACAATCTAACATGTCTAATATGAACTCCTCAACTGAAGCGACCATTAACAATCTTGCACAAACTGTCTCTTCTTTATAGCAACAAATTGCCTCTATGAATCAATCTAAGTTTAGTGTGCCCACATTTGATGTTGCGAGCCCACTTTCTCTTGACATTGTTCGAGCTATCCCTCCTAAGCATGTTGAAATCCCGCATTTGGAGCTTTATAATGGTAAAGGTGATCCTCTAACACATGTTAAGACTTTTCAAACAATATGTACTGACTTTGCTTATGACCAAAGGTTGCTTGCAAAACTGTTTACTAGGACATTAAGAGATAAAGCCCTATAATGGTATTGCTCGTTGCCTTCTTATTCTATTACTTCTTTCGAACAACTTGCAAATGGTTTTTATTCAACAATTTCAAAACAATATAAGTCCTCAAGTTACTTTGATTGATTTAATGCATTGTAAACAAGGTGTTAAAGAAAAAGTGACTGATTTCATTGGTAGATATAAGCATTTGTGTGCTCAAATTTCTTTTCTAGTGCCTGACAATGATATTCAAAGAATCTTTATTTCTAATTTACAAAAAGATATTAGAGAAAAACTTTTGTTTTCTGAGTTTACTTCTTTCCAACAGTTGTGTGCAACTCTTCACAATTATCAACTGACTGTGAGTCAAATGGAACAAGCAAATCTTATGGCTCCGAGTGATAAGGGTGATAGTAGTCAACAACCATTTGGAAAGTTTAAACCGAACAGAGAGTCCGTTAAATTCAATGAAAACATCATCAACAACAATGTGAATGCAGCATCAGGTGTGCCTCCTATTTCTAAGTTTTTCAAGAAAGAAAGAAAGTTTACTCCTTTGCATGAATCATTGCATAGTATTATGAATAAGTTATTGGAACAAAATGTGCTTACTCTCCCTCCTGTAAAGCAAATAGATCCTGCTAAGATTAATTCACCCTATTTTGATAACAAATCTTTTTGTCAATTTCATCATCAACTTGGGCATGATACTGAAAAATGTTTTGCTTTAAAGGGTAAAATTCAAGATTTGATTGATAATAATACTATCTCTGTTTCAGGAGTGAATGATAAAGGCAACACATCTGTAGCTCCTCCTAACCAAAATCTTAAGATTTTTACTGATCCATTACCTTCTCATACCTCTAATGTGATTGAGACTAATGATTCCTCTTTCTCATCTGATGGTCTTGTGTCTATGACTCCGAATGTGATTAACTTTGTAGAGCAGCAAGAAAACCCTAAAGAACCTTCCATCACATTTGATTCTAGTGAAACTATTAAGGCACTTGATGGTCCTTTATATATAGTTGCAAAAGTCAAGAATACACCTTGTTGTGGAGTGCTTATTGATCCTTCTTGCATGGTTAATGTTATTACTGAAGAATTTCTCTTTACTTTACAATTGAATCAAGTGATCTATGACAAAACAGATGTGATTGTGAAATTATTTGATGCATTTTCTTCTCCTGCAATTGGTTCTATTACATTACCTATTGAGGTCCATAACAAATCCCTTGATGTGAACTTTTCTATTATTCCATCTTCCGAACAATTTCGTGTGAAGCTAGGCTATCCTTGGCTATCTTCCATGAAAGCTATTGCTTCTCCTATTCATAAATGTTTGAAATTTCCCTATAATGGTGAAGTTGTTACTGTCAATCATAGTCTCTTTAAACCAGCTGAAAGAACTTCTAGTGTTCCTATTGATTATTTTTGGCCTAAACAATTCCAACCTCTTCCACCGCGAAGTGATCATCTTTTCAAATCTTATCAAAAGTGGAAAACAGATATGATCCTATCTCTAAGTGAACCTAGAACACCCAAACTTGATATTCCTATCGTTCTTGAGAAGGAAGTTCTTCCTTTGAAAGATAAAACTAATGTCTTTCCTCAAGAAGATTCCCAACCCATTCCTATGGATGTGACTATGTCTATGTCTAATAAACTTTCTAAAAGTAGACCTATACCTCCTCGTCATGATGGACTTGGTCTCCTTCCTAAACCAAATATTCCTCCTTTATATGGAGCAGTTCCTCCTCCTTCCTTTTATAAAGAGAAGAGACCTTCCTCTTCTCCTATTATCCAGCCTAAGAGACCACAACCTAAACACCCAAGTGATAAGGATGAGAACATTCCTCCTCCTCAATCTTCTCCACTTCCTACTAAGACTAGATGAAATCGTTCTGTGCGTGAACGCCGATGAAAGCATCGTCTTAGAGCTCAGGCGGCTGCTTCTCAAACTTTGCAATCTCCAAAAACACCTTCAACAAGCATTATTCCATTTTCTCCAAAATCTCCTAAACATAAGATGCATGATGGTTTTGATCCTGTGCGAGTTAAAGATCCTATTTTTATAAATCTTGATGATGATATAGATGAAAATGTTATTCATGATGAAAATGTTACTTCTCTTGCTTTTGATAGTGAATATGAATATGTTGATGTTGATAACCATTTATCTAACGAATTTTCTAAAGCACTTATCCTAGCTCCTAGACAAGAACAACGTGGCTTGGAACATGAACATAGCCCTTGTTTGGATCTCATGATAGCTCCATCTGTTGTGTTGGATGTTCCTCCTTTAGCGTGTTTCATGCCTTCCCGAAATATTGATCAGCAAATCGGGGGGTAGATGACGTGCTAGATTAGTTTCATTAGCATAGCAGATTCTCTCCTCCTCTCTTTCTTTTGTTACTGCTTCTATGTGTTATTCTCATTCTTCTATTTGTTGTCCTTAGTGTTGTCTACTTGAGGACGATGCAAAGCATTGAGATCTCTTTTGGTCTCTCTCATGTTGACTCAAAAGACACATGTGTTCCCTTCTTCTAGGTGACCTTCCTTGATTGGGGAATGAAGAACAATTATGCATACATACATATGATATACATGAATTATCATACAGCATACTGACCCCAAGGAAAGCGAAGTCACCTCGTTCTTTGTGTTTTGTGTCTATTATCCTTGGGTTTATCTCACACTTGGGGGCTAAATCTTTGTGATAACATGCTCCTTTCCCTTCTCATTTCTTATGTGTATCACTACCTTAAAGCAATCACCCCCGTTGAGGCGTGTACGATCACTTTAACTTAGGGGGGCATACACCCCGTCTATCCCTTCAGGATACTTGAAAATTTCTTGGCGAACTTAGCTTTGCCTTGAAAATTTTTGGTATTTCTCTTGCATGACTCATAGTGAGGGAACCTTACTACTGACAGTCATGGTTCTCCCTCGTGATCTTCCCTTTTACTTTGTCAATCGAAGTCGTAAGATCCTTAGTCCACTGGGGGCTTGGTGTGTCTTGCCTCCTTGACGTGGTGAAAGTCTTTCAATGTTGTTTCCTTGTACTTTATCAGAAGTATGAGCGTACGCTTATACTCCCGCTAAAGTGGCGGCTAAATGTAGCGTCCTAAAATTGTGACACTTGCAATTTTGACTGCATTTGGGTCTTCACGACGGTGACACAACACTGAACCTGAATGGAGACCCCGAAACTTGTTCATGACATCAAAAACTGCATTTTTCAGCACCCTGGCCTGATCCTCCTTGCACCCTGCTGTCCCTGGAGGTGGGACCATGGCGCCCAGTGCCCTGGTCCTTCAGGACGAGGGCGCCCAGCGCCCTGGTCCCCCAGGACCATGGCGCCCAGCGCCCTGGTCCCTGGCCCTATTTTTGGGCCCGGTCTCTTTTGGGTCTCGGGTCTTTATGTTTGCAAATTGGAAAATAATCTTCCCAGGTCGCCCTAAGGTCGGAAAAATCAGTCTTTTAACCCTAATTGACAAGTATATAAACTACATTTCCTCTCCCATTTTGGTAGATGGAAAAAAGGCAGAAGCGACATTCAAACATTCAAGCATTCAAGCATTCAAGCATTCCTTCAAGCAATTGATCATTCTAAGTCTCCATTCAAGGCTAAGTGTTGCATTCAAGACAAGGATTCAACCATTGAAGAGGAGATCACATACCACATACAACATACAACATACAACAACATTTACACCTTCACATGTAAGAATACAAACATTCTTACAACAAGGTATTGGTACTTTATTACATTATAATCATTTACATTTACAGCATTCTCATTTCTTGGTTAATTCCAAAACTGGGGTTTGACCCAAGGGCAAACCCCTAATCCCTAACCCCCCAATCATCCTCTCTTTTCTGTGTGTAGGTTGCAGGTATGCGGCTGTAATTGAAGATCTAGAATCCTTGTGCAGTGACGAATAGATCCCCCTTCGTTTCGCGGATTTTTCGGAGGACCGTGTGCACGCCGGGCACCATCGTCCCGTCAACTTTCGCTCAAATTTGCAGGACAGCATCGTCTCGACATTTTACTTCTAATTCCAGGTCTGCAGCTTCATCTCATATCCCTATCTCTGTTTATAAGCGAATCTTTCTTACTTTACATGCATTCCTAGTTCAATCTTTCTATCTACATTCTTTACAAAAGAGGGTAGCCTTGCTGTCTTAACCCTTGAAACTCATTTAGAATCCCATCTTGCATTGTGTGGGATTGGATCTTGTGGGTTTCAACCCCTCTTTTGAATGTAAAGTCTCCCCTAAGTGAAAATCGTCAACCCTAGTGACCTCCTTTCTCTCTCCTTGGAGTGGTGGGGGGAACACTTAGGGTTCGATCGCGGTTTTCCGCTTTACAATTTGTTAGTTCCATTTCAAGCTTTGTAGATAGTTTACATTAGTGTTTTCTTGTTTTGGTTTGCACACAACCAGTTTTGGCTTGTATATAGTAGTTTTATGTAAAATGGTTGCCCCATGAATTCCACACGTGCTACCATCACAGCCTATTGGGAAATGAAGAGAAACCACTTGTATAGTGTATATATTCAGGGAAAAGTGTTGGAGATGATTTTCAATATGACTATCACCTTGTTCTAGGTGAGTCCAGGAGCAACCTGGCTAGAGGAAACAAGGTGAAATTGATGTGCAAAGTGCAAGGGTGAATGCCAAACCACCATCTAAGATTTTGGAGGGGTCCATGAAGTTGGGAAAGAGTGGTCAATGCAAGGATAAGCCTTGACAAAATCATTTGATGCCCAAACACCAACTTGACTAGTCACTGTCGGCTAGAAGGCCTAGAAACCCTTCAAAACCCTCATTTTGGGATTAGCATATTGTACGGTGGAGTAAGGAGCCAAAACCAAAAAAATAACTTGAGGTTAGGTGTATCTTTGAGGAAAATCCAAACTTTCTAGGGGGTCTTTTGGACCTTTTTCCTCCAAGCCCTAGAAAATTGGATTTTGGAGGCCTAATAGGGTTAATTCCTTGTAGCCCTTTTCTAGGCAAAATGGAGAAATCGGTGAGGGAAAAGATTGCAAACCTCAAATGGACCTAGAAGGAATTCAAAATATGTTATTAGCCACCTCCACACCTCTGCATCAACTCACAACAGTAGGAGGTCAATTTGACAAGTTGAAGCCAAGAAAGCCATTATTGAGCACATGGGAAGCATTGTAACTTGGTAGGGTTCCTAGCTAAAACACTTAAGAAAACACCTTGGAATGGTTAAGAAGCAAGCCCTAGAAGAGATTGAGAAGGACTTGGAGGTCTAGAATGCAATTAGGCCTAAAGAGTTGGTGGAACTGAGCAACACCAACTAGGTGAAGTGTTGAGCAAACTAGGTGAACCCCTATCACATGCATACACACACATGTACATACATGTATACGCATACATACATACATGCATAAATATATATACATAAATACATACATGCATACATGTGTTTATCTATGTACATATATTATATGTATTTATATGTGTATGTATGTACAGACACACACATACACATATACATATACATAAAAATATAGTTATACATATGCATACACACATATATAAATACATACATATGTACATATTCTTATGTCATATTATCATATCATTATAGCTTTATTTCTTCTAAGTATCTTTCAAAATCACACACATTAATTTATAAGAGAGATATAAGGTGAATTACAAGTTACACTTAAAGGAACCCTCATTGAGATCTTTGGATCTTATTCTTGAGTATTTCATCTAGAGGAAAAATATGGGATGAAGTACACAAGTTAATAGATTTGTAGATCTTTTTTAGCACCACTTTGAGAGGTACAATAATTTACTTTTCACTTAATTTCACAATCATTGCATGGATGAAGGTGCCCATATTACAAAAGTAGAAAATAAAAATTCTTATTGCCCTGTATTAGTTGTATTCCCATTTTAGAAAAATTCAAACCTAAATTGAGTACTAACCTCACTTTATCTCACAAGAATTAAGGTTGAGTTTCTTTTGGTATCTTAAGTACATAACTTATTGTATAATTATATTTATCTAATTTTATATTATAACTATAATATCATCATTATAACTCCATTACTTTTAAGTACCTTTAAAAATCATATTTATTTTTTAAGAGAAGGTATAAAATGAGTTGTAAAGAGTTTCATGTAGAGGAGAAAATATGGGACACAGTACTAAGGTTAATGGGTTTGTGGTCCTTTTTCTTAGCACCACATTGAAAAGGTAGCATAATTTTCATAGTGCATTTAGTTTCCTAATCATTGCATGGAGGAAGATTCTCATGCTCAAAAAAGTAGAAAATAAATGTTCTTATTGCACATGTATATAATAGTTGTGTCCATTTAAAAAAGTTTCAAACCTCAATTAAGTGCTAACCCCACTTTATCTTACAAAGTCCAATTTTGGGTTACTTTTAGTATCTTGAGTGCATGCCCAAAGAATTTAGTAGCTTGCAAACAAAAAAATAGTTAAAAAAATATTTGTTGTATGGTAAATAAAACCTTAAACTTTCAATTGAGTCAATGTGTTGGAGTACAAGTAGTTAGGAGAGGGGTGGCTTAGTGTAAAACTTAAGCAATTTTAATGTAATATTTCTTAATACTTCTATGGTTCTATAAAGTATTAAAATATTTTTTTAGGTCAATAGATATTTTAGTATTAGAATTTACTTATCTAATTTACTTATCTAATATAATAGGTTAATTATCTAATATACTTTATATTGGGTAAATTAGTAAATTTATTGAGAAGTATATGTATTTGTAAGAGATCTTTTTTTCTTTAATAAATAATTGATAATTTTTAATTTTAAAGGGTTGTCTTTATAATTGTTTACTTGTCTTAGTAAATTTGTGTTGTTTGGAAGAAGACAAGTGTAGGTCTAAGTTTTGAACAACTAACTTCCCACTAACAATTCATTTACTGTAAGTCAATTTTTCTACTGAATAGATACACATTTGTAACATAAATTGATTTTATAATTTTAATTTTATAGTCTTATTTTAAGCATATATATATATATATATATATATATATATATATATATATATATATATATATATATATATATATATATATATATATATATATATATATATATATATATATATATATTATGTTAGAAAAAGAGACTAGACTATTCTAGATTTGTCAATATATTTACATAATGAATAAATATATACCAATTAAATTTTTGAACTTCAATCAAAACATATTAAAATTTATTAAGATATATTTTCTTTAAAAAATCAACAAATTTATAAAAATAATGAATACAATAAAAACTAATATAACAACTAAATGTAATATCCGAATCTAAAAACAACATTGTAAAATTTAATTCTAAATCCTTCATGATGTACTTGAATTTCTAACATAGATTTCAAGTGGCAAACAATGGTCCATTAAGAAAAGTTATTGTATTATTATTTTTATTTTATTTTTGAAAAAACATAAAAGCATACAATTTTTATATAAGAAATAATGTTTCAAAGTCAAGCCTATGTTTTACACTTCTCTTTTTTTAAATTAATGAACAAATATATTACTTGTACTACTTGTAAGATGATTTTTTATATTTCTTATTTTATATTCAATGAGATGTTTGAGAAGGAAAACAAAAGTAAATTTTGTAAACATCTATAATATATTGTAATTTGTGTATTCATAAACAAATTTTTGAATTATGAAACACTAATCATGCATGTGAGATTTACATAACTAATTGTACTTAGATGACAAGACTTTCATAATCTACTCTTTTATGATTTAAAATTATGACTCACAAAATTGTATATAATCATTTTTAAAGAAAAGAAAGAAAAATAAAATTCCTTACAGTTCATAATATATTGTGGCAAAATTTATATTAAGACATGACACAACTTTTTAATACTCCACTCCCTCAAGATTTAAACTTATGACTCCAAGATAGGTAAAAAATAATAAAACCCTTTAGATAACTTTTTAAAGAAATTTTTGATTAATTAAAATATGATCAAAAATAATAATTTTAAGAAAAAATTTAAGCTAAAATTTGAAGGGATTTAAGAGCAATATGATATTTCTAATCTTTTTAAAGAACCCAAATCCAACACTAACATTATTAATTAAAAAGACTTGATAAAAAAATAGGTGTATTTTATCTTCCTCATTTTACATCCAAAGAGGTGCATATAACCTTTTATTTTAGAAGTGAAATGAAAGTAACACTTGGCTTCTTGCACTTACAAGTTTCTGAATTATGAAATACTATTGTAAATGTGAGATTCACATAATTAAGTATATTCTAATGAAATTAATTACAGTCTAGTCATAATTTAAATTTATGGCTCACAATAGGTGCATATAAGCTTTTGTTTTATAGGGAAAGAAAAGCTCATAATATGTTGTGATTTGTGTACTAATGAGTTTTTAAACTATAAAATATCATTGTGCATATAAAACTTACATAATTAATTATAATGATAAAAAATTCATATTCTACTCCTCAAATTTAGATTGTCTTTTAAAAGGTGCATATAACCTTTTCTTTAGCAAAGGAAAGAATAATAAGATTTTTCCTTAAAAGTTCATATTCTATTGTGTTGCATGCACTATTTTCACATAAATTTATATTGAAAAAATAAAACTTTTGTATTTCACTCTCTCAAGATCTGAACTTACAATTCTAATAAACAAAATGGAAGAATAAGTCCCTACAAAGCATCACTTCTTAAAGAAAGTTTTTATGAATTAAAACAATATTGAGAACCCTAACTTGAAAAATTTAGAGAATAAGATAGAGCAAATTTTGGGGAGATTTTTATGAGGCTTAACATCTTGTAATGTTAAGGTTTGAGGTTAGCTATCCCACCAAATGAATATCCATTATGTCAATTGGTTTGGGGGATAATCTCAACCTCACCCCCTTACGATGTTAGACCTTTACACTTAGTAGGAATTTATTTAATAATGTATTAAGCTAATAAAATTTATAAAAGTTACAATAGTCCACAACTAGATTAAAACAATTTAGCTTTAACAAGATGAGCCAAACAACACTCACAAAGACATAAGACAGAGCTTCTAGATATACAACGACAAAGTCGTGATCTATATACTTATAACACTCATATACATGCATAGCAAGACACACAAACACCATGATGAGTAGATAAAGTCAACCACTAGTAGCAAAGAACAATAGAAAATCTTTATCATTTGAACTCATTGATGATATGTCATTCTACATGTAATCTAGCACTAGTAACAATCCAATTAATTATAGCTTGCCCATTGTTTAGGTAATGACAGTTGGCCCTGTTGATTTTGCCTTAATTGTGTAGTGTGCTAGAGATTATGCATAAATAGGTAGATTCCTTGGCTATTTGAGTATCGTAGAGGTCAAACTATCATGTTTTCCTTCTAATGCATGTAACTATGATTGTAAATTATTGATTTGTTTTACAAAATTTTCATTGACCTTCACCTGCTCCTTAAGCATAGTACACAAGTTCGTCATCTCTAATGACATGTTAGTACACAACATTTCAATTTCAATTTCTAAATGAAAATCAAATTTAGAAAATGCAGCCAAGCAATTACACTTCCATATCAATTCAATAACAACATGGTGACAACTTTTGGCAAACACATAGTGTGAAGAAGATAAACCACAAAGAATTGATTTCCATAACCCACTTGGCATAAGAAGGTCGACAACGAATTCATGAGCTAGAAAACCACAACATGTGAACATGAGATAAAACTAGAAGCAATGTTTGAGAAGCTATTCCCATCCAACCTTTCCATTCTTCCCACAACCTATCACTTCTAAGATTGGAGAGGGTCCAACATCTAAAGCTCTTCCTATCCAACCTCTCTCTATCCTTTCCACCACCTATCACTATTAAGATTGGAGAGGGTCCAACATCTAATTATTCTCTTTTAAAGTTATTTCCAAACATCTCTTGCATCAATCTGCTTCACAGTTATCAAGATTTGATTCTTAATAAACTCTCCATGAATCATTCAACTTCACTAATAAACCAAAAACCCACTCTTTTTTAAACATAAAAATCTACACATTTCGAGCTCCCCCTTAAAATTTGGGACCAAAAATTAAATACAAACAAAAATTAAGGTTCAAAATTCAAAATTTTCACATTTTCATATTCCCAAAGCTGCCATGAAGTAAGGTAAGTGTAGGGAATGATGGGTCCCCTAACCTCTTTAACGGTAGTCCCCTCTCACACGTGGCACGCCGCTGGCAGAAACCCGGCCGCCGTTCTATCGCCGTCCTCCACATACACCAGCCCACGGTTAAGTAAACTCCCCGTTCATCAACCCACGCGTTCATAAACTCAACCCACATTTAACCATGGTTAGTCCGGCTTATATTACTATCGCGAAGTGCTCCACTTCATGAACGTCGGTTCCTTGCATTTTCATCCCTTACAAAATTCCTTTGTCTTGAAGTGATTCACATTCACACGCAGAGAAAATCTTCTGAGGATTGTAACGCATTTTTCACACTCAAATTTGAGTCAGAAATGGCCTTTTTTTTAAAAGTGTCTTGCACCATTGTATATTGTTTTGTATTGTAGAATCTGTGGAGTGCAGAATTGAACAAGTGGGCATGTGCTCTAACTTATATTTTACTTGTTTTTTTTTCTTTTAGAACTCTGAACTACCTGCATGCCAGTTAGATCGAAGCCTCCTTAATGTTGTTATCCACAAACATATATTTAATGTGTATACCTCCTTTGATCTAGCTGCCCGAGTCTTGTTTGGCTATATACATATTATATATATGTTTCATTGATCTGGGTTCTGGACTGATTGCATTTGACTGAAGGTTGAGTGGTTTGAGTGTAGAGTTGAAATGGGAAAGGCTTCAAAGGACCATGATCTTTGCATGAAAACTGAGATTGAAGAAGCTATAGGCAGGTTCCCTTCCTGTTTACAGGTAATTCCTTTATAAACACACATCCTAAGCTGTTTATTGATTTGGTGGCAAATATGTAGCTTGATTGAATTTTGTTATATAGTGATTGGAGCAGATTGAAAAATATATTTACATGGTGTATTGTCTTAAATAGTAAGTGAAAAGCACATATTAGTAGTAAGGAATAGTGCAACGATTTGCTGTGGGTTTCCCTAGTAAAAGCTTTGTTGCAGAAGTAGGACTGGGTAAACAGTTTTTCTTCTACCAATTGAGCATATACAATGCTAACATGTGGACATTTGTGTATGTGTGTATTGCCTAAGGTGTCTGTGTAGGGGGTGTTTTGTACAAAGTAGCAAATGAGAATACCAGTGTCTGTGGGAAGTATTTTTTGCAGTTCCATAGGGGAAAGGACTAGAAAGTTATGGCAAACAGTGTCAAAGTGGTACACTACAAATTTGACCCTTTTTTTCCAGTACAGTACAAGTTTTTTAATGATGTCTGTATAAGTGGTGTTGCTTGAATTTCATTGAAGAATGAGCTTGGATTGGTACACTGTGTCAAGGGTTTGAGCTTGGTTTTCTACTGGAATTATATGAAATTTTCAGATAATTTGAGTATGGATTAAGAAAAGAGCATGAGTTAGAGATGCTGTCTAAGAAAACCCTTTGTATTACTAGTTTTCACTCATAGTTCAGCATTCTTCGGATATTTAAAAGGATAGGACCCTGCCCAAAATTTACTGTTTGATAGGTTAGATGGACAGAAGTCCCCTATGTCGTCTTTTGATGTGGATTTTCATTTATAGGTGAAATGACACAAGCTTTTTGATTGCTACATGAGGTCTTGACAATAGATGTGTGATATTACAGATAATGGAGGAGTTGAAGGAGCTTGGGAAGATTGTAGTACCTGTGACAGCCATGAACTGTGTGGTTTATCTGAGAGCAATGGTTTCAGTTCTATGTTTGGGCAGATTGGGGAAGATAGAATTGGCAGGGGGTGCACTTTCCATAGGTTTTACAAACATAACAGGGTATTCAGTTCTATTTGGATTGGCATCAGGAATGGACCCAATTTGTAGTCAAGCATTTGGTTCTAAGAATTGGGACCTCATAGGTCTTTCTCTCCAGAGGACCATTCTAATTCTTCTCACAGCTTGTATGCCTATAAGCCTTTTATGGATCAATTTGCAGAACATCATGCTTTGGATGAGCCAAGATGCTGCAATTACAGCAGTTGCAAGCACATACTGTCTTTTCTCACTTCCTGATCTTCTTACTAACAGTCTTTTGCAGCCTCTTCGTGTATACTTTCGATCTCAAGGCATTACCACACCCATGATGTGGTGCTCTGCTCTGGCAGTTGTTCTGCACATACCTCTAAATATCATCCTGGTTTTTGTTTTCAAATTGGGTGTTCCAGGAGTGGCAATTGCTGCAGTTTTAACCAACCTTAACATGGTGTTCCTCTTGTTTGGGTACCTTTACTTCACTGGAGTATACAAGAGAACTTGGAAAGGTTGGTCTGCAGATTCCTTTGGAGAATGGTGGCCTTTGCTAAGTCTAGCTCTTCCAAGCTGCTTTGCAATATGCCTTGAATGGTGGTGGTATGAGATTATTACCTTATTAGCAGGGTATCTTCCCAATCCACAAGTAGCAGTGGCAACAACTGCAATCCTAATGCAGACAGCCAGCCTAATGTACACTGTCCCATTGGCATTGAGTTCCTCTGTTTCAACTCGTGTTGGGAATGAGCTTGGGGCTTGTAGGCCTGCAAAGGCCAAGCTTGCCACCCTTGTAGCCCTTGGATGTGCAGTGATCATAGCCCTGTTCAGTCTAACATGGACCACTATCCTAAGATATAAATGGGGATTGCTCTTCACAGAAGATCCTCAAGTTTTGGCCTTGACTGCTGCAGCTATGCCTATTATGGGACTATGTGAACTGGGTAACTGTCCTCAGACAACTGGTTGTGGTGTTCTTAGAGGCAGTGCCAGGCCTGCAATTGGAGCCAGGATCAATCTTGGGTCATTTTACTTTTTGGGCACTCCTGTAGCCCTGGTACTTGCCTTCTGGTTCAAGATTGGATTTGGAGGCTTATGGTATGGTCTCTTAGTGGCTCAGTTTGCTTGTGCATTTTCAATCCTATTTGTTGTTCTGAATACTGATTGGGATTGTGAGGCAACAAAAGCAAAGCAACTCACTGGAACCCATGTCAAAGGTCACTTGCAGATGGCCTGTATGAAAGAAGATGAAGAGACAGGCTGTTTGACAAGTTAAAAATGAAAAGAGAAACCAACTTTTAGAGCATACTATAGTTGCACTCCAATCTAACCCATGGTTATTTCATTTTTTTTAAGATGATAGGAATAAGCATACCATACTTAGTGAGATCCAGAGCATCTCAATATTCAGTTGTCACTCTGATCTCTGATGATGAGTCTATTCAAGATAAAGGTATATTCCTCACTGTTGCCCCTTGACAGCATTCCCCCTCGAGACAGAAGGCTTAGGATAACCATCAATCAATCCCTTCATTGATGCTCAAAATCTCCATAAAAATCAGCATTCCAGGACCACAATCAGCAGTGGAAGTTGTTATCATTTACTCTATGATGTCCATTTTAGGGCAAATGGAACAAATGTTGAAGATAATGATGGATAAATTCCAATATCTTCTTACAGAGGCAATAAAATGATATCCACTGACAATTGAATGCAATTTCTTCCTATGTAACAGGGACCAAATGCAGAGATAGGGCTGTTTTGTGCACCGGGTGTATCGATATATCATATACCCAGTAGAATTGTTAGGCTTGTTCCAGGCTTTTGGGAAATGGGTACTGATTTCTGAGTTGGCAAAATTTTCAGTGGAAAGGACATTCATTTCTTCATATAATTTGCCAAAGTTGTCCTTTCAAAGTACAGAAGTAGTCTCTGTAAAGTAATCTCTTATCTATTAGATTATGATTACTATTGCCAAATTTCACAGAATCCAGCATCACAGCTCCTTACTTTATTGTTTTAGCAAAGTAGTCCTTTCAATGTACAGAACTGGTCTCTGTGAAGTTATGTATAAGTATCAGATTCCGACTTTAGTAATCATACAAGTTTTATAGAATCTAATATCTCAAGTCTCTTATCACATTAAGAAAGTTTTCTTTTGAGATGTTGCAGTAGCATTTTTTTCTGTAGCATTTTTTTGTGTTTGATTGTGACATGCTCACATAACTATCTATAAGCCTAATCATGTCAAGGACGCGTCTATTCTGGCTTCAAAACGATACTACGGATTGACTAACACACATATTAGTCACGTGTTTTACACCGTCGATTTTGCAATTAACGGCTGCGATTGACTAATCTGTCGCTAACACGCTGTACGAAAGGTCCATTTTGGAACCAGAATAGACTCAGCCATCATGTCAACGGTGTTGTCTTTAATAAATTTCATGGCAAATCTCTATATTCTATATAAACCAACAGTGCTTCAACTTGTGTTAATATATACTTCTTTTCTGACGTGTCTTTATCAGTTTGAAACGTTAATTTGTTTTTCATATAATACTTTATAATTATCTCGACCTCATTTCTTATGGTGTCATGGTGTTACAATCTTGCATTCAACAAGACTTGATCTTTGGTGGGCTCATTCAGAACTCTTCAAACTTATGAAATGACCAAAGACGTATTGACAAAATTAACAAGTTTGATTTTTAAAAACTATCTACAACTTTTTCTAAGATCCATTAAAATTAATCACTATAATAATGAAAGAATTTTTTTTTGTCAATGGACTCTTGGTCTATTGGTGAAGTTGAAAGGTTCTCAATGAGTCCTAACAAATTTGGTATAATGATACCCCTCAGACATTAGTTCTTAGTTTCCACGTAAGACTCATGCTCTAAAAAAAAATTCGCCCTTAAAAAAAATTTATTTTAATTTTTAACATAATAATTTATTATAGATTATAATTATTTCTTGAAACTAAATATTATTAAATTATGAGGCATATTTCATGAGTTATTTTCTTGAGTCAGCAACATGCATTTCTCGCATGAACAAGTCGCGACATTTCTTTTTAATATTTTATAATTTCATTATTTTTTTGTGTACACCATTTAAATTTGTTGGATGAAAAGTCAACGCGTCTACCTATACCCTATATATTTTAGTGAAAGCAACAAGGTTATATAGTTCTCCTAAAAATAATAGGAACTTGCATCTTCCACTAAAAATTAACTCTAATTATACTGTTAAAATATTTTTTTATTTACACTATTAGATCTAACACAATCTTATTATTATTTCTTAATTTAAAATGTTTTATCTAAACTATATAGATTTGAACGTGCATACGCTTAATACATATACATTAATAATCATAGCACACATAATAATAGTGTAAGTATCATATAATTTATGAAAACATAGAATTATATTTAATAGCATTTTGAATAGCATTTTGAATTGAGGTTGAATATTTAATTGTATTTTTTCTTTAGAATGCTGAGAGGATTTTGTAGATTTTAATGGAGTTAGATTATTGTTAAAGATTAGTTGATTGTTATATTAAATTAGAATTTTAATGCATATAATTTTTTTTTTTCATATATTGATATATTGTATGATTACATTAATTTTCAATTGAGATATTGGTGTTTAATATGTTCTATATTTAACAATATTCTACAATCAAAAAAATAAAAAATAATTAAAATTATATTTATTAGAAAAAAATTGAACACACTTCAATAATGCTTAATATTTTAATAGTATAGTATTAGTAGTTATGACATTAAAATTGTTAGTTTTTTTATTATATAAGATGTTTTTGATTGGAGCTATGAACTAGAAGAGCCAAATCCATACAAATAAATGAGAAAAAAATCCTACAACAACTATGAACAACCTAAAATATCAATAATCAAAACACTAAATTAAGCCACAACACCCCACACAAGGGGACAACAAAGAAACATGAAAAATGCCATCAAAGAACAAGACCATCTTCTAAGGTGGTTTAAAATCCAAGTCTTTAGAGAGCATTGTTTTAATTTAGCTTTACAATACTTTTTGAAATCAACCCCCTTTAACATGGGATACGAGAGGTCTCTTGAACACAAGATGAGGATAAATCTTTTTCCTTGCAAGAGGGTAAGGAGTTGAGAGGAGGGACTCAAACCATAGCCTCAATTGAACCATTACATTTATCTTTCAAAGAGGAGTTGCTCTTTTAAAAAAATATCCATAATAGGACAATCCACATCTTCTAGCTCCAATGAGGGGACTTGAGGGGTGGAAGGAACCTACAAATTCTTAGCATGTCTATGGTCATCATAAGGAAAAACAACACTCAACAATAACATGTCTCATCTTGCGACAGCTACAACACATCACAAGGGATCCATCATAATCAATTTATTGAACCTAATCTCCAAGATTTGAAGAAAGATTGATTAAGGGAGTTTCTTGTCAACTACAATGTTGACAAAAAATCTAGCATAAAGGAAACGCTTTCTAGATCTAGTCAACTCATTAAACATAATAAGATAACCCAAAGAGAAAGTTGTTGTAGCCCACACTTCTTCATCCTTAAACTCAATTGTAGGCCAAGAAGTCTAACCCATGTTTGGATTTTTTTAATGCCAACATTTTTTATACCCAAACCTAATCTCCACTTCATAAGGAAGAGGCATGATTTGTCAAAAAAACATGGACCACCCTTTAGGGTTTGAAGATAGTCACCAAGAAGAGAAAAATAGATGATGAAGAAGCCATTGGATATAAGAACAATCTACAACACATCTTTGATTTTCGACTTTCTCTTCTCCCAAGATCTGAAACTATCCAAGTTTCCCTTGAGAGGATTCACCCACATGGAGGTCGACCTGTCAATAATGTTGTCTATAAATTTAAAGCACCCTTCTTGTTTAGTTGAAGAAGGAACATTGGTGGGAGGAGACATAATCTGCTGAGATGAGGGGGGCAAAGATCCAACCATTGTAGATGTCATAAGGAGAGGGGCTACATGTAAATGCCCAACCTCAAACACAGTCAAGATGATTCAACTCGACCCCACCAAGATTCACCACCACTGAAAGATGAGGGGCCATGTCAAGATTAAGTGAGCACCTAGCAAACTCGAAACCCACTACGCACAACACATTCCAATTCATAGGGCAATGCAAGAGGAGGAAGCCTCTCTTACGACCTTGATCAAAGGAGCCAAAAGATCCCATAAACTTACTCTCTAGACCCCTCGATGACACATGACCACATGCAAATTTCTTCGATTAAGTGACAAAAGCAATACTTGTACACAAATCCAACAAAAATCTAACAATTTAACATCCTCCTCAAAAACTGAAAGATTTTCCCAAACATCTAAATTTATATTTTTTCCATTGCCATTCTCATTATCCCCTCCTTAGCACTCATCACTCCCACTCAACAGCCATTCAAACACTCTATCATTTTTGCTCTTGCTCATCTTTATTATAGATCAATTTAAAAGTTATTTGTGCACTCTTAATTGAAGTTTATTTAGAATTTTGGTATTGTTTGTAATTTGTGCCCCATCACTTGGTTTGCTTAAAATTCACATTCACGGTGGAGAAGGTATGTTTTTCTTCTCTCTTATTTTATTAACCGCAAAATGGTTCTATATGACTTCGATTTATTTTTTTCTAGTGCTGGTCCATTTCTTACATTGGAAAATGAGAAGGCCCAAGTCCCCTGACTTAGAAGGTGTATAAAAGTTGATATTTTGCTTCTAGTGAATTCGGTCCCCATAAATTCAGTCGGTGAAATGACAAGCAATTTTTCTTTTGGAGTGAATCGAGAAGTGTAAGAGTTTTTAACCTAGCGTTTGGCTCTATTCATTTGTATCGGGAAATGATTAGGAAAAGTACAGTTATATTCATAACATTTGGCTCCATTCCCTTTGCACAATGTAAATGACACGTGAGGAGACTAACCATTATGGTTTAAATGCTTTTAACATTATAGAAATCTTGATTCATTGTGTTTATTTTATCTAAAAAAACTTCTAGAAGCTTTATATAATTTCTTATTGATTTAATGGGCTATCGAGGGCGGCTGAAGCTATTCTAGTTCCAAAACAGACTTTTCGTACAACGTGTTAGTGACAGGTTAGTCAATCACAACCATTAATTGCAAAATCAATGATGTAAAACGCGCGACTAACACGCATGTTAGTCACTCCGTACTGTCTTTTTGGAACCAGAATAGACGCGTCCATCGAAGGCAATGTCTATGTAGTAGATAGATGGTTGCTACAAAGAGTAAATGGCAGTTTTGATAAAAGAGTAAATGGAATGGTCGGCTAGATAGTCATTTTGGTATTGAAGCAGGAGTGAAAGTTGATAGCTCTTCTGGATAATATTAAAAGAGGAGAAATATTCAATTTGTTATAATTATTTGAAACATGATTCTAATTTTATTTTTTTATTATGTTAAAAAAGACCTAATCCTTGTGAACTCATTTAAAACTATTCAAATTCACTAGTAAATTAAAGACCATTTGACATAAGTAGATTTCTTTTTAAAAAATAGATTTTATGAATAAGATATTCAGATAACTTAATCTAGAGTTGGAATAGATTATGTAAGAATTTTAAAATTTACAAATGATAGAAATGGAAGTACTTAGTTGATTCTAGTGATCAAGAGATATTTTGTAATTTTTTTATTATATCTTCTATAATTTAGAATTGCATCTGCTTATATGCATTAGAAGTAGAACCATGAAAATTTAACTAGTTGCCCTCAAAATTTAGTGGGTTAAAATTATATACTACATATTCAATCTTAAGTTTTTTGTGAATTTGATTTATGATGCACGAATTTGAATTAGCTGACTATGTATGGATTGCAAAAAATTATTCACCCTAAATTTGGATGCCTACTACTATGTAAGGATCAACAATGTTGAAAAATACCTTGAAGAAATTGTTAAATGCCATGTACCCTTTTTACATAAGATTCTAGATTGACCCATAAGCCCACTTTTTTATTTTTAAAGGCTTAGAGAATGTAACTTAGAGAAGTGTAAGTGTTTACATTGCAAGAGTTGAAGATTAGACCAACACTGAAGGAACACTTGCAAAAATAATGAAAACCTTCCACAAGAGAGTATGCAAGAAATGAGCTTTTTTGATATTAAATCTATGTTACAAATTGTACAAAAGCCTTTCTTATATAGGCAAGGTGAGTGCTAGTATTAAATAAGATGTTGAAATGTGTTTTAATCCTATAACATTAGACAATTAAAACTTAAAACAAATATTACATGACTTAAGACAAGAAGTAAATGAGATATGATCTTATTGACAAATAATACTTCTAGAAAGAAACCTAGGACCTAAGTTAACTTAACATGTGAATAGGACCCCACTAAAGAATTAGTTAGGCACAAAACCTTATTCACAATAACACCTCCCCTTAGGTGCAACTTGGGGGAACAAATCAATGCAAATGATGTAAGGATGCAAAGATGATGCAAGATCAGGTCTCGACTATGAGGCCATTTTAGATATCCGTGTACAAAATATATCTCACAAAGTAAAGGAGAAAAACCATATGGGAAAAATCTCTCTCTAAAAGAGAGAATGCAAAAATAAAACATGTACAAGTGATGAAATGAGTAATGTATGGAGGACTCGTCAATACACCCAAGGACTAAATCCATCACAAAGATATAATTGATAGCCCCCCTATAAGAGGGAAAGAGTGAAACTATGTATCCCCCCAACAATGTCTAATCTCCTACAAGAATGGTAAGCTCCTAAAGACAAAACATGATCCAATGGTGACAAACAACTTCTGTCCCTTTTAGAAGAAACAAAAAATGGTACAAATGAATGAATGCTTCCCATTTTGGATAGGAATTGACATGAAGACGTATGAAGATGAATGGTGATGTCTCTGAAATTTTCTCATATATCAACTTGTCCAGGGAATATGATAATTCCACAATGAAATCAAGTACACGCCTAATAAAAGAAGTGGAAAACCAAGACTATGTGAAAATTGATGTTGAACAAGTTCCAAAGACAATCATGGTATGACAACAAATATGTAATGACTATTATCAAAGAGGAGAGGTAACTTCTCAAATATGTCCTCCAAGTCTTAAAGACAATTATGGTCTTGCTGAGCAAGAATGATGGAGGTCTCAATCAATGGCTTTGCACAAAGAACCATTTAAGGTGAAGGTATAACAATTATCTCTGAAAGGGAAGAAAAAGAATTTGAAGCAACCTCTTCCCCATCATCTAAATTTCCAAAGTACTTGAAGAAATAAAACTCCTAAATAGTATCACAATCATAGGGTATCCTTTCTACAAAATGAAAAGGCATAAGATACTATAACATCATCTAGAAATGGCTAATGTCGTGCTTGTGAAGTGTAATACATGCAGCTGCAACACAAACACTCAATAGATCATTACAAGCATGGTTAGCAAATAATAAGAAAATGAAAGGTGAATCATGACAAAGCGACCTATCGCCTCCTAAGAGATGCGAGTGTGGATTTGCTCTCAGATCTGGATAAGCAATCCCAGTGACTTGACTACACCTAGATAGAGGATTTGAAATGATAATGATATGCAAGCTAGATGAGATTGATTATGCTAGATTGATCCAAGAGTCTAATTAAGCTAATGATATGCATGATTAAGCTATGACGATGATGTAATTAAGCTAGAAAAGAGATTGATTAAGGTACATGATTCAACAATTATGCTAGAAAATGATCAAATTAAGCTAATGCAATTGCCTATAACAACAATGCTCAAATGATATGCTAGAACAGATATGCCTAAATTGATAATGAGATGGGATCCTTTGTGCTCCAAAATCGGGGATAGTTATAAGATTTCCAAGGCCAGGGGTGAGGTGGAAGGAATCAACGATCAAGATTGAGTCTAAAGATATCAAGGGTGAAAATGGAGGAAGCTGGAGAAGAGGTTGGAGGAAGGGACACTTGTCATCTCTGTGGTGACAAGTGTCAAGGAGCCTTGCTCATAAGAGGGCAAGTGTCCAATAGAGGAGACATGTGGCCAAAGTGCCATGTGTCTCAAGGGAAGAATATCCACACCATAGGAGGTTAGGATAAGGAGGTTAGAATGTGCAAGATAGGATAGGGTTAGGCAAACCCAAGGTTAGGTGGAATGGGTTAGGTTAGAGGGATGGTTAGGTTAGGTGGTTAGATGTTATAGGGCATGTGGGTAATTTGAATTTAAAAATGCAAACAATAGAAAAAGAGTAATTAATTTTCAACAACTCATAAATTGATTTGTTTGAATTAATTAGGGGATTAGAAGAATTGATTGAAATGGAGGGAGGATTAATTAATCAAAGGGGACCATTGAAATGAACCTATTAAATAAATCCTTAGATTTATTAATAAGTAGATGAAAGGAAGAATTCAATCAAATTTCTAATGAATTCAATTAAATTAGGAGGGGGGATTAATTAAATAATTGCTTATTTAATTAATTACCTTCAGACCATTTTTAGGTGTATACGTTTTGTCCCTCTTTGAAGCGAGGTGTGATGACGCGTTGATTCAAAGAATAATCTCATTTTGATGATGATATTGGTTTGATAGGATGCCCCAACCATTTATTTCTAAATTGTGATATGATGATGTGTTACTACTTATCAAGTTGCCATTAGTTTTATGTTCAAAGTTATTCTATATACTCTAGTCGGTTATCTCTACCAAAATATTCAGTCGGTATGCACAGTCCAGTCGGTTATAGAAGAAAGTAGTCTCAGAGTGCAGTATGCACCGAGCTATCTACCGAGTATCATTCCATGTCTACCGAGCAGCAAAGATGACACACCGAGTTGATATACACCGAGTGAAACGTGTTACCAGATTCATTGAACCTGGACATACATATGGAAACGTGTTACAAGATCAAGGAACATCTAACCGTTATCACATTGGAAATTGCTCTTAAAAATTGTGTATGATTTTGAGGTCATCTAACCAATGAAATATTTTGCATGGTTATTCATTCGATAAAACATGTTTGTAAGATCGAAGCAATGAATGGATCACCGACATAAGAGATCTATTTATACAACATGGATTAAGATTAGAAATATATGAAGCATGACAGAAAGGAAGGTATAGAAATATATGAAGCATGACAGAAAGGAAGGTATATAAATATATGAAGCATGACAGAAAGGAAGGTATAGAAATATATGAAGCAAGACATGTGAAAGCACTAAGTGTTATGACTGTTATAGAGACACAGAGGTCACTGAGAAGGATTTTAGAGAACAATCAAAGAACAGAGTAAACAGAAGGGTTTACCGAGTTACTATATGGGTTACCGAGGTATGCTATAAGCAAGGTAATCTTATTCTGAGCACATAGAATCTGCTATAACATTCCAGATGTAAAGTTGCAGATATTTGTAATGATTTTATTGTAATATTTTTGAAGTTGTAAGAGAAATCTTTAACAGGGTAAAAGACTCTAATCAAGTCTATAAAGTGTAAAGCCTCTAACCAGGTGCAACATTTAGTTTAAGTGTTGTAAAATCCTTTAGCAAGGTAGATCTAACAGATCTTGATACTCCTAACAGGGTAAGCTATCAGAAATAGCTAAACATGTAGCTCTAACTGAGCAACCTTTATTATTGCAATAGTGAAGTTGTGGGTGCCATCCCCACCGCATTTTTTCTCTCTAACCAAGAGTTTATGCGTAACCAAAATATATGTGTTATGGAGTGAATCATGTATGATTGTTATCTATTTGTTTTAGCTTTATATTATGTTACTGCACTACTCAGATTATGCTTAACAATAAAGTTATTGTTGAACAAAAGTTTTGAAGTACTGATTCACCCCTCCCCTCTCAGTACATTAGCTTTCCATATTGGGCCTAACAATTAGTATCAGAGCTTCAATCTTGGAAAAGGGTTTAACTGCCTAAAGAGAAAGATCTTATCAATGGAAGGCTATAAACAATCTCGGAGGATTGTGTATCTGCAAGAAGAGCTGGACCATGCTAATCAAGTGATTGCAGACATGCAAAGGCAAATGCAAAAATCTCTGAAAGTGAGAAGAATATTATCTGATGATTTGGAGGACTCTCAAGAGTTAGTGGAACAAATTGAGACATCATCTGAGAACAGAATATCTGAAGAGACTGAAGAAATGATCAGAGTATTGAAAGAAAAGAACAAAGCACCAGTTGATCAACTAAAAGAAATGAAAAGAGAACATGAACATTTCAGCACACAGATGACTGAAAATCTTGATGCATTGAGGATAGCGGAGGATAAAGTAAGAGATCTAGAAAGAGAGAAATAACAACTTGAAGTCTTAGTATCTAATAAGAATGATGAAATCATAAGGATGACTGGAATTCAACAAAACTTGTCAGAACAACTAGGTTATGCACATCATGAAGCAAATTTGAAAGATGGTGAGAATCAAGCATTGCGACTTGAAGTATCAAGGTTGACCAATGAACATGAAACCGAGATGAAATCCAAAGAAACACTGAAGAAGAGTTATGAAGCATCAAAGATGTTGGATGAGCAATTGAATACAAGAAGACCCAACAAAGATGCAGGACTCAGTTACAAAGGAAAATACTATATCAAGAAGGGAATCCATACTACTGAGAGAGGAGAATCATCAAAGCAAGCTGGAATCAAGAAGAACATCAAAAGAAAGAAGCCTATTTGCAACTACTATGGAAATCAAGGTCACATTGCCAACATGTGCCAAATCAGAAAAGGTAAGCAACCGAATGTCACTAAGTCCAAAGGTTATTGTTACAATTGCAATAAATATCGTCACACATCTAATCAATGTAGGACAAAGTTTGTTAACAATTATCAGAAGGCAAAATTCAAAGGGTTTTGTAAAAACTGCAATAGATATGGACACAGTACCGAGAAGTGTCGGCTTAAGCAAAAGAATTATATGTGGTCTGCACACCGAGCAAATGCTAGAGGTTACCGAGCTCACACAGATCCTTACCGACAGTATTCTGCAGTACCATGGGATTACAATATAAGGATATGGTGTGAATGTTGTGGAAGATATGGACATATAAGTGCCAACTGTTTTATAAGGTTTGGAATGAACAACCGAAGATCATGGAGAAATCCTGGTATGGCATGTTTTCACTATCACAAAGTTGGACACTTGGCTGGAGATTGCAGAGATCAACCTAGAAAAGACACCGAGGAAATAAAAAAAAATTAAAGATGATTTGGAAAAAGAAGGAAATTGTGTTGAATGAAGAAAGCACCTTACCTACCGAGTTAGGTACACCTATTCCAAATTAATCGGTAAAGGTATGAAGGGAATGCATTCTCTCAACGTTAAATCTTAACAGTTCCTATTCTATTATGCACTTAATTCAAAATTTGCATAGCTAAGATGTAGTAGTAAGTTTGAAATTCTATCAAGTCTTTTGGAGCACTATACAGGAAACCTGTCAAGTCGGTGAATACAGGAAACCTGTCAAGTCGGTAAATAAAGGAAGTTTGGTTACTCGGTTAAAGTGCAAAAAGGAAAGAAAGTTTAGTGGAACCGAGTGCATTTAATGTTTTTGACCTAACTCGCACAGAGCTCGATAAGGTATATTGTGTACTTAAAGTATTTTCGCGGTCATTTTTACTTACCAAGTTTTCGAGAGAGCAGAGCAAAGTAAATCAAAGGCAATCAAACCTCCTACAAAGAAAAATTCAAGGTATTTACATCAATCTCAACGCATTGTTAAGCTGGTTTACCGATCTTATCAAGTTATTATTTATCTGCTAAGTGTGAAGCGTCTGCCATTTGAAAATCCTCAAACCCTAAGGATCTTTTGTTAGTTTTTATCTGAAATCTACAAATGGCACCTAAGATCCAAGATCCCATCATTGTTAAGAATGTAGAAAAGCCCTCACTAAAATACTCTTTAACTCCCAAAGTTGCATCTGAATCGGATGACAAAACCACATTTTCACTCATCCCGGATAGAGTGTTATTAGTCGAGGATGTGAGATTCTTCACCAAATGTCGTGTTGAAGAACTTGGTCATGTTGAAATCAAAGACACCTATGAGGAATTGTGCACAGATGGTAAATTGAATAGCAAGTATGAGCACATTAAAATCAAGGGATTAACTGAAGCCCTAACCTATCCCTGTGTGTTCAAACCCCAATGGGTCAAGTTTATTCTGAGCAGAGTTCACGATGATTTCATGTGGCTAGAAGAGCAACAGTTTAAGATTACCAAGGAAATCATTCATCTGATTACCGGTTACCCTATTTATTATCATGCCCAAGCTCAAAAGATGATATCACAGAAGGAATTGATCAGTTTAACCGGAGTGGAATCGGATTGCAGAGGACTGAAACTGAATAATGTCACTGATGCAGAAATAAAATTTGCCATTAGAGTAATAGGTTACTGTTTCTTCCAATCGGCAAGGGAAAAAAGTGTACCCTATGCAGCAGTAGACCTAGCATACAAAATTGTGAAAAAGGGAATGAAAATTGATCTATGTGAGGTGTTGCTGAAAAACCTGTTTGAGAATCTGAACACCATTAGGAAGCTGAAGAAGAACAACTCGGCTAATACACTAAAATTTGGATCACTACTTGTATGCATGTTTTTCTATTTTGAAAAATTCTTTCCATCAGTCGGTAAAGTTGTTTGGGAACTACACCGACCAATCACCCATCAGATCAATGACTTCATTAAGAAGCTAGGAGATAATTTTAATGATATTATGGATGATTACTTCAGTAAATTTCAAGAGAAAATGCATAACAGGTACCGGATTCCACCCAAGCTAGTGGAGAAATACAAAGAGGACATATGTTTTGAAGTAGACACTAATTACTATTATGTGAATGCTGTGGAACCGAGAACTCAATATTTGTCACCTATGGGTTACGAGATTGATTTTGACATCACACAATAGCAAATTGATGCATTTCTCACATTACCAAGGCATGCTACCGAGCTGAGGTATGGAACCTATGAAGAAGTGAAGGAAAAGGTAAAAATGAGCATTTTAGTACCCAAAGCTACAAGAAAGGCAACAAAGATGATAAAGGCATTATCGGAGAAATTCAGAGAAGATTCTTCCTCCACTCCTGTCAAAGGCACTATAGCCATTACCGAAGAGGAATTTGAAGCCCAAGAGGCAGCTATAACACTGAGCACCGAATTGCCTAAAGGAAAAGTGTTGAAAAGAAAGAAACAGGACACATCAAAGGTCTCACCGACTCCTCCAACAAAGCGACCTAACACAACACAAGAGCATATGCAGCTTCATCGAGTAAGAAAATAAAGAGTGTTACTGTTCCCAAGGTAACAAAAACTTACAAGAAATATACTCGGAGACTCATTTTGGCAAAAGAGTCTAGTGACACCGAATCTGAGGATGCAAGCAAATTTCAGATTGTCAAGAGCAAGAAGGTAAATGTACATAGTGTTGAAAATTTATGTGCTAATCTGAAAGAATATGGTGGATTTGGTGGATTTAGATATGTTAAGTATGAATCCATAAATGAAGATGAAAAGAGACAAATTGAAGAAGCCATCATCTGCACTCTTCTGAAATTTCGATTAGTCCCATTAGAAGTCTCTAATTCTCTCCCAAAAGAATTATATGCACATAATGATAACAGGTGGCAATATGCCCCTAGACTCAGAGAAACAGATCAGAGAAAGAAGTCTGGTACATCTCTTTCCTGACATGTTGGTAGCTGAAATAAAAGAACATCTGATAACCTACCACACAAAGTTCCTCGTCAAGCAAAAAGCCTTGAAACTGATGAATGGGCTGTATATTGAAGTGGAAAATGAGACAAAAGAGAAATGGCAGGAAATCTTTAGAAACAAGGATGCTGGTGAGCAAGCTGAAATTGAAATAGTTGATGTCACCGAGCAAGATCTTGATGTTACCGAGCAAGATCCTGCTGACACCATTCAAATAGATGAAGATATTATGGATACAGAGGCACCAGAACAGGAAATGATAGAAGGCAATGCATATGCAAAACTTGTATCCAGTGAATCAGTCTTGGAACAAGTTCAGCCTTATCCACTAGTCAATCAACTTGTCTCAACCGAACAGACGTCTCAAGCACCTTCTATCACTGAAAATGTTGCAACTGAGACACCGAGTACCGAGACACCAAAGGACTCTACAGAGGCTAAAGAAACCAACCAAAGTGTTGCCTCTACCGAGCAACCTACCGAGGGTCATCAAGCCTCACAAGCCCTTGTCTTAGTTCAATCAGTGAAAGGAAAAGAAAAGAAGATGAAAAAGCATAGTTTCAAAGTAGATTTGTCAAAACCAATAGTGTTGCCCAATGTTGATATATCCAAATTAAAGGGGCCAACACTCATTGATTTCGGTGAACTATGCAAAGCAAAGGCCGAACAAGAGAAGCAAATGGCCATTCAAAAGAAAAATAAAGTACTTCAGAAGGTAAAAGTACTCTTAATAGATATGCTACCTAAAGCTACAATAACCAAAGATGCAGCCATCGACATTCAACTAGATGAACTCCAAACCAAAATAGAGACATCTGGAGTAGATGCATCCGAATATTTGAGCAAGCTAAAAGACAAGGAGCTCACTGCAAAAATGATAGAAGAGGTACAGAAAGCTATAGCTATTGGCAAAGTCAAACTTGTCAAATTTATTGCTGAGTTGACCCCTAAACTCAAGCACATTCTTTATTTATTTCAGAAACTCTGTACATTTTCTTTATTCATTAAAGACATAAAAAATAAAACAGAAGCAATTGAGAAAGAGATCACCGATCTCTCAAATAAGTTGACCACAGAGCCCAATTCAGTTCAGAATTTTATACAAAGTTACAACAGCTCATGGCTCAACAATTGGACCTAAGAAATGAAGAACACAAGATCAAGTTGGACATAATGACACTTCAGACATTATTCCTTCCTCATCTTTCATCTGTCCAAGAACAGATCAACCAAGCCACATACTTGTCTACTACACAAGAGGGAAGCACTCTATATGGCTTAATATCACTATTGGTTGATATTCAAGCACATAATTCTTTAATGGACAGTGTAAAGGATGCCCTATCTGTCGCTCTCACTGAAGCAAGGACAAAATATAAATCCATTTTTGACCAGTTGCCTCCACCAAATGGTAACTAAGTCTTGATGTTTGTCAAAAAAGGGGGAGTGATATAGTATTCAAAGCATCAAAGTATAATATCAAACAAAAGGAGTGTAGTATACAGGGGGAGTATACCGACCAGAGTGAGTAGAGTATCCAAGTGTAGTGAACCGAGCAGTGAATAGAACAAGTGCAACACACAGAACATTGACCATCAAGCATGCAAAATCAGAGTTTTGTATAGTATATCGATAAGGGGAGTATATCTAGATATATTATTTTATTGACTATTGTATATACTGTCAGTATAGTCAAATTTTGCAAGTATATAGATTATTGAGTTATAACTTTGAAAGTAGTTTTTGACAAACATCTCAACTAATGTCAAAAGGGGAGATTGTTACTACTTATCAAGTTGCCATTAGTTTTATGTTCAAAGTTATTCTATATACTCTAGCTGGTTATCTCTACTAAAATATTCAGTCGGTATGCACAGTCCAGTCGGTTATAGAAGAAACTAGTCTCAGAGCGCAGTATGCACCGAGCTGTCTACCGAATATCATTCCATGTCTACCGAGTAGCAAAGATGACACACTAATTTGATATACATCGAGTGAAACATGTTACCAGATTCATTGAACCTGGACATACATATGGAAACGTGTTACAAGGTCAAGGAACATCTAACCATTATCACATTGGAAATTGTAAGTAAAAATTGTGTATGATTTTGAGGTCATCTAACCAATGAAATATTTTGCATGGTTATTCATTCGATAAAACATGTTTGTAAGATCGAAGAAATGAATGGATCACCGACATAAGAGATCTATTTATACAACATGGATTAAGATTAGAAATATATGAAGCATGATAGAAAGGAAGGTATAGAAATATATGAAGCATGATAGAAAGGAAGATATAGAAATATATGAAGCATGACAGAAAGGAAGATATAGAAATATATGAAGCAAGACATGTGAAAGCACTAAGTGTTATGACTGTTACAGAGACATAGAGGTCACCGAGAAGGATTTCAAAGAACAGTCAAAGAACAGAGTAAACATAAGGGTTTACCGAGTTACTATATGGGTTACCGAGGTATGCTATAAGCAAGGTAATCTTATTCTGAGCACATAGAATCTGCTATAACATTCCAGATATAAAGTTGCAGATATTTGTAATGATTTTATTGTAATATTTTTGAAGTTGTAAGAGAAACCTTTAACAGGGAAAAGGACTCTAATCAAGTCTATAAAGTGTAAAGCCTCTAACCAGGTGCAACATTTAGTTTAAGTGTTGTAAAATCCTTTAGCAAGGTAGATCTACCAGATCTTGATACTCCTAACAGGGTAAGCTATCAAAAATAGCTAAACATGTAGCTCTAACCGAGCAACCTTTATTATTGTAGTAGTGAAGTTGTGGGTGCCATCCCCACCACAGTTTTTCTCTCTAACCAAGAGTTTTTGAGTAACCAAAATATATGTGTTATGGAGTGAATCATGTATGATTGTTATCTATTTGTTTTAGCTTTATATTATGTTACTACACTATTCAGATTATGCTTAACAGTAAAGTTATTGTTGAACAAAAGTTTTGAAGTACTAATTCACCCCTCCCCTCTCAGTACATTAGCTTTCCATATTGGGCCTAACATGATGCCCCCTAGGGAGATCAATTGAGATAATTGACCTTTGGAGTTTTTGGATCTTTGCAAAATTGATATCTCGATTAGATATGATTGAATTTTTGCAACTGTGGTTGATGAAAGTGTGAGCTCTTCGATCATGATGATGTGATTCTTGATGATTGATATAGCTTGATTGATTAGATTGATAAGATTGAGATTTAGTTTAGTTTCAGGAATGATACCTCCTATATAAGACAAAGATGATCAAAGTGTCTGGTTTCAGGAATGATATATCCTTTATAAGATTTGATCAGAACGTTTGGTTCTAGGAAAGATACATCCTGTATAAGACATGATAGAATCAATTTAGATGTGATCGATTGATAGAATTGATAAAGTTGATTGGGTAAAGAACTGATAGTTTGTTAATATCAAGTTGCAAAAATATTCAAATATGTTGATGTTGGTTTTGTTGAGGGGGTAACATAAAATTTGTGTTGGTTCGACAATATCTGGAGAGAGATGAGTCATCAGTCTATTTGCGTATATACTTATGATGATACCTTGATGATTCCTGCAATAGATTGAACCTTGGATGAGATGAGCATGCGGGATCCCATGCTAGAATGAAATGCAAGCTAAATGCAAAGCTATGTCCGGACCAGTCACTGGGTTATTGTGTTTTGTCATCATTGAGCTTTTTAAAATGTGGGAAGTGAGTGCAAACATCAATGGTATAATTAAATCATGATGATCTGAGCACTACTTTCTTGGATTTTGATATTGCAAGTTAGCACAAGCATCGAGGTATAATTGAACCAAGATGACCTGAGTGTTGCTTGCATAAAACATGCAATATTAACCATTTCTATATGCAAATCGGAAATGTCTTTGATAATACTCTGATGATCATGTCCTCAGAAAAATTTGCACATATTAATGATTAATTTACAGACAACAGACAAGGAAAATATCATGTTCCTTCCTTGTTCCTCTAGTCATAGACATCCCGGAGTCACTTAGAAATCATGATAGCGAAAATCAAGATAGAAAAGTTGAAAAATCATGCTAAAATCATTATCCAAAAGATACCATCCATTGAAAAGTGTGTAATGATTTTGCATTTTCCATCCTTGAACTGTAATTAAAATCCCTTATCCACCAATTGTCCTACACTCAAAAGATTATGCCTTAAACCTTCAACATAATAAACATTATCAGTATTGTTCTTACCATCCAATGATATAGTTCCTTTTCCTTTGATCCTACATGCTTTGTCATCTCCAAATCTAACAAGACTGCCATCAAATTCTTACAAAGATATAAACTTCCCTTTATCTCCATTCATATGATGTGAACAACCACTGTCAATTACCCATTCATCCTTGTCTTCAATTTTAGTAGCAAGTACCTTCTCTTCAAGTACATTCTCTTTCAATGCTGGAACATCTTCCTTGATAGCCAGGAACACCCATTCCTTCCCATTACTGGAACCACTAGCAGAGTCTTCTGTCGGTTCATCATCAGAATCAGTAATGCCTTCCTCATCCGCTATGTAGCATGATTTGTCTCTGTTTTTCTTGTACTTATACTTGTTCTGATATCCAAGGTTAAGCTTAAAAGATCTTCTAACTCTTTCTTCAAATCTTGAATTCCTTTCAAGATATCTAGATGCAGAATGACCAATCTTATTACATGCAAAACATTTAAAAGGTGCTTTTCCTTCATACTTACTTCCTACTGATCCTTTAGGTACTCTTCTAGCAAATAGTGCTTCAAGTTGCTCAAACTCATCATCTCCTCTCTTCATATCATCCAATTCCTTTGCATATAAAGCTTTCCAATCTTGCTTATTGGTTATTGATGTAGATGCATGAAAAGCAGGTTCAGTCTTCACAGCTCCAGAAGGTCCAAATTCTTCAAGCTCAAAAGCAGATAATTTCCCAACCAAGGTGTCTCTATTGACAAATGTATTAGCCATTGTTCTCAACTCATTAATAGTAGTAGCCTTCATCTTGTAAGTCGGTGGTAGGGCTCTCAAAACTTTAGAAACAATTCCATCTTCACTCAGAGTTCCACCGCAACATTGAATTCTCATAACAATCTCATTTACCCTTTCCATGAATGCAGTAATCCTTTCATATTCTTCCATCTTCAGGTTTTCATATATCACTTGGCAACCATCAAGTTTAGCAATATTCACTGTAGGGTCACCTTCATTAAGAGTCTCCAACTTATCCTATATAGCCTTTCCAGATGATTTGTCAGTCAATCCCATTATTTCCTAATCAGAAAGTGCACACAAGAGGGATTCTCTTGCTCAATCAGATAATACTTTTGTAGTAAGTATGTAAATTACAATTGAGGGGCCTGCACTTTCAGGAAAGCCATCAGCCTAGAGCGCACTACTCATCACAAAAGGAGTCTCACTAACTACATAGAAATCTAGCCTACAATCCAGAAAAAGTGTTTGAACTGCAAAGATAACATCTCCTATGTCTGAGTACAGTTTTGGTTAAGCTCAATACCGGAGGACTAAATCCTCTTACATTAACCCAATTCGATCTCCAATGATCGACCAAATCCTCTTCCTGAATGACATTACATTATTCACACATTACATATCTATATCTGACCTTATACCTATGATCTAATTCCCATGATGATCTACAATGAGATCTTACATCTTATATATACAAACCCTCAACCATAAACAATCAAGTCGGCCACCAGACAATAAACCAATTACATAATTACAAAACATATCAGCCTTAGACCAAACAAATGATATCCAACACATAAGACATCCTAGAAAAACATTGAGAGGTCCAATCTACATGTTACATTAAGTCGGTCCATAACCTAGGTCAACCGGGACCCAATATAGGTCCACATGCTAAAGCAATGATCTCCATCTGCCAAGTCTCGAACATGATCACCAACATCATCCTGAATCTCCACCAAAAACTACACCAACACCACTTATGCATCTCATCACAGATCTTCATCAAAATATCTACGGGTGAAACCCTCACCAGAACCACAAGCCAAGATTCCAAGCAAGCAGGATAGCATCTGATCACCAGACCAAAACCAACTTACTGAATATGAACATGAGTAACATGAATAAGATAATTCCATAACTAAACCATACCGGAGCCTACTGGATTATGCCGGATCCAAACAAACCAGAAACTACTCAACCTATCGGGATCAGAAGGGTGCTGGTAAAGCATCCAAAATAGCTAGTGTTGACATGAATGACAAAACACCAATGCAACACATAATCAATTCCACCAAATTGCCAACATGTTAAACTAAGATAGGTTGATTTATATTCCACAACAAAGGATAATGTAATGTATAATGAGCCCTAATCATTGCCATGACATGCATTAGGAACATATGATGAGATTGAGTTATCATAATCAATAGTAATAGGAGTTAATTATCGTGTAATAGGCTTTAGAGATGATGAATAAATTAAATTATCAATATTAGAAGATATATTCAACGAATTACTAAGATCAACCTTTTGACAAAAGTTAAAGATATAAGTGTTAGATTGTATTATAAATTATTTATTATTAAAAATGAATTTAATGGATTGATGCAAGATAGATAGGCTTACAATGATAACAAGTATGCCTAATCAATTGAGAAGAATATTTTATGCCAATTTACCTTTCTTGACACATACCAGGGTAGGTAAGGTAGTTCATGTCCCAACTACAAAAGTAATATGATTGTGCTAAGAGATTATTGACTAATGTTATAAAACCAATTAATAGATAGATATGCAGTGGCAAGAGAATAAGGATCTATATGAATACAATGTAACAAGTCAACAAAAAATTGAGAGTTGATTTAGGATCAATGAGAGTCTATTTGATATCTACAAACATTAACAATAATAATTATCATAAGTGGTTTAGATTAAGTGTATGCTTTATGAGAAGGAAGCTTATGTTGATGGAATATAATACATAGAGTGCTAGAATGAATACATTCCATTAAAGCATTCACATGAGTTGGCCTAGTAGAAGATGACACAAAGATATTTTTATAGAGCTTCTTGAAGCATACCATGATATATAGGATAAGGTCCTAGATAGAGATCTTAGTAGGAGAGACATGGATTTCATCAATAAGATCATAATCTTTGAGGGACTTAGAAAAGTGTTTATAAGTAGTTGGAAGAATTTGTGTAGGAGAAAAAAGAAATGTGGGAATGTTAACATTCTACTTGTTTCTTTAGGTATTATATGTGTGGGATACTAAATTCTAATCAATAGTCACAATTAAAAATATAAACATAATAACCCAAAGATCTTGGTGTGTTAGAAACACCTCAAATTATTATTATGGGTTTCAATGTTGGTTTATTTTTTCTCCTACATAGACGCAGATTTTTAGTTTTTTAGATGGTTTAGGAATATCAAAAATAAAAATAATGTTAATTAGATTATTAGATTCTTTTGGAGAATGATTTGAAGGAGACTTAAAGGAATAATTTAAAGGAATATGATAAATAGAAGTAGATGAAGAAGAATGGTTGAAGAAGTAATAATTCTATTATAGTATAATTTATGAAGGTCATTGAGAACTTCATCTAAGCTACTAAAATCATTTTTATAAAATACATTATCATATGTATTAAATAATTGGACAAGGAGACTTGACATGTTAAGATATCATGCATTCCCCAAACTATAAATTATGACAGAATTTGATCAACTGTTAAATAATGAATGAAAAGAAGACTTAACTAAGTAAGACTCGATTTCATCAAAATATTTCATAAGAAAATTTTGCAAAAAAAATATTATACAACCTCAAATGAAGTAAAACTCCCACGTTTAATAATATAGATAAGATATTTCTAGAATAAAAATAACAAATATATTTAAACTAACATTATAACTTTCCTTTTAAGTTACAAATCCTCATTGTAGTAAAGAAAATCTAAATTCTCAAGAAATATAGAGTATTGAAATAAAAGTATCATCAAAAATAAAATTATAAACATAGAGGAACCTAACACCAAGTGCAATAGCTCTCTTTCTAGGATGTCAACATGTCATGAGGATATCCTCATGTCAGCTACTCGAGTAATTCTAACCTACATATGCACAAAGATTAAATTTCTTTTGGATATATTTAGGGGTTTTCATCAATCAAACCCCTATTTTGTTCTTCCAACCTCCACAAGCAACCAAGATAAAAAGATGATTGATAAGACACATTTTTTTAATCCTAGCTACATTAAGGTTTAAAAGGAGATGATTAAATGTCAAACTATTTGATAATGGTGTCAACCTTGGTCTAAAGAAAAAAGCATCAGCACATGTAAGTGAAACTAAGAGAAAGAGATAAATTTACTTGTATAATAAAGATATGTTCTCACTTTGAAGAGTAAATATTTGAACAAAATGAACTAAATAATATTATCAATAATGAAGAAATTGTTCGATCGAGGTCAAGATATGAATATTACTGCATTCCCCTTTGAAGAGTCTCATTATCAATGTGAGTTGAATATTAGCAATGGTAGAAAAAAAAGGTAAAATAGAGAGAGAGAAATCTAAAATAAATTTTATAGTTTTTCCAAGAGCTTGAGTATAGGGAGTCTCAATTTGAAAAGTCCAAACATCCTTTTAAAATGAGTGAATTCTTGGTTTTTTCCTCAAATGAGAGGTGAGAGGCATTACGGCATGCATTGTAAACAAGTCATGTACAAATTAAACTTTTGATATTGAAAATACTTAGGATGATAACACATCATGCAAACATTTATGCATCCTACAAACGTATGCACATTTCACTATCATCCAAAAACATTCTACAAAGATTTTGTATACTTGATTAAAATTATTGTACTCTTCAAAAGAGAGCTAAAATATATGTCATGCCAATATAAAATTGTATCACCAATGCAAGGATTGAGTGAATTCAAAATATAATGTGAAATTGCACAAGTATGCAACTTTTGACAATGCATAGCTCTAACCATTGTATAAAGAAAACATCGTTCATGTAGCCAATTCTAAATAAATCCATGAGTGATGATGTGATGATATTTTATCATATAGTCATTAGTTCATGCAAATAGTATGTATCTATCTATTCATGCAATATGGGTATAATATTTAAGGGTTGAAGCATACATTCGATCTAGTCACGTACATTTATAATAATTTCTAAATCCATGATACATCAAGAAACTCTCCTTATGTTATTAATCTAGATGCTTTGTGTGAAAAAATAATCTAAAAAGAATAGATTATTTTAAAAAATTACCATACAAAAATAATTAAAAAACATAAATATTTACATTTTATCATTGAAGTCAGGAACTCAGAGGCTTTTGTCACCAATAATATCTTGATTAAACAAATTTTCCAAATCAGTGAAATCTCTCCACATTTTAATAATTGAATTCAAAATATAACAAGGGCTATCCATGGTTTGATTCTCTTAGTTTCTAGCAACCTTGGCGGCTTTGTTATAGTAATGTTAAATTATAAATTGGGAAAATGATTTCTTAAATTCTCAAACAAATTTGGAATATATTTTATCTTCTAGTTGTCTATTTGACTTTTTCTCAAAGAATTTATAATGATAATGAAATCCCCTTCTTTAACCAGTTGCAAACTCCTATATTAACTACAATACTAAGACCCATGATTAATGTTTGTATCACTTCATTACCTTTTCTATTTGAAAACATTTTAGAAATATCAATAAGCACATTTCCATTAAATCCTCTGAAAACACACCTACCTCATGGAATTCTCAAATTACAATTGAAATTTAATTTTATGAAATTATTTGAAAGAAATAACCTTTTAATATGTAAAACTTTTCATTAACTATTTCAAAATAAAAAAATAAAATAAAAATACCTTTGATAAAAATATTCTGTATAATTAAATTAAAATATTAATATTTATTACCTCTCCCCTTACTATAATGAATTCGATATCTTATTTTTGATAACTTAAACACAACAACAAATTTAAATGGGTGTCCTCTTTTAGAAAGCTTGAAAGTACAAGAATGTATACAAGTCAATGTTTTATGAGAATGTCTTAAGTCAATATTTAAATAATAATAATAAATTAAACATATTGCATTTCATGTAAATGATTTCATAATGTATTAGGGAGTCGTCTATTCTCCATACAAAACAACTTATGATCAAAAACACAAAATCTACTAGGTCGATCCTCTTAATTTGCCTTTTCAAAACTTTTTTACAATAAAAAAATTTGTTAAAAAAATTGTGTTATACGAATTTGTATTTTTGATCAAATATTGTTTTGTATGAAGAATAGCCATTACCATTTATTAGGAGGGTAAACCAATTTAAATCAAAATTATTTTAGTAAGAACTTTCGATCAAAATTATATCATTTATATAATTTATATAATAATTAGTGCCAAAAGTATTAGATATTCATTTCTATATTTCAATAATGAAAATATTTTGAGGATTTTTTTGAAAGTTATTCCATGGTAAATATTGCATGAAAAGCCATTGCATAAAATTCCCTTTAATCTAAAAAGAGAATTTGAGAAAGAATGAAATCAGTGAACACTTTTATGAAATCACTTTGTACTAGATATTATCACTTTTACAAAAGGGATAAATGCATTTTGCTAGAAAATGCTCCAATAAATACAAGTGAGGAATAATAATAAACTTATTGAGAAGAACAAAATTCTATAACGGTTTATCTAGATTTTGTGGTGAAGAACAATTTTAAATAAAGTATATAAATAGATTTTGTTTTATTTTAGTTTAAAGAATGAAATATATTAACATTGACAAATGAATAAACATGTTAATAGAATACGTAAATATAAAATAATTTCATTAATATAAGAGGAATATTATTAGAAAAAGAATATTTTGATATCATTCTCTATAATATCTGTATATTTTTTATTTATATATGATTCAATAATATTCATTAAAGAGTGTCAAATATTAAAATCGTTAAGTTAGAGGATTCTAGAGTAAATATAATGTTCTTTTTAGAAGATTTATTTATGTTTCATCGCCATATAATATATAATATAATCATACAATGGATAAATGACTTCTTTAATTACATGTTTTTTGTTATTATATGTTTTTTCTATAGGAATTCTATTGTTTGATTTGATTCTTCACTTTAAGTGTTTAAGAAATTTATATGTGAATTATTAATGGAAGGAATATGAAGGAGAATGTCATGGATATCAATTAACCATCTTACCTTTACCGTTCCTTATGGTAGAGTTGATGACCATATAATTGTTTTGGATATGTTTTTGTTAAGCTCATCTTATTTAGTTGAAAATAAAATAATATTCCTTATACTTTATCTAATTTTTCAATAATTTGAATCATCCACAAATCTAGATTCTTCATGTGAAACTTATATTTTCTATACTTTTTGTGTATGTGATTTAACTTCTATAGAAAATTTAGTTACCTATAAAGTTTAGAATAATTTAGCAGGCTTTAGTGTGTGTTCTTATACAACTAATTTTAGTAGATGATCATTCTATTAGTAATGTGGATATTATATTTAAAATAGTTCTTTGCATGTGTTTGTTATCCTTGTATGATCCAGCATTTATGTGAGTTTTGAGAAGGTTGGGTAATGCATTCAAAATATCTACATTATAACTTGGATCAAAAGGTATTTATTATCATGTGATTTTATGATAAATGTAGATTATTGATTTCCAGCTAAAGGTATAACAAAAAAGATATCATCTATTTATGAAAAATGTTATACAGAATAATAAACTTCAAGTTTAATATCTAGTTTGAAGATAACATATCTAATTTAATGTGAAAAGGGAAAAAAGATATTTTTTAATTAGGCTAACTATTGTGTTTCACAACTCAAATCCCACTGTGCCACTTGGCAAAGTAGGGACCCCCTTCTTTTCTTTGTTTTCTTTTTCTCCTGAGGGTGTTGCCCCTTGGTTGATTTTTCTTTCTTTTCCTTGCTTTCTTGTTTTGCTATTTTTTGAGCTTTGGGCTTGATGAGTTCTTCAGTTGCCTTGGGAACTCCTCATCCCTGATCCATAACCCTTTCTTGTTCTTCCCTTGTATTTCTTTGTTTCTCTGATCATTGGGCTTTCAGGGGTTAATGCCTCCAAGTTAAAACTATCATCCCTAAACCCTAATCACCAACTTCCTGATAAACCTAGAGGATCTAGTTAATATTGAGAGGGGAGTGAATCGGTATAAACAAAAACTTTCAACACCAAAACAGACTTATCTTAGATCTAAAAACATTCAACACTTAAACCAAATCTTAATAATATATTTCCTTATCAGATCTAGATAATCATCTCCTCGTATGCAAGCTTATTAATCAGACCAGTCATCAATTCAATATCAGATCAATAAACACAGTTACCAACTTATTAACTGATCAGAATGCTTCAACAATCATATAATCATCAATACCGATAATCACTTTAAGATCTCTGATAAACAAACATAAACTCTGTTTACCAGTTATTAGAAATAAAACATGATCATCACAAGAAAAGCATACCACACATGAACACCATGTTTTTCACGTGGAAACCCAAATAAGGAAAAACCACGGTGGGAATTGGTACCCACAAATATTTTGCACTCTTTCAGAATGCAACCTTTTAGGAGCCAAGCCCGGTTAGAAGCTTACAATGGTGCCCTATTAGGAGAAGACCTTGTTAGGAGTCACCCAGTTAAGGGATTTACCTCAGCCCTATTAGAAGCTTTGATCTATTAGTATCAACCTCGCAAGAGGATTTAGAACTCAGATATTGAGTCACCTTGTTAGGGGATTTTACAATGTGAGGCCTGTTAGGACCTACCTGGTTAAGGGATTTTAGCTATTGTAATTGTTAGAGAACAACAGTGAATAATCTATGTATAGCACTCTACTACTTGCTTGATTAGATCCAATTAAGTTCTAAGTCTGCATCTCTCTAGTAGATCTTCTCACACACTGGTTCGACTTCTCACACTTCCCAAATTCACTGACACTTCAAAACATCAACCTTGTCGACATAAATAACTTTTACAACTAGGTTGGCATCAAAACCCTAAGACTTACTACATAGATCATCATAGATCTTTACAACTCATTACAGATCATCATATGGATCATTACAATCAATTAAAAATCAATATCGACTATATAATGATCATAAATCATCACAACAAATCGATCTGGTATAAAGTCAAACCCTTAGCACATTCCACTAAGCACTTTGCACATTCCCAAGAAATTTGATCTCCAAATGTGCCAAAACATCTTTCAAACTCATCATGTTGTTTGTGCGGTGTTATCATCAACATGTGAACTTGATGTAGATCACCGCCAAACCAAAAATCATTACTGGTTAAGAGAATTCTTTACTGGTCCTTAAAACCTCCTTAAACCTTGGCAAAACTTCATCAGAAATTCAAAACATGCCTTCCGGTAATCAACATAGGATACAGTTACATTTACATACTCAAATCCATCATAAAATCTTATGTATCAAACCACAAGTCATCAAACATCCCCAATCACCCAATTCCATCAAAACTTATCAGCTTTACTTGTTAAGGTCCTATTTCACAGTCTTGCTGGTAAAATTTGTCAAACTGTCAAACTCTTACTTCGGTAGACCAAATCACTTAGCCAACAAGTCAATCACCAAAAAATAACTGTAAACATAATTAAACATCAGTTGAACCTGGTTGACATCAATGACAATATAAATAATTGATCATGTCATCTTCCTCTAGTGGTACAATCATCCACCATCATCTCATCTTCATCAGTTATGCCAAACATGCCAACAGTCTCCCCCTTTGGCATTGATGGCAACACTAAATATCAACATACTCAACTCATATTGTTCCTCTCTATTTTGGACCTTCTTTGTAACTCTTCTCTTCTCTACTGCATCTCATCTGTTGGTTACACTATATCTACTCCAACTGATCATATTTCTTCTCCCAATCATATTTCTTCTCCCCCTTTGATGGCAATGCCAAAGGTGCATAAGCAATACAAATCATCAAGTTTTTTGTAATTGTTGTCTTCAACATGTCTGCATACACATCTAAGTTTATCCCCCTATGGAGTAGCCTACATCTCATCAATTCAAAGTAAAAAAAAGTCATGAAGCCCACTAGATTGATGCATCCTGCATTCTAGTTTTGTCTGAGTAGGGGTCTGACCCCTAATTTACCTCTGAGATACTCAAAGGTTGTCTTCGGTAATGGTTTTGTGAAAATATCTACTAGCTGCTCTTTTCTTGTCACATACTCCATGTGGACTTGTTGTTCATGTTCTCTTTCCCTTAAAAAATGATATTTCAATTCTATGTGCTTTGTTCTTGCATGTAACACATGATTTTTTGAAATATTGATTGCACTAGTATTATCACAATAAATAGTTAGCAGTTCAGACATATCAAATCTAAATCCTTCAAGCACATGTCTCATCCAGATTTCCTGCATGCAATTCATTGATGTTGCAACATACTATGCCTCTGCTATTGATTGAGAAACACAAGTTTGCTTCTTACTTGTCCAGGCAACCAATCTGCCTCCAAGAAGAAAAGCTCCATCGGTAGTGCTTTTCCAGTCATCTACATTGCCTACTCAATCTGCATCAGTAAACACATCCAAAGAGAAATTTCCTTTATAAGGATACCATAAACCATAATCTACTATGCCTTTTAGGTACCAAAATATCCTTTTCACCGCTAGCAAGTGAATCTCCTTGGGATCCTTTTGAAATCTAGCAACCAATCCAACATCATGTGCAATATCCAGTTTGCTATGAATGACATAATGCAATTTACCAATCATAGACTTGTATTCTTTCTCATCCACAGATGGTGAGTCATCTTGCTTAGACAACTTGCAGCCTGTCACCATCAGAGTACCAACCGGTTTGCAATCTTCCATGCCAAATGATTTCAACACCTCTTTGACATACTTACTCTGACAGATAAAAATTCCACCATCCAAGTGTTGGACCTGCAACCCAATAAAAAATTTAATCTCTCCAATAACAGACATCTCAAATTCCTTTTTCATCTCCTCAGCAAAATCCATGCATAAGTCATCATTACCACCAAAGATAATGTCATCCACAATACTGTAGCTATTAATACTTTCTCTCCATCAGTCTTTAGATATATGTTATTGTCCTCACTGGTATGTTGGAATCCTATCATGATCAAGTGTGCATGCAACCTTTCAAATCATGCTCTCGGTGCTTGCTTTAATCCATACAGTGCCTTATGTAGTTTTCAAACCATATCTTTGTCTTCAAACAAAGAAAATCCATTTGGTTGTTCTATGTATACTTCTTCTTCAAGGATTCCATTGAGAAAAGTTGATTTAACATCCATCTAATAGACTTTAAATCCTTTAAATGCAGCATAAGCAAGTAGCATTCTTACACCTTCCAATCTTGCCACAGGTGCAAAGTTTTCACCATAATCTTCCCCTTCTTCTTATGCATAGCCTTTGCAAACCAATCTTGCTTTATTTCTCACAACCTTTCCTTCTTCATTTAACTTATTCCTAAAAACCCATTTGGTTCCAATCACATTCTTGTCTTCGGGTCTAGGAACAAGTGTCCATGCCATGTTCTTCTCTATTTGATCTAACTCCTCATTCATTGCACTAATCCAGCCATCATCCTTTAATGCCTCTCTCACTGTTCTCGGCTCAATAGTAGAAATCAAACAAGAATTTTCTCTGATTTTTCTCCTTGTTTGTACTCCAACATGTTTATCTCCAATTATTTGTTCTTCTGAGTGATTTAACCTGACATACCTTAGAATAACTAGTTCTGGTGTTGTGCTTCCTGCTTTGTGTTCTTCATCTTCTTCATCACTCTCTGCATTTACTGGATGAGCACCTATTTCTACAACATTTTGCTCATCAGTCTTTTGCACTTCCAGTTTTATGAACACAAGTCTTTCTTCATCTTTCTCAGTCTCAAATCTACTGGACTCACCAGATTTGTCAAGGAGTTCATCTATCTTCACATTAGCACTCTTAATGATCTTCTTAGTTTTCTTGTTATAGCATTTAAATGCCTTACTCTTTGTAGAGTAACCAAGAAAAATGCCTTCTTCACACTTAGCATCAATTTTTTTAGTGTAATCATCTCTCTTTATATAACATTTGCTCCCAAATATTTTGAAATAGTTTACAATAGGAGTCTTTCCATGCCATAATTCATAAAGGTGTTTTGTTATTACCTTTTTTGACAAGTACCCGGTTCAAAGTATAGACAGCAGTGATGACTGCTTCTCGCCAAAATATCTTCGGTACTTCAACTTCAATCAACATAGTTCTAGTATCTTCAACAACTATTCTATTCATTCTCTCTGCTATTCCATTTTGTTGTGGAGTTCTAGGAGTTGACATCTGCCTCTTAATTCCTTGTTCATCACAAAACTTCACAAACTCATCAGAAGTAAATTCACCTCCCTGTTCAGATCTCAAACATTTTAGATTCTTCCCGGTATCTTTCTCAACAAGAGCTTTAAATTCTTTAAACTTACTAAAAGCCTCTGACTTTCCTCTCAGAAAATTTACCCACATCATTTTGGAATAATCATCAGTAAAGATCATAAAATACTTGTCACCAAAAATAGCTCTTAGTCCTCATAGGACCACAAAGATCAGGGTGAACTAAATCAAGAATATTCTCTGAAGAAAAAAAAATACTCTTATAGAATACATAGGTCATCTTACCCATCTGACAATCCTTTCATAGCACATTGTCCGGTTTCACAAGAGTGGCAAACCTCTAACAATACTTGACTTACTAACTTTAATCAAATTGTCAAAATTGACATGACAAAATCTCTTGTGCCACAACCAGTTGTGTTCAATCTTCGCCACCAAACAATAATTTACATTAGTATTCAGATGAAATAAATTACCTCTAATCGGCTTCCCAGTAGTAATCAATTCTTCATTATTTCCAAGAATCCTGAACACTCCACTTTTGAATTCAAGTATATATCACTTATCATTAAGCTGTCCAACACTCAAGAGGTTATATTTTAGTCCTTCAACCCAAAAGATATCATCTGCATTACTCTTCCCATTTAATGAAATTGATCCTTTTCCTTTAACCATGCAGGGAGAGCTATTACCAAAAATTACAACACCTCCATCAAACTCTTCAAGGGATAGGAACTTACTTTTGTCACCTGTCATGTGGCGTGAGCAACCACTATCTATTATCCATTCATCATTGTTATCCATATGAGACATCAAAGCCTCCTCATCAGTCAGATCATCCTTCATAGCAACAAATACTATCTCCTCATTGTCATCTTCTTCCGACTCATCATCTGTCACACCTTCATCCACTGCAACATAACAATGTTTCTTGCTTTTTCCTTTGAATCTCCTAAACTAATCTTTCTTATCAGTGTTAGGGCAATTAGTAGCTATGTGTCCAATCTTACTACAAGAGAAACACTTCAAGGGTAATTTACCTTTATATTTACATGTTCCTCTAGGGAATCTTCTAGCCAATAATGCCTTAAGTTCCATCAGACGATCTTCATCATCACCATCACCTCTGCTATTGCCATCACTAGACCTGTAGTCATGATTATGAAAAACATCTTTTCCTTTCCTTGCTGATGTGCTGGTTACTGAAGCCTTAAAAGAAGATTCAGAAGGTTTGGAAACACTATTATCAAAAGTGTTAAGTTCAAATGCAGATAACTTTCCAATTAAAGAATCAACAATAACTTTATCTTTTGAAATGGATCTCATTTCTTGAATAGCAGATACTCTGATAGAATACCGCGGTAAAAGAGTTCTAAGAATTTTGCTGACAATAGAATCATCTTCAATCTTACCTCTGACACTCTTTATTCCACCTACAAATTCCTTAATCCTTTGTCCATATTGAGTTATGTTCTCACCGTCAACCATTTTCATATCATCAAATTTTCCTCTCAAACTCTCTTCCGTTGCCCTTTGTACATGTTCATCAACTCCATAGATTAATTTTAATTTCTCCCATACTTCATTTGCAGTTTCTAATCCATGAACATCAATATACTCAGAGTTAGAAAAAGTACTTACAATTGCTTCAAGAGTCTAAATGTTTTCATGTTGTTCTTTGAGCTCATCTAGTGTCAAGGGACTGGTAGTAGGTGCAACATACTTGGTTAATACATGATTCCAGTACTGTGAACCTATTCCTTTAATGTAAATCTTCATCTGATCACTCCATATCCGACAGTTGTCCTTGGTAAACTTGGGACCCTCCTTCTTCATCATCTTTCCCTCAAGTTGTTAGGCTTTCTGCACACAGAGGACTAATGCTCTGATACCAATTGATAAACCTAGAGGATCTGATTAATACTGAGAGGGGGGATGAATTAGTATAAACAAAAAATGAAACTTTCAACACCAAAAAAGACTTATCCTAGATCTAAAAACATTCAACACTTAAATCAAATCTTCATAAAAGATTTCCTTATCAGATCTAGATAATCATCTCCTCTTATGCAAGCTTATTAATCAGATCAGTCATCAATTCAATATCAGATCAATAAACACAGTTACCAACTTATTAACTGATCAGAATGCTTCAACAATCATATAATCATCAATACCGGTAATCACTTTAAGATCTGTGATAAACAAACATAAACTATCTTTACCGGTTATCAGAAATAAAACATGAACATCACAAGAAAAGCATACCACACATGAACACCATGTTTTTCATGTGGAAACCCAAATAGGGAAAAACCACAGTGGGAATTGGTACCCACAAATATTTTGCACTCTTTCAGAATGTGACGTGTTAGGAGCCAAGCCTGGTTAGAAGCTTACAATGATGCCCTGTTAGGAGCAGACTATGTTAAGAGTCACCCGGTTAAGGGATTTACCTCAGCCCTGTTAGAAGCTTTGATCTATTAGGATCAACCTCGCAAGAGGATTTAGAACTCATATATTGAGTCACCCTGTTAGGGGATTTTACAATGTGAGGCCTGTTAGGACCTACCTGGTTAAGTGATTTTAGCTGTTGTAATTGTTAGAGAACAACGGTGAATGATCTGTGTATAGCACTCTACTACTTTCTTGATCAAATCCAATTAACTTCTAAGTCTGCATCTCTCTACCAGATCTTCTCACACACTGGTTCAGCTTCTCACACTTCTCAAACTCACCGACACTTGAAAACATCAACCTTGATGACATAAATAACTTTTACAACTAGGTCAACATCAAAACCCTAAGACTTACTACATAGATCATCATAGATCTTTACAACTCATTACAGATCATCATAGGGATCATTACAATCAATTAAAAAATCAATATCGACCGTAGAATGATCATAAATCATCACAGCAAGTCGATCTGGTACAAAGTCAAACCCTTAGCACATTTCGCTAAGCACTTTGTGCATTCCCAAGAAATTAGTTCTCCAAACGTGCCAAAACATCTTTCAAACTCATCACGCAGTTTGTGTCGCATTATCATCAACACGTGAACTTGATGTAGATCACCGCCAAACCTAAAATCATTACTGGTTAAGAGAATTCTTTACCGGTCCTTAAACCCTTCTTAAACCCTAACAAAACTTCATCAGAAATTCAAAACATGCCTTCCGGTAATCAACATAGGATGTGGTTCCGATTACATACTAAAATCCATCATAAAAGCTTATGTATCAAACCACAAGTCATCAAACATCGCCAATCACCTGATTCCATCAAAACTCATCAACTTTACCGGTTAAGGTCCTATTTCGCAATCTTGTCGGTAAACTCTGTCAAACTATCAAATTCTTACTCCGTTAGACCAAATCACTTAGCCAACAAGTCAATCACCAAAAACCAACTATAAACATCATTAAACATCAATTGAACCTGATTGACATCAATGACAATATAAGTAACTGATCATGTCATCTTCCCCTACCGATACAATCATCCACCATCATCTCATCTTCATCAGTTATGCCAACACTTCTTGCCCCATTTGGGGATCAAATTTTAGGGGCTGTGGGATCACCTAGTGTTAACGGATCTCCAATTCCTTGACCCCCAATCTTGGATGGGTCCTCTTATTTTTTTCTTATCTCCTCCATCCCCCAATCTCCGACTACATTCAATGTGGTAGTCGACCCCCATGGTGTTACCTGATGACTAATAAAGGGCACTCGATTGTCTCATTTCCTCATTTTTTATTTCACATTTTGGGAGACCCTAAGGCAATTTTTGTGCTTGAGTTGTGTGAATCATTGGTGTGATTTGAATATTAGTGATTAGTGGGTGAGTGTTTTCTTTCAAGCATTAGGGGTGCTTCAGTTTTTTGGTTGGAGGTAAGATTTCTTGTTTTTGGTCTTGTTTTCTTTTCTTTCTTGGTCTTATATGTTTTTAGGTGTCTTCTAGGGTTCCTTTAGCACATCTCTTTATTTCTATTTTTTTTGGCTTGTTTCTGCAGACCCTTCAAGATCTTATCAAGAAGCTTGAAATCATCACTTATGATGTAAGTTATTTATCCACCATCAAGACTATACTTTTTGATAGAAAGGAAAAACTTTTAGTACATCCAAATTATTCACCATACCATTCTAAACAAAACCTTTATTTTAGAATTGAGACTAATACTCTTTTCATAGACAACTAATCATTCTCAATGATCTCTTATATTAAATGTTCTAATTTATATACATGCAATATTTTATTAATGGCATATGTTGGATTATAATACCTTAATATTATAAATACTCAACTTGTTTCAATTAAAAAATAATAATGATAAATAAAAACATATCATCATCATACATAAGGTAGGTAAACATGAAACATCAAATCAAATGCTTCAATTTATATCTGAATCACATTTCACATTAATTTAAAAAAGATTTCATTATAAAATTAGAATTAAACAAAAATAATTTTTAACAATTTTTTAATAATTCATAAAGAAAAAATAAGAGAATTTTGAATTAAATTATTGCATTATCTTCCTCTTAACAATAATGTCCATGCACACTTTTATAACAAGGCAAACAAAACATAATGGAATCTATCATGAATGGTCACCCTCCACAAAATACTAAAATAATTTATGATGTTTGCTTAACAATAGACATTTAACTATATCATATATTGGACAAATATTATTCCAAAATGTTGTTTGTTCCATCATTTAGGATAATGTGAAATTGACATATATTATATCATTAATTAAACTATTACTTCATCATAACGTTGGCATTGTCTAAATATTCCTTGCATGAGTCCTTTTCTAATAAAGCGATGTTTTGTAGCTTTAGTATAATAAGCACGCCCTAAGTACAAATTTAATATCAACTTCCTTTATATCATGTAGAGTAATTAATTTAATTTAAATGGAAAGATAGTATATATGCTTTGATTTAAATTAATTCATTATAGGAGGTTTTCAACTTCCAGTGCATTTTTAAGCTCCATATTTTATATAAATTTATTTTATATTAATATTAAATATAAAATCTGAGGTGGCATAATGGTGAGGTTTTTTATCTCATATGTAAACCTTGAAAGAAGATAGGTTAGGGTTGGATAAATTAATATATAAATTAAAAATAGATATTTTGATAATATATATTTTAAAATAAAAAAATAAAAATTTAAGAGTTGTTGTTTAATAGGTTGAATTTAAATGTGACGAATGCTTTTGTATTATGTTTTTCAAAATATTTTAATTTGTTGAAATTGTCATCGAAACAAATTTTAATTTTATTTAATTTCGATAAACTAGATCCTCTACCTTAATAACATATTGAGAAGATATTTTATAGTTTATAAATATACATTCATAATATTATAAATCTACTATATAAAAATGAAAATGTCTTTTATCTATCCAATTCAATTGTTGTAAAAAAAAATATAAAAAAATTATAAAATTAATTTGAATTAAATTATCTCTATATCTGTAACTTAATGTAATGGTATCTAATTATTCTTTTAGATATTTTTTTTTGTCATATAGCATGAATATTTATTAGATAATGAATAATATTTTATTTAATATTTTTATTAAAAAATTAATATAAAGTTATTATATAACTTTTTGTGTGTGTTTGTGTAATATTTATATTTTAATGCATTTGTAAGAATTTTCTAGTATTGAAATTTTAAATTGTCCTGTTTGTAGGTAGTGTCTTCCTTTATCTCTTATCTTAAAAATGCTGACAAAAATGTACTCTTTAAATAATTGATAAATTTTATTTTGGTGCAAAGTCTTATATTATAACATATTGTGTAGAATTAAATGATATTTTGTCTTATATTAAAGTTTTTAAGTTACAATTATCTTCACTTTGACTATAATTGATATACAATGATCTAATTTAAATGCTTAATATAAAAAACACCTCCAATAAAATCACAAGAAGAATGAAAACAATAATGAGAAATTATTAATTTTATAAGTGGATTGGATTGTGTTATTGGCATTGCATTGCCCTCCTACAGCTAGGGTTCCGAACCAAGGTATGTGTATTTTCGATGGACATCGAGTTGGAGTCTTAGACTATTCATCCAGTGTAGTGGCAGGTGGAAACCAACATCTTATGCTTGTCGTTGGGGTTGGCAATCATTGGGACCACCATGGGAGAAGTGCCCAAGATTTTAGCAAAAGCAAGTTTCGTCGAAGTTTCATTTAGGCTGTGAGGGGTAGGAATATTTTGGCATCGAATGTTTATTCAGGAGAAGGGAGGCCAACAAGAGATAGAAGAAATGAGGTGAATTTCCCTCAAGGTATCCCAGATGCTGAGAGGCTGATTGTGCATTTAAGGGTGGAAATAGTGGATGAAGTCAAAGAAAATTAAAGCTATTTCTCCGAGTTGGGTCTGATTGGGAGATTCAAGGGTTTCCGGCCAAGTCTAGGAGAACTTCATAAATGGATCTCCAAGTTTTGGAAACCCATCCTTAAAGGGGGTGTCCAGATCTTCCCGAGGGCATGTGGTTATTTTGTGGTTGTCTTTGAAAATGAAAAAGATCGTAAGAAGGTCCTCTATGAGTACCAATGGAGCTGGGAGGACAAATATATGTTACTTCTGAAACCATGGTATTTGACTTTCAATCCAACAACATAATCTTTCAACAAAGTGCCAATGTGGGTAAGACTTTTGTACCTTTCATTGCAATTCTGGTTCGAGTCTTGTTTTGAGGTTGTTGGAGATTCACTGGGGAAGTTTTTGGGAGTGGATGAGGGTTCCCTAGGGCTTCAACATATGACCTTTTCCCACATTCTAGTTGAAATGGACCTTAAAAAGGGCTTCCTTGTTGAGGTGTGTTTGAAGTTTGGAAATGCAAAGTGGCTTCAATCAGTTGATTACAAGGGAAATCCTTTTCGATGGCACAAATTCTTTCAGAGAGGTCATATTGCTACAAGCTATGACCAGAAAAATTCATCATAGCAAGGATCATGGTGGAAAAATTCCCCTGTTTCCCACTATGTGGTGGAAAATGAAAAACCAAAAAGAGCCTTCCTATTCACAGGAAAAGGGTGCCACCCAATCACCGAAGGCTTCTCGGGATTGTGCTCCATCTAGGCTTGTCGATGATTCAAAGGCTTTGGTTATTTCTAGTATTAATACTAGCACAAATGGTCCAAAAGAAAATTGTTGTGGTGGTCAGGTAGAAAATGAAGATAAAGTTGGGATCGAGAGCCCAAAGGTAAGGTGTTCTTTTAGGGATGAAGTCAAATTGAAGCTATTGGATCCTCAAGACAAAGTTGAGACTAGGAGACCAAAAGTAAGGCATTCTCCTGAGGATGAAACCAAGAGGAAGCTATAAAAATTTGGGAGACAAGTAAGGTTGGCTCGAGGTGAAGAGGAAGCGAGAAAAAAGAGCTATAGAGGATGTTCCATTCAACATGCTGCTTCACTCTCATGACAAGGATAGATCCAGAATCACTATGTAATGCTTGGCCTATTAAAGGGTGTACTTTGGGTTCCCTATAGGTTTGGGGATGGGGGTCCCCTGTTGTAGCCTCACCTAGTTCAGGCCAAGTTTAAATCTCAATATCTAATAAAATCAAGAAACAATTACCGATAAAAAAATATATAATGAAAAATTATTAGTGACGTCTTCATATAATAATATTTACATGTGTACATCTAAATTATGTGAAAGGCACTAAACAATAAATAAATGAGACAAGTTGAAATAGAAAAAAAATTAGGATTTCAGAATGCACACTTTCCCCTCTTTTTAATGTCTCATCTTCCTCTAATCCCAAGGATTTTTAAGGTCAATAGATGTGGCTCTCAACAAGTAGCATGACCATCAAAATGAATACCTAAGATGTGAGTAGCTACATGATTTATGATGTGTGCAAGATTATCCTAATATAATACTAAAATACCATGATATTGCTATGATATTGCTATGATAAGATGTAAAATGCAAGAGAGTAACAATGCAAAATTAAGCTAAGTACAAGGTGCTCATTGATTGAAAATGAGGGGTATTTATAGGATATCCAAGGTCAAGGCTAAGGTGAAATGAATCAATGGTTAGGATCTAATTTGGAGATATCAAGGGCTAAGGATGGAGAAGTTGGAGAGAAGGTTGGAGGGAGAGACAAGTGTCCAAGAGGCTTCAACAAATGGCCCATGAGAGGGAAAGTGTCAAGGGGGAGAAGACATGTGGCAAAAATGCCATGTGTCCTCATGAGAGAGTTAACCCTCCAAAGGGGTTGGAAAGAGGTTAGGATGTGCAAGTTGGAAGGGATAGGGTTTCTTAGACCTAGGGTTAGGCTGAATGGGTTAGGTTAGAGGGTGATTGGGCTAGGTGGTTAAAGGTAGGAGCCATGTGCTCATTTGAATTTAAAATTTAATTAGGAAATGGATAATTAAATTCAACAAATAATTTATTTGTTCTATTTAATTATAGGAATTGAAGAATTGAATTTGATTGGGGAGAAATTAATTAATTTAGATTAATTAATCAAGGGGGATAATTGAATGAACTATATAAATAAATCCTTAGATTTATTTACAAGTAGAGGACTGAAAAAGAGGTAATTAATTAAATCACTACGTATTTAATCTATTAGGAAGGTTTATTAATTAAATAAATGCATATTCAATTAATTATCTCCAAACTGATTTTGTGTGTAGCAATGTGTGACGATGCATTGATTCAAAGAAAATTTTGATTTGACATACAAAAAATGCAAATGATTCCCCAAACACTAATTGTCAAATGACGATGTGAGGTTGCCTCCTTGGGAGATGAATCGAATATTTTTGAATTTTTAGATTTTTTTCGATTTTTCAATTTTTTAAAAAAATTTTGAAATTTTTTATTTTTTTAAATTCTTGAAAGTTTTACGATTTCTCTCCATAAATTTTTTTAGATATTGCCCTGCCATGGTGATTAATTTGATTTTTTAAAACAATGAGATAAAACATCTCACTTAAATACCCTTTTAACCTCTCCTTTTAAGTTAAAAAGTGTAGTGTCGTAAATTGCACACCCTTGCTAGGGTGGTACAATTTCACACATAGGTTAGCACCTGCCTTAGTGTGTCTTGCATCTTGCATTTCAGATTCCCCTTTGACCATTTAATTAATTAATTTAATTAAATCTAGAGTCATGTTTCATCACTTGACATGTTATAAAGTTGGGCCCTTTACCCTAAGTGTGCCCCTTTTCATTTTATCCTCCAATGAATCATTTAATCATAAACCTTAATTATGTCTTATTTTGACCTTTAAGGCATGATTTCTCATATCAAAACATCTCAAGATTAGTTGTAACTTTGGGATGTGCTCTAATATCATCATATCTAATGGCCCTGAAAATTTGGTGAAAAGTTGGTCAGACCGTGGCAGGAATGCACATGGTCCTCGACTTTTTTCCAAAAATTTTGGGAATATAATCCTATGATATAATAATTCTTAACCCCAAAATATTGGCAAGGAATTAAAATCCTAGGTCGGCCTAAAGATGAAATTAAGATCTAGGGTTTCATACTTAAGAGCTCTTTTTCTTCATTTGAAGGGGTCTTCTTCTAGGAATCTAAGAGCACGTTTTTGGAGTAGAAAGTGCCTTCTTTGCAGCGAAAGAGTATATATTTGAAGTCTTCAACAACATTCAACATTCATCAATCATCATTTCATCAATTGGGGGATTTTAAAGATGTAGGAGAACAATAGGAGATCAATGATTGAAGATTGGCTTGTACCTCTCCCTTGGGGCTGGGTATGGTTTCATGTTGTTTCCATGTCTTTATATGAGCTTCATTTTGATTCATATTCATCCTTTAGATCACTTTGCATCATTTCTTTAGAGAATTTACTTTGTCAATTGTAAGCAATTAGGGTTTACTCTTTAGGGTTGTAGGTTGTTTGCTTTTATTTTAAGATCTTGCACACACACAAGGTTCTTGCACCAACATTTTCAATACATTATCGGCTATTTGTGGAGCTTTTAATCACCAACACAGGGGTTTGACTAAGGAAAAACCCCATATAACCACCCAAAACCCTTTTTTGCAAATTTAGATACAGGTTCGGATTTGAGCATCGCCGAAAGTTTCAGGACCAGAGGAGCGCACAAAGACAGTTTTTTAATGCAGATTTCATCAGAAACCTAGAGGACAAGGGTGTGGTACCCTGGTCTTGCCTAGGATAGGGGTGTGGCACCCTGGTCCTTCCTATTTAAGAGTCATGGTACCTTGGTCCTGCCCTCTGTTAGCAAGATTTGGTAGAATAGTCTCTTACAAGCTATAGAACTTACTTTGTCAATTGCAGCTCCAGACTTGCAGAATCATGACAGTGGCGTGGCACCCTAGTCTTGAACATTTCTGCTTAGGTTTTAGACATAGGTGCACCTCTTCTTTTGTCTCCTAGTCTATACTTTTTAGTAGTATATCAATTATCCTTTGATTCACATTTCCAGATTAGGGTTTGCTTGCTTACTTGCATCCTAGGTTAGATTGCATTTTTGAATCATTCCTCTATCATTTATAAAAATGGAATTGAAAACCTAAGAGGTGATCCTCATCTCTCTCTTCCACACAAGAAGTATCTCGAAGTGTATCACCTCCTAGGCTCTTTTGTATTTTGTGAGTGTGTATGAGAGTGGGATTAGGTTTTCCATACCTAGTCTCACTTTTTCCCCTACGCATCTTTGGTGAACCCGACATGAAACACGATTGCATTTTTATTACATTGCATTGTTAGATCTAGATTTGATATCTTTTCATTTTTCTTTAGAAACATAAAATTCAAAAAAAAAGTGAAAAAAATTCAAAGAAAAAGAAAAAAAAAGGTGAATTCCCTTTATTTGCTTGCATTGTGTGTTTTCATTTCAATTTAAAAATGTCAGATTTCTATTTGCAAGATGTTCATGCTTTTGATGATGTATGCAATTTTGTTGATTATGAGTTTAGTAAGGATGAAATAGATGAAGCTCTAGATGAGTTTTTGAACCCTAAGCCTTCTAAACCCTCATTTTGCCAAAAACTAATTCACCTTGTTATTATGTCATTTTGTGGTGATGAGAAAGATAAGTTGAATGATTCCTCTCATGGGTATATTCCTATCAACTCCTGCAAAAAATCTAATGACATGGTTGACCTTCACAATTCCCTTTATGAGGTTGTCTCCTTTTGAGTCCAAAGATAAGCCTTTCAATAACTATGATCATGCTTTATTAGACGATGCCCTAGATGACTTTATGTCTTTGCCTAAACCTTCAAACAAGAGTAATGCATCTAAAAGGTTAACAAATATGATCAATGTGAATGAACATAGCAAACCTCTTTTTGTAGTCCAAGGTGCTTGTCCTTCTCCAACTTCATCTCTTCCTAATCAACCTCTTTTCACGGTTCAAGGTGGATATAGTTGTATGCGGGAAAAGTGGGTTGATAAAACTTAATATGTGAAAATATAATTAAATACTAGTCCACACACACACACAGGACTTCTTGGTGCAAGCTATGGAGTAACGTAGTGTTACTCAACTTCCCAAGGTGCGTCCCATGGTTCTCTATCTCACAATGTCCCTCAAACCAACGTTTTTGCTCTCAGATCACTGAGCAAAATGGTTTAGGGATGGCAAATATGAGAACGAGAGATGCCTTTGCTAAATTTAGTATGAAATAGATGTTAAGCTATGTATGATGCTAAAAATGCAATAAACTAAATGATAAGATGACAGGGTTAGTATGAATACTATCCTAGCATACTGTATTTAGTCTATGATCGAGCTAAATGATAAAGATGGTAATCTAAACATGCATATTTAGTCTAATTCCTGATCTAAAAGAGGCTAAATGAAGAGCATAAAGATGATGAAAAAGCTTGAAAGTATTTGAGCATAAGTATAATGCTTCAAATTTGAAAGATGATTGTTGAGAATGGAGGAATGAGAGCTCTATTTATAGCATAAACAGGGCAATGGATGGTCAAGATTGAATAGTTTAATCAAGGGCCAAGTTTGAAAGTTGGGGATCCATGTGCACAATTTGCACCAATGACATGGTGACAAATGTCAACATAAGATTGGGTTGAGAGAAGAGGTTGGAGGCATTAATGGCCTGAGAAGACCTCATGGTTATCTAAAGGCTAAGGGTCAAGTTTAAATTAAGATTACCCACTGGATTAAGAGTTAATCCAAGGATAAACCTTTGTGCAAATGATTAAGAGATAATCATGGTCAAAGCATTAATGGCTTTATGAGACCCTTGGGTTGGATAGAGGTTGAGTCAAAACAAATGTTTTAACCATGTGGGAGGGTTTGAATTAACCATTAATGGTTATTGGAGACTTTGGGGATTAAGTGGTTGAAGGTTGGAAGCCTTCAATGGTTTTCAAAGACTTTAAGGGTTTTGGTGGTTGAAGGTTGAAAACCTTTGATGGTTATCAAAGACTTTAAGCCATTTGAGAAGTGACTTCCCTTTGCTTAGGGATGTGACAAAGTTTAGAGGAGGACTTAGGTTAATTAGAAGCGATTAGAAGATTCTAGAAGGGATTAGAAAGGGGTTTGGGATTTTGCAAGTGGATGGAGAGATAATAGGATTTAATTGAAATAATTTAATTCATTCAATTTGGTTGTAATTTGGAGAAATTAAATAAATTAGATTTATTCAATTTAGGATAACTATTTAATTAAATTTGAATTTAATTAAAAGTGGATAGGGGGATTTAATTGAATAAAATGATTTATTCATTAAATGGTATAGTGAATTTAATTTAAATAAATTGAGTAATTTATTTAATTAAATAGAGGAATGTGGATAGTTTAATTAAATTGGATTTAATTAAATAGAGAAATGAACATAAAATATTCATTTAGGAATGTGGTCATTTTTATATGTCTACATTTTGACCCTCTTTGAAGTGACGTGTGTGCACATGTTATTTCAAAGAAAATGATGTGTTTTTGTGATTTTATGATCAAATGCAATTTTTGTTGTGTCGCTCTTATGATTTGTAAGTTGTGCCCCAGATTTGATTCGATGTGTGATACCAGATTTGATTTGATGTGTGATGCCCCAGATTCGATATTTTGATGGTGATGCCCCAGATTTGATTTGATGTGTGATGCCCCAGATTCGATATTTGTGTCATGCTGTCATGATTTTATGTAGTTGTCCAATATGAGTGTCGGTATAACTTGTTTTGATGTGAGATATTTCAAGTTATGTAGATATCAATGTGTTGTTCTGATCAAAATATGATTTATTTGCGTGTTCTATTTCAAGTTCGATGTGGGAAGCCTGATGTGTATTACAAGCCGATATGGGTTGGAAACTTGAGTTGTGTTACAAGCTAATATGGGTGGGAAACTTGAGTTGTTTTACAAGTTTATGTGATTTTGGTACTTGAGTTGTTTTACAAGTTTATGTGATTTTGGTACTTGAGTTGTTTTACAAGTTTTGATATGGTTTTTGAGAACTTGAGTTGTGTTACAAGTTGATATGAAATGATAGGTTTTTGAACTTGATGTAGATGAGCAAATTTGTTTCATGTTGTTGATGTAAGTTTGATTTTGATATCTTTGTTTTGATGTGGAAACTGATATTGGATTTGTTTTGAGATTTGATATGATAATGCCCCCTCGGGAGATCGTTCGTGCACACAAAGCATGAATGATCTCTCGAAAGAAGAAGAATGTTGTTTGAAAGATGGAAGAGTAGATAGTGATGGCATGCATGGGTTTGATAAGATTGATTAGATTGATTGGATTTGAGATTAAGATTGATTTCAGGTATGACACCTCCTGTATAAGACATGGATGATCGAGCGTCTGGTTTCAAGAATGATACTGCCTGTATAAGACATGGATGATCGAGCGTCTGGTTTTAGGAATGATATCGCCTGTATAAGACATGGATGATCGAGTGTCTGGTTTCAGGAGATATCCTGTATAAGACTGATCAAAACACCTGGTTTCAGGAACGATATATCCTGTATAAGAGCTGATTAGAACATCTGGTTTCAGGAACGATATATCCTGTATAAGAGCTGATCAAAATATCTAGTTTCAGGAACGATATATCCTGTATAAGACATGATAGAAGATAGTTTGGAAGAATGATGAAGATAGTTTAGAAGAATGATAGAAGATAGTTTGGAAGAATGATGAAGATAGTTTAGAAGAATGATAGAAGATAGTTTAGAAGAATGATAGAAGATAGGTTGGAAGAATGATAGAGATATGAAAGTGAAGAAAGATTCCATGATGATGTGATAGATATGCATGTGAGGGATGCAATGATGAATGATGAATGATATTTTGAAAATGAGATGTAGGATATGATATACAACTAATTGTAAAATGATATGCAACTAATTGTAAAATGATATGCAACTAATGCTTCTTTTTTTTTTTTGGAGCATCCTCGTCCTGCATTTGCCATCCGATATAGCCATTTGTTTTCTTTCTTTGTAGATATCATCATTGAGCATTGATTTGTTTAGGATATGTTGAAAATTTATACAAGCATAATGGTATAATTGAACCATAATGACCTGAGAAAAATTTACATGATATTTGATTTTGCAAGATAGCACAAGCGTCAAGGTATAATTGAACCAGGACGACCTGAGTGCGTATTGCGTAAACATACAAGAGTTAACCTTTGTCCCATACAAATCTGAAATGTCCTCAGCGATATGCCACCGGATTTCTTCATAGGACAAATTTGCATGGTAAAAGACTTCACTCACAGATAGAAGACAAATAAAACATCACATTCCTTCCTTGCTTCTCTAGTCGTAAGACATCCTAGAGGTGCTCAGGAGATATGATAAGCAAAAATTAACAACCATAAGTAATCATGCATGCTATTGGAAATGTATTCTTGTCAATTAAAACATCTTGCAAAATATATCTTTGTTCAATTGAAATCAGTTCAAGTTCGTGATGTTTAGCCTTCTTGCATTGTCATTTGTCATTTGTTGGTTGTTTTGATCCTTGTTGTCTTGCTACGTTTTTGGTCTGATGTTGAAAATCTTGAAGGCGAAATGCCCCAAGCGAGGTCAGGATTTTGCCCCTTGTCGTTGATACTACTTTGATATGGATATGTATACTGATCACCAAGCCATGGTGGGATATTATTTGGATAATTGTTTCAAATAAACCAAGGACAGTGACTACACTAAGTATGTCCAAGATTGATAAGCATTTGTGAATTTCTGGTGATGCCTCAGATGGGTGGATATGATATGTACAATATGATTTGTGAACCCTGTAATACCATCAATTGATAAAGATAAGGCTAACTAGAATAAAATCCAGCAGTCATACTGATTGATGTCATTGTTATGATTTGGTTGATGATTGATGTATAAAAACTTATTTCTCTTGATGAATTTGGAAAAACTAGGTTGTTGTTTCTTCAACGTGATGTTACGATAAAAGTTCTTTCTTCTCAGAATAAGGGGATTAGTCATGCATGAGTGATCAATGGATTCCTTTGATTGGTTTGGATTCGGTTGATTCTTGTTTTTGAAAATTTCAAATCTTACTCTATCAAAGTGAAGGTTTAGATGCCCCTTCACGACAAAGTGTATCAAATGATATGGATAAAAGCCTCCCGATCTGGAAACTGGATTTGACAATTTGAAAATTTTAAACAAGTGTTTTTGAGATAAAAATCCGTAAGATGGTAAAGGATTCTGTTGATACTGATGATGAGGTCTCCAGATTATGATAAGAGAGACATCTTTTATCGTGCGATTTGTTTAGGATTCTGACAACTTTTGTTTTAGCACAAATTGAGCTTGAGAAATAGTTTTAATGGTTTGTTTGTCACTCTGCTTTGATGAAAAATGATGTTTGATGGATGGATTGATTATCAAGACTTGATGATTGATGGAAATGTCTAGTTTCAAAGAGTGAGTACCCCGTATAAGACATGTTTGATGTTGATGTTGATTTCAAGTAATGAATTGATTAACAAGACATGTGATAAGTTTGATTGTAGACTTTGAGAGTTTTCCTGTTGTTGATCTGATTTGATGGATGTTCCATGTGTTCATGCTTTGATTTTTTTTGTTTTGATTTTTTTGATTTTTGTCGATTTTTAGTTTTTGGATATTTTGATTTTTTTGAGTTTTTGGATATTTTGATTTTTTTGAGTTTTGGGATATTTTGATTTTTTTGAGTTTTGGGATATTTTGATTTTTTTGAGTTTTTGGATTAGAAGAAAGATGTATTTGGTTGCCCCAATGTATATCAAGACGAGGAATGGATGAATGAATGACTGAACCATTGAGGTGGAAATAGATTTGTTGTCCATAGTTTTGATCAAGATCAAGGATGAAAAAGGGGATATGGATAGAGATAGGATATAGATAGCACTGGATGATGGAAGCAATGAATAGATAGGATTGATAGATATGGATTAGAGTGAAGCAAGATTGTAGAAAGAATTGGAGGATAGAAGAAATGAATATATAGGATAAGGGATATGGATTAGAGGATTTGGGAGATATGGTAGGAAGAATAGAGTAGATGAACTTTGCCCCCAAGCATAGAGGTTTCCATTTGCAAAAAGGTGATATGTAAGATTGTCATAGTATTTAGCACCATCTGAATAGTGTTCTCGAACTTTTCAAAGATAGAGACCCAACCCACACTTAGAACCTCTGGAAAATTCAACTGAACATTTCTAGCAACTAGGAAGTAGACTCAAAAGGGAAGAAGAATCCCAAACTGGATCAAGGTACTTAGTTCTTTGATTACCCATGTGTGTGCAAGTGGGTTCATTCTGGCTCATATGATCATTGTAATCTTCAGAATCCAACATGGCTAGCTACATGAGTTACCTTAACTTCAAAAGCATCCTGGATAGAGCCTCGCTGCCAGCGAGCGTCCATAGCCCCGATGAGGTTATCGTTGTAATCTCACAAATATTGCTCCATTGTCAGCCAGGCGTCCATAGCCCCGATGGAGTTACTTGCATGTTCCCATAGCCAATCATTTTGATATTGCATTTCATTGCATTTTGCTTTTCTTGATATTCATTTTCTTGCTCATGCTTTTGATATTTTTTTATTTTTTTTTCTCTTTATTTTTCTTGCATTGGCTTGTAAGTGATGAAACTTACATGGGTGTGATAATTACAGTGGCGCTGAAGCAAGATTTTAGATTTTTCACTAGCCATGTCTTCAATTTAAGAGATCACAATGATTTTTAGAGCAATCGATTAAGTGTATGAGATATAGTAATCAAAAGATGTCAGTACCAAGATACGATAAGTGGTTCTTTTCTGGATTGAGTGTGTATCCCAACCAAAAGAAAATGTTAAAGAGGAACAACTTCAGATTCTGAAGCATTTCATGAATAGATATCTAGGAAAAGGACTGAACATGAGATTCGAGCATGGGCAAGTATGTGACAAAATGACACAAATGCCTATTTCACAGATGAAGGATGTATGCAAAGGATTGAATGATAGGGATGGAAGGATAGAAAAGAGGTGTTGGATAATAGATAGAATGTTTGAAGATTTGTGCAAGGATAGAGGGAAATGTATTCAGGATGAGTGTTGGTACTTGAGAAGTGATGAAGAGATGGAGGAAAATTGAATTTTGGGACAGAAGGACCCAAAATAGATAGAGGAAATGATAGAAGAAGTTTTGGAAAGATGTTTAGATAGAGGATTGAAAGAATTTCAAAGATGTGCTCCTCATTGATCTTTCTTATGGATCATTTGAGGTGATGGATTTGTGGATGGAGGGAAGTAAGGACCCAAGATGGATGGAAGGGATGGAGAATTCGATTGTGGAATGAAAGGACCTAAGATAGATTTGGAGGATGAAGAGATTCCTTGATCTTGATCTTGACTTGGAGTAGGATCATTTGAGTTTGTGCTTTTCTCTTGATTTTGAATTAGAATAGTGGAGGATATGGAAGGAATATCATGATTTTGCTTAAGAGATGGATGTTGAATGGGACTCTGCTCTTGAGATGAAAGAGGGTCATTGTGGATGGAATACCAAAATTTTAGGGGATCATCATAAGATTCTTGACAGGTGGGATCTTGATCAAAGATGGGATCAGATTGGAGAGCCATGATATTGTGATCTTGATTTAGGCTAGGACTCATTTCCTTTGACTAAGTTTCCTTTTTCTTGGTTTGATGATGAATGGTTATACGAATGATAAAAGTTGATGTTTTTGATAGTTTGATGTAGAGAAATTTACTCCTGTTGATAAGGGTCCTAGGACTAGGTTGTCTCTTCTTTAACTTAGTTTTGTGATGAAGACTTGTTCGTCTCAAAATATGAGGAGTGGTCATACACGAATGATCAATGGTTTCCTTCGATGTTTGGATTGAGATACTTCGTTTGGAAACTTAAGTCCACTTTTATCAAATGAAGGTTTAGATGCCCCCTCACGACAAAGTGTGTCAAATGATATGGATAAAGTCTCCCGATATAGAAACTTGATTTGACAACTTAAGGTTTAAACTTGGTATGTTGTTTGATAGAATCCTTTAGATGATGGACCTTTTGATCAAGGTGATGATAATACCTGATTTTGATAGGATAAAGTCTTATCTTTAGCTAGTTTTGGATTTGACAACTTTTGTTCTAAGACTGACTTGTTTGATTTGGAAATGATTTCTCTGGTGTTTTGATTTGATTTCTTGTGACCCCATTTGATATTGAACCTGAAAGGATACTCAAGAAGTTTGAAAACATTTTCTAGAAAGGATTACTTGGTTTGGTATTCCCCTAATCTTGTTGGAAGTCTTTCCTAAAGATAGTTTAAATGTTGATAGCCATCTCAAAAGATGTTTTGTTGGATATGGAAATCTTCTCCACTTTATGATTTTTCCTTGTTTGAACTGACTTTTGAGTTTGATTGTTAGATACTTTGCAAGATATTTTAACATTTGTGACAAGAATACATAGCACACATGAAGACAATCATCATCCTAATGCTATACATTGAGTGTATATTCTTTTGAGGATGTGTTCAAATCCTCGATGTTATCACTGGTTTGATTTACAACAAAAGACACATCAGATAGACTCTTTATTCAAAGGTCATTGACAATATCATAGCCCACTAGTCTCGAGACTCCGTCAACTCAAACAGCCTTGTCACCCCCTAAAGGGCACCTGTTTTTTTGCCTTTTGCCAGAAATTAACTCAAAGTGAATTGCTTCACAATTGAGTAGTTATCTTGGGAGATATATGGTGAGTAATCTTGGGGGCGGATTCTTCCCCACCCTTGCACTATGATATTGTCAATGTTTGGCGACTGACTCGGTTCAAGGTTTTTATTTCTAAGGTTCATAATCAGGCTTCCTGTTCGGTCGTCAGTGATAAACTCCCTCAAGAGGCTTCCCAACCTTTAGAACAAAGGCTTTACGTATCGTAAAGATACTGGGGGAAGGCTAATCGCTGCGCGTAACCGTTGAAAGGGACTTTCATCACCCTCCACTTTTAATTATAGTGGGTTGGAACACTTGGCTTCAAAGTCGTTCCCCACTTAGGTCGTTCCCTTCACACCAGCCAAAGAATGGCTTTAAGAGTTTTTCAACCCCTCGGGAAGGTAGGCCTGCTAAAGGATTTAAATGCTTGAAGTACAGAAAGCTTAAGAGTGGCTTGGCTTTTTGGTCACCCAGTTATGGGGAGAGCATATACCTTCCACTTTCGAGACAAGGCAATCAATTTGTTCTTTTTAGCCTCCAAGACAATGATTTGCTAACTTCTAGTTGGAGATGTTGCTCCAACAAGCATGATGTTCTTTTTAACCTTTCATAGCAAAGTGTGTATTTCCAAAACTTTTGTAAAACAAGCCTGGTCAACAAAGTAAATCGTGATGTTTGGTCAACAAAATTAAAGTCGATAGGGGAAAACTTTCCCTCTTTGCCTTGCACAAAATGAAGATGAGGTTCTTTTACTTTGGAAAATGAAGTGAATCCTTTTAAACACCAAAGGATGGTGAGGTTCTTTTTAAAACTTTTGCCAAAGTAAAGATTGTTTGTCTTGTTCTTTTTAGAGGTTCCAAAATGAAGTGTTTTTCCTAACTTGTAGGAATGAAAGGTTTGCTTTGTTGTTCTTTTTACCATGCAATAAAGAAAGATGAATTTTCTTTTAAAACACCAAAAAGGAAGGCATGAAGTTCATTTTATGCATCCAAATGAAATGATGAGGTTTATTTTAATTTGTGCAAAAAAGGAGAGTGAGTTCTTTTTAACCAACTTTTGTTGAAAGAAAGTAAAAAAAGAAACTTAAAGCCTCTAAACTTGCTCCTTCCCCTGCACAAAAAATATTAGAACCTGCACACAGTCAGTGATCAAGTGTTAGTGTGGGCTTACACAAGCCTAAATTCTGATCTTGGTTACAAATTTTACAATCCTGATCCTGAAATGCCCTGAAATTTGACTAAGTCTGAAATTTGGAAGATCTTCCAAAAACTAGATTTTGCATTATAACTCTTAGAGGTCTGAAACCCCTCTCAAACATCCTGAAAGTATATATGGAATATAACTTAAAGTATAAGAAAGAGAAAAGAGAAGAGGAAATGTCACTTATACTTAAATGTTATATTCCATATATATTATTCCTCCCACAAGCCTAATTTTTGACTCTGTCATAAATTTTTGGCTCTGCCAACTCTATGCACTAAGAAATGATGTCTATGCGCTAAGAAAAAACCCCTACGTGTTATTATGTGCCCCCAATGCGCTAAGCTATTTTTCTGATGCGCTATTCTGTTTTTCTCCCGCGTTGATACCTACAGGAAAATATTAGTGTTTTGATGCGCTAAAAGATTGACTTCACGCGCTGGATGATAGACTCCATGCGCTAAACAGTGGACTAGATGCGCTAGGCTGTTAACCGGATGCGCTACTCTATTTTGTTTCTGCGTTGAGGCCTATAGGAAAAACTTAACGGAGGTCACGCGCTAATGTTTGAACTGCACACGCTATATTATGGATTAGAAGCGCTGGAATGGGGATCTTATGCGCTATTCTGGTTGTTGAATGCGCTGTTCTATGTTTCGCCTGCGTCAAGACCTATAGGAAAATGTTAGAGGGAGTCATGCGTTGCAAAAATGTTTCCACGCGCTAGTTTTCAGACCACACGCGCTAAACAGGGAGTTGGATGCGCTACTCTTTTGATTGGATGCGCTAAACAGTGAACTGAAAGTGCTACTTCAATTTTCCCGCGTGCTTGCAAAAGTGGTTAGTTTCAAAAACCGATTTGTTATTTGGGGTCGGGCCCCACGGTGGGTGCCAGAAATGTATGCGGGAAAAGTGGGCTGATAAAACTTAATATGTGAAAATATAATTAAATACTAGTTCACACACACACACAGGACTTCTTGGTGCAAGCTATGGAGTAACGTAGTGTTACTCAACTTCCCAAGGTGGGTCCCATGGTTCTCTATCTCACAATGTCCCTCAAACCAACGTTTTTGCTCTCAGATCACTGAGCAAAATGGTTTAGGGATGGCAAATATGAGAACGAGAGATGCCTTTGCTAAATTTAGTATGAAATAGATGTTAAGCTATGTATGATGCTAAAAATGCAATAAACTAAATGATAAAATGACAGGGTTAGTATGAATACTATCCTAGCATACTGTATTTAGTCTATGATCGAGCTAAATGATAAAGAAGGTAATCTAAACATGCATATTTAGTCTAATTCTTGATCTAAAAGAGTCTAAATGAAGAGCACAAAGATGATGAAAAAACTTGAAAGTATTTGAGCATAAGTATAATGCTTCAAATTTGAAAGATGATTGTTGAGAATGGAGGAATGAGAGCTCTATTTATAGCATAAACAGGGCAATGGATGGTCAAGATTGAATAGTTTAATCAAGGGCCAAGTTTGAAAGTTGGGGATCCATGTGCACAATTTGCACCAATGACATGGTGACAAATGTCAACATAAGATTGGGTTGAGAGAAGAGGTTGGAGGCATTAAAGGCTTGAGAAGACCTTATGGTTATCTAAAGGCTAAGGGTCAAGTTTAAATTAAGATTACCCACTGGATTAAGAGTTAATCCAAGGATAAACCTTTGTGCAAATGATTAAGAGATAATCATGGTCAAAGCATTAATGGCCTTATGAGACCCTTGGGTTGGATAGAGGTTGAGTCAAAACAAATGTTTTAACCATGTGGGAGGGTTTGAATTAACCATTAATGGTTATTGGAGACTTTGGGGATTAAGTGGTTGAAGGTTGGAAGCCTTCAATGGTTTTCAAAGACTTTAAGGGTTTTGGTGGTTGAAGGTTGAAAACCTTTGATGGTTATCAAAGACTTTAAGCCATTTGAGAAGTGACTTCCCTTTTCTTAGGGATGTGACAAAGTTTAGAGGAGGAGTTAGGTTAATTAGAAGCGATTAGAGGATTCTAGAAGGGATTAGAAAGGGGTTTGGAATTTTGCAAGTGGATGGAGAGATAATAGGATTTAATTGAAATAATTTAATTCATTCAATTTGGTTGTAATTTGGAGAAATTAAATAAATTAGATTTATTCAATTTAGGATAACTATTTAATTAAATTTGAATTTAATTAAAAGTGGATAGGGGGATTTAATTGAATAAAATGATTTATTCATTAAATGGTACAGTGAATTTAATTTAAATAAATTGAGTAATTTATTTAATTAAATAGAGGAATGTGGATAGTTTAATTAAATTGGATTTAATTAAATAGAGAAATGAACATAAAATATTCATTTAGGAATGTGGTCATTTTTATACGTCTACAATAGTCATGACTCATTTATTACTCCAAACAAAAAGCCATAATTACAGTTCAAGGAAGGAATCCCACTAAGAGTCCTTATAGCTATGCTATATAACTAATTAAGGATAATTGTAATGTAGTTACTCATACCTATAATATGAGAAATAATAGGCAACCTAATCCTCCTCTAATTATTCCAACTTCTCTTCTTGATCCTCAACCCATTCTTCCTCAAGCACCTCGCATTTCACAAATTCTTGGTAAGGACTATGAGCTACTTGAACAACTTAAAGCTACTCTTGCCAAGATATCATTCTAGGATTTGATTCAAACTTCTTCAACTCATCATAGAATTCTATATGATGCATTGAAAACATTAAATATCCCACTTGTAGTGATATCTAATAATATGGCTTCCTTGATTAATTCTATCACAACACCTAAGGCTTAGATTGTATTTACACAAGATGAGCTACCCTCTAGTAAAATTCAACAATAATATGATCCTTTGATGATTGTGGTTATCATAAATGATAGTGCAATAAAGTGAACACTACTGGACAATGATTCTGGCCTTAATGTTTGTAGCATTAACTTGTTGCATAATATCAATGTTGATACATCTCTTATTAAGCTTGATTCTCTTACTATCTAAGGATTTGACAATGTTGCTAAATATTCATTAGGTATCATTACCTTGCATATTAAGGTAGGTTTTGTTACTTTATCCACACCTATCCATGTCATGTCTAGAGAATTGACATATAACTTGCTTCTAGGGCGATCTTGGATTCACAACATGCAAGATTTCCCCTCTACATTGCATAGGCAAATTAAATTTATTTACAACAATAAAACATATACCTTGCTAGGTGACACAAGTCTCCGGGTTTGTCTACAGACATCAAGTTCTAAATCTTCTTTAATTGGTTCTTCCCCAATTGTCTTAGATAATTCCTCTAAAGATTCTAGTCCTACAAAATGACCACTTCATCAAACTTATCTCCTACATCCGAATCAATTCCCAATACACCCTCAAGTTAACCTAAGATTCTTGAGGGAGAATATTCTTAGCCTGATTCTACTACTAGGAATGCCTTTTCTCCTGAGAAGGTTCTTGCAGAAGATGATTGGAGATCCCTTTACTTCAATCCTACTTTCATAGGGGAATACAAAATTCCCCCTAGAGAACCTAAGGTGCAATCTACTTTGTCTAGGCCATTGAGTAATAACTTTGTAGCTGCTTCCCATACTTTGTCTCTCCTTTCTGACCTAGAGGACTTTGACCCTTCACTTTATGAAAATCCTCCTTCTTCCACAGAAATGGCTAATCTTTATGGTACCAATTTTCACATCCTAGCTAGATGCAGATATAATGGTAATGGATGTGGTGCTCAAGAATAGGGAATCAAGGTTCCCTTGGAAAACAACTTTTGTGATATGACATTTGGGCTTGTTTATGATCCCTTTAAGCGTACTAAAACCTCTAAGAGATCACTTATTAGTGTTAATGTCATTTCTTCTTCACTTTCGCTAAAATATCTAGAGTATATTGACTATGACTCTTCTAGTGTCCTAGCTTTGGATGTTTTTCCTAACAATGATTCCTTAGACAAATTCTTAGGAGCTTATGACAACTTTCCTCATTATCACCATAATCATGGCTTTCCCTATTGTCTAAATGCAGAAGCTTACTTTGGGAAAGAAAGAAATAACGTTGAGATAGTTAAAGAGTTTCCTCAGTTAAAAGACTCTCCTCAACAAAGCAATCTCCTAATAAGTGACACTATTGATATCATGATAGATCCTTATGTTGAAGATAAAATCATTAAGATATGGAGATGTCTTGATGAAGAAGAGTAAAAACAATATTTTGATTTATTACTTGAATTTCCTAAAATCTTTGCTTGGATATACTCTAATATGTTTGGCATAGATCCTAATATTGTCACTCATAACATTGTCCTAATTCTCAATGCTAAACCTATGAAGCAAAAGATTTGAAAAATTCACCCTAAAGTGGTATTACTTATTAAAGTTGAGATTGAAAAATTGTTGGATGTTGGATTCATCCTTCCTATTGATTATTCTCCATGGATTTCAAACATTGTGGTTGTGGCTAAGCCTGATAATAAAATTAAGATGTGTACGAACTTCTATGATCTAAACAAAGCCTCTTTAAAAGATTATTTTCCTCTCCAAAATATCGATATGACAGTGCATTTTGTAGCAAGTCATGCCCTCTTATCCTTCATGGATGGTTTCTCGTGATATAATCAAATCTTCATTAATCCTCAAGATTAATACAAAACTTCTTTCACCACCCCTTGGGGATCATTTTGTTGGGTTATGATGCCTTTTGGATTGAAAAATGCAGGCGCAACCTATCAACATGCTATGAATCTCATCTTCCATGACTATATGCATAAGACTTTAGAAGATTATATTGATGATATCTGAACTAAATCTATTCTTCATATAGATCAGGTTAAGATCCTTTGCCAAATCTTTGAGAGAATTTGTAAGTATAACATGTGTTTGAATCCCCAAAAGTGTGTGTTTGGTGTGGATAGTTGAAAACTATTAGGGTTCATAGTTTCACATTGTGGCATTGATGTGGATACGAAGAAAATAGATGCTATTGTTAACATGCCACCTCCTAAGAATGTCTCCCAACTAAAGAGTTTGCAGGGAAAAATCCAAGCTATTTGTAGGTTTATTTCTCAACTTGTGGATTGTACCTTTCCTTTTACTCAATTTATTTAAAACAATACCATTTTCCAATGGAATGAGGATTGTTGTCAAGCATTTGAAGACCTAAAAGCCTATTTGACCAATCCTCCTATTCTTTGACCTGTTGATCCTACTATACCTTTCCTATTATACACAACTTCTTCCCTTCATGCTCTTTTAGCTTTATTGGCACAACATGATAAGGATGGTAGAGAATGTTTGGTTTATTATATAAGTTGCACTCTACTCGATTACAAAGTCTGATATTATGCGATAGAAAGGCAGTGCCTTGCTTTTGTCTTTGCAACCCAAAAGTTAAGGCATTACCTTTTGAATGCCAAGGTCCATGTTATCATTACATTTGATCCCCTCAAGCATCTTTTCTCTAAAACTAACCTCTCAGGACACTTAGCTAAGTGGGTTATGATGTTGAAGGATAGATCTTCTTATGCACATGTTTTTGTTCAAAGGTGCTGATTATTTTTCCAAGGAAATGGACCTAGTTAAGGAGAATGATGGTGAAGAGATGCATGTGTAATTGTCTCACAGAAGGCAATAAAGGGTCAAGCGTTGACTGACCACTTAGTTGAGGCACCTTCACCCTTCTCCCTACATAATCAGGAGTCCTTTCCTAATGAATACATTTTCTCTATTGAGATTGATGAAACTTGGGAATTGTACTTTGATGGATCTAGATGCCATATAGGATTGGGGGTAGGGGTGGTCTTAATTTCTCCTAAAAGGAAGCCTATCCCTTTATCATATCATCTCAATTTCTTGTGTACCAACAATATCGCTGAATATGAGGCTCTTATAGCCGGAATTAAAGAAGCCTTAGCATTAAATATAAAACATCTACATATCTATGGAGATTCTCAACTAATCATAAGACAAGTGATAGGGGTTTATCAAGCTAAGCAAGACAAATTATCACAATATAGAGATCTAGTTATATCCTTGTTACAAAAATTTGGTTCTTATACCATGGAGCATGTTCCTCAAAAAGATAATCGACATGTCGATGCAATGGCATGTGAATCCTCTCTTGTATCTTTAGAGGATCCCTTAGTAAATCTTAAATTCACTATCCACAACCTCACTACCCTAGCTATTGCTAATAATCCTAGTGATGTGGCATATTGTTGCATTATAGATTTTGATGAATGGTACTCGCATATCGTGAGATATTTGAATGATGGTACCTTTCTTGACTCTTCGAACAAGAATACTAGGGCTAGGATTTGCAAGTTGGATGCTAGATACATTATCCTTTCTAATGTTATTTATAAGAGGGGTTATAATGGTCTTCTCCTCCATTGTCTCAACAAAAACCAAAATCCCTATTGCCCTTGAGGAAGCACATTTAGGTGCTTGTGGGGGGCATTTTGGGTGTAGATCCTTAGTTTAGAGGTTGCTCTGAATGGGATATTATTGGAAAACCATGGAAAAGGATTCCTTCGTGTTTGTTAAGAAATGTCATCACTGTCAGCAACATAGAAATTTGATACATGCCCCTTCCCAAGAACTTTGATCTCAAGTAGCATCTTGGCCCTTTTCTACATGGGGTTTGGATCTTGTTGGTAAAATATCTCCTCCTTCATCTCAAGGATATACCTTCATCATAACTACAACCAAATAATTTATGAAGTGGGTAGAAGTTGTTCCTCTTCGATCCACTATCGCTGAAGTAATTTGTCAATTCATTTTGGAATACCTTCCGCCTTAATTTCGGATAATGGAACATCATTTAAAAATAAGTATGTGAAGAAGTTTCTTGAGAGATATCATATTCAAGATAAATTTCCTAAACCTTATCACCCTCAATCAAATGGTCAAGATGAGTCTTCAAATAGGATAATTGAACAGATTCTTCGACAGATGGTGAACAAGCATGGTAAGAATTGGCATACTCAATTAACCTATGCTCTTTGGGCCTATCATAAAAGTGTACATGTTGCTATGGGTTGTACTCTTTATAATATTGTTTATGGTGATGACGCCATTATGCATTTGGAGTTAGAATTCCTTCTTTGAGAGTTTCTCTTAGGGGTATAATGGATGATGATTCTTATAGAGAATAAACACGTCAACAACTTGAAATGCTTGATGAACGATGCATAAACACTCTCGAGCATATTCAAGCATGTCATAAAACTTTGCAAAGGAGATACAATGATAAAGTTATTCAACATTCCTTCTCGGAAGGTGATCTAGTGCTTTATGAGAATTAGTGTAGCGTGAATGCTTTACCGGGGGAGAAGGGAAAATTAATTAATTAATTAAATACGTAGTGATTTAATTAATTACCCCTTTTTCAGTCCTCTACTTGTAAATAAATCTAAGGATTTATTTATATAGTTCATTCAATTATCCCCCTTGATTAATTAATCTAAATTAATTAATTTCTCCCCAATCAAATTCAATTCTTCAATTCCTATAATTATTTGTTGAATTTAATTATAGGAATAGAAGAATTGAATTTGATTGGGGGGAAATCAATTAATTAAGGGGGATGATTGAATGAACTATATAAATAAATCCTTAGATTTCTTTACAAGTAGAGGACTAAAAAAGGGGTAATTAATTAATTCACTGCATATTTAATCAATTAGGAAGGTTTATTAATTAAATAACTGCATATTCAATTAATTATCTCCAAACTTTTGAGTGTATACATTTTGCCCCTCTTTGAAGAAATGTGTGATGATGCATTGATTCAAAAAAAAATTGATTTGACCTACAAAACAATGCAAATGATGCCCCAGGAACTGATTGTCAAATGACGATGTGAGGACGCCCCCTCGAGAGATGAATCAAATATTTTTTGAATTTTTAGATTTTTTTCGATTTTTGAATTTTTTTTAAAATTTTTGAATTTTTTTTATTTTTTGGAATTTTTGAAAGTTTTACGATTTTTAAGATTTCATCTGATTAATCTCTCAATAAATTTTTTTAAATATTTCCCTACCATGGTGATTAATTTGATTTTTTAAATCAATGAGATAAAACATTTCACTTAAATACCCTTTTAAACCCTCCTTTTAAGTTAAAAAGTGTAGTGTCATAAATTGTACACCCTTGCTAGGGTGGTACAATTTCACACTTAGGTTAGCACCTGCCTTAGTGTGTCTTTCATCTTGCATTTTGGATTCCCCTTTCAGCATTTAATTAATTAATTTAATTAAATATAAAGTCATGTTTCATCACTTTGACTTGTTATAAAGTTGGGCCCTTTACCCTAAGTGTGCTCCTTTTCATTTTATTCCTCCAATGAATCATTTAATCATAAACCCTAATTATGTCTTATTTTGACCTTTAAGGCCTGATTTCTCATATCAAAACATCTCAAAATCAGTTGTAACTTTGGGATGCACTCTAATATTATCATATCTAACGACCCTGAAAATTTGGTGAAAAGTTGGTCAGACCGTGGAAGGAATGAACATGGTCCTCGACTTTTTTCCCAAAATTTCAGGAGAATAATCCTATGATATAATAATGCTTAACCCCAAAATATTGGCAGGTAATTAAAATCCTAGGTCGGCCTAAAGACGAAATTAAGATCTAGGATTTCATACTTAAGAGCTCTCTTTCTTCATTTGAAGGGGTCTTCTTCTAAGAATCTAAGAGCAGGTTTTTGGAGCAGAAAGAGCCTTCTTTGAAGTCTTCAACAACATTCAACATTCATCAATCATCGTTTCATCAATTGGGGGATTTTAAAGATGTAGGAGAACAATAGGAGATCACCGACTAAATATTGGCTTGTACTTCTCCCTTGGGGTTGGGTATGCTTTCATGTTGTTTCCATGTCTTTATATGAGCTTCATTTTGATTCATATTCATGCTTTAGATCACTTTGCATCATGGATTTAGAGAATTTAATTTGTCAATTGTAAGCAATTAGGGTTTACTCTTTAGGGTTATTATAGGTTGTTTGCTTTCATTTTAGGATCTTGCACACACAGAAGGTTCTTGCACCAAAATTTTCAGTACATTATCGGTTATTTGTGGAGGTGTAAATCACCAACACAGGGTTTTGACTAAGGAAAAACCCCATATAGCCACCCAAAACCCTATTTTGTAGATTCAGATACAGGTTCAGATCCGAGCATCACCAGAAGTTTCAGGACCGGAGGAGCGCACAGAGACAATTATTTAGTGCAAATTTCATCAGAAACCCTAAGGATAGGAGCATGACACCCTAGTCTTGCCTAAGATAGGGGTGTGGTTCCCTGTTCCTTCCTATTTAAGGGGCATGGCACCTTGGTCCTGCCCTTTGTCAGCAAGATTTGGTAGAACAATGTCTTACAGGCTTCAGAACTTAATCTGTTAATTGCAGCTCCAAATTTTTAGAATCAGGACAATAGTGTAACACCCTGGTCCCAAACATTTTTGGTTAGATTTCACACATAGGCGCACCTCTAATTTTGTCTCCTAATCTTTACTTTTCAGCAGTATATCAGTTGTCCTTTGATCCACATTTCTAGATTTGGGTTTGCTTGCTTACTTGCATCCTAGGTTAGATTGCATTTTTTAATCATTCCTCTCTATCATTTACAATAAAGGAATAGAAAACCTAAGAGGTGATTCTCGACTCTCTCTTCCACACAAGAAGTAGCCTAAAGTGTATCACCTCCCTAGGCTCTTTTGTATTCTGTTAAACACGATTGCATTTTCATTACATTGCATTGTTAGATCTAGATTTGATATCTTTTCATTTTTCTTTATAAACATAAAATTCAAGAAAAAAAGTGAAAGAAAAAGAAAAAAAGAAAAAAAAAAGGCGATTTCCCTTTATTTGTTTGCATTGTGTATTTTCATTTCAATTTAAAAATGTCAGATTTCTATTTGCAAGATGTTCATGCTTTTGATGATGTATGCAATTTTGTTGATTATGAGTTTAGTAAGGATGAACTAGATGAAGCTCTACATGAGTTTTTGAACCCTAAGCCTTCTAAACCCTGATTTTGTCAAAAACTAGTCAACCTTGTTATTATGCCATTTTGTGGTGATGAGAAAGATAAGTTGAATGATTCCTCTCATGGGTATATTCCTATCTACTCCTCCAAAAAATATAATGACATGGTTGGCCTTCACAATTCTCTTTATGAGGTTATTTCTCCTTTTGAGTCCAAAGATAAGCCTTTCAATCACTATGATCATGCTTTATTGGATGATGCCCTTGATGACTTTATGTCTTTGCCTAAACCTTCAAACAAGAGTAATGCATCTAAAAGGTTAATCAATATGATCAATGTGAATGAACATAGAAAACCTCTTTTTGTAGTCCAAGGTGCTTGTCCTTCTCCACCTTCATCTCTTCCTAATTAACCTCTTTCCACGGTTCAAGGTGGATATAGTCATGACTCCTTTAGTACTCCAAACAAACCCATCATTACTGGTCAAGGAAGGAATCCCACTAAGATTCGTTATAGCTATGCTAGACAACTAACTAAGGAGAATTATAATGCAGTTGCCCATACCTATAATATGAGAAACAATAGGAAACCTAATCCTTCTCTAATTATTCCAACATCTCTTCTTGATCCTCAACCCATTCTTCCTCAAGCACCTCGCATTTCACAAACTCTTGGTAAGGACTATGACCTAGTTGAACAACTTAAAGGTACTCTTGCCAGGATATCCCTCTGGGATTTGATTCAAACTTCTTCAACTCATCATAGAATTCTATAATATGCATTGAAAACATTAAATATCCCACCTATAGTGACATCTAATAATATGGCTTTCTTGATTAATTCTATCACAACACCTAAGGCTCAGATTGTATTTACACAAGATGAGCTACGCTATAGTGAAATTCAACAATAATATGATCCTTTGATGATTGTGGTTATCATAAATGATAGTGAAATAAACCAAACACTAGTGGAAAATGATTCTAGCCTTAATGTTTGTAGCATTAACTTGTTGCATAAGATCAATGTTGATACATCTCTTATTAAGCTTGATTCTCTTACTATCTAAGGCTTTGACAATGTTGCTAAATATTCATTAGGTATCATTGCCTTGCCTATTAAGATAGGTTCTGTTACTTTACCCACAAATAATCCATGTCATGTTTGGAGAATTGACATATAACTTGTTTCTAGGGCGACCTTGGATTCACAACATGCAAGATGTCCCCTCTACATTGCATAGGCAAATTAAATTTATTTACGATAATAAAACATATACCTTTCTAGGTGATACAAGTCTCCAGGCATGTCTACAAACATCAAGTTCTAAATCATCTTCAATTGGTTCTTCTCCAATTGTCTTAGATAATTCCTCTAAAGATTCTACTCCTACTAATGCAACCACTTCATCAAACTTATCTCCTACATCCTAATCAATTCCCAATACCTCCTCAAGTGAACCTAACATTCTTGAGGGAGAATATTCTCAGCCTGATTCTACTACTAGGAACAGCTTTTTGTTAGGCCCAATATGGAAAGCTAATGTACTGAGAGGGGAGGGGTGAATCAGTACTCCAGAACTTTTCTTGAATAATTACTTTATTGTTATGCATAAATAGAATAGTGCAGTAACATAAAATAGAGTTAAAACAAATAGATAACAATCATACATGATTCACTCCATAACACATATATTTTGGTTACACAGAAACTCTTGTTTAGAGAGAAAAACTGCGGTGGGGATGGCACCCACAACTTCACTACTGCAATAATAAAGAGTGCTCGGTTAGAGCTACATTTTAGCTATTTCTGATAGCATACTCTGTTAGGAGTAACAAGATCTATTAGATCTACCTTGCTAAAGGATTTTACAACATTTATTTTGAATGCTACACCTGGTTAGAGGCTTTACAATTTATAAACTTGATTGGAGTCTTTTACCCCTGTTAAAGGTTTCTCTTTCAACTTCACAATATTACAATCAAATCATTACAAATATCTGCAACTTTACATCTAAAATGTTATAGCAGATTCTATGTGCTCAGAATAGATTACCTTGCTTATAGCATACCTCAGTAACCCATATAGTAACTCGGTAAACCCTTCTGTTTACTTTGTTCTTCGACTGTTCGCTGAAAACCTTCTCGGTGACCTCTATGTCTTTGTAATAGTCTTCTTTCATGCATACATACACTTCACTCATGCTGTATAAATAGATCTCTTAAAACGGTGATCCAATTCATTGCTTCGATCTTACAAACAAGATTCCTTGAATGAATAACTAAACAAAATATTTCATTGGTTAGATTGTCCTTAAAATCTTACATAATCTTCTGGTGCAATTTCCAATGTAATTACGATTAGATGTGCCTCGATCTTGTAACATGTTTTCATATACATATCCAGGTTCAATGTATCTGGTAACACGTTTCACTCGGTGTGTCATCTTTACTGCTCGGTAGCTATAAAAGGATACTCGGTAGACAACTTGGTGTGTACTACGTTCTGTGACTGCTTCCTTCTGTAACCGACTACACTGTGCATACCGACTTCTCTGTTATACCGACTGCATGATTCGGTAGTGCTAACCGACTAGAATATATAGTATGAATTTGAATATAAAAACTAATGGCAACTTGATAAGTAGTAACAATCTACCCTTTTGACATTAGTTGAGATGTTTGACAAAAAACTACTTTCAAAGTCATAACTCAAAAAAAAATATATACTTTGCAAAATGACTATACTTGACAATATATACAATAGTCAATGAAATAGTATATTCAGATATACTCCCCTTATCATTATACTGTACATAACTCTGATTTTGCATGCTCGGTTCTATGCTTGTGTGCTCTGCTTACTCTGCATACTCTGCTCGGTATACTCCCCCTGTATACTATACTCCGAATATGATATCAAAACTATATCACTCGCCAAATATATTATATTACTCCCCCTATATAGTATCACTCCCCCTTTTTGACAAACATCAAAAACTTAATTTCCATCCAGGGGCAGTAACTTTTCAAAAATAGATTTATACTTTTTCCGGGCGTCGGTGAGAGCGACTGAGAGTGCATCCTTTACACTTTCCATTAAAGAATTTTGCGCTTGAATATCAGCCAATAGTGATATTAAGCCATCAAGAGTGCTTCCCTCTTGTGTAGTAGATAGGTGTGTAGCTCAGTTAATCTATTCTTGAACTGATGAGAGATGAGGAAGGAATAATGTCTAGAGTGTCATTATATCCATCCTAATCTTATGTTCTTCATTTATTAGTTCCAGTTGTTGAGCCATGAGCTCTTGAAGCTTGGTATAAAAATTTTGAACTGAATTTGGCTCTGTGGTCAACTTATTTGAGAGATCGGTGATCTCTTTCTCAATTACATCAGTTTTATTCTTGATATCTTTAATGAATATAGAAAATGTGCAAAGTTTCTGAAATAAATAAAGAATATGCTTGAGTTGAAGGGACAACTTAGTAATGAATTTTACAAGCTTGACTTTCCCAATAGCTAGAGCTTTTTGTACTTCTATCATTTTTGTAGTAAGCTCCTTGTCTTTTAGCTTGCTCAAGTACTTAGATGCATCAACTCCAAATGTTTCTATTTGATTAAAGAGTTCATCCAGTTGAATGTGGATGGCTACATTGGTTGACACTGTAGCTGAAGGTAGCATATCTATTAGCAGTGTCTTTACCTTCTGAAGTAATTTACTCTTCTTTTGAATGGCCATCTATTTTTCTTGTTTGGCCTTTGCTTTGCATAGTTCACCAAAATCAATAAGTGCTTGCCCCTTTAATTTTGAGATATCCACATTGGGCAACACTATTGGTTTAGATAAATCAACTTTGAAACTATGATTTTTCACCTTCTTCTCTTTACCTTTGGTTGGTTGGACCAAGACAATAGCTTGAGAGGCTTGTTGACCCTTGGTAGGTTGCTCGGTAGAGGCAACACTTTGGTGAGTTCCTGTAACCACTATGATGTCTTTTGGTATCTTGGTACTGGGTGTTTCAGCTGCAACATTTTCAGTGCTTGAGAGGTTTGTTCTTGAGTTGTACCTTCTGCTGCTTCAGATTGGTGACCTTCAGTGCCTTGTGCTGTATCCTTAGGAGCTTCAGTAGAGATAGGTTGCTTGACTGACAAATAAGGCTAAACTTGTTCTAAAATGGATTCACTAGATACAAGTTTTGCATATGTAGTGCCTTCTATCATTTCCTGCTCCGGTGCTTCTGCATCCATGACATCTTCATCAATTTGAATAGTGTCAGCTGGGTCTTGCTTGGTAGCATCAGGACCTTGCTCGGTGGCATCAGGATCATGCTTGGTGACATCAATAATTTCAACTGTAGACTGTTCACCGACATCCTTGATTTTGAAGATCTCCTGCCATTTTGCTTTTGTCTCCTTTTCTACGTCAATGTATAGCCCATTCATTAGTTTTAAGGCTCTTTGTTTGACAAGAAATTTAGAATTGTAGGTTGTTAGATGTTCCTTTATTTCTGCTATAGACATATCAGGAAATAGATGGACTAAACTTCTTTCTCTGATTTTCTTTTCTGAGTCCATTGCATATTTCCACCTGTTATCAATATGCAAGTAAAGTTCATTCGGAAGTGACTTTACTAGTTCCAATGGAGCTAGCCGAAAATTTAGAAGTTTACAGATGACAGCTTCTTCAATTTGTCGCTTCTCATCATTATTCCTAGTCTCATACTTGACATATCTAAATCCTCCAAATCCACCATATTCTTTTAGATTGGCACAAAAGTTTTCAACACTATGTATATTTACCTTCTTGCTCTTTACAATCTGGAATTTGTTGGCATCCTCAGATTCTGTATCACTAGACTCTTTTGCTAGAATGAGTCTCTGAGTAGATTTCTTGTAGGTCTTTGTTACCTTGGCAATAGTAACACTCTTTTGTCTCTTACTCGGTGATGCTCTAGATTCTCTTGTGTTAGGTCTCTTTGTTGGAGGTGGAGTTGGTAGGGCCTTTGAAGTGTCCAGTTTCTTTCTTTTCAACACTTTACCCTTGGGCAATTCAGTGCTTAATGTTATTGCTGCCTCTTGAGCTTCTGATTCCTCTTCGGTGATGGCAAGAGTGCCTTTGACAAGTGTAGAGGAAGTGTCTTCTCCAAATTTTTTAGATAATGCCTTAATCACCTTTGTAGCCTTTCTTGTAGCTTTGGGTACTACAATGCTCATTTTTACTTTTTCCTTAACTTATTCACAAGTTCCATATCTCAGTTCACTAGCATGCCTTGGTAATGAAAGATAGGCATCAATTTGCTGTTGTGTGATATCATAGTCAATCTCATAACCCATTGGTGGCAAAGATCACGTCCTTGGTTCCATAGCATTCACATAACAGTAATCGGTGTCTACCTCAAAGCATATATCATCTTTATATTTCTCTACCAGCTGGGGTGGAATCCGGTACATGTTGTGCATCTTCTCTTGAAATTTGCTGAAGTAGTCATCCATTATATCATTGAAATTATCTCCCAACTTCTTGATAAAGTCATTAATTTGATGGGTGATTGGTCAGTGTAGCTCCCAAACTACTTTGCCAACTGATGGAAAGAATTTCTCAAAGTAGAAAAACATGCATACAATAAGTGAACCAAACTTCAGTGTATTTTTTGAGTTGTTCTTCTTTGGCTTCCTTATTATGTTCAGGTTCTCAAAAAAGTTCTTCAATCACAGTTCACATAAGTCAACTTTCATTCCCTTTTTCACAATTTTATAAGCTAAGTCAACTACTGCACAGGGTACACTATTTTCCCTTGCTGATTGGAAGAAACAGTAACCAATTACTCTAATGGAAAACTTAAGTTCTGCATTAGTGACATTGTTCAATTTCAGTCCTTGGTAATCATATTCTACTCCAGTTAAGCTGATTAACTCCTTCTGTGATATCATCTTTTGTGCTCGTGCACGATCATAGATAGGATAACCGGTGATCACATGAATGATTTCCTTGGTGATTTTGAATGTTTTCTCCTCTAGCCACATGAAATCATCATGAAATTTGCTCAAAACAAACTTAACCCACTGGGGTTTGAACACATGGGGATAGGTTAGGGCTTCAGTTAATCCCTTGATTTTGATATGCTCGTACTTGCTATCTATTTTGCCATTGGTACATAGCTCATCATATGTGTCACTTATCTCAACGTGACCAAGTTCTTCAACACGGTATTTGGTGAAGAATCTCACATGTTCGACTAACAAGACTCGATCCGAGATGAGTGAAAAGGTAGTTTTGTCATCCGGTTCAGAGGCAACTTTAGGAGTCAAAGAGTATTTCAATGAGGGCTTCTCTACATTCTTGACAACTATGGGATCTTGGATCTTGGGTGCCATTTGTAAATTTTAGATAAAACTAGCAAACTATCCTTAGGGTTTGATGGTTTACAAACGACAGATGTTTCACACTCAGCAGATAATAGCAATTTGACAAGATCGGTAAACTAGCTTAACAGTGTAATGAGATTTGACATAAATACCTTGGATTCACTTTGAATGAGGTTTGATCACCTTGATTATCTCATTTCTTCTCTCTTGAAAACTTAGTGAATGAAAATGTCCACGAAAATACCTTTAAGTACACAAAATACCTTATCGGGCTCCGTGCAGGTTAGGTCAAAAACATTAAATGCACTCGGTTCACCTTTTAACCGATTTAATCTCTTTTTTCGTTTTAACCAAGTAACCAAATTTCCTTCATTTGCCGACTTGACAGGCTTCCTATAAAGTACTTTTGATAGAATTTCAAACTTACTAATGCATCTTAACTATGCAGATTTTGAATTTAGCACATAATAGAATAGGAACTGTTATTATTTTAACCTTTAGAGAATGCAGTCCCTTCATACCTTTTCTAATTAATTTGGAATAGGTGCACCTAACTCAATAGGTAAGGTGCTTTCTTCATTTGACATGATTTTCTTCTTTTTCCAAATCATCTTTAATTTTTCTTTTATCTCTTCAGTGTCTCCTCTAGGTTGATCTCTGCAATCTCCAGCCAAGTGTCTAACTTTATGACAATGAAAACATGCCATACCAGGATTTCTCCATGATCTTCAGTTGTTCATTCCAAACCTTATAAAATAGTTGGCACTTATATGTCCATATCTTCCACAACATTCGCACCATATCCTTGTATTGTAATCCCATGGTACTGCTGCATATTGTCGGTAAGGATCTGTGTGAGTTCGGTAACCTCTAGCATTTGCTTGGTGTGCATACCACATGTAGTTCTTTTGCTTAAGCCAACACTTCTCGGTACTATGTCCATATCTATTGCATTTTTTTACAAAACCCTTTGAATTTTGCCTTCTAATAGTTGTTAACAGACTTTGTCCTACATTGATTAGAAGTGTGACCATATTTATCGCAATTGTAACAATAACCATTGGACTTAGTGATATTCGGTTGCTTACCTTTTCCGATCTGACATATGTTGGCAGTATGACCTTGATTTCCATAGTAGTAGAAAACAGGCTTCTTTCTTTTGATGTTATTCCTAGTTCCAGCTTGTTTTGATGATTCTCCTCTCTCGGTAGTATGAATTCCTTTCTCGGTAGATTCTTTTCATTTGTAACCAAGTCTTGCATCTTTGTTGGGTCTTCTTGTATTCAGTTGCTCATCCAACATCTTTGATGCTTCATAACTCTTCTTCAGTGTTTCTTTGGATTTGTTCTCTATTTCAAGTTCATCGGTCAACCTTGATACTTCAAGTTTTAATGCTTGATTTTCATCATTCTTCAGAATTGCTTCATGATGTGCATAACCTAGTTGATCTATCATATTTTGTTGAATCCCAGTTAACCTTGTGATTTCATCATTCTTATCAGATACTAAGACTTTAAGTTGTTGTTTCTCTCTTTGTAGATCTCTTGCTTTATCCTCTGTTGTCCTCAATGCATCTAGATTTTCAGTCATTTGTGTACTAAAATGTTCATGTTCTCTTTTCATTGCTTTTAGTTGATCAGCCAATGCTTTGGTCTTTTCTTTTAACACTCCAATCATTTCTTCAATTTCTTTAGATATACTGTTCTCAGATGATGTCTCAATTTGTTCCACTAACTCTTGAGAATCCTGCAAGTCATTAGATATTCTTCTTCTTACTTTCAGAGATTTTTGCATTTGCCTTTGCATGTCTGCAATCACTTGATTAGCATGATCCAGCTCTTCTTGCAGATACACAATCCTTTGAGATTGTTTATAGCCTTCCATTGATAAGATCTTTCTCTTTAGGTAGTTAAACCCTTTTCCAAGATAGAAGCTCTGATACCAATTGTTAGGCCCAATATGGAAAGCTAATGTACTGAGAGTGAATCAGTACTCCAAAACTTTTCTTGAATAATAACTTTACTATTATGCATAAACAGAATAGTACAGTAACATAAAATAAAGTTAAAATAAATAGATAATAATCATACATGATTCACTCCATAACACATATATTTTGGTTACACAGAAACTCTTGGTTAGAGAGAAAAACTACAGTGGGGATGGCACCCACAACTTCACTACTGCAATAATAAAGAGTGCTCGGTTAGAGATACATTTTAGCTATTTCTGATAGCATACCCTGTTAAGAGTAACAAGATCTATTAGATCTACCTTGCTAAAGGATTTTACAACCTTTATTCTGAATGCTGCACTTGGTTAGAGGCTTTACAATTTATAGACTTGATTAGAGCTTTTTACCCTGTTAAAGGTTTCTCTTTCAACTTCACAATATTACAATAAAATCATTACAAATATCTGCAACTTTACATCTGAAATGTTATAGCAGATTCTATGTGCTCAGAATAGATTACCTTGCTTATAGCATACCTCGGTAACCCATATAGTAACTCAATAAACCCTTCTGTTTACTTTGTTCTTTGACTGTTCTCTGAAAACCTTCTCAGTGACCTTCGTGTCTCTATAACAATCTTCTTTCATGCATACATACACTTCACTCATGATGTATAAATAGATCTCTTAAAATGGTGATCCAATTCATTGCTTCGATCTTACAAACATGATTCCTTGAGTGAATAACTAAACAAAATATTTCATTGGTTAGATTGTCCTTAAAATCATACACAATCTTCTGGTGCAATTTCCAATGTAATTATGATTAGATGTGCCTCGATCTTGTAACACATTTTCATATGCATGTCCAAGTTCAATGTATCTGGTAACATGTTTCACTCGGTGTATGTCAAATTGGTGTGTCATCTTTACTACTCGGTAGCTATAAAAGGATACTCGGTAGATAGCTCGGTGTGTACTATGTTCTGTGATTGCTTCCTTCTGTAACCGACTAGACTGTGCATACTGACTTATCTGTTATACCGACTACATGATTCGGTAGTGCTAACTGACTAGAATATATAGTATGACTTTGAATATAAAAACTAATGGCAACTTGATAAGTAGTAACACTTTTCTCTTGAGAAGGTTCTTGCAGAAGATGATTGGGGATCCCTTTATTTCAATCCTACTTTCATAGGGGAATACAAAATTCCCCCTAGAGAACTTAATGTGCAATCTGCTTTATCTGGGCCATTGAGTAATATCTTTGTGGCAGCTTCCCAGACTTCATCTCTCATTTCTAACCTAGAGGACTTTGACCCTTCACTTTATGAAAATCCTCCTTCTTCCACAGAAATGGTGAATCTTTATGGTACTAGTTTTCACATCCTAGCTAGATGTAGATATAATGGTAATGGATGTGGTGCTCAAAAACAGGGGAACAAATTTCCCTTGGAAAACAACTTTCGCGATATGACATTTGGGCTTGGTTATGATACTTTAAGCGTACTAAAACCTTTAAGAGATCACTTATTAGTGTTAATGTCATTTCTACTTCTCTTTCGGTAAAATATCCAGAGTATATTGACTGTGACTCTTCTAGTGTCTTAGCTTTGGATGTTTTTCCTAAAAATGATTCCTTAGCTGAATTCTTAGGAGCTTATGACAACTTTCCTCATTATCACCAAATCATGGCTTTCCCTATTGTCTAAATCCAGAAGCTTACTTTGGGAAAGAAAGAAATAACGTTGAGATAGTTAAAGAGTTTCCTCAGTGAAAAGATGCTCCTCAACAAAGCAATCTCCTAATAAGTGACACTATTGATATCAGGATAGATCCTTATGTTGACGATAAAATCATTAAGATAGGGAGATGTCTTGACGAAGAAGAGTAAAAGTAATATTTTGAGTTATTACTTGAATTTCTTGAAATCTTTGCTTGGATATACTCTAATATGCTTGGCATAGATCTTAAGATTGTCACTCATAACATTTTCCTAATTCTCGATGCTAAACCTATGAAGCAAAAGATTCAAAAAATTCACCCTAAAGTGGGATTACTTGTTAAAGATGAGATTGAAAAATTGTTAGATGCTGGATTCATCTGTCCTATTGATTATTCTCCATGGATTTCAAACATTGTCACTGTGGCTAAGCCTAATAATAAAATTAGGATGTGTACAGACTTCCGTGATCTAAACAAAGCCTCTTTAAAAGATTATTTTTCTCTCCCAAATATTGATATGATAGTGGATTTCGTAGCAGGTCATGCCCTCTTATTCTTTATGGATGGTTTCTCAAGATATAATCAAATCTTCATTAATCCTCAAGATCAATACAAAACTGCTTTCACCACCCCTTGGGGATCATTTTCTTGGGTTATGATGCCTTTTGGATTGAAAAATGCAAGCACAACCTATCAACGTGCTATGACTCTCATCTTCCATGACTATATGCATAAGACTTTAGAAGATTATGTTGATGATATCGTAACTAAATTGGTTCTTCATATAGATCAGGTTAAGATCCTTCGCTAAATCTTTAAGAGAATTTGTAAGTATAACATGCGCTTGAATCCCCGAAAGTGTGTGTTTGGTGTGGATAGTGGAAAACTATTAGGGTTCATAGTTTCACATCTTGGCATTGAGGTGGATACAAAGAAAATAGATTCTATTGTTAACATGCCACCTCCTAAGAATGTCTCCCAACTAAAGAGTTTGCAGGGAAAAATCCAAGCTATTCGTAGGTTTGTTTCTCAACTTGTGGATAGTACCTTTTCTTTTACTCAATCTCTTAAAAATAATACTATTTTCCAATGGAAAGAGGATTTTTGTCAAACATTTGAATACCTAAAAGCCTATTTTACCAATCCTCCTATTGTTCAACCTGTTGATCCTACTATGCCTTTCCTGTTATACACTACTTCTTCCCTTCATGCTCTTGCAGCTTTATTGGCACAATATGATAAAGATGGTAGAGAATGTTTAATTTATTATATAGGCCACACTCTACTCAATTACGAAGTCTGATATTATGTGATAGAAAGGCAGTGCCTTGCTTTGGTCTTTGCAACCCAAAAGTTAAGGCATTACCTTTTGAATGTTGAGGTCCATGTTATTATTAAATTTGATCCCCTCAAGCATCTTTTCTCTAAAACTGACCTCTCCAGATGCATAGCTAAGTGGGTTATGATGTTGAATGAGTTTTACCTTAAGTTTGTCTCGCATAAGGAAATAAAGGGTCAATCATTGACTGACCACTTAGTTGAGGCTCCTTCACCCTTCTCCCTATCTAATCCAGATTCTTTTCCTAATGAATACATTTTCTCTATTGAGATTGATGAGACTTGGGAATTATACTTTGATGGATCTAGATATCATACATGATTGGGGGAAGGGGTGGTCTTAATTTCTCCTAAAAAGAAGCCTATCCCTTTATCATATCATCTCAATTTCATATGTACCAACAATATTGCTGAATATGAGGCTCTTATAGTTCAAATTAAAGCAGCCTTAGCATTAAATATAAAACATCTCCATATCTATGGAGATTCTCAACTAATCATAAGACAAGTGAAAAGAGTTTATCAAGCTAAGAAAGACAAATTATCACAATATATAGATCTATCTATATCCTTGTTATAAAATTTTGGTTCTTATACCATGGAGCTTGTTCCTTGAAAAGATAATCGACATGTTGATGTAATGGCATGTGCAATCTCTATTGTATCTTTAGAGGATCCCTTGGTAGATCTTAAATTCACTATCCACAACCTCACTACCCCGACTATTGCTAATAATCCTAGTGATGTGGCATATTGTTGCATTATAGATTTTGATGAATGGTACTCACATATCGTGAGATATTTGAATGATGGTACCTTTCCTGACTCTTCGAACAAGAATACTAGCGCTTGGATTTGCAAGTTGGCCACTAGATACATTATCCTTTTTAATGTTATTTATAAGAGGGGTTATAATTGTCTTCTCCTTTGTTGTCTCAACAAAACCAAAACCTCTATTTCCCTTGAGGAAGCATATTTAGGTGCTTATGGGGGGCATTATGGGGGTAGATCCTTAGTGCAGAGGTTGCTCCGAATGGGATATTATTGGAAAACCATGGAAAAGGATTCCTTTGCATTTGTTAAGAAATGTCATCACTATCAACAATATAGAAATTTGATACATGCTCATTCACAAGAACTTCGATCTCAAGTAGCATCTTGGCCCTTTTCTACATGGGGTTTGGATCTTGTTGGTAAAATATCTTCTCCTTCATCTCAAGGATATACCTTCATCATAACTGCAACCAATTACTTTATGAAGTAGGTAGAAGTTGTTCCTCTTTCATCTACTACCGCTAAAGTAATTTATCAATTCATTTTGGAAAACATTATTTCTCAATTTGGAATACCTTCCGCCTTAATTTTTGATAATGGAACATCATTTAAAAATAAGGATATGAAGAAGTTTCTCAAGAAATATCATATTCAACATAAATTTTCTAAACCTTATCACCCTCAATTAAATGGTCAAGATGAGTATTCGAATAGGATAATTGAACAGATTCTTCGAAAGATAGTGAACAAGCATGGTAAGGATTGTCATACTCAATTAACCTATGATATTTGGGCCTATCAGAAAAGTGTAGGTGTTGCTACGGGTTGTACTCCTTATAATATTGTTTATGGTGTTGATGCCATTATGCATTTGGAGTTAGAAATTCGTTCTTTGAGAGTTTCTCTTAGGGGTATAATGGATGATGATTCTTATAGAGAACAAACACTTCAACAACTAGAAATGCTTGATGAATGATGTATAAACACTCTTGAGCATATTCAAGCATGTCATAAAACTTTGCAAAGGAGATACAATGATAAATTTATTCAACATTCCTTCTCGGAAGGGGATCTAGTGCTTTATGAGAATCAACATAATGTGAATGCTTTACCCGGAGAGAAGGGAAAATTAATCCCTAATTAGCTTGGAGCATACATCATTGTCAAGGTCTATGGATCAGGTGCCTATAGGATAGAAGATATGGAAGGTACACCTCTAAATGAACCTATAAATGTTATGCACCTTCGTAGATACTATGTCTAGCCTCTATCTCTTTCTTTCTCTTCCTCTTTCTCTCTTTCTAGTTTATCTTCTCTCTCTTTGTACCTTTTCTTTCTTCAAAATTGGATAATGTGTTAGCATATCTTCATTAAAGTATGTGGTATTAAATGATGTTATATTATTTAGTCTACATTACTTCATTCTTGACAAGCATGTTTCTTTACTTTATTGTTTGTCTTGGATTCATTTATGTAAATTGTAATAGATTTACATTTTATACATGCTAGCATATTATACAATTTATTATGTGTTAAGTAGGATTATATCATGTTGTGTTTAATTAAATTTAATTAAATTACATCAGTCATATAGTTCTTGAACTTAACACATTTCTCTTGTACATCAACAAAGTAGCATTTAATTAAATACTTAGTTATTTAGTTAAATCAGTCATGTATCAATTTAATCATGAAGCATTGAGAAATTAATCACATGGAAATTAAATTAGACATACATGTTCATCAACAAATGTGTTACTTTTAATCTAAGAAATGCATACATTGTTTAAGTATTACAATAACATATTTGAGATATAATATGGGCATAAATACATACATATTCATCAATGTTATAACACATACATCAACAAAAAATTCTCATGACATAGTAAAGTAATGTCCTATCCCTGGGACTAGTAGCTGGAAGATGGTGGTTAGATGTCCCCTCCTGATCTGACCGTGGAGGTGGGCCCATGGGTGTGTATTGCGATACAGACCATGAGTGACTTCGTGAGGAGCTCTTGTGATCCGTATCCATCATAATCCTATGATATATGGTTGCCTCTATCTGTGACGCTGCTAGATCGCCCTTTGTCCATTGTAATGTCTCTTTGAGGACCTCCATCTCCATCCGAAGAGGGGTGAATAGATCCTCATGGAATCCTAAACTCCTCTATGATCTATGCGCTATCTATGAGGAATTGGGGATGTGTATGGTCATGATGAGGTTGATATGAATGACTGGTAAATCTACTTAGATATGTTTAGATGACTAGAAATGATTTGAAATGTGCTATTATTGATATTAGTGAATTGGTTTAAGAGTGATGAGGAACTACATCTGATTCATCCTCCTCCTCATTCTCCTTATCCTCCTCCCCACCCTCCTCATTGTCCTCCTCCTCCTCCTCCTCCTCATCATCTCCATCCTGATCTCTTTCTCTAGTATTAAGTTCATCTCTATCTCCACCTACCTCCTGCTCTCCTGCATAATCAGCCTGATCATCCGATCCCTCCTCGGATATATCGGGTCCTCCTCCATCATTCATCTGTCTCCATGGTCTAGGGTTCCCTCTAGGGAGATCTAATAGGAAGATGGATTCAGGATATGTCCTCCCCCACCATGTGATGAATCATCGATGTGCACCCACATCATCTATGTAGTCTGTTGCAACATCTCGATCTAACCCATCTGAATCTGTGATGTCAATCTCATCACTAGTGGGCCTAGGAATGGATTCGAGCCTCGACATCATGCGAGAATGATAGATATACATAGGTACATCAATAGGAACACATTGATTAAACCCAAATTACCACCGGACTTGGTCGAAGTAGAAGGGGACAACTATGTGGTTGTGTCATCCCTCTAGTAGACTATTCCTCTACATGCAGAACATCTGTCTGTATAACCCTACCCACATGTACATCCTAAGGTAGGCTCTCCATATGACTCTTCTTGTTGTCAATGTTGGCATTACATGAAGATTGCATTGATGAAGTATAGTGTTGTCATTAATGTCAACAGTAACCAGTAATGAAGATGTATTGCAACCAGTAATGATGCAGTAAAGCAACCGGTAGTAAAGCAGTGAAGGAAACTGGTAGTATTATTGAAATAGAGAGATAAACTGGTAACCCTAACCAGTTGATAAGAAGAACCCTAATTGGTGGAGCTTAGAGAATCAGTTGTGATGATTTATGAGCAAATTATGATCAGAGATGAAGATGCCATGTATGTATGTTGCACGTGATGAGTTTTGAAGTGGATTTGGCATGTGAAGATAACCGTTTACCTTGGGAATGATCAATTGCATAGTATGAAGTGACAAACATATGATGAGATAAAAAATGCAATGTGCGGTGATCCAGGAGTGGTTGAAGTTGTCTAGAATAATGTGTAGTTGATTGCTATGTAATATGATGGTCAAGATTGAACCGATATGTTTGTAATCTCTATGAAATTTGTAGGGTTTATGTTGTTTTAATGACCTATTATATTTGTTTTTAAGGTCGATGATTTGTTTCTAATTATGTTGGAAATTTGTTTAAGTGTGGAAGTGATTGTTCTTGAACCACAAGGTGTGTCTACAGAATGTTGTGAAGACAGATAGGAGCAAAAAAGGATTTGATTAAGCAAGGAAGTGCTATTACCAAATCAACAAAGAACATGTTGTTCTCTAACCATTACAATAGTTAAATCCCTTAACCAGGTAGGCTTTAACCAACTTCTTGTTGAAATCCTCTAACAAGATAATCCATTAGCTTGGATTTGAAATTGTCCAACGAGGTTACCTCTAACCTGGTATTGACTTTAACAAGGTATTGTAGTCAATCCCTTAACTGGGTAGTCCTTAACTAAATCTATTCTTCATAAGAAATTATTGTATAAGATTCTAACAAGGCTTGGCTCCTAACATGGAAACCTTTAGAAGAGTTCAGAATACTTGTGGGTAGTCATCCCCATTGTGGTTTTTCCCATTTGGGATTCCACGTGAAAAATAATTGTATCAAGTGGTGAATGATTTTGTGGATATGTTTTTGATATGGTTGATATGAATGACTGGTAAATCTACTTAGATATGCTTAGATGAATGGAAATGATTTGAAATGTGCTATTACTAATATTAGTGAATTGGTTTAAGAGTGATGAGGAACTGCATCTGATTCATCCTCCTCCTCGTTCTCCTTATCCTCCTCCTCATCATCCTCATCGTCCTCCGCCTCCTCCTCCTCTCCATCCTGATCTCCCTCTCCAGTATCAGGATCATCTCTATCTCCACCTACCTCCTACTCTCCTGCATCATCAACCTGATCATTTGATCCCTCCTCGGATGTATTGGGTCCTCCTCCATCGTCCATCTGTCTCCATGGTTCGGGGTTTCGTCTAGGGAAATATACTTGGAAGATGGCTCCAGGATATGTCCTCCCCCACCATGTGATGAATTGTGGATGTGCACCCACATCATCTCTGTAGTCTATTGCAACATCTCGATCTAATCCGTTTGAATCTGTGATGTCGATCTCATCACTAGTGGGCCTAGGAATGGATTTGGGCCTCGGCATCACGCGAGAATGATAGATGTACATAGGGACATCAATAGGAATACACTTGTTGAACCCAAAATACCACCCAACTTGGTCTAAGTAGAAGGGGACAACTATGTGATTGTGTCATCCCTCTAGTACACTATTCCTTTGCATGTAGAACATCTATCTGTGTAACCCTACCCACATGTACATCCTAAGGTAGGCTCTCCATATGACTCTTCCTGTTGTCAATATTGGCATTACATGAAGATTGCATTGATGAAGTATAGTGTTGTCATTGATGTCAATAGTAACCAGTAATGAAGATGTATCACAATCGGTAATGATGCAGTAAAGCAACCGGTAGTAAAGCAGTGAAGGAAACTGGTAGTATTATTGAAGTAGAGAGATCAACCGGTAACCCTAACCAGCTGATAAGCATAACCCTAACCGATGGAGCTTGGAGAATTGGTTGTGATGATCTATGACCAAATTATGATCGGAGATGAAGATGCCACATATGTATGATGCACGTGATGATTTTTGAAGTGGATTTGGCACGTGAAGATAACTGTTTACCTTGGGAATGATCAATTGCATAGTATGAAGTGACAAACACATGATGAGCTACAGGATGCAATGTGCGGTAATTCAAGAGAGGTTGAAGTTGTCTAGAAAAATGTGTAGTTGATTGCTATGTAATATAACAGTCAAGATTGAACCAATATGTTTGTAATCTCTATGAGATTTGTAGGGTTTGTGTTGTTTTACTGACCTATTGTATTTGTTTTTAAGGTCGATGATTTGTTTCTAATTATGTTGGCAATTTGGTTAAGTTTGGAAGTCATTGTTCCTAAACCAGAAGGTGTGTCTGTAGAATGTTCTGAATACAGATAGGAGTAGAAAAGGATTTGATTAAGAAAGGAAGTGCTATTACCAGATCAACAAAGAACATGTTGTTCTCTAACCATTACTGTAGCTAGGAAATTGGAAATCATCAAAGCAAATATCAATAATAGCTCAATCACAAAAGCTCAATTGCAATGATAACAATCCTAATTACACTCAATGAAAACATGAAAACAAAACATTCAAGATTAAAGGTTAAGCAAACCAAATGCAGATCTGAATACTTCCTTCATGTGGCTCCATTGTCCTTCTTTCTTCTCCAAATAACCTTTGTTTGTGGATCTCACCTTCAAGTGCACACACATGAGATGAAAGCAAGTAGACAAGATATTGGCGCAAGAGTACTCGAAGTGTGATTGATTTGACAAAGTGATTAGAAATTCGATAATCTGATTATTAGATTGAGATTGAAGAAATTCATCCAATTTATAGATAAATTGGAGAAAAGACAAGATTAGCATGAAAATGATTCGAATGGAAATTCAAATCAAGAATAGCAAAATTATGACATGTGTATGACAAATTGCTATGCAAGGATTTATGACAATTTATGACAATTTATGACAAATTGCTATGCAAGGATTTATGACAAGATTTTGAAATAGAAATAGACATTTAGGAATCTAGGAGAAATTAGAAAATTAGGTTAGAAGTGATGACTTGGAAATTAGGAAATTGATGAAAATTAGGTAAATTAATTAATAATTTCCCATTCATTAATTAATTTACAAAAATAGGAGGAAATTGAATTAGAAATTAGGAAAATTAGAAAATTGGAAAATAGGAATTAGGAAATTAGAAAATGAGGAAATTAGGAATTTAGTGAATTAATTAATAATTTTTCATTTATTAATTAATTCACAAAGAGGGAATTTAGAAATTGATGAAAAAATTAGGAAATTAGGAGAAATTAGGTAAATCAATTAATAATTTGTCATTTATTAATTAATTCACAAAAAGAGGAATAATTAGTTAGCCAATTAAATTAAACATTCAATTGTGACACGAAGACCTAGGATAAATAAATAAATTATTTAACCTAGAGGGAGAAATGACAAACAAGGTTAAATGAATAAAATCATGAAACCCTAAAAGATGAATTAGAAATGACAATTAGGTCTTGACAAAGGATAATTGATATCGATTCGATTTGATCATGATTCTGACTGATAAAGGACCAATGCTGACAAGCGATTTGATTGATAAATGCACCAATTGACAAGGAACAATGACTAATTGATCCAAATTGACATGATTAAGACAGACAATGATCGATGACAAATTAATCGCAAAATGACAAGATTGAAAAGAGGACAAGGATCGATGACAAAATAGATTGCAAGACAACAAGATTGAAAATGACCACGATCGATGACAAATCGATCGCAAAATGACAAGATCGATAAGAGGACAAAACCCTAATTAGGATTGACAATGTCCAAAATGATGACAAATGAGCATGCACATTGATGCGACAGGATAAAATCGATCAAAATCATGATTGGATAGTGTTGTCGACAAGACCAAATTTGAGAGTGAGATGAATGAAGAATACAGAAGAAAGACTCGATGCTCGCAAATGATAAAAACCAAGTGCGTGACATAGGAGAAATGTTAATGCAACGCAAAAACCTAAAATGAGGCAATGCGCAAATGTTAAAGTATGATCCCGCAAGCGTTGACCATTTTTAGGTGTCTACATCAACAAAGAACATGTTGTTCTCTAACCATTACAACAGTTAAATCCCTTAACCAGGTAAGCTTTAACCAGCTTGTTGTTGAAATCCTCTAACAAGGTGATCCATTAGCTTGGATTTGAAATCCTCCAACGAGGTTACCTCTAACATGGTATTGACTTTAACAAGGTATTGTAGTTAATCCCTTAACCGAGTAGTCCTTAATTGGATATGTTCTTAACAGGAAATTATTGTATAAGATTCTAACAAGGCTTGGCTCCTAACATGTAAACCTTCAGAAGAGTTCAGAATACTTGTGGGTATTCATCCCCACTGTGGTATTTCCCATTTGGGTTTCCATGTGAAAAATCATTGTGTCAAGTGGTGAATGATTTTGTGGATATGTTTTTTATATGGTTGATATGAATGACTAGTTAATCTACTTAGATATGTTTAGATTACTGGAAATGATTTGAAATGTGTTAATACTGATATTAGTGAATTGGTTTAATATTTTGGTTAAATGGTATTTGAGTTTCAGATCTGTTGCATTGTATGATTGATGTTTTGGTCAACCGGTAAAGTTTGACAGTGTAGCTACATTTTTTGATACAGTGACTAAACCAGTTAGTTTAGTGATTCGATCCTGAGTTGAAAGTTTGTTTGGTGAAAGTTTAGTTTATTTTCTATCTACTGATTCACCCCCCCCCCTCTGAGTATTTGACTAGATCATTATAGTTTCATCATATTATCAGTCAATTTGTCTAAGCTAAATCTCCAATGCAAGAGATCGCTAAATCGCTACTCATGAGTAAGTGGATAAGAAAATACCCTAGTCTACTCTGGGACTATGTCTATAGGGACTCCAGCGCACCTAATACAGGTAATGTGGTAAAAAATCCACACCTATAGTAGTGTGCATGTCATCAGGCTGCATCCCTATCCAAATACATACTCCCCAAGGTCGTGATAGAGATGTACAAGCAGGCTCAGACCCCAAGAGTTTACTCTCCTGTGTCTCTCCATCACTTGGATAGTGTAGATGAGGCCTTTGTGCATGTGTGTGTTGCATCCATTAGGGTACATGGACAAGGTGAAGGTAGCTATCATCAATCGCCTTAGTAATGGAACCTCATTGGTCGGGTGTAGGAGCTAGCTGACCATGATATGGCCTGTTGTCGCACTGAGCATCACTCTCCCCATAACATATACTTTCTCTCTCCTATAATCCTCCTCTATGCAGTCAGATCAATATCTCATGGTCTCCCCCTGATTGAAAGGCACAAGATATGGTATACATCCTCAAGAGTGACCATCATCTCCCCCACAAGCAATGGGAACGTCGAGGTGTCTGCATTCCACCTCTCCATCAATGTCATAAGTATTGCAGAATGGAATCTGATGGCCGACATAGTCATCGCATACCACAAGCCCACCGTGTGCAACAACTCCCTCTCCCCCGATGTTAGCTTCAAGATCTAGCTTTGGAAGGGGATCTCGACAATATGCTCACAGATGTATGGAAGTGTCTGCAAAAATGAAACATTTTATTATCAGTAATTGATCATCATCATCATCATCTTATAAAAACACACATTTTATCTATTCCAACACTCAATCGCTTGATCCTCTGTCACCACCGGTCGTCCCAGACAGGGACCAAGGCACCCTACTAGGACAAGGGGAATCAAGTAGGACCAGGGTGGTCTGGTGGGACTAGGGCACCCTAGGAGGACTAGGGCACCCTATTAGGACCCTTAGGTGCCCAAATAGGGGGCACGGACCCAGTTTTGATGATGACATTATAATATTGAAATCAATGTAAGCATGAAAAAAGTCGAAGGGAGTCAATGGAAGGTCACTTTACCTTGTCAAGTGGTCGGTCGATGAGTATGGACTAGCGTAGGATCTCCATCTGCATAGGTCGCTAGGGTTAGCGTCAAGGCATGGTGGCTAACAAGTGGGCTCCTCTATAGTGAATAGTGCAAAAAAGTCAAAAAGTGACAAATGAAGGTATCACTTTCATATTTATGAGTTATGCATTTTTTTGTTTTATGATTTTAAGTTAAAAACCCTAATTTCTGCACTTCTCCTTTAATCTCTCATATCTTGAGCTAGGGAGGTCCGATTCTTGCACCATCGGTGGTGTTAGAACCTTGAGTTCTTCATCCCACTCCATATTAGTTTCATAACATGCTTGGATGAACAATCAAGCCTTGTTGTGAACTTTCTTCATTTTAAATATTTATCACAATTCATGGTGGTAAACATGATACCATGTTTCACCTCACTAATTAGCAAGCCAAAACAAGAGGGGCATATAGCTACCTGCAAATTTCATCACCTTCCTTAGTAAACATTAGGTGATTTTGTGATCTTACATGTGGTTTTCTAGGGTGCGGGTCCTAACTATGTACTGCAGATACTACTAGGGGCTTCGTCTGACAACTTATGGATATATCTTTTTTTCAAATGATGTTCACTTTTATGTACCTTAGCTTGCATATGCATGTAGTGTCATATGACCGCTAAAGTTAGGGCTAAATGTAGTGTTGTAAATTGTACACCCTTTCTAGGGTGGTATAATTTCACACTTAGGTTAGCACCTACCTTAGTGCATCTTGCATCATGCATTTCAGATTCCCCTTTGAGCATTTAATTAATTAATTTAATTAAATCTAAAGTCATGTTTCATCACTTGACATGTTATAAAGTTGGGCCCTTTACCATAAGTGTGCCCCTTTTCATTTTATTCCTCCAATGAATCATTTAATCATAAACCCTAATTATGTCTTATTTCAACCTTTAAGGCCCGATTTCTCATATCAAAACATCTCAAAATCAGTTGTAACTTTGGGATGCACTCTAATATCATCATATCTAATGACCCCAAAAATTTGGCAAAAATTTGGTTGGACCATGGCAAGAATGCACATGGTCCTTGGATCTTTTCCCAAAATTTTGGTAGCATAATCCTATGATATAATAATGCTTAACTTCAAAAGATTGGTGGATAATTCAAATCCTAGGTTGGCCTAAAGACAAAATTAAGATCTAGGGTTTCATACTTAGGAGCTCTCTTTCTTCATTTGAAGGGGTCTTCTTCTAAGAATCTAATAGAAGGTTTTTGAAGCAGAAAGAGCCTTCTTTGTAGTGAAAGAGTAGATATTTGAAGTCTTCAACAACATTCAACATTCATCAATAATAATTTCGTCAATTAGGGGCTTTTGAAGATGTAGGAGAATAATAGGAGATCATAGAATGAAGATTGGCTTGTACCTCTACTTTGGGGTTGGGTATGGTTTCATGTTGTTTCCATGCTTTTATATGAGCTTCATTTTGATTCATATTCATGCATTAGATCAATTTTCATTATAGATTTAGAGCATTTACTTTGTCAATTATAAGCAATTAGGGTTTACTCTTTAGGGTTGCTCTAGGTTGTTTGCTTTCATTTTAAGATCTTGCACACACACAAGGTTCTTGAACCAACATTTTCAGTACATTATCGACTATTTGTGGAGGTGGAAATCACCAACACAGGGGTTTGACTAATGCAAAACCCCATATAGCCACCAAAAACCCTATTTTGTAAATTCAAATATAGGTTCGGATTGAAGCGTCGCAGGAAGTTTCAGGACAGGAGGAGTGCATAGAGACAGTTTTTGAGTGCAGATTTCATTAGAAACCCAGAGCACAGGGTCGTAGCACCCTGGTCCTTCCTAGGATAGGGGTGTGGCACTCAGGTCTTGCCTAGGATAGGGGTGTGGTGCCTTGGTCCTGCCCTCTGTCAGTAGGATTTGGCAGAACAGTATCTTACAGGCTTCATAACTTACTCTGCTAGTTGCAGCTCCAGACTTGCAAAATCAGGACAGTGGTGTGGCACCCTGGTCCTGGACATTTCTGCTCAGATTTCAGACACAAGTGCACCTCTGATTTTATCTCCTAGTCTGTACTTTTCAGTAGTATATCAGTTGTGTTAGGCCCAATATGGAAAGCTAATGTACTAAGAGGGGAGGGGTGAATCAGTACTTCAAATCCTTTCTTGAACAATAACTTTACTGTTATGCATAAACCAAAAAACTGTTGTAACATAACATAAAGCTAAAACAAATAAATAACAATCATACACGATTCACTCCATAACTCATATATTTTGGTTACGCAAAAACTCTTGGTTAGAGAGAAAAACTGCGGTGGAGATGGCACCCACAACTTCACTACTGCAATAATAAAGGGTGCTTGGTTAGAGCTACATGTTCAGCTATTACTGATAGCTTACCCTGTTAGGAGTATCAAGATCGTTAGATCTACCTTGCTAAAGGATTTTACAACACTTAAACTAAATGATGCACCTGGTTAAATGCTTTACAATTTATAGACTTTGTTAGAGTCTTTTACCCCATTAAAGGTTTCTCTTACAACTTCAAAATATTACAATAAAATCTTTACAAATATCTGCAACTTTACATCTAGAATGTTATAGTAGATTCTATATGCTCAAAATGAGAATACCTTGCTTATAGCATACCTTGGTAACCCATAAAGTAACTCGATAAACCCTTCTATTTACTCTGTTCTTTGACTGTTCTCTAAAATCCTTCTCGGTGACCTTTGTGTCTTTGTAACAATCATAACACTCAGTGCTTTCTTATGTATCACACATGTCTTGCTTCATACACCTCTATATCTCTCTCTGTCATATTTTTATCCATAATCCATGTTGTATAAATAGATCTCTTATGTCGGTGATCTGTTTCATTGCTTCGATCTTACAAACATAATTTATCGAATGAATAACCATACAAAATATTTCATTGGTTAGATGACCTCAAAATCATACACAATCCTTAAGTGCAATTTCTAATGTGATAACGGTACTTTTGCTCCTTGATCTTGTAACACATTTCCACATGTGTGTCTAGGTTCAATGAATCTAGTAAAATGTTTCACTCGGTGTATATCAACTCGGTGTATCATTATTGTTGCTTGGTAGACATGGAATGTTACTCGGTAGACAGCTCGGTGTATACTGGGCTCTGTGACTACTTTCTTCTATAACCGACTGCTCTGTGCATACCGACTAAATGTTTCGGTAGTAGTAACCAACTAGAGTATATAGAATGACTTTGGATATAAAACTAATGACAACTATAATAAGTAGTAACAATCTCCCCTTTTGACATTAGTCGAGATGTTTGACAAAACTACTTTCAAAGTCATAACTCAAAAATCTATATACTTACAAAATTTGACTAAACAGATAGTATATACATTAGTCAACAAAATGATATGATTTAGATATACTCCCCTTATTAATATACTATACAAAACTCTGATTTTGCATGCTCGGTGATCAATGATTTGTGATAATTGCTCAGTTGACTGCTCTGTTCTCTGTTCCCTGTCAAAATTGACTCTGGATATGAATACTCTATTCTGCTCGGTATATACTCCCCCTGTATACTACATTCCCCTGTATACTTTGATTATAATTTGATATGATACTCACTCCCCCTTTTTAGCAAACATCAAAACTTAGTTACCATTCGGTGGTGGCAACTGGTCAAAAATGGATTTGTACTTTGTCTTGGCATCAGTGAGAGTAGCAGAGAGGGCATCCTTAACACTGTCCATGAGTGAATTCTGAGCTTTAATGTCAATGAACAGTGAGATTAGTCCATCTAAGGTGCTTCCCTCTTGCTGAGTGGATAGGGAGGTAGCTTTGTTGATCTTCTCTTAGACGGATGAAAGATGAGGAAGGAATAATGTTTGAAGTGTCATTATGTCCATCCTTATCTTGTGTTCTTCATTCCTTAGTTCCAATTGTTGAGCCATGAGCTTTTGTAGCTTTGTATAAAAATTCTAAATGGAATGTGGCTCAGTGGTCAACTTATTTGAGAGATCTGTGATCTATTTCTCAATCACTTCTATTTTATTTTTAATGTCCTTAATGAATAGAGAAAATGTATAGAGTTTCTGAAATAAATAAAGAATGTGCTTGAGTTGAGGGGTCAACTCAGCAATAAATTTGACAAGTTTAACTTTGCCAATAGCAATAGATTTATGTACCTCTTCGATCATTTTAGCAGTGAGCTCCTTGTCTTTTAACTTGCTCAAATATTCAGATGCATCTACTCCAGATATCTCTATCTTGGTTAGGATTTCATCCAGTTGAATGTGGATGGATGCATCTTTGGTTACTGTAGCTTCAGGTAGCATATCTGTTAAGAGTGCTTTCACCATCTGAAGTACTTTATTTTTCTTTTGAATAGCCATTTGCTTCTCATGTTCGGCTTTGGCTTTGCATAGTTCACCGAATTCAATGAGTGCTTGCCCTTTTAATTTGGATATATCAACATTGGGAAACACTATTGGTTTTGACAAATCTAATTTGAAACTATGCTTTTTCATCTTCTTTTCTTTACCTTTCATTGGTTGAACTAAAATAATGGCTTGTGAGGCTTGTTGACCCTCTATAGGTTGCTCAGTAGAGGCAACACTTTGGTTGGTTCCTTTAGCCTTTGTAGTGTCCTTTGGTGTCTCTGAGCTTGGTGTCTCAGTTGCAACAGTTTCGGTGCTAGATGGACCTTGAGAGGTCTATACTTGAGAAGTAGCTTCTCCTGCTATTGACTTGTGACCTTTTGTGCCTTGCTCTATATCCTGACGAGCCTTGATTGAAACAGGTTGATTGACTGGAGGATAGGGTTGAACTTGCTCCAAAACTGATTCACTGGATACCAGTTGGGCATGAGCATTCCCTTCTATCATTTCTTGTTCAGGTGCCTTGGTGTCCATGATATCCTCATCAACTTGTATAGTGTCAGTAGGGTCCTATTCGATGATATTAGGATCTTGATCAGTGACATCAACTATTTCAACTTCAGCTTGCTCACCATCATTCTTGTTTTGAAAGATTTCCTACCATTTTTCTTTGGTTTCATTCTCTACATCCAGGTAAAGACCATTCATCAATTTCAAGGCTCTTTGCTTCACTAGGAATTTTGTGTGGCAGGTTTTCAGATGTTCAGTGATCTCATCTACTGACATGTCTAGGAAAAGATGTACTAGACTTCTTTCTCTCATCTCTTTGTCTAAGTCCATGGCATACTTCCACCTATTGTCAATATGTAAATATAATTCATTTGGAAGTGACTTAGATACTTCCAGTGGGACCAAGCGGAATTTCAGAAGTGTGCAAATGATAGCTTCTTCTATTTGTCTCCTTTCATCAATAGATCTAGATTCATACTTAACATATCTGAATGCTCCAAATCCACCATATTGCTTCAGATTAGTACAAAAATTTTCAACACTATGTACATTTACCTTTTTGCTCTTGACAATCTGAAATTTACTTGCATCTTCATATTCGGTGTCACTAAACTCTTTGGTCAAAATGAGTCTCCGAGTAGATTTCTTGTATGTTTTTGTTACTTTGGGTTCAACAACACTCTTTGTTTTCTTACTCGGTGATGCTACAGATGATCTTGTGTTAGGTCGCTTTGCTGGAGGAGTCGGTGATACTTTTGATGTATCCTGTTTCTTTCTTTTCAAAACTTTTCCCTTAGGCAATTCAGTGCTTAGTGTTATAGCTGCCTCTTGGGCTTTATATATTCCTCCTCGGTGATTACTATAGTGCCTTTGATAGGTGTGGAGGAAGAACCTTCTCCAAATTTCTTCGTTAGTGTCTTGATCATCTTTGTTACCTTCCTTGTAGCCTTGAGTACTACAATGCTCATTTTTACTTTTTCTTTCACTTCTTCATATGTTCCATACCTCAGCTTGGTAGCATGCCTTGGTAATGTTAGAAAAGCATCTATCTGTTGTTGTGTGATGTCAAAATCAATCTTATAAACAATAGGTGGCAAAGATTGAGTTCTCGGTTCCACAACATTAACATAGCAGTAATTAGTGTCCACTTCAAAACATATGTCATCCTTGTATTTTTCCACTAACTTGGGTGGGATCCAGTACTTGTTATGCATCCTTTCCTGAAACTTGCTAAAGTAATCATCCATAATATCATTAAAATTATCACCTAGCTTCTTGATGAAGTCATTGATTTGATGGGTGATTGGTCAGTGTAGCTCCCAAACAACTTTACCGACTGATGAAAAGAATTTCTCAAAATAGAAAAACATGCATATTAATAGTGATCCAAACTTTAGTGTTGTATATGGTGAAAATGGATAACAACAATGTTGAAAGACTAAATGAATTCAACCACAAAGCCCTAGCCTAACAACAACAAAGATCCACCATAACATATGAAGATTACTTAAGAGAATGCAAATCAAATGAAATCAAATGAAATCACAAAGATTATACCATCACATTTCCAATAGGGTTTGGATCTCCATTGATCTTGCTTGATATATTTTCTCTCAGATTTTATGTACACAAGAGCTCAACAAAGAAAAGAAATGTGGTTGCAAGTAGGATCGCATGTAAAAGACATAGTGTAGTCGAGTGCGCAATTGAGTTAGTCAGGGTTTGATAATGAAGGAAGCATCGCCTTATATAGAAGACACTATAAGAAATGGAGGGATAAGATTAAGAGGTGTAAAAGATAAATGGTCGGCTATGATTAGAGGGTAGGTAAAGGAAATAAGAAAATAATGAAAGGGTAGGTAGTGTACGAATTAAGAGACGAATGACATGTGTCATAGGTGGAAAAGGTTAATGAATTAACTAAATAAATAAAGATTTATTTAATTAATAGAAGAAGTGGGATCAATTAAATAAATAAAATATTTATTTGATTTAGAAAAAGGATAATTTAAATAAATAAATGTATTTATTTAAATGAGAAATAAGGCTAGAAGAGGATAAATGAATTAATTAAATAAATAAAGATTTATTCAATTAATAGAAGAATTAGGCTTAGATAATTAAATAAATAAAATATTTATTTAACTAGACATGACAATTTTAGGTGTCTACATTTTGCCCCTCTTTGAGACAATGCAGCTTGTCACATTGTTTCAAAGAAGATAAGATGAACTGATACAAAGTTGCCCCAAGATGGGAATGATATGCCCCCTCGAGAGATTGGATGAAAATGTCTAAAAAGATCACAGCCGATCTCTCGATAAGAAAAGAAGGCTAGAATGGACTGACCGAATAGGATAGAGTGACAGAGTCATAGGATAATGAAGACTGACTCGGGTGAGGGCTAGGGTAGTCTATAAGATAGACCACAAGAGAAAACATCCTCATTGTCATCCACACATCCTAGAAATCAGAGTGCAAAGAGAGAATTGAGCAGCAGCAGTTAGCAGCAATGGTATTGGTGCATAGATTCGATTGCGTTCGTCGATATCAGAGGCTAGCAGATGCAGGAGAGCCGGTGAGTACCACAAAACCTCTTTGTACTTTGTCGCATGAAATGTTGTCATTAATGCATGCTAGGTAGTTCAATAAATGCGTTTTAGGATAATGTCAAAAACGTGTAGGCATGTCTGCATTGGTGCCAGGTGCGTTTATGTTGGCTAGGCGCATCTGCATTTGTGCCAAGCGCATCTATGCTGGAAAAAGCATTTGTGCTAGATGCGAGCGCATCTATGTTGTGTAGGCGCATTTGTGAAATGTGGGCACGTCTATGTAGGACAGGCGCATCTATGCAGAGCAGGCACGTTTGTGCAGTCTGTAAGCATGTTTATGTCATGAAGACGGGTTTATGTGATGAACATATGCTATTGATTGGATAAGTTGCTGAGAGGATACACTGAAGCAAGACCTCTAGGGAAGACTAGGATAGATCGAGGCACTTTGTGATGAACAGTGAGTACCAAGACATAGTACTTTGTGATGAACAGGGAGTACCAATAGGAGCAACACTTTGTGATGAATAGGGAGTGCAAATGTGAGCAGCACTTTGTGATGAATAGGGAGTGCAAAATACGTAGTACTTTGTGATGAATAGGGAGTACCACTAGGATAGAAGAAACACTTTGTCATGAATAGTGAGTGTCACTAGGATAGATAGCAACACTTTGTGATGAATAGTGAGTGTCACTAGGATAGAAGCAACACTTTGTGATGAACAGTGAGTGTCACTTTGACTAACATGATTACTTTGCTTGACTGCAGGAGTACTTGCCTATGCTAGAGTCACGGGAGAGATTCCCATCGACTCAGAAGTTATGACCAGAGCTGACATTCGAGAAAAGGGCTACCATTGAGGTTATGGGTCTGAGATACATTTTGTATATGCCCGAGTTTCGGGTGAACATGGGTTTGTTGACTGCGCTTGTTGAGAGGTGGCATTCTGAGACATGCACTTTTCATTTGCCAATGGATGAGATGACAGTCACCTTGGAGGATGTGTATAGGATATTGAGGATACTGATCAATAGGGAGCTGATAACCTATGATCAAGATGGAGATAGGGAGGCCCTGAGATGAGTGTTCCAAGATCCAGGACTGGAGATGAAGGCTGGACATGTGGCATGGGACACGATGACAGTGACAGGACTAGCACTACCAGCAGTGCTAGGAGGAGTGATCAGTGGGTTCCTGTGTCCAGACAGGGCGACATGGGGTTTGGTTGTGGGCTGGGGGAGCACCTTGGAGATACTAGTTACACAGCATACTAGATATGCTTGGGGACCATGCGTGCTGGCACACTTGTACTATGAGCTTCATCAATTTGTTTATCATGGATCCATAGGATTGGGCTGTGGAGTTACATTGTTGTAGGTTTGGGCATATGAGCATCTGCCAGTCACACGGTCAATACATTTCAGAGGCCAGGGTCATGGACGCAGTTTTGTTCATTTATATGATATGATTACCTCACAACCACGGATTGGCAAGTTGGAGCACTAGCATTGAGTGATTGATGAGATTGACACTATGATATGGAGGTCGTACCACAAGTGAGAGTAGTGGGAGGAAGATGCAATGGAGCTACCCTATACCTTTAGGAGCATATATCTGATTGAGAAAATGCCCTATGTACTGGAGAGGCAGTTAGTGGACAAGGTATGCAAGAAGTTTCGCAGGATCTAGTGGATGCCATGGGGTTCTGGTATGTATGCACAGACAATGCGAGACCATGCACACTTTGGGCCACTGTTATCATATGATTAGGCCATGATGCAGCTGGTAGAGATGGTGCCCATGCCATGGGATATGTGGCCTAAGATTGAGGATGCAAGTATGGATGCAGAGTACACTACATATTGGGCAGAGCATCCATTTCCACACCTGACAAATCCAGGTGAGCAGATAGATGGAGATGGCGGAGGGGATGAGGATGAGGATGGAGATGGTGGGGGTAGAGGCCAACAAAGGAGGTGGGGTGCAGTTGGAGAGAGGAGAGTGGCTCCATGGAGAGAGGGTGGGGAGGAGAGACAAGCTCAGGTGGTGAGGGGTTGCAGTGGATTGCCACTACAAGGTCCTAAATAGGTGCAGGGATAGGGACAGAGGCAAGTACAGGTATAGGAAGAGGCACAGGAACAAGCACAACCACCAGTACAAGGGAAGCATATGCAGAGCCACAGGCACAGGGGGTCGAGCAGGAGGAGGATGAGCTATTTGAGCTAAGGGAGATCTGCTAGGGATAGGAAGATGAGATCTAGGATCTAGAGAGGGAGATACCTAGGCTCAGGAGATAGCTAAGGGATACTGAGCAGGAGTGGGATCAGGCTATCTAGCACTATACTGAGGCTGAGACAACACTGAGGGCTGGGAGGTAGGTGGTAGAGGACACAAGGGATGGATACGCCTATGTTCTATGGGCAGGGGAGGAGATAGGTTATTGGCAAGACCTATACTATGGGGCAGTGCCACTAGAGCAGCAGGCTAGGAGCTTCCGCAGACCATCGCGGACAAGGACGACTATTGGAGGGAGTCAGAGGATATAGGCATCCAGCAGTGGGCTTATGGGTCTACCACCACCACCAGATAGAGGGGGTAGGAGAGATGATCCTGGGGCGGGTCCTTCTAGGGCTCAGACTCCATCGAGGCCAGGCGGCTCCGAGGGAGGGAGTTCATCATAGCCATAGAGGGCTCCCTATGTATCAGTTTTGTACCATTTTGTATTATGATGTAGACACTTTCGGGTGATTGCAGCCATATGATTTTGACATCATTGCATCATGACACTTTTGATTATATCTATATAAGATGATTCATCTTTGCAGCATCTATATGCATGTGTACCTATGTGATGTATGTTTCATGATGTATGTTTCTATGTGCTGGTTATGATATGGATGCAAATATGTACATCATGAAATGCAATATTTTTGTTCTTTTATGTTTTTAATATGTTATGCATGATGCAAATGTGAATGTATGAAATGCAAATGAATATGATAATGCAAAGAACTATTTACATGATAAAAATGCAAGATTGCTAACATGTGTTGTGTGCAGGATGTGATGCAATTGTGATATCTATATGTATGTATGAAATGCTTAATATGTGGTAAAGCAGGTGCAACTACATGAGATGCAAATGTTTTTGGCATGTCACTATACTCAGTCATGTGATAGCAGGCTACACGGACTCAAGAAGGATGATGGAAGTCAATCAAGAAAGGGGGATGGAAGATAGAAGATATGAAAGTGAAAGAGCTTCTTGTGCATTATCATCATTGAGCTTTATTATGGCAAAATAGGTTATGACAATCGAGGCATATGTTCGACCCAGAAAGTCATTGTACCTGTTTGCATGGAGATAAGACAGTCACAAACAAGGAATGCCCCAGTTCACACTAGACTCTCAGTGTCCTCATATCCTTGGACAAGTCATAGCATTACTAAGAGACAATCCACAAACAGCAAAAGAAAAATAGGTGACAATACCCCATCCTTGCCTTTCTGGTCAAAGACATCCTAGAGATAGAATCTCTAGTCAAAGACATCCCGGAAAAGCTAAAAGAAATGTCACCAAAAGATAAAAATCAAAAGAAAACAAAGACTTAACACCAACATTCACTGTAGTCCTCAAGTTTAGTGTCTCTTGTCACTTGTATAAGTCTTATTTGATTGTGGTCACAATGTTTACTTTCACAAAAAGGATAGATAGCACTGAACCATATGTTGTCTGAGTCTGTTGAAAGATTTGATTTGTTGAAACCCATTGTTGTTGATGTGTCTCATCTGAAACTGACTGAATCCATGTAACTGATACTTTATTGCAGAGAAGACAAAACTTTATTGTGGATTGGCGATACAAATGTTGCTTTATTATGGATTGTGCGTGGATAGACTTAAGAAAATTGAAAGAAACTGTACTCCTCAGAACATGTGATGTTCTCAGTTCCACTCCCATTACTAGACGTAGGATTTGCCTTAGCCACAGATAGGAGCTGATTTATTATGGATGGAAAAAGGTGAAAAGGAGGGATTATTATGAATGGCTAACCAATCTTTTTCAATATATATTTTTTTTTTTGTGTCACAAGGCGCCTGTTTGCCAGGTTTTCACCAAGTAACAATTTTTTATGTTTTATGATTTTTTTGTATTTTTTTTATTTTTGAATTAGGATACTTTGAAGAGCTATGTGTAAAACTTGTGAAGATGTATGTTGTTGATAGGATCCTTCAAAGTTTCACCCTCTGTGGTTGAGAGCTGATATGTACCAGATCCATAGGCTACTATGATAATGTAGGGACCAAGCCAGTTCGGTTCGAACTTGCCCTTCTTCTCTCTGTCTTGCTGATTTTTAGGATTTTCTCTGAGAACCAAGTCACCTACCTCAAATGTGCAAGGCTTGACTTTATGATTGTAGCTGTGACTCATTCATTGTTGATAAGACTTGCGATGATTAAAAGGAGTTTGTCTTCGTTCATCCAATAGTTTAAGTTCTTGTAAGCGAGAGACCCTGTAGTCTTCATCACTGATAATGTTTTGCAAAGAGACTCATAAAGAGGGTAACTCAACCTCAATAGGCAAGATAGCTTCAATGCCATAGACAAGTGAATAGGGTGTAGCTCCTGTAGGTGTGCAGACGCTTGTACGGTAAGCCCAAAGTGTGGGATTAAGTTGGATATGCCAATTACGGCCAGCGTCGTCGACTGTCTTTTTCAAGATTTTAAGGATTGTTTTATTAGACGCCTCAGCTTGACCATTACCTTGGGGATAATAAGGTGTGGAAAAATGATGTGTAATATGGAAGTGGGCACAGAGTTCACGAACATCCTGATTTTTGAAGGGACGCCCATTATTAGTGATGATGGAAACAAGAATACCGTATCAACAAATGATATAGTTGAGAATGAATGTAGCAATTTGTTTTCCAGTGACTTGTGTGAGAGGCACAGCTTCGATGCATTTTGTGAAATACTCTATGGCAGTGATGATGAATTTATGACCTTTGGAAGATGGAGGGTGAATCTTGCCTATGAGATCGAGTCTCCACTGACAAAAGGGCCAAGGAGTCGCAATTGGTTGAAGTTCTTGCATGGGCGCATGGATGAGGTCTCCATGAAGGTGACACTACTTACATTTCTTGACAAACTGATATGAATCTTTTTCCATATTGTGCCAGTAATATCCAGTCCTGATGAGTTTCTTGGCTAAGGTAGGACCACTAGAATGTGGACCACATATCCCTTCATGTACTTCACGTAACGCAATTTGAGCTTTGTCACTTTCTAAACATCTAAGAAGAGTACCATCTAGACCTCGACAGTATAGGATATCGGCTAAAATGATATATCGAGAAGATTGGCGAATGAAAGTGCAACATTGGTTATTGGATAGGTCAGGAGGTAGGATATTGTCATGAAGGTATGTGAAAATGGAACAGTATAACTGGGACTCAGGACCAACAACACAAATCATCTTAGTAGGAGTGATTTCATATGAGGGAACCAAAAGGTTATCCACCAAGAACTCATAGCAGGTCTCATTCAGTGGTAGATCAATTAGTGAAGCAATTGTAGCCATGGCATCTGCAACTCGTTTCTACTCTCTAGGTATCTGCTCAAAGTCTATCTTCATGAAATGTTGTTTTAGGTCATCCACCATTCTTTTGTAAGGCATTAATTTATCATCCTTTGTTTGGTAGTCATTAGTTGCCTGACGAATTACAAGTTGAGAGTCCCCAAAAACACATAGTTCCTGGATCTTCCACTAAACTGCAATCCGTAATCTAGTTGTTAATGCCTCATATTCTACTATGTTATTAGTGCAAGGAAATCATAATCGATATGATTTTGGTATAGAATCCCCTTTAGGAGTTATGAAGAGGATGCCAGCTCCTACCCCATGCTGTGTATGAGCCGTCAAAATATAGTTGCCAAGGTTTTGCATGTGACACTGTTAAAATGGATTCATCTGAAAATTCTAAAATTAGAGGAACATCATCTATCATGGGAGCATCTACTAACTGATCTATGATAGCTTGTCCTTTTATTGCTTTTTTGTCCACATATTCAATGTTTAATTCACTCAGGAGAATCACCCATTTGGCTAGTCGCCCAGTAAGTGTTTTTGTATTGAGAAGGTATTTCAATGGATCAATCCTTGCAACCAAATTAGTCTTATGAGTTAGCATGTAATGTCATAATTTCTATGAAGCAAAGACTAGAGTGAGACATGCATGCTCAATTGGTGTGTAGCTTATCTCATATCCCACCAACGTGCGACTGATATAGTATACTGCCTTTTATTTGCCCTCAGCAACTTGTTGTGCTAAGAGTGCCCCCAGTGCTGTTGAAGTAGCTAATATGTATAATAATAGAGGTTGGTCCAGAACTGGTGGCATCAAAACTAGTGGATTCAGAAGATAATCTTTAAGTGCTTGGAAAGCTTGTTGACAATTATCATCCCATTTAAATTTGATGTTTTTATGTAGCAAGTGCTGAAAAGGATTACACTTATCTGCAAGTTGTGCTATGAATCTTCGTATGGACTGGAGTCTCCCTTGCAAAGATTGAAGTTGATTGATATTTCTTTGTGGTTGCATCTCTAGGATGGCCTTGAATTTTGCTGGATTGGCTTCGATTCCTCTTTTTGACACAATGAATCCTAGGAGCTTCCCGGAGGTTACTCCAAAGACACATTTCTTGGGGTTTAATCTTACTTTATACTTTTCCAACTGATCAAAGATGACTGAAAGTATGTCCAAATGTGTATCTCTATCTATTGATCTACCCAAGAGGTCGTCAACATAATCTTCCACAGTCACATGCATGAGATCATGAAAGATAGTAGTCATGGCTCTTTGATATGTAGCACCTGCATTTTTTAGCCCAAAGGGCATAACATTCCAGTAGAAAGTTCCCCAAGGACAAGTGAATGCTATTTTGTGCTGGTCCTCGGATGCAATTTTTATTTGATTGTAACCAGAGAATCCATCCATCAAAGATAACATCACATGACTTGCTATGAGATCGACAATCAAGTCAATATTTGGTAATGGAAAATCATCCTTAGGACAAGCTTTGTTGATGTCTCTAAAATCTGTACATATTCTGATACTACGATCTGGTTTACTGACAGGCACTAAGCTGGAGATCCATTCGGGATAATCAATTGGGCATATGAATCCGACATCCAATAATTTCTCAAGCTCTACTTTGACTAATAATGCGACTTGTGGATGCATCTTTCTTAATTTCTATTTCATTGGTTTTGCCCCCTGTTTAACTGTCAAATGATGCATTACCAAATCCAGATCCAATCTAGGCATATCAGCGTATGACCGTGCAAAGTTGATTTGTTGTTCTGTGAAGAAACTTATGAATTTTGACCTTTCTGACTCTGTCAAAGATTGAGCCAGGAATATGTTGTGTGGAACTTCTTATGTGCCAATGTTTGTTTTGATAGTCTCCTCTACCAACATGGATGACTTTTCCTCATATGATGTTGGGAGAATGTTGAGCCTTCCATCTTTGAGTGCCTCAGAGAGGTTTTCTCCCTTAGATACATTCTTTCTTTTTACTTTTTTGGGGTCAGACAGCGCCACAATGTGGTTTTTGCCATAAGACCCTTGGTTTGTTTTTATTTTTATATTTTTGCAACTAGAAGGCCCGACACCCTCACAAAAATATGCCACACTATTGAGTTCTATAGTGTCTCCCACTTTATGGTCCCCAGGGGGAAGATCATCTCGTATGCCAAGATAGTCAATAAAAGCTTCATCATTTTGGAATGTGTCAAGCTGTGTAGGTCCTTCATGGTCCTAGTCAATAAGTTGGTGGTGAACAAGGGGAAGGCCTTTTATGTCTTCGAAGTTAGTAGGGCTAAGAGTGAAGATGCAGTTATATTTAGGTATGTCGAGGTAGTTATCAAGGTCATCATTGGCACTCTCCTCATCAATCTTGATCATGAATGAATCCAAATTATCATCACTAGTAGCGTATTCTGGGACAAGTGTTCTCATTCTATATGATTTCAACCTAGGACATAGAGGCAAGGACTGTATGGGATCCTTCAGGGTTGTTTCTTGACCAACTTTGATTTTTTCATAAAATTCCTCTTCTTCTATGGGTTCATCTATCTCTCTGAATGTCTCGGTGAGCTCGTAATCACTGGCGGATTTGTCTAAAACCTATTCCCATTCATTGGAGCCTGTGGAATAGCGATTCTCTTGTTGAATTTTGGCAGTTTTGATTTGTAATGCTTCTTCTGTCCTTTGAGTGTGGACCTTGGAAGTCACGAAACCAAGTCCCTTTGAGCGTTCCTTTTTGAATGTTAATTCAAGTTGTAAAGGTTCAATGATGCCTTCCTTTCTTAAGCCAAGAGGGCTTTTGTCATCATACCCAAAATTTTGTAAGATCTTGAACCCTTTGCCATACTTTTCACATGGTATGCTGATGTGATCTTGTGTATCATTTTCAGGGTCTTTGTAAAGCATTTTGTATAAGTCCTCCTCTTCTAGTTCACCCCATCTTTGAAAGATAGTAGGGTCCCATTTGAGTATAATGATAGATACCTGCTTATTAGGATGTGGTCTTCCATATTCTTTTGGTGAACTCGTGACTTGTTGTAAGTACATGGTTTGATTCAAAGTGTATTCACCCATGCCCTTATCCTGGAATTTGCCTTTAAGCTCACCTTGTTTTGAGGTCAAAGGTTTTAATGATTCAGGATCAATGTATGCAGAAGAAGGAACAACTTCCCTATTACTTGGAATGATCGTTTCAGTTTTTGGTCTCAATTTATTGTAGTATATTAATGGATTAGGATCTCCATTAACTGTTATTTCAACTCCATTGTGAGGAAACTTAATGCATTGGTGGTATGTAGATGGGACTGCCCTTATTTCATGAATCGAAGGACATCCTAGTAATATATTGTATGTGAGATCTAGGTCTAGGACTTGACAAACCACATCCTTCGTAACTAGCCCAACTCTGAGAGGGAAGGTGACTATGCCCTTGGATGAACGCTCTTCATCATCATATGCCTTGATGGTAATTTTGTTTGTAGAATTCATAGCTTTATCAGAATATCCCAATTGTTTAATAGTGCTCAATGTACAAATGTTTAGACCTGCTCCTCCACCTATCAGGACTCGTTTTATTCAATGTTTTTGTATGAAGGCTTCAATGTGTAAAGGTGCATTATGTGGCTGACTTATAGAGGCATCGTCAACTTTTGTGAATGTAAGGGAGTGTGGAATGGAAAGGTATCCCACCATGGCTTGAAACTGGTCCACGTTCAAATCAGTAGGAACAACAATGTCTCTCAAGATTTCATCAAGAATGGCTTTATGTGCGGGGGATATGTGTAAGAGCTCAAGGATGGAGGTGAGTGCGGGTGTCTTCCCTAACTGTTCTACATGGTCATACTCAGGCTTGGTCGATGAGGAAGTTGTGTTTTTGGTTGGAGCACCTTGCAAAGTGAATTTATCTCGACGAGTTGTAACATTACATTCAGAGGTAGGTTCGAAAGAAGATCCAATGCCTTTTAGGACAATCTTGGATCTTTGGGTAGAACTGTCCGACATTTTGTCCTTGATGATAATGGTAGAGACATAATTGTCCATCCAAATATTATTGATAGTTGAATCATAGTTATAGGATGCTCTGGTATAGTTGGTTTGGTCATCTGTGGCTTTAGACTTTCCCTTATCATGTTTTGGGAATGGTTCCTTAAACATCTCATGTTCTTGGTTGGATGAGTGTCCTTCAATTTCAATGTCACCTCTATCAATGAGATCTTGTATGATGTTCTTCAGTCGATGATAATTTCGTGTCTTATGACCCTTTCTCTTATGAAATTCACAATATTCATCATCATTCCACCAATTTGGTTTAACCTTTGGCTCATATGGAGGAAAATCTAGAACTATGATTACTTTGGTTGCCACTAGCTTTTTGAAAACTGACTCAAGTGGTTCTCCCAATGGGGTGTACATCCTTCATGATTTGGAAGTTGTTTGAGTATTCACTTGATTGTTTGTAGAGCTTGATCTAGAAAAAATGATTTTGGGTCGCACTGTATTGGCATCAACAACACCATCATTGACTGTGTTCTTGTTTTTATTCCAAAATCTTGGCTTATCTTTTCTTTTAAAGTCATCTTTGTTTTCCTTAAATATCTTAATGACTCCTTGTTCAATTAGGACCTTCTCTATTGCTAAGCCTTTTTCAATGACGTCCTTGAAGGTGCACAAACAAGCTTTTCTTAGGTCATAACCAATGTCTTTGTTGACATTCTGGGTGAACATCTCTACCATTTGTTTTTGTGGAATTTCACAAGAGCATCTGCTGGCTAGATTCCTCCATCTTTGTAAAAATGATGAAAAAGATTCTCCATCCTTTTGTTTGGTGTTGCACAAGGTAGTGACCGATATGTCTGTCTCTATGTTGTATGAGAAATGTTGGATAAATGCCTCTGCTAGATCACCCCAAGACTTAATTCCAGGTGGAAGTTGGGAGAACCATTCCATAGCTTGATCACCTAAGCTTTTTGGGAATAATCTCATCAAATATGTCTCTCCTCCTACTACCTCAATGCAAGCCATGAAAAACTATCTTATGTGTGCCTTAGGATCCCCTTTTCCTCTATACTTATCAAACTTAGGTGTCACAAAGTGTGTAGGAAATGGAGACATTGGAATGCTTTTGTCAAATGGATAGGGACATATGTCTCTCATTGTGTAAGTTGGCTTTGGTGTATTTATGTCCTCCATTTTCTTTTGTAAATCCTTAATTTGTTGTTCCAAATTGTTCTTAGGTGGAGACTGACTTCTTGGACCATACCCCATTCCTAAAGCACCGAGTGGGGGAAGAGCATGTTACATATATGGATGATATTGATCATACACATGTTCATATGGAGGAGGTCTATAGTGATGCTGCGTATATGGACCACTTGGCATAGAGTCATGATGAGGAATGGAATATCTATTTTGTCCATGTATACCATACTCTACAGGCATGTCATGAGTTTGTTCTAGTGTGTTGCCCCCAAATTTGACGTGAGGTTTCCTTGTGTCCAAATTTTGAGCATGCCTTTGAATATCCATTTGCTTTGGTGGTTTATCCTTAGCATTGGTATGTGATTGGGCATATTTTTTTGCATAAGACTTCCATAATGGTCTGTGAAGGTGAGTATCATATGCTTGAACATGTGTATGAGACCTCTAGTTTTTGAAACAAAGATGACAGTGATTCAGGCACCATATGTGGTCCTCTATTTCCTCCACTATTAGGCCTCCTTTGATCCATGTTGGAGTGAGTTTGTTGCAATGGTCAATTTTCCATTATTTGAGACATGTCAAAATCATGAGGTATCTTGGCTCCACTTTGTGCCGTCACTTGTAGAAAGTATTGTCTATCTCTCCTCATTATTTCCTTAACCAATCGATTGAAATGGGGATAATGGTGTCTTCCACTTCTGTTGAATGTACAGAAAAGTTGTCCATATTGTCATTGTGTGTATCATTGTTGTTTGTAGTGTCCATGTTCTCAACATTTGGAATGTTTCTATAGGCATCCATGTCAGGTAATGTAGTATGATCTGAATTGAAAAAGATATCATTGTCAAACTCATAGGAACTCATGTTTGCGGACTCTTGAGCCTCTTTAGTTTCGCTCCTAGATTTTTGGGAATAGGTTTCAACCATGAACTAGGTATTGACCAAGATGTGTGAGACTAGATGAAAATGGAAAGATTATGGAAGACCAAGAGTTTGGATGGAATGTAAATGAATCTAAGGTGTACTTGCAATGTCCAAAATGTAAGACCAAGTATGTATGTAGTAGAGTAGGTGTGGCTTCCAAAGAGATGATAGATTCTCTTGATAAGGTAAGTTGACCTTGACTCTAAGTAAGACAAAATGAGACCCAAAGGTGATAGACCTTGATGAGGGACCACTTAACAAAATGTTGTTGTATGTAGTATGTTGACAAAATAAGACGAGGACAAGCAAGTGACCTTTTGACTCAAGTTTACATAAATGTGAATGTAATGTAAGGTGTAAAGCAATGATGGACTTTGTGAGACCCAAAGACAGGTTGAATGCTAGATGAAAACCCTAGAGGGATAACCTAGGAAGCTCAATAAGTCTGAAACTGACTGTTCTTGTTTGCTGAATTATGAAAGTTTTCAATCCTGAACACAAACATGCCTGTATACTTCACAGATGTGCTTAAAGGACACAGACGCTATTCTATTAGACACAGATGCATTTCTACCCTTCACAGATGCATTTAGATGACACAGACGTGGGTCTGTCAGACACAGACGCTAGTCTGTCAGACACAGACACGTTTCTAAGATGTTGCAATGTTGCTCAAAAGACACAAATGCGTTTCTACCCTTCACAAACGTGTTTCTACAAACTTTGTGCAATTTTTCCAATCTGTGAAGTTGTTTTGTTGTGAACAAATCTGATGTTTGACTTGTTTTCGTGAAAAGAGAACACAATGTTGATGAGGACTCAATGTTTGCAAGTGTTTAGACTCAAAATGACTCAAAGAAAAGTGTCTTGTTTGATGGAAAATTGTCCATGAGTGAATTTTGAGCTTTAATGTCAACTAACAGTGAGATTAGTCCATCTAAGGTGCTTCCCTCTTGCTGAGTGGATAGGGAGGTAGCTTTGTTGATCTGCTCTTGGATGGATGAAAGATGAGGAAGGAATAATGTTTGAATTGTCATTATGTCCATCCTTATCTTGTGTTCTTCATTCCTTAGTTCCAATTGTTGAGCCATGAGCTTTTGTAGCTTTGTATAAAAATTCTAAATGGAATGTGGCTCAGTGGTCAACTTATTTGAGAGATCGGTGATCTCTTTCTCAATCACGTCTATTTTATTTTTAATGTCCTTAATGAATAGAGAAACTGTATAAAGTTTCTGAAATAAATAAAGAATGTGCTTGAGTTGAGGGGTCAACTCAGCAATAAATTTGACAAGATTAACTTTCCCAATAGAAATATATTTATGTACCTCTTCAATCATTTTAGCAGTGAGCTCCTTGTCTTTTAACTCACTCAAATATTTAGATGCATCTACTCCAGATGTCTCTGTCTTGGTTAGTAGTTCATCCAGTTGAATTTGGATGGCTGCATCTTTGGTTACTATAGCTTCAGGTAGCATATCTGTTAAGAGTTCTTTCACCTTCTGAAGTACTTTATTTTTCTTTTGAATAGCCATTTGCTTCTCCTATTTGGCTTTGGCTTTGCATAGTTCACCGAATTCAATGAGTGCTTGCCCTTTTAATTTGGATATATCAACATTGGGCAACAGTATTGGTTTTGAATAATCTAATTTGAAACTATGCTTTTTCATCTTCTTTTCTTTACCTTTCATTGGTTGAACTAAAACAATGGCTTATGAGTCTTGTTGACTCTTGGTAGGTTGCTCGGTAGAGGCAACACTTTGGTCGATTCCTTTAGCCTCTGTAGTGTCCTTTGGGGTCTCTAAGCTTGGTGTCTCGATTGTAACGGTTTCGGTGCTAGATAGAGCTTGAGAGGTTTATACTTGAGAAGTAGCTTCTCTTGCTATTGACTTGTGACCTTCTGTGCCTTGCTCTGTATCCTGAGGGGCCTCAGTTGAAATAGGCTAATTGACCGGAGGATAGGGCTGAACTTGCTCCAAAACTGATTCACTGGATACCAGTTGGGCATAAGCATTCCCTTCTATCATTTCTTGTTCAGGTGCCTCGGTGTCCATGATATTCTCATCAACTTGTATAGTGTCAGTAGGGTCCTGTCCGGTGATATCAGGATCTTGATCGGTGACATCAACTATTTCAACTTCAGCTTGCTCACCTTCATTCTTGTTTCAAAAAATTTCCTACCATTTTTCTTTGGTTTCATTCTCTACATCCAAGTAAAGGCCATTCATCAATTTCAAGGCTCTTTGCTTCACTAGGACTTTTGTGTGGCAGTTTTTCAGATGTTCAGTGATCTCATCTACCGACATGTCTGGGAAAAGAAGTACTAGACTTATTTCTCTCATCTCTTTCTCTAAGTCCATTGCATACTTCCACCTATTGTCAATATGTAAATATAATTCATTTGGAAGTGACTTAGATACTTCCAGTGGGACCAAGCAGAATTTCAGAAGTGTGCAAATGACAGCATCTTCTATTTGTCTATTTTCATCAACAGATCTAGATTCATACTTAACATATATAAATTCTCCAAATCCACCATATTGCTTCAGATTAGTACAAAAATTTTCAACACTATGTACATTTACCTTTTTGCTCTTGACAATCTGAAATTTACTTGCATCTTCAGATTCGGTGTCACTAGACTCTTTGGTCAAAATGAGTCTCCGAGTAGATTTATTGTATGTTTTTGTTACTTTGGGTGCAGTAACACTCTTTGTTTTCTTACTCAGTGATGCTGCAGATGATCTTGTGTTAGGTCACTTTGCTAGAGGAGTCGGTGATACTTTTGATGTATCCTATTTCTTTCTTTTCAAAACTTTTCCCTTAGGCAATTCGGTACTCAGTGTTATAGCTACCTCTTGGGCTTCAGATTCCTCCTCGATGATTACTATAGTGCCTTTGATAGGTGTGGAGGAAGAACCTTCTCCAAATTTCTCCATTAGTGTCTTGATCATCTTTGTTGCCTTCCTTGTAGCCTTGGGTACTACAATGCTCATTTTTACTTTTTCTTTCACTTCTTCATATGTTCCATACCTTAGCTCAGTAGCATGCCTTGGTAATGTCAGAAAAGCATCTATCTACTGTTGTGTGATGTCAAAATCAATCTCATAACCCATAGGTGGCAAAGATTGAGTTCTCGGTTCCACAACATTAACATAGCAGTAATTAGTGTCCACTTCAAAACATATGTCATCCTTGTATTTTTCCACTAACTTGGGTGGGATCCAGTACTTGTTATGCATCCTTTCCTGAAACTTGCTAAATTAATCATCCATAATATCATTAAAATTATCACCTAGCTTCTTGATGAAGTCATTGATTTGATGGGTGATTGGTCAGTGTAGCTCCCAAACAACTTTACCGACTGATGAAAAGAATTTCTCAAAATACAAAAACATGCATATTAACAATGATCCAAACTTTAGTGTTGTATACGGTGAAAATTGATAACAACTATGTTGAAAGACTAAATGAATTCAACCACAAAACCCTATCCTAACAACAACAAAGATCCACCATAACATATGAAGACTGCCTAAGACAATGCAAATCAAATGAAATCACAAAGATTATACCATCACATGTCCAATAGGGTTTGGATCTCCATTCTTCCTATCTCCATTGATGTTGCTTGATATATTTGCTCTCACATTTTATGTGCACAAGAGCTCAACAAAGAACGGAAATGTGGTTGCAAGTAGGATCACATGTAAAAGACGTAGTGTAGTCGAGTGCACAATTGAGTTAGTCAGGGTTTGATAATGAAGGAAGCATCTCCTTATATAGAAGACACTATAAGAAATGGAGGGATAAGATTAAGAGGTGTAAAACATAAATGGTTGGCTATGATTAGAGGGTAGGTAAAGGAAATAAGAAAATAATGAAAGGGTGGGTAGTGTATGAATTAAGAGACGAATGACATGTGTCATAGGTGGAAAAGGTTAATGAATTAATTAAATAAATAAAGATTTATTTAATTAATAGAAGAAGTGGGATCAATTAAATAAATAAAATATTTATTTAATTTAGAAAAAGGATAATTTAAATAAATAAATGTATTTATTTAAATGAGAAATAAGGCTAGAAGAGGATAAATGAATTAATTAAATAAATAAAGATTTATTCAATTAATAGAAGAATTAGGCTTAGATAATTAATAAATAAAATATTTATTTAATTAGACATGACAATTTTAGGTGTCTACAAGTGTATTAGCCGAATTGTTCTTCTTTGGCTTCCTTATGGTATTAAGATTCTCAAACAAGTTTTTCAACAATCCCTCACATAAATCAATTTTCATGCCTTTCTTCACAATTTTATATGCTAAGTCTACTACTGCACAGGGTACACTGTTTTCCCTTGCTGATTGGAAGAAACAATAACCTATTACTCTAATGGCAAACTTTAGCTCTACATCAATTATATTATTCAATTTCAGTCCTCTACAATCAGATTCTACTCCGGTTAAACTGATCAATTCCTTTTGTGATATCATTTTTTGAGCTCGGGCATGATCATAAATAGGATAACCGGTGATCAAATGAATGATTTCCTTGGTGATCTTAAACGGTTGCTCTTCTAGCCACATGAAGTCATCATGAACTCTGCTCAGAATAAACTTAACCCATTGGGGTTTGAATACATGGGGATAGCTTAGGGCTTCAGTCAATCCCTTGATTTTGATGTGTTCATATTTGCTATCCATTTTGCCATCGGTACACAATTCATCATATGTGTCCTTGATCTCAACATGACCTAGTTCTTCAACTCGACACTTAGTGAAGAATCTCACATCCTCGACTAATAAAACTCTATCCGAAATGAGTGAAAATGCAGTTTTGTCATTCGGTTCAGATGCAATTTTGGGAGTTAAAGAGTATTTCAGTGAGGGCTTTTCAATGTTCTCATCAACAACGGGATTCTGGATCTTGGGTGCCATTGCAGATTTTAGATAAATACTAACAAAATATCCTTAGGGTTTGAAGACTTTCAAACGACAGATGCTTTCTACTTAGCAAATAATAACAACTGGATATGATTGGTAAACTATCTTGATAATGCGTTGTGATTGATGTAAATACCTTTGAATTTACTTCGGAGGAGGTTTGATCGCCTTTGAATCACTTTGCTCTGCTCTCTTGAAAACTAGGTGAGAGAAAAATGACCGTGCAATAGCTTTTAAGTACACAATATACCTTATCGGGCTTCATGCAGTTAGGTCAAAAGATATTAAATGCACTCAGTTCCCTTAAACCAATTTTTTCTTTTACCGAGTAGCCAATCTTCTTGTATTCACCTTCTAGATAGACTTCATGTTTTTACCGACTTGACTATTGCTCAAAAAGACTTGATAAAATTTCAAATTTCCTAATACATCTTTTAATTATGCAGGATTATGAATTAAGTACAAGATGAAATAGGAACTGTTAATATTTGACCTTTGAAAGAATGTAGTCCCTTCATACCTTTACCGATTAATTTGGAATAGGTGCACCTAACTCGGTAGGTAAGATGCTTTCTTCATTTGACACAATTTCCTTCTTTCTCTAAATCATCTATAATTTTTCTTTTATTTCCTCAATGTCTCCTCTAGGTTGATCTCTGCAATCTCTAGCCAAGTGTCCAACTTTGTGACAATAAAAACATGTCATACCAAGATTTCTCCATGATCTTCGGTTGTTCATTCTAAACCTTATAAAATAGTTGGCACTTATATGTCCATATCTTCCACAACATTCACACCATATCCTTGTATTGTAATCCCATGGTACTGTAGAATACTATTGGTAAGGATCTGTGTGAGTTCAGTAACCTCTAGCATTTGCTCGGTGTGCAAACCACATATAGTTCTTCTGCTTAAACCAACACTCATCAGTACTATGTCCATATCTATTACAGTTTTTACAAAACCCTTTGAATTTTGCCTTTTGATAATTGCTAACAGGCTTTGTCCTACATTGGTTAGATGTGTGACCATATTTATTGCAATTGTGACAATAATGATTAGACCTAATGACATTTGATTGCTTACCTTTTTTGATTAGGCACATATTAGCAGTATGACCTTGATTTCCACAGTAGTTACAAATAGGATTCTTTCCTTTGATATTCTTCTTATTTCCAGCTTGCTTTGATGATTCTCCTCTTTCAGTAGTGTGGATTCCCTTCTTGGTATAGTCTTTTCTTTGTAACCAAGTCCTACATCTTTGTTGGGTCTTCTTGTATTTAGTTTTTCATCCAACATCTTTGATGCTTCATAACTCTTCTTCAATGTTTCTTTGGATTTCTTCTCTATTTCAAGTTCATTGGTCAACCTTGATACTTCAAGTTTCAATGCTTGATTCTCATCATCTTTCAGATTTGCTTCATGATATGCATAACCTAATTGATCTAACAGATTACTTTGAATTCCAGTCAACCTTGTGACTTCATTATTCTTTTTAGATACTAATGCTTCAAGCTATTGTTTTTCTCTTTCTAGATCTCTTACTTTCTCCTCAACTATCCTCAATGCATCAAGATTCTCAATCATCTGTGTGCTGAAATGTTCATGTCCTCTTTTCATTGCTTTTAGTTGATCAGTCAGTGCTTTGTTCTTTTCTTTTAGTTGTCCAATCATCTCTTTAGTCTCTTCAGATATATTGTTCTCAAATGATGTTTCAATCTATTCCACTAGCTCTTGAGAGTCCTGTAAATCATCAGATAATCTTCTTCTCACTTTCAATGATTTTTGTATTTGTCTTTGCATGTCTGCAATCACTTGATTAGCATGATCCAACTCTTCTTGTAGATACACAATTCTCCAAGATTGTTTATAGCCTTCCATTGATAAGATCCTTTTCTTTAGGCTATTAGACCCTTTTCCAAGATTCAAGCTCTGATACCAATTATTAGGCCCAATATGGAAAGCTAATGTATTGAGAGGGGAGGGGTGAATCAGTACTTAAAATCCTTTCTTGAACAATAACTTTACTGTTATGCATAAACCAAAAAACTGTTGTAACATAACATAAAGCTAAAACAAATAAATAACAATCATACATGATTCACTCCATAACTCATATATTTTGGTTATGTAGAAACTCTTGGTTAGAGAGAAAAACTACAGTGGGGATGGCACCCACAACTTCATTACTACAATAATAAAGGGTGCTCGGTTAGAGCTACATGTTCAGCTATTTCTGATAGCTTACCCTGTTAGGAGTATCAAGATCATTAGATCTACCTTGCTAAAGGATTTTACAACACTTAAACTAAATGCTGCACCTGGTTAAAGGCTTTACAATTTATAGACTTTGTTTGAGTCTTTTACCCTGTTAAAGGTTTCTCTTACAACTTCAAAATATTACAATAAAATCTTTACAAATATCTGCAACTTTACATCTGGAATGTTATAGAAGATTCTATGTGCTCAAAATGAGAATACCTTGCTTATAGCATACCTTGGTAACCCATAAAGTAACTCGATAAACCCTTCTGTTTACTTTGTTCTTTGATTGTTCTCTGAAATCCTTCTTAGTGACCTATGTGTCTCTGTAACAGTCATAACACTTAGTGCTTTCTTATGTATCACACATGTCTTTCTTCATACACCTCTATATCTCTCTCTATCACATTTTTATCCATAATCCATGTTGTATAAATAGATCTCTTATGTTGGTGATCCGGTTTATTGCTTAGATCTTACAAACGTAATTTATCAAATGAATAACCATACAAAATATTTCATTGGTTAGATGACCTCAAAATCATACACAATCCTTAAGTGCAATTTCCAATGTGATAACGGTTCTTTTGCTCCTCAATCTTGTAACACGTTTCCACATGTGTGTCTAGGTTCAATGAATTTGGTAAAACATTTCACTCGGTGTATATCAACTTGGTGTATCATTATTGCTGCTTGGTAGACATGGAATGTTATTCAATAGACAACTTGGTGTATACTGGGCTCTGTGACTACTTTCTTCTATAACTGACTGCTTTGTGCATACCGACGGAATGTTTCGATAGTAGTAACTGACTAGAGTATATAGAATGACTTTGGATACAAAGCTAATGGCAACTATAATAAGTAGTAACAAGTTGTCCTTTGATCCACATTTACAGATTAGGGTTTGCTTGCTTACTTGCATCCTAGGTTAGATTACATTTTTGAATCATTCCTCTCTATCATTTATAGCAAAAGAATAGAAAACTGATGAGGTGATCCTCGGCTCTCTCTTCCACACAAGAAGCAACCCAAAGTGTGTCACCTCCCTAGGCTCTTTCATATTTCGTGTGTATATGAAAGTGAGATTAGGGTTTCCATACCTAGTCTCACTGTTTCCCCTACACAAAAAGTAAAAGTCATTTTTCACCACTCATTCATTTTTACACTTGAAGATTGAAAATTTTCTCTGGAGAGAAAATGTTGATTCCTCATTGCAACCATAGATTCAAGCAGGTGTGGTGACACGAGCATCCTCCGACCTATGGTCCACTGATACATACTATAAGAAAACCTTCCCTGTACGATTTTGTTGATTTTTTTTTTTTTTAAATAAAAACAATTCGCCACATTTTACGAATTAGCATTTTTAGTAAAAACCCAAGCATTCTTGTTTTGCAATTTTGCGTTTAGGATTATCGTTTTCTAGTTATTTCACATCGGATTTCAAGATTCTACGCTTTTATAAAATCATCTAGCATTTTTGGTTTTAACTAGGATTTTGTGCTAGTGATAACCATTTTGGCATTTTAGAGAATCCATTATACGTTTTGATTTAATTGATATAATGTAGCAATTTTATTTTTTTGCATCGCATTTTTACCATGTCTCCTAGTGTTTTTTGTCTTGTCGCTCGATGCTATCAGTTAGGGTTCTTGTGATTTTGTTGGTCGCCCAACGTGTTTCATTTAGGGGTTCTTCTATCTCTCAAGTGCTATAGTTTAATATGTTAACACTTTGTGTTCTAAGTTCAACACTATGAAATAGTAGTGTTATGCACTAAAAAGGTAGTGCTCACTACCAAAATATGAGTGCTCTAAAATATGAGCGCTCTGTGGCATACAGTTAGCTCTATCACCCCTAAATTTGGCTCTATGAAAATTTAGTGCTTTCATGCTAATGTTTAGTGTTTCGCTAATGCAATCTAGCGCTTTAAACAATTTGGCATTTGAAAGCCAAATGATAGGGTTGTTGAAGTCATTGTTTGGCATTTTAAGTTGATCTTGGCACTTTGATGCCAAATGTTAGGGTTTTGATGAGCTATATTAGGGTTTGATATCAGATTGATGAAATTTTGATTTGGATTCTCCTGTTTGATTAGGTGATGATCAGTTTTGATTATCTCAATTTGAATGCTTGATAGAATTGGATAGATGACGGCCTCATGATAAATGATAGTCGATAATCAGTGTTGAACGAGATTTGATAGAAATCTCTCATGAGTGAGAGATTGATAGATTGATTGATAGATAGATAGATAAATTGACTTACTAATATGTTGCTATGGTATGATGGCAGGAGGGCCTTGGTGTTCTCCAATCTCCGGAGAGATTCCCGAAGATGTGGAGTCTGATACCTCATCTGAGACAATCGGATCTTGACCACATTGATAGATGTGGACTATCTTCTCCAATTGACATGCCTCGGTATACCATTAACCAGGGTTCATTGACCTTGTTGGTTGAGAGATGGCATAGAAAGCATACCACATTTTGACCTTCCCACTGGTGAGATGATAGTGACACTGGAGGACGTCAATCAGATACTACTAATATTTGTTGTTGGAGATATTGTTTATTATGATTTGACCAAATAGGGTGGTACATATGCCTTGAGGAGGATACCATGATGACCATATTTGTGGGTATGACATCACATGGAAGGAGATACTTTATTTAGGCTATGCTCCACTTCCTTCAGTCCTTGCCAGATTTGTCAAGGATTCCTTTGTCCTGATCATAGGTCAAAGGGACTATCTATTAGATGGGGTCGATTTCTCAAGTAGTTGGTCACATAGGGTACATGGTTCTCTTGGGGTTCTTGCATGTTATCTCACCTATACCATGACTTTCATAGAGTTGTCTATTTAGGAGTGAGCAACTTGTCAATAGGTGTCACATTACTACATATTTGAGCTTGGGAGTATATAACCATCACACACCCCTTAGCTAACAGAATTAGACCCCCTGGGAGACTGTGTATCTATGATTGCATAGGTGTTGTTGTCCAGGGAAAGCTAGGAAACTTGAGTACTAGTGATGGGTACTTAATGATCTAGATATAGTCATTTGCAGACCTTACAAAGACTGCATGGTATGGCCAGAGTATGCACTTGAGATGCCTTATGTATATTCTACTCGGTACCTAATTGGATGTATGTCATTTTTCATTGAGCATTTTATTGTTACCAGAGTTTAGAGGCAGTATGACAAAGTGCAAGGATTACCACTAGGTACAACATTGTATGCATGACAGAGATAGGATATGGTCACTTGGGGGCCGACCGTATCATATGAGAAGGCATGCATAGAGTATCTCACTCTTGAGGTGTAGGATTGGGATTATATATGGGCCACAATGGATGGGGGTATGACAACTAATTACGAACAATACTTTGTTTCTCACCCATTTCCTAGGTTATCATCTCGATATGATCCCTTCCCTGTATTTGATAAGGGGGAGGATAGACCACTATGACAAGTGATTAGATGGAGGAGGGGTGTAGATGAGGGTGGAAATGGTGGGGATGGAGGTGATTGGGGTGGTGATGGTGGGGATGGGAGTGGCGATCCAGGTGATGGGGGTGGTGATGGAGGCAATGGGGGTGGTGATGGTGGGGATGGAGGTGACAACAATAGCTTAGCAACAATAGAAGGTAGGATAGGAGCTAGCAGATCTAGGCCTTCTAGAGAGATTATTAGTGACTAGGAGACCTACATGGTCAGATAAAGAAGGTTAGGATAGGTACTATAGGTACAATAGGCATCACAGATAGGGGCACCCTAGTAGATAGAGACATATCAATCAGCACAACTACCACCTTGATAGATTCAGATCAGAGTGCCTCTCACTAGCAAAAAGCATGGATTAGTGGTTTACAAAGCTTTGTATAATAGTTACATGGATAGGTTACTCAAATGCAGGGTTGGGTTACTCAAATGCAAGGACAGATTGCCATATTGATGATAGAGAAGGATCCTGGCATATATTTTTCATGCCGAGGAGTTAGTCTTGACCATGCAGCAAAAAACTACTTTGGGAGTGACCAGGGATGCTATGAGGGATATTGCATATTATTTAGGATGAGCGGATTATTATAGGACTCTCTACCTCTAGGTTGTGCCCCCAGAGAGATAAGTAGAATCTTATATGCAGAGCACTATTCATGGGGGATCTCATCGGGGTTCAGATAGTCAGGGTATTACAGGGCCCCTTCGGAGAGATCCCCCAACTGGGGACCCAGGCACAGGGTTGTCAGGCAGTGGCGCTAGACCTACAACATCTAAAGAGAGTTCTATACATCGTCCTAGTTGACCTACTGATATGAGGCATTCATATTTTGTATACACTTTTTGATTAGACATTTATGATTCTCACAATTTATTTTTGTGATGTATCTCCGATATTTTGTGATATCATTATACATTGGACCTTGATTCCTTTTTATTATATATGATATGCAATCGAGATTATTGCTCTATATGTTTGATGATGGATGGACTTATTTATATGGTTATGCATTTGTTGGCAATTGACACTCATTGGATTCATATGTTGTCATTTATGGCAACAAGTTTCTATTGAAGGCATATACTGGCATTTGGAGGCATACATCGGCAAATACTGGCTTTGGAGTATTTAGGGTCATCACCAACACTGACACTGACATCCAACACTTTAGTGAAGCCGACATTAGTTTGGGATCCGAAAGGTTTTATTTGTAAAAACATTTTATAATTATTGTATAGGGCTGACATTGAATATCTTTTGTATTGTAAGCCGACATAAGGCATATTGTTTGTAAAGGGTATATGAGTCAGTCTATTATGTCATTTTTACATAGGACAATGCATATAACAAGGTAGTAGAACAAGGTGATGCGAATGTAATATCATGTTGTGATTAGTAGATGGTTTGTAAAGCATTCTTGGAGGAAAGGAGATGTCGATAGAAGGGTTCAGGATTTATGAACTAGTACATAATAGAGCTTTAATCAGAACTCTTTTTGGCATTGCAAATGCATTTTGTGAGTTCACCAGTACTGTTTTATCTCAGCAGAAGCTTGTATTTAGTGAGAGTCTTTTGCGTTGAGCAGTGTACCTTCCTACGTGTGCAAGCCCCCATGCTATGCAATATCTTTCACATGGCCAGTGAATTGATATTATGGGTCACAAATCCCACCATGTTTTTTCCTCTTTGAGGTTTTCCATGTATAAATTCTATGTGTTATGGTGTTCATTCATGTGGCTGGTTTATTTACTTCATGTTATATGTTTCTTCATTTACCGATTTATATGTGTATGTTATAAAAGGTTAAAATCTTGTATTACTAGCAGAACACTGATTCACCCCCTCCCTCTCAGTGTTCTTGGATTTATTATATAATAAACAAGAGCTTGAAAGACAAATAATGATACTGAGAGATGATCTAACTAATGCAAGTGATTATAAAGAAAAATTCAGGATTAGTGCTGCACAGTTGGATGATTTATTGAAAAGACAAAGTGATGTAGAGATCTTGTGCCTAGCTCTCCAATTCACCCTTACTCACCCCAACTCCTCAACTCACCCTTCTACTCAAGATCCTCCAAGGTAGCTTGTTAGAGTAAAATACTTAGACCTCAAAGGCCTAAAATCTATTGGCTTACCTCTTAGGTATAGCCTCTTGAGGTTTCTTGTTGGTTTTGACCCAAATCTCTAATTTTGAGATGGTCTCCTACTAGTTTCCCAAAACTCTAGCTAGGCTCCAAAGGCCTCCGTCAAGGATCTTCACTCTAACCATGTTTAAAGTTTGTGGTTATGTTTTGCAGGTATTTTCATGGTCATTTTATTAATTATAAAGGTCTTCACCTTCCTCTGAGGCCCTACGCTTTCAACTTGTTTCTATCGGCTACTATTAGGCCTAAATGACTAGCCCTTCTGGGACTATTTTTTGGTCTTTTCCCCCAAAATTTCCTAACAACCCCCTGATATTTTTACATATTAAGATACCCATTTGGAAGATAAAAAAGATCACAAATTTTCCCATCTAGTTTATTTGAACAACTAGGGTAACTCAAAATGAGCTATTTTTAAGGGGTTTAGGGCTTCCAGGCAGTTTAGGAAGATGTGCTCCAAACTCTTCACCAGTCAAAATATAAAACAAGAAAAATCTTGGATACTTTTGTTACACCCATATACCTTTCCAAAACACTATGGGTTGCTAAGGTGTCAGTTCTCCATGGCTCTGAAAATGAGCAATCTCTGCTGCCCCCACACACTAGCTACAAGCTTGTGTGTTGTTCATCTCACCCATTCTCCTCCTTGTGGCCTGCAAAACACAAAATGCCTGCTCTAAAACTATTTACAGAGCCTACCCAAGCCATCCAATGGATTGAAACTTGTGCCATTCATGGATGCTCAGGTAAAATGCATTTTTACAATCAAAACCTCAAATTTCAAGGGTTTGTGAGCAAATGTTACAAAAACAGTGATAACTTTTGATTCAAAGCACTTCATACCTTCATATTATACTTGTTGGAAAGGTAAAAAAAATTTATAACTTCCTATGCTACTATTAGAACCTTACTAGACCATACAGGTCATACAAAATCATAAATTCAAAGCAAAAATAGTCCAAATGTAAGAAAAAGCATAGGAAACCCTTGGAAAATGAATTGAATGCAAACCAAAAGTTGATTAAACTCGTATTGGAGATTTTTAAAAGGTTTTATACATAATGTAAAGTTGGTTCCAACCAACTTCCAATGCCATTTCCTTCCTGGACAACTTTTGCCTAAAAATGCAAAAGTTGTCATGACAATTTTGACAACTTTTACCTATGAGTGCAAAAACACACTCCAAGGCTCTCAAGGCCTTAAAAATAACATAAATGGAATCATACAATGTATTTAAACCATTTCCAAACATTCTAGCAAGTTTCCAAGCATCCACTGGGTACAAACCAAAAATTGACATTTGGACAATATTTTAGGATAATGACAATTTTGGATCCTGAGCACAACAAAAGTGTGGACAACCAAACTATGGCTTCAAAAAGCATCATAGGATTTATTCCACATTATTACAACATAAAATAACTTTAAATCACACAAGAACTCTAAAATGCAAGAAAAGACAACTTTGAGCTAGGTGCCCTGCACCATACTCCCCTGGGGCAAGGAACTCAAGTCCCTTGAGTTATCAGGTCTGCTAGTTGCACTCCATGATGATTTATGTCATCTTATGACATCCACATAGCCTCTAAATCAGGTAGACCATCCCACTTCACAAGATAATGTTTATAGATGCCCTTTCTTGTCTTCTTGATCACTTTGGTATCCAAGATGCTTTCCAACTGAACCTGTTGACTAACTGGTAAATCCTTCACCCAATCCTCTTCAGATTGCAATGTGGTATCCAAGTCACAAATATTGAAAATAGGACATGTGGCCAAAGAAGGAGGTAGTTCAACCTCATAGGCATTTTTGCCAAACTTATGCACAATCTTGAGTGGCCCAATCTTCTTCATCATCAACTTGGTTGGCTGTCCTTTTGGAAGTCTTTCCTTTTTGAGATAAGCCAAAACTAAGTCTCCAACCTTAAATTTCAAGTTCCTTCTTGATTGATCAACGTGTTCCTTATATTTTCCTGATTTGTGTTGCAAGGACTGTCATACTTTGTCTAAAATTTCCTTAATACCTTCAGCAAAAATCTCTCCTTGAGCACTCTTGTGGGTCATTGTACTAATATCACTAAGTTCTAAGACACCTCTAGGATGAATTCCATAAACAATTTCAAAAGGACTTCTACCTATGCTCTGGTTGACTAAATCATTGTATGCATACTCTGCTTGGCTGATCACCAAGTCCCAAGTTTGACCATGCTGCTTAGTGAGACACCTTAGGAGATTACCCAAGGACCTATTGACCACCTTAGTCTAACCATCTGATTGTGGATGGTAGGTAGATGAAAATGAGAGTCTAGTACCCAACTTCTTCCATAAGGTTCTCCAGAAGTGACTCAAAAACTTAACATCCTTATCACTCACAATGCTAACTGGAAGTCCATGGATTCTTACTATTTCTTTGAAGAAAAGACCTGCAATATAGGTGGCATCATTGGTACTCTTACAAGGGATGAAGTGATCCATTTTGCTAAGCCTATCTACCACCACATAAACACTATCAAATCCTCTTGGTGTTCTTGGTAAACCCAACACAAAGTCCATGCTCAAACATTCCCAAGGCCTTTGGGGTATGACTAAGGGCTGATATAAACCTATATTACTTGTTGATCCTTTTTCTCTCTGACATATGGCACATTGTTCAACAAATCTCCTTACTTCTGATTGCAACTTGGGCTAATAGTAGAACTGACTAACCTACTCCATTGTTTTATCATTGCCAAAATGACCTCCTAGGCCCCCTTGATGTTTCTCTTGAATGATGTTTTGTCTCATAGAGAATTGGGGCATACAAAGGAGATGTCCTTTAAACAAAAAACCTTCCTATATCATATACTCTAAGTAGGAAACATGACAAGTGTTAGAAAAATCAGAACATGTAGCATATATATCAGCAAAATCTTTATCTTCTTTGTAGAGGTCTCTCAACTCCTCCAACCCCACACTATGCAATTTAATCTCTTGTATGGTCATGACTCTCCTACTGAGTGCATCAACAAGTTTATTTGAGGTGCTCTTCTGATTCTTGATAGTGAAGGTGTAAGATTGTAGCTATTCTACCCAGTTGAGGTGCTTCTAATTCAACTTCTCTTGTCCATTGAGAAAACTAAGGGCATGGTTACCAGTATAGACCACAAACTCTTTGGGTAGAAAGTAATGACACCACTTCTTCAAGGCTTGCACCATGGCATACAACTCCAAGTCATACACAAAGTACTTTTGTTTTGCTTCATTCAACTTTTCAGAGAAAAAGGCTATGGGAAGACCCTCTTGACTCAAAACAACCCCTATTGCTCTTTGACTAGCATCACACTCAACTATAAAAAACTGATTGAAATCAGGTAAGCAAAGGGTAGGTAACTTATCTATCTTCTTTTTCAACAATTCAAATCCCTTTGGGCCTCCTCCGTCCACCTAAAATGACACTTGACTCTCCCTTTGATAGTATTGAGCACAGGAGCACACACATGACTAAAGTTTCTTACAAACATCCTATAAAAGGATGCTAACCCATGAAAGCTCCTAACATCACTGATATTCTTAGGTGTAGGCCAACTAAAGATTGCCTCAACCTTACTAGGATCCATTTTTAGACAACCTTGTGAAATGACAAAACTAAGATATACAAGTTCAGTCTTGAGAAACTCACACTTTTCAAGGTTGATTTCGAGTTGTGCCCTTTTTAGCTTCTTCAAGACCATCTCCATATCCTTGAGATGTTCTTCTTTGGACCTACTAAATATTAGAATGCCATCAAGATATACAATCACAAATTTACCTATGAACTCAACCAAGACTTCATTCATGAGCCTTTGAAAGGTGCTAGGTGCATTAGTAAGGCCAAATGGCATGACCAACCACTCATAGAGGTCGACATTCCTAAAGGCTATCTTCTATTCACCCCCTAGTCTGATTCTTATCTAATTATGACCTAATTTGAAATCCACCTTTGCGAAGTAGCTTGCACCCCTAAGATTGTCCAACAAGTCTTCTATCCTTGGCATAGGGAACTAGTACCTTATAGTGATCTTATTGATTGCTATGGAATTTGTACACATTCTCCATTTTCCCCCTTTCTTGGGTGCTAAGAAAGTAGGTACAACACATGGACTCAAACTCTTTTTGATGAATCCTTTGTCTAGGAGCTCCTGCACTTGTTTGGCAATTTCTTCGTTTTGACTAGGTGTCATTTTGTAGGTAGCCTTGCTAGGCAAACTTGCCCCTGGAATCAGATCTATTTGGTGTTTTTCATCCCTCATTGGTGGCAAAGAATTAGGTAGATCTTCTCCTATTACTTCTTTCATTAGATCTGCCTTACCTTCTTCACTAGGTTTGAGCACAATAGCATACCCTTGATCTCCTTCTTGTTTCATCACCTTAAGAAACTCTTTCCCACTCATCATCATCACACTTGATCCCACTTTTGTTTCCTCTTTTGGATCAGGTAATGGATCCATTTGATACCTCTTACCATTCTTGGTAATGATGTAGCTATTCTTTTCTCCATCATGCTGAGCCTTTACATCAAATTGCCATGGACGTCCCAACAACAAATGACAAGCATCCATAGGATATATATCACATAAAATCTTGTCCTTATACTCACTAATCTCATATTCTATCCATGATTTCTCATCAACTAAGACATGTTGGCCCCGATTGAGCCATGATACCTTGTAGGGAGTGAGATCTGATAGCCTCTTTAACTTGAGTTTATCCACCATTTTAGTTGAAACTATATTCTCAGTTGAACCCGAGTCTACAATAACTTTGCAAATCTTTCCTTGAGACTTACAAGTTGTTCTAAACAAACTCTTCCTTTGTGGTGGCTTTTGAGCTTGAGGAATCTTCAACAAAGACCTTCTTAGCATTAAAATTTCACCATCTGTCACTGGGCCTGCCTTGCTGAGAGGGGAAGACACACTTTGATTGTCTTCTTCCTGCACTAATTGTGTTCTTCTCTCACCCATGTATGAGTGTGAAGAGTTGGCTGCTTTCTCTGAACACCTTCCCATTGTGTGGCCAACTTGATTACAATTGTAACATCTACCAGTGAAAACTGAATTTCCTCTTCCTGAGCTTCCAAATCTGCCCCTAGAATTGTTTCTTCCTCTGAAGGATACTCTAAATGACCCCCTTGAAGAGTCTCCACCAACTTCTTGCCTGGAGTTTTCTTCATTCCTTGATGTTTGTTTTCCTCTACTAAAAGTGCCCCTTCCTCTAAAGGATCTGCCACCTCTAAACTTTTGATTTTGTTCACTCCTCCTCTTGATTTTGTCTTCTCCCCTTAATACTAGCTGAAAACACTTATGAACAGTATCAGGAGTAAGGATACTGATTTCATCTTTTATATTTTGTCTCAATCCATTCATGTATCTAGCCAATTTCTCCACCTCATTCTCATGCTTCTTAGCTCTGAGGCTTAGCTTATGGAATTCTTCCGTGTAAGCATTGACATCTTGATCCCTTTGTTTTATATTTTGCAATCTCTTATGAATTTGAACTTCATAATCTCCTTGAAGGAATTGTGCCTTAAGTCTGATCTTCATACGCTCCCATGAAGTTATCTTCTTTTTGCCTTCTTGTATCCTTTCTTCTTGCATCATATTCCACCAAACCAATGTTGATCCTCTCACTCTTGATTTGGCCACATTAACTCTTTTCTCTTCTGCTACCTCTTTGTAATCAAAGTGATTATTGAGAGCTTCTATCCAATCTAGCAACTCTTCTCCATTGAAGTTTCCTTCATATGTGTGTAATCCATCCATATTGTCCTTAGAAATGGATTTGACTGCATCTAGGAATAACTTTTGGTCTTGAGACATAGCTACTACTATTGGTTCCTCTCCATCTTCTACTTCTTCATCAGTCTCATCACCCCATTCTTTCTTAACCTTTCCCTTCTCCTTCTTTGCCTCTCTGGTTCCTCTGCTTCCTTTTGTATCCTTCAATCCTTCTATCATCTCTACCACCATCTGTCGGATGGCTTCTGGATTCATTGCCTTTGGAGGAATTGAAATTGCTTCTGATTCTTCACAGTCTGACATACACCAAATCTTTCAAAGAATGGCTCTGATACCACTCTGATGTAGAGATCTTGTGCCTAGCTCTCCAATTCACCCTTACTCACCCCAACTCCTCAACTCACCCTTCTACTCAAGCTCCTCCAAGGTAACTTGTTAGGGTACACTCATTAGACCTCCAAGGCCTAAAATCTATTGGCTTACCTCCTAGGTATAGCCTCTTGAGGTTTCTTGTTGGTTTTGACCCAAATCTCTGATTTTGAGATGGTCTCCTACTAGTTTCCCAAAACTCCAGCGAGGCTCCAAAGACCTCCACCAAGGATCTTCACTCTAACCATGTTTAAAGTTTGTGGTTATGTTTTGTAGGTATTTTCATGGTCATTTTATTCATTATAAAGTTCTTCACCTTCCTCCCAAGTCCTACGCTTTCAACTTGCTTCTACCGGCTGCTATTAGGCCTAAATGACTAGCCCTTTTGGGACTATTTTTTGGTCTTTTCCCCCAAAATTTCGTAAAAACCCCCAAATATTTTTACATATTCAGATACCCATTTGGAATTTAAACAAGATCACAAATTTTCCCATCTAGGTTTTTCGTAAAACTAGGGTAACTCAAAATGAGCTATTTTTAAGGGGTTTAGGGCTTCCGAGCAGTTTTGGAAGATGTGCTCCAAACTCTTCACCAGTCAAAATCTACAACTGGAAAAATCTTGGATAATTTTTGTACACCCATATAACTTTCCAAAACACTATGGGTTGCTAAGGTGTCAGTTCTCCATGGCTCTGAAAATGAGAAATCTCTGCTGCCCCCACACACTAGCTACAAGCTTGTGTGTTGTTCATCTCACCCATTCTCCTCCTTGTGGCCTGAAAAAACACAAAATTCCTACTCTAAAACTATTTACAGAGCCTAACCAATCCATCCAATGGATTGAAAATTGTTTCATTCATGGATGCTTAGGTAAAATGCATTTTTACAATCATAACCCCAAATTTCAAGGGTTTGTGAGCAACTGTTACAAAAACAGTGATAACTTTTGATTCAAAGCACTTCAGACCTTCATATTATACTTGTTGGAAAGGTAAAACAAATTTAAAACTTCCTATGCTACTAAGAGAACCATACCAGATTGTACAAGTCATACAAAATCAGAAATTCAAAGCAAAAATAGTCCAAATGTAAGAAAAAGCATAGGAAACCCTTGGCAAATGAATTGAATGCAAACCAAAAGTTGATTTACCTTATATTGGAGATTTTTATAAGCTTTTATACACAATTTTAAGTTGGTTCCAACTAACTTTCAACGCTATTTCCTTCCTGGACAACTTTTGCCTAAATATGCAAAAGTTGTCATGACAATTTTGACAACTTTTACCTATGAGTGCAAAAACACACTCCAAGGCTCTCAAGGCCTTAAAAATCACATAAATGGAATCCTAAAATTGATTTAAACCATTTCCAAACATTCTAAAAACTTTCCAAGCATCCACTGGGTACAAACCAAAAATTGACATTTTGACAATATTTTAGGATAATGACAATTTTGGATCTTGAGCACAACAAAAGTGTGGACAACCAAACTATGGCTTCAAAAAGCATCATAGGATTTATTCCACCTTATTAAAACATAAAATAACTTAAAATCACACAAGAACTCTAAAATGCAAGAAAAGACAACTTTGAGCTTGGTGCCCTACACCACAAAGGTAAAGTGAAGATTCTAGAGGACTTCAATTTGTACAAGGGAAAAGCTCTGGTACTACAAATGAAGATCAGACAACCAATATGCATAAATCATCATACCAAAGGAAACTAGTAAGGCAATCTAATTCTTACAAATTCAATGGTAGATTCTTTGTCTATAATAAATTTGGACATATGGCTAGACAATGTAGAAATAGAGAAAATCAAAACTACAATTTAGTTCCCGGTCAATGTACAAATTGCAAGAAATATGGTCATAAGTCAGAAGATTGCAGAATGAATGTTAAATGTCATGCATGTGGAAATTTTGGACATTTAGCTAATCAATGTAGGTCAAGGAATGACACCAGATATGTCAAAGCAATTCAAAAGAACAATGTTACATGTTATGCATGCAACAAAATAGGTCATATTACTAAGTAATGCAAAAGCAAGACTACACTGGTTAGCAATGATAAAGAAAATGAGAAAGGAAAGAAAAAGGTAGATGAAATACAACAAGATCACACCAAGAGTTAGAAAGTCTGAAGAACCAAGTGGAGATGTAACTACACCAGTCACTACAACTGTAACTCCATCAATAAAACAGAGCATTCCTGCACCAACAGGAAATTCAACTAGTAACTAAGGCATACACCTTAGGGTTTGGAAAATTCATTGCAAATATTGCATATTTTCGAAGGAAATTTGGAGAGTGGTATTGATCATTGATGGAGGTTTATCTAGCATAAAACTATGAAACCGACATTCGGTAGGGCACATCACTAAGAATTTATGATAGTGATGAATTAGGGTTTACTCACTGATAAAATGGGAAAATGGACTCATTTTTACTCACCCAACACTCAAGAAAACTAGAGTGAAGAAAAGGCAAATCATAGGCAATCAAAGAGCAAGAAAAGGCATTCAAAATAATTTCTAGCAGTTATCTAAGAAGTAATCAAAATCTTTTAACTGGTGATTGTTTTCCAGGTATTTCTTTGAAATGGCATCCCAATCATCATCTGCTTCTACTTTCATTGTGAATCCCACTGTTGTTGAGGTTAAGGATAGGCTTAGGCTTATTTTCAAGGAAGTTCCCCGAATTTCTATGAGGGAAGACTATACTAGCACATTTTTGAAGGTTCTCGATGGCATGGTTTATTTAGAAGATGTCAGGGCCTATATTCACTGTACCTTGGAGGATTTAGGCACTGAGGAAATCAAGGGAATGTATAAATCTATGATACTAGGCAGCTCCGATACAATCAAGCCAAAATATCAAATCATTGAGTATCTAGGGTTAATTAGAATCCTATATTTATCGAAATTCAAGGATGAAGTGATCAGAAATGTTCTAAGCAGGGTCCATAATGAATTCATCTGGCTGGACTGGCCCCACGTGATCACCAAAGAATCTATTCAGGCCGTCACTAACTTACCCAAAGTTGGATAGGAACCAAGTAAGAATATCTCCAACACTACTATTGAGAAGCCCACTGATGCAACCCATGATGGAAGATCAATGAGGGTCAAACGATCAAAGACATAGATATGAAATTTGTCAATATGATTGTTGGCTACAAGTTGATTGAACTCTGTTGCCAGTTCATGTATCCATGTTGCACACCAAATGATAAATAATAATGAAAAGTATGACCCATGTGAATGGTTAAGGAGTGAATTAATGATTAATCTTGGCAAGATCAAAGGTGTTAAGAAAGGAACTTTCCGGTTTGGTAATTTTATTGTCTCTTTGATGTTGTACTTCATGAATGAGCTACCGGGTTTGGAAAAGAAATGTTGGGCTCATGATATACTAGTAGGTATGCACATCAAAGATGCAATCACCGGTCTTGGTAGTAATAGGGATGAGAAGCTTTGGGGCTGCTTCAAAGCTTTTTAGGAAAACATGAGACTGAGGGAGAGAATCTCTAAACACATTGTGGAGAAATACTCCACTGATATTTGCTTCTTGGTAAAAACAAATAAGACACTGATGTAAGCAGTAGAACCTAGAACTATATGGGTCACTGAATTGGATTATGAAGTAGATGACAACATCTTGGAGCTATATGCTAAAATGTTGATTGATGCTCCTTTGGATGATAAGGTTGAACACTTTGGCACTGCAGAGGAGATGGCTCTTGAGGTTAAAATTGGTTTCAACAAGAAAAGAAGGGAAAAGAAGATAGACAAAATGTCTGCATTTTTTCAGAATGTAATTCATAGGATAGATACAGAACTAGGTTCTGGATCTAAACCGGTAGATCAACCGATAGCGACAAGTTCTCCTGAGGTGAAGAAGCCTTATACTTTCATTTCTTCTATCACTTTTGACTCTGATCCAAAGGATAATCAACCTCTTACATTCAGAAGGGTACAGAGGAAGAAAACTGGCAAGCCTCCGTTAGAAGAAAAGAAGGTGGAACCAAGGAGAAAGCTAATTAGAAAAGTAACAACTACATCCACACCTTTGGCAAAGAAGAGGTAGCCTGCTCCATTTGCTCCTACAACCCTCAGAAAGAAGAAAAAGAGTTTGATTAAAGAAGCAATTGAATCTGGTAATGTTACCATCATCCCCCTGATGACTTGTGTAGAGTTAATTGATGAGGTAACTAAAGATGGAATCTTGAAGAATGTGTTAAATTTCTATGAGGATTTAGATGATAATGAGCAAAATGAAATGGAAGAAGCAATTTTGTTATATTTAGACATATATAAGAAAGCTTTGGTAGAGATTTTGAAGGAAATTTCTTTATCATTATATAATAAGTTAGATGCAAGGTGATTAGATACAATTAGGAGGGACAATAAGATCAAAGAAGTTGAACTTTTGAGTATGTGTAGCTCTATAAATAATGAGGAAATGAAAAGGTGTATAGATGTTATAAATAGAACAATCTCTAGCAGCAAAACCTGACAAATAGGCCTAATGATGGGGAGAGTCAATGAGATAATAAATGAGACCAGAGATGGTTGGGCTGAATTCTTCCAAAAGAATCCTGATTTTCTCACTTCTCAAGAGGAATTTGCTAAGGTAACTGCTCCGACCATTCCGGGAAAATCTAAAGGGAAAGGAATTTTGGGAAGTTTAGATCAAATTTTGAATGAACTAGCAGATAGTCCTAAAACTGATGAGAGTGTACAAACTAATCCGACAGAGACTACATTTGTAGAGTCTGGGCAAGGGAAAATAGATAATGTACAAGTTACATATAATATTGGGGATAATACTCCACCAGCAGTAACAGATACTGCACCAAGTGGCGAAGCCACCTTTGCAAAAGAGGATGAGAAAAGGGATACACCAAGAGAGGATAAGGAAGATAAGGAAAAGGTGACTAAACTGACAGTTAATTCCCCAGAATTTTTTTTGGCAATTGACACTTCTCAAGTTGAGAAGAAATCAATCATAGAGATGAGTCCCATAGAGCTAATGATGATGGCTACTCAAAAGCTAATGAAAGAAGGATCTGTAGACAAAGGAATAATAGATCAATCAATAACAGTTTTGCATAGATTGATTCTTGAATGTATTGATAGAGCACATATCTAAAAACTTTCAATCATTGCACGAGATTTTTGACAAGAAAGCACTTGAAAGATTTACTCTGGCCAAGAAAGACGCTTTTGATCAGATTATTGAGACAAAAAAGAGGAAGGTTGAAGAGAGACCTATACTCATTGAAAATTATTTGAAACAATGTACTAACATTTACAGGGTCTGTTGTAATATAGAGATTTTTACAGAAAATGTAGATAAGAGGTTAAAATAATTACATGAAAAGATTGCTAATATTGCTAATTCTTTTGATGGACTAACTTCACTTACAACTTCCATTGATGGACAAATTTTGACTTTGGAAAACTAGGTTTTTTCTTTTGAAAAGGAAAGAGACAAGATTATTCAGAGAGCAAGGAGTCTTAGAGGTTTTGTGAGTCCAAGATTGGATTCAGTTGGTGTACATAAGAGGAAATGTATGGATATGCTTGCGAAGCCCACACCGGTAGAAGTCACTGAGAAAGAAGCACTTGCACATTTACTGAGTGGACTTGTATCCATATCTGAAACATTCAAAATCAGCTAGGAAACCTATGTACAATTGTTAGAGAAAGCTTATCCAAAAATCTTGAGATTGGTCAAGCTCTGGTAAAGTAATTTGTAATTATTCTTTCAATTCTTTCACCGGTCTTTGGCATTGATGCCAAAGGGGGAGTGTATATTATATGAAATATATCTATATAATCCTAGGGGGGATATCGACAGAGTATATTATAGACAAAGTCAATCATCTCAGAGGGAGCATGTTTCATGTTTCAGTTGAACCGGCAGGGAATCCATTTTTCACATGAGTGTTGCCATCAATGACAAAGGGGGAGATTGTTGGCAATTGACACTCATTGGATTCATATGTTGTCATTTATGGAAACAAGATTCTATTGAAGGCATATACTGGCATTTGGAGGCATACACTGGCAAATACCGACTTTGAAGTATTCAGGGTCATCACCAGCACTGACACCGACATCCAACACTTTAGTGAAGCCGACATCAGTTTGGGATCCGAAAGGTTTTATTTGTAAGAACATTTTAATTATTGTATAGGGCTGACATTGAATATCTTTTGTATTGTAAGCTAACATAAGGCATATTGTTTGTAAAGGGTATATAAGTCACTCTATTAGGTCATTTTGACATAGGACAATGTATATGACAAGCTAGTAGAACAAGGTGATGCAAAGGATATGTATGTAGGTCATTTGTATGCGAATGTAATATCATGTTATGATCAGTAGGTGGTTTGTAAAGTATTCTTGGAGGAAAGGAGATACCGATAGAAGGGTTGAGGATTTATGAACTGGTACAGAACAAAGCTTTAACCGGAACTCTTTTTGGCATTACAAATGCATTTTATGAGTTTACCAGTATTGTTTTATCTCTGTAGAAGCTTGTAGTTAGTGAGACTCTTTTGTGTTGAGAAGCGTGCTCTAGGAAGTGTGCCTTCCTACATGTGTAGGCCCCCATGCTATGTAATATCTTTCATATGGCCAGTGAACTGATATTGTGGGTCACAAATCCCACCGTGGTTTTTCCTCTTTGAGATTTTCCACGTATAAATTTTGTGTGTTATGGTGTTCATTCATGTGGCTGGTTTATTTACTTCATGTTATATGTTTCTTCATTTACTGGTTTATATGTGTATGTTATAAAAGGTTAAAATCTTGTATTACTGGCAGAACACTGATTCACCCCCCCCCCCCTCAGTGTTCTTGGATTCATTGTATTCCAATAGCATTTACTTTCTATGTGATGATGCATTTGATCTATATGATGGGATGTATGCATTTATATATGATTATGTCATTCATGAGTTTTATTGATGATGATATGTGATGTATGATGGATCTACTTGAGATGTGTATTCTTATGAATGAATGATGTTAAATGAATCTAGATGATCATTTTATATGAATGATGTCATGATTCTATATGTAATGAATATGTGATGATGCTATATACTATGGTTTTATGCTTATGACAGATGCAAATGGTTTATATGCTATGTGATGTATTGTGCAATAAAATGATGATTTTATGTTATATCTCATGCATGTATGATATGCTTTATACATGATGCAATGTGATGATATGTGATGCCTATTGATATGACTCTTTTTATTAGTTTTTATGATTTTCTCTATGTGTAATGGATCATGATATGAAATATAATGGATAATGGATCATGATGTGAAATATAATGGATCCAATGAAAATGATACCATGATAATGAAATGGATGAACTAACTAAATGAATGAATAATTTATTGTATAATTATAAAATGTGATGCAATGAAATGACCTAAAATGAAGGATGGATGAATTGTTTATTTTTGTTGCTATCAGATGTACTCAAGCACTTAATAAGGGAGATATTACCTATTTGAATTCTTGAACCTTCAAAAAGTGAGCACCTAGCATGCTTATGCAAAATGATATGCAATCTATACCCTATATATAAAAATATTAATTAAATGAAAAGTTGCAATCGGACTAGTCATGTGATCATGCTTTTTATCATCACTGAGCCTTTGAAATGTGGTAAGTGAGTGCAATAATCAATGGTATATTGAAAGTTAGTACAAGCATTGAGGTATAATTGAACCAAGATGATCTAAGTGTTGCTTGTGTAAAACAAACAAGAATTAACCATTTCTATGTGCAAATTTGAAACTTCCTCGATGATGCCTTATGGATCATGCCCTGAGACAAACTTGCATATTATTAATGATTAATTTATAGACAACCGACAAATAAAATATCATGTTCCTTCCTCATTCCTCTATTTTGAGACATCCTTGAGTCACTCAAGAAACATGATAGCAAAAATCAAGAATATTGCAGTTGAACAATCATGCTAAATTATTTAAACCATTATTGAGAAGATATCATAAATTGATATTTGTTTTGAATGTTGTGTTTGACAGTTGACGTGTTAAGGTTTCGATCTTGTGTTCAACATTTGATGTGTCATAATTTTCATTGTATAAGTGTTATCTTACTGGTTTTCTGCCTAATTTGTTTTAGCTCAATGTGGATTTTGCCTCTATCTAGGTTCAGAATTTTGCCCCCAGTCTTAGAAACAAATTTATTATGAATATACACAATGGTCCAAGCCATGGTAAGATGTTGATGCCTAATTATGTACAAAAGGCTCTTCATTATGGATATGTACAAATGTGATGGATGGATGCGGAAAGAAGCATGAACTCATAGAAGGAAGAGCCATCTAATAGATAGCACTTGTTGCCAAGTTTTCACCATCTGTTTTTATTGCACTTTTTCTCATATTTGATTTTTTTTATTTTTCCTTGTTTCACTATTTTTGGATTTTTTGCTTTTTCACTATTTTTTTTATTTTCTGCTATAGACACTAAAAAATGGTCAACACCCATGTCTCCTATTTTTTAACATATCATGTGCATAGTGCCTCTTAGGTTTAATTAATTATATCCCCTTCTACTAACAAGTCTTCTAAGCCCTAAATAAATAAATTAAATAATTTATTTATTTGTCTCCTTTGCTCATTAATTAAATAAAATCAATTTATTTAATTAACCAATTTCATAAATATGATCAATAAATTAATAAATCATTTTTATTAATTTTTTATATTTATCTTCCTCCAAAATAAAGATAATTAATAAATTTTATTTATTAATTCATCTTTATTTCCCGCTTTTTTTAATTTTTTATTGTTCCGTTTTATCCTCTTATGTGGAGATATTTAATAATTTTTAATTATTAAATATTCTCTTAAAATCCTCCTAATTTTTCAAATTTGGAAACTAATATCTTTCCTTGATTTTCAAAAATCAATCTTTTTGGCAATATCTCATTAATCTTAATTTTTGAATTCAAAAATGAGGTATGCATCTTCAAAAATCTGCTTTTCCTTGTGAGGAGATAATTAATTTTATTTATCTTTCATTCTTCTATTTATCTTTTCGAATGAAGATATTTAATAATTTTTAATTATTAAAATCTTCCTGATATTTTCAACTTGCTAATTTGGTATTTATGAGAAGATAATTAAATATTTTATTATATATTCTCATAACATCTTCCCATTTGCTTTCTGCTATCATCATCCTTCCCTGAATGGCAACTTTGTTGTGCACTCAATCAAGTTTGTCCATCTAACCAAAAATCTTTTCAATCTTAGCCCAACTTTTCTATAAATTGGACTCTTTTCTCATTCAATTTTAACCACACTTCTAGTATCCTTATGTTGTGAATTTCACTTTGCAATCTTTCTTTTCACTTGCACTTGCTTTGTAGGTGAGATCCACAAACAACAATTTGAAGGAGAAAGAAGAATAATGGAGAATCATGAAGGAGACATTCATTTGTGATGGTTTGTGTTTATTTTAATTGTCTTGTCTTCATATCTCTATTGATTGAATTAGGAGTTCTTATCATAGCTTGTTAGGTTTGTGGTTGCATAATTACATGCTTAGATGCCTTTTCCCAAATTCCTACATACATCTGCTTTTTCCCTATTTTGGGATTTTTTGCTTTTTCAACTATAGAACTTCTTTAGTTGCATATTATTGATGGGTTCATCAAACCATTAACCTTCTAGCATTGATAATTTATATGTATCAGACCAATATGCATCAACCACAACAAAAGGACCTAACTAGTTTGGTTCAAAATTCCCCTTTTTCTCATGATCCTGTTGGTTACATGGATTTTCTCTTAGTACTAGTTCTCCTAGTTGGAACACTCTAGGTTTGAATTTGTTATTATAACTCCTTTCCGTCCTTTGTTGATATGCCTTCAAGCGATAAGAAGCATTCTAGTGATTCTCTTGTATCAACTCTAGTTCTTGCAACCTGGATATTCAACGTTCCTCATCCGAAATGATCTCTTTGAGTGATACCTGTAAAGAAGGTATTTCTACTTCAATTGGTAAGATTGCTTCAGATCTATACACAAGACAATATGGTGTTGCCCTAGCGGTTGTATAGATACTAATGTAATAATCCCATAAAGCAATATTTAGTTGAACATGCCAGTCTCTACCAGCCTCATTAATTGTCTTCTTCGGGAATTTTAGGATAGTTTTGTTGGATTCTTTAGCTTGACCATTCCCCAGAGGATAATAAGACGTGGATAATCTATGGTGGATCTAGAACTTCTCACAAATTTCTTTGACATCTTGATTATTGAAGGGTCTTCCATTATCAATGATGATGGAGATGGGAATGTTGTAGCAACAGATAATGTAGTTTAGGATAAAAGAAGAATTTTTTTTCTCAGTGACTGTTGTGAGAGGTGTTGCTTTGATCCACTTGGTAAAATATTTAGTTGCTATCAAGATGAATTAATGTTCATTAGAAGAAGAAGGATATTTTTTTCCTACCAGGTCCAGGACCCATTGAGAAAAAGGCCATGAACTTGCCAGAGGATGGAGCTCCTATGTTGGTGCATGTATTAGATTGCTATGAATTTGGAATTGTTTGCATTTCTTAGCATACTGAAATGAATCTTTCTCTATAGTAGGCTAATAATAACCCAATCATAAGAGTTTCTTATCCAACATGAGACCACTTGAATGAGTGCCACAAATACCTTCATGGAATTTGTGTAAGGCCTTCTTAGATTTATCATGTTCGAGGCACCTGAGGAGAGTGTTATCCAGACCTTGTCTATAAAGAGTGTCAGCAATGATAATGTAGCAGGCAGATTGACGGAGGAAATTCCATTTTTCATTCCTTGAAAGGTTAGGAGGAAGGATATTATATTTTAAGTAAGTGTAAGTCTTTCCATAAAGGGAGGAATCGGATCCAACTATATGACAAATGATTTGGGTATCGAGAGAATCATGGGTTGGATAAAACATTTCTTCCACTAGGAATTCATAGAGATCTTGATTTTTCTTGTATTTTTAAGAGAGAAATGATTGTATCCATGGAATTTGTTGCTTTGTTCTCATTCCTTGGAACTTGTGTAAAGATGATCTCAACAAAGTACTTTTGAAGTCATCAACCAGTTTCTTATAAGGCATGATTTTATCATCCTTTGTCTGATATTCATCATTTATTTGATTGGTTACTAATTGAGAATCTCCAAAGATATGCAGCTTTGTGATGTTCCATTCTATAACCATCTTGATTCCAATGACTAATAATTCATACTCTTTCATATTATTAGTACATGGAAAGCTTAATCTGTATGATTTTGGGATGGTATGACCTTGAGGTGTTATGAATAGTATCCCTAAGACTAATCCATGTTGTGTGTAGGAGCCATCAAAATATAGTTTCAAAATTTTCTTAGTGACTATGAGAACATCCACATCAGGAAACTCAATATGTAATGGACTATCATCATGCAGGGGTACTTCTACTAGTTGATCTTTGATTACTTGTCCTTTGATATCCTTTCTATTGATATACACTATATCAAACTCTCTCAATACCATGAACCATTTTTCTAATCTGCCTATCAATGTCGTTGCCTTTCTCAAGAGATATTTCAGAGGGTTATTTTTGCTATCAACATGACTGAATGCATAAACATACAGTGTTGCAACTTTTGGGATGCGAACACTACTGCTAAACATGTTTTCTCTACTAATGTATAGTTAATATCGTATCCAACCAAGGTTCAACTAATATAATATATTGCTCTCTCTTTTCCTTCTTGATCTTGTTGCACTAGAAGAGCTCCCAATGATACTGCTATGGCAGAAATGTAGAGTAACAAAAGCTTGCCTTCAATTGGCGATGCCAAGATAGGTGGAGTTACCAAATATTCTTTTATTTTATTAAAGGCTTGTTCACATTTATAATCCCACTGGAATGAAATATTTTTATGCAGTAAGTGCATGAGTGGATGACACTTGTCGACCAACTGAGCTATGGATCTTCTTATTTATTGTAGCCTTCCTTGGAGAGAACGTAGCTGGTTGATATTCTTAGGTAATTAAATTTCCATGATAGCCTTCACTTTAGCTGGATCCACTTCTATTCCATGAGTTGAAATGATGTATCCCAAAAGTTTACCTGATGTGACCCCAAAAGCGCACTTTTTTGGATTCAGTCTCAACCTGCATTGCTCCAATCTTTGAAATATCTTATCCAAGATTTCCAAATGTCCTTCTCTCATGTGTGATTTTATCTGTATGTCATCTACATAATATTCCATGTATTTATGCATCATATCAAGGAAAATAGTTGTCATAGCTCTTTGGTACGTAGCACCAACATTCTTTAGCCCAAACAACATGAAGTTCTAACAGAAAGTACCCCAAGGGCACGTGAAAGTTGTTTTCTCCTGATCTCTAGGTGATATTTTAATTTGGTTATATCCAAAAAATCCATCCATTAGGGAAAACATTTCATGTCCGGTTGTTAGGTCTACAATGATATTGATGCTTGGTAGTGGAAAATCATCTTTTGGATATGCTTTATTCAGGTCTCTGAAGTCTGTGCACACTCTGATACTTTTGTTTGGTTTGGAAATAGGTACAATATTGGACACCCAGTCTAGATATGCGACTAGTATTATGAATCCTACATCCAAAAACTTCTTTAGTTCTGCTTTGATGAGAACTATGTGAGGATGCATCTTTCTCAGTTTTTATTTGACAAGTTTAGCTCCGAGAGTGACGTTTAGGTGATGTATTATGAGTTATCGATCCAACCCTAGCATGTCTGCATATGACCAGGCCAAGTTGATTTTTCTCCTCTTTAAGAACTAATTGTAGTCTTGTCTCTCTCGCTCAGACAGTGATGTTGTTGGATGTAGGATCTTAATATTCTCTAAGGTACCAATGTTAACTGCTTCTGTCAGATCAATAAATATGGCAGATCTCTCTTGAAAATGTTTGTGTAGAGTGTCAAATCTCCCATCTTTCAGTACCTTGAGGAGGTTTTCACCATCAGATCTTCCCTTTCTTTTTACTTTTGATTGATCTAATGCTGCCATTAAATGGTTTTCAGCATTAGATCTGATTTTTACTTCTTTATTTTTACTTTTGCGACTGGGAGATTTGACACCCCATGACTAGACTAAGCATTATCGAATTCACTGGTGGAAGTCATTTTTTGCATGGGGAATTCACTTAGTGAACTTGAGTTATAGCATGTGTGTTCATGGCATACTAAATAATCCTCCTATTTTCAAAAAATATTGCCCTCAACTCCTTTTTCTTCACCCCCAGCCAATACACTAGATGAATTAAAAGCCCCCCTATTTTCACTGATATCACCAATAGGAAATATATTGTACCCTCATTTTTGGGATATTAAACCCCCCAATATGAATGCATGTGATATAATATTGCCTAGCTAGTGAAGCCCCCATGCATTTTTGGTGCTATAGGTTCAACAACATTAGATGTAAAGCAATGGCATGATCATTTGGGAAGGTTTATATCTCAATGGATCCATTATTTTATCAGTCAATAAGCTCTAGGTCGATTAAAGGTAAAGGATCATCAGGTTGGCTAGTTTCAACAACATTGAGGGTCATGATAGAATTGTCAGTGGTTTCAATAATTTCTTCTAAGGACAAGATATTACTCTCCTCTGGATATACTCTCTTGATCGCTCTTTGATCATCCTCACTGAAGTTAGAATTGATAAGTTGTGACTCTAATTCATGCATTCTATATTGTGACATTTGTCCCTCCTATGAATGAATTACATCAATGTCAACATCTTTTATATAGCAAGACCCTTTAGAATATTTTTTCAGAGCTTGTGTCCTACTCCCACTCATTTGAGTCAGTCTCACTAGAGGCTTGCAATTTAAAAATTTGTTCATAGAGGTTATAGGTGGCTTCTTCTCTTTTGATAGAAATATCTTCTTGTCTTCTCTCATTTTCTTCTTCTTGTTGACTAGATGTTACTTGTGTTTGTTATCTTCTATCAGTTTCTCCTTGTTGATTGGAGGTTGCTTCTTCTTGTTTTGGAAGGTCTTACCCAAAACCTAATCCTAATTTGTCCTTTACATTTTAAGATCGAGGTTGTATGGGTTCTACAATGCCCTCTTTTCTTTCACCCATGGGACCTGTGCTATAATATCCCATTCTTTGTAGAATGTGCAATCCTTTTCCATAATTATATGTGGGTATGTTGATATTAATGATTTTTCACTAAGCTTCATCATCCTTATATAGCCATTGTAAAACATCTTTGTCCTCTGTCTCTTCAGATAGGGTTCCTGCTTTATCAAATTCTCCATTAAACATCTTGAGAGGTTTTGCTGCAAGTTGTTGTTTTGAAGTTGATGGTTTTCCATCAAACCTAGGAGAAAGTGGTAAATCTTGTTGAGAATACACTCTCATTCCATTGGCATTCAGTTGTATCTTTTTCCAAAACTTGCCAAAGTTGTGAATGAGTTCTCCTTGGGTGATGGTTTAAGAGAAAAAGACTTTGTTATGGGGAACTGTTACATACTGAGTTGGTCTCAGATTACTACAATTCTAAAAGGGATTTGAATATGCTGAAATGGTGATCTCTTGTCCATCATAGGGTAATTTTACACACTAGTGATATGTTGAAGGAACTACTTGTATATCATGGATCCAAGGTCTTCCTAGAAGTATATTCTAGGATAAATTCAGGTCTAACACTTGACAAACTATGTCCCTCTATATAGGTCCTATTCTGAGAGGTAATATCACCATTCCTTTAGAAGAGCACTCTTCTTCGTCATATGCTTTTATGGTGACCTTCTTCCTAGGATCCACTACTTCTTCAGAAAAGCCTAAAGACTAGACTAGACTTAATGCACAAATATTCAAGTTGGATCCCCCATCTATAAGGACACATTTAATGTGCATTTTGTGGATAAGCACTTCAATATGTAGCGGAGCATTATGAGGATGTTGCAAGGACATGTCATCATTTTTTGATGAAGGATAAGCAATGAGGTATTGTTGTATGTCCTACCATGGCCTAGAATTGGTCAACATCCAAATCCTTAGAGATGGTGGTCTCTACTAAATTTTTTCCTTTGTGCATTGGTGAAAGTTTTAACATCTCTAGTATTAATATTTGCGCAGGGGTCTTCTGCAATTGATCTACTAGGTTATAATTTCTATAATTAGATGTTGTCAGACTTGGGAATGTCACTTTAGCTTTTCTTCGAGTGATAGCATGTGCAAGTTCTAGTTGTTCTTTTCCTTTTCCATATGTTAACCACATTGTCATATGTGTGAGCATAGTTAACTTTGTCTTTCCCTTTTCCATCATGTGTGTTTGATGGTTCACCCTTCTCATAGTTTGGAGGTGGAGTTTGAATGCCATATGCGATTCATTTGTCTTATGTCCATCCACTGTTATGACCTCATTGTCAATCAAGTCTTGAATGACGTGTTTGAGTCTTTGACAATCATTTGTTTCGATGATAATCACAAAAATGGTTGTCATTCCACTATGATGGTTTTACTTTAGGTTCAAGACCCCGTACTTCTGCCAACGCGATCAGTTTGTTTGCAAGAAGTGTCTTTAATGTCGATTGTAATTGTTCACCAATGTTGGTAAATTTCCTATGAAAGTTAGAAAAAGACAGTTTTGGTTTGTTGTTATCTTTGTTAACCACTGGTGCACAACTTGATAGATTGAATATGGGCTGATTTGGTTATGGGTTGTTAGTATCTCTATTGTTGACTATGTTTCTATTTCTAGTCCCTAGTCCAAAATTTAGGTTTATCATTGTTATGATTGTTATTCTTGTTCTTATTGTTGAAAGAATTATTTCCTTCTTTGTAAAGTTTTAATTCTCTCTTTTTAACCATAGCCTCTTCTATCTTGATTCCATTTTCAACTGTTTTATTAAAATTGGGGGGACATTGTAACTTTAACCTATAGCTCATTTCGCTTGTGAGATTGTCAATGAAAATATCATTTTTTTTGTTATCTAGCACAAGTTTAGAATATCTAGCAAAAAAATGTCTCCATCTTTGTAAGAAATTTATAAAAGGTTCTCCATTTTTTTGTTTCATGTTGCACAAGTCAAGCTATTGGAAATTGACACTCATCTAGTAGTCACCTTCTAAGGTAAATTGCATTTTAGGTTGTCATTGATGGAAACTCATCTTCAAGTGATGGTATTTCTTCATCTGCATTCATTGCTTTATCATTTTGTCTTTCTTGGGCCAACCAATATACACCCTATGGTTTACTCTTGTTAACCGGTTATTCTTGGTACTGGTAATTCACATTATAGGCCCCGATTAAGATATTTTGGGACCCGGTTAAGTCATTTGAGGAATTAAAGATTGCGTGCAAGGATGACATCAAACAAGATCATTAGGATAATTTGTAATATACTTTGTGATCCGGAAGGAATCCAACATGATGAACAAGTTATAAGGGTATATAAGGGAGATCTCTTAGCAATGGATTATACACATGGATATGATGTAATTTGAGATGCGAATGAGTCAGAGATTGATGGTATGTGAATTGATGAGAGAATGTTAGTGTATGTGCACAATTGCACATGTGCAATCCTAACCGATAGTAAAACAAAGTATGAGTTTCACCGATTCAGCTAAAGAACTCAAAGCTACAACCAGAACTTATCTAGCATGGTCAGATGCATCATTTAAGTTTAATATTGTTATAAATCATTATGAAATAATATGTGAGTTAGTGAGACTTCCATATCTATGTATTTGAGCAGTGAGCTCTAGGTGGTGAGTCTGTATGCATGTGCATACCCCTCTATGTAATATTTGTATACCTTGATCAAGTATATAGATATTGGGGGTATCAGCCCCACCGTGGTTTTTCCCTTTACAGGGTATTCCACATAAAAAATATTGGTGTTATGTTATTGCTTTGTGTGTTGATTTTTTTATGCACTTTAATTTTATATTTTGTCATCCAGTTGATCAACAATAAATTCAAAAATTCTTTTACCGATAGAACACTGATTCACCCCCCACCTCTCATTTTTCTTGGATTCCAACAATTGGTATCAGAGCCTAGACCCTCAGAAGAAATTTAACAACTTTAGGAAGATCCGGAACTTGGAATCAATGGAAACTAGTTTGTAGCAATAGCTCCAACTTTCTCTTCAGGATCTTGATGATGAGAAAGAGAAAAGAAATAAATTAAAGAATAAATTGAGGCAAGCCAAAGAATACATCATTTCATTATAAGGAAAGCTATTAACTTCTCAAGCTAAGAGGAAAGAACTCTGTGATCAACTTCAAAATCAGAGTAGTGATGAAGAAGATGCTTTGAAAGATCAATATAAATAACTCACTCAAGAGAATATTGCCTTGAAGAATGAAATGCAAGCCCTAACTATGAGAATGTGCAAGGAGATTGAAGACAAAAAGAATCTAATGAAGAAAACCTAGCTCAAGCATTAAAGGATAGATCGGATGAATGCACTAAAATGATACATGGGAATGATATGCTGAAACTTGAATTGATTTGGTCCCAAAATAATAAATAGGAACTTGAAAGATAGATCATAATCATGAGAGATGATTTGGCCACTACAAATGAGTACAAAGACAAGTTCAAATCCATCTCTGCAAGACTTGATGAATTAATGAAAAGCCAGAGAGATGTTGTAAAGTGGAAAAATCTAACCCTAGTCGTTCTCCCCTCCCCAACTCCAAGGAGAGAGAAGGGAGGTTGCTAGGGTTGATGGTTTTCACTTAGGGGAGACTTTACATTCAAAAGAGGGGTTGAAACCCACAAGATCCAATCCCACACAATGCAAGATTGGATGCTAAACGAGTTTCAAGGGTTAAGACAGCAAGGCTACCCTCTTTTGTAAAGAATGTTGATAGAAGAATTAAGCTAGGAATGCATAGAAAGTGAGAAAGATTCGCTTATAAACTGAGATAGGGATATAGGATAAAGCTGCGGACCTGGAATCAGCAGTAAAATGTCGATATGGCGCTCTCCTGCAAATTTGAGCAAAAGTTGCCGGGACGATGGCGCCCGAGCACCACAGTCCTCTGAAAAATCCGCGAAACGAAGGGGGATCTGTTCGTCTCTGCATAAGGATTCCAGATCTTCAATTTTAGCAGCGTACCTACAACCTACACACAGAAAAGTGAAGACAATTGGGGGGTTAGGGATTAGGGGTTTGCCCTTAGGTCAAACCCCGGTTTTGGAATTAACCAAGAAATGAGAAATGTTGTAAATGTAATGTAAAACAAGTACTAATACCTTGTTGTAAGGATGTTTGTATCCTTATATGCGAAGGTATAGATGTTGTTGTATGTTGTATGTTGTGTGTTGTAGTATGTGATCTCCTCTTCAATGGTTGAATCCTTGTCTTGAATGCAACACTTAGCCTTGAATGGAGACTTAGAATGATCAATTGCTTGAAAGAATGTTTGAATGCTTGAATGCTTGAATGCTTGAATGCTTGAATGTTTGAATATCGTTTTCACCTTTTTCCCTCCTCCCCAAAATGAGAGAGGAAAAGTAGTTTATATACTTGCCAATTAGGGTTAAAAGACTGATTTTCCCAACCTTAGGCTGACCAAGAAATGTTATTTTCCAATTTGCAAACAAAAAGGCCCGAAGTCCCATAGGAGACCGGGCCCAAAATAGGGCCAGGGACCAGGGCGCTAGGCACCATGGTCCTGGGGGACCAGGGCGCTAGGCGCCCTGGTCTTGAAGGACTACGGCGCTGGGCGCTCTGGTCCCACCTCCCGGGACAGCAGGGTGCAAGGAGGATCAGGCCAGGGTGTTGGAAAAATGCAGTTTTGGGTGTCGTGAGCAAGTTTTGGGGTCTCCATTCAGGTTTAGTGTTGTGTCGCCATCGTGAAGACCCAAATGCGGTCAAAATTGCAACTGTCGCAATTTTAGGACGCTACATTTAGCCCCCACTTTAGCGGGAGTATAAGCGTATGCTCATACTTCCGGTAAAGTACAAGGAAACAACATTGAAAAACATTCACCACGTCAAGGAGGCAAGATACACCAAGCCCCCAGTGGACTAAGGATCTTACGACTTCGATTGACAAGGTAAAAGGGAAGATCACGAGGGAGAACCGTGACTGTCAGTAGTAAGGTTCCCTCACTATGAGTCATGCAAGAAAGATATCAAAAAATTTCAAGGCAAAGCTAAATTTGTCAAGAAATTTTCAAGTATCTTGAAAATATATGAACGAGATGTATGCCCCCCTACGTTAAAGCGATCGCACACGCCTCACTGGGGGTGATTGCTTTAAGGTAGTGATACATATAAGAAATGAGAAAGGAGCACGTTATCACAAGGATTTAGCCCCCAAGTGTGAGATAAGCCCAAGGATAATAGACACAAAACACAAAGCACAAGGTGACTTCGCTTTCCTCGGGGTCAGTATGCTGTATGATAATTCATGTATATCATATGTATGTATGCATAATTGTTCTTCATTCCCCAATCAAGGAAGGTCACCTAGAAGAAGGGAACACATGTGTCTTTTGAGTCAACATGAGAGAGACCAAAAGAGATCTGAATGTTTTGCATCGTCCTCAAGTAGACAACACTAAGGACAACAAATAGAAGAATGAGGATAACACATAGAGGAAGTAACAAAAGAGAGGGGGAGAGAATCTGCTATGCTAATGAAACTAGTCTAGCACGTCATCTACCCCCTGATCTTGCTGATCAATGTTTCAGGAAGGTAGGGAACACGCTAGAGGAGGAACATCCAACACAGCAGATGGAGCTATCACAAAATCCAAACAAGGGCTATGTTCATATCCCAAGCCACGGTGTTCTTGTCTAGGAGCTAGGATAAGTGCTTTAGAAAATTCATTAGATAAATGGTTATCAATATCAACAAGTTCATATTCACTATCAGAATGAACAAGAGTAACATTTGCATCATGAATAACATTTTCATTTATATCATCATCAAGATTTATAAAAATAGGATCTTTAACTTGCACAGGATCAAGACCATCATGCATCTTATGTTTAGGAGATTTCGGCTCAATCGTCGGTTTAAGAGAAAATGGAATAATGCTTGTTGAAGGTGTTTTTGGGGATTGCAAAGTGTGAAAAGCAGCTGCCTGAGCTCTAAGACGATGCTTTCGTCGGAGTTCACATGCAGAACGATTTCGTCTAGTCTTAGTAGGAAGTTGAGAAGATTGAGGAGGAGGAATTTTCTCATCCTTATCACTTGGGTGTTTAGGTTGTGGTCTCTTAGGTTGAATAATAGGAGAAGAGGAAGGTCTCTTCTCTCTATAAAAGGACGGAGGAAGAACTGCTCCATATAAGGGAGAAATATTTGGTTTAGGAAGGAGACCAAGTCCATCATGACGAGGAGGGATAGGTCTACTTTTAGAAGGTTTATTCGGCATAGGCATAGTCACATCCATAGGGATGGGTTGGGAATCTTCTTGAGGAAAGACATTAGTTTTATCTTTCAAGGGAAGAACTTCCTTCTCAAGAATGATAGGAATGTCATGTTTGGGTGTTCTAGGTTCACTTAGAGATAGGATCATGTCTTTTTTCCACTTTTGATAAGATTTGAAAAGATGATCACTTCGTGGAGGAAGAGATTGGAATTGTTTAGGCCAAAAGTAATCAATAGGAACGCTAGAAGTTCTTTCAGCTGGTTTAAAGAGACTATGATTGACAGTAACAACTTCACCATTATGGGGAAATTTCAAACACTTGTGAATAGGAGAAGCAATAGCTTTCATGGAAGATAGCCAAGGATAGCCTAGCTTCACACGAAATTGTTCGGATGATGGAATAATAGCAAAGTCCACATCAAGGGTTTTGTTATGGACCTCAATAGGTAATGTAATAGAACCAATTGCAGGAGAAGAAAATGCATCAAATAGTTTCACAATCACATCTGTTTTGTCATAGATCACTTGATTCAATTGCAAAGTAAAAAGAAATTCTTCAGTAATGACATTAACCATACAAGAAGGATCAATAAGCACTCCACGGCAAGGTGTGTTCTTGACTTTTGCAACTATATATAAAGGACCATTAGGTGCCCTGATAGTTTCACTAGAATCAAAGGTGATGGAAAGTTCTTTATTGATTTTTTGCTGCTCCACAAAGTTAATCACATTCGGAGTCATGGACACAAGATCATCAGGTGAGACAGAGGAATCGGTAGTATCAATCGCATTAGAGGTATGAGAAGGCAATGGATCAGTAAAAATCTGAAGATTTTGGTTAGGAAGAGCTATAGATTTGTTGCCTTTATCATTCACACCAGAAACAGAGATAGTATTATTATCAATCAAATCTTGAATTTTCCCCTTTAAAGCAAAACATTTTTCAGTATCATGCCCAGGTTGACGATGAAATTGACAAAAAGATTTGTTATCAAAATAGGGTGAATTAATCTTTGCAGGATCAATTTGCCTTATAGGAGGAAGAGTAAGCACATTTTGTTCCAATAACTTATTCATAATACTATGCAATGATTCATTCAAAGGAGTAAACTTTCTTTCTTTCTTGAAAAACTTAGAAATAGGAGACACACCTGATGCTGTATTCACATTGTTGTTGATGATGTTTTCATTGAATTTAATGGATTCTCTGTTCGGTTTAAACTTCCCAAATGGTTGTTGACTACTATAACCCTTATCACTCGGAGCCATAGGATGTGATTGTTCCATTTGACTCACAGTCAGTTGATAATTGTGAAGAGTTGCACACAACTGTTGGAAAGAAGTAAACTCAGAAAACAGGAGTTTTTCTCTAATGTCTTTTTGTAAATTAGAAATAAAGATTCTTTGAATATCATTATCAGGCACTGGAAAAGAAATTTGAGCATACAAATGCTTATATCTACCAATGAAATCAGTCACTTTTTCTTTAACACCTTGTTTACAATGCATTAAATCAATCAAAGTAACTTTAGGACTTATATTGTTTTGAAATTGTTGAATGAAAGCATTTGCAAGTTGTTCGAAAGAAGTAATAGAATAGGAAGGCAACGAGAAATACCATTGTAGGGCTTTGTCTCTTAATGTTCTAGTAAACAGTTTTGCAAGCAACCTTTGGTCATAAGCAAAATCGGTACATATTGTTTGAAAGGTCTTAACATGTTTTAGAGGATCACCCTTACCATTATAAAGCTCCAAATGCGGAATTTCAACATGTTTAGGGGGGATAGCTCGAACAATGTCAAGAGAAAGTGGACTCGCAACATCAAATGTGGGCACACTAAACTTAGATTGATTCATAGAGGCAATTTGTTGCTGTAGAGAAGAAACAGTTTGTGCAAGATTGTTAATGGTCGCTTCAGTCGAAGAGTTCATATTAGACGTGTTAGATTGTGATGGAGGTGCTATGTTATTGAAAGAAGGTAGAGAGTAAGGTGGTGGGACACTATGATAGTTAGTCATAGGAGATGATTGGACAGGAGGAACACTACAAGGAGGAATGGAAAACGAATTGCCCCCTTGCGTCATGTTCATTTGTGGAGATATAATAGGAACACTCACTGAAGGAATGAATGAAGAAGTTGGATTGAATGAAGGAAGAGGGTTGATTGAAGAAGAGGGATTGCCCCCATGATTAGTGATCATAGGAGGAATGTCTTGTGTTGAAGTAGTCATTATGTTTGATGTAAAAGTAGGTATACTAGCAATAGGAGTTGTCAAAGGAATAGAATGATTGTCTTGAGTAGGAGGTTGTGTATAACCTAAGGTTTCGACACAACTTTTCATAGGCATCACATTTGAATCCACAATGTGTGCAATACCATGCAAAATATCAATTCCATTCTTATCACTTTGAAGCATACGTTTTAGACCCTCAATTAAAGGAAGAGCTCGACTATCAGGGTATTCTTGAGACATCCATTGTCGAAAATCATCAAATTGGTTATCCAATTTTGAAAGTTGTTCTACAGAAACCTCATGGAGAGCTTCTTCATCATTAAGACGATTAGAGGAATTACCCATGTCCTCGTTAAAAAGGCCATTCAAATTAGGTTCAATCTCCTCAGTAATTAAACCTTGGAAAGACTTAATTCTACGGCTTCGTCTAATGGGAATAGTGTAAGTAGGGCTTATTGTTGTAAAACTCATGCACTAAAGAGAGAGAGAAGATTTTGAATTTTAGAGGTAGCAAATTTCAGTAAAATCAGCCAATCTCCTAGATTTAAGCTGTAAAATGCAATCAGGACAATCTCTCGAAATTTCAGAAAAAATGTCCGGGACCGTGGTGAACGGAGTGCACACGGTCCTCACAAATTTCTTCGAAATTTTCAGGGATGAAAGTGATGATGATTTTAAAGCTAATCTGAAAAAATTGAGTGATTTTACGATCTGTAGATAGGCCAAAATAAAGTTGCAATCTCAAAATTGAACCTTACCAAGATTGTTGAAAAATGCAAAATTTGAATTTTGAAAAAGAGAGGGAAACTGAAATTTTGAATTTTATGATTTTGGATGGAATGCTAAAAGCAGTGCAAGTTTTGAAATTTAAAAGTTGACTCGATTTCATGCAAAATTTGAATTTGAAAGTGGAAATCAAGGTTGTTGCAATTAAACACTTAATTTCAAAAGTCACAAACTGCAAAAATTTGAATAAAGCACTGAAATTTCGAATGAATGATAACACACTTTTCAGATTTAGGACTGTAAGAAACACAATTTTGACACAAATTTCAATTTCAACAATTTTTGAATGATTAGAAGCCTCAATCCAAGCAATCGCTAGACCAACTTTGACTGTAATTTTGAAGGTGTTAAAATTGATAAAATCAGCCAAAATTCTGGATTTTAGCAGAAAAATACAGTAAGATCTAGCTCCCGAAATTTCGGAAAAAATGTCGGGGACGATGGCGCTCGGAGTGCACACGGTCCTCACAACTTTTTTCCAAATTTTCAGGGATGAAAGATATTATGATTTTATTGCGGAATCCAAAGTTACAGCCGATTTGGAGATGTTTTGATCAGTGAAATTGTCGGACAAAGGTTGAATCAAGAAGGTTTCAGAAATTAGGGTTTTGACACTTAACCACTTAATTTTCAAAATTAAAGAACAAATATGAATTGATAATTTGTAATAGAAGGGCAGATCTGAAACAAGCATTAACAATTAAACATTTCACAAGTTTAATTACTTAAAAAGAAAATTTAGGTTTTTTATGCAATTAACCTCTAAAATTTTGCAAAGGATCAAACATGGAAATGTAATCAAGGAATCCAATTTTCAGATCTAATTATGAGTAATCAGAAAGGATGTTCACGTCGGGTTCACCAAAATGTAAAGCGGAAAAATCGAACCCTAGTCGTTCTCCCCTCCCCAACTCCAAGGAGAGAGAAGGGAGGTTGCTAGGGTTGATGGTTTTCACTTAGGGGAGACTTTACATTCAAAAGAGGGGTTGAAACCCACAAGATCCAATCCCACACAATGCAAGATTGGATGCTAAACGAGTTTCAAGGGTTAAGACAGCAAGGCTACCCTCTTTTGTAAAGAATGTTGATAGAAGAATTAAGCTAGGAATGCATAGAAAGTGAGAAAGATTCGCTTATAAACTGAGATAGGGATATAGGATAAAGCTGCGGACCTGGAATCAGTAGTAAAATGTCGATATGGCGCTCTCCTGCAAATTTGAGCAAAAGTTGCCGGGACGATGGCGCCCGAGCACCACAGTCCTCTGAAAAATCCGCGAAACGAAGGGGGATCTGTTCGTCTCTGCATAAGGATTCCAGATCTTCAATTTTAGCAGCGTACCTACAACCTACACACAGAAAAGTGAAGACAATTGGGGGGTTAGGGATTAGGGGTTTGCCCTTAGGTCAAACCCCGGTTTTGGAATTAACCAAGAAATGAGAAATGTTGTAAATGTAATGTAAAACAAGTACTAATACCTTGTTGTAAGGATGTTTGTATCCTTATATGCGAAGGTATAGATGTTGTTGTATGTTGTATGTTGTGTGTTGTAGTATGTGATCTCCTCTTCAATGGTTGAATCCTTGTCTTGAATGCAACACTTAGCCTTGAATGGAGACTTAGAATGATCAATTGCTTGAAAGAATGTTTGAATGCTTGAATGCTTGAATGCTTGAATGTTTGAATATCGTTTTCACCTTTTTCCCTCCTCCCCAAAATGAGAGAGGAAAAGTAGTTTATATACTTGCCAATTAGGGTTAAAAGACTAATTTTCCCGACCTTAGGCCGACCAGGAAATGTTATTTTCCAATTTGCAAACAAAAAGGCCCGAAGTCCCATAGGAGACCGGGCCCAAAATAGGGCCAGGGACCAGGGCGCTGGGCGCCATGGTCCTGGGGGACCAGGGCGCTGGGCGCCCTGGTCCTGAAGGACCAGGGCGCTGGGCGCTCTGGTCCCACCTCCCGGGACAGCAGGGTGCAAGGAGGATCAGGCCAGGGTGCTGGAAAAATGCAGTTTTGGGTGTCGTGAGCAAGTTTCGGGGTCTCCATTCAGGTTTAGTGTTGCGTCGCCATCGTGAAGACCCAAATGCGGTCGAAATTGCAAGTGTCACAATTTTAGGACGCTACAGATGTTAATGACAAGAGAGGTCTTGGATATGAAGTAGGAGAAAGCTCCGGTACTACACAACAAGATCAATCATTTGGTCAAAAGCATAATCTTGCCAACCGGAACCATAAATCACTGGTAAGATGACCTAATTCTCACAAATTCAATGGTACATGCTTTGTTGCGATAAATATGTTCATATAGAAAGTTAGTGCAAAAATAGGAATAATAAGAACAATGCATCATTCATCGGTCTTGGAAATATTAGATGTCATGCTTGTAGTAGATATGGACATATGGCTAACCAATGCAAATCAAAAGATAATCAAGGGTATAGAAAAGCAATTCAAAAGAATAATATTACCTATTATGCATGCAACAAAATTGGACATATTGCTAAATATTGCAGAAGTAAGAATCCACCAGTAGCTAATGAAAATTCAGATGAGAAAGGAAAGACAAAGGTTGAAGATATTAGATAACAACATGAGAAAAGATGGGTTCAGAAATCAAAGACACAATCGAGAGATCAACCAATAGAGAAAGTAGGTCTTGCACTGGAAGCAGGAATTTCAACCGATAACTAAGGAAATTTACCTTTGGGGTAGGAAAATCATTGAAGATCATGTAAACACCCCGGAATAGGTCTGGAATTAGAGAATTCTGATTTCGAATGGACACTCAAGCGAATTCAAGTGTTTATCAGAACCTACATGCAGATAATATGTTGGCATTCTACACTCTAATGAGAAATGATGGTGTTGTCATTGATGGAAACCTTCTGGCAACCACCTGGCATTCATCTGGTAAAGCCACCGGTAGGCACCGGCACTGACATAGACATCTACATACACTAGCAGACACTTCATCGACAATGGCTACAATGCATACTAACATCCCAGCCAACAGGGAATAAACTTTTGTTTATTATATTTAATTGTTATTATCTTTTTTAAAGCCAACAAGTCATATTGTAAAAGACTCATATATATGTAAGAGATCTTATAGGTAATTTGTGAGAAGTTGTAGGGGAAGAAGAATGGTAGAAGGAAGCATGAATGAGTAATATTTTGTATAAGGAGATATAGTTGACAGTGAAGGTTTTGGTTATAGAATGAGCTTAAACCGGTACTAAACCTGGCATAGTTGATGCTACTTTGAAGCAATACATTGTATTGGATTTTTACAATCCATTTTGTAAGTCAGTGAGACTTCTATCTTGTAGATTGAGCAGTGAGCTCTAGGCAGTTGGCCTTCCTACATGTGCAGGCCTCTCATTGTAAGTAATATTTATTCATTGGCCAGTGAGTGAATATTGTGGGTCACAAATCCCACCGAGGTTTTTTCCACACCAGGTTTCCTCATTAAACATCTTGTGTTATGGTGTATTTTCTATGTTGTCTTTATTGTTCCTGTTTATTGCATTAATTCTTATTTACCGGTACATTGTTTTGGAATGCAAAGTTCTTAATAAGGTCAAATATTCTACTAATCGGTTAGATACTGATTCACCCCCCCCCCCTCAGTATCTTTCGGACTATCATTAATCCTAACAATTGGTATCAGAGCCTGGTCCTCTATTTTCTAAAGCCTAACAGGTTGAGGAAGATTCTAACACCAATACAGAAGGAGAACTTAAGAAAGAAATTGGAAGGAGCTCTTGTAGACTACGATTCAAAGAAGTTAAAGAATATCAAACTTGAAGATGATCTAAGGACTGCATAGGAATTCATTCAAGGACTTTAGGAGAATCTTACTATTGCTAGAAATAAAAGAAAAGAACTTCATGAGAAGATGCAGAGTGATAATGATGAAAAAGAAACTCTTAATGAACTTGTGAACAAGTTGAGACAAGAAAACAATACTATGAGGAATGAAATGCAAGATATGAATATGAGATTTTGTAAAGACATTGAAGACAGGAAAAAGAATGAAGATGACTTGACTAGAAGACTCAATGGTGTTGGAAATGAAAATCTAAGAATCAGTCATAAAAATGATATTTTAAAGACAGATCTGATTCACATGCAACATGATAAAACTAAACTTATGAGCCAAATGGGAATTCTAGAAAATGAGTTGGCTACTGCGAATCAACACAAAGAGAAATTCAAGAAAATTTCAGAGGAACTTGATGATATGTTGAAAAGTCAGAAACCTAATGGAGATACTAATGGACTTGGATTTGAAGTTGGAGAAAGTTTTAGTACTGCAAACAATCATGATCACAATAAACCGGTAAGACAAACTAATGCTTACAAATTTAATGGGAAATTATTTAACTGTAACAAGTATGGTCATAGAGAAAATCAGTGTACATCTAGAAACAATCAAAACATTAGTGCACCCAATGGTCAATGTTCCAAATGCAACAAAGTTGGTCATAATTCAGAAAACTGCAAAATGAATGTAAGATGTTATGTTTGTGGAAGATTTGGGCAGTTATCTAATCAATGCAGAACACAAACCATCATAGGATATGAAAAGGCTATTCAGAAAAATAATGTGACTTGTTATGCTTGTAGAAAGATTGGACATATTGCAAAATTTTGTAGAAGCAAGACTTCACCGACAAATAATAAAGGACCTAGTTTGAAAGGCAAAGAGAAGGTAGATGAGGTAAAGCAAGAATTTTCAAAACAATGGATTAGAAAGAGAGATCAGAATTTTGATGAGACTATTTCTTCACCGGTAGAACATAGTATTACTACACCGGAAGGAGATTCTTCATCCAACTAAGAAGTAACCCTTTGGGGGTATTGTAGAAAATTGAATATCATGCAGTTTACCCTCGATCGATGGTGAGAAGATAGATTTATTCCTTACTAGCAGATGTGTTAAGTTTTCACTTAACCGATGAGCATTTAATGCGATTGTTGAAAGAAATTTCATTATAAATCATTGGTTATCCTTCATTTTTGATTCACCGAACATTCAAATTAAGCAGATAGCATGAAATATGAGTGAAGGCATTCAAGGCAAAGGTGTGAAGCAATTTTTTTCAAGCATTCAAACATTATCAAGTAGCTAAAGGTATTTTTCAAATGGCTTCTTCTTCTGCTCCTGAATTTATTGCAAACCCTATTGTCATGGAAAACATAAAATTCCCTAGGCCTGTATTCAAAATTATTCCTGAGATAGATAAGCAAGATGATTCCATAGGAACATTTTCAAAGATTCCTAAAGGTGTAGCTTTTGTTGAAGACCCTAGGATATATATTCACTGCAATATTGAAGAATTAGGTTCTAAGGAGTTGTTAAAGATGTTTAAAACCATAATTTATGATGAAAATGGCAATGTTAAACCCAAGCACAAGGTTATTGAGACTTTAGGTTTTGTGGAAATCTTGAACATCCCTAAATTTCCAGAGGAAGTTGTGAGAATTATCCTAAGTAGGGCACATGGAGAATTTCTTTGGTTGGAATCCGTCTGCAAATTCATACGGCAATCAATTAGGGTAGTTACAGGCTTACCCTCAACCGACAATAGCCCAGACAAAACAAAGAAGGTTCCTAATAACAAAGTCATGACCTTAACCAAAGCAACATCTGATAGTATATCTCTGAGAGTGAATGACATCAAGAACATTAATGTGAGATTCATAAGTATGATTTTAGGTTACAAGACTACACATGCAAATAGACTTAATTCAGTTTCTAGTCTTTGCATTAATAGTGCTTATGAAATGGTCAATAATGATGCAAAAATAGATGTATGTGAATGGTTAGAGGATGAAATTATAGATAACTTGAATAAAATAAAAGGTGATAAGAAAGGGACATTATGTTTTGGCAATATCTTAGTATGCCTTATGTTGTATTTCATAAAGGAGATTCCCAGTATTGGACATAAATATTTTGGATATGACATACCAGTAGGCAAATAATTATAGGATGCTTTCACTGACATGGGTATTGTAAAGGATAGCAACATCACTAAATACTTCAAAACATTTCAAACCAAAATGAAAATCAGAGAGAGACTACCATAGAGTGTAGTAGATAAATATGACAAGGAAATATATTTTGTAATTAAGAAAGATGAAACATGGATGGAAGTTTTACTTCCTAGAACTGTATGGGTAATAGAAATGGGTTATGAGGTAGATCTAAACATTGTTGAGACATATGCAAAAGCTTTATTAGATTCACCTAGAGAACTAACTGAAGAATTTTTTGGTAGTGCTAAAACAATTGAAAGTAATGTGCAAACAATGAAGCAAAGGAAGAAAAGAGAGAAATATATAAGAGATGCTTCTAAGCAGGTAAAGGAAATCAAAGAAAACGTTATGAATATAACTGGTATATCGGCTAGTGAGCTAGAAGGACTACAACCAGAGGCACATATCTCACTGGTTGGCACATCATCTGATAGTGAGATACCTGCAAAATTCAAAAGAGTTGAAAGGAAGAGAAAACCTTCACCGATTCCCTCTCCTCCACCCAAGAAAATAAGAACCTTGAGAAAGAAACAAAAGGTGGTAAGGCAACCGACAAAGAAACTTGCACCCAAAAAGAAATAGAAACAGGTTATTCTTCCATTAGATAATTTACTTAATCAAATCATTGATGATGGTAACTTGGCAAATGTGAGAAAATTGTATAACACATTCATAGATTCTGAAAAGAAAAGCATAGAAAATAGTATAATCTTACATCTAGACATATATAAGAAAGTTTTAATTGAAGTTGTGGGTGACTTTCCAAATGAACGGTATAGGAGATTAGATGCAAATAGGATTGCAGTAATGGAGTTGGACAAGAAAATTGAAGTTGAAAAACTCCTAGTTGTACATCCAATTAATTCTAAAGAGGAGATTTATGACCTAATTTGTGAAGCTCACAGATCAGTTTTTGCTAGTGGTCACCGATAAGTGAGTTTCATGGTTGGTAGAGTTAATGAAATTGAAGAGGAAATGACAGATAAATGGGATTTTTTTTTTGTAGAAAAGGAAAAACAAGAGGAATTGAACAAACCAAAGAAAACATTCAAGGTTTATCAAAAGGATAAGGACAAAGGGAAAGGTAAAGTTGGTGGAATACCAAGTATCAAAATAAATGACAACTTACCACCATCTGTGGACACTGCACCGGTACATATTGTTGATACACTAGCTACTAACAGTGTAGGTATAACACATGATGACACTAACCCTGAATCAAAAACTCTATTCACCATGAATGTAGACACTCAAGAAGTGAACATTTCTATGGATAAGGATAATACAGAGGTAAAGAATGGTATTGCTGATAGTGAAAACATTGCTGAGCAACCGGTAGAGAATGTTGAGGTTGAAATTCAAATAGAGAAAACAAAGCATACACTACAAGCTTAATAACCATTAGACACTGGATTGGATACTGGAATGAATACTGATGGTATAGATGCTGGCACTGAAAAATCCTACTAAGACAGAGATACCAGCAACTGAGCACACTGAGAAAATAATAGAGAAACCGACAGAGGCTGAGGTACACATTGAGATAGTGAAATTGGTAGTCACTGAGAATCCCAAACCATTACTAGTAGAAATGCAAACTCAGACTGATCCACCAGAGGTTGATACAAGCAAATTGGTTACTAAAGTTGGAAGCACTAAAGTGATTAAGGCAGTTGGTCAGACATTTGGTACTTCTTTAAGTGAATTTAGGCCTACCAATGTGACAGAGGTACTCCTGGACTCTATCAAGAAAATAATTGACTATAATGCATGGGCTTACAAAGCAATTGATGATAAAATACCAATTCTTAAGATGATTGCACCAAACTATAATATAGATCATGTAAAGGATTATTTAGGTTAGTTGGACACATTGTCCAAATTCATTACCGACAATGTAATAACAATTGACAAAGTAAATGAGGATACATTCAAAGAGAAAATTGAAAAAGAAAAGGAAAAATTCTTTGAGGATAGAATAAAGAAGTGCACAAAATGTATTAACACACTTTTACCGGCACTGAATACTACAATTTTGGAATACAAGGAGTTGTACAAAGAAACATGCAAGCCACATCTGTTGACAAAGGACATTGAAAAGGAAATAAGCAGAGTAGAGAAGGAGATAGATGATATAGAAGATAATATAATTGGTTCATCCAAACCTATATCAGTTATTGAGCAAGAAATAGTAGGATTTGAGGAGAAATTGGAGAAATTTGAGAAAGAAAAAGCAAGGATTAAGGCTAATGCCAGAGAGCTTAAGTACAAACTTGGTCCCAAGTTGGACAATCTTATCTCTCTAAGAAATGAGATATCTATGGCATTACATCAAGGATAAAGATCACTAAAGGAGCATATTCATCATCTCACCGACACGATCCAACAAATAGAGACAACCCTGAATGAAAGCAATAGATTCATGCAGAGTTTAAATTTGGTTTTGGCAGACATATTTCAGATTGTAACCAACTGGTTACAAACTTTGAGGTGAAATTTTGCACTCGTTTGACAATTTTTGACAACCTTTGTCATTGATGTCAAAGGGGGAGTAGTGTAAAGAGAAAAATGATTAATCAGAGGAGATCATCTGCTCAGGGGGAGCACATAATTTTGGTAAATTTTTGGACTTCACTTTTTGGTAATAGTTTTTGGATTTTTCTCATGAGTGTTGCCATCAATGCCAAAGGGGGAGATTGTTGGCATTCTACACTCTAATGAGAAATGATGGTGTTGTCATTAATGGAAACCTTTTGGCAACCACCTAGGATTCATCTGGTAAAGCCACCAGTAGGCACCAGCACTGGCATAGACATCTACATACACCAGAAGGCACTTCACCTACAGTGGCTACAATGCATACCAACATCCCAACCGACAGGGAATAAACTTTTGTTTATTGTATTTAATTGTAATTATCTTTTGTAAAGTCGACAAGTCATATTGTAAAAGACTCATATATATGTATGAGATCTTATAGGTCATTTGTGAGAAGTTGTAGGGGAAGAAGTATGGTAGAAGGAAGCATGAATGAATAATATTTTGTATAAGGAGATATAGTTGACAATGAAGGTTTTGGTTACAGAATGAGCTTAAACTGATATTGAACCTGGCATAGTCGATGCTACTTTGAAGTAGTACATTGTATTGGATTTTTACAATCCATTTTGTAAGTTAGTGAGACTTCTATCTTGTAGATTGAGCAATGAGCTCTAGGCAGTTAGCCTTCCTGGATGTGCAGGCCCCTCATTGTAAGTAATATTTATTCATTGGCTAGTGAGTGAATATTGTGGGTCACAAATGCCACTGAGGTTTTTCCCACACCAGGTTTCCTTGTTAAACATCATATGTTATGGTGTATTTTCTAAGCTATCTTTATTGTTCTTATTTATTGCATTAATTCTTATTTACCGGTACATTGTTTTGGAAAGCAAAGTTCTTAAAAAGGTCAAATATTCTGCTAACTGGTTAGATGCTGATTCACCCCCCCCCCCCCTCTTAGTATCTTTGGGACTATCATTAATCCTAACATTATATGATCCGATTAGATTCTTCGGTAGCATTTATGATAATGGAAAATTAGGGTTAATAGCGATAAAAGCAGAAAAATTAAATCATTTCTTCACATAGTAATTGAGTATTCTGAAGAGAGATTTCAAAGGCATTCAAGAGTTCTAAGGCGATCTATGCGAGCATCTATATCTGAAGAGCATTTCATCATCCAACAAGTTATCAAGGTATTTAACATTTGCTGAAACCCTCAAAATTTATCATGGCATCCTCATCAAATGTTGATACTCCCATGGTAGTTGAAATCAAGAAACATCCTTACAAATCACTTTTGGATGATCCTTTGGGGGCATTTTCCAGTGTTTGGCATGGTGTTATTCACACTGAAGACATTAGGGCATATATTCATTGCAATATCGAGGAAATCGGGGATTATGAGTGTAGACACCTAAAAATGTCTCATTAATCATGTACTAATTAATTCTCTAATTGATTAAATAATTCTTTAATTATTTAATTAAGTTAATTAATCGTATTCTTCTAATTTCATATTTCCTCATAATCTTACTAATTATTCTATTTCTTATTGTATCATCATTTAATCATTTTAACCATTTTCTAAATGTTAATAAATATTTGTTATTTAATTAATTATGATTAATTCCACAATTTAAATAATCTTTATTATTTAAATAAATTAATTCTCAATTTCTATCTCTAATCATCTAATCCTTCAACCCTCTTCTAAATATTGATTAAATATTTATTATTTAATTAATTGTGATTTAATCCTTTAAATTAAATAGTCTTTATTATTTAATTAAATTCCATTTCTAAATAATTAAATAGTTTCTTTAAATTATTTAATTATCTAATTAATCCTTTAAATTAAATAATCTTTATTATTTAATTAAGTTCCATTTCTAAATAATTAAATAGTTTCTTTAAATTATTTAATTAACTAATTAATTCTTCAATCCCAAATCCCCAAATTTTAATTTATTTAATTTCATATTCTTCTAATTTCTTCCAAATTCAATTACATGTGCATGATTTCAAAAACCAAATTGAAAATCAAAGTTAAGCTCTAAATATATTCAAATGCTAAATTGAATTAATAAATTCAATTATTTGAATAATATTTCATGCAAAGATTAAATTGAAAATCTAAATCTAAATGCAAGCACAAACTAAATTAATTAATTAAATTAATTAATTAATTAAATCATATATCTCTCCAATCTCTATTTTCATCTTTTAGTTAGCTTTTTCTAAATTAAGCTTTCTTTGTCATCCTCTTTATTTCCTCCAATCATTCTTTTTCTTCCTTCAGTTAGCTTTTTCTCAATCAATTGACTCAATTAATCTATTGAGTTTCACTCCTACAATCAGCAGTTCAACTATCAATTTTCATTTGAGGTCACCTGAGTTCACACCTCTTGATCATTTTGTTCCACCTTTCAATCAATCTCATCCAATTTTCTATAAATTGAGCATCCAATCTCCATTTTCAATAATCACGAACTTTGAATCTTTGTGTCACTTGCAGGTTACCAGCCCAATATCTGAGAGCCATCATACCGCAGAGAGGAGAAAATTAATGGAAGCAACAAGCGATCTTGGGATAGGGAGTTTTGATTTCCTTTGATTATTTTAATTCCTATTTTCTTGATTGTGTCATTCCATTTTCTTGTTTGTTAGATTCTTTTTTTAGAAGGGATTCGTGATTTCCCTTTTGCTTCTAATTGATTACTTGTTTTAAGATGAATTTTACATGCATACATTCTAGTGAACCCGACGTGAAGTAACAACAATTTAACCTTCTTTATTTTTCTGTGTGATTTTTGCAGATTGTGTGGATTTTTCATTTTTTTTAGGTTGCATGAATTTCGAGAAAAGATTTTTCCATCACGCAATCGAGCATTGATTGTCACGCAATCACATAGATAGAATCACACATTCATTCTAACAGGGTCATGCAATCGCCCTATCCAAATCGCGCAATCGCCTTTTCTAGATCACACATTCACAGGAAGCTTTGTTGTTTAATTTTTTCTTTCATCTGCTATTTGTTCTGTTTAATTTTGCCTCAAATTGGGTTAATCTGGGATCAAATTTTTTTTATTTTATGATTTGATTAATATAGTTTATGGCAAGAAAAGTTCAGTTCAAGATTTTAGGTGCAAGAAGGACAAAACAACAAAGGAGAGAAGCCAAAAGCTATCAAAAGATTCTCCAAGTAGAAAATTTGATACAAGATGCAGAAGAACAATTGGCCTTTGATAGATATAATAGCTTAGTTCTTTCTTATCAAGTTAAATATGATTTAATCAATATTGAATGGATGATGAGAGATTTGGCTAGGGCTTCACAATTGGTTGTGCAGGTTCCTGATCGAGTTTAGTTTTCTTATATTTTTTAGTTTTTAACTTCTTTTTTCTGTTGTTTGCCTTCTTTTATGCAATCGACCTGTTAGTGCTACACAATTGACCATATATCATCATGCATTCGGTCTGTCAGATTTACGCATTCGCTCTGTCAAATTCACACATTTTCTCTATTGGCAAATGCACACTCCAATGAGAAATTGTAGGTGATTGAAGGTTTTTTCATTGATGGCAACCTTGCAATCATATGATACCAGCACCAGCAATGACAAACTCTACACCGACACATAGAACATTGGTAGTGAAAGGAAGGATACTGGCACCCTAGTTGACAGGAATTTTGTTTATAATGTATTTTGTAATTAATTGTAAAATCATTGTAAGCTGACATGGCAAGTTGTAAAATGACTCATATACGTATGAGATCATTGTAGATCATTTTGTAAGGAGAGAGGTGAAATTATGCAGACCTAATATTTGAATTATAGGTTAAGGGTTTATGTATGTAGCAGAGCTTAAATCGGTACTAGATCTAGCATAGCAGATGCTAATCTGAAGCAATACGAGACATTGGATTAATATAATCCATTTTTGTAAGTCAATGTGACTTCTTTTGTAATTGAGCAATGAGCTCTAGGCACTTGGCCTTCCTGCATGTGCAGACCCCTATTGTAAGAGTAATATTCCCTTATTGGCCAGTAAGCAAATATTGTGGGTCACAAATCCCACTGAGGTTTTTCCCACAGTGGGTTTCCTCGTTAAAATACTGTGTTATGGTGTGCTTCTCATGTGGTTGTTGTTATTCTTGTTTACTGCATTATTTCTGGTTTACCGGTACACAGTTTTAATATGTTTTTCATGTTTTAAGTCAAATAAATTTATATACTGGTTAGATACTGATTCACCCCCCCTCCCCTCTTAGTATCTTTGGGAATCCTAACAATTGGTATTAGAGCCTGGTCCTCTATTTTCAGAAGCCTAACAGCTTGAGGAAGATCTTGTCACCAGTAGAGATGAAAAACTTGAGAAAACAATTGGAAACAACTCTTTCAGACTATGATGCAGAAAAGGTGAAGAATATCAAACTTGAAGATGATCTAAAGGCTACTCAGGATATTATTCAAGCACTTCAAGAGAATTTTACTATTGCAAGGAACAAGAGAAGAGAACTTTGTGAAAAAATGCAGAATGAGAAAAATGAAAAGGAAACTCTTAATGATCTAGTAAACAAGCTAAGACAAGAGATCAGTACAACACAGAATGAGATGCAGGATATGACCATGAGATTTTGTAAAGAAATTGAAGATAGAAATAAGAATGAAGAAGACTTGGTTAGAAGACTAAGTGATGCTGGAAATGAAAACACAAGACTTAGTCATGAAAATGATATGTTGAAGACAAATCTAATGCACACACAAATGACAGAACTAAACTCATAAGACAGAAAGCAATCTTGGAGAGTGAAATAACTGCTACAAATCATCACAAGGAGAAATTCAAGAAAAGTTTAGAAGAACTTGGTGACATGCTGAAGAATCAAAAACCTAATGGTGATACAAATGGCCTTGGCTTTGAAGTTGGTGAAAGCTCCAGTACTGCAAACAATCATGATCATAGCAAATTGGTAAGGAAACCTACTACTTACAAATTTAATGGCAAATGCTTTAACTATAACAAGTATGGTCATAAAGAAAATTAGTGTAGATCTACAAATTATCAGAACACTAATACACCCACCGGTCAATGTTCTAAATGCAATAAAGTTGGTCATAATTCAAAAAATTGCAGAATGAACGTAAGATGCTATGTTTGTGGGAGATTTGGGCACTTATCTAATCAATGCAGAACACATACCGACATAGGATATGGGAAAGCTATTCAGAAGAATAATGTGACTTGTTATGCCTATAACAAAATTGGACATATTACAAAATTTTGTAGCAGTAAGGCATCACCGACAAATAACAAAGGTCCTAATTTGAAAGGTAAAGAAAAAGTTGAATAGGTAAAGAAAGAATTCTCAAAACAATGAATAGAAAGTCAGATCTGAATCTTGATGGGAATACTCCTCCATCGATAGAACAGGGTAACACTCCACTGGCAGGAGACTCTTCATCTAACTGAAGAAAATTATTTTGGGGGTTTAGCAACAAAATGAAAAACATGCTATTATTCCCTCGGTTGATGGTGAGAAGTTGAAATTACTTCTATACCGGCAGATGAGTTAAGTTGTGACTTAGCCGGCAAGCATTAAATGTGGTAGTTGGTGAAAATAACATTATAAAGCAAGTGTTTTGGCTCCTTTTTCATTCACTGAGCATTCAAATCTTTGAGAGCACGAAAATTCTCGAGTGAAGGTACTCTAAGCAAAGAAGTGAAGCAATCTATCAAATCATTCATCCTTAAGGCAGATTGAGGTATTTATAGCTATGGCATCTTTATCCACTCCTGAATTTATTGCAAACCCTACTATTGTTGAAGTTGTTAAGTGACCTAGACCCGTATTTCAATTAGTTCCTGAAATTGCTAAGAAAGATGATAGCATAGGTGCATTCTCTCAAATCCCTAAAGGAGTAGTATATGCTGAAGACCCTAGAATGTATATACATTGTCATATTGATGAACTAGGTGATGATGAAATTAAACATATGTATAAGACTATAATTTGTGATGAATCTGGAAATGTCAAACCTGAACATAAGATAGTAGAAACCCTAGGTTTCACTAAAACTCTTAGTATTCTGGACTTCCCCAAGGATATCATAAGGATTGTGTTAAGCAGAGTACATGTTGAATTTTTCTAGTTAGACTCTATTCATAAAATCACAAAAGAAGCAGTAAAAGTTGTAATAGGGTTACCCTCCACCGGCAACAGACCTGACAAAACTAAGAAGGTCTCAAATGACTTAGTGACAAACCTAACTGGTGCAACATTTGATAAGAGATCTCTAAGGGTAAATGATGTAAAGGATGTAAATATTAGATTTATCAGTATGATCTTAGGTTATAAGGCTACACAAGAAAATAGATTAAACTCAGTTTCTAGCCTATGTATTAAGAGTGTCTGTGATATGGTAAATGATAATGCAAGAATAGACATATGTGAATAGCTCAAAGATGAGTTGATAGACAATTTGGGTAAGATCAAAAGAGACAAGAAAGGAACATTCAAATTTGAAAACTTACTTGTTTGTCTGATGCTATACATAGCCAAACAAGTACCCGGTATTGGTGCTAGAGATTTTGGATTTGATATACTGGTAGGAAAACAACTATCAAAACTATTGAACAAAATGGGAGAGAACAGGGAGAGAAACATAAATGAGCATTTTCAAGCATCGAAGGCTCGAATGAAGACCAGAGTGAGACTATCACAAGCTATTATGGATAAGTATCAAAAGGAAATCTATTTTGTGATCAAGAAAGATGAAATTTGGATGGAGGTAGTTATCCTTAGAACCATCTAGGTAACTAAAATGGGCTATGAGACAGATGATAACATCATAGAAACTTATGCCCCTAAGGAAACGGAAGAGAAAGTATTTCATAGTGCAAAAACAATTGAGAGCACTATACAATCAAGGAAAAGAGTTAAGAAGGTAGAAACAACTGTTAGAAAAGGAACTCAGCAAGCAAAGGCAATCAAGGAAGATGTGCTAAAACAAACTGGTATAGCTGAAAGTGAGTTGGAAGCACTTCAACCGGAAACTCACCTTTCACCGGTTGGAACTTCTTCTAAAAGTGACATACCTACTATATTCAAGAGAGTTGAGAGGAAAAGAAAACCTTCACTAGTACCTTCTCCTACAGCAAAAAGGACAAGACAAAAGCAATAGGTAGTAAGGCCTCTGATAAAGAAAATGACTCCTAAGAAGAAGAAGGTGAAACAAACTATTGCCCCTATTGACAAACTTCTTAGCAAAATAAATGAGGATGGTAAGCTGAAGAATATCAATAAAATGTACAATACACTATCAGTTGATGATAAGGAAAGTATAGAGAACAGTGTAATTCTACACTTAGATATATACAAGAAATTTTTTATGAAATTCCAAATGACTTGTATAGGAGATTAGAAGCTATAAGATTATCTATTGTTGAATTGGATAAAAAGATTAAGATTGAAAAATTACTAGCAGTGCATCTAGTTAACTCACTTAATGAAATAGACAAATTAATCAGTGAGGCTAACCAGACAATATTCTCTACTGCTCACCGGCATGTAGCACTAATGGCTAGCAAAGTAACTGAAGTATCTAAGGAAACTGCTAATGGATGGGATATTTTCTTTGTGGAGAAAGAAAAAGAGGAAGAATTACTCAGACCTAAAACCATCAAAGTATATAAAAAGGACAGGGATAAGGGTAAAGGTAAGGTAGGTGGACCACCAAGTTTGAAAATAATTGACAATATACCCCCACCTCCTTCAGATACTCCACCTGTAGATATCACTGAAAATCAACCGGCCACTAAGAGTATGAAAACTCTAGTAGAAGATACAAACCCTAAATCAGAAATTTTGTATACAGTAAATGTAGACACTCAAGAAGTTAATGTCATGGTTGACAGGGAGACCATTGAGGATAAGGAGAAAGATGTGAGTACTGAGTCACCAACTACAGAAGTTGAGTTAAACATAAAAAAACTTTCACAGGCAGAGCAGCCGGCAGAGGATACCACTGAGAAACTGGTAGAAACAACAGATAAACCATCTCAAGAATCGACCAAAGAGAATTCAGAGGCACAAACTGAGAAACTGACAACTGAAAACTCAGAGAAACCTTCTGAGACACAATTGGAGAAACCCAAACAGGTACAAGTTGAAGCACAGGTACAGACAGAGACAATGCCACCGGCCCAAACTGAAAATCCTAAAACTTTGTTTGTGGAAATGCAAACTCAGACTGACCTACCAGAGGTTGAACAAAGCAAGGAAATAACTACAACCCGTAGCATGGCTATTGTAAAAACTATTGGACAAACATCTGGTACAACTATGACAAAATTCAGACCTACTAATGTAACTGAGGTCTTATTAGATTCAATAAAGAAGATCACCAAATGCAATGCACAAGCCTATAAGGCTATTGATGATACCATACCAATTCTTAAATTGATAGCACCAAAGTGCAGTGTTGAGAATAAAGATTCTTTAGGTCAACTAGACACTTTGTCTAAGTTCATTACCAGTAACCTATTGACTACTGATAAAATAAATGAGGATACATTTAAGGAGAAAATGATAAAAGAAAAAGAGAAATTATTTGAGGATATTGTAAAGAAAAATAAGGAAGAAATGGACACCCTTTTACCGGAACTTGGAGAAATAATATATGACTTCAAGAAACTGTATAGGGACACTTGTAAAATGAATGTCTTAACAGAGGATCTTGACAAGGAGATCAACAAAGATCAAGAGAAGATAAATAATATTGCTGACAATTTGGTTGGAACATCAAATTTATTTTTGGAATTAGAAAAGAAAATTGCAGAGCAGGAAGAGAAAATCAAGAAATTGGATAAAGACAAACAAGGAATAAAGGATAAGGCAAAGGACTTAAAATGTAGACTTAGTCCAAGACTAGAGTATCTTATTTCTTTGAGAAAAGAAATATCTGAGGCTTTGGTTCCTAGACTAAAGACACCGGAAGAGTAAATGCACATACTCACCGGTATAGTGCAGAGAACACAATAGGCCATAAAAGACCACAAAACATTCAACAATGGTATAAACTTAGTTTTGACATATATCTTTCAGATTGTAACCCACCGGTTACAAGAATCTAGGCAGGACTCCACTGACAGTGAATGACAACCTTTGTCATTGATGTCAAAGGTGGAGTAGTGGGATGAGAAAAATGATTAAAAAAAATGGACATCATTTGCTCAAGGGGAGCATACAGTTTTGGTAAGACAATTTTGGCAGACTATTTTTGGATATAATTTTGGACACTTTCTGATTTTTCTCATGAGTGTTACCATCAATGCCAAAGGGAGAGATTGTTGGAAAATGCACACTCCAATGAGAAATTGTAGGTGATTGAAGGTTTTGTCATTGATGGCAACCTTGCAATCATATGATACCGGCAAGACGGGATACCGGTACCGGCAATGACAAACTCTACACTGGCACACAGAACACCAACAGTGAAAGGAAGGATACCGGCACCCTAGCCGATAGGAATTTTGTTTATAATGTATTTTGTAATTAATTGTAAAATCATTGTAAGCTGACATGGCAAGTTGTAAAATGACTCAAATATGTTCGAGATCATTGTAGAACATTTTGTAAGAAGGAGAGAGGCAAAATTATGCAGACCTAATATGTGAATTACAGGTTAAGGGTTTATGTATGTAGCAAAGCTTAAAATGGTACTGGATCTGGCATAGCAGATGCTAATCTTGAGTAGTACAAGACATTAAATTAATATAATCCATTTTTGTAAGTCAGTGTGACTTATTTTGTAATTGAGCAATGAGCTCTAGGCACTTGGCCTTCCTGCATGTGCAGGCCCCTATTGTAAGAGTAATATTCCCTTATTGGCCAATAAGCGAATATTATGGGTCAAAAATCCCATCGAAGTTTTTCCCACACTGAGTTTCCTCATTAAAATACTGTGTTATGGTGTGCTTCTCATGTGGTTGTTGTTATTCTTGTTTACTACATTATTTCTGGTTTATCTGTACACAGTTTTAATGTGTTTTTCATGTTTTAAGTCAAGTAAATTTATATACCGGTTAGATATTGATTCACCCCCCCCTCTCAGTATCTTTGGGAATCCTAACACAATCTATAAGTATCACACAATCACATAGGTAGTATTACGCAATCGCCTCAGTCAAGTTTTGAGTTTTTATTTCCTATTAGTTTGATTTTACTACTAATCTTCTGTTTATAGCCTGTGGCGGATTCGCAAAGAGGATTAGATTATTAATTTTGCATGCACACTTCACACTTCATTTTTAGTGCTTAAAATCAACAATAGTTAAAATGGACATGCATGGATAATCTCACACTTCATTGTTGGTGCATAAAATGAACATGGACTAAAATTGACATGCATGTATCTCACACTTGGTTTTTTGGTGCTTAAAATCAACAAATGGTTAAAATTGACATGTATGCCTTCATATTTCGATTTGGTGTTTAAAATAGACATGCACATGCATATCTAACACCTAAATTTGGGCTATAAAATGAACGTGAATCAGGTTGCATTAGATTAAATCATTTTTTTTCTTAAGGTAAAGAACTTTTTATTGTGTCTGGGGTGGACCTACTGTTGCACTAACTGACTTTCCACTCGCCTTCAGGGTCTTGGGAGAAAGGAGGAAGGTGAAAACGACATCTAATTTTTTTTTATTCTACGTAGTGAGGGGTATCTTTGACTAGGGATTTCATCACCCCATAGAGGTACTTTGAATTGGGATGCGTTGGGGATATCATCTCTCCCAGCATACTCTCGAGCGGGTTTTTTGAGCTGCTATATAAATATACTGGTCAGGTAGCTAGCGTGTTGAGTGAATTCGACGTATGTGGGGGCCTTCCCTGCACCGATAAGCTCAACTAAAGCCTTAAATGGATTTCTCTAAGAATCCATCGTTGGATCGGGACGCCTTGAAACCTAATACTAAGAACCAATTTAGTTGCCTGAAATCCTACATTCAGTGGTTCCAGGAGTGTGGATCATACCCCATAGATACCCTTCATGTACCTTACACTATGATATATAAATCCCTTGGCTAAAATATCTTTGGATCTTCGGGGTAAGAGAGACTGGCATGCCCAAGAAGTGTGTGCCATGGAGTGGAGCCAATGCTGCCAGACTCTCTATCTATTCATTTTGTCTCGGTATTTCGTAAGGGCCCCATTGAATGGTGTCCTCTATCCAACCTAAGATTATATTCCATGCTTTTTTATGAATCGTTGTGCTAGACCGGTATTGAGTCAGTCCCTTGGGCTATTTTAGGCCCTATCCCACGTATCTCCAAATTTTCTGAGATTGTATAAAAATTGAGCCAGTTAGCTATACATACCTACCAGCAATTGTTCTCAGATTTAGAAAACTATAAAACATTGTCCTGCACACGAAGCTACAAAAAACAAAGTTCATTTTGAAACCAAAACTCAAAAGTCCTTACATACTTGTGACCCTAGGCAGTCTTTTACATAGTCTTTTGCATAGTCCCACTTACGTCCTCGTTATCGTCCTAAGTTTTTTTGCATAGTCCCACTTACGTCCTCATTATCATCCTAAGTCTTTTGCATAGTCCCACTTACGTCCTCATTATCATCCTAAATCTTTTGCATAGTCCCACTTACGTCCTCATTATCATCCTACGTCTTTTGCATTGTCCCACTTACGTCGTCATTATCATCTCCAGTCTTTTGCATTATCATCCATATTAGTTACATAGTCCTACATTATCATATATGTCTACATTCATTGTCAGTTATAGATTCATAGCATGTGCCTTCATGGGTCTCCCAAGTGATGGTTTGCTCCCCTTCGAGCAACCTAATCTAGTTCCAAACGGCGGTCAATGAGAAATCATTGATGGTCTAGCTAACTTAGCTTGGGATTTAAGAAGAAGCGCACCTCAATATATAGGAGTCATACACGAGATAAACAATGAGTCTAGGATTTCCCGTATAATTGATAGAGAGATTAAGGCTGAACAACTTTGTCAACAAATGGAAAGACTTGCATTAGAGAAATCTAGAAATGCTCAAAAGGTCTCACATCAAAATCCTCAATAGAGAGTCTAGTATAGTCTTTCATACCTCATATTTACATTTATAGTCTAGTGTTAAGTCGTCGTCTTGCATAGAACCACCCTCATATAAGAAATTTTATATGCACATCACAAGGTCGCAAAAAGCAAAAGGAATAATGGACCCGAACAACACACGATCTATAAACCCTACTTGGAATTTAAACATTTCAACAGGTCAACACTTAGGTAAACAGACAATGTCCACCCTAAACGAATTACAACAACATTTGACAAAGGAAGAAATTGAATCTGCACAACAAGACCCACATGTCCTCATGATCCTAGATGCACTTATACATAGCGATAGGGACAAGTATCTTTCATTGTTAATACAAAATGGGGCAAAACTACCTGAGGATTTCCACATAACAAAAATCTTACCACCCGAAAAAACTTTAGGTCACGCTAACAGTCAAACACCACCCTTGACACAAATACAAGCAACGACATCTAGTTCTACTCAAAACGTACCTATCCAAAAAAATGTCAACACAAATGCAAACTTTCAAAAAAGTGTGTCATCCTCGGTGATCAATGCTAGTATACCATCATAGAGCATACTGATAATATCAAGTGTCTCAGCACCTATTCAAACACAAGCAACAAGTGCAATGCAATCTCCATTTTTTTATTCTATGGGATCCACATATAGTTATCAAAATACAAATCTAGGTCTTGCCAATACAACAAGTACAACTCAACCAAACATGGGTTCACATATCGCCTATTTCACGGTACCTATTGGAACACACAACACACAAGGTTATAATCTTGGTACCTTCCAACAACCTCCTAGTTATGCAACCACGAATCCTTTTGTGGGACATACATAAACACAAGGTATACCTTTGACATAAATAGATATTCTGACACAAGAAATACAGAATTTACAACAACAAATGATGACCATGCAAACTGGTAATGATAAAAAGAGCTACACAATGCAGGACTTACGTCCTTATCCATTCGATCACACATTATACATTTCACCTTTCCCACAATATTTTGAAATGCCTAAATTTGATAGATATTGAGGGAAGGGTGATCTTAGAGATCATATCAGAGATTTTTTTATGACATGTATCGAGGTCGCCTCAGAAGATACTTATCTAATGAGACTATTTCCTAAAAGTCTGGGAGGTCCAGCTTTCGAGTGGTTTTCACATTTACCACCAACCATCACATCATGGGGAGAATTAGTTGAACAATTTATTGTAAACTTCTCACACAACATTGACACCCCGATTACTTTGATGGACTTGTGTGCCGCTAAACAATATGAAAATGAAACATTTGCATCCTTCATACAACGATGGAGGGCTCTCTATAGGAGGTGAAAGACATTTATCCCAGAAACAAAGCAAGTGGATATGTTCACAGAAAATTTGATTCCTAAGATTAAATATCCGATACAAATGCAATGTTTAACCATATTTAAACAAATCATGGAAAAGGATCTCAAATGTGAGAAGGGACTAGTAGGACAAGATCTTATTAAGTATGGCAACACCAACAACAATGACAAATCTAAGTTTTGGTCGAAAAAGAAAAATGTGACCAATGATGGTATTGTAGATGCCAGAATAATAAACAAAACTCAACCTGTTTTATCTTGGGGAATGAGTCAATCAATAAATCCACATACAGGGAATAACACAACATCAGCAAATGTAAATTCTACACAAAACATGAACACAAGATACCCCAGGGTAAATGCTCCAAGAAGAAATTACACACCTCTAGGAGAACCTATTGAGTCGGTGCTCAAAAAGTTAATACAGACAAACATGATCACTTTACCTAAGGTAAGAGTGTATGAACCAGGTCCTTTCAAACCCACATGGTGGAATGATAATGATTTCTGTGATTATCATAGGACTAAAGGTCACAAAACATCAAGTTGCTACAAATTGAAAAACTTGGTCCAAGATATGATATACCAAGGGGACATCACAATTGATACCGATAAGACCGCAACAAACACAAATCATACAATTTTTAAGAATCATTTTGTTAAGCATGACAAAGGGAAAGCTAGCACATCAGGTACCCAAGACAATATAGCTAACTACACAAAGGTCTCATATGACTACACTATTCATGTCATTATCTCAAGAGATAGAACAAACAATGATTCACAAGAAACACTTGATCAAGAGGACCAATATCAAGACACTCATAGAGATGATAACCAAATTTGCATGATATCAGAAGCACCAAAGTACGATGATGATACAAATCTTTGTCTTCGAGACTAGGGGTATGATCAACCATCTCACTCAGGTTGGTTTGAAGATGAACTCATAGAACATACTATGGATGTCAAACATACACATAAAGACTATGAAGAGGGATTTAACATAAATCTTGATAAAACAACCTATGATACAGACAAATCTTATAAGATAAATGATACAGTCGCTACAATCACCATTACTCCCAGAGATAGAGACTGTGCAGTAGTTACTCGCCGATCAAAGGTAACTTTACAAGGGATACCACAAAATCAACCACCAGCAATAGGGACTTACAATGTTGTTGAGCAACTTAAGAAAACTCCGGCACAGATATCATTATTCAAACTATTGTGTATTTCACCCACACATAGAGCTATACTGGACAAAGCACTTCAATATTCGATAGTGGACAGAGATATAGATGAAAATGCCTTCCAATCTATGGTAGGAAATCTAACACAAGGCACACATATTTCATTCACATAACAAGATATTCCTAGTGATAAATTGCTTCATAATGACCCACTACATTTGAAATCTTACATTCATAAGAAAAGAATCAAAAGAGTACTCATAGATGGGGGATTCAGTCTCAACATATATACTTTAAAGCAGGTCAAAGCACTAGGATATTCTGAACTTTACATCGATTCTTCCAAGAGGATAAATATCAAGGCTTACGATGATGAAGAACGTCCATCAAAAGGCATTGTAACATTACCTGTACAAATAGGACCTATAACGACTGAGGTCACTTTTCAAGTCTTGGACAGAGAACTGGGATATAACATGTTATTGGGCCGCCCATGGATCCACACCATGCAAGCAGTACCATCCACATTTCATCAGTGTGTCAAATTCCCATACAATGGTATTAAAATCACCATAAAGGGTGATCCAAATCCATTCCAACATTGCAATTACTTGAGATACAGTATGGATAATCAGGTATGTATCAATCAGGTCGCACCTCTCACTACACAACTATAACATTAAAGATCACAGAAACAAAAAAGGATATGCCTACAACATCCTCCTTACAAATAAAATATATGGGTTGTGGAGAGTATTCTATTGCAAATACTTTAAGTGGCAAACAATTGTCTCTTTCTCCTAAGTCCTTTGGGAAACCTCACAATACAATGCAAAAATAAAAGAAATTGTCAAATACACAGACTCGTGCTCTTTCATTAGATGGGGTGACTTACAAGATGAATCCTTGAATGAAGATGTTAACCATTGGATATATAGAGAAGAAGATCACATGATGATACCTAGAATACCCACAAATCAATGTGGTAATGGATTCAAAATTCTCTAGAGACATGGATATGATGGTACCATAGGCCTTGGGTTATAGAAACAAGGAAGACTAGAGCCTATTGTTCCTAATGATAATCCAGGGAATCAAGGATTGGGATACAAGAATGTACAACATATCACTGAAGCAAGCCAACGTACTCTTGATATACTAAATCAACCAAGAAAACCATCAGATTACATATCACAAAGGAATTTGTCCACACAGGTGCTTCCGTCTTCATCTCGAACAAGTAATCAGGTACCTACATCACCAAGTGCAAAATCAGATGGAGAAGACATGAGACAACTCTTGTAAGAACCTACCACTGAGTTACAAAATGATGCAGTTATTGACACAACAGTACAATCTAATGTGGCAATAGATGCAGGTTTATCACCACCACTTGAATCCCACCCATGGTTATTATCACTACTTCTACCATGAGAAGCAACTCAGGCTCAACCTAATGAAACAGATGAAGAAAGATTGCAAAGGCTTATACTAGGATTAAGATGGGTAACTAATGTCCAAAGAAGACCAATCAATCTACAACAGAATCAAAGATAGGATCAAGAAGAAATAAGTGATGATAGCTCATATGATGAAACATATATTGAAAGTGAGACAAACTCTCATGACTACGAATTCTTATCACTCCATGATTCTAGCCCACCAGAAAGTGTAATATTAAGAAATCAAATAAGGCTTATACAGGATGAAGATACACAAAGTTAGTCAAACAATCAAGTCTTCATGTTATCAGACTCTACTAAAGAAGGGAGTAATGATTTTCCCCTAGTGCATTCACACTTGATTGATTGGGGGCAAGAAAGAAAACCAACACTAGATTGGTTTGAAAACGATGAAGCAATTTCAAAATTTCTAAGAGTTGGGGAGGGAGATCCACTCTCTAACCCTATGAATAGCATGCACCTTAAGTGATATTATACCTAAGGGCTATGTAGTTTAGGTTTTACTTTCTACATTGCATGTAGTTTCCTTTTTCAAATGCATAGCATTCTCAAAAATTTCTGCATTTTTATATAGCAGCATCAATAAAACAAGGCAACTATCCAAGTTTATCATTCGTTTGCATCTAGGAGAAACAAGGGTCATCTCCTTTCTTATATATTCGGACATGAAGTCTTTGAGATCCTAAGGTCATTCATTCTCAACATTACCCTATGACGACGCTTTACTCATAGTTGGGTAGTGATTTCACTATTTGAGACTTGTTAACCCACAATCTATCAATTGTTATATCTCAAACACATAATAAATCTCTAATTCATTCTAGACACCTAGTTGATCATGTGACTAGTGAAAAATCTAAATTCTACTTCAGTGCTGTTGTAAATGTCACACCAAAGTAGGTTTCATTACTTACAAGTCAAGGCAAGAAAATCAAAAGAAAAAGAGGTATGCCAAATATCTATCTAAAAGGCAAAAAGAACAATGATATATAACTGAAATATCATGTATACAAATGAGATAAAAAGCTTGACTATGGGAACATGCAAGTAACTCCATTAGGGCTATGAATCCCTATTGGTAATGGAGCAATATTTGAGCAATTACAGTCTATAACCTCATCGGAGCTCTCAAGGCTTTCTGGCAGCGAGGCTCTATTTGGGATGATTTTGAAGTTAGAAAAATCATGTAGCTAGTCATATAGGATGCTAAGGATCTTTAGTGAGCACAAGAGCGGGAATTAGCTCATTTGCACACACATGGGCAAACAGAAGATCAAAGTTTCAAGAACCAATGGGGAAATTTTCCGCATCTCCATTTGTAAATCCTAGTCACTAAGTATGTTGAGATGAATGTTCCAAAGGGTCTTAAAGATCAATTGACTGCTTATCTATGAAATTTTTTGCACCTCCATTTCAATTGGTGTATTACAAATGATACAATAAACACAGTCAACCTTGTTCAAATAGGAAAGGCATCTTCATCATGCATATTGCATTAACATAGGTTATGCCAAAAATTCATTTGTCTCCACACACATTATGTAGATCATCATGTCATACACATTTGTACATTGGGGGCATAACTGAAAAAAAATCTTTAAAAAAAAAAAAAAATCATATAAAGTCCTGAAAAAATCCAAAATATCATATTAAGTCCTGAAAAAAAATCCAAAAAATGGGATAAAGTCCTGAAAAAATCCAAAAACAATTGAAAAACTCAAAATCCAAAAACATTGAAAAACTCAAAATCCAAAGAACATTCAAAAATGGAAAAATCATAAAATACCAAAAACATCCGTATAATGCCCTGAAAAAATCAACCAAAACAATCTGCAAAATGTCCTGAAAAAATCAACCAAAAACATCCAAATATCGATCTACATAATTCAAAAACATAAAAAAAGCTCCTTGAAAAGAACTAAACAATCAAAAATCAATCAATCAAAAAACTTGCAATAAAATCTCTTATGAAAAACAAATACCTTAACAGATATCTAGCAAATGCTTCGCATAAAGTTAACAAAGGATATGACTATCCAGTCAAACATATGCAATCAACTGATCAAACTTTCTTATCAGTCGTATCATATCCATATCAAGTGATCATTATCTTGTCTTAAACAGAAGAGGATACACTCGAAATCAAGAAGGTCAGTCTTAAACGGGGTCTGCAACTTTCTGAGATCAGACATTATCAACCATCACATCAAGCAACTAAGAATGAAGGCACAAGGTTAGTATAGTTGCTAAATTTTGTTCGGGTCAGTCTTTATCTTTTATCGTTTGGCAACAGATATTGTTCCTATGCTACTCAAGGATGTCTACAAGTGACTAGAGGAGCTATTACGGGCATTATCTTTTTCTTTGTTTGATGTTTGTGGTGTGAACCGATGAAATTCTAGGGAAATTGCTCTAGTGGGTGTCTGTGATAAGAGCCTTCACATCAAGGTGAAATCCTCACACATACCTCAACCCCTAGCATAATTCTCAGAATGGAGGGTTCACTCCTTGTCTGCTATGTGTTTGTTTCTACAATGAGATATCTTTACATCTTGGTTCCTTATACCCTGGTGTGCTAAGCTTCATTGTTCAATAATAAGGCTCAGTGATGAATATATATTGCACAATAAATAATGACGTAGGTTCGTGATTCAATCATTCTTGTTTTCATCTCATTTTCTTTTTCTAGTTTGTTGATTCTTTTCTCATCATCTCTTTCTAAATCATTTTATCATCTAACATTACTCTATTTCATTCTAAGGTTCATTCTCTCATTTTCTATCTCAATATCATCTTCACATCACCTATCTCTATCTCTAATCCACTAACCATTCTTTTGTATTCTATCTAACATTCTTCTTTTTTTTGAGAGATCATTCATGTCTTTAATGCACAAAGGGGGCATTACAACACCCTAAGTATCATCGGGGCATACTGGGGCAGAATTTTTTATTTTCTTTGAAACAATATTGTTCTGACATTGTCTCAAAGAGGGGCAAATGTAGACACCTAAAAATATCTCATTGATCATGTACTAATTATTCCTCTAATTGACTAAATAATTCTTTAAATATTTAATTAAGTTAATTAATCTTATTCTTCTAATTTCATATTTCCTCATAATCTTACTAATTATTCTATTTCTTATTCTATCATCATTTAATCATTTTAACCATTTTCTAAATGTTAATTAAATATTTGTTATTTAATTAATTATGATTAAGTCCCCAATTTAAATATTTATTATTTAAATAAATTAATTCTCAATTTCTATCTCTAATCATCTAATTATTCAACCCTCTTCTAAATATTAATTAAATATTTATTATTTAATTAATTGTGATTTAATCCTTTAAATTAAATAGTCTTTATTATTTTATTAAATTCCATTTCTAAATAATTAAATAGTTTCTTTAAATTATTTAATTATCTAATTAATCCTTTAAATTAAATAATCTTTATTATTTAATTAAGTTCCATTTCTAAATAATTAAATAGTTTCTTTAAATTATTTAATTAACTAATTAATTCTTCAATTTCAAATCCCCAAATTTTAATTTCATTTAATTTCATATTCTTTTAATTTCTTCCAAATTCAATTACATGTGCATGATTTCAAAAACCAAATTGAAAATCAAATTTAAGTTCAAAATATATTCAAATGCTAAATTGAATTAATAAATTCAATTATTTGAATAATATTTCATGCAAAGATTAAATTGAAAATCTAAATCTAAATGCAGGCACATGCTAAATTAATTAATTAATTAAATCATTTATCTCTTTGATCTCTATTTTCATCTTTTAGTTAGCTTTTTCTAAATTAAGCTTTCTTTGCCATCCTCTTTATTTCCTCTGATCATTCTTTTTCTTCCTTCAGTTAGCTTTTTCTCAATCAGTTGACTCAATTAATCTATTCAATCTATTGAGTTTCACTCCTACAATCAGCAGTTCAACTATCAATTTTCATTTGAGGTCACCTGAGTTCACACCTCTTGATCATGTTGTTCCACCTTTCAATCAATCTCATCCAATTTTCTATAAATTGAGCATCCAATCTCCATTTTCAATAATCACGAACTTTGAATCTTTGTGTCACTTGCAGGTTACCAGTGCAATATCTGAGAGCCATCATACCACAAAGAGGAGAAGAGCAATGGAAGCAACACGCGATCTTGGGATAGGGAGTTTTGATTTCATTTGATTATTTTAATTCCTATTTTCTTGATTGTGTCATTCCATTGTCTTGTTTGTTAGATTCTTTGGTCAAAAGGGATTCATGATTTCCCTTTTGCTTCTAATTGATTACTTATTTTAAGATGAATTTTACATGCATACAATGAGATGTCTTGTGTGTTCACTGATCATCTTGTCATTGATAATAAATTGAAACTGAAATATACACGGCTGAGGAGAAAGGGTTTTACCAAGTTCTTGGATTTTCCATCTTTTGATGAAGATGAATGGGTGAGGTACTTTCTCAGTTGTATTCATGGGGAATTTTTATGGTTGGATCAACTATATAAAATAATGATTAATAATATCACATGCCTTTATAAGGTCAGAGGTTTGTTAGGGGTTCGATCGATTTCAAACACAGATCTATGCAAACTCACCGGCGCAACATTTGATGGTAGATCAATGCGGGTTGATGATATCAGGGATCCTAATGTAAAATTTTCCATAGTGGTGATTGGCTATAAGGTGTATCAATCTAACCGATTGAACTCGGTCTCTAGAACCGCCATTCACATTTCTTATCAGATGGTGAGAGAAAATGCACACTATGACTTATGTAGTGTGATGCTCAAGCAATTGTTGACCAACCTCTGGAAGATCAAGCAAAACAAGAATAAGAATTCTAGTATGGTTCTCTGATAATATGTTCGACCTTTTACCTTTTGAACATGGTACCCAATTATGGTAAGATTTAATGGGCATTTGATAGATTGGTTGTAACTCAAATAGCACAAATACTAGACCAACAAGGAGACAAGCAACAAAAGGCTAACTTGTGGGCCTTTTTCAAAACATTTCAAGAAGAGATGAAGAGTAGGGTAAGGATTCCTAAAGAAATTATGGAAAAATATAAGGACACAATTTGTTTCATGGTTAATAAGGATGAATGTATGATAAGGAGAGCCACAGAGCTCTAGAATTTTATAGGTCCCCAGTTAGATAACCTGCTTTTCCATAAAACAAAGTGTGTAGCAAATATGCAGCAGGAGGATCTGACTGAATCCTAAGCCATCGAATACTATGCTAGTCTCTTGAATGGGTCCAACTCCATTTTGGATTCACTTAAGCATGGACGGGATACTTACTTTTCATTTTTAAAGAATTAGTATGCAGACATTTTGAAATATGTATAGGAACAGGTATGTGAATATATGTCTAAAATAATTTTTCGTGGACACCCTGCTTTGTCATTGATGTTAAAGGGGGAGGAGTACAGTGAAAAATGAATGTATAGCTTAGGGGGAGTGTACAAATGTAAATAGTTGCATGGATGTATAGGAAAGGGGGATCGTACTCAGAGGTAATATCATTTTTCACATGAGTGTTGCCATCAATGCCAAAGGGAGAGATTGTTGGCAATTGACACTCATCTGGTAGTCACCTTCTGAGGTAAATTATATTTTGGGTTGTCATTGATGGTAACTCATCTTCAGGTGATGGTATTTCTTCATCCAGATTTATTGCTTTATCATTTTGTCTTGCTTGGGCCAACCGATATACACCCTATGTTTTACTCTTGTTAACCAGTTATTCTTGGTACTGGTAATTTACATTAGGCCTCGGTTAAGATATTTGGGGACCTGGTTAAGTCATTTGAGGAATTGAAGGTTGTGTACAAGGGTGACATCAAACAAGATCATCAGGATAATTTGTAATATAGTTTGTGATCTGGAAGGAAGCCGATGGGTTTATTTTCATTTTGAAGGTCGACGTGATGAACAAGTTATAAGGGTATATGAGGGAGATCCCTTAGCGATGGATTATACACATGGATATGATGTGATTTGAGATGTGAATGAGTTAGAGATTGATGGTATGCGAATTGATGAGAAAATGTTAGTGTATGTGCGCAGTTGCAAATGCGCAATCCTAATCAGTAGCAAAATAGAGTATCAATTTTATCAGTTCAGTTGAAAAACTCAGAGATACAACCAGAGCTTATCCAACATGGTTAGATGCATCATTTAAGTTCAATATTGTTATGAATCATTTACAATAATCTAGAAGTCGGTGAGACTTCCATATATGTGTATTTGAGCAGTGAGCTCTAGGGGATGAGCCTATATGCATGTGCATACCCCTCTATGTAATATTTGTATATCTTGATCAAGTATATAGATATTTTGGGTATCATCTCCACTACGTTTTTCACCTTTATAGGGTTTTCCACGTAAAAAATATTGGTGTTATGGTATTTCTTTGTGTGTTGATTTGTTTATGCAGTTTAAATTTTTTTTCTATCATCTGATTGATCATCAATAAGTTCAAAAATTATTTTACCAGTAGAACACTGATTTACCCCCCGCCTCTTAGTGTTATTGGATTCCAACACAAGCATAGTGATCTCATGTTGTATGTTATAGGAGTATTATGATATGAATTTATTCACCAGATCCTCAAATGATCTAATTCCTGGTTTTAGCTTTGAGAACCACTCCATAGATTGTCCTCTTAGACTTCTAGGGAGTAAACACATGAGATATATTTCATTATGTGCAAATTCCATTCTCATGGTGCAAAATTCTTTGATATGATCTTGGGGATCCCTTTTTCCATCATATTTACTATACTTTGGGATCTCACAATTTTGAGGGGAAGGCACCATGTTTAAACTCCTATCAAAACGGTATGGACAAATGTCCTCCAATGAATATCTTTTGACGATGCCTCTTTTCATATCTTGTATTTGTTGTTGTGATGTTTTAACTTGTTGGGTAAGTGTCAAAATAGGATTGCCAACATTATTTATTTTTTCATGGTTGTTTCTTGCCCCATCATTAGTTTCATTATGAGTGTGATGTAGTGTATCCTTAGGTTAGTAATTAGTGTTTCTGGTATCACTTGATTTTGCATTTTGTTTTAAGTTTACTATGTCAAATTTTTGAGGTAGTTTAGCACTTGAATTAGCTAGCATCATGAAATATTTCTCCTTTTTGGTTTCTAACATCTTTTCCATAAATTTTCCAAATTTGGGATCTTGTTGTATTTATCTCAGTACTTCATCAATCATTTCTTCTTCGTCATCTTCATCTCCAAATAAATGAAAGAAAGGATTCTCCTCTGCCATTGTAGGTATTTTTATTTCCTTTCTTTTGAGTTTTTGTTTCAGAGCCCTGGTTAATACGGGCATACAAGTGATCTAAATGTTTTGAAAGGTTTTATTTTTCTAAATTGTGACTCAATAGGTGATTAGTTGTTGAGGTAGATATGACAAGTTGATTTGACCACTTTTATTTAGATATTGAGATAATCTTGATCTTTTTTCAAAGGCACATCTTCTCAAAGGGTCATCATCAAACTCGTTTCCATGACCACTCAAATAATTACGATAGCGGTGTAGGAATATGCAATGTTTCAATAAGAGTTTGTGGCTTACATAGAGATCGCCTCTTTTACAAGATTACCTTTTGACTAAGCTTCTTCTTTTTGAAATGACAAGAAATGGTCATGCAAGTATTTGAGAATTTCCAAGTTTTTGATCCTTGTTTGGAGTGAAAAAATTTTCTATGATTTGACCAAGTCTAATAGGAAAGATATATCCTATTAAGAGAACCAGGTTAATCTAATCTAGTGTTGGAGTTTCCTGATGAAAGATGATAAATACAGATCAGAAACTATGTCTGAGAGATCAATTATCAAAGATGTTTGATTATGTATTTTGAGATATGTGGATCCTAAACTTATTTGAGATGCATACCTATGAAACCTGTCGTGCCTAGTTTCAAATATGTACTAACAAAGATAATCTAAGAAGTGCTCAGAAAAGAGGTACCCAAAACTATGTTTTACTTCTTGAAAAAAGTTATGTTTGCTCTTTGTTTTGTTGAATTTTCTCATAATGCTGAAAGAAGACATCGTATTTATAAACTTAACCTCCAAAATGCTATAATTGAACCTTAGAATGCCAAGGTATCTAACTAAAATGCTAATGTTTGAACTGAAAACACTAATGTTCAGCTCTGCAATGCTGATTCCTAGACTGAAAACATTGATGTTTTGATTGAGAGAGATAATGTTTAGACTCAGAGAGCTAATGTTTTTACTCAAAGAGATGATGTTTGGATTCACAAAGCTAATGTTTTGACTCAGAGGGCTATTATTTTTGTTAGACAGTTCAAATAACCAGAAGACAATTGAGAGGGGGAGTGAATCATTTGTCACAGATTACTAGAACATTTAGCAATTAAAACTTTAATACTAGAACCCAAAACATTAATACCGAAATGCTTAAACCAAATACTAAAATAGAAATTAAACCAAATAAGCATAAGCAATAATCACAAAATAAATACCATCCACATGACACCAAGATTTAAACGTGGAAAACCCAGTAAAGGGAAAAACCATGCTAGGAAGCCTACCCACAGTTAGATAATACTTCTGCAGTATGTATGTGAATTACAATTGAGGGGCTTGCACTTGCAGGAAGGCCAACAACCTAGAACGCACTACTCATCACAAAAGGAGTCTCACTGATGACATAGAAATCTAGACTACAATCCAGGTAAGTGATTGAACTGCAAAGATAGCATCTCCTATGCTTGAGTATAGTTTCAGTTAAGCTCTATACCGAAGGATTAAATCCTCTTACATAAACCCAATTTGACATCCCATGATCGACCAAATCCTTTGCCTGAATGATATTACATTATTCACACATTACATATCCATATCCCATATCCTATCTCTCTACCATATACATATTCTATAATGAGATCTTACATCATATATATACATACCCTCGACCACAAACAATTAGGTTGGCCACCAGATAATGGACCATTTACATAATTTCAAAACATGTCGGCCTTATACCAAACAAATAATATCTAACACAAAGACATCTCAGAAACACATCAAGAGGTTCGATCTATTATCATTGTTTAGAATTTTGGGTGATTTATCTTTTTAATCCTTTGAATTTTGGGCTTTCATGGCTTCATTCTACCTCTGAGGGTTATTTGTCTAAGGGTTTAGGGTTTTTGCAAAATTTGCCATTTCTATCCTTGGAAGAGTATGATGGTGGTGTGGTTCACTTTGGTAATGATGCACCATGTATGGTCAAAGGCAGAGGGTCCATTTCTCTGAATGGAAAGAGTAGTGTTGATAATGTGTATTGGGTTGATGGTCTCAGACACAACCTTCTAAGTGTTGCCTAGCTGAGTGATAGTGGTCTCACTCTAGAATTCAAGAATGGAGTGTGCAGAATCAAAGGAAAGAATGGCGAATTGGTGGCCACTGGCATGCAGACCAAAGGTAACCTATTTCAGTTGAATGCAAATATCAGTACATGTCTTATGGCCAAGTTCGATGACAGCTGGATATGGCATAGGAGACTCTGCCATGTAAACTTTGATAACATTGTGAAGGCCAGTAAGATCAAGGCAGTTAGAGGATTGTCAGTGCTAAGAAAACTAGAAAATACCTTGTGCTAAGAGTGTCAACTGGGGAAAATGTCTTCCTCAACCTTTAAAGGTAAACCTTTCACTGCTGACAATTTACTTGATCTTGTGCATACTGATTTGTGTGGTCTTATGAAAATTAGGAGTGTGCAAGGTGATAGGTACTTCGTGATTCTCACTGATGACTACTCAAGAATGATGTGGGTCACATTCTTGAAAGATAAGTCTGAAGCTTTTGGAAATTTCAAAGCTTTCAGAGCATTAGTGGAGAAGGAAAGTGGTAAAAGGATCAAGTGCCTTAGAACTGATCAACAAGGGGAATTCACTTTCGATGAATTCAACAAGTACTATGAAGAACATGGCATCAAGAGGCAACTGTCTACCCCCCAGACTCCATAGCAGAATGGCCTAGCAGAGAGGAATAACCGGATTGTGGTTGAAGCAACAAGAACAATGCTGATCCAAGGAAAGGTTGCTCACACCTTTTGGAGAGAAGCGGTGAGCACTGCAGTCTACACAATGAACTGAGTACTCATCAAGAAAGGTAAGGATAAAACTCCTTATGAGTATTGGACTGGTAAGACACCTATGGTTAGCTATTTTAGAGTGTTCGGCAACAAATGTTACATCAAGAGAGTGAACACCAGAGAAAATTTGATGCAAAATGTGATGAGAGAATATTCCTAGGATATTCCACCAAGAGCAAAGCTCTCAAGTGTTTCAATAATAGGACTCAGAGAATTATGGAAAGCATTAATGTGAGAGTTGATGAAACCTTTGAGAAAACTAAAGAAACTGACAGTAAGCAAGTGGTAAATGAACCGATTGTAACCTTCTGGGAACCAGTTGCCAGTCAACCAAGTACTAGTAACAGTGTACCTACACCGCTAGATGTAGATGCTGATACTGATGGAGATGAGAATGAAGAAGAAAAGCAAGAGGAATCTATTAAGACCATTCCTCAGTATGTCAAGCTGAATCATGATCCTAAGCAGATCATAGGAGATAAGGATGCAGGAATCCTTACAAGAAGAAAGGTTAGAGAAAAATCATGTATGATCTCTGAATTTGAGCCTAAATCATTCAAAGAGGCACATAAAGATGAAGACTGGATCAAGGCAATGGAAGAGGAACTTGACCAGATAGAGAGAAATGGTACATGGTCTTTGGTACCCAGACCGGAGCATAAAAATGTCATCGGTACCAAATGGGTTTTCAAAAATAAGTTGAATGAGGATGGCATAGTTATCATAAACAAAGCCAGACTAGTGTGTAAAGGATATGCCCAAGAAGAAGGAGAAGACTATGGAGAAACCTTTGATCCTATAGCCAGATTGGAAGGAGTTTGTATGCTTCTTGCATATGCAGCTTTTAAAGGATTCAAAGTATATCAAATGGATGTAAAATCTGCATTCCTAAATGGTGTATTTGAAGAGGAGGTTTATATAGAGCAACTAGATGGGTTTTCCCTATCTGAAGATAGTGACATGGTGTGTAGGCTACATAAAGCCTTATATGGTCTAAAGCATGCACCTAGAGCATGGTATGAACGCCTACACTCCCATCTTGTGAAGATTGGATTTGAGAGAACAAGCGAAGATAGCAACATCTACTTGAAATCTGAAGGAGATCAGATCTTGATCTGTGAGGTATTTGTTGATGACATTATCTTTGGTGGAGATGACAAGATGAGTCATCAGGTTGCAGATGAAATGAAGAAAGAGTTTGAGATGTCACTCATAGGGGAGATTAAGTTCTTCATTGGACTGCAGATTCAACAAATGAAAGATGGAATCTTTATCACTCAATCCAAGTATGTCAAAGAAGTGTTAAAGACCTTTGGCATGGAAGATAGCAAACCGGTTGGTACACCAATGGTGATCAGTTGTAAACTATCCAAAGAGGATGACTTAGTATTGGTGAATGACAAGGAATACCGATCAATGATTGGTAAGTTGCATTATGTAGTGCACAGCAGACCAAATATTGCACATGCAGTTGTCCAGAAAAGTCCAAGAGAATCCCACTTGGTTGCAGTCAAGTGGATTCTTAGGTATCTGAAGGGAACTATTGAGTATGGATTGTGGTATCCATATAGCAAGGATTTCAACTTCAAAGTATTCACAGATGTTGATTGGGTAGGTAATGTGGACAACCAAAAGAGCACAACCAGTGGTGCATTCTTTCTCGGTGGTAGACTGGTCTCATGGATGAGTAAGAAGCAGAGTTATATCTCTCAGTCTACAGTGGAAGCAAAGTATGTTGCAGCTTTCATGAACTGTACTCAGACAATTTGGATGAAGCATGTATTAAATGGCTTCAAAGTTCCTGTATCTAAACCAGTAAGTATATTTTGTGACAATACTAGTGCAATTAACATCTCCAAGAATTTGGTTTTACATTCTAGATCCAAGCACTTTGAGCTTAAGTATCATTTCTTGAGGGAAAAGGTTTAGAACAAAGAGATTGCACTGGAACATGTTTCCAGTAAGGAGCAATTAGCAGAGATATTCACCAAGCCTCTCCCAAAGGCTACATTTGTGTACTTAAGAGGTGAATTAGGGGTGTTGCCCTTTCAGGAGGTGAACTAAAGGTATATGCTCCACATCAGTCAGGTATTGCATAGTCAAATTTTTTTTTCAAGATTGATGTGTTGAAGGATTCTACTCCTCAGGGGGAGTAGCATAATGGAACAGGGAAGCTTGTGCATCCACTTTGGCATTGTTGTCAAAGGGGGAGAAGAAGTGAAGCAGAGAAGATATCTGTAGAAATTGGGGGAGAAGATGTGAAGCGAAGAGATATCTTTGTATATTTCCATCAATGCCAAAGGGGGAGATTGTTGGCATTATGTGAAACGGTATGAGGACATGATGACATTTTATGTTGTCATTGATGTCAATATGCTAAAGAAGAGAGAACCGATATATGTGAGAATCGGTATAACATTGTGAACCGGTATATGTGCCAAAGTGAAGTGGTGTGTTTGTTCAAGGTGAACCGACATGTTGATATGGAAACTAGTACATGGAAGCTTTGTATGACTACTGGTTGGTAGTCTTAACTTCAGGGTTTTCGGTTGAAGTGCTTCAAGCCTGTGTGACTCAACCAGTGACTTTTTGTGATGAGTTAGCATTGTAATGAAGAACAGATCATGTTGCCACATTAGCCTTGTGCGTGTGAAGGATCTTGCATGAAGGAGATTGTACCTATCTACCTCAGGAATGTGCGAAGTCTGTAAATGATGAAAACGCATGATGGGTTATCAGTCACCATGAAAGCGGTGGAAAAAGAATGATGGAGAATGTCTTGAGATCAGTTCAAGACTGTTGCATTTAATGCAATGTGCTCAATGGTCAGGATTGAACCGTTTGAATTGCTTAACCTAATAGGTTTAGGGTTTAGGGTTTATGCTACCAACTTATCTATTTCCTATAAGGTCGATGTTGTGTTTCTTTCTGAGATTTTTGGAAAAAGTTGTGTGTGTGTGTGTATCCAAGTGAAGAGATGTGTGATTCTTCTAGACCAAAGGAGAGAAGTGATACCTGCAGAGTGTAAGTGTAGAAGGTGAAGAGGAGCTAAAGCGGATCTATATTGGCATTGAGTGATGTTACCAGATCATTGTAATACCTATTGATCTCTAACCACTTCAACAGTTGGGAAATCCCTTAACAGGGTAGCTTTAACCAGCGTACTGTAAATCCTTTAACAGGGTGACTCAAAACCATTGAGTTCTTGAAATCCTCTAACAAGGTAACCTTTAACAGGGTTAACCCTTAACCAGGTATTCTAACCTATTGTATCAGTCTTTAACTAGACAAGGCTCCTAACAAAGCGGACTTCTAAAGAGTTCAAAAATAGCTTGTGGGTATTCATCCCCACTGTGATTTTTCCTAGTTGGGTTTCCACATGAAAAATATGTGTCATGTGTGGTGCTATACATGTAATGGTTTAAGTGATGTGTGTCTGAAGGTAAATCATATTGATCTAGCTGTTTATATTTTTGATGATAGATTACCTATTCATGCACTAGGGTGAAATGGAAATGATGTATTAGATTGTATGAAAAGATAAGTGTCAACTAATTTATGCTTGTCTCAGTTATTTTGGGTTTTGCCGATTGTACTCTATTTAAGACCGGTGTTACTATTTGTCTGCCAAAGCACAGTGTCTGCTGACAAACCGGTTTTAGGAATGTGTTTTTGTTTGTACTGATTCACCCCGCCTCTCAGTACTGGTTTCGTACTATCCGTTCATCATTGAGTTATCATTCTCCCCCTTTAGACTTCTTAGAAGCGCTTTCAAAGACTTCTGTGACCTTCCTCTTTCCCTTGGAACTAGAACCCTCTATATTTGAATCTTTCAAGCTTTCTACAGTTTGATTCTCTATAGTTTAATTTTGCTTTGATCTCTCTGTTAGCTTCAAACCATTATGCAAAATCCTTGTATCGACTCTTCATCTATGGATTTGACAGATTAAAAGAATTTACTCAATTGAAATCCTATTCTGATTTGCCTCATGCGAACATGAATCTACCCATTTTGTGCATTTAATAATGGTGGGTCGATCCATTTGTAATCAAATTCTACAACGGCTAATTGGTATAACCTTTTCTGATAATTCAATCATTTGGCACCACCTGTCCTTCAGTCGACATAGGTCTCACTGATCACTTTGCCTCCTGGCTAGGTTCTACTTTCACCTTTATATCACATTGGCGTAGTTCATTCCGATGTACCCTCCTTTATTCCTCCGTGGCATTCTTCCCTTTGGGTTTCTGCACACCTCCAAATATGCTCCTCTGATAGTGAAAATGTATTTTGATGAATCCTCCTTAGTAGTATGTATTTCATTTGTTACATCGGGTCACTTTATCAGGCATCGGGACAACTTATTTTATGTTTCCCTAATGACCCGATGACATTTACTTCATGCTTGTGCTTCCTTTTTACTTCTCCGGTCTATCAACATATGATTTCTCGATGAAACCTCCCTCTTGTTCATCATGTTGCAAAGCTTATCAGGTATCAGAACAACCCTTCCTGTGTTTCTCCAATGACCCAATGGCATTGGGCTCCAGCCTCTTTGTTTTTCAGATCCATCAACTTATGCTCCCCCGATGAGGTCTCCTTCCCAATAACTGCTTCACATTCCTCATTGGGTATTGGCATAGCGAAAAATGTCTTCCTCCGAAGGGTCGATGTCATCTCGATTACATTTCCTTGTCGCTCTTTTAGTCACTTACTTTGGTGTAGGCTATCCTAATGAAACCTCATTTCCATCCATCATGATATCTACCCTATTGAGTATCAGGGTAGCTTTTTCTTACGTTGTCCAATATCCTGATGATTTCAAAACATCTACTCTGCATTCTCCTTAGTCAATGTAAGTCATTCTGATAACCTCCTCCTCTATGCCCAGCTTTGTCTTTCTTATCAGGTATTGGCATAATCCAAAACTCCTTTCACTGATGGTTTGAGTTATCCCAATGGCTTAGTATTCCCACCTTTTGGTATTGCTTCATTGGAATAAGTCATGCAGATGGCACCACCTTTTCCATCTAGCCCATCGGGTATCGAGGTAGCACAAAATATCATTTTTTAACAACCCGATGATATTTAGTGTCTACTTCACATTCTCTTTCATTGGTTTAGGTTATACCTATTACCTCATCGGCTATCGGCACAACATTTTTCTCATGCCTCCAATAGTGAATGTTATGCTGATGAAAACCTTCTTCTAAACTTCCTTTTGGTTCTCCTTTGGAGTGATTGGTCTAGGTCATGCCAATAAGTTTTCTCATTATTTATGTAAGTCAATCTTGTCGGGGTAACTTACACCAATAGTTCAAACTTGATAATTATGCACATTAAGCTCCTCTTCATATATCACTTGCACTTGTAACCTTTTATGGAAACTCTACATGTGCTAATAGATGACAAAGACTATCACATAGGCCCAAAGAATGCCTTATAAGGATCCTAATGTTGTCATGCTGAAATTTCCTCATATTGTTCCTACTCAGTGCCAACCCTTAGCATGCCCTAGCGGTACTTGTCCAATTCTGAAAAACAAGTTACAGTAAGTTTTTTCTAGTATTGCAGCATACCTCCTGCACATAAAATCCATCAATAAATGCTCTTATGTTTCAAATGTACATATAAAACATCAAAGAAATAGCATAGAATATTTTATAAAAATGTGTGCTAACAATGGCTCTTTCTAGGGATGTATGTTCTTCTTAGGGACATAGCAAGATCTTAGCTATCTCTGGAAAGAAGACCAAACGATAAACAGAAATAAACCACAAACAAAAACTAAACTACTATAGTACAATAAATACTCCCTACTTCTTAAGAGAAAAAATGTTTGAGGTACCGATCATGTACTGGAAATTCTTGAAATTCACCATCAACATTCTGCAAGAAGTATGAATTTTCCCCTCTTTTTCATGATGACATACGGTCCTAGTCAAAGTGCTTCAAATTTTCCATGCTTGCCCTTATCTTGATCCTTTGCATTCCATTTTAGCACCCATTCTCCTTCGTCAAAGGTCCTAATAGAATCTTTCTTATCATGTAAAGCTTTTACCATCTTCTGCTTATGTATATTTTGTTCTTGAGCCTCTCTTCTATACTCATCCAATTCGACCAACTGTATCAGCCCGTCTTCCATGAAATCAACATCCTCTATATATTCCTCTAAAACAAATTTATACACTAGGAGTAGGTTGTTCAAGGGTAATCATGCCTCTTTACCATAAACAAGCTAATAAGGAGGAAACCATGTGGATTTCTTGATTGTTACTCTATTTGCCCATACTACCAAATTTAACTTTGAATCCCATGCCCTTTTCTTATCACCTAACATCCTTTTAATGAATTTTAATAAGTTTTTGTTGCTAGATTCTGCTTGTCCATTCTCCTGGGGGTGATAAGGTGATGAATATGACAATGTAACTCCATAATTTTCACAAAAGCTAGTAAATTCTTGGGATCTGAAACACATCCCATTATCTACAACAATTTTATGGGGTACCCCAAATCTTTTCAATATATTTTCCAAAAGAAAGTTTATTACCACCTTACTTGTTGCTTGCCTTGTAGGAATTGCCTCTACCCACTTGGTAAAGTAATGAGTGGCTACCAAAATCCATTTGTGTCCTCCACTGGATTTGTTTTCAATTTCTCCTATGAAGTCAGCACCCCATAGTAGAAAAGGTTCTTCAGTTTGCATAGGTCTGAGTGGAAGAGCTCCATCATATTTAAGTTATCCTGAAAATTTCTGGCAAGCCTCACATCTTCTAATATAAGTATGATATTCGTTAAAAACTTGTGGCCAATAATAACCAACATTGAGTATTTTATGGGTAGTAGTTTTTGCTGAAAAATGCCCCCCACATACACCTTAATGCAATTCTTTTAAAACAGATTGAGCTCGATAAACATCCAAACAAAATAAGAGGATACTATCCCTGTTTTTCCAATACAAATCACCTTTAAGCAATACATACCTATATGCATAAAGCTTAAGTGTTCTTTTCTGACTATCATTCAACTCCTTCATACATTTCATGTATTTTAAATAATAGACAACATTCTTATACCAAGGACACATCTCAGTGCTTATTTGATCCTCCTCTAACTCTATTTGATTTATCTGTGTTTCTTCCAAATTTGATTTTGTCATTAGTTTAGCCAATCCTTGACCTCTTACCAATTTTGTAATTTGGATATCAATATTGAATTCCTGAATTTGATTGATCTATCTACATCTTCTCCCAGTAGTTTCAGTCTGTTTAAAAATATCTTTGACTATTGCATTAGGGACATATGTAATGACATTAGCTCCCACTAAATATGGTCTAAAGGATTTTACAGCTTTTACTAGAGAATATGCTTGTTTCTCATTTATATCATAATTTAACTCAGAGGCTTGTAGTGTCTTACTAAAAAATGTCACTGGTTGTTCATGACCTTCATCATTCTTTTGTAACATAACTGCAGCAATAGTATGAAATGAAGCAAAAGAAAATACTTGAAAAGGTTTAGAGAAGTCAAGAGACTTAAGTACATGTGCTTCCTTGATGGCCCTTTTAATATTCACAAAAGACTCAATCGCTTCATTAGTCCATTTTATCTCTACCCCCTTTTTTAACATCTTTGGAATAGGTTTGACAATTTCAAAAAAATTTGATACAAATCTCCTAACAAAATTAATTTTTCCAAAAAATGATTGAATGGCTTTTCCTATTTTAGGATCTGAATTTTGTCAATAGTTGCAATTCTCTCAGGGTTAATCCTTACTCCATCTTTAGATACAATATAACCTAGCAATTGCTAAGAACTGGGAAGGACAACTGAGAGGGGGGGGGGGTGAATCAGTTGTCAACCAATTGTTAATAAATTATAAATCAAAACCAATTAATCCAACTTGAAACTTAGTGCCGGTAAAACAAACTTTAATGCTAGTAAAACAATTTATCAGTTATAGTAGTATCGATATAACTTAATGCATGAAACAGAAAGAGAAATAACATCCACAACACATGACATAGAGATTTTGACTTGGAAACCCTGTAAGGGGAAAAACCACAGTGGGAAAACTTACCCACAATTAGATGATACTATTGTAAATAGTAAGTGTATACAAATGGGGTCTGCACATGCAGAAAGGCCAACCGGCTAGAGCTCACTGCTCAATCACAAAATAGGAGTAACACTGACTACAATTGGATGGTTAAATCCAATATCAATGTACTACTTCAGAATAGCATCAACAATGTTGGATTCAGTACCGATTTAAGCTTTGACCAAGAGTGCCAAACACCTTCATAACCTTTCCTTCAACCTTCAACTAATATCTGTGTGATTGGCACAAGGATCTTCTTATTTTCACTCTTCAATATTCGCACACACTCATAATGATCAATCTTCAATAAGATCTTACAATCATTTATACAAAACCTAAGACCTTATGTTAACGTCGGCTCACTAAAGATATTACAATTAAATCAATTACAAATAAGTCTTGATGCGATGCAATATGTTGGCTCAATACATTTACACATTATCCAATCAATAAACCATTTCCAAAATGCGTCATTCTGATCTGGAATAGATATCATGTATCGGTCCATAACCTAGACTTAACTGTTGATAAAAGAAAATTTTGTCAACCCGATTAGACCCATAAGAAAAACACCAAGTCCAAACATCCAATCCATGTCTTTGACATAACCAAATGATCTCTAGATGATAACAAGTTATCATCACTTTCAGTGAGCAATATAACCTACCAATGAAGCATATATCGGTGACAATGCATAAGCCACTAATCATGCAATGTGTCAGTTCAACAATAAACAAATATAACCATAGTGCCAAATCAATAATGTGAACCTCCAGAAGATGAGTGTTGACATAAATGACAAAACCAATGAAACACATGACGAAGTCATCCATAATACCAACAATCTCCCCCTTTGGCATTGATGGAAACACTAGATGGAAAAACATCTAAGTGCCAAAAACATAATGCCAAAAACCAATAAACCAACAATCTCCCAAAATAGATCAATACAAAGTTTTGTGCCAAAACAGAAACCAAAACCAAAATTCATCTCTCCCCAAAGTACAAAGTTTTTCGATAGATATCTCTCCCCCTTTGACATCAAATGCCAAATTAGTTAAGAATCAAAACATAACATACAACTAACTACTCACCCTAAGGAGTATCTCTCCTTCATCAAAGCTGGAAAAAAGATTTTTCTATTTGTCCCTGTCGGTTTGATGCCAATCTTCATCATTCAAGTCTTTGCCAATGGGGAAATTAGCCCAAGATTCTCTCTGAGATATTCAAATGTTTCCTTAGGCAAAGGCTTTGTAAAGATATATGCAATTTTCTCTTTAGTATTCACATAAACCAATCACACTTCATTTGCTTCAACATTTTCTTTCAAAAATTGTACTTAATAAAAATATGCTTTGTCTTAGAGTGAAATACTGGATTCTTTGATATATCAATTGCTACTGAATTATCACAATAAATAATTATTGGTTCTTTGTGTTTTACCTTTATATCCTTCAACAGTTGCTTGATCCATAATACCTGAGTACAATTAGTTGTTGCTGCAACATATTCTGATTCTGCTATAGATAATGATGTACAAGTCTTCTTCTTGCTTATCCATGAAATCAATCTTCTACCAAGAAAGAATGCACCACCAATGGTACTCTTTATGTCCTCTACATCAGTGTATGCACATAAATCAAAAATTTTATCCTTAGGATACCATAAACCAAGATTTGATGTGCCTTGTAGGTATCAAAAAATCCTTTTAACCGCTGATTCATGATTTTCTTTAGGATTGCTTTGAAATCTTGATACAATACATACTGCATTCATTATATCACATCTGGTTTGTGTCAAATACAGTAATGCTCCAATCATAGATTTGTACCTTGTTGGATTTATAGGAGTTGAATCATCTTTTAATGTCAACTTATCAGTTGTAGTCATAGGAGTGCTTACCAGTTTGGAGTTTTCCATACCAAATTTCTTCAAAAGTTCCTTCAAGTATTTTATTTGACATATGAATATACCTTTATCTATTTGTGAAATCTGCAAACCTAGAAAAAAATGTATTGCTCCAATCATAGACATTTCAAATTCTTTCTGCATCTTGTTAGCAAAGTTTTTACATAATCCATCTTCACCTTCAAAAATGATATCATCCACAAATACTTCAATAACCAAAATATCATCATTGGTAAATTTATAATATAAATTGTTGTCAGCATTACCTTTTGTGTATCCAAGCTTTAAAATATATTTATCAAGCCTAGCATACCAAGCTCTGGGAGCTTGCTCCAATCCATATAAATATTTCCTTAATCTGCAAACCATATCCTTATCATTTGTCAATGAAAATCCATCAAGTTGTTCAATGTAAACTTCCTCCTCAAGATCTCCATTCAAAAATGCACATTTTACATCCATCTGATAAACTTTATAGTTCTTATGAGATGAAAATGCAAGAAATAGTCTAACTGCCTCAATTCTAGCTATCAGTGCAAAGGTTTCATTACAATCAATTCCTTCTTTCTATGAATAACCTTTACAAACTAATCTTTCTTTTTTTTTATTACTTCACCATCCTCATTAAGTTTATTTATATATACCCATTTAGTTCCAATTACATTTTTGTTTTTTAGGCCAGGGAACTAATGTCCAAGTATTATTCTTTTTAATCTATTCTAATTCATCTTCCATTGGTTTTATTCAATGTTCATCTTGACATGATTCAATAATAGATGGTGGTTCAACTTGAGAAATTAAACATACCTCTTCATTTTCCAATCTTCCTCTAGTCATAACATCTTGATTCTTATTTCCAATTATTTGATTTTCTAAATGATTCAATCTTACATACCTGGGTTTATTCTAATTTACATTCACATGTTGTTGTTCTTTAGTCACAGTTGAGTTCTCTGATGATGCCGGTGTGACTAGATCTTCACTCTGTACCGGTGCAATCTATGTCGGTTCATTTATAATCATTTCAACTACAGGTTCTATAGATCTTGAATCTCCTCTAAAATGTTTTGTTGAGACCTATAAAATTTTGATGAATTTGGGAGGCCCATTTTTTATTTTTGCATCTGTTATCAAATGACTACCTAATGGGTCAGCTAAATAAGGATTCATTTCAAGGAAGGACAAAACAAAACCCAGTTTGCATCCTCCCCTCATGCGAAAATTCTAAGTAAATGCAATTGGTTGGTGTATTGCTAGTGCCCCTACATGGTTCTTGAAGAGGCTCAAAAACCTTCAGGCAAAAGAAAATGGCAGGAGTCGCATGACAAAGGAAAGGACCCAGAGGGTTTTCAAGCAAAGGGCTAGGCATAGACCATTTATCCCACATTGGTCATGCGAAGAGAGTTCATTGTTTTTAAATACACGGTTGCATACATCCTTAGTGTCAAAGCTTACGAGCTTTTGGCAAGTGGTCGATTAAGGAGTTGGTGGGCCCCTGTGTGTGCACACATCTCATAGTGGCCTAATTTTGTAGCAAAAGGGGAGATTAACCATCCTGCAAGTCCAAGAAGATCGGACGATGGTGTGACAAATCTGACAGTGGTCGCTATACTGTAAGATGAAAGTGCTCGACTATTAATGGCTGCAACTTGGCGACTGATGAGGTGACATGCAGCTAACAAGTGGTGGACACGTGGTGACACCATGGAATAGGATGTGGCCACTCAAAGGGGCTAAGGGTCAAGAAGATCAACAAAGATCAACGGTGATCAATATAGATCCAAGGGTTGTCGTGACGTAAAAATTGTTGGCATTCTACACACTTATGAGAATAGTTGATGTTGCCATTGATGGCAACCATCTGGTAAGCCACTGATAGTTACCAGCACCGACAATAAGACTTTTACATACATTGGCAGGCACTTCACTGGTAGCGGCAAAAATGCATATGGGCACTCCAGCCGACAGGGAATAAACTTTTGTTTATTGTAATTATCTTTTGTAAAGCCAACTTGGTACATTGTAAAAGATGCATATATGTATGAGATCTTGTAAATCAAATGTATGAGAGAATGTAGAGAATAAGAAAAAGGAAGAATGTCATATGCTGATGCATAAGGAAAATTTTGTATAAAGTTTTTGGTTATAGATTGAGCTTAAACTGGTACTAAACCTGGCATAGTTGATGTTGATTTGAAGCAGTACATTGTATTGGATTTCATAATCCACTTTTGTAGTCAGTGTGACTCTTATTGAGCAATGATCTCTAGGCAGTTGGTCTTCCTTCATGTGCAGGCCCCTCATTGTAAGTAATATTTATTCATTGGCCAGTGAGTGCACATTGTAGGTCACAAATCCCACCGAGGTTTTTCCCACACTGGGTTTCCTCATTAAATATCTTGTGTTATGGTGTGTTCTCTATTATGTCTCTGTTATTCTTGCTTGCTGCATTAATTCTTATTTACTGGTATACTATTTTGGGATGCAAAGTTCTTAATAAGTTTAAATATTTTGCTAACCGATTAGACACTGATTCACCCCCCCCCCTCTCAGTGTCTTTGGGACTTTCATTAATCCTAACAATTGGTATCAGAGTCTGGTCCTCTATTTTCAAAAGCCTAACAGCTTAAGGAAGATTATGACACCGGTACAGATGGAGAACTTAAGAAAACAATTGGAAGGAGCTCTTGTATATTATGATGTAGAGAAAGTGAAGAATATCAAACTTGAAGATGATCTGAGGACTACACAGGAATTCATTCAAGGACTTTAGGAGAATTTTACTATAGCTCGAAATAAAAATAAAAAAAGAACTTCATGAGAAGATGCAGAATGATAATGATGAAAAAGAAACTCTTAATGAAATTGTGAACAAGTTGATAATAGAGAACTGTAACATGAAGAATGAAATGCAAGATATGACTATAAGGTTATGTAAAGAGATTGAAGACAGGAAGAAGAATGAAGAAGACTTGACTAGGAGACTTAATGATGCTAGAAATTAAAATCTAAGACTCAGTCATGAAAATGATATGCTGAAAACAGATCTAATTCACATGCAACATGATATAACTCAGCTTATGAGACAAAAGAGAATTCTGGAAAATGAGCTAGATACTACAAATAAACATAAAGAGAAATTCAAGAAAAGTTCAGAGGAACTTGATGATATGCTGAAAAATCAAAAACCTAATGGAGATACTAATGGACTTGGATTTGAAGTTGGAGAAACTTCCAGTACTACAAACAATCATGATCATAGTAAACCGATAAGACAACCTAGTGCTTATAAATTTAATGGGAAATGCTTTAACTGTAACTGTAGACATCTAAAAATGGTCAACGCTTGCGGAGTCATACTTTAACATTTGCACATTGCCTTATTTTAGGGTTCTTGCATTGCATTAACATTTCTTCTATGTTGCGCACTTGGCCTTTATCATTTGTGAGCATCGAGTCCTTCTGCATTCTTCATTTTTCTTTCTTTCAAATTAGGTCTTGTCGATAACAATCTTCAATCATGATTTTGGTCGATCTTATCTTGTCGTATCATGGTGTGTGCTCATTTATCATCATTTTGGACATCGTCAATCCTAATCGATGATAGAATTAGGGTTTTGTCCTCTTGTCAATCTTGTCATTTTGTGATAAATTCATCATCGATCCTTGTCCTTTTCAATCATGTCAATTTGTATCGATTAGTCATTGTTCCTCGTCAATTGGCGCCTATCAATTTGATCTCCTTGTCAATCTTGGTCAATTTGTCATTGATTTTTGTCAACCAATCTCAATCATTTATCAACATTGCTCCTTTGTCAATCAGAATCATGATCAAACCTACATTAATTTCTTGTTGTCTTGACCTAATTCCCTATCCTCTTAATTTCTAGGGTTTTATGATTTGTTCATTTAATCCTTTTCTTCTTCTTTGTGAGTTAAATAAATCTATTTATTTAGTCCTAGGTCTCTTTCATAAATTAATTAATGGATGAAAACCTATTAATTAATTCACCTAATTTCTATTTTATCTTTTTCCTCAATATTCTAATTTGCTAATTTCTCCTAATTCCTAATTTCTATTTCTACTTCAAATTTGTCATAATTTGTCATACATTTTGCATAGCAACTTGTCATAATTTGTCATAATTTGTCATACTCCTTGCATAGAAATTGTCATACATTTGTCATAATGTCACCATTCTTGATTTGAATTTCCTTTGAAATCTCTTCATGCTAATCTTGTCCTCTCTCCAATTTGTCTATAAACTAGATGAGTTTCTTCAATCAAAGCATCAATCAATCACATTTTTTAGTAGCCTTACGCTGCGAATTTCAACTCTCAACAACTTGCTTTCTACTTGCATTTTGCACTTGTAGGTGAGATCCACATCAAATTTGAAGGTGAAAGAAGAACAATGGAGCCACATGAAGGAGATATCTGCGTTGGTTTGCCTCAATTTCATTCAATTTGAATATCTTGTCTTTATGTCTTCACTGATGGGATTAGGATTGCTTTCATTACTTTAGGTTTTGTGATTGTCCTAATTGCTATTGGTTTTGATGCTTTTCAATTTCTTGATCTACATTTTGGTGAACCCGATGTGAACTAACCCCTTAACCATGTTTTGAGTGCTTTTGAGCTGTTTGCAGTTGAAAAACTCAAGAAATAGGGCGACTCGAAGCTCTCTAGGCATTTCTGCGCCTGTGTTGATGGGTTCTGCGCCTATGTAAAAAAAAATTGTTTTCATTTTGTTTCTTGCATTCTGGTTTTTCTTTGGTGCTAATTCTTTGTGCAGCATCTTGGCATTACGTGTGATGAAGACTAAAAATGCAACTACTAACGAATCTTATGCAGGACGTAGTCAAAGACTCTCATTAAAACATCTTGCTTGTGATTTTTAAAGTAGTTACACACTTCATTTCTTAAAGGTTAATGAACACCATGCATGCTTTGTTTGTTTTTAATTTGATTGCATGTTTTAACCCTTAGAACTGGGCCTGCCTCCCGATTTGCCTGGCACTTCACACAGGTATTGGTGAGAGGGAACGACCCAAAGTGGTGACGGGCTAAAGCCAAGCTCTTCCGAACCACTCTAAATAACTATGGATGCAACAAAAGTTGTATACAATGGGTGTTGGAATGGTATTGCGATGATTTATTCGCCGGATCAATACCCACCCAAATGGATGCCCTTACTAGAATCTCTTGTTTTTAGATGCCAAAATCCTTCTATCTGTTGGCTCAGGCGTTGTGATACGCACATGCCGAAGACACCTCTCATGTACTCCTCAGTTAGAGATAGCAAGTTCTTTGGAAGTGATGCCCCTTGAACTCGAAGCTTGGTATGTCCAAGAAGTGAGTGCACTGTAAGGGGGAGCCAGTGCTACCAAGCATCTAGCTATCCAGCTGAGTGTTGTATTTTATGGTTAGAGGATCCAATAGATATTGCCCTTGCCAGCCATAGGATTTGTTGTGAATGTGCTTGATTGTCTTGAGTCAAAGTCAAACAAACATTTTGTCTTCTATGATTGTCAAAAGTTAAATCAAAAACAAACTTTCAAAAATGCTCATAATCAACTTGGGTTTTCAAAATCAACAACCTTCAATTCAAAACAAAATCCAAACAAAAGTCCAAATTTGTCCAAGTATTCATCCAACATTTGAACATGGCTGGTCAAAACATTGAATACCTTTGTTTCAAATTTCATGTCACTTTAGGCTAGGTTTTGCATAGTCCAACTTAGGTCCTAGGGCATATTGTCATCTTCCTTCATTTTAGTCCTTTTCATTGCAAGCATCCTCATTTTGCACTTAGGTTCAAAATCATTTCCCTAAATTTGCATTTCATTGTCATATCCCAGCTAGATTTCCATTTAGGTGACATTCGTGCATTATCCTTATCATGCTAAAATTAGGTCTTTCCTAGGTTGCATTTTGCATATTCCAAGTCATTGGTCTTCGCATATCCTTATCATTGTATTGTCATCTTGTCCTAGCTTCATCTTGTCATATCATATCCTTAGATCATTTTCATGTCATATCCTAAGTCATTGTCATAATCATTGCCTTCTTGCATTTAGTCTCAAAAATTTGGTTTGTCAAACTTGAAAAATCAAAACTTTGGATGATACCCTAAGTTGTTGTTAGGGAGTCTTGACCTTGTCTAAAATTTGTCCTTTCATTAATATCATTTTTGTCAAACCTAGCTTAGTATCCAAGCATATAGGTGAGACATTGTCAATTTGTCCTATTGTCATTTGGTCCGTTGTCCTTTAAGGTCTTGGCTTCATTTCAACTTCCCAAGGTTGAGTCTTTAGGTTTGCATTCCAAAAATTTTGTCCAAATCTTGAAAAACAACAAAAACATAGGTTTCATTCTTGCCATAGATTGCATTTTCATTTATTTAGGTCGTATTTAGTTGCATATCATACATCATCCTTTTAAAATCAAAAATCCCAATAACATTGCATAGTGACATGTCTATTGAAACAAGGTTCCAAGCACCAATGATGCAACAAAGTTTGACATATCAACCGACAATGCAATCGAATTTTAATCCAAGGCAGTCACAATTATATCCAACCCAACAACAAGGCAATATCGGTCAAACATTTTATGATGAAACAGGACTCCAAATACAAAAACTAGAGGAAAAACTAGTTCGAGAAAAAGAGATCTTGGAACAAAAAGTGAAAAATAGTGAGAAGATTAGATCCCAAATGTCCAAAACATTTAAAAAATTTCAAGGTCCAAACCCAAAATTTGAGCCAATTGATGTAAAAGCTCTTATCGAACGATTAGACATACTAGCTCTCATCTCTCAAATAGAGATGATGAAACAATTTCAAAAAAAAAGCACAAATTTCAATCAAGTCCCAAATCAAAATTCATTTGGTCAAATTTCATTCAATCAAATCTCAAATCAACAACATATCCAATAGACACAACCAATGGTCCAACATATACAACCAGCACAACCAATGGTCCAATTTCAACAATATGTCCAACCAACTATACAATGTCAACAAGTGGTTCAACCAATGGTGGAATATCAATGTCAACAACCACAACCAAACATTCAAAAACAAAGGTTGCAGCACACACCAACCCAAGTTTCAAACATGTCAGAACAATTGAACCAAGTCCAATATAAAAACATGATATCAAACCAAGACCAAATTCTTGCCAAGAAAGTTAAAAATATAAATCCAATCATGTCAAAACCTCACAAGGATTCTGTAGACGTCTAAAAATGGTCAATGCTTGCAGAATCATACTTTAACATTTGCGCATTGCCTTATTTTAGGGTTTTTGCGTTGCATTAACATTTCTCCTATGTCACGCACTTGGTTTTTATCATTTGCGAGCATCGAGTCCTTTTTCTGCATTCTTCATTTATCTCGCTTTCGAATTTGGTCTTGTCAACAACAATCTTCAGTCATGATTTTGGTCAATCTTATCCTGTCACATCAATGTGCGTGCTCATTTGTCATCATTTTGGACATCATCAATCCTAATTAGGGTTTTGTCCTCTTTTCAATCTTGTCATCTTGCGATCGATTTGTCATCGATCCTTGTCATTTTCAATCTTATCATCATGCGATCGATCCGTCACCGATCATTATTGTTTTCAATCTTGTCATCTTGCAATCTATTTGTCATCGATCGTGGTCATTTCCAATCTTTTCATTTTGCAATCTATTTTGTCATCGATTGTTGTCATTTTCAATCTTGTCATCTTGCGATCGATTTGTCATCGATCGTGGTCATTTCCAATCTTGTCGTTTTGCAATCTATTTTGTCATCTATTGTTGTTGTTTTTGTCATTTTGCGATTGATTTGACATCAATCGTTGTCCTTCTCAATCATGTCAATTTGGATCAATTAGTCATTGTTCCTCGTCAATTGGTGCATTTGTCAATCAAATCACTTATCAGCATTGGTCTTTTATCAAGTCAGAATCATGATCAAGTCGATCCTACATCAAGACCTAATTGTCGTCCTTGCATTTCTAATTCATCTTCTAAGGTTTTATGATTTATTCATTTAATCTTGTTTGTCATTTTCCCTCTAGGTTAAATAATTTATTTATTTATCCTAAGTCTTCTTGTCACAATTAAATATTTATTTAATTGGCTAATTAATTCCTCCTATTTTTGTAAATTAATTAATGAATGAAAAATTATTAATTAATTTACCTAATTTGCATCAATTTCTTGATTTCCAAGTCATCATTTCTAACCTAATTTTCTAATTTCTCCTAAATTCCTAAATGTCTATTTCTATTTCAAATTCTTGTCATAAATCCTTGCATAGCAATTTGTCATAAATTGTCATAAATTGTCATAAATCCTTGCATAGTAATTTGTCATACACTTGTCATAATTTTGCTATTCTTGATTTGAATTTCCATTCGAATCACTTTCATGCTAATCTTGTCTTTTCTCCAATTTATCTATAAATTGGATGAATTTCTTCAATCAAAAGGCCGAATCAATCACGCTTCTAGTACCCTTATGCTGTCGTCTCGTCTTGTCAATCTTGCTTTCACATTATACTTATGCACTTGAAGGTGAGATCCACAAAACAAAGAAATTTGAAGGAGAAAGAAGGAAAATGGAGCCACATGAAGGAGACATCTGCATCTGGTTTGCTTAGATTTCATTTTGAATGTCTTGTTTCCATGTTTTCATTGAATGTTCTTAGGATTGTTATCACTGCATTTTAGTTTTCGTGATTGAGCTAGTCCAATTTGCTATTTGCTTTGATGATTTCCAAATTCCTATCTAGATTAATTGGTGAACCCAACATGAACTAACCCCCTAACCATGCTTTTGAGTGCTTTTGAGCTGATTTGTAGGTGAAAAACCCAAGAAACAGGGCAATTCAGGGCTTTCTGGGCACTTATGCGCCTGTGTAGGAGCAATTTGCGCCTGTGTCAAGTGATCTGCACCTGTGTCAAGGACTTCTGTGCCTATGTCAAAGGGATCTACACTTGTGTTACTACATTCTGTGCCTGTGTTACTGCATTCTGCACATGTGTAAGACATTCTGCGCCTGTTTAAGGCCAAAAACAGAGGTAAAAATCAGTGTTTTTACTTGCAAATTGCTTTGTTTTGCATTATGTTTTTGCATTTTGGTTTTTCTTTGGTACTGATCCTCTGTGCAGCACCTTGGCATTATGCATGGCAAAGACAAAAATGAAACTACTAAAAAATTTTATGCAGGTTCGCTAGTCAAAGACCAAACAAATTAAACTTCTAACTTGGTGATTTTGCAGGTTGCCTTGTATTTCAACTGAACTTTTGTGTTTTTGATTCATAATTAGGCACCTAGTATGATTGCTAAGTAGGATGGAATGAACACATGTTTGCTTTGATTGTCAAGTTTGACATTGGAGTAGGAGAGTATGCTCTCATCCTTCTTAGGGTGATCAGAAATCCAGATCTTCGATACCATTCTCATGTCTTGGATTATTTGTTACCTTTAGAGGGCCTGCCTTCCCGACCATTTGCTTTCTTTTGCAAGCAAGTGACAATCGTGAGAAGGGAATGACCCAAAGTTTGCACAACTAGAGTACCTTGGCATTCTAACTCACTATAAATAAATACCTGATGGGCAAAAGCTTTGAAGGAAGGGTTACATGGGAATTGTAGTTGCTTGGGAAGTGATGACCCTTGAACTCTTTCTCATATCAACATCTAAGTAGGGCCTCATGGTCTAAATCGTGCTTGTGCGACTACATTTGTTTGGTATCTTGGTGGGCTTAATGTCTCAATCATGCTTGCGTGACACCAAGGAGTAACTCTTAACAGAAATTCTTACTAAACACCTTGTATTTAGAGGCCAAAAATCCTTCTAGTTGCTTGAGAAGGACAAGTTCGGATACTTGGAAGAGATACTAAGTTCACCATGGGGAGATTTCCATGGGGACTGATGCTTGGCTGCCCTGAGAAGTGAGTGTCGTGGAGGGGAGCCCTTGGGGTCAAGCATCTATGTATTCTCCTTGAATCTCATAACGAGTCTACCTCTCAGGTACCTACTATCCTTACCTACCATAAGAAATGTGTGAATGAGCATGATTGTCTTGAGTCTAAGTTGAAATATCTTGTCTTCTTTGCTTGTCATAAGTTGAGTTGTGTCTCATTTCAAAAACAAGACAAATTGATTCAAAACAAGGTTAAACACAAGTATTTCATTCAACAAATTTCAAACACCTTCAAACATGGTTGTCAAACATTTTTCAAAATCTTGTCTCAACATTCATGTCACTTAGATTTAGGTTCATCCTAGGTTTGCATTTTTCAAGTTCATTTTCAACTACCAAGGTTAAGTTTCACTTAGGTCATACTCCTTTGCATATCAATAAAGGTCATCCATTTGCATGTGTCCTCTTGCATTAGAGTAATACCATTTCATAATTCAACCTTAGGTTTTGCCTTAGGTTGACATTGTCATACATTAGGTCACATTTTCATACCCTAGGTTTCTTCATTAAGCTTAGGTCATTATCATAGTAATTGTCCCTTTGCATATAGTCTCAAAAACTAGGTTTTGTCATACTTGAGTAATGCAAATCTTTGATAAACCCTAAGTCATTGTTAGGAAGTCTAGACCTTATCAAATTTTTGTCTTTTTGTCATCAATGTCATTTGGTCAAACCTAGCTTAGTATCCAAGCATATAGGTGAGACATTGTCAATTTGTCCTATTGTCACTTGGTCCTTTTGTCCTTTGAGGTCTAGACATCATTTCAATTTCCTAAGGGTCTCATTTTTAGAATTGCATTCATGAGTTTGTCAAAATCTTTAAAAACAACAAAAACATTAAGTTGCATTGTCATCCTTTAGGTTGCATTTGTCAATCCCATTAGTTGCATTTCATAGTGACGTGTTTGTTGAAATGAGGTCTCAACCTTCTTATGAAGCCATGTCATCACAATTGAGCAATCAATCATGTCAATCCAATCTCTACATGTCTCAAAACTTGGATCAAACTTATCATGATGATGTAAATGTCCAAATACAAAAACTAGAGGAGAAACTAGCTCAAGAAAATGAGATATTGGAACAAAGAGTGAAAAACATTGAGAAGAATAGATCACAAATGCCCAAAATGTTTCAAAAATTTCCAGGTCAAAATCCAAAGATTGAGCCAACTGATGTAAGATCTCTTCTTGAATGATCAGACATACCAGCTCTCCTCTCACAAATAGAGATGATGAAACAATTTCAAGAAAAGAGACAACATCAATTTCAACATTATGTGCCTCCACAACAAGAACAAGAAGGTGTTTACTATCAATCAGATTTTCAACCATCACAACCAATTGTTCAACAATTTGAACATTTCCAACAGACACAACCAATGGTCCAACATATACAACCAACACAACCAATGGTCCAATTTCAACAATATGTCCAACCAACTATACAATGTCCACAAATAGTTCAACCAATGGTGGAATATCAACAAGTTCAATCAACATATCAATGTCAAAAACCACAACCAAAAATTCAAAAACAAAGCTTGCAACATGCACCAAGCCAAATTTTGAACATGTCAAACCAATTTGAGCAACATCTAGTTCAAAATCAAAACATGACATCAAACCAAGACTAAATTCTTGCCAAACAAGTTCAAATTCCAGATACAACCATGTCAAAACCTTGAAAGAAAGGTGGCTTTATTGCAATGATCTTAAGGAAACTACCAAGTGAGTTCTTTGAGGAAGATCAAGATAATACACTTATGTCTAGCAATGCCTCATCCCCCCACAAACAAATTGACTCTCCAGTGGCATCTATCCCTACACCTTTAGAAGTTTCACAAGAACCTTCTATATTGTCCTCATCAAACAATAAACCCAAGGATGCAATTATCCAAGGGCTATCCATAATTGATTTCCACGATAATCCAATTCATGATGCACATCCTTGTCATGTTTCAGAAATACTAGACCCAATGCAACCATGCACTTTATTGCCATTACTTGTTTTAGAGGACCCCATTTGAAGTCCCTCCTCCTCATGTTCAAGCATTGATTCCTTGCCAGAATCCATCACAAATGTTCAAAGAGCCTTTCCTTCATGCCAAAACATTGATTCCTTGTCAGAATCCCCCATGCATATCCAAAGTCCAACCCCATATCAAGAGGTTAATTTAGAGCATGAAGAAACGTGTCTTAAAAAAGAAAATCAAGATCAAGATCTCGAAACCTTATCATCCCATCCAATTGTTGACCAGGACCCCATGTTCCCAGACGCTAGCAATGATTCCATTATTCCTGTCCATTCTATCCAAGAACACAATGTCCTTTCAAATCCCATTGACATTCCACTTCCTAAGAAAGATCAAGATATCCTTGTCCATCCAATCCCAAACGATCCCATTCCATTTCATGAACACAATGTCCTTTCAAATCCCATTGACATTCCACTTCCTAAGAAAGATCAAGATACCCCTTCCATCCTTTCTGATGATCCCATTAAAATTCAAGAGCAAAGCAACTTTAAAGAGGATTTGAATGATCTTCCTCCTTGTCAAGATCAAATTATTCCTTTAAATCCTCCACAAGATCCTTGTCTTAATGCTCCATATACACTCCAAGATCGTATTTCTTTTGATGATCCCATTATTTCTCCCATTCATTCTCTTGAAGAGCTTGTCATTGAACCATGTCCACTACACAATCCTAGTCCCCTTCATGATCCTAATCCCCCTCATGATTCTAACGTGTTAGTGCAAGATGTTCATGAACCCTTGACATGCATAATGGGTTCTTCCACTTTGGTGCAATCCGATCCACTTCAAGATCTCATTATTTCTCTCATATCATATCCACCTCATAATGGACTCGCATCTTCTTCCCAAAGAAAAGAGTATCCTACAAGTCAAGATATTCATAAAGGCAAAGGAGTAGATCTTCATGAGAAAGAATCCCTCCATATCAAAGAAAATGTTAAGGGTCATGTCTACACAACTCACTCTCAAGACATTGGTATCCCTCCATCAAAATCAAAATATACACCTTCCCCATCATACTTTCCATCCATCTTAGGTCCTTATATCCCTTTGTCCTCTATGAAAGGTCAGAAAAGGCACACATCCTTGAGTAAATTTCATCAATCCAAAATAACTCCATTTCATTCATATTCATCCATGCATTCCTTCCCCCCTCCAAGCAATTTGGATGCCAAGTATAAAAGTCATAAGTCTATAAATCCACATGTATTCAAGGATCAACATGTCCAATATAATTAACATGTTGAAATAAAGAACAATATGATCTATAAAGAAAAAGAAATATCCAAAAGGCCACAAAGGCCCACTGAGCAAAATAAATCAAAGTCAAAATATATATGGGTTCCTAAATCCTTTGTGCAAGCAATGCCCTCCAAGGAACCACAAAAGCATGAAAAATCAAAAACCATGTGGATCCCTAAGAAGCTCCTTGAAGCACAAAAAGAAACATCCAACTTGGCATCCAAAGTTTCTATTCCTCCATCCAAACCTCTCAAATTTGTTCCTCCATCACCTTCTTCATCCATTTTGGGCCCTTATGTCCCAAAATCCCAAGCTATTTCTTCATCCAAATCTCAATATCCAAAATACATTTTTCCTCCATCAGTCCATCACCCCTCAAGGTGTGTGCCAATGTCAATCTTGCCAACATTTCTATCCATTCAAGCATAGTTCTTCCAATACCCTATCCATTATCCAATGCATATTTTCCATCCTTCCATCCCTCTGGTCCAATCCTTTACATAAATCCTTGCCTTAGTTTCATCTTATTTTCCATGTCCTTATCCTACCAACATCTTTGAGCATACTTTTAAAGGTCATGGTCCATTTTTTTCAAGGCTACTATCCAAACAAAAAAAGACGCTTGAGTCCTTCTTCCATCCCCTATCATGTGTCCATCTTCTATTGAAAAAGTCAAAATACAAAAAAAAGAAAAAGGAAAAAAAAAATACAATAAAATTTTTTAAAAAAGTAAAAAAGTGAAAAGAAAAAAAATAAAGAAAAGAAAAAAAAAAAGTAAAAGCAAAAATAATTCGTCCACTGGTGAAAACCTGGCAAACAGGTGCCTTGGGAAAGTACCGTGATGAAAACCTAGAAAACAGGCGTCATGCGTAATCTATGAACTTCTTGCACACCACACTTGGGGGCAGGTTTCCTTCTTCATATCCTATTGCCCTTCATTATCCTATCATACCATGTCATTACTCCTCCATTATCCTATTGTCCCTCATGTCCATTTCCCTTTTCCACATTTGATCTTGACAAGGCTGAGGATCGTCATGAGCATCATGCATCTTGTTTGCATCTTTTAGTCCATCATAGCTTTTGGTATTTATCCATTTGCTTATTACAACCTTTCATCCATATTCCCTTTCTTATTGCAACTCTCTGCCACTATCCCTTAGCCTATCCCAACCTTCAGTCCATGTCCCTTATCCGTTCTTGGTCTTGCTTATCCTATCCATATCTTATCACTATCCATACACTCTTTTTCATTCCTTGATCTTGATCTGACATAAGGACGCAAAATTTGAACATGGTTTCAAACACCTCTTGACATGTCCCTCACGCCATGTCACTACTTTACATTGTCATATCCAGTCTATTGTCCTATCACGCAATAGCCCTTGAAAATTGCATCTATATTGTCTCCATAATAAAAGGCCTTTGTCTTCCCTCTATCCACCATCATTTCAGCAAGCCTATTTATTCACCTATCATATTCCTTGCCTTGCTAGACACTGGGGGCAAAATCAAAAAAATCCCTAAAAATCAAATAATGTCCTGAAAAAATCCCTAAAAATCAAATAATGTCCTGAAAAAATCCCTAAAAATCATCTAATGTCCTGAAAAAAATCCAAAAAAATCAAATAATGTCTTGAAAAAAATCCCTAAAAAGTCAAATAAAGTCCTGAAAAACGAACAAAAATTAAAAAACTCGAAATTCCTACAAAGTGAAAAACATCAAAATCCAAAAAAAAAATTCTTTGGCATTTTGCATTTTGTCAATAAATGGTCCCCTTTGTGCATAGACAGATCACTAAGCATACATCCAACGACAATCTATCAAACATTGTGCTTTAATGAAATCACACATTAACAGATGAATTGTTCGACCAAGCGAGCATTCAAACTGATTACAATTGTCATATCAATCAATCAACACCAATATCATTTGTCCTTGTCACTACTATCATGGGTCTTATACAGGGTGTGGTATACTTGAAACCAAACTGTGTCCTATCTTAGATGGGGTACCGCATTCCCTAAAACCGGACAGCATGATTGTCCTATCAACACTTTCAACTTTTGACAATGAAGATCAAGATGTTTGTTTGACTTGTTGGAATTAGCGAGTCTTATCATTTATTGATTTATCTTCAATCATGTTCCTATGTTGGTCGATGATGTCACTGGGTGATTTAGAGTGACCGGGATGGTTCATGGTCCCTTTCCTTTTTTGTTGTGTTTACTATTTGTGGAATGTTTGTCACAAACTGGGGCAACTATATCATTGGGTGTCTGTGATAAGTACGTTTTCTTTGTGAATGCTACACATACCTCAACCCTTGATGTATGCACCCTAGGATGCTTCACTCATTCCTTGTGTGCGATGTGTCTATCTTTCACAAAAAGGGTTGCATTTCAGCTCTGGCCTTCAATGCCATGATGCTACGCATCTGTTTTGCTACATTAAATAAAGGTTCTCACCTACAAAGTGCATTACTGAAAGCAAGTTTTTCTTCGTCTCTAACTGTCCTTTGTCTCATTTCTTCTTACTAACATTTCTTCCATCAGTTTGGGCAGTCAGTTCAGTCTAGTTCTCAAATCTCCACACAAAAACACATATGTTGCATCTTGCATCCATTTGGTTATTACATCAAGCATCACATCAAGCATTTTATCCATTTCATATTATAAATGCATCAAAAACATATTAAAAAAATATATATCCATACATGTTCCACAATGGTACATCAATAGTGCATAAGCCATCTATACATGGAAAATAACTATATGTCATCACACATTGCATCCCATCATATCGATGCATATCATATCATATATCAAAATAATATCAGAGTACAAAATTGGACTGTCTGTCCTAAGTATGGCTCACAGGCTGACTACATAATGTCAATTGTCTATCATAAGGAGTACATGCCTCTATCACTGGGTGCTCCCTCTGTCCTCCTCATCCCTACCATATCTCAAGGATGATGTCCCTCTTGCCCCAGGTCCTGGTTGTGGTGGTCTCATAGGTCCACTCACCCCCATGCTACTCACTGACCTCTGAGAACGTGCCCTACTCTCTGTCCTCGATCGTGCCCGATATGAAGCTGCTCTCTAATCTGGTGGAACTGCACTCTCATATAGTATCCTCCAATGGTGTATTTCCTCTCCAGTCTCTACCAACATCTGTGCCATCTCACATGCACTAGCATCCCTAATCGACCCAATATACTCAGTGACTCTCTGTTCTTCTCGTTGTGCCTAGGCTATTGCTATATCTCGAGCCGCTGTAAGTCTGGCTATCTCCACTCTGAACTGATCTTGCTATGTCCTTAAGATAGCATTCTGTCTCTCTAATGTTGCAATATGATCATGCTGACTTGCTATGGTAGCCCTGCATATCTCCATCTCCTCTATGCTAGCTGTCTCCGGCTCTATGGGTATATCCTGCAATGACTCCTGATCTGTTGAATTTGGCTCTTAAACATCATCCTCATCATCCCCCTCATCCTCATCACCATCCTCATCCTCATCTCTATCCTCATCATCTCCCTCCTCCTCTCCTACGAGTGAGAAGTCCTCCTGTCTCCTAGGTACTGGAATATCAGGATCTGTCAATGACACCGGCCGTCATCGTGCAAACCATCACTCATACTCCTCTGTCATCCCGGTGTCTACCACATCTAATCTCCAATCCCACTGTCTCTGTTGTAGCTATGTGAAGTCAACATAGGCTATGTGTGGCTGAATCATCCTCCCCCACTGACTCGTCTCTCTGTGAGATCGGGCAAAGTGTGCAGTTCCTCTAGGTACATCCTATCTCTCTCCAAACTGTCATCTAACTCTCTCTGGTAGGTACATCTCAATCACTCTCTGGTGATTCACTGGTCACCCAATCAGTTATCTCTCCTATCTGCAATACGATAGCTCATCACTATCATCTGACCATCCCAGGCAATCAAGATATGGCCTCCATGTGAACTCTCTCAATTTGTCTAGCTCATGTTGCCAATACAATATGTATCCAAAAGGACCCTGTCTCAGTGCTCCCCCATAGCAGTACACATATGGTCGGTGTGGTAATACCTATCTCTCTACAATCGGTCAACATATGGCAATGTGCTCAAATGCCCATACCTGTAACAACGTGACCCCACAGCTCAAAGTCTGCACTCCCTGATATGCTATCTAATGCAACTGAAAATATAGCATGGCAAGCACACATGGTCCCCATGCGTACATTGTCCCCTCTGTCACCATCCGCTCTAGCACTCTTCCCCATCCAATAGGGAATCCATGTCCTCATCTATCTCCTGCTAATAGGCATGCTATAACCACTGTTATCACCACATATCGTCGATCATACTCTAATTCCATGGTCTCCCAGCCAATCTCCCTCTCTACGATATCCAGATCATCTGCGTCACACTCGAATAATCTACACAAAGCATCTCTCCATATCATTGGGTCATACTCTATCATCTCCCCATGAATCAGAATGCGGAGGATACGCCATACATCCTCTAGTGTCATAGTCGCCTCTCTAGTTGCCAAATGGAATGAGGAAGTCTCTGAATGCCATCGCTCTGCCAATGCGGTAAGTAGTCCTGTGTTTGCCCTAATTTTGGGCATGAATGTGATATAGTATATTCCAAGTCTTGCTAGTGTATCTCTGTCTGTGCTCCTGAGTCTATGTCATAACATGAAGCAGTTTGGTCGGTTCTCCCGCATAATCAGTGGATACTGTCGACTCTGCATCACAATTGGGGCACATTTTGTCAGTTTTAGGGTTTGCTCCTACAGGCTGCATTTCCTTGTTTCATGTCCAAATCAGGGTGTTTCTAATCTATTTTGACCTATCCTACCCTTATCCCCCCTTTTTGGATCATTCGCATGCTGTTTTTGATTAAATTTGAGTTCCCAATGCACAACTGCACCTATGTGTTGTATCCTGTGCTTGTGTTGCATCAACTTGCGCCTATGTACCCTACACAAGCACAGGATACAATACACAAGCGTAGGATGCGCTCAAACAGGCATAGAAGTTACTTTTTACATTCCCTGTGGGCCCCACAATGTCCCGCAAGCAAGTCAAATTCATAAAATTGACAATATGGGTTTTTTGAGATACATACCGCTGCTCCCGCATAGTCCGGTCATCTGTACATGTGTACACATTCTCTGAGGTGATCTGCCATTGGAATATTCACCATCTCTCTGCACGTGTCCTTTTCTAGAGAAACAAATTCTCCTCTTTGGCTAGTGCAAATGAGCTCTTTTCACTCTCTTTGTCTCATTTATAGATCTTTGTCAATGCATAGATGGACGTGCACTCTCTCCATCTCATGCTGGTCACGGTCTTTTGCACCTTAAATTGCTTGTCATTTGTGTATCCGATCCCCAATTGTCAGTCTATTTGCTCCTATCATTTTCTATCATTCTTATCGATCAATTGGCCTCTTTTTCGGATGTTTCCAGCCAATTCCTCGAGGGGGCATGCATATGTCATTGTCAGTGTCTGGGGCATTTTCATTATTGTTCTTTGAAACAAAACTTAAAATCGCATTGTCTCAAAGAGGGGCAAAATGTAGATGTCTAAAAATGGTCAATGCTTGCGGAATCATACTTTAACATTTGCGCATTGCCTTATTTTAGGGTTTTTGCATCACATTAACATTTCTCCTATGTCATGCACTTGGTTTTTATCATTTGTAAGCATCGAGTCCTTTTTCTGCATTCTTCATTTATCTCGCTTTTGAATTTGGTCTTGTCAACAACAATCTTCAGTCATGATTTTGGTCAATCTTATCCTGTCGCATCAATGTGCGTGCTCATTTGTCATCATTTTGGACATCGTCAATCCTAAATAGGGTTTTGTCCTCTTTTCAATCTTGTCATCTTGCGATCGATTTGTCATCGATCCTTGTCATTTTCAATCTTATCATCATGCGATTGATTTGTCATCGATCGTTGTCATTTTCAATCTTGTCATCTTGCGATCGATTTGTCATCGATAGTGGTCATTTCCAATCTTGTCATTTTGCAATCTATTTTGTCATCGATTGTTGTCATTTTCAATCTTGTCATCTTGTGATCGATTGTTGTCATTTTCAATCTTGTCATCTTGTGATCGATTTGTCATCGATCGTGGTCATTTCCAATCTTGTCGTTTTGCAATCTATTTTGTCATCGATTGTTGTTGTTTTTGTCATTTTGCGATCGATTTGACATCGATCGTTTTCCTTCTCAATCATGTCAATTTGGATCAATTAGTCATTGTTCCTCGTCAATTGGCACATTTGTCAATCAAATCACTTATCAGCATTGGTCTTTTATCAAGTCAGAATCATGATCAAGTCGATCCTACATCAAGACCTAATTGTCGTCCTTGCATTTCTAATTCATCTTCCAAGGTTTTATGATTTATTCATTTAATCTTGTTTGTCATTTTCCCTCTAGGTTAAATAATTTATTTATTTATCCTAAGTCTTCTTGGCATAATTAAATATTTATTTAATTGGCTAATTAATTCCTCCTATTTTTGTAAATTAATTAATGAATGAAAAATTATTAATTAATTTACCTAATTTGCATCAATTTCCTAATTTCCAAGTCATCATTTCTAACCTAATTTTCTAATTTCTCCTACATTCCTAAATGTCTGTTTCTATTTCAAATTCTTGTCATAAATCCTTGCATAGCAATTTGTCATAAATTGTCATAAATTGTCATAAATTGTCATAAATCCTTGCATAGTAATTTGTCATACACTTGTCATAATTTTTCTATTCTTGATTTGAATTTCCATTCGAATCACTTTCATGCTAATCTTGTCTTTTCTCCAATTTATCTATAAATTGGATGAATTTCTTCAATCAAAAGGCCGAATCAATCACGCTTCTAGTACCCTTATGCTATCGTCTCATCTTGTCAATCTTGCTTTCACATTATACTTATACACTTGAAGGTGAGATCCACAAAACAAAGCAATTTGAAGGAGAAAGAAGGACAATGGAGCCACATGAAGGAGACATCTACATTTGGTTTGCTTAGATTTGATTTTGAATGTCTTGTTTTCATGTTTTCATTGAATGTTCTTAGGATTGTTATCACTACATTTTAGTTTTCGTGATTGAGCTAGTCCAATTTTCTATTTGCTTTGATGATTTCCAAATTCCTAGCTACATATTCAAATGCATCTCCAAAGAAAGGTGGCCTTATTAGACAAATCTTAAATAGAGTCCTAAGTGATTTTCCTGAGGATGATCAAAATCATACACCAATGTCTAGCAATGGCTCATCCATCCATCAATAATTTGACCCTCAATTTGCCTCCATTTCCCCTCCCATTCCATCATATTTTGAAGTTTCACAAGAGCAATTTACACCATCACCTCCAAATGATGCATCAAATAATGCATCCTCCCAAGGATTGTTTGCCATAGAAATAAATGCTAATCAATTCATTTATACAAATCCCTTGTACTATTTGGAAATGCAAGAGTTAATGCCATCAAATGCTTCTCTTTTAGAGAGTCCCATTAAAATTCCATCCCCTTCATGCCAAAGCATTAATCCCTTGCCAAAATCCCCCATGCATATCCAAAGTCCAACCCCATGTCAAGAGGATAATTTAGAACATGAAGAAATGTGTCTTGAAATAGATGAAGATCAAGATCTTGAAACCTTATCATCCCATCCAATTGTTGACCAAGATCCCATTTCCCCAGACACTCGCAATGATTCACTTATTCCTATCAATTCTATCCAAGAACATAATGTCCTTTCAAATCCCATTGACATTCCAATTCCTAAGAAAGATCAAGATATCCCTTCCATCCTTTCCGATGATCCCATTAAAAGTCAAGAGCAAAGCACCTTTAAAGAGGATTCCAATGATCTTCCTCCTTGTCAAGATCAAATTATTCCTTTAAATCCTCCACAAGATCTTTTTGTTCCTCCACCTCCTTGTCTTAATGGTCCATATACACTCCAAGATCGCATTTCTTTTGATGATCCCATTATTTCTCCCATTCCATCTCTTGAAGAGCCTGTCATTGAACCATGTCCACTACACAATCCTAGTCCCCCTCATGATCCTAATCCCCTTCATGATTCTAACGTGTCAGTGCAAGATGTTCATGAACCCTTGACATGCATAATGGGTTCTTCCACTTTGGTGCAATCCGGTCCACTTCAAGATCTCATTATTTCTCTCATATCATATCCACCTCATAATGGACTCACGTCTTCTTCCCAAAGAAAAGAGTATCCTACAAGTCAAGATATTCATAAAGGAAAAGGAGTAGACCTTCATGAGAAAGAACCCCTCCATATCAAAGAAGATCTTAAGGCTCATGTCTACACAACTCACTCTCAAGACATTGGTATCCCTCCATCAAAATCAAAACATACACCTTCCCCATTATACTTTCCATCCATCTTAGGTCCTTATATCCCTTCATCCTTTATGCAAGGTCAGCAAAGGCACACATCCTTGAGTAAATTTCATCAATCCAAAAGAACTCCATTTCATTCATATCCATCCATGAATTCCTTTCCCCCTCCAAGCAATTTGGATGCCAAGTATAAAAGTCATAAGTCTAGTAATCCACATGTATTCAAGGATCAACATGTCCAATATAATCGACATGTCAAAACAAAGAACAATATGATCTATAAAGAAAAAGAAATATCCAAAAGGCCACAAAGGCCCACTGAGAAAAATAAATCAAAGTCAAAATATATATGGGTTCCTAAATCCCTTGTGCAAGCAATGCACTCCAAGGAACCACAAAAGCATAAAAAATCAAAAACCATGTGGATCCCTAAGCAGCTCCTTGAAGCACAAAATCCTAAAGAAACATCAAAATTGGCATCTACAATTGCTATTCCTCCATCCAAACCTTCCAAGTCTATTCCTTCAACACCTTCTTCATCCATTTTGGGCCCTTATGTCCTAAAATCCCAAGCTATTCCTCCATCCAAATCTCACAATCTAAGATCCTTTTTTCCTCCATCAATCCACCACCCATCAAAGTGTGTTCCAATGTTGATCTTGCCTTCATTTCCATCCACTCAAGCCCAATTCTTCCAATACCCTATTCATTATCCAATGCATATTTTTCATCCTTTGACCCCTTTGATCCAATCCTTTACATAAATCCTTGCCTTAATTTCATCTCTTTTTCCATGTCCTTAGCCTACCAATGTCTTTGAGCATAATTTTAAAGGTCATGGTCCATTTTTTTTCAAGGCTACTATCCAAACAAAAAGATGTTTAAGTCCTTCTTCCATCCCCTATCATGTGTCCATCTTCTATTGAAAAATTCAAAATACAAAAAAAAAAGTGAGAAAAAAAAAGACAAAAAAAGAAAAGAAAAAACGTAATGCAAAAAATAATTCATCCACTGGTGAAAACCTGGCAAACAGGCGCCTTGGGCAAGTACCATGATGAAAACCTGGCAAACAAGAATCATGCATAATCTATAAACTTCTTGCACACCACACTTGGGGGCAGGTTTCATCCTTCATATCCTATTGCCCTTCATTATCCTCTCATACCATGTCATTACCCTTCATATCCTATTGTCCCTTATGTCTAGTTTCCCTTTCCACCTTTGATCTTGACAAGGCTGAGGATCTTCATGAGCATCATGCATCTTGTTTGCAGCTTTTAGTCCATCATAGTTTTTGGTCTTTATCCATTTTCTTATTATAACCTTTCATCCATATTCCTTGGCTTATTGCAACTTTCTGCCACTATCCCTTAGCCAATCCTGACCTTTAGTCCATGTCCCTTATCCATTCTTGGTCTTGCTTATCCTATCCATATCTTATCACTATCCATACACTCTTTTTCATTCCTTGATCTTGATCTAACATAAGGATGCAAAATTTAAACATGGTTTCAAAAACCTCTCGACATATCCCTCATGCCATGTCACTGCTTTACATTCTCATATCCAGTCTCTTGTCCCATCATGCAATAGCCCTTGAAAATTGCATCTATATTGTCTCCATAATAAAAGGCCTTTGTCTTCCCTCTATCCACCAACATTTCAGAAAGCCTATTTATTCACCTGTCATATTCCTTGCCTTGCTAGACACTGGGGGCAAAATCATAAAAATTGAAAAATGTCCTGAAATAATAATAAAAAAAAAACATTCAAAAAATGTCCTGAAATAATCCAAAAACATCGAAAAATGTCCTAAAAAAATCCCTAAAAATCAAATAATGTCCTAAAAAAATACCTAAAAAGTCAAATAAAGTCCTTAAAAGGGAACAAAAATATTGTAAAAAAACTCGAAATTCCTACAAAGTGAAAAACATCAAAATCCAAAAACAATTTCTTTGGCATTTTGCATTTTGTCAATAAATGGTCCCCTTTGTGCATAGACAGATCGCTAAGCATACATCCAACGACAATCAATCAAATATTGTGCTTTAATGAAATCACGCATTAACAGATGAACTGTTCGACCAAGCAAACATTCAACCTGATCACAGTTGTCACATCAATCCAAATAGCATCAACATTGCCATTGGTCCTTGTCAACATTATCATGGGTCTTATATAGGGTGTGGTATAATCGAAACTAGACTGTGTCCTGTCTTCAACAGGGTACCGCATTCGCTGAAACCAGACAGCATGATCATTCTTGTTTTCCACTTTTGACAATGACGATCAGACTGTTTGTTTGACTTGGTTGAATTTGTGCGTCTTATCTTTTTACTAATTTATCTTTGGCTTCGATCATGTTCCTATGTTGCTCGATGATGTCACTGAGTGATTTAGAGTGGCCGAGATGGTTCATGGTCCCTTTCCTTTTTTTGTTGTGTTTGTTGTTTGTGGAATGTTTGTCACAAACTACGGCAACTATATCATTGGGTGTCTGTGATAAGTACGTTCGCTTTGTGAACGCCGCACATACCTTGACCCTTGATGTATGCACCCCAAGATGCTTCACTCATTCCTTGTGTGTGATGTGTCTATCTTTTGCAAAAGGGGTTGCATTCCAGCTCTGGCCTTCAATGCCATGATGCTCTGCATCCGCTTTGCTACATTAAATAAAGGTTCTCACCTACTTATGTGCATTTGTGAAAGCAAGTTTTCCTTCATCTCTAACTGTCCTCTGTCCAATTTCTTCTTACTAACATTTCTTCCGTCAGTCTAGGCAGTCCGTTCGGTCTAGTTCTCTGATCTCCACAAACATAAGTTGCATCCTGCATTCATTGATTAGTACATTTGCATTATATCAAGTCCATACAAAGCATTTTATCCATTTCATCTTATAAATGCATCAAAAACATAAACACCATTCATACATGTTCCAAAGATAGTACATAGATAGTGCATAAGACATCTATACATGGAAAGTAAACATTAGCCATAACACATTGCATCCCATCATATAGCTGCATATCATATCATATATCAAAATAATATCGGAGTACAAAATTGGACTGTTTGTCCTACATATGACCCCTAGGCTGCGTACATAATGTCAAACTATATATGTCTCCATCATAAAGAGCACGTGCCTCTGTCACTAGGTGCTCCCTCTGTCCTCCTCATCCCTGCTATGTCTCGAGGATGAAGCCCCTCCTATCCCTGGTCCTGGCTATGGTGGTCTCATAGGTCCACTCACCCCCATGCTGCTCACTGACCTCCGAGAGCATGGCCTGCTCTTTGTCCTTGATCATGACCGGTATGATGCTGCTCTCTGCTCTGGTAGAACTGCACTCTCATATAGAGTCCTCAAATGGTGCATCTCATCTTTGGCCTCTAATAACATCTATGCCATCTCACGTGCACTAGCATCCCTAATCGACCCAACATACTCGGTCACTCTTTGCTCTGCTTGCTGTGTCTGGGCTATCGTTGTATCTCAAGCCACTGTCAGTCTGGCTATCTCTGCTCTATACCTATCCCTCTCAGTTGACCACTGATCGTGCTCTATCCTCAAGGTAGCATTCTGTCTCTCCAATGTCGCAATGTAATCATGTTGACTCGCTATGGTGGCCCTGCATATCTCCATCTCCTCTATGCTAGCTATCTCCTACCCTATGGGTGTATCCTGAATGACTCATGCTTTGCTAGATCTAGCTCATCTCTCTCATCGTCCTCATCCCCCTCATCCTCATCTCCCTCGTCCTCATCCCCCTCATCCTCATCATCTCCCTCCTCATCCCCCTCATCCTCATCATCTCCCTCGTCCTCCTCTCCCTCATCACCATTCTCCTTCTCTCCAGCATGAGGGAAGTCCTCCTATCTCCTAAGTACTAGAATATCAGGATCTATCAATGGCACTGGCCACCGTTGTGCAAACCATCTCTCATACTCCTCTGTTGTCCCGGCATCTACAACATCTGATCTCCACTCCCACTGTCTCCGCTGTAACTATGTGAAGTCGTCATATGCTATGTGTGGCTGAATCATCCTCCCCCACTGACTTGTCTCTCTGTGAGATCATGCAAAGTGTGCAGTCCCTATCGGTACATCCTGCCTCTCTCCAAACTGTCGTCTAACTCTCTCTGGCAGATACATCTCAATCACTCTCTGGTGATTCACTAGTCACCCAATCAGGTATCTCTCATGTCTGCAACACGATAGCTCATCACTATCGTCTGACCATCCAGGGCAATCATGATATGGCCTCCATGTGAAATCTCTCAACCTGTCTAGCTCATGTCGCCAATACAATATGTATCTGAAAGGACCCTGTCTCAATGCTCCCTCGTAGCAGTATACATATGGTCGATGTGGTACTACCTGTCTCTCTTCAATCGGCCGACATATGGCTATATGCTCAAATGCCCATACCTGTAAAAGTGTGACCCCACAGCTCAAAGTCTGTACCCTCTGATATGCTATCTGATGTAACTGAAAATATAGCATGGCCAGCACACATGGTCCCCATGTGTATACAGTCCCCTCTATCACCATTCGCTCTAGCACTCTTCCCCATCCAATAGGGAATCCATGTCCTCGTCTGTCACCTACTAATAGGAATGCTATCACCACATATCACTGATCATACTCTACTGCCATGGTCTCCCAGTGGATCTCCCTCTCTATGATATCAAGGTCATCTACGTCGCACTCGAATAATCTACGCAAAGAGTCTCTCCCTATCACTGGGTCAAACACCACCATCTCCCCATGAATTAGAATGTGGAGGATATGCCACACGTCCTCTAGTGTCACAGTCGCCTCTCCAGTCAGAAGATGAAAAGAGGAAGTCTCTAAATGCCATCGCTCGGCCAATGCGGTCAGGAGTCCTGTGTTTGCCCTAATCTCAGGCATGTACATAATGTAGTATAATCCAAGTCCTACTAATGTGTCTTTGTCCGTACTCCTGAGTCTGTTTTGCAACATGAAGCAGTCGGGTCTATTCTCCCGCGCAATCAATGGATACTGTCGACTCTGCATCACAATTGGGGCACAATTTGTCATTTTTAGGGTTTTTTCCTTAGGCCTACATTTCCTTGTTTCATGCACCAATCAGGGTTTTTCTTATCCATGTTGACCTATCCTACCCTTATCCCTCTTTTTGGGATCATCCGCGTGCTGCTTTCGGTCAAATTAGTGTCCTAAATGCACAATTGCACCTGTGTACCATGTCTTGTGCCTATGCAGCATTAAGCTGCACCTATGTACCTTACACAGGCACAGAACCCATTCACACAGGTGCAGAATGCGCCCACATAGGCGCAGGTCTGCCTTTTTCTCTCCCCTATGGGCCCCGCAATGTCCCGCAATCAAGCAAAATGCATGAAATTGAACATATGGGTTTTTGAGCTACATACCGCTACTCCCACGTTGTTCGATCGTCTGTAGGTGCGTACACGTTCCCCAAGGTGATCTGACATTGGAATGTTCGCCATCTCTCTGCAAGGGTCCTTTTTCCTAAACAACAACTCCTCCACTTTGGCCAGTGCAAATGAACTATTTTCCTTCTCCTTGTCTCTTATATAGATCTTTGTCAGTACCTAGATGAATGTGCATGCTCTCCATCTTATGTTGGTCGCAGTCTTCTGTGCCTTCCAATGCTTGTAATTTGTGCATCCGACCTCTGATTTTTGATCTGTTTGAACCTATCATTTTCTGTCATTCTTATCGATCCCTTAGCCTCTTTTCTGGATTTTTCCGGCCAATTCCTCGAGGGGCCATGCATATGTCATTATTATTGTCTAGGGCATTTTCATTATTGTTCTTTGAAACAACACTAAAATTGCATGGTCTCAAAGAGGGGCAAAATGTAGACGTCTAAAAATGGTCAACGCTTGCGGAGTCATACTTTAACATTTGTGCATTGCCTTATTTTAGGGTTCTTGCATCGCATTAACATTTATTCTATGTTGCGCACTTGGTCTTTATCATTTGCAAGCATCGAGTCCTTCTTCTGTATTCTTCATTTTTCTCACTTTTGAATTAGGTCTTGTCGATAACAATCTTCAGTCATGATTTTGGTCGACCTTATCATGTCGCATCATGGTGCGTGCTCATTTATCATCATTTTGGACATCATCAATCCTAATCAATGATAGAATTAGGGTTTTGTCCTCTTGTCAATCTTTTCATTTTTCTATCAATTTGTCATCGATCCTTGTCCTTTTCAATCATGTCAATTTGGATCGATTAGTCATTGTTCCTCGTCAATTGGTGCCTATCAATTTGATCTCCTTGTCAATCTTGGTCAATTTGTCATTGATTTTTGTCAACCAATCTCAATCATTTATCAACATTGGTCCTTTTTTCAATCAGAATCATGATCAAACCTACATTAATTTCTTGTTGTCTTGACCTAATTCCTTATCCTCTTAATTTCTAGGGTTTTATGATTTGTTCATTTAATCCTTTTCTTTTTCTTTGTGGGTTAAATAAATCTATTTATTTAGTCCTAGGTCTCTTTCATGAATTAATTAATGGATGAAAACCTATTAATTAATTCACCTAATTTCTATTTTATCTTTTTCCTCAATTTTCTAATTTGCTAATTTCTCCTAATTCCTAATTTCTATTTCTACTTCAAATTTGTCATAATTTGTCATACATTTTGCATAGCAACTTGTCATAATTTGTCATAATTTGTCATACTCCTTGCATAGAAATTGTCATACATTTGTCATAATGTTGTCATTCTTGATTTGAATTTCCTTTCAAATCTCTTCATGCTAATCTTGTCCTCTCTCTAATTTGTCTATAAATTGGATGAGTTTCTTCAATCAAAGCATCAATCAATCACATTTTTGAGTAGCCTTATGCTACGAATTTCATCTCTCAACAACTTGCTTTCTACTTGCATTTTGCACTTGTAGGTGAGATCCACATCAAATTTGAAGGTGAAAGAAGAACAATGGAGCCACATGAAGGAGATATCTGCATCGGTTTGCTTCAATTTCATTCAATTTGAATATCTTGTCTTTATGTCTTCATTGATGGGATTAGGATTGCTTTCATTACTTTAGGTTTTGATGCTTTTCAATTTCCTGATCTACAGTAACAAGTATGGTCATAGAGAAAATCAGTGTAGATTTAGAAACAATCAGAACATTAATGCACCCACCGGTCAATGTTCCAAATGCAACAAAGTTGGTCATAATTCAGAAAACTGTAGAATGAATGTGAGATGCTATGTTTGTGGAAGATATGGATACTTATCTAATCAATGCAGAACATAAACCAGCATAGGATATGGAAAGGCTATTCAGAAGAATAATGTAAATTGTTATGCTTGTAACAAGATTGAACATATTGCAAAATTCTATAGAAGCAAGACTTCACTGGAAAACAATAAAGGATCTAGTTTGAAGAGTAAAGAAAAGGTAGAAGAGATAAAACAAGAATTTTCAAAACAATGGATTAGAAAGAGAGATCTGAAAGTTGATGAAACTATCTCTACACTGGTAGAACAGAGTAATACTCCACCGGCAGAAGATTCTTCATCCAACTAAGAAGTAACCCATTTGGGGGTATTGCAGAAAGTTGAAAATCATGTAAAGTACCTTTGGTTGATGGTGAGAAGATAGATTTCTTCCTTACCGGCAGATATGTTAAGTTTTCACTTAATCAGTGAGCATTTAATGCAGTTTTTGAGAGAAATTTCTTTATAAATTAGTTGATTTCACTCTTTTTCGACACACCAAACATTCGAATTAGTAGCAAGCATGAAAAATGAGCGAAGGCATTCAAGGCAAAGGTGCGAAGTGATTTCTCCAAGCATTCAGAATACTTTCAGGTAGCTAAAGATATTTTTCAATGGCTTCTTCTTCTGCTCCCAAATTTATTTAGAACCCTACTATTGTGGAAAATGTGAAACTCCCTAGGCCCGTGTTTAAGATAATTCCAGAAATTGCAAAGCAAGATGACTCTATTGGGGAATTCTCTAAAATTCCTAAAGGTGTAGCATTTGCAGAAGACCCTAGGATTTATATACATTGCAACATTGAAGAATTAGGTTCTGAGGAATTATTAAAAATGTTTAAAATGGTAATTTGTGATGAAAATGGTGCTATTAAACCTAAACACAAGATTGTAGAAACTCTACGTTTTGTTGAGATATTGAATATCCCTGAATTTCCAGAGGAAGTAGTAAGGATTGTTTTAAGTAGAGAACATGGAGAATTCTTATGGTTGGATTATGTCTGCAAAATAACCGGACAAGCAATTAGGGCAGTAATTGGTTTACCCTCAACCGGAAAAAGACCTTCTAAAACTAAGAATATTCCCAACAACATAGTGATAAGCCTAACTGGAGCAACATCTGATAGTAGATCACTAAGAGTGAATGATATTAAGGACATCAATGTGAGATTTGTGAGTATGGTGCTAGGATACAAGACTACACATGCTAGTAGGCTAAATTTAGTGTCTAGTCTCTATATACACAATGCTTATGAGATGGTTAACAACAATGTAATGATTGATGTATGTGAATGGTTGAAAGATGAGCTTATTGACAACCTAAAAAAGATCAAAGGTGATAAGAAAGGCACATTCCACTTTGGAAACCTTTTGGTATGTTTAATGTTGTATTTTAGTAAGGAGATTCTTGGTACAGGACACAAAAACTTTGGTTATGATATACCGGTAGGAAAACAATTACAGGAAGCTTTCACCGGCATGGGAACTACAAGGACAAAAAAATAATTGAATACTTTAAAACTTTCCAAGCTAAGATGAAAACTAGAGAAAGATTACCACAGAGTATAGTAGATAAATATAACAAAGACATTTGTTTTGTTATCCAAAAGGATGAGACATGGATGGAAGTTGTACTCCCTTAGACCATCTGGGTAACTGAAATGGGTTATGAGGTAGATATTAACATTCTGGAAACATATGCAAAAGCCTTACTGGATGCACCAAGAGAACCATCAGAATAAGTTTTTGGCAGTGCAGAAACTATTGAGAGTGGATTAAAAACAATGAAGCAAAGAAAGAAAAGAGAAAAATACATTAGTGATGCTTTGAAGAAAGTAAAGAAAATCAAAGAAAGTATAATAAAATTTACTGGGATAACGGCTAGTGAGCTTGAAGGACTGCAACTGGAGGCACACATCTCACCGGTTGGCACATCTTCTGGAACTGACAGTGACAAGGTAGTAGAGTTTAAAAGAGTAGAAAGGAGGAAGAGAAAACCTTCACCAATACCTTCTCCTTCACCTAAGATAACAAGGACCCTGAGGAAGAAACAACAGGTAGTAAGGGAACTCGCCAAGAAACTAACTCCTAAGAAGAAACAAAAACCAGTCACACCTTCATTGGATGATTTGTTAAATGAAATAACTAATGATGGAAATTTGGCTAATGTGAGTAAACTGTATAACTCATTTAATGATTCTGACAAGGAAATCATTGAGAATAGTATTATCTTACACTTGGACATATATAAGAAAGTCTTAATTGAAGTTATGGATGATTTACCAAATGAACAATATCGAAGATTGGATGCAAAAAGGATAGCAGTGATGGAATTAGATAAGAAACTAAAAGTTGAAAAACTTCTAGTTATTCATCCCGTGAATTCAAAAGAGGAAATTGATGAATTGATTTGTGAAGCTAATAGATCTATTTTTTCTAGTGGGCACCGGCAAGTAAGTTTAATGGTAGGAAGAGTAAATGAGATTGTAGAAGAGACTGTTGACAACTGGGATATATTTTTTGTGGAAAAAGAAAAACAAGAGGAAAAGAACTGACCAAAGAAGACATTCAAATTATATCAAAAGGATAAGGATAAGGGCAAAGGAAAGATTGGTGAAATTCAAAAAATCAAGATTACTGATAATATACCCCCACTACGTTTGGATACTGCACTGGTACATACTGATGATATACTGGTCATTGACACTGAAGGTATCACACATGATGATACAAATCTTGAAGCTAAGATACTTTTTACCATGAATGTGGATACTCAGGAAGTAAATATTGTTGCGGATAAGGATAGTACAGAGGTTAAGGATGATAATGTTGACAATGGCAACATAGCTGAGAAACCGGTAGAGACTGTTGAGGTTGAGATCCCAACCCAAATAGAGCAACCACTAGATAAACCTACTGAAGGAAAATATGCTGGCACAAGGCCACCGGAGACAGAGATATTGACAGTTGAACTTATTGAGAAACCTACAGAGGCAGAGGTACATATTAAGGCAGAGAAACCGATAATCACTGAGACACATAAACAATTAGACAAACCTTTACAGGTTGAAATGCAAACTCAGACTGATCCACCGAAGATAAACAGAAGAAAAATGGATATAATTGTTGGAAGCACAAAGGTAATAAAGGTAATTGGTCAGACATCTGACACTTCAATAAGTGAATTCAGACCTACAAATGTTACTGAAGTACTTTTAGATTCAATCAAGAAAATAACAGACTACAATGCATTGGCCTACAAGGAAATTGATAACACTTTACTAGTTCTGAAGTTGATTGCACCAAATTGCAACACTGATCACATCAAGGATTCTATAGGAAAATTGGACACACTATCAAAATTTATCACTAATAATATAATAACCATTGACAAGGTGAATGAGGACACCTTCAGGGAGAAAGTTGAAAAGGAGAAGGATAAATTCTTTGAAGATACAATAAAGAAGTGCACAGAACACATGAATACACTATTACCGGCACTAAAGGCTACAATTTTGGAATACAAGGAACTTTACAGGGAAACATGCAAACCCCATCTTTTGACAGAGGACTTAGAAAAGGAGATCAGAAGAGTATAGAAAGAAATAGATGACATAGCTAATAACATAATTGGTTCATCTGAACCTATATTAGTTATTGAGTAGGAAATAGAAGGTTTTGAGGAGAAATTGGAGAAACTTGAGAAAGAGAAGGAAAGGATTAAGTCTAATGCCCAAGAACTTAAATACAAACTTGGTCCTAAGTTGGAAAATCTTATCTCTCTGAGAAAGGAAAAATCTTAGGCATTACTTCAAGGAGAGCGATCACTGGAAGAACACATGCACTATCTCACTGGCATAATCCAATAGACTAAGGCAACCTTGACAGACAGCAACAAATTCATGCAGAGTCTAAATTTGGTTTTGGCAGACATCTTTTAGATTGTAACCAACCGGCTACAAACTTTGAGGTGAAAGTTTTGCACTCATTTGACTATTTTTGACAACCTTTGTCATTGATGTCAAAGGGGGAGTAGTGGAGAGAAAAATACTTCTTCAAAGGAGATCATTTTCTCAGGGGGAAAACATCTTTTTGACACATCTTTTTGGAAATTTTTTGGACTTCAGTTTTTGGAACAGTTTTTGGATTTTTCTCATGAGTATTGCCATCAATGCCAAAGGGGGAGATTGTTGGCATTCTACACTCTTATGAGAATAGTTGATGTTGTCATTGATGGAAACCATCTGGTAAGCCTTCGATAGTTACCGACACCAACAATAAGACTTCTACATACACCGGTAAACACTTCACCTACAGCAGCAACAATGCATACTGGCACTCCAGTCGACAGGGAATAAACTTTTGTTTATTGTATTTTAATGTAATTATCTTTTGTAAAGACGACTTGGTAAATTGTAAAAGACTCATATATGTATGAGATCTTGTAAATCAAATGTATAAGAGAATGTAGAGAATAAGGAAAAGGAAGGATGTTATATGTGAGTGCATAAGGCAAATTTTGTATAAGGTTTTTGGTTATAGATTGAGCTTAAACCGGTACTGAACCTGGCATAGTTGATGCTAATTTGAAGCGGTACATTGTATTGGATTTCATAATCCACTTTTGTAGTCAGTGTGACTCTTATTGAGTAGTGAGATCTAGGCAGTTGGCCTTCCTACATGTGCAGGCCCCTCATTGTAAGTAATATTTATTCATTGGCCAGTGAGTGAATATTGTGGGTCACAAATCGCACCGAGTTTTTTCCCACACTGGGTTTCCTTGTTAAATATCTTGCATTATGGTGTGTTCTCTATGTTGTCTTTGTTATTCTTATTTGCTACATTAATTCTTATTTACCAGTACACTATTTTGGGATGCAAAGTTCTTAATAAGTTTAAATATTTTGCTAATCGGTTAGACACTGATCCAGCCCCCCCTCTCAGTGTCTTTGGGACTATCATTAATCCTAACAAAAATGCTCACCAGATATCACCTGCGACTTGGTGACAAACCACTAGCAGTGAACCATGGGCAAAAATTTGTGCAAGAGGTTAAGGTAGGTAGTTCATTTCAGTGGTTATTGGAGGTCGTGCTAAGGTGTCAGAGTGGAGAGCCCAAAATGAATACCCTCACGACAAGTGGCACCTAGTTGTAAACTCCAGAGCCAATCAAAGGGTGCCATGTAGTAGATAGGTGGTAAATCATCAAGGTGTATATCAAGCAGATCATGGCATCAATGGATCATTGAAGGGACTCACCGAAGGCATCAATTTTATTGACATGAAAGGTGTCGATGAAACTAGGGTTTTGATAAAACAAAAAAATGGCTAGCCGAAGAGGAAGCTTGGTTGAAAGGATGATGTCAAACAAACCAAAGGAGGTGGTGGGTCTAGTTGAGATGACTTGGCAATCCAGGTGGATCAGGTGGTGAACCAAAGGTTGACAAGTGGTAGGCCTGACTAGATAGGTGGAGTCCAGGTAGATCCTAGAGCGAATCCAGAGGTGCCAAGTGGTGACACCGTGGCATAGGCAAGAGCCATTCAAAGAAGCTAAAGGCCAAGTGGGTTTACGAAGATCAATGGTCAGGGGAGATGATCCAATGATTTTTGCCATGTTGCGATGCAAAAGTGAACGCCAAATATCCCATGCAACTTGGTGACAAAGCACGTGCACTAAGAGAGGGAGCCGCTCAGGCGAAGTAAGGAACAAGCAAGTCAAGGCAGATCAACGATGATCCAAGGAAGATCAATGGTTGTCGCCAAGTCGCGATAAAAAGATGTGCGACGGCTAAAAGACATGAATTGGCGACCAAGTGGTGGGGCCTGATGGAGAAGGAGAGCATTCCAGAGGAAATAAAGAACAAGAAAGCCGAGGAAGAAACAAAGAGTTTCATTTCGACAGTGAACCCAGCCAGTGCTGAGGTGGCAGGATAAGGGCCCCGGAATGAACCAGATGGTGCCACATGGTGGAGATGCATGGCAGATGTCTGCGCGAAAAATTCAAACATTTAAAAATATTATTTCTGACTGTGGTGAACAGGCCAAAAATTAAATGACCGACCTACAGAAAAATTGGTGGCTGAGGGATTTAATTGTTTTCCTGATATATAAGTGTTATATATTGTTGGAAAGCTCTTGATCTGAAGAATATGATTCTTCAATCAAGTGTAACCCATGGCAAGTATTTATGGGGTAGTTTCCTCAGGATCTTAGATTGCATTTTTCAGTCAGAGAGATTGGATGTTCTACAGGCCAAGTCGTGTGAAACAGTTAATGTTGAAAGATAGGGTGGTTGTCATTGTCAGAGAATGAAATATGATATTTTTCCTCCTTTCCTTCTTATTCATGAGTCTTCTCATTTTTTAGAGGTTCCATTTTTTTGTGAGCAAGGCTATCGAATCTCAATTTCCATTTTCTGAGTTTTTTGCAAATTTGTAATACAATGTTCCTTTTCAAGCAATAGAGTATCTTCTTGCTGTAGATTTTTTCTATTGCAGGTCACATATATGTAAGGCATATATACAGTTTATTGGATTGTCTCTAGGCCTTTTCTTATTTTCAATGAATCCAGTCTTCAAGCGAGTTTAGGTTTGTCCTCTTAAAGTGGGAGTGTAATGGTTGTTCTTAGGTACTTTTCAAGGAAGAGTTTAAATTCTATGAGCAATCATTTTGGATTCAGGATAATGTCTAGATATGTATGATCCTTTGTTTGAGTTTAGAATATATTAATGTCAGGCATTAATATAGGGATATCTTTCTTAATAAATTAGATTTGCAATAGAGGTTTTGATTTACAGTTTGATGTATGACTCCATTCCCCTAGATAAGGCACTGGTCTTGCAGATTCTAGGGATTCTCAAAGATTTTAAAATATCAAATGTCCTTTTAGTTTTATGTCTATAGTTTTAGTTTGTTCCATCTATTCTCATGCTCCAATCTTGTTGAGATGTCAATGTAGATCTAGCCCATCTAGAGTAACCTCCTTGTTGTTGAGCCCTGTGAGATTTATCTACTTTTATTGATGTCATATGTTTGTAACTAGTTGTCCTTTGTGCATCAAAGGGTGTTCCCCCTTAGGTCTTGCAGAACCTAAAGTGTAGGAGGATCATTAGGATCCTATGTTATGTTGTCCAAGCCCTGAATCATTTCATTGATTGAGATTGGTTATTTCATAGATAGTTTGCAGGTGAACTTGGGTGTCTTTTTTGAGACCAACAAAATGGCAACTCTGCTAGGGAACTATGAAATTTATTGAAGATACTTTCCTCCATGAAGGAGGTGGTGACTCTGTATGAAGATCAGTGTATAATGTTAGAAGGTCTGAGAAAGATCTCACCAAATATCAAAACAACAGCTGCAATATCCAAGTATTTGCAAAACTTGGTATTTAAAGATTGTAAGAATTTTTGTTCCTTACCAAGTGAGTTTCAGCACTAAGAAGAAAAAGGAATAAGTTAGGTTGCATGCTCCTATCAGCTTAAAAGCATGGTTGAAGCATTTTGAATAATAGGGAAGATAGACTCTAGCTGCAATAATTCTTATTGTTTGAAAATAGTGAATGTATTTAAGTAAGGTCGCAGCTAGTAATGGATTGTTGTAAAAATTTCTCTATTAAAGGTTATGTGCCATTTTTTTTTAATGGCATACCTAGTTACCCGAATCAAATTCCAAGTGACATTAGGAAGCACTTAACATTGTTTAATGGGGACCAGAAACAATCAGCAAGAATGCATGTGCAAAACTTTGTTGATTTAATGAATGACTATGATATCTACCATGAGGATATTTGCATGAAGTTGTTTGTGCAGATCTTGAAAGAGGATGCCAGGATTTGGTTCTCATTTTTGCAGGAAGCTTTTATTCCCTCATGGGAAGAATTAGTTGCATCTTTTCCTGAGCAATTTACTGAGAGAATGAACTTTATTGATATGTTGAGGAAGCTGATGGAGATTAGAGTTGAGGAAGGTGAATTAGTGCCAGCCTTCAATGCCATATTTTCCAAAGCACTGGCTGAGATCCCACAAGGGTATGGACTAAATGACGAAGTGTCTTTAGTGATTTATTTGGATTCTCTTGGAAGTAAGATGATTTATAGGCTGAGGGATAAAGAGCCAAAGATATTACATCAGGCTTTTGTGACAGCCATGGACATAGAGAAAAACTTAAAATATGGTATTCCTAAAGGATTTTAATCTGTCGGTGTCCACTGTCATGATATTGGAAATGCCAATTGTGTTGAAGATGAAGTGAGAGATTTTTTAGATTTCACTTCTTGTAATCATGTTGATGATCTTTCTGATATGAAAGTTGAGCACAAAATTATTTCAGAAGATTTTAATGGTACACATGATTGCAATGAAAATATAGCCCACATTGATGAACAAATTTATGAAGAATGTCACATTGAATGGCAACATGCAACTCTTCTTGAAAGGATTGAACAACTAAATGCGTCAATTAATGATGACATGAAGGAAATTGCAAATACTCACCATGTTTCAGTAGAGGCTGAAGAGAAGTCTTATGACAAGGAATTATCAACAAAAGGATGTGAGAACCACAATCATGAAGATACAACTGAAGATAGTATTATTTCTTTTGTTGACATAAATATTGATGTGCCTAATCTTAAAAATATTTCTGCATATGCTGATAAGGAGCTTATTGCTTGTGAAGATGTGGATAATTGCTCATATGCCAGTAGCAATGATGAAACTATTGAAGTTCATTGTTACCCCGATATACATGTTGATATTCCTTGCCAATATGATTCCAATGAAAATGATGGTCATAGTGTCAATCCTTGTGATTGTGACAGATGGAATGTTGAAGAAAATTTTATTTCAGATTATGCTTCTTCCTTTTTAGATGAAGATGATTGTGACAACAAAATGGATGATGTTTGCAATAGGCAAATTTCTAATGATTTATTTGATATTGATATAGATCATATCCAGTCATGGCTTTGCCATAATGTTCACAAAATGGGTTTGCATTTTATTTCTAACCCCTTGTATGAAGAGGTGTTGGTTATGCCAAATATTGTAAATGATGAACTTGTTCATGAGGCCGACATCATTCCATGCAGCAGTAACATGTGTCAAGATGGAGATTTTTGTAATGAGCTGCCTACTAGTATGTTTGAGCCCCATCTTGAAGTTTTTCATCCAAAGATGAGTGAATGTTCAAATCTTATTTCAGATTATATGTTTGTGCCAGAGGTATATGTATTTTTTCAAGAGTGGGATATCAAAGATGTTGATTTATTGCATATAGTAGATGATGAAAACAATGGATATGTTTAAGTGGTTGATCATGAAAGTAAGGTCCAAAATTATTTTCATGATGAGTGTGCATATATAATGCCGACTGGAAAAGCATGTTGAATAATGTGTGTCACAACACAAACACATCTCTGATGATTAGTATTTGCTTCAAATTGCATACATTACCAAGTGATGAGAATCAGATTTTTGATAAGGGAAAGAGTTGGCTTCAGCTTGGATGGCCTAGGGCCATTTTATAAATAATTTCTTTGTTGTATAGTTGTTTTGTTTTTTGTTGTGTGGTTTTCAATAAGGAACCCATGTTTTGGAGAGTGAAGCTCATTGAAGATTTCAAAAGAAGAAGTGTCCTATTTTTGAGTGGTCTGCTCTACCAAAGATTCTGAATTCTTGTGCTGATCTTGTGATCAATCATCCCCAGTCAGAGCCACTGTTGGGACCTATAAAATTTTGATGAATTTGGGAGGCCCATTTCTAGTTTTTGCATCTTCTATCAAAGAACTACCTAATGGCTCAGCTCGATAAGGATTCATTTCAAGGAAGGACAAAACAAAACCCAGTTTGCATCCTCCCCTCGTACAAAAATTCTAAGTAAATGCAATTGGTTGGTGTATTGCCAATGCCCCTGCATGGTTCTTGAAGAGGCTTAGAAACCTTTAGGAAAAAGAAAATGGCAGGAGTTGCATGACAGAGGAAAGGACCTAGATGCTTTTCAAACAAAGGGCCAGGCATAGACCATTTTATCCCACATTGGCCATGTAGAGAGAGTTTATTGTATTTAAATACATGGTCACATACATCCTTAGTGTCAAAGCTTACGAGCTTTTGGCAAGTGGCCGATTAAGGATTTGGTGAGCCCCCATGTGCATGCGCATCTCATAGCAACCTAATTTTGTTGCAAAAGGGGAGATAAATCAGCCTGCAAGTCCAAGAAGATCAGATGATGGTGCGGCAGATCTGACGGCGGTCGCTATATCGCAAGATGAATGTGCTCAACTGTTAATGGCCGCAACTTGGTGACTGATGAGGTGACACGCAGCTGACAAGTGGTGGACACGTGTTGACATCGTGGCATAGGATGTGGTCGCTCAGAGGGGCTAAGGGTTGAGCAGATCAACAAAGATCAACGGTGATCAAGATGGATCCAAGGGTTGTCATTATGTCACGACGTAAAAATGCTCACCAGATATCACCTGTGACTTGGCGACAAACCACTAGTAGTGAACCATGCCCGACAGTTAGTGCAAGTGGTTAAGGTAGGCGGTTCATTTTGGCAGTTAGTGGAGGTCATGCTAAGGTGTCAGAACGGAGAGCCCAGAATGAATACCCTTGTGAAAGGTGGTGCCCAGTTGTAAATTATGGAGCCAATCAAAGGGTGCCACGTGGTAGATAGGTCGTATATCATCAAGGTGTATATCGAGCAGACCATGGCTTCTATGGATCATTAAAGGGACTCACTGAAGGCATTAGTTTCATCGACATGAAAGGTGTCAATGAAACTAGGGTTTTGATAGAACAAAAAAAATGGCTAGTTGAAGAGGAAGTTTGGTCAAAAGGATGATGTCAAATGAACCAAAGGAGGTGGTGGGTCCGATGGAGATGACTTGGCAGTCCATGTGGGTTAGGTGGCAAACCAAAGGTTGACAAGTGGTAGGCCTGACTAGACAAGTGGAGTCCAGGTAGATCCCAAAGAGAATCCAGAGTTGCCAAGTGGTGACACCATGTCATAGGCGAGAGCATTTCAAAGAAGCTAAAGATCGAGTGGGTTTAGGAAGATTAACGATCGGGTGAGATGATCCAATGGTTGTCGCCATGTCACAATGCGAAATTGATCACCAAATATCCCATGTGACTTGGTGACAAAGCAAGTGCGCTAAGAGAGGGAGTTGCTCAGGCGAAGTAAGGAACGGGTAAGTCAAGGAAGATCAATGGTTGTCCAATTCGCGATAAAAAGATGTGTGATGGCTAAAAGTCATGACTTGGCGACCAAGAGGTGGGGCCCGATGGAGAAGGAGAGCAGTTTAGAGGAAATAAAGAACAAGCAAGCCGAGGAAGAAACAAAGAGTTTCATTCCGGCGGTGAACCCAGACGGTGCTGAGGTGGCAAGATAACGGCCCCAGAATGAACCAGATGGTGCTACGTGGTGGAGATGCATGGTAGATGTCTGTGCGGTAGATTCAAAGATTTAAAAATATAATTTCTGACTATGGTGATCAGGCAAAAAATTAAATGATCGACCTATAGAAAGATTGGTGGCTGAGGAATTTAATTTTTTGCCCGATATATAAGTGTTATATATCGTTGGAAAACTCTTGATTCGAGATATTTGATTCTGCAGTCAAGTGTAACCCATGGCAAGTATTTATGGGGTAGTTGCCTTAGGATCTCAAATTGGATTTTTCAATTAGAGAGATTGGATGCTCTACAGGCCAAGTTGTGCAAAAGAGTTAATGCTGAAAGATAGGGTGGTTGCCATTGTCAGAGAATGAAATATGATCTTTTTCCTCCTTTCCTTCTTATTTGTGAGTCTTCTTGTTTTGTAGAGGTTCCATATTTTTGTGAGCAAGGCTCTTGAATCTCAGTTTCCATTTTTTGAGCTTTAAATTGATGCTCAAACATTCCCAAGGACTCTAAGGTATGACCAAGGGTTGATATAGACCTACATTACTTGATGATCCTTTTGCTCTTTAGCAGATTTTGCATTGCTCTACAAATCTTCTCACTTCTAATTACAACTTGGACCAATAGGAAAACCTACCAACTTGCTCCAAAGTCTTATCTATGCCAAAATGACCTCTGAGACCTCCTTGATGCTTTTCTTGGAGAATGTTTTGTCTCATAGAACATTGGGGTATGCAAATAAGATGTCCTTTGAATAGAAAACCCTCATGTATCATATATTCTAAATAAGAAACATGAGAGGTGTTATAGAAATCAGAACAAGAACTATATATCTCTGCAAAATCCTTATCATCCTTGTAAAGGTCTTTTAACTCTCTCAAACTCACACTTTGCAATTATATCTCCTGCATAGTCATGACTCTCCTACTTAGTGCACCAACTACCTTGTTTGGTGTGCCCTTCTTGTGTTTGATAGTGAAGGTGTAGTATTGTAGGTATTCAACCCACTTTAGGTGTCTCTGGTTCAACTTCTCTTGCCCATTGAGGAAACTAAGGGCATGGTTGTCAGTGAAAACTACAAACTCTTTGGGCAGCAAGTAATGATGCCACTTCTTCAATTCTTGTACCATTGCATACAGCTCCAAGTCATATGTGGAGTACCTTTTCCTAGCTTCATTTAACTTCTCTGAGAAGAAGGCTATAGGGTGACCCTCTTGCCTTAAAATTTCCCCTATTGCCCTTTGGCTAGCATCACATTCTACTATAAACAACTGATTGAAATCAGGCAATCTAAGGGTTGGCATCTCTGCTAGCTTAGCCTTCAACAATTCAAATCCCTTATTTGCTTTCGTTGTCCATTTAAAATGACATTTAATCCCTCCTTTGATGGTGTTGAGTATAGGAGCACAAACATGGCTAAAGTTTCTCACAAACTTCCTATAAAAAGATGTCATTCCATGGAAACTCCTAACATCACTTATGCCCCTAGGTAAAGGAAAATTAAGTATTTCTTCTACCTTACTTGGATCCATCTTTAAACGTCCTTGAGAAATAACAAAACCAAGGTAAACTAACTCAGTTTTCAAAAACTCACATTTTTCAAGGTTGATCTTGAGTTGAGCCTCCTTCAACTTCTTCAAGACCATCTCCACATGCTTAAGGTGTTCCTCCTTGGACCTGCTGAAGATCAAAATCTCATCAAGATACACAATAACAAATCTGCCAATAAACTCAACTAAAACTTCATTCATGAGCCTTTGGAAGGTACTAGGTGCATTGGTGAGACCAAATGGCATCACCAACCACTCATATAGGCCTGCATTGGTTCCAAAGGTTGTCTTTCATTCATCACCAGGTTTGATTCTTATCTGATGATAACTAGACTTCAAGTCCACCTTTGTGAAGTATCTTTCTCCACCTAGATTGTCCAATAGGTCCTCAATCCTTGGCATGGCAAACCGGTACCTTATAGTGATCTTATTGATTTCTCTTGAGTCAATGTACATCATCCATTTTCCTCCTTTTTAAGGCACTAATACAGTAGGAATAGCACATGGACTCAATCTCTTTTTAATGAACCCCTTGTCCAAGAGTTCTTTCACTTGTTTGGCGATCTCTTCATTTTGACTAGGTGTCATTTTATAAGCCGCTTTGTTAGGCATATTTTCCCCTGGTATCAAGTATATTTGATGATTTACATCTCTCATTGGAGGAAAGGAATCAGACATATCATCTCCTATAAATTTTGCATATTTCTTTAGTAGCCTTGCACTTCTTGACGCACTTCACTCATTGGATCTGCCTTAGCTTCATCTTTAGGCTTCAACACTATAGCATGACCCTAATGACCTTCTTGTTTTAACACCTTAAGGAACTATTTTCCTCTCATCAGCATCACACTTGATCCTACTTGCTTTTCCTCTTTTGGATTAGGTAATGGGTCCATCTAATATTTCTTACCTTTCTTGGTGATGAGATAGTTGTTCTTTTCTCCATCATGACTGGCTCTCACATCATATTGCCATGGATGGCCCAACAAAAAATGACAAGCATCCATAGGCAATATGTCACATAGTAGTTTGTCTTTATACTCACCAATTTCAAAGTCCACTCATGCTTGTTCATCAACTAAGACATCTTGACCCCGGTTGCTCTATTTCATGCCTTCATTGAGAACCCCAGCAGGAGCCATGATACCTTGTAAGGAGTGAGGTGAGGCAATATTTTCAGTTTGAGTTTATCCACCATTTCAACTGAGACTATGTTCTCAGTGGAACCTGAATCCACAATCACCTTACAAATTTTCCCATGTGACTTATAAGTGGTCCTAAACAAACTTTTCCTATGTGGTGGCTCTTGAGCTTGGGGTATCTTGAGCATTGTTCTTCTCATCATTAAGTTTTCTCCATCTGTCACTGGCCCTGCCTTGCTGATTAAAGAGGTCTCACTCTGAGTGTCCTCCTTTTGCACCAATTGAGTCCTTCTTTCACCCATGTATGAGCTTGTTGAACTTGAGGATTTTCCCAAGCACCTAGTCATGGTATGTCCAACTTGATTGTAGTGATAACACTTACCAGTCAAGACTGTATTTCCTCTTCCTAAGCTTCCAAACCTGCCCCTAAAATTGTTTCTTCCTCTAAAGGATCCTCTAAATGTTCCTTTGTTGGCAAATGCATAGTCCAATGAGAAATTGTAGGTGATTGAAGGTATTGTCATTGATGGCAACCTTACAATCATGTGACACTGGCAGAATCTACACCAGCATACAGTTCACCGACACCAAAAAAGATGATTACCCGCACCATGGCCGACAGGATTTTTGTTTATTTGTATTTTGTATTTAATTGTAAAATGTTTTTGTAAGCCGACATAGTGAGTTGTAATAAGACTCATATAAGTATGAGATCTTGTAGATCATTTAGTAGATGTGGATATGGTTAGATTATTGCAGAACTAATGTGCGAATATTAAGGCAGACTTTGGAAAAGGGTTTATGTTTATTTCAAGAGCTTAAACTGGTACTGAACCTAGCATTGCAGATAGTGATTCAAAGAAGTACATGACATTGGATTTATATAATCCATTTTTGTAAGTCAGTGAGACTTCTTTTGTATCTGAGTAGTGAGCTCTAGGCACTTGGCCTTCCTGCATGTGTAGGCCCCTATTGTATCAGTAATATTCCCTTATTGGCTAGTAAGTAAATATTGTGGGTCACAAATCCCACCGAGGTTTTTCCCACACCGGGTTTCCTCGTTAAAAATATTGTGTTATGGTGTGCTTTTCATGTTGTGCTTATTGTTCTTATTTATTGCAATAATTCTGGTTTACTGGTCGGTACACTGTTTTGAAATATATTTTATATAATAAGTTCAGAAAACCCATATACCAGCTAGATACTAATTCACCCCCCCCCCCCCCTCTCAGTATCTTTGGGAATCCTAACAATTGGTATCAAAGCCTAGTCCTCTATTTTCAAAAGCCTAACAACTTGAGGAAGATTCTGACGCCGATAGAGATGGAAAACTTGAGAAAGCAATTGGAAACAACTCTTTCAGACTATGATGCAGAAAAGGTGAAGAATATCAAACTTGAAGATGATCTCAAAGATGCACAAGAAATCATTCAAGGACTTCAAGAGAATCTCAGTATTGCAAGGAACAAGAGAAGAGAAATTTCTGAGAAGATGCAGAGTAATGATGATGAAAAAGAAACTCTTAATGACCTTGTGAACAAACTGAGACAAGAAAACAGTACAATGAAGAATGAGATGCAAGATATGACTATGAGACTTTGTAAAGACATTGAAGATAGGAAGAAGAATGAAGATAACTTAGTTAGAAGACTAAATGATGTTGGAAATGAAAACACAAGACTCAATAATGAAAATGATATGTTGAAGACAGACTTGATGCATACACAAAATGACAGAACTGAACTCATGAGACAGAAAGGAATCTTGGAAAATGAGTTGGCTACTACAAATCAAAACAAGGAGAAATTCAAAAAAAGCTCAGAGGAACTTGATGACATACTAAAGAATTAGAAACCTAATGGAGATAAAAATGGCCTTGGCTTTGAAGTTGGTGAAAGCTCTGGTACTGCAAACAATCATGATCATAGTAAACCGGTAAGACAACCTAATGCTTACAAATTCAATGGGAAATGCTTTAACTATAACAAGTATGGTCATAGAGAAAATCAGTGTAGATATAGAAATTATCAGAACACCAATGCACCCATCGGTCAATGTTCTAAATGCAATAAGATTGGTCAAAACTCAGAAAATTGCAGAATGAGTGTAAGATGTTATATTTGTGGAAGATTTGGACACTTATCTAATCAATGCAAAACACATACCAGCATAGGATATGGAAAATTTATTCAAAAAAACAATGTAAATTGTTATTCTTGTAACAAGATTGGACATATTGCAAAATTTTGTAGAAGTAAGACATCACCGGCAAATAACAGAGGACCCAGCTTGAAAGGTAAAGAGAAGGTTGAAGAGGTAAAGTAAGAATTCTCAAAGAAATGGATTAGAAAGTCAGATCAGAGTGTTAGTGAAGCTATTCCTTCATCAATAGAACAAAGTATCACTCCACCAGTAGGAGGTTCTTCATCTAACTGAGAAATAATCCCTTGGGGGTATGGCAGAAAATTGAAAAACATGATAATTTACCCTCGGTTGATGGTAAGAAGTTGAAATACTTCTTTACCGGTAGATGTGTTAAGTTTAACTTAACTGGCATGCATTAAATGTGGTAGTTGGAACTTATAACACTATAAAGCAAGTGTTTTGGCTCTTTTTTCATTCACCGAGCATTCAAATTTCCAGAGAGCACAAAAATCCTGAGCGAAAGTATTCATAGCGAAAAGTGAAGCAAATCATCCAAGAAAATCATCCTAAAGGCAGAGTAAGGTATTTATATCAATGGCTTCCTCCTCTGCACCTGAATTTATTCCAAACCCTATTGTGATTGAAGTAATTAAGTGCCCTAGGCCCATGTTTAAACTCATTCCCAAAATTGCGAAGAAAGATGATACCCTACGAGCATTTTCAAAAATACCTAAGGGAGTAGTTTATGCTGAAGATCCTAGAATATATATACATTGTCATATTGAGGAACTAGGAGCTGAAGAAATAATGAACATGTATAGAATTGTGATTTGTGATGAAAAATGGAAATGTTAAACCGGAACACCAGATAGTGGAAACCCTAGGTTTGTGGACATTCTCAGTATCCCTGGTTTTCCCAAGGATGTGATAAGGATTGTCTTGAGTAGAGTACATGGTGAGTTCTTTTGGTTGGATTGTTGGCATATGTGAAAAGTTTGATGACATGATGATATGGTATGTTGTCATTGATGTTAATATGTTGAAGTATGAACCAGTATATTACCACAAGTGAACTAGCAAGTGAAGCGGTATGTTGAAGTGTGAACCAGTATGATGGAATGAACCGGTATATGCAGAAAAGTGAACCGGTATGTTGGAATATGAACCGGTATATGCAAAGTTTGTATCGGGGTTTCATTTGATATGACTACCAGTTGGTAGTCTCAGCTTCAAAGTTTCTGGTTGATGCATACCAAGCATGTGTGATTCGACTGACGACATCCTATGATGGGTTAGCATTGAAATGATGATAAGATCATGTTTCCATGTCAGCCTTGTGCACGTGAATAATCTTGAGGATCTTGCATGAAGAAGATTGATTGTATCCACCTCGGGAATGTGCAAAATCACAGTAAATGGTGGAGAGTGCATGATGGGTTATCAGCTTCTAGAAGTGGTGATGAACAAACAATGGAGAATGTCTTGAGATGTGTTCAAGATTTTTTTACTCTATGCAATGTGATTGAATAGTCAAGATTGGACCGATTGTATTGATAACCTAGATGCTTAGGGTTTAGGGTTTATGCTACCAACCTAATTGTTGTCTATAAGGTTGATGATGTTTGTTGTTGTAAAGTTGTTGGCAAATTTTGTGTGTGTATCCAAGTGAAGAGATACTTGATTCTTGCCAAACTAGAGAAGTGAGTAGATACCTATAGAGTGTGATTGCAAAAGTATAGGAACTAAAGTGGATCTGCCTTGGCATGAAGTGTTGTTATCAGATTAGTGTTTTACCTGTTGACTTCTAATCATTTCAATAGTTGGAAAATCCCTTAACTAGGTAGCTTTCATAGGCTCTTTGTAAATCCTTTAACAGGGTGACTCAAAATCCTTTGACAAGGTAACCTTTGACAGGGTTATAACCTTTAACCGGGTGATCCCTAGCAAGAGCAGTTCCTAGCAGAACCTATTATAAAAGTCTTTAATCGGACTAGGCTCCTAATAGAGCAGACTTCAAAAGAGTTCAAAGAACAACTTGTGGGTATTCATCCCCATCATGGTTTTTCCCAATTGGGTTTCCACGTGAAAAATCAGTTTGTTATGTGTGATGCTTTTTCATGTGATGTCTCAAGTGTTTTTTTTTGTTAAGTGGTAATGCATGTTGTTCCAATGGTCATAAGTATTTATGATATTACTTTCTTAAGCATATGGGTGAAGATTGAGATAAGATGATCTAGATAAACTGGTTCATGTCTATCACAGTCATACTGTGTTCTACCGGTAGTGTCTTGATCTAGATCGGTGATGCAGTTTGTCGGTTAGTGCAGTCTTTACAGTTTGAGTTGTTTATGAATATTTTTTTTGTCCATACTGATTCACCCCCCCCTCTTAGTATCTATTGAGTATTTACTGTTCATCATTATTCATCATGGATTCCATCCATAAGATTACCAAAGAGGCAGTTAGGGAAGTGGCAGGCTTACCTTCCACTAGTAGCAGGCTTACAAAACTAAAAAGGTTCTCAATGACACTGTGATGACCCTAACCGGTGCAACTTTTGACAAAAGATCCTTGAGAGTAAACGATGTTAAAGATATCAATGTTAGATTTGTTAGCATGATTCTTGGTTATAAGGCTACACATGCCAACAAACTAAACTCAGTCTCTAGCTTGTGTATAAAAAGTGCATATGACATGGTGAATAACAATGGTAAGATTGATGTATGTGAGTGGATAAAAGATGAACCGATAGACAATTTGAAGAAAATCAAAGGTGATAAGAAAGGAACTTTCAGATTTGGAAACCTGCTTGTGTGTTTAATGCTATACATTACCAAGGAAGTACCTGGTATTGGTAGGAAAGACTTTGGTTTTGATATACTAGTAGGAAAACAACTTCTAGACATACTAAACAATATGGGTGATGATAGGGAGAAAAACATAAATGAACATTTTCAAACTTTGAAGGCTAGGATGAAGACAAGAATAAGGCTATCTCAAGCAATTGTTGATAAAAAGGAGATATGCTTTGTGATCAAGAAAGATGAAATCTGGATGGAGGCAGTTATCCCTAGGACTATTTGGGTTACTAAAATGGGATATGAGACAGGTGATAATATAATTGAAACTTATGCAAAAGCCCTCTTAGAAGCCCTAAGGAACCCACTAAGAAAGTTTTTGGCAATGCTGAAACAATTGAGAATAGAATTCAATCTCATAAAAGAGTTAAGAAAACTGAACAGATAGTGAGGAAGGGAAAAAGACAAGAAAAAGGAAACAGGAAGTTAGGCCTCCGGCTAAGAAATTAACACCAAAGAAAAGGAAAGAAAAGCAGGTTATTCCTCCTCTTGAAAAACTTCTAAATGAGATAACTGAGGATGGGAAATTGAAAAATATCAGCAAACTGTATAATACACTTTCAAATGATGAAAAGGAGAGCTTAGAAAATAGTTTAATCTTACAATTAGACATCTATAAGAAATTTTTGACGGAGATTGTAGATGACATACCCAATGACTTGTACAGAAGATTAGAAGCTAGAAGGGTAGCTATTGTGGAATTAGATAAAAAGATAAAAATAGAGAAACTACTTGCAGCTCACCCAGTGAACTCCATAGAAGAGATAGATGAATTAAATAGTGAGGCCAACCAGACAGTATTTTCAACTGGTCACTGGCATGCTGCACTAATGGCAGGCAGAGTAAATGAAATATCAGAAGAAACTGTAGATCAGTGGGATATATTTTTTGTTGAAAAAGAAAAACAAGAAGAGCTTAAAAGACCAAAGACTATCAGAGTCTACCAAAAGGATAAGGATAAGGGAAAAGGTAAAGTAGGTAGACCTCAAAGCCTAAAGATAACTGATAACTTTCCCCCGCCTCCTTCTGATACTCCACCAGTACAAATTGTTGACACACAATCGGCAACAAAGAGTATGGAAACACCACATGAGGATACAAATCCTAATTCTGAGGTACTATACACAATGAACATTGACACACAGGAAGTCAATATTGTGGTAGATAAGGAAACAACTGACAAAAGAGATGTGGCAACTGAGCCACCGGTAGGTAATATTGGAGATGAAAACATTGGAATTGGGGTAGAACAACAAATTGAAAAATCAAATGAACCCCTGGAAACAAGAAAGGCAAAGACCATAGGTGTGCACACTGATGCATCTACTGAGTCACCGGCAGTAGACAGTATAGAGGTAAACAAAGAAAAACTAGCAATGGACAACACAGTAAAATCTTCAGAGGCACAAACAGAGACACCATCAGGAGAGGACACTGAGAAATCGATAAAGCAATAGGTCCATACTGAGAAAAACATTGAAAAATAGGTAGAGCAATAGGCTCCTTCACAAACAGTGCCACCAGCTACATCTGACAAGCCCAAACCTTTGGTAGTAGAAATGCAAACTCAAACAAATCCTCCAGAGAAAGAGGAAAACAAATCTATCACTACCACCGGTGGATTACAGATTGTGAAGACAGTTGGATAGACATCTGGAACATCCATGATTGAATTTAGGCCAACAAATGTAACAGAGGTACTATTAGATTCAATAAAGAAAATAACAAAGTGTAATGCACAAGCATATAAGGCTATAGATGACACTTTACCAATTTTGAAGATGATAGCTCCAAAGTGTAATATATAAAATAAATATTCTTTGAGCCAATTAGACACATTGTCTAAGTATATAACCAGAAACCTAATAACACTTGATCAGATAAATGAAGACACCTTCAGAGAGAAAATGAATAAGGAAAAGGAAAAATTCTTTGAGGAAAAAATCAAGAAGAATAAGGAACAAATGGAAACCTTATTACCGGTTTTAGGCAAGACAATTTTGGAATTCAAGAAACTGTATAGAGATACTTGTAAAACAAACATTTTGACAGAAGACATAGATAAAGAGATCAGCAAAGACCAAAAGGAAATCAATAATATTGCTGACAACTTGATAGGTTCATCGGAATCATTATCGGTATTTGAGAAGGAAATTGCAGTTTTTGAAGAGAAAATAGAAATGCTTGAAGAAGACAAGGAAAAGATAAAGTTTAAGGCAAAAGACCTGAAGTGTACACTAAGTCCTCAAGTGGATATCCTCATCTCTTTGAGAAAAGAGATTTATGAGGTTCTTGTTCCAGGACTTAAGACACCGGTACAATTCAGAGAACTGAAGCAGCAATAAAGGAAAGTGAAAGATTCAGCAACAGTCTAAATTTTGCATTGGTGGACATTTATCAGATTGTAACCAACCGGTTACAAGGATCTAGATAGGAACCACACTCAATTGACATTGAATGACAGCCTTTGTCATTGATGCCAAAGGGGAGTAGTGGATATGAGAAAAATAATCAACAGAAGACATCATCAGCTTAGGGGGAGCACATTTTGGTAACACAGTTTTGACAGCTTTTGGCAAATCTTTTTTGGACGATATTTTTTGGGTTTTTCTCATGAGTGTTGCCATCAATGTCCAAGGGGGAGATTGTTGTCAAATGCACACTCCAATGAGATATTGTAGGTGATTGAAGTTATTGTCATTGATGGCAACCTTACAATCGTGTGACACCGATAGACATCGGCACTAGTAGACTCTACACCAGCACCGAAAAAGATGATTACCAACACCATGGCCGACAGGATTTTTGTTTATTTGTATTTTGTATTTAATTGTAAAATCTTTTTGTAAGTTGACATGGCGAATTGTAATAAGACTCATATAAGTATGAGATCTTGTAGATCATTTAGTAGATGTGGATATGGTTAGATTATTGCAGAACTAATGTGTGAATATTAAGGCAGACTTTGGAAAAGGGTTTATATTTATTGAAAGAGCTTAAACCAGTTCTAAACCTGGCATAGCAGATGCTGATCCAAAGTAGTACATGACATTGGATTTATATAATCCATTTTTGTAAGTCAGTGAGACTTCTTTTGTATCTGAGCAATGAGCTCTAGGCACTTGGCCTTCTTGCATGTACAGGCCCCTATTGTACCAGTAATATTCCCTTATTAGCTAGTAAGTGAATATTGTGGGTCAAAAATCCCACCAAGGTTTTTCCCACACCAGGTTTCCTTATTAAAAATATTGTGTTATGGTGTGCTTTTCATGTTCTGCTTATTGTTCTTATTTATTGCATTAATTCTAGTTTATCGTTACACTGTTTTGAAATGCATTTTATATAATAAGTTCAAAAAATCCATATACCAGTTAGATACTGATTCACCCCCCCTCTCAGTATCTTTGGGAATCCTAAAATCCTCTCTATGAGTCCCCACTACCTTCTTGGTTTTGTTGCTCTTCATTTCTTGGAGCATTATGCCCGATACCAAAGGTTCCTCTACCTCTGAAATTTTTACCACCTCTATGTTTCTGATTTTTCTCACTTCTCCTCTTGATCTTCTCCTCTGCCCTTGCCAATTGGAAACACTTGTGAATGGTGTCTAGTGTGAGGATACTTATCTCATCTTGTATGTTTTTTCTAAGGCCATTCATGTACCTGGCCAATTTCTCCACTTCATTCTCGTGCTTCCTAGCCCTCAAACTGAGTTTGTGGAATTCCTTAGTGTATGCATTGACATCTAATTCCCTTTGTTTCAAATTTTGCAGTCTCTTTTGGATTTGAACTTCATAATCCCCTGGTAGGAATTGATCCCTAAGCCTTATCTTCATACGCTCCCATGAAGTTATCTTCTTCTTACCTTCATCATGTTCCATGAAACTAATGTTGATCCTCTCAATCTTTATTTGGCCACATTTACTCTTTTCTCCTCTACTACCTCCTTATAATCAAAATGATTATTTAGGGCTTCTATCCAATCTAGAAACTCTTCTCCATTGAGATTTCCTCCATAGGTGGGTAATCCATCCAAGCTATCTTTAGAGATGGATTTGACTGCATCCAAGAATAGTTTTTGGTCTTGATACATTCCTACTATTGCTTGATCCTCTCCATCTTCCACTTATTCATTTGTCTCATCTCCCCATTTTGTCTTAACCTTCCCCTTCTCCTACTTAACATCTTTGATTCCTTTACTTTCTTTTGCATCCTTCAATCCTTCTACCATCTTTTCCACCATCTGTCAGATGGCTTCTGGAGTCATAGCCTTTGAAGGCATTGAACTTGCTTCTAATTTTTCACAGTCTGACATACACCAAATCTTTCAAAGGGTGGCTTTGATACCACTCTGATGCAGAGAGTCTTGGAGCTTGTTCCAATCACCTTCTTGGTTTACTTGTCTACTCAACCCTCTAACTCCTCAAGCCCATCCAATGGCACTTGGTAGGGGTTTTTATATCTAGACCTCCAAGGTTTGATCCATTTTGGCTTGCCTCCCAAGTATAGCCACTTGAGCTTTGACAACTAACTGCCTATTGAGGATTCCACCTCAATCTCCAACTCCACTCCTAAGGCTCCAAGCACCTCTGCAAAGGATCACAATACACTAATTAGTTCTTGGTGTTCAAAATGCATTTACATTAGGTCTTTGATATCTTTGAGGGGTTTGGGCATCTTCAAACCCATCATTAAGGTTCCCTATCCTCTCTTTATCTCCACCAAGCTCAAATAGATCTAATTCAATTTGCCCTCCCTTGGCGATTTTAAGGACTTGGTTCAAAAACTTTCCACACAAGGATACAAACAAATTGTAGACTTGAGTACCCTTTTAGAGTTATAGACAATATTGGAAAAATGCATCTGGGTTATCCATACACATGGGGTTTCCAATAGTGCACTATTTTCAAGGGTTTAAGCCTCCGCAGGTGACTTGGAAAGATGGATTTAAAACCCTTCACCAGTCAAAACATCTACCAAATATAATTAGGGATTCTTCAAGGGAACTCAAAGGGATTTCCAACAATGTATCATTTTTTCTTCCACCAATCCATATGCGCTCAGAATTTGCATATCTTTTGTTGTCCTAACTCACCAACTCCTAGCGGTGAGCCTAGGGATTCATTATAGCTCCTCCACAAAGACCTGCAAGACAAAAAAACCTACTCTAATCATATGTACATACCCTAACCTAGCATTCCACTTTATTTCAATAGGTGCCATCAATGGATGCTCAGGGTAGAGCCATTTTACTCTTACACCCTACTTTGCAAGGGTTTTACACCTAGTTACAGAGAATGAATGAGATCTCTACAACCAAACACAAAAAAACTTACTGATCTACCTTTCTGGAAAGTAAACTCAACAATCACTCATTCCCTGCAATGATATTTCTCTGACAAGTCTGTATTGGACCGTACAATGCAATGAAAAATAAGGAAAAACTATCAAAAATGGTGAAAAGACAAGATTACTTGAAAACACAAAACTTGTTCTTGCATTCCATATTCTCCAACCCACACAATGAAGTATATTTTAGCTTATATGCTGATGGTTTATTTTTTTCAACCAACTTTGCAATGCCAATCATCAAAAATGCAATTTTTGCAAAAAGTTGCTCAGCAACTTTTACATCTTTTGACACCTGAGATGTAACTTTTCATTCTAGTGCTTTCAAAGGCTCCCAAAGGCCCTCAAGCATCCTAGAAGTCCTAAACACAAAACAATAGACCCCTATTACATGTTGACAATGATCCAGAGTACTACTCCTATGATCAACCTTAGCATTACAACTTCCTAGGTTGATAGCATACTGAACACAATTGACACAATCAATAACTTGGACAACTCAACCATGGCTCTACTGAGTCCCAAATGGTTGTTCAATTATTACATCATAAAAGACAACACACAAACTTAGAAGAACACAAAATTGTATTCTTGGAGCGTTAGGTTCCCTACACCACATATCTTGGCCCATTTGTTGTTTCATGCAGGCATGCATGTTTTGGGATAACTAGTTTGATTCATGGAAAAATGATGATAGTGTATGGCATTGTGAAGATCCAAGATCATGTCATAGGTTGTGGTGGATATGATGGAGTTTAAGGATCATCAGATGATCACATATGCATAGCCCAACCAGTATATAGAGCTGGTTAGAGCTCTGGTTTTGGACCTGACTGACATATCTTAGAAGAAAACAAATTTGTATGGCTGGAGCGTTAGGTGCCCTGTACCACATATCTTGGCCTAGTTGTTGTTTCATGCAAGAATGCATGTTTTGGGCTAAGTAGTTTGATTCATGGAAAAATGATGGCATTGTATGGCATTATGAAGATCCAAGATCATGTCATAGGCTATGGTGGATATGATGGAGCTAAAGGATCATCAGATGATCACATATGCACAACCCAACCAGTATATAGAGTTGATTAGAGCTCTGGTTTTGGACCTGACCGATAGTGTGAACCTGAGATGTATGACTCTCAGGGAGTTGATAGTCATGGCCTCTAACTTGTATCATATTTGTCGAACACATGGGGTGTGCAAGTGTCTATGGTTGTACCAGTGTGATGGTGTCTTTTGAAGTGTCCAGGGTTGTGAAATATTTCAATGTCTATCCAATTGAAATAAATTGGACCATCGGGAGTGTTGCTTGCTAAGAGAGAAACTTACCTGCACAAGAAAACATGTATTTCATATCAAAAGTTATAAATTGGTATCAATGTTAGCCTCAACACTTGGGGTCAAAATGGCTTTTGTATTTCAAGGCGAGATGATGCAGTCTGACCAGCTAGTAAGTAGTATATTTATAATTTGTATAAAATCTACATGCTCAATTGGTGTCATTTGATGGTTGAAGTCCTCCATCTCATGAGTTGTAACTTGAGAAATTGTACCAATTGGTATAAAAAGAGGAGATGCATCTGGTAAAGAGAAAAAGGGGAGAAAAATATCTGATAGTGACTGGTAAATACAAGGAGGTGAGAGACCCTGACAATGTCCTTTGTCATTGTTGTCAAAGGGGGAGAAGGATTTTGTAGTATGCCAGATACTACATGTATTGACATAAGTGCCAAAGGGGGAGATTTTTGGCATTGTGTTGTCATTGATGTCAACTGGTATAGAAGACCAACCGGTATGGGATTATTGTTGACATGAAGTCATTGATGTCAACCAGTGTTATAGGTCACCGATAAAGAAGAAGAATGTCATTCAGAGGAATGACCATTGGGGTCACTGGTACACAAGCTAGTATTTGACTTGTGTGGATGATATGCATAGGTTACCAATACAGTCTATCACCGATAAGGAGAGCATGTCAACTGGAAAGTGATGTGTTAAAATGGAGAAGTCAAATCAACCAAGTGAGTGGTTGTCAACCAGCAAGTTTATAAAAAGTGTACAAGAAGGATGTATAGGTCACCGATATGTTGTGTGGATGCAGAACAACAGGACTCCCACCGAATGAAGATGCAGTCACCATGTGAAGAGATGATTGATAGTGAGTGTGCCCCAAACTGGATCACATGTGCCTGTTTGAAGGTATGTTGCACAAACAAGGAAGCCACATGAGTACATTACAGGATGCAAATGACAAGGATCCACTACTACCGGTAAGTGGAGCTTATCTCCTATTATGCCTGTGAGATAAGGAAGAAGAGGTAAATGCAGATGTTTGAAGGCTAACATTGGATCTACCAATGAACCAAAGGGATGTCTCAAGTGCATGAAATCAGGAATATGCACTGGACTGACATAGAAGGCATGTTATGCCACTAGGATAGAAAAGGAATAGTGAAGAATTGATGAGTTTGTCAACTTGACAAACTGGCTGAGATAGTGTCTGGTCTAATGATGAAGAAGGAAAAGTGGCATAGCTATAGAGAGAGTGCAACCAGTATGCAGATGCCTTAGATGGAATTATTTGAAGGTTGATGACATGGTGTCATCAAGGTCCCTATCAATAAGTATGAGAAACGGTAAGGAAGAAAAGAGGCATGCTATGAATAGGCATGTCTGGCAACTGGTTAAGGTGTTCCACCTATAGATCAACAAAGTGCAAACATGATGGTTAATCGATAAAGTGTGAGAAACAAGGAGGGTTAGTGAACTGGCAGAGAAGAAGGACTGGTTGAGTGTTTGGTTGGCGATCATGTCTGAACTGACACAAAGGTCCAAGATAAGGTGGATGTTGACAAAGGTGTCACGTGGAGTCAAGGTGGCGGATATGCATGTAGTGGTAGATGGAGTATACACTGATGAAGTTGGTACAGAGTTGCTCAACATTAATTTTAGACCCCGTAAATCATGGGATGTGTTGCAGAGGCATTGCAAAAGTGTATGGCTCGAGGAAGGTAGAACAGAGGTGATCAATGCAGTATGTCCAGGTGCAAAATGAGATTGGTGTTTCAATCTGCAAAACCATTTATGATGATTGATCTTGTGTCTCATCGACTGACTGACTGTGTTTGCTAAAAATAGCAAATGTGTATTGGAAGGCACATTAATAGCGGTGATGTGTAGATAGTTGTCTTGGAGCTCAGAATGAATGAGATCTAATTGGATTCAATGTGCCTCGTGATCAATGGAAGAAACCCTAATGGCCTCAAGTTCAAACTCATGTCTTGATGGGAAAATCTAGCTATATATATGTATGTGAGCCAAAGATATTATTTATGATGTTGAAGGAGAGAGTGTTGTTGATGCATGTGAGAGAAAATGAGTCAAGTACTCATCGAGTATCTAAAAAAGGGACTGAGTGTGTATGATTGAGAATCAGGTTGAAAGGATCAACTAGCAATGGTGAGGAACTGGTAGTCTGCAAGTGAGTCTATGAGAGAAGTATACCAGTGGTGACCAAACCAGCAGAGAAGAGTTGCATAAGAGTACAGAGTAGGCAAGAAGGAACCGGCAGAAGATAGAATTGGTGGAGAATAGCAAAGTAGTTGAGAGAAGGGACAACCTGTGGAGAGAACCAGTTGAGGGAGAGAACCAGTAGAGAAGGAGAAAAGGCTGAACTGATAAGGTTGCAGCATGAGATAAGGTTGCAATAGTGAGAGGGTGAGAGAGAGAAAACCGACAGTAAACTAGATAGAAGATCTAGTAGAGAGTTTTGAAGAAGAGTTACAAAATCCATTTGTAATAAGGTTATTAACTTGTAAATGATTATGCTTTGTATTCACTGAGTTGTAGCTTGATGCAGGGGTTGGTGCTCCTTGGGTTGGGGACCTAAACATTGTATTCATAGATTCATTGTGAGGCTGGATTGGAGAAGTAATCTCCAACAGCATTTATCACCGATGTTTTTCCAATTTGGGGTTTTCCTCGTATATGTTGGTGTTATGTGATGTCTCTGTGTGTCTGATTGAATTTGTGTTGGTCTCCCCTCTAACTGGTAATTCTACATTGAGTTAGATCTGATAACCAGTATACTCACATAGGATATTTAAAGGGAAAAGATTGAGAACCACCGATTCCCCCCCCCCTCAGTGGTGCATTGTGTCTAACAATGAGAATCAATGATATAAACTTAAGAATTCATGATTTGATAGGATTGATAGCTTGTGTGACTTCATAATTGATGAGCATCACTAATAAGTTGAGTTTGATTGACCTCATGATTGATGAATGTTACTGATAAGTTGAGTTTGATTGACCTCATGATTAATGAGTTCCAATGATATAAACTCAAAGATTGATGATTGGTAGGGTTGATCAATTGCATGACCTCATGATTCATGAGCGTTACTGATAGGTGCTTGAAGAGATTGGTTAAAATCTCAAGTGAGTTGATAGGATAATTGATTGATATGATTGATTGATTTGATGGATTTGATGGATAACTAACATTTTCTTGATATTACCTTACAGGAGGATTTAGATGTGATGATGTCTCGGGAGAGATACCTAAAGAATTTTGTGATGAGAGGAGATCTCACTGATGTTGATAGAGCTATTATTGACTCTTGCAAGCTATCACACATTCTATTTATGCCTGAGTATAGGGTGAATAGAGGCTTGTTGACTGCTTTGGCTAAGAGGTGGCATAGAGACCACAACACATTCTGCTTTCCTACTAGAGAGATGACAATGACACCTGGGGATGTATATATGATTCTTTGCATCCCCTTGACTAGACAACCGGTTCAGTATGGTCATCATGAGATGGGAGGGATAAATTCCTTGTGAAGGATTTTTGGAGATGAGGAGATTGAGGGGCCTAATATTATTTTGGAGTACATGGTGGAGTTATATGATCCTTTACCATCTATCTTGGCTAGTTTGGTAGGAGGTTTCTTATGTTTGGATAGGAGATCGCATGGATTGGAAGTGGGGTGGGGCCAGATTCTGGAGACCATGGTGACACGAGGTAACCTGTTATGCCTAGGGAATCTTCTTGTTGGCCCACCTTTATTGTGATTTGAATTAGGTGGTGTATGATAGGGCAGCCAATCTATTAGTAGGAGTTACCTTATTACAGATATGGGCCTAGGAGCATATAGTAGTGACATGTCTAGTTGTAGTTCAAGCACAGGCACCTTGATAGGCTTACATTCATGCATACAATAGTTCAGTTTCCCAACCAATGCTAGGGAAACTAGAGTACTAGAGACAGGCCTTGGATGATCTTCATAGTGTGACATAGAGACCTTATCTTGATTGTAAGGTCTAGCACGAGGATGTTATAGAGGTGCCACAACTTTGTTTGTAAGTGCCCTCTATTTCAAATGTGCCAGAGTATATGTTCTATAAAATTTATCAAATGTGTTATAACAGAGTTCAAATGCACTAGCAGAATGGTCAAATGCACTATTAGAAGAGTCAAATGCACTATTCAAATTATCAAATGCATTATAACAGTGATCAAATATGTTATAATAGAGATCAAATGCACTATAAAAATGGTCAAATGCATTGATAGAATGATTAAGTGCACTAATCTACTATATTTTTGGGAATTTTCTAGATTTTTCAAATTTTACGTGAGTTTTCTAATTTTTTGGTCTTTTAGCAAGATGATTTTATGATTTCTAGCAAAAATATAGTAAGCAAACATGAACAATCAATGTGTTTTGTTTGTAATATAAACATCAAGTGTATGTTCTAGGATATTTTCAAATCCCATTGATTTCCATAGGTTTTACACAATTAAAGACACGTCACTCAGACTCTCCTATTCTCAAAGGTCATCATAATATCATAGACCATAGCTTGGAATCTTTGTCACCTCAAATAGCCTTGTTACACCCTAGGGTGCACCCTATTTTTTCCTTTTGCTAGCATTTGATTCAAAGAGAATCTATCCTCAATTGGATCATTTTCTTGAGAGCCTTATGTTGAGTGCTTAGGGGTAGATTCTTCCCCACCCTTGCACTGTGATATTATAATGTTTGGCTACTGACTCAACTGGATTCTACACTTGTGGCTCATAGTAAGGGTTTCCACTCAGTGTGTCAATGATAAACTCCCTCAATAGGCCTCCCAACCTTTAGAACAAAGGCTTTACACATCACAAGGATATTGGGGGAGGGCTATCAATGAATACTACTGTTGTTTTCATCACAACCACATTTGATTATACTAGTTTGGAATAACTTGTCTTTAGTCATTCCCACGTAGGTTATTCCCCTCTCACCTGACCTTATGGTCTACTTGGGAGGGTAGGTCTTCTAAAGGTTTTATCCCAATGCAATAAATTGAAAGAGTGAGTCTATATTTTTTGTCACCAAATTAAGGAGAGAGCATGTGCCTATCCCTTTACAAGCACGGTAGATGATGTTCAATTAACCCTCTACTTAAGCTATGTGCCTATTTTAAGAATGTAGATAAAATAAATAAGCAATTACATTGAGAATCTCCATGTTAGGTCCTGTAGAACACTGTCAGTAGTTTGCATTCTTCTCTATCTGGCTCTTAGTTGTCAGAATGTCACCTACAAAACAAGAGAGAAGCACTTTATCAGAGAAACTATGGTATTGGTATCAAATGCGCTAAAACATAAATTAAATGCACTACAAGAAAGGTTAAATGTGCCACAAAATATATTAAATGACTACATAATAAATCAAATGCACTAAGACAGATATTATATGCATTAAAAGAATTGTAAAATGCATTATAACAGAGATTAAATGCGTTAAAATAACTATTGAATATGTTATAACAGAGATTGAATGTGTTAAAATAACTGTTGAATGTGTTATAACAGAGATTGAATGCACTAAAATGGAACTCTAAATCTGTATTTGTCAAAAACTTGCAATAAAATGTTAAAAACGAGGCAAGGCCCCATGGTGGGCGCCACAAAAATGTCCTGCAAGAATGTGAGTCAATCAAATTGAACACTAAAACACATCAATGAGACTAAATTGAAAGAAAATTAAGAAAAAGGTTCAAATTCATCTTTCTTATGAATGTCCCATTGTCAACTATCTCCAAGGATTTATTCAGTCATATTAGCTCTCAGATTTGTGCAGTGATGGCTTTCAAAATGACAACCTAGAGAACGAGATTCAATTCAAAAGGCAAAAAATCCTTCCTACAATTTTATGATATTAAGCTAAATGAGATGCAATTTGGATTCTACATTATGTTAAAATGCACTATTGATCTATGCTAAATGATGAAAACTAGGCTATGCTATGAAATGCTTAAATATTACTAAAATGATGGAAATTCTTAATGCTCCTAGTTTGTGCAAAATTATCCTCTAGCTTCTAGACCTTTATTTATGCAAATGAAGGCTTATTTATAGATTTTCCAAGTCTCATGTCTTAGGTGGCAAAGATGGATGGTCTAGATTTGATCTAAGAAGATGAAAGGCTAGAGATGGAAAAGTTGGAGAGAAAAGTGGATCATCCTTCCTTAAGAGGAACCAAGTGCTATGTGGAGGATGGAGAGGAAAAAGGAATGCCAAGTGTCCTTAATTGGTTGCAAATGTCATGTGTCTCTCCAATTTTTTTGAATTGGTTGAAGATATTTGATCAATTAAATATTTGAGAATATTTAATTCATGAGACATATCGATATTATACTTTGATGTGGCATGATAAGACGAGTTGGTTAGATGATGTGGAAATGATTTTAGGATAGGAAGAATGAATGCCATGAATCACATAAGTAAATTAAAGAATTTATTTATAGAGAGAGGAATTAGACATTAGACATTAATTAAATAACATGTATTTAATTAATTTTTCTCAAGCCAATTATAGGTGTATACAGGTATGCTTCTACTATTCAATATTTAGTTTGATATATGTATGTTCAGATATAAGATCTTTTGAACTAAATCAAATTTGTATGTCAATAATTTGTTATGTAATGAATGAAATAATTGTTTGTTGTAATTATTGTTATAGTTAAGGTAATTTCAAGTGAAATATTGTTGTCAAATTCTATTATCTTGCACTGAACGAGACATTTCAAATGAACCATACTAATCAAATCAAACAAAGCATACAGTTAAAAAAGAAAAGAAAAATCAGATCCATGTTTCCTATTATAGTGGTCTCAGAGCACAAATCATCCTGCCAGCCAATGGAGTTTAGTTGAAGTGTGCATCAGATTTTATGAAATTCACAACTTGTTTAACTTAGAAAAAATAAAATGAAGCCCAAAGCAGATCAAAAAAGTGATCTTTTCTCAAAAGAATTCAATGATACATTTAATGGTGATCAGTTAAGGGATTTGTACAAAGAAAAGGAAGTAGGAAGTTGGCTCTATACAATTGGATTTGAATTGGGGTCTTTAAAACTTTCAGATGATTTTCTCTCTAAGTTGGAGGAATTATACTCATATTTGTCCAAAATAGAGTAATCAGATTGTAGGATTTTAAATTGGGCTTTGAATCTAGCAATGCTTGCTTTGGTCCAACATAGGTTATTAGAACATCCTTGTGAAGGAGTGAGCAGTTACCTCTTGTTGAAGTGAGATCATAAGAATAATAGCTCATGTAGCACCCTATAATGATGACATATTGAAGAAGGTTCTACAACTAATTATGGAGAGCCTTCATGGGTTACATGATGTCAAAGCCTCAACTTTTGGTAAGAGGGATAAGATTTTAGAAATTATGGAAAGAGATAGATCATTTGTTATTATGTTGGATCTCAAATGTGATAAAGTGATTCTTAAAATTTTTTAATGTTTTTTAACCAAAATCAAAAAACCACATTTAGATAGTATTAAAGTAAGTATGCAAACTATTTTGCCTCCAAACCCCCCTCAAAAATATTGGGGGAAACTGCACTGATAGAAGTAGGGAAAATTTAACCTTTCAGTCTAATTAGGCTCCATATAACAACAGATTGTGGAAGTATTAACACATTTTGATAGCACTCATAAGATCATTGAAGATCACCTTTGGAGGGTTCAACTTGAGAGAAGACAAAATGGATTTGAAGGAGAACTTTCTCATTTACAGGTAATGAAGGAAGCTATAAAAAAAAATAGATTATTTACATCTACTTTCAGATCGAGATCATCTCCTCAACCTAGCTGAAATATATTTTGATGTATTGAAAGGGAAAGAAGAAGTTGACAATCTTACCTATGAGCTTATGAATACAAAGAATTATTTGGATACTACTCAAGTGGCCCCATAAGAAGCAAAAAATCAAATTGATGAGCTTTGTTTAGAGTTCAGCTTGGCACATTTTTCTTAATCCAAATCAAAAAATCAGTCACTTATGGAAACCCTTACTAAAGGACAACCTAATACAAAATTATGGAGATCATATGTACAAATTATTGAAGAGATCAATGCACTTGGTAAGGATGAATTAATGGACAATGATTCCAATATGTTCCAAACTAAGGAGATCCAATATGTTGATAGGGACTAGGAAATACATCAAGAATCTAAAATCTTGAATTTGGAAGATCAATCTTCACATCATGATGTATATTGTAGCCTTGGGAATGCTGCTATAATAGGATATGCAAGTGGATTTATGTGGGGTACATTTGAGAGATCAACAACTGATGATGATCAACCAAAACTAGATGATAAGATGCATGAGACTGTTGATGTCAACAATAAAAGTGTACAATAGATTAAGGAATTTTCTAACTTGGTTCAAAGGATTTCTGTGAGTACTTTGATGATTAATTACTATCATATTATGTTGACCATTAAGTTCTTAAACTTTCATTGTGTTAGTAGCTGATTGCATGGGACGGGATGCACAAAATTGTTACTTCAATTCTTGGAATGTGATTTCCAATGTTGATGATTTAATATGTGATGCATATCCTTCCTCTTCGATAATTTCTAAAGAACTAGTTGTGGTATATGGTAATGTGGTGGATCCAACTGGGTTGAATATAGGGTCACCTAAGGTCTTATAGTTTACTTTCTGCAGTGGACTATTGTGGATTGGATTGTTTAGGGTTGATGCTTGTTTGAGGTTTACAAAATGATAGAGTAAATATAATTGATGTTGATTCTACAAACATCATCAACTACACTCTTGGTGGACATCATATGGGAATCAGAGTAGTGCAACGTCAGCATGGTGGAGTTACTCTTTGTGCTAGTACTTATACAGAAGGACCTTTTTAGGGGTTTTTGATGATTAATGATGATGGAAGAAATATTCCATGGGAAGTCAGGGACTCTAAAAGTGATATTGTTTTTATTGCTACCACTTATTTTAGAATACATAGAAGCTCATTTCAGTTATTATAGGTGGATTGGAGGGAGATTATGAATAGGATTTGGTCTCCTATAAAGTTGGTAACCTTTGGAAAGACTCTTTTAGCTAGGAGTACAAGAAAAAAATTATTTTTGGTCAAGATTTTTCAGTCCTGCATTGATAATTTTTCTTTGCATATGTTGCAACTTAAAAATTCAGAATTGCACAATTGCAAATTTGAGCTCTTGCAGTCCAATCAACTTAATGACAAAGCCATTTTTGCACCTCAAATGAGGATGATGACTGATTTGGTTAATTATTTTGATTATTGGTTAGATGTTTGGGCACCCAATTATTATTACTACTTGATTTCAAATTATACTCATCTTTGGAATAATAGATTGGTATTCAATATTAGCTGTTTTGGAGGAATGCAAGGTATTAGGAATGAGATAGTTTATGATGAATTTCTCAAGATTCCTCCTATTGTGTCTAGAATTGGGATCTTCAAAGGGAAATTATTAGAGGACTTGATTGATTTCTTTCTAGTTTTGGATTGCTCTTATTTCAAGTGGAGTTCAGGAGTTCTCTTGTACAGGTGATCAATAGAATAGTGTTTGGAGAAGATGATGCTATAATATTCCTAGGTTAACTAGGGACCCTAGGATCATTCTTGGTTTTAGTTTGGATTGATCAGTTGATTGTGGATTGCATTGTAATTTCTTGAGGACAAGCAATCTTTGGGAATGGTGGACTGTAATGTCCCCATTTTTTCAGGGTTCTCTCTAGTGTAGTTGGTGTTAGTTTTTGGGGGTTTTCTAATGCACCAATGGGTTCATATGCATTAATGGATATGAATGAAACCTTCTAGAGTGACTTTGGATAGCTTGTATGAGACTTTCTATTTTTATTAGTGGTCATTTTTAGCACTTACTATTTATAGTAAGTTTTAGTGCATCGTAGATTGGACCAATTTGATGTTTGGACAGACTTACTATTTTTATAAAGTCTCAATTTTTAGTAGTGAGTCAGCCTCTATTTTCCCAATAGTGAAATATGTCATTCTTGCATATTGGGTGAAGTTTAATTGTGTTAAAATATATATATTTTGATTTTTAGTTACTTAAGTCTATTATATTGTCACTTTACAACTTAAGTAAATTGTACCCCTTAGCCTTGTTGCACAATGTTGTTTTAAAAGGGGGCCCTTTTATGACCTTATGTGAGGCTTATTTATGAAGAAATTTTTTATCCCATATGGATTGGTAAAGAGAGTGGAGCCTCTTGAGAATGGTATACAAGCAAACTAGTGAAGTTCATTTGGGGCATGCTTGATTGGATATTGGAAAGAACGTTCATGTTTCTTTTGGAGGATTGATTATTCAAGGGCTTTGAGGATGAAATCCTTCATTGCTAATAGTCTCTATGCTATTTAAATACATAGTCTGGAGATTGGTCCTTTTTCCAATAAACAATGAATACCTTGGAGTAATGTTAGTCATCTTTAGTTGGACATTGTTGCATCTTAGTTGAGATTGGTGGTACAGTTTTCTAGGGAGATAATAAGAGGCACATGGTTCTTGTTTAGAGCTAGCCAGACCATAACTTGTTGGGGCCGAATAATATATAATAGGTTCATAAGTATAGTTGAAGTTGTAATATTGTTGTTTGGCACTCCCAATCACCCAAGCCATCTTTCATATTGGCTAGAGACTGAGTACTAATGGTTATTGTAGTGCATTGGAGGGAGTATTTATTGCTTTCTAAATTTTTTGAATTATTGAATTTGACTACAAGTTGCACGTACCTAAGAGTCCCTAACTGGGACAACATTTGGGGTCTTAACTATTTAGATTAGTGTATCAGACTTATGTATTGATAGATTGCACTAAAGGGTATGCTTATTCTATTCAATATTCAGTTTTATATATGTATATTCAGATAATAAGATCTTTTGAACTAAATTAGATTTGTATGTTAGTAATTTGTTGTGTAATGAATGAAACAATTGTTGGTTGTAATTCTTGTTATAGTTAAGGCAATTGCTAGTGAAATATTATTGTCAAATTTTGTTATCTTGCACTAAATGAGACGTTTCAACAAAACCATACTAATCAAATCAAACAAGGCATTCAATTAAAAAAAAAATCAAATCCAAGTTGCCTATTACAAGGAATCATGTGTAATATAAATATTTAGGAATCATCCTTTTCTTTGAACATGAGGATTTGATACATGAATACGAAGAGACCCAAGTGTGTATAATATTGAATACTATGTTTTAGGATGTTGAATTCTTATTTGATGTAAGAATATTCTTAGGTTGATATAATTTTAAATTACCAAAACTATTTTGTGGTTGATGTGGTTCCCCACATGAAATTCTAACTTATGTGCACACCTAATACTGTGGTAGTATGTTTGTATGCAAACTTAACATGTACAATCATGTTTTTATGGTGTCTAAGCATTTCCCTTTATATTGTGCATTCATAATTTATTCCATAATTTATTGGTCTTTGATATAGGAGCATCCAGAGGTGTAAGAGAAATCTTGCATCACCCAACAAAATTATTGTTGTTTTTGTCTGGTCTCTTTGGTAACCTACTATTTTTAGAAAGATTACATTTGAGTAAATATGGACGTAAAAAATTTCCTATAGCTTCAAAAGTATAAAATTGACTTTATGGTAAAAAATAGCCAAATACCATTTGCAAATAGTCGGATACTAAAGTTCCATGGTTCAAAAATCCTATAAAGATATTCAACTTAAATTTTAGGTTTTAAGTGATCAAAATAGGTCTTTATTGAAGTTTATCAATTCTTAATCTAATAAAATAATGACATATAGAAATTTAAGTTCTTTAATAAATAAAAATAAGCTCAATCGGGTACTTGGACAAAAAACTATATCTCTCAAAAGTTCCACTACTTTTAGGTAGGAAGTTAAAAATTTCAAAAATTTCCTAGATTTACCAAAACTCATTTAGGGCATATTTTGGGCCTTTCTCAAAACTTGAAAAAGGTGAGAAAAGTGGTGGGTCACCAAAAAATGGAGGGAAGGTAAAAATAAAATTCAATTTTAAGGAGGTTATAGAGAAGTAGAAGGATCCAAAAGAAAGGGGAATGAAGCTAAGATGTGTTAAAATCTTGCTTCATATTTTATTTCATATTTCTATTGTGTTATCAATCAAAATTTTGATAAAGGAATTCATATTTGCATGTATGGAATCTATGTGCTTTTTTTAGCCAACTTGTATTAGGTGGTGTTAGAGAAGGTTAATTTTTAGTATGTAAATAGATATCAAGGGTTAGGTGGTTCACACTAGAACCTTGAGGTTGTTTGTTTGAGGTGGAAGAAGAATTATTTATTTGAGGCAACTTTTCACTAAGAAGTTTAACAAAAAGTGTAAGAGGAGAAATATAAGATACCTCCACAAAGAAACCATGGTGGAAGAAATGATATAATAATAGAGGGAGGATTTAGGGTTTTGTAAAATAAAATTAATACAATCTAGGAAGAGTTGAGAAGAGGGTTTTAACCAAGAAGATAAGATGACAAGAGAGATGAAAATGGTGTGGCCCAAAATGATGCAAAATTTGAATCAAGTGAAGAGGAATTTGAATAGGTTAGGTTTTCAAAATCCATTACAAAAGTTGAAAGAGACCAAATATTGGTATATCCACATATTTATGTAGTATTAATTCTAAAGAAATAATGGATTCATTTAATGATATAGAAGAGTATTTTGAATATGAATAAACATAAGATCTTGAGAGGATTGAAATTGCTAAGGCCAAGCATAAGGGTCACACTGACATTTGGTTGAAGAAGGTATGATTAGAAATAAAATGAAGAGGAAAGGAAAAGATGACTAGGTGGGATAGAAACCCATTATCCAATACAAACTAAGCTTGGTTATATTGACAACCATTTAAGATAGATACTAGTTTGTGATGAAGGTAGAAGAAAAATTAAATAGAATATTTGAGAGCGAGAAAAGAGGAAGGGGTCATGGAAGAAGAAATAATGACATATCTTATGAAGGTCATAGACAAAAGGATGATAAAAATAAGAATGAGGATGCAAGAACAATAGAGAAAATACCTACCAACCTAGAGAAAAAAAATGATGAATATCAGAGAGGAAGATGAATATTTGGAAGAGGAGAATTCAAAGGAACGTGTCTTTAATATGGTGAAGAATCATTTAGAGATTATTATTGTCATTAAAATCAAGGAGTATCAAATAGATTAACAAAGGATAATACTATAATTCCCTATGTAGATGAGACTAGATTCGAGCATTTAGAAGGAATTGAAAGAGGAGAAACCCTTTTCATTAGTAGAGACATGTTGAAGAATGAAGGAAAACAAGAACCAAACCAAAGGAAAGTTTTATTCAGAAATGTGTATATTGAAATGTAACCCTATCGTAAACTCCTAAACAACCCAACCACTAGCTTGAAATCTAAAAATCAAATAAATAACACCAATAGAGCTCTAAATAAAGTATGCAAACAAAATAAATTAACCTATACCTTCACACACATGATAAGATTGACTTCATTGTTATCCAATCCTTCAAGGCCTTGTGGATAATAGTATTTCTCTCAGCATTAAGCACTAGCACAAGATGGAATAAAGAAATGAGATGTGGTTCACTGATGATGAAAACAAGATAATGATAATGAAAGCAATGATGACTGTACACAAATTTAAGAATAATAGATTTAGACAATAGTTGTAGATATCCCAAATGAGAGGAAAATGCCTCTTTTATAGAAATCTCCAAGAGAATCAAGGGCTTAGGTATAGAGGTTCAAGGATGAAAAGTCATGATTGAGATGTTAAAGGAGAATGAGATGAAGGGATAAGATTAAGAGGTGGAAGAGAGTGAATAAGATTAAGAGGTTAATTTGAATGAAGGAGTGAAATTAAGAGGTGAGCTTACTTTTTGAGTCTAATGAATCTACACGTGAAGAAAGGAAAAAGTGTAACACTTGTCACGTGACTATGAATTTAGATATAATCCATTTGAACAAGTTGAAGGCATAGAATTAATAAGAAGAGGATAATGAATTAAGTAAATAAATGTAGCATTTATTTAATAGTGGAAAAAAGATGGAATATTTAAATATAAATACTTAATATAGGAAATAAATAGCTAATGAATTATTTTTTTAAAAAAATTATTTATTGATTAATAGAATAGTTTAATAAATAAATAAAATATTAGTTTAATAAATAGAAGAAATAATGGTAAAATAATCAAATATATAATAAATACTTATTTAATCAAATGAGGATATTTTTAGGTGTCTACATTTTTCCCCTTTTTGAGACAATGTAGTTTATTACATTATTTCAAAGAAGAAAAATCAAGTGATACTTTCCCCAACATGCCCCAAGTAGGGAAGTAGTATGCCCCCTTGAGGGGCTAGATAAAAAATAAATAAAAAATTGGGTAATCTCTTGATAGGAATAAGGAGAAAGGTTTGTAGGCTAGGATGCAAAAATCAATGACAACAATACACAAAGGGACTAGGGCTATGGAGCCTATATATAGGAGGGTTAAGGTTAGTTTAGGTTCATTTGCACCCTTCACTTTAGAGAGAACCTTATCATAGACTAGAGAGCTACCTTGTTGCACAGATGATCGATATTGTAGTTGAAAACCATCAATTTGAGCACGTTTAATACAACCTTTGTTGATGGACATAGATCAGGATTTTCTCAACTTGTCTAGTTTGTGGCATGTAGTATCCATGCTAGAGATTTGAGTTAATCTCAAATTACTTACAATATTGGGAGAGAGATGACATAGTGAGAACAAATCATTTCACCTACCCATAGGCAAGATGATGGTGACACTTGAGAATTTGGATGCACCTAGTAGGGAGGTTTGTTGGAGGAAGATGGTATCATATTATGCACCATTACCATTTGTATTAGTAGAGGTTATCTAGGGATTGATTTGTCCCAATAGGAGGTCACATGGGCTATTAAAAAATAGGGGCATGCCTTGGAGCACATGGTCATGGATGTGGTGTGGTTTTCATGGGGGTCTTTTATATTGGCACGTCTCTATAATGACTTGCATTAGTTTATGTACTAAGGTGGAGCAATATTAGTAGTATGGCTGACTCTGCTATATATATGGGCCTGGGAGCACATCACAATTTTTAGACTGGTGTGCATGAGGTTTAGGAGTACTAGACAACCCTATGTCTATATGCATGGAGGTATTAAGTTCTTACCTAAGCTGGGAAAGCTAGAATATTGGCATCGAGTTGTAGATGATTTGGAGACCCTATATAGATTCTGAGGCCTAGGAGGAGGATGATGCAGAGTTTGCCTATGTGTTCTGAACTTGATGTCTAATAGGTAGGACACCCTAAACTATTAAGAGACACCTACTAGATCGAGTATTGGGATAGTTTGGATGAGTACAAGGTATCCCACAAGGTTCAGGTATGTTCACATAGACAATCTGGGACAGGGCTTGGTGGGGACCTACTCTGTCCTTTAAGGTGGTTATAGTAGATTTTAGGGCCTTAGCATTATAGCCATGGGACCTAAGGCAATATGTGGTAGATGTGGGGATGATGATAGAGTTCAAGGACTATTTTGTGTAGAGTAAATGGATTGAATACAAGATTCAATCTTCCAACATCCAACAATGAAGTTCATGTTAAACACACATGCAAACCAAAAAAATGAAAACTAACACACATGCATGATATGAGAAAACTACTCCATTACACTCCTTAAATTGATATCTTGTGTAACTAAAATGGCTCTCAGAAGAATTCACAAGAAGTTATGAATTATTGGAGATTTGAGATGATTGAAAGAAAGAGCAAAATGCAAGATAACAAGAATGCAGATGCAAAGATGGACTAAACGCTAGATTGCTAGATGGTTCAAATGAGAGGGAGGGGATGGGTTTTTATAGATATCCTCAGGGTGGAATCCAAGATGTGGTGAAAATGTGGGATAAAGAATAGGGTTTGAGAATTTGATCCCACATGCTTGAGGTGGATGAAAATAGGATAGAGGGAAAATGATAAATAGAGGATGTAGTTGATATAGAAGAGATTTGGAAAATGGTTTTATTTAAAATAGAATATGTATTATCAAATGGATGAATAATAGAATATATTTTGATTAAATGGATTTAATGGAATAATGGAGATAATGTAATTTCATATTATAGATGAATATAATAGAAAATAGGAATATTAAATAATGGATCCACTTGATCATGTAGGAAAATTTGAGTTTCATTAAGAGGACATTTTAATGGAAATTTTTATGTGTCTACATTTTGCCCCTCTTTGAGACAATGCAACTTGTCACGTTGTTTCAAAGAAAAATTGATCAACTGATATATGCCCCAGAGATATACAGGTAGGGGTGATGATTGAATGGTTGTGCCCCCTCAAGAGATTGAACTCTTGATAGATTATGAAAAGGAGATTGAATGATTGATATTGCACAAGTGATTAAGTTGAGATGTACATTTGATGGAAATGCACAGTTGATGAGATGTAACTGAACAATTGATGGAAATGAATAGTACAGTTGGGTTGATAAGTTGATTAAGCCGATTGAGCTAATGAAGATGGATGCTAGCACAAGATAAGGTGATCCAATGATTGATTGATCTAGGGGCATTGAGAGTCCAAGAAGCAAGTTGATTGATTTGATAAAATGATTAAATATTCAAAGATATGCATCAGTTGGATAAAGTGTTTGATCAATCTTGCTGCAATAAGAAGAATGACAATGGTGATGAAAGAAATGATGAAAAAGAGAAATGAAAGTGGGGATAAAAAAGAGAAAAGTGATGAGAAAGAATATATGAAAGTGATGAGAAAGAGGATACAAAGGTGATGAGAATTCTTGTTCTTTTTTAAATGCTTATATCATCATCGAGCTTATTATAGAAAAGGGATAAACTCATCTAGATATAGATAAGACCCAAATGAATCGTCACACCAATTGTGTGTAAGAAAACACATCAAATAGACAAGGAATGCCCCAGTTCAAAGGAGACCCATATGTCCTCGATAATCTTAGATGATCATGTCCTAAGATGAGTCGTCATATTACTAAAGAACATTCCACAAGGAACAAATAGGTGAAGATGCCCCATCCTCGCCTTTCTAGTCAAAGACATCCTCGAGATAAAGTCTCTAGTCAGAGACATCCTGGAAAAGCCAAAAGACATGTCACTAAAAAGAAAATCTGAAACAATCAAAAGACATAATCAATCAAACAGACATTGTGTTTTATGCCACAGTGATTGTTGTTCTTAGGTAATGTGTTCAGTTTAGAAGTTGATCAAATATTGTTATGTTTGCTCAATCGTAATGTCATCATGTCATGAGTTTGTTGAAGTGCAAAGTTGCATGCTTGTCCGAAGTGTTTGTGTCATTGCAATGTTTATTGCATGTTTTTTGGATTTTTATTATTTTTAGGGTTTTTTCAGGACATTTAATGATTTTTATGATTTTTTCAGGACAGTTTATGATTTTTTATATTTTTTTAGGACATTTTATGATTTTTAAGATTTTTTCAGGACATTTTATGATTTTTATAATTTTTTTAGGACCTTTTATGATTTTTATGATTTTCTCAGGACATTTTATGATTTTTTTAGGATAGTTTATGATTTTTTATGATAATTTCTTTTCAAGGCATTTTATGATTTTTTTATACTTTTTCAGGATATTTTATGAATTTTTATGATTTTGTGAATGTTTTCCCCTAGTGTCTAGCAAGGTAAAAGGCATTTTGAGTGGAAGCATAAATGAATGAGACATGATTGGATATGAATGATGGTAGAGGCTTATGCGATTTTCAAGGACTATCTCACAATAGGATAACATGTTAATCCAAGCATAGGGACCAAATATAGAAATTTATAAAGCAAGGATATGGTGTAATGAATGTCATGTGATCCAAAGGAATGGACATGTCAAGAGTTTTTTTCGCATTTTATGTCCTTAATTTTGATCAAGATCAAGAGATGGGTTTGGATAGAATAAGAAAGATCAAAGGGTGGTAATGAAGGATAGGAGCTAAAGGGTGTGGATCAAATGCAATAGATAGGGCACATGAAGCATGCAAAGATCCTTAACCTTGTCAAGATCAAAGGTGGAAAATAGATACATATGTAGGCTGAGTGAATGAGAGATAATAGAGGATGGAGGATAATGGAGGATGACAAATAATAGATGGATGTGGTGGATAAGATAGCATGGATCGAACTTTCCCCTAGTGAATAGTGCAAGAAATAATGGATTACACATGATGCATGTTTGCGAGGTTTTTATCATGGTACTTTACCAAGGTGCCTATTTGTCAGGTTTTCACCGGTGGACGGATTTTTTTTTCTTGACTTTTTTCAGAATTTTCACTTTTTTCTTTTTTTTTCCTTTTTTTTTCTCTTTTCTTTTTTTTCTTTTTTCCAATTTTTTTTTGGAAGATAATGGATGCATGGTAGGAGATGGAAGAAGGACTCCAACTTCTCAATTATTTGGATGGTGCCCTTGGAATATGTTTTGCAATAGACCATGGCTATGAAGTTATGCTCAAAGATGTTGGTAGGATGATGACATGAAACTAGGGTAAAGTATTATGCAAAGGATTGGATAAGAGGGATGGAAGGGTGAAAAAGAGGTGTTGGATAATGGATCAAATATTGAAGGGTTGGTTTATGAGTGAATTGAAATGTTGGTGGGATCAACATTGGCACACACCTTGAGGGGTGATGGAGTGATGGAGGAAAAGTGTATTTTGGATTTTGAGATTTTGATGGAAGAATGGCAATGGAGTTTGGAACATGAGGGCCCAAAACGGATTTGAAAGGTTGGAGAGATTTAGAAGTAGGGATAACAATCTTGGATGAAAACTCTAATTTATTCTTGGAATGTTGTGCTTCAAGGAGCTTCTTGGGAATCCACATAGTTTTTGACTTTTCTTTCGTTTGCAGTTCCTTGGGATGCATTGCTTATAGAAGAACCTTAGGAACCGATATGAATTTTGAATTTTCTTTCTTTTGTAGTTCCTTATAACGCATTTCTTCTACAAGTGCCTTAGGAACCCATATGGCTTTTGAAATTTCTTTCTTTTTCTCAATGGACCTTTGTGGCCTTTTGGATTTTTCTTTTTCTTTTTGGATCATATTTTTCTTTGTTATGACATGTCGATTAGATGGGACATGTTGATCCTTGAATACATGTGGATTGCTTGACTTATGACTTTTATGAAATGCATCCAAATCGCTTGGAGAGGAAAAGAAATGTGTGGATGGATAGGAATGATATGGAGATCTTTTGGATAGATGGAAGGTGCTCAAGTATGTGTGCCTTTGTTAATCTTGCATAAGGGATGGAGGGATGTAAGGACCTAAAATGAATGGAAGAGATGAAGGGGAAGGCATATGTTTGGACTTAGATGGAAAAATGTGGGATTTAGTAGGGATACAAATGTCCTAAAAGTAAGTTTGTTTGTTGGGACTATGAGTATCATAATTTTCTTTAATATGGTGGGCTTTTGATGTACCTTGTTCATGGAGGTCTAACCCTTTTCTTTGATAATGCATGCTTTGGAATATATTTTTAACAAAGGGTTTCTTATTACTTTTGATGCTAGAGGCAAGCCCATTTTGAGGTAGAGGTGACTTGCAAGGAATGATAGGATCATGAGAGGGCTTTATAGGCATGATGGACTCTTGAGGTAAACATGGAGAATCATGACAAGGGAATAAAGAGATACTATGATCTTGACATGAAAGAGGATCATTGGATATAGTAGGAAGGGTGTTTGACTCTTCATTTTAAATAGGATCATTTGAAAAGGTGGAAGAGGCATCATGATCTTTCTTAGGAAGTGGATTAGGAATGGGATTTGGAAGGATGCTTAGCTCTTGAGATGAAAGGGGATCATCTTGGAAGAAATAGAAAGGTATAAGAGGATCATCATGGGATTATAGGGAGGTAGGATCATTGTCAACAATTGGATGAGATTGGAGAGTTTGGTATCTTGATCTTGATTTATGATAGGACTCATTTCTTTATTTTTTAGATTATCTTCTTGACATGGAACCACTTCTAAGGAAGGGGTAGTATTTTCAATATTCATGGGGGATTCTTGGAAGGTGTTTATGTTTCGGCATGATGGGTAATCATTTTGGATGGGGCCTTTTAGAGTGGGTATAATTGTAATTGCAGTGCATGATGGCATAGGATTTAAGATATCCAAATCGTATAAAGGATTTGTATGAAAACGTGGATTAGCTTGGATTTGTAATGTTGATAGCCCTTGAGGGTCAACATGAGAAGTTTCATCATTAGGTTCATTATTTGAGAGATATGGCATGGATTGTTGTTGAGAAGCTTTAGAAGATGAAGGCATTGTGAAATAGATAGAGGCTACATGTGGAGCGTTCCTATACATAGGTTCATAATTTTGATCGTGCTTAGGAGTAGTGCCTTATTTCTCTTTAGGTGAGTCATTAGAATCTTCAATTTTGATGATACCATTATCAAGAAGGTCTTGAATCTTATGCTTTAATTCCATGCAATTTGAAGTCTTATGTTTGTTTTGTCTATGATACGAACAATAGTTACTCAAAAATATACATCCTCGTGGGGTTGTGTTAGGCAATATGGTAAGATTGTGCTTAAGAATCTCTTTCAAAGATGACTCAATAGATTGTCCCAAAGGTATAAATTATCTTTCTGAGGGATATTTGTTGGCAGTGGGCCAGCATCCCTCATGGAGATTCGCGACATGGTTTAACAACCTCTTGTGGATTCTATAAGTCTAGTGGTTGTATCGGGCATTGACGAGTCGATCTTTTGGTGCAACAGAAACCCTAGCTTGTAACAAGTGGTATCAGAGCTTGGTCACAGGTTCAAATCACGTAGGTCGTGGTGAGTGACACTGGGAGAGGGATTGTTGGTAGTGGTCCAGCGTCCCTCATGGAGATTCGCGACATGGTTTAACAACATCTTGTGGATTCTATAAGTCTAGTGGTTGTATCGGGCATTGACAAGTTGATCTTGTGGTGCAACGACAACCCTATCTTGTAAAAATATTTGGAATAAATGTCTTGTTTTCTTGGTGAAGGAGTCATGTGATCTTTCTTGAGGTTTGGCTTTTGATTTTCAACTATTTGTTGTTCCACCTTATATAGTCGTTTTAGCATTCCTTGAAGTTTGTCACTCTTGATATCATGAGTTTGTCTCTCAAAAGGGGTCATTGATTCATTTTGTTTGACTTCAATGTCATATATTTCCCTCTTGAGATCTTGAATTTATTGAGCCAAGGTAACCATGGGAATATGTGATAGTTCTGAATTTTGACCTAGGACAATGTATGAGACTCAAGATGGAATGCAAACCCTAAAAATATAGACTCAACTATATGATAGAATACTTATGATATAAGGCTCTTAATGAAGTATTGATGACTAATGGTGAACCTAGTATGATAAAATCAAAGGATTCAAGGCAACTCTAGGTTTGAAGGAAATTGTGGTGTAAGGTGTTACTTGTGCTATGATAGATAGACACAAGGAGAAGTGATCAAAGAGAGGGCATGCTATGATAGGATATGATGAACTCCAATCAGACTACCCAACTCAAAGATGCTAAAATGTTCCCTAACTCAAGGATGATGTGCCTCAAGTGATACGAGAGGATTAATAACCAATGTTTGTTTCAAGACCTTTTGAGAGTGACCTGAATGCAAGGCTAAGATTTGTCTGACCAATGAATGAATGCAAGGACTAAAATATGCAATGATATGAAGCGATATAAAGGATGTAAACACTAAAGATGGGATGCAAGGACAAAATATATGATTGAATGGGACGATCTAAAAGACATAAAGGAATAGGTATGACTAAGTGAAATATGCAAGGACTTTAAGATGTGACTAGGTGGAGACTATGCAAGGACCTAAAAGATAAAAATGGGAAAATGATGTGTCAAGAGATATAAAATGAGAGCACAGGTTCAATGTTTCAATGACAATGATATTTTGTAATATTTCCATTTTACAATGTGGATGGATACTTCAAAGTTTAGACCAGGGTTTTTGTAAAGTGTTTCAATTTCACGTGTGGTGTTGATTGTGAAATTTTCTTGTTTGTTTAGCACACACTTAGAAAATGCAGCAAATAGAATTTTTGTTTGATTTTACAATAAAAACACATTCAAGCACAATCCTGAGGTTGGCTAGAACAATAGTTGTTGAATCTCACTTGGGGGATTATCCCCAAATACACAATTCAGAGCGGATACTTAGATGCTTGACCCCACTGGCTCCATCCTTGGCACTCACTTCTCTAGGGTAGCCAAGAACCAGTCCCCACAAAAACTCCCCATGGTTAAGTTTGTATCTCTACTAAGAAGCATAAGAATGTGAGCTATTTCAGAGGTTTGGCCTCCTGCGTCAATAACTACAAGGTTTTTGGCTTCTAATAGAAAAGGTGTCTAGTAAGGGTATCCATTCGAGTGGCCATACATGCAACGGTGTATGCTCTGTTAAGGAAGGCTCCTAGTCTATAGAGGTTGTTCTCTATAGGGTTTATGAGGATACATGTCATCAATATTGATGGCTTTGAAAAGCACTAAGAGGGGGGGGTGAATCAATGACACAAAAATAAAACTACTTCAAACACTAACTGGTACATGAACTTAACAAAGCTTTTAAACACAATGCATGCAATCCAAAGTGATATAACATCATCACAAAAAGTAAAGCATCCACCATAACACAAGTGTTTATACGTGGAAAACCCAAGTAGGTAAAAACCATGGTGAGATGGAACTCACAAGTTAACTATCTACAGTAATAGCTAACTGATCGGTTAAGGTCTACAAAGTGCTCTGCTAGGAGCAAATCTTGTTAGACATCCCAAAGCTTTATTAGAATATTATACCCTATTAAAGGTAGTACCCTGTTAGCAATAACCTTGGTGGAGGATTTCAGAATCCAAACTAATAGATCACCCTATTAAAGGATTTATACATTGAAGCTTGTTAGAGCTTACCCGGTTAGGGGATTTGATTCTGCTATAATGGTTAGAAAACAACAAGAATGTTTTGATCTATTCTAAGTAGCACAATACTTGCTTAATTAGTTCCTTCTAAATATATTCAACACTTCTCTCCTTCATACTCTGCAACTTAACTCTTTTTCCTTTTGCTCATAACATAAGACTTTTCACTATATCAAATAATTCATTTGATGTCGATATATAGACCTTATGATTTTATGTCGGCCTTAAGAAATCATAACACAATTTCCTAGTTACAGTGTATCTAGACAAGTGATCATAACTCATCACAAAAATTACCGCCAAGCAGTCAATGCTAGTAACTCATCATGAAATGTGGTAACTCATCACATAATTACCAAATACTGGTTGGAACAATCAAATACTGGTTTGAATAAGACATATGAACCATTGTCCTTTAAATCTTTGCTTGATCTCCATCTTGATCTTCATCTTGATGTTGACTTATTATAATCACAAACTGTCTCTTATGTACATACCGGTTGACGCAAAGTGTGGGTTAGAGATAAACGTCTTGGTATAACCTCTAACATACCAGTTGACAGAGTAAACAACTGAAGTTACACCGGTTGTCAATATAATCATATGTGTGTGAGAGAGTGTTTCATCAATGACAACAAATGATGAATACATTATAATCATCATCAAGCCAACAATCTCCCCCTTTGGCAATGATGGCAACACTTAGAAAATTTTATAGTAATACCGCTAAGTGTGCATACACAAGAAATTTACACATATAATCATGCTCCCCCTTAATGCATACATTCTACAAAATTTTCAAAAACACACATACATATTTCTACTCCCCCTTTGACAACAAAGCCAAATTGAAAAATTAATATATATATATAGAGAGAGAGAGAGAGAGAAACTTTGTATCAAAGTTTTCAGCATATACAACAATAACTTAAAAGTTCATGCATTAGCTAATCTCATAAAAATAACATTGTAGCTCTTCTTCATCTATGACAAAGCATTTTCCCATGATTCCAATATGTTCTCATTATACTCAAATGTAGACAGTAGCTGTGAATGAAATTCTTCCATTGAGTCCAGTGTGCAGGTTTCAGGAGTTGCAAGAATAGCTTCTGCATTGGAGTGGGCTCTCTGAAGTATGTCTACCTGTGATGTGATCTGACTTTTGAGTTCTTTAAGAGATCAGAGTCTCTTTGCCTTCTCATTATCATAGATGTCCAGTCTACTATGCAAATCATCTACAGATTTGTTAAAGGCATGTATGGAGTCCTAGAATGGAACATATGCCTTGCATATCCTTTCCATTTCTTGCTCTGTTTCAATTTGACTTTTTGAAATGTCAAAATAAAAGAAAGTAACATTGGAGGTAGAAGCAAGATACTTTCCTCCTGTTTCAATAGCTTTACTCAACAGCCTTTTATTGTGTGATAGAGCCATTTTACCACTATCAATATCATTTGCCAATTTTTCTCCATATTTCTTCTTGTGACTCTTTTCAGCATACAGTTGACCAGCATCTTCTAGTGACTTGATTTGATTAGATGCATCTGCAACTAACTGACCAAGTTTTCTAATGGGTGTAGATAGATGTGTTGTAGATGTTTCTAGTAGCATACTAGATAAAATATCTACTACATTTTGAATTGTTTCAGCTTCAACCCTTTGCTCTTTCAATCTCTTCTTATGTGCTCTAGATTACATGACATTTGCAATCTTCATCATTTCTGATGCGCTCAAATTGTTCATATCGATAGGTCATGAGATAGTTAGAGAATCAACATCATCTTCTTCAATTTGTTTCTGATTTGATAGTTTAAGGGATACAACCTTAATGATAGCTTTCTCTGTGTTCTTCTTTGTTTCCTTTTCAGAGGATTGTGTGACAACATTTTCAGTAGGCTCCTTCTGAATAGCTTGAATGACCGGTGGAGATTGAGGTTTCTCTAGTTGTTCAATTGTCGGTGGATTGCCCACTTTTAGTTGAGTTGTTGATTGTTCAACTAAGGTAACCTATACATCAACATTTGCAGGAGGCTCCATATCTGCTGGAGTGTTATCTCCAAATAGGTCAATTATGTCCTAAACATAATCAACAACATGAATAATGGAGTCATCCTTTTTCTTGAGAGGGTAGACCTCATCAGGTTGAATAATCTCCTCTTCATCCATCTCTGGTCTATTAACATCATCAGCAACATTAACATCAATCATAGAGGATTGGATGAGTTCTTCCATCACTTTGATTTCACAAGCTATTTGATGGGTCTCGGTTTCAACAATTGTCTTCTTTCCACTAAGTAACTTCAATCTTCTTGCTTTGACTGTAAACAAATTTGTATCGAGCAACTAAGGCACTAATATCATCTTTAGAAAATTTAGAGAAATATTGTACAAATGCCTCATCAATGATTTCTTTTTCTAATTTAATAGCTTCCTCCCATTTATTCAAAAGAATAGTGTACAAGGAATTTGAGATATCCTTTTCTAGTTCATGTGGATATCTACTATAATGACACAAATGAGTGATTACCTATTGAATCACTTGTTCTTTCTCATTCTTAGTGAAGGAATCAAAATGCTCTTTTACATTGTCAAACCTATTCCTCCTTAATGTCTTCATTTTTCTTTCAAAATGGGTTTTTGGTTTAAAGGATGCTATATCAATAGGCACAGTTTCCTTTGGCACTTCCTTAACCTTCTTGGATGTTCTACTGGTTGCTTTTGTCTTCTTTGGATCTTCATCATAATCCATTCCCTCAAACTCTGGTTGCAAAATTAATTTTCTACCTCTCTTCTTTGTCTCCTTCTTAGTATATAGTTTGGGTTCTAGTTCCTTTTTGGTTCAGACACTCCAAGTAACCCTAGTACTCTTTTTTGCTAGAGATGCTTCATCAAATTTTTTATTCTTTCCTTTTGCACTTTTAACAAGTGCAGTATTGGTTTGTGGAGGTTCATCTTGGACTACCACAATGTCCAATTTTGCCTTATGTTTGTCTTTAGGTGATGCTAATAGAGTATTAGCATAACCAACCAGTAGGTCATATTTTACCTCATAGCTCATGTCATCCATTTCTTCCTCTCTTGGCTCAATTGCTTGCATCGGGCAAAAATTAGTGGTAACTATGAAGATTATATCCTTTTCAAAGTTCTTTACCACGTCTTCTGGTAGTCTCATTCTCATACTCATTTTCTTTTGGAACTCATTAAAATATTTGTTCATGGAAGTAGGGAAAGTATTCTTTACAGCCTTGATGTTCTTAATTTGTGTCGAGATGGGTGAGTCCTTTGACCACTCGATGTCTCCAATTCCTGGTAGAAAGTTCTGAAAATAGAAGAATAATCTGACCAATAGCTGACCATACTTGAATTTATGACTGTTATCCTTTTAACTGATTGCAAATTTTAAAATAATTGTCTTCTAATGGCTTCACAGAGATCATAATTTGCATTATCAACAATCATTTTATGAGCCGTATGAATTGTTGCAGATGGAACACTATTAAGTCTACTAGAGTAAAATACATGGTAGCCTATTACCATTGCTGCTAGTTTCACTACAAGGTCTCTAACATTGTTGATAGAAAAGGCACTCTTATCAAAAGTAGAACCGGTTAAAGAGAATACCGTGTCTTTTGAAATTCTTCTAAGAATAGGTACTTCACCGGTTGAGAAATAACTAGTTACAGTCTGAATGGCTTCCTTGTTGGCATATGTGATGACATGATGATATTGTATGTTGTCATTGATGTCAATATGCTAAAGTATGAACTGGTATATTGAAGATCAACAAACTGGCATGAGAATCAATATAACATTGTGAATCGGTATATGTGAAAAGGTGAAGCGGTATGTTTGTTCAAGGTGAACCGGTATGTTGGTATGAGAACTAGTATATGGAAGTTTTGCATAACTACCGGTTGGTAGTCTCAACTTCACAGTTTCTGGTTGAAGTGTTCCAAGCCTATGTGATTCAACTAACGACATCATGTGATGAGTTAGCATTGTAATGAAGATCAAATCGTGTTGCCACATCAGCCTTGTGCGCGTGAAGGATCTTGCATGAAGGAGATCGATCCTATCCACCTCAAGAATGTGTGAAGTCTTTGTAAATGGTGGAGCACATGATGAGTTATCACCTTCTTGAAGTGGCAAAGAATGAACGATGGAGAGTGTCTTGAGATTTGTTCAAAGACTATTGTATTCAATGCAGTATGTTCAATGGTCAGGATTGAACTGACTGAATTGCTTGACCTAAATATTTAGGGTTTAGGGTTTATGATACAGACCTAACTATTTCATATAAGGTTGATGGTTTTCATTTTGAATTTGTTGGTAAATGTTGTGTGTGTGTATCCAAGAGAAGAGATACATGATCCTTGTCAGACCAGATGAGAGAGTAGATACCTACAGAGTGTGATTATAGAAGGAAGGAACTAAAGCGAATATGCATTGTCATTGAGTGTTGTTACCAGATCATTGTAATACCTGTTGATCTCTAACCACTTCAATAGTTGGAAAATCCCTTAACAAGGTAGCTTTAACTGGCTTGCTATAAATCCTTTAACAGGGTGACTCAAAACCATTGAGTTCTTAAAATCCTCTAACAAGGTAACCTTTAACAGGGTTTAACCCTTAACCGGGTGATCCCTAGCAGGATCAATTCCTAACAGAACCTATTGTAAAGTCTTTAACTATACTAGGCTCCTAACAGAGCGGACTTCAAAAGGGTTCAAAGAACAGCTTGTGGGTATTCATCCCCACCGTGGTTTTTCCCAGTTGGGTTTCCACATGAAAAATATGTGTGTTATGTGTGATGCTTTTCATGTGATGCTTTGTTATTCTCTATCAAGCGGTAAAGCATGTTGAACCAGTAAGTCTTTACATTTATGTTGATGTGTTACTAGTGGGTGAAGTGGAAATATGATGTTAGATTGTGAGGAAAGCCAAGAATTACCGGTTTATGTCTTTCACATTCTTACTGTGTTTAACCAGTAGTAATCTGGTTTAGACTGGTGTTATTGCTTGCAAGTCAAGTGCAGTGTTTTTAGTCAACCCGGTTCAAGGAAAAGATATTTTTGTCAGTACTGATTCACCCCCCCTCTCAGTACCAGTTTGGTACTAATTGTTCATCATTGATTCATCATTCCTTAGTTATTGTGTGAGTTCTCTCTAAATACATATTCTCTCCATGAACTCGACTCAAAATGATTCTGATATGCTCATCCTAGAAATCTTCAAGAAAGTAAGCAACATTATGAAAACCCTTTTCGAAAACCCTAGCATACTTTGTTTCAATCTTTCTGTTCCTATCACAAAGTGATTTCGACTATGTATAAATGTATAGAGATCCTAAATCTTCTATTTTGCAGTCAATGTAACCAGACAAATCACCTTTGATCACAACTCCACTCAGAACTTGTGGCATTGCATTATACGACACAATTTGTTCTGCCTCTACAACTTCGATAGGCCCAGAAGTAATCATTAACCTCTCTATAGACTTTGAAGTTGATGCCATTCCAGATGAACAAGATTCAAAGTAGTATGTTCAAAGAAATACCTTGTTTAGCACACATTGCCTCATTTACTAGTTGAAATGCCCAAGTACACACCAGTTCGACCTTCTGCAACCTTCACTTCAGATTAATTTCACAAATCATGAAACAATTCGGCAATTTACAGCAAAACAATCTTTCTCAGCTCATCAAACACTTCAAAATTCTTTCTCAAATGTATTAGGGTTAAAATGACAAAGTAAAACTCACTTTTATCCTTTTTACCTGCTGCATTAAATGCTTGCTCGTTTATGGTTACAAACCCTAATTTAACTACTCAAGGGGAAAACCGATTGATAATATATTGACAAAAAGTTATCAAAATTTCATGTTTCAAATTTTTTTTCCCACTCATTTTTCTCAAGGGGTCCAGAGGTATTTTAACTGTTAAGCTCCCCTTAGCCATATTAAAAAGGCTTAAGTTACCAATGAAGGTTCTCTTCATTGGGTGAAGTAAAAGTTTCTTCTCTTGGTGAGTCATCACTTTTATTCTTCCAAATCCGATTCATTTCCTCTCTGGTTTCTTCAACATTAACTTTCTGCTTTCCTTTCCGATCCTTAGAAGATTTGACCGGTTTGTTGTTTCTGGATCTACAGAATTTTGCTAAGTGCCCCAGTTTGTTACAGTGATAACAAACCATACCAGATGATCTCCAAGGTCCTACATTTCCTCTTCTTGTTCTTCTTCTGTAGTTAATAGCCACATGACCAAAGTTATTATAGATGGTACAAATGACATTTGTTACCTTTTCCATCTCAAATGGACTAAACTAGTTGTCATAGGGTCTTTGCCAGTTCAGTTTTACTCGGTTGTCAAAATTCCTCATCCAGTCACCATTTGGTCTTGGATGCATGTGTGGTACAAGATTGTTTTCTCCATATCTATACTCAACAGATCTATGTCCATACATTCCACATGTGAAGCAATGACCTTCAAATTTCTTGGACACATACCTAGCATTAGTATTGTAACTTGCATTTTTGTTAGGTTTGTCTCTACAAACATTTGCAGTGTGACCAGGTTTATGGCAAACAAAACAAACAGGTTTAAAGACCTTCTTACCCATAGGCTTGTTGATCTTAGGAGCAGATTTAATCTTAGTATTGTTGCTCTTTGTACCAGAGGATTCACCTTTTTCAGTTGTGTGAAAACCAAGTCCGGAGATATTACCCTTCATTCTTTGTGATTGAATTTGTTCTTCCAGCATGGTAGAGCTTCTTTTGAACTTCTCCAATTTCTCATTGCCTTCAGTAATCTGTTTGATAAGATCTTCATTATGCTTTAACACGTTCTCTATTAGGTCCTGGAGACAACTGAGAGGGGCGGGGGTGAATCAGTTGTCCAATAAATTCAACCAAAATTAACTTAACCAAAACTTAATGCTTAATACCGGTAAACCAAACTTTATGCCGGTAAAGATTAATGCATGAAATAGAAGGACAATAACATCCACAACACATAACACAAATATTTGTACTTGGAAACCTTGTAAGGGAAAAAACCATGGTGGGAAGCCTTACCCACAATCAAATGATACTATTGTAGATATTATGTGTGTACAATATGGATTCTGCACATGCAGAAAGGCTAGTTGCCTAGAGCTCACTACTCAATCACAAAATGAGAGTCACACTGACTACAATTGGATGGTTAAATCCAATGATAATGTAGTGCACAAAATATCATCTTCATATGTTGGATTCAGTACCGGTTTAGTTCTAATTGTCTTCACAAAATCCTTCCTTCAACCTTCAAATGATGTATGTGTGTATAGCTCTGCTTATTTTTGCATATACCTTATTGCAATCCTTTTTGCATTCACACACTTGTCTCACAAATGAGATCTTACATTTATACCATAATCTAAGACCAATTTGAATAGGTTGGCTCACTAAAAGATATTACAATAAAATCAATTACAAATAAATCAATATCTGATGCATGATGTCGGCTCAATGCATTTACAATAATAATAAATCATTTCCATAATGTGTTGTATTGATCTAGAATAGATTTACCTATCGGTGCATATCCTAGACCAATTTGCTAATAACAGCAAATATGCAAACCCGAATAAACAATTAACCAAATCGCCAAAACCAAGTGATTGAATAATATCTTTGACATAACCAAGTAGTTTCCAAGTCATTCCAAGTGTCAGTGAACAATATAATCTATCAGTGAACCAAATACTAATGACTTTGTATAAGTCTGTGACATGTCATTGAACATAACCAAAATCTCTAAGTGCTAATAAGTGTTGAGAAGTGATGACAAGTGTTGACATCAATGACAAAACCATATCAACATATCCAAAATACCAACAATCTCCCCCTTTGGCGTTGATGGGAACACAAGATGGAAAAACCATCAAAGTGCCAAAAGAGAAATGCCAAAAACCAAAAACCAACAATCTCCCAAAGAGATCATTAACCAAAAATCAAAATACATAATATCTCTCCCTCTAGGAATAATCTCTCCCAAAAAAGGTAATGTGTTTTTCCATATCAATCTCTCCCCCTTTGACATCAAACGCCAAAGCAATACAAAACCAAATACAAAATACCAACTTATTTAATATACCAACTACTCCCCCTGAGAAGTAGCTCTCCTCATCAAAGTCGGAATAAAAGATTTCTCTTGTTAATTATGTCGGTTGATGAAAAACATCAACTGTCTAAGTCTCTACCGGTGAGGGTAGGACTCCAAGTTGTTCTCTGAGATACTCAAATGTTTCCTTAGGCAAAGGCTTTGTAAAAATATCTACAATCTACTCTTTAGTATTCACATAAACCAATTTCACTTCTTTTGTTTCAACATTCTCCTTTAGAAAATTGAATTTGATAGAAACATGTTTAGTATTAGAGTAAAATACTAGGTTCTTTGATATATCAATTGCTTCCATATTATCACAGTAGATAGTTATAGGTTCCTTGCATTTTACCTTTATGTCCTTCAACATTTGCTTGATCCATAAAACCTGTGTACAATTTGTTGCTCCTGCAACATATTCTGATTCTACTGTTGATAGACTTGTACAACTCTGTTTCTTGCTCAACTATGAAATTAGTCTGCTACCAAGAAAAAATGCTCTGTCGGTGGTTCTTTTTATGTCATCCACATCTCCTACCCAATTAGCATCTGTGTATGTGCATAAATCAAAATTTTCATCTCTAGGATACCATAAACCAATATTTTTAGTGCCTTCTAGATACCGGAAAATCCTTTTCACTGTTGATTCATGATTTTCTTTAGGATTACTCTGAAATCTTGAAACAATACATACTGCATTCATAATATCAAGTCTTGTTTGTGTCAAATACAGTAAACCTCCTATCATAGACTTGTATCTAGTTGGATTAACAAGTGTTGATTCATCCTTCAAAGATAATTTATCAGTTGTAGTCATAGGTGTGCTTACTGGTTTAAAGTTTTCCATGCCAAATTTCTTTAGTAATTCCTTTAAGTACTTATATTGACATAGGAATATACCTTTATCGGTCTGTAAAATCTACAATCCTAAAAAGAATTTTATCTCTCCAATCATAGACATTTCAAATTCTTGCTGCATTTTGTTAGAAAAATCTTTACACAATCCATCTTCTCCTCCAAAGAGTATATCATCAACAAAAACTTCAATAACCAAGATGTCATCATTAGTCACTTTGTAGTATAGATTGCTATAAACATTACCTTTAGTGTATCCAAGCTTCAAAAGATATTTGTCCAATCTAGCATACCAAGCTCTAGGAGCTTGTTTCAATCCATATAAATCTTTCCTTAACCTATAAACCATGTCTTTATTATCTGTCAAACAAAATCCATCAGGTTGTTCAATATAAACTTCTTTTTCAAGATCTCCATTCAGAAATGAACATTTAACATCCATTTGATATACTTTATAGTTCTTGTGTGCTGCCAAAGCCAATAAGAGTCTGACTACCTCAATTCTAGCTATCGGTGCAAAGGTTTCATTGTAATCAATTCCTTCTTTATGTGAATATCCCTTACACACTAATCTTGCTTTGTTTCTTATTACCATACCATCTTCATTAAGTTTATTTCTGAAAACCCATTTAGTTCCAATTACATTTTTGTCTTTAGGTCAGGGAACTAATGACCAAGTGTTATTCCTTTCAACTTGTTCCAATTCATCTTCCATAGCTTTAATCCAATATTTATCTTGACATGCCCCATTAATTGATGTAGGTTCAATTTGAGAAATAAGACATACTTCTTCATTTGTCAATCTTCCTCTAGTCATAACTCCTTAAAATTTGTTTCCAATTATCTAATCTTTAGAATGATTTAGTCTTACATACCTAGGTGTTTTTACTTGTTGTTTTTCTTCAGTGACTGTTGAATCTCCAGAAGATGTTGGGGTCACTGGATCACCATTTTGTTCTAGTGTATTCATAATAGGTTCATTTGTGATTATCTCTATTGTCGGTTCAGACTCTGTGTACCTTTAATTTCCTCTAAACTGTTCATCAATCTTCACATTTGCACTCTCAACAATTTTCTGCAATCTCTTGTTAAAACATCTATATGCCTTGCTCTTAGATGAATAACCAAGAAATATTCCTTCATCACTTCTAGGATCAAATTTGCCATTATACTCATCTCTTCTAATATAGCATTTACTTCCAAATATTCTGAAATATTTAAGAGTAGGAGTATTACCAAACCATAGTTCATGTGGGGTCTTACCGATTTCACATCTGATGTGAACTTTGTTGAATGTATAATCTGTTGTATTGACCACTTCTCTCCAGTATATATGAGGTAGATTTGCTTTTGATATCATACTTCTGGCTGCATCCAAGATAGTTATGTTTTTCCTTTCCACAACTCCATTCTATTGGGGTGTCCGGGGTGCTGATAACTCTCTTCTGATCCCATTCACTTCACAGAATGTATTAAATTCCTTAGATGTGAATTCACCTCCTTGGTCTGATCTCAAATATTTAATTTTCTTGCCGGTTTCATTTTCTACCATCACCTTGAATAGTTTGAATTTCCCAAATGCTTCAGATTTTTCTCTGAGAAAAGTAACCCAACGCATTCTAGAATAGTCATCAATGATTAGCATAGAATACCTACTGTTCAAAGGAAAAGGCATTATATCTTTTGATGGTGAGAACAATATTGATAATTTTTACAATGTTGAAGGTTTGAAGCATAATCTTTTGAGTGTTGGTCAATTAGTTGAGAAAGGATTTCAGTTACAATTCAAGAATGGTTAATGCAAAATCTTAAACAGAACTGGTTTGAAAATTGCAACCGGTAATCAGACTAGAGGTAATATCTTTCATTTGAACAACAATGAGAAAGCATGTTTGATTGCACATATTGATGAAAGTTGGTTATGGCATAAGAGACTTTTTCATGTAAATTTTGATTGCATTGTGAAAATCAGTACAACTAAGGCAGTTAGAGATTTACCTAAGACTGTTAAACCTCACAATCTAGTATGTAAGGAATGTCAATTAGGAAAGAAAGTTAGAGCAACTTTCAAGAGTATTCCGGAGAAGTATAACAATGTTCTTGATTTAATTCATACTGATTTATGTGGTCCAGCAACAAAAGCCCATCCATTGTCTGTCGGATCCTCATCAGAATCATCAGTAACTCCTTCATCAGCATAATAAAAATATTTGTCTCTATTCTTGAACTTGTATTTCTGATGGTCAGGGTTAGGCGTATATGTTCTTTTAGCTTCTTCTCTTAATCTTGCATGTCTATCAGGGCATCTAGAAGCCATATGACCAATTTATTACAGTTAAAACATTTAAAGGGTTATTTACCTTCATACTTACTTCCAATTGGACCTTTAGGCATTTTCCTTACAAATAGTGCTTCAAGTTCTTCAAGTTCTTCATTTTCTCTCCTTCTTTCTTCAAGTTCTCTTGGATAGAAGGTTTTCCAATCAGATTTATCAGATAATGATGATGATGTTGTAGTTGATGATGAAGCTTTAAAAGCTAGATATGTCTTGATAGTAGTAACATGACCAAATTCCTCAAGCTCAAAAGCTGAAAGTTTTCCAACCAAAGTGTCTCTAGATACTGATGCATTAGGCATTGTTCTCAATTCATTTATAGTAGTAACTTTCATTTTATATGCCGGTGGCAAAGCTCTTAAAACTTTATAAACAATCTCATCTTCACTTAAGGTTCCTCCACAACATTGTATGCATAAAACAATTTCATTTGCTCTTTCCATAAAAGAAGAAATTATTTCATCTTCTTCCATTTTTTAGACTTTCATACCTGACCTGGAAGCATTCAAGTTTTGCAATTTTGACTGTGGAATCTTCTTCATTCAATGTTTCCATTTTGTCCCAAATAGCTTTAGCAGTAGATTTGTCTGACAATCCCATGACTTGTTGATCTGGTAATGCGCTCAAAAGTGCTTCTCTTGCTTTGCAATCATTTTCCTCATATTTAGCCAAGTTAGGTGGATTAGGTTGACCTTGAGTAGGAGCGGTATAGTCATTCTTTGTAACATCCCATATGTCCTTTCCAATGCAATTCAAATGTGTCTCCATCCTGATCTTCCATATGCCATAGTTAGTTTCGTCAAGTTTTGGACTGTCCTTCTTGAAATAGTTAGAAGACATTGGACCTCCTCAAGCAGTCAAACTTCTTGTAAAAAAGAACTAGGCTCTGATACCAATTGTTAGGTCCCAAAGACAAATGAGAGGGGGGGTGAATCATTTGTCCAATAAATTCAACCAAAATTAACTTCACCAAAACTTAATTCTTAATATCGGTAAACCAAACTTTATGTCAGTAGACAGTCTTAATAGTTAATTGCAGTACCAGTAAAGATTAATGCATGAAACAGAAAGACAAAAACATCCACAACACATAACACAAATATTTGTATGTGGAAACCCTGTAAGGGGAAAACCCACGATGGGAAGCCTTACCCTCAATCAAATGATACTACTATAGATAGTATGTGTGTACAATATGGATTATGCACATGCAAAAAGGCTAGCTGCCTAGAGCTCACTACTCAATCACAAAATGAGAGTCACAGTGACCACAATTGGATGGGTAAATCCAATGATAATGTACTACACAAAATAACATCTTCATATGCTGGATTCAGTACCGGTTTAGTTCTGATTGTCTTCACAAAATCCTTCCTTCAACCTTCAAATGATGTCTGTGTGTATAGCTTTGCTTATTTTCACATATACCTTATTGCAATCCTTTTCACATTCACACACTTGTCTCACAAATGAGATCTTACATTTATACCATAACCTAAGACCAATTTGAATAGGTCTGATCACTAAAAGATATTACAATAAAATCAATTACAAATAAATCAATATCTGATGCATGATGTCTGTTCAATTCATTTACAATAATAATAAATAATTTCCATAATGTGTCGTGCTGATCTGGAATAGATATACCTGTCGATGCATATCCTGGACCAATTTGTCAGTAACAGCAAATATGCAAACCCAAATAAACAATTAACCAAATCGCCAAAACCAAGTGATCGAATAATGTCTTCGACATAACCAAGTAGTTTCCAAGTCATTCCAAGTGTCAGTGAACAATATAATCTGTCGGTGAACCAAATACCGATGACTATGTATAAGTCTATGACATGCTAGTGAAAATAACCAAAATCTCCAAGTACTGATAAGTGTTGACAAGTGATGACAGGTGTTGACATCAATGACAAAACCATATCAACATATCCAAAATACCAACATTCTCTCTCAGAGATGATGCTAGTTCAAGATCTAGTTGCAGGTTCTCCTTTTCTTCTCTTTCGGCAATCAAATGCTCATGCATAGTGAGACTTTCCTATTTGATCTTTGTGATCTCTTGATCTCTTTCCTTGATAAGATCTTCAGCAGCTCTTATGGCTTCCAATTCCTGACTCATGTGGATAGTGAGACCTTATAGCTCTCTCCTCAGATTCAGTTTCTCACCGTTTAACTTTTCAACTTCCTCAACTAATTAAACATCAATATTGGCTTCATCTGAAGAACTATTATCAGATATCTCTAATCATTGTTCAGTTAGCTCTCTCCTCTTGACTTGTGAAGCTTTTTGTTTGACCCTAAGGGTTTCAAGTTCATTTTTTCTAGCTTCTAGCTCTCTAGCCATCTCAAAGTAGCTCATGTCCCCCATGGTGGTTTCAAGGCTCCCTTCTAAGATATTAGGCTTCAAAGAAGTTAGGCTATGATACCAATTGATGGACTTGAAAAGCACTGAGAGGGGGGGTGAATCAGTGATACCAAAAATAAAACTACTTCAAACACTAACCAGTAGATGAACTTAACAAAGCTTTTAAACACAATGCATGCAATCTAAAATGATGTAACAGCATCCACAAAAAATAAAGCATCCACCATAACACAATTGTTTGTACATGGAAAACCCAAGTAGGTAAAAACCACAGTGAGATGGAACTCACAAGCTAACTATCTGCAGTAATAGATAATTGACCGGTTAAGGTCTACAAAGTACTCTGCTAAGAGCGAATCTTGTTAGAGATCCCAAAGCTTGATTAGAAGCTTATACCCTGTTAAAGGTAGTACCCTGTCAGGAATAACCTTGGTGGGGGATTTCAGAATCCAAACTAATGGATCATCATGTTAAAGGATTTATACATTGAAGCTTGTTAGAGCTTACCCAGTTAGGGGATTTGATTCTACTATAATGGTTAGAAAACAACAAGAATGGTTTGATCTGTTCTAAGTAGCACAATACTTTCTTAATCAGATCCTTCTAACATATTCAACACTTCTCTCCTTCATACTCTGCAACTTAACTCTTTTTTCTTTCGCACATAACATAACACTTTTCACTATATCAAATAATTCATTGTGATGTCAATATATAGACCTTATGATTTCATGTCGGCCTTAAGAAATCATAACACAATTTCCTAGGTGCAGTGTATCTGGACAAGTGATCATAACTCATCACAAAAATTATCGCCAAGTAGTCAGTGTTGGTAACCCATCACAAAATGTGGTAACTCATCATAAAATTACCAAATACCAGTTGGAACAATCAAATACCAATTTGAATAAAACATATGAACCGTTGTCCTTTAAATCTCCACTTGATCTGCATCTTGATCTTCGTCTTGATGTCGACTTAGTATAATCATAGACGGTCTCTTATGCACATACCGGTTGACACAAAGCACTGGTTAGAGATAAACCTCTTGGTATAACCTCTAACATACTGGTTGACAGAGTAAACAATTTAAGTTACACCGGTAGTCAATATAATCATATGTGTGTGTGAGAGTGTTTCATCAATGACAACAAATGATGAATACATTACAATCATCGTCAAGCCAATAGGTATGAACTAATTAGCACTCATTGCTTGCAACTTTCGTCACAAACACAATTATGTATAAGTGGTTTGGAAGCCTGTTACCACTTGGGTCGTTCCCTCTCACCGAGCCTTAAGGTCTTCTTGGGAGGTAGGCCCTCTAAAAGGTAAAACAAAAAGAGCCTATTTCTCAAGACACAAAAGAAACTGGTTAATTTTAGAGCACCAAATCTAAATGTGATCTAATCTAAAAATTAGGCAATCAATTTCAAATCACCATTTTTAACGACATGCACCCTGAATAATATGACATTAGTAGTTTCAAGAGATTATATTTGACACACGAGATTGGATGCCACAAGAGCGAACGTGGGTTGTAGTGGAGTTTCCTGTGTGAGCCTTAATGGCTTGGCAGTGTGGATAGATTTGCATGTAAAATGCAAAGCATAGAATAAGGCGATGTGAGACCTTTTTTTTTAAACTGTCTTAGGTATATTATCAAAGGAAAAGCAATGATTGCAGGGGCAAAATATAGATAGAAATAGCAAACCCCTCTAAATACTCAAATAATATTCATGCCCAAAATAGAAATTGTTACCAGACATGTAGAAATTGGATTCGTTGAAGTCCAGGCAGAAGATGTCAATTGGAATGCCAATTATTGCAATAAGTTTGTGTACCAGAATGTTATGATTGCAAGATACGTTTTTCTTTCTTCTCCAGCAATAAAGTGACTGCAAAATAAGTTGTCTCAAGCTTGGCATATTTCATAAAAGGATGTAGATATTTCAAAGGTATAAGGCATGCGATTGACAGAATATGGAAGCAAGCATAAGGGGGTGTGAAGCATAATATGTCGTCTCAATCCTGCATGGAGGAAGGAAATACATTGGAAATACTCTTGCAGACCTGTATGCAAATTCTAAAGCATAAACAAGGGATATTTATTGTTTGATAGAATGCTGCAATAAAATGTAAGGCATAGAGAATACTCTTAAGAATACACAGTGCCTACAAACACAAAACAAAAAAAATTCCTCAAAGAGATTCAATCATTGGCATTGCTTTGATCACCACAAACACAAAACAAATTTGTTAAAGAGGAACCAAAAAAATATGGAAGAAAAATAAAATAAAATGATGATTTTTTATTGAAATGAGTCTTCTTTGCCTGCAAAACTCGGAGAACTATTCTACCAGGCAAAAATTTAATCCATAAAGAGCGTGCCAATTGTAGACAGAGGAAATGGATTGAATACAAGAAGCTATGATTTATTGGAGATTTGAGATGATTGAAAGAAAGAGAAAAATGTGAGATATCAAGAATGCAGATGCAAATATGGACTAAACGCTAGATTGCTAGATTGCTAGATGGTTCAAATGAGAGAGAGGGGTTGGGTTTTTATAGATATCCTTAGGGTGGAATCCAAGATGTGGTGCAAATGTGGGATAAATAATAGGGTTTGAGAATTTGATCCCACATGTGTGAGGTGGATGGAAATATGATAGAGGGAAAATGATAAATAGAGAATGTTGTTGATATAGAGGAGATTTGGAAAAATGGTTTTATTTAAAATGAAATATAGTAGTAAAAGAATATATTTTGATTTAATGGATTTAATGGAATAATGGAGAAAATGTAATTTAATATTATGGATGAATATGATAGAAAATAGGAATATTAAATAATGGACCCACTTGATCATGTAGGAAAATTTGAGTTTAATTAAGAGGACATTTCAATGGAATTTTTTTATGTGTCTATAGTTTGCAACACACAACTTTACATGCCTGACAGGGCCTAAAGAGGCAATATTAAGACTAGATGATGATGAGGAGCCACAAACTAGGAGGAAGGTTGGGAGGAGGAGAGAGAGAAATGACTAGGGTAGATGGGGAGATGGTGCTAAGGGACATGGAGGGGTAGGAGAGGGTATCATCCAGGTATTGATTTAGAAGTTGGTAGTGATTCCACTACTACCTAGACCACAAGTGAGACCCCCGTATAAGACACATGTACAACCACATGCTCATCGATAGGATGATAGGGATGCATGCATAGTGGACTACAAGGTTAGGTAGAAGGGTTATAGGCACAAGTGGCTACCAAGGATGCATGAATCACTACATTATAGGGACAGATGAATACACTTGTGATAGAGAGGGACACTTCTATTATGAGGTATGGGAGGGTAGCGACTAGCCTTAAGAAGGAACATGTAGCTACATAGGGAGGTATGGGAGGGTAGCGACTAGCCTTAAGAAACAACATTTAATTTTTGGTTTTTTTTTTCATTTTTGGTAGAAACATAAAATTAATTTGGTTGGTAAATGTTTTGAAATTGGCCAAATCAGTAGAAAATGTTGGTGATGTTTATCTTTTATCCAAGTAAATGTGATAGTTGTTTTGGTGAATCATACATGCCTTAAAATTAAAATAATTGTTTTCATAAGCAAATTAGACTTTGATAAAATCAAATAAAATAATCTTACTAGTGAATTATATAAATATGCAAAATTATAAATTTTACTTTTGACGTATTATTTGTATATAAAAAAAATAAAATGATTTTAATGACGGATTAATAATTCATGTGACATAAAGTGTAAAAGTATTCTTTTAGATGATAACTACTAACCATATTGCTAAAATGTGAAAATTATGATTGAAACAAATAGTATTTCAGTAAATTTAGTGAAAATTTTCAAAAAAATTAAAATTTTGAAAAAAACAAAGATGAGACCAAGTCCTTGTAAGTATTAGCAAGATAGTGAAAAAGAGTGACCAAAAGCTAGTAAGCAATAAATAACCTCCATGTATTCAAATACACCCTTCAAATGCAATGACCTGGATGATAAAGTCATCAATCCAGTTGTAACCAATGGTGGGTCATATGACAAATACTTGTTTGAGGAACACACAAACCCTCCTAGTTTTATCTCAATGAGATGATGGAGTCATGTTACATAATTCTCTAAGAAATGTGTACCAATGAACATGTTCCTTAGACTCCCAGTACACCATGACATCTTGAGCCACAAGAATTCCATCACCTAGAAGAGAAATTGCTACTATTTCATCTAGACCGCCAAAGGAATTTTCACTAATCATCCCTTTACATAGTTCAAAAACCACAAGTCCACTCTCACCTATGTCCAAAAGAGAAGTAGCAAAGAAAGATAAGATGTTTGTGTTGACTCTGTAATAAGTCTCAGACATCATAAATTCATCGCCAAGGATCCATCTTGTCACAACATCCACCAAATCTATGTCAACTTTGAAAACTCATCATAAACAATTGACAATAATGAGGCAAACTAAGGCCATTTATCTCAAATCAAACATTAAACATATAGATGTTTCAACAAACATGGACAACTCCCTAGCCATGTTTAAATTTCAGCACAAATTTAAGAGAGGTGAAGTGAATCAAATAACCATATGCATGAGAATTTGAAGGCAAAAGGCATTAAATTTTCACAAGTGAAATCGATCTTAAAGATCTTTGTACCATAAATTCATCACCTTTTCCTTCATAGAGTAATAAATTTGAATGACTGATAGAGTCATTACTTTCAAAGTGGACACTTAATGTGACCAATTTTGTTGTCATACTCATTGAGGTTGGCCACTGAAACTTGAAAGAATAAATTAAACGATCTAGTGCATTTGTCGAGATGACATCATCATTTAAAATGATCAAGTAACATACACACTAGTTGCTTCAATAAAAGGGATTTGGATTAATAAATGAATGCTATTTGCGAATTGCAATAGAAAAAAAGATATTATTTAAAATTTAAAGGATTTCATAGCATAACTTTAAGGCTAATTAAGCCATAGTAAGTACTAAGCCAACAATGAGGATATGTAATTTACACAAGTTGCCACAAATGACATTAGATTAGCCAAATTGATTGGCACGTGAAATAATTAATTGAGACAAGTGTCACGTTTCTATTGCATCACACATGAATTTCATATCATGATTTTATGGAGGCAGTACCCCTACCAACTCAAATTAATAGTAGTGATGCTACAAAATTACTTGGTGTGACTGTTATTTACTTGACCCATACTACAAACGATTATTTGATCTAAATGTAAAATTCATAAATTTTGGGCCTCAGCTCTGACAAAACCAAATTCTTACTATAATATTTGTCTATGAAGGTATCCATCCAGGATCTAGAGGCCTAATGGAAAGCACAATAGAAAAAGAGAAATAATAATGAGACATAATAAATTGTATTCCTATTAGTGATGCAATAGAATCAATCAACTAGATTGAATTGGAATGAATAGTAGATAAAGGACTCCTTGGTTAAATGGGCCAAGATGAGAACATAGGAGTGTGCACGATTATGACAAGTGTCATAATTGTATGACATGAGACATAAAGTGATAACCTATCATCCCACCTAAATAGAAAAGTGATAGTGTCATAACACCACTAAAGGTGGATCACCCAACTCAGGGGGAAAAGTGAAACCGCGAAAGGTGGATGTGATAATGTGATAAGATCACTAAAGGTGGAGACACCACATATAGTGGAAATGACAACATGATAATGCCACCTAAAGTGGAGATGCTCCTAAAATATCCTATATAGTCTCTAAGTAAGATTAAGTGATGTGTAATGAGGATCTAGGTGAGGAATAAACAAGGTATAACACCTTAATTACACCAAAACCCCCCCTTAAGTGCAACTTAAAGAGAATGTACACAAAATATAACAATGCAATTGTTAAGCATTGTTTGTGACTTTTTCGAGAAAAAAATCATGAGGAGATTCTGAGTGACATTTTGATCCTGAAACTATATATGATATCTGCATCTAACACCTTCAAGACTAGGTTGCCTAGCTCCATAGTTCGTCATTTCCAAGCTCAAATTTTAGACACAAGTTCCTCTTTGCTTCCAATCTCCAGATTTGTAGTTAGAGTTTCCATATTTGTTCTAAAACTTCCTATTATTGCTTATTACTCTCAATTTCACATCACTAGCCCTAATTTTTATCATTTCCAATATCAAATCAATTCAACAAAAAGGAGAATAGTCAATAGTGCCCCATCAGCTCTACTTATCATCCCCTTAATGCATTTGAGGTGGTAATGTGTTTGATTCCTAGTTTGAGGTGGTAATGTGTTTGATTCCTAGTTAACATAATTAGACTAGTGGATCCCACTTACAACTACACTATACATTTTGGTGAACCTAGCGTGCCTTACGCTCACATTAACTTCTGATTTTTCACTTTTAGATTTGATTTGTATGCATTTAATTGACTCGTATTTACAATATTTTTTTATAAATCATTTATGCAATTACATTACATGCATTTAGAGGTCTAGTTCACCAAACCCTCTACATGTTGGTGAACTTGACGCTTCTTACAATTTTCATAATTATGATTAGGTGTTTTCAAATCTGATTTTTCACTATGGAATTTATTAAATTTGATTGGTTTGCTATTTCACATGTAATTACATTATTTATCAGCTATATTTTACTAAAATCATATGTTGAATGATGTTTCTTTCATTTTATGTTTCTTTCATTCATCCATAGCACTCTAATTTGTTGCACAATAATGGTTCCAAAGATGTTTCCTACATTCACTTAATTTCTAACAGCTTACATAAATGTTTCATGTTACCATATGATGATACTTTTAAAGAAGTTAATGGAATTTTTGGATTTCATTCAAGTTTTAGTAGAAATTTCAAGTAATACCTTTGATAATCCTTCTAGGCATGATGTTGAAATGAATCATTGCACATCTCCTAGATTATTCATGAGGAAATAGTTAATGCCTTCATAATGATCTCTTCAATGGAGATGAAGCATTAAGAAGTAATGATGAATCTTGTTCTCAAAAGGGTACTTTTGTGCAAGAGGGACAAACTAATAATGAATTTCCTAACACTTCTATTGTCTTAGATCCTCCTCATTCTCCAAGAACTTATCTTAGCCATCAATATGTTTTGAGACAAGATGATGTTATGCATTTCCATCATGATATGTCAACTAACATAACATTGAGTAGAGATGATTTTTTTGATGATGAGAATACTTCTTCCCAACTGAATAAAGTGGATAGGAATAATAATGATAGAGATAAGAATCTCCCTACAATAATTCATCCCCCTTCATGTATTCATCCCTTTGGTCCTTTAAAGTATACTTACACAACAAACTTCAATGATGTCTATGATGAAAGTCCCTCCCATTCAAAATTACAAATACATTATGAGGTTGGCTATGAAATAATATTTAAACAAGGATATAGTGCACAAAGCCTTGGAAAGATGGAACAAAGAGTCAAAGTTTCTATTGAACCTCCTTTGCAATGCACTAGAGAAGGTGTAGGATTTCTTCTCCCTTCCTTACCTATTTTGTTACCAAAGCCTAGTCCTCCTATCCAACAAGATACAAGGTCTACTCATTTCAATCTAGCAAAAAGAATCTTTTGTAAACTTAAACATAATAAAAATATTACTTTTCCTTACATAAGATATATGAATAATTCAAAGTATGGTAGTAAGGACACATTTTGTCAATTTCATCGAAGTCACTCCCTCTCTTGTTGATTGTTTTCATTTAAATGATTTGTTCAAGATTTATACGATATAGATCATATTCATATCACACTTGATCTCATTCTTTTCCTAAATCTAGATTTGGTAATGCCTTTGCACTCTTTCAGAGCCATTATGTTGCTCCTCACTATGTGACACTAGTAGCTTTCCATTTTAAGGATCTCTTTGTCATTTATGGTGGTACAATTTAATGTGCAATGATACTTGGCTAGCAACATAATAGCCTAGTTATTTTTATCTCCATGTTTGGGGGAAAAGAATAGTTTTTATTTTCTCTCTTTTCTAAGGATTCACTTTTCCTTTGTTGAGTTGCATCTTCTATACAGATATCCTTTCTTGCATAGAATTGTGTGTTCTTCATGACGATTTTACCCTTACCTTGAGGAGTGTATGACCTCTTCCTTTCTTGAAAGTGTATTGTCTTTATAAATGATCTCTCCTTGGTGTCGAGTGTGCAATCCTTCATCAAGAATTTCCTTCCCTAGTAAAAGGGAAGTTGTGAATCCTTCGTCTCCTTTCGCTTCTTGGATGAAGATGTTATTTGTGTTAAAGATTTCCTCTTGGAGATAAATGTATTTGGGAAAATATCTCTTCCCCCTTCTTTAATAATGACACATCCCTCAAAAGGATGCCTTTACACTTTGTGATGTACCCACCCTAGTCAGTCTTTGTAACTAATGGGTTAGCCTTTTTTTTTTGGACTCTCGTAGGCTAACATTCTAGATAGAGAGTCTTAGTGGCAGTTTCACTTCTTTAGTTCAGTCTTGGGTTTAGTTCTAGGGCCTTAGCAGTTGGTGTGTGGGCTTAGTTGTGGGCTTACTATTTTTAATAAGTCAATTTGGCATGTGTGCTAATTTTAGTCAGGGCACCTGGACACATGAAGGTTATTTAGTATTGACCCCTGCTTCTGACAATTTCTCAAAAGACTGAATATTGAGGGAGATATTAATATTTTAGTGGTTAAGTTATTTATTTAACTTATGTCCTTATATCATAAAGTCATAAATTGACTTTATTAATTTAAAAGGCCACTTAAATATTATAAAGTGATTTCTATTAAATCACTTAAATGATTTGGGAACCCAAGTTGAATATAAACTATGCAAATTTAATTAAATACATTTTAATGTATTTAAAATGCATTTGGACTTACTTATTCAAAATTGTGCCATTTAGGGGTTATAAGGAAATTGGAAGCAATTCAAAATCCATTATTGATTATTTGACATTGCTTGTTATTCTCTATGGATTGTCTTAGACAGGGGTTTCAAAGGGTTTTCTATTGAAGAATGTTCATTCTTCATGGATCTGTGATTCTGAGGCTATGAAAGATCAGCTGAATTATTGCAAACTAAGAGGGCTTTACATAGAAGCTTTCAAGTGCTTCATCAAAGGTTATTGGTGTTAGTTATTTGCAGATTTTGGAATAAGGAAGGAGGCAATATAGTTTAGAAGCCTCATTAGCAACATTATTTCAGTCAATAACTAGTCGTACAGGATTCATTGGTGGCCATACCAATCAAGTTGGCATGTGGGGCTCCAAAAAAGAGGCGTTTTGCCTAGGAGGCTAGAACGCCCACCCAAAGTGCATTTTGAATGCACAATTCCCAATGCCTAGTCTTTTTGAGCTATTCTATCTACTTTCTGACTGAGAGAAATTATTTCTTGGACTTGTACGGTCATTTGGGTCAGTTTCCCAGTTTTGGCTGGCAAACATCAAATTTGTTCATTTAAAATAAGCTAAGCACCCAAGGGTATGCAATTAGCAGTAGGATTTATTGTAGAAGGTATCTTATTCATAATATACTTGCAGTTACTCTCAATTTTAGTTCTATTAGATTTTATGTGCAATTCTTGTCTGGCACACATGTTATTTTATGCTTTAAATTTATTCAAAAACCTTGAAAATCCAAAAACACAACCACAATAGTATTTCAGGAGAGTTAGAACCAATAGGGTTCTTACAGTGGTATCAGAGCTCTAATCCTGCCTTCCTGGAGGGTTAGAAATTCTTATGCATCAACAACAGATTGGGCCTCATAGGTATTATACACACAGGAGACCTGGTTTGTAGGGTGGTCCTGATCAAATTGAAGGGATACCCTTGGAAATTATGGGGGACAGGAATGATGGTGAGCCACACAGAGAAACTGTTAACAATGAGGACCGAGAAGCTAAAAATATTATGAGGGGTCTTGTAACAAGACAGCGATGGGTGACAAATGTGTTGCAGCAGTTGACTACAACCTTATAGCAGATTACTAGGCCAAGGGGGCATAATCAAAACCAGGAAGAAAATGGAATTATTGTTGGTCACCTAAGGGGAAAAGTGACACCAAAACACACCTATGATAGGCCTACACGCCCAACCTTTGTTAGAAATGAACCTGAAAAAGAGGACGTGACTGAGGAGGAAGATGAGGTGGCCTTTATAGTTAAGCTAACCACACTTCATGATGAATGGGATGCATTACCACCAAGAGTTAAGGAACATCTTAACTTTGACAGGTTTATGAGTCAGAAGAGAGAACACAGCAAGAAGTGGAATTGGGATGACAAGAAACCTTGGAACAAAACTAATGATCTCAAATATGCAATCAACAAGATCACACTTTCTACTTTTGATGGTAGTGGTAGAGTTACAACCAGAGCTTGGATTACAAAGTTGGATACCTTCTTGACCCTACGTCCTATGTCAGAAGAAGATGCTATTAAGTTTGCATCTTTGCATTTGGATGGGTTAGCCCATGACTGGTGGCACCATGGGATGGTTACTTTGCATCATGAACTTATTACTACATACCAAGAATTCACTGACAAAATGGTTGAGCGTTTTGATAAAAGAGATCTAAAGTTGTATTTCAAGGATTTAGCTCAACTGAAACAAATGGGCAGCTTGAAATCTTACATTAGTGAATTTCAAAAGCTTTTGGTTATGGCAACTAACATCTCAGAGAGAAGGTTGGTCATTCTTTTTGTTGAAGGTCTTTATGAGACTATGAAGGGTTGGATTAAGGCTTTTGATCCCCTTACCTTGCAAGAAACCATGAGGAAGGCATGTAACATGGAACTTACCGCTCCTTGTAGTAAGTTCACTCCAAACAACTCAAAATTGTCCTCATCATTTAATGACAACAAATTTGATCCAAAGAAACCAGAAAATATGGACCAAAAGTAGAAGTTTGCAACACCTTTGGATAGGGAAACACTTAATGACATGCGTAGAAGTAAATTGTGTTTTCATTGTAAGGGCCGTTATGATGAAAACCATGATTGTCCCCTCAAGCCTAAGAGTCAAAATAGGCATATGGAGTGGTTTTGTGAGGGAGAAAACATGATTGATAACACAGACCAGCAAGCTGATCAAGATGATTCAGAGACTGAAACTCTAGAGAAGGGAGTTGAAAATGAAGGGGAATTTGATCTACAGAAAGCTCATATGTCTAGCATGTAGGGAGAAGGTTCTTTTAGGTTGTGTGGACTCTTGGCTGGTTAAAGAGTCATTTCTCTACTTGATACAAGTGCAACACATAATTTCATAGATGCACGGTTGGTGGAGAAGCGTGGGGTTCAAACTAAAAAGTTTGAAGGCATAAGGGTGAAAGTTGTTGATGGTAATGTTTTGACTTGTGATAGAATGATTTCAAACTTACCCATGAAACTTAATAACTATGAATTCAAAGCTGATTTTTATGTGGTTAGCATGGGAAACATGGATGTGGTCCTTGGCATGACATGGCTTCATGCAATGGGTGAATTTACACTCAACCTTAGAGATATGGAGATGAAATTCAAGGTTGATGGGACTAATCATGTTCTTAAAGCTATCAAGGCCAACAACTTAAAATAAATCACTCTTAAAATAATGGAGAGACTTATTAGACATGACATGGTGGATTGGGCAGCGAAGTGTAAACTAATGCCTACTTATGAGGAGCATCATAAAACACCTTACCATTCAAATATTTAGGATCTTAGAGTCAAGCAAACAAAGGTGTTCAGTGACATACCTCCTGCTAGGCCCCCTGATAGAGGCATAGAGCACATCATTGAGCTTGAAGAGGGCACCAAGCCCATCATGATTACACCTTACTAGCACCCCAAGTGGTTGAAAGATGAAATTGAGAAAACCATCAAAGTGATGAATAATGATGAACATCAGATACCCCAATTGGTACTGAGAGGGGGGGGGTGAATCAGTATAGGCAAAAACTTTCTCAACAAATTATCTGGTTAAAGCAATACCAACTGGTTGTCACCATCACTGAACTTAACCATGGCAATACCGGTTAAACACAGTAAGACATCAAACACCATAAACTGATAAGTCCGAACACTTCAAATACGATCAATACTTGATATCAACTTCACCTATAAACATATGCATGTGGTATACTAGTAATACCATAACCTAATAGCTCTGCATGCATAATCATTCAACCAAATAATACATAATCATCACATGAAAAATGCATAACACATAACACACAGATTTTTCATTTGGAAATCCAAATGGGAAAAACCACGGTGGGGATGAATACCCACAAGCTTGTTTTTGAACTCTTTGAAGCTCGCCCTGTTAAGAGCCTAGTCTGATTAAAGACTATACAATAAGGTTTTGTTAGGAACCGATCCTGTTAGAGATCACCCGGTTAAGGGATGGCTATATACCTTGTTAAAGGTTGAACCCCTATTAGAGGTTACCACACTAGAGGATTTGAAGAACTCAATGATCTTGAGTCACCTTGTTAGTTTTACAATAAGCCTATTAAAGCTACCCGGTAAAGGGATTTTCCAACTGTTGAAATGATTAGAAGACGACAAGTAAAACTTCTGATCTGATAATAGCACTACATGCCAAGGCAGATCCTTTTCATTTCCTCTACTCTGCAATCACACTCTGCAGTTTTCCTCTTACTGGTCTGGCAAGTATCTCATCACTCGGATACACACACAACATTTGCCAACAACTTTACCAGAACAAACATCATCGACCTTATAGACATCAACTAGGTCGGTAGCATAAACCCTAAACCCTAAGCATCTTAGGTTTACAACACAGGCGGTCCAATCCTAGTCGTCCAAACACTTTGCATAGAGCAATACAATTTCAAAGAGATCACAAGACAATCTGCATCGTCCATTCTTCACCGCACATAGAAATCAGTAACTCATCATGCTTTCTTCTCATATCACCAAAAAGAATGATCATTCCTGAGTTAGACATCAAATGCAGTCGATCTTCTCATGCAAGATCCTCGAGGAAATCCTTCACGCGCACAAAGTTGACGTGGCACCTCGATCTCATTCACATCACTTAGCTAACTCATCACAGAGTATCACCAGTTGCATCGCACAAGCGAGATTGCCAAACCGATAACCCTAGAGCTGAGACTGCCAACCGGTAGTCACACTTAGTGAAACCCTGACACCGGTTCACTGCATCTCCTCATACCTCTTCATACCAGTTTACTTGAACCTATTGACATCAATGACAACATATATTATCATCATATCAACGTGTCGGTTCATCGTATGCCAATAATATCCAACACAAAGAACTTGTAGCTATGGGACACATGAGGTCGAGTAAGTCTCCTTTCGCTTCATCAATTGTCTTGGTGAAGAAAAAATATGGCACACTTAGAATGTGCATTGATCATCATATGCTGAATAGAAGGACGATAAAGAACAGGTATCCCATTCCTCGCATCAATGAGTTGATAGATGAGCTTTATGGAGCTTGTTATTTCTCTAAGATTCACTTGAGGATAGGTTATCATCAGATTAGTGTTAGGGAGAAGGATATTGAGAAGACTGCATTCAGATGTCATTATGGACACTATGAGTTTTGGTTATGCCTTTTGGGTTAACCAATGCACCAGCCACCTTTCAGTCCACTATGAACAGGGTCTTCCAGTCTCAATTGAGGAGATTTGTTCTAGTTTTCTTTGATGACATTTTGGTTTACAGTTGAGCTTGGGAGGAACACCTAGTTCACTTGGATACTGTTTTAGGCATACTTGATAGGGAGTCCTTTTATGCCAAAGTCCAAGTGTGCATTGGGTGTGGTTGAACTCTTGTATTTGGGTCACATAATCAACAGAGAGGGAGTTCGCATGGATTCTAATAAGGTCTGTGTCATTGTTGATTGGCCTATGCCTGAGACCTTGACTCAATTGAGGGGATTTGTTGGTTTATGTAACTTCTACCGTTGGTTTTTTAGTGGTTTCTCAGGGCATGTTGCACCACTTACTGATTTGACAAAGAAGGGTGCATTTGTTTGGACACCTCTAGCACAGGAGTGTTTTGAGAAGTACAAGCAATTGATGACTACATGTCCAGTTCTAGCTTTACCAGATTTCACCAAACCTTTTGAGCTTCATTGAGATGCATGTGGAGAGGGTATTGGTGCAATGATTATGCAAGATCGTCATCCTATATCTTTCAAGAGTAGGAAGCTTAGGGGTCCTGAGAGGAGCTATAGTATTTATGATAAGGAAATGTTGGCCATCATGCATGCAATGGCTAAGTTCAGGTAGTACTTAGTTGGCAGCAAGTTTTGTGTCAAAACTGATCATAATAGCTTGAAGCATTTCCTTGGACAGCGGGATCTAAATGAGCGTCAATAGAAGTGGGTTAGCAAGTTACAATCTAATGATTTTGACATCTCCTATGTCAAAGGGACTCAGAACGTTGTTGTTGATGCATTATCTTGTCGTCCCCATTTGAACTCCATGGCAATTGTTTTCGAGGATTGGAAACACTTGATTATAGCAGAGTATGTCAAGAAACCATGGGCTTCTGGTATTATTGATGGTATAGTACAGGACAGTAAGTACTCTCTTATGAATGATCTTATAATCTACAAAGAGAGAATATTTTTAGTCCCAAATTCATATATGAGGAACACGGTATTGAGATTTCTATATGATTCACCAATGGCTGGTTATCCTAGTTACTTTAAGACCTATAGGCAAGTACGGGGGAGATTTACTTGGAAGGGTGTCAAATCTGATGTTCTCCAATATGTCAGGGAGTGATTTGTTTGTCAACAAAACAAGTAGGAGCATACTTTCCCTGTTGGGTTACTTCAGCCACTTCCTATTCTTGAGAGGAAGTGGGAATGCGTCTATGGACTTTATTACAGGCTTGCTGAAAGCTCAAGGGAGAAACAACATTTATGTGGTAGTTGATCAGTTGACTAAGTATGCACATTTCTTCCTGATCACGACTACTTATTTAGTTGCACATGTGGCTGACCTTTTATTTTGTGAGGTATTCAGGTTGCATGGATTACCTCGAAGTATTGTCAGTGATAGAGACGGTAGGTTCATGAGTAACTTTTGGTAGGAGTTATTTAGACTATGCGAGACAGATCTCACTCCGAGTACTAGCTACCACCCTGAGACTAATGGGCAAACAGAGATTGTCAACAAATGGGTGGAGAGATACCCGCGGAACTACATTTATGGCTAGCAGAAGGTTTGGGTGAAGTGGTTGCACCTTTGTGAGTATTGTTATAATTCTACTCACCACATGACTATTTAGATGACACCATTCAGAGCTTTGTATGGTTATGATGCTCCTAGTTTTTTGGATTTACTGCTGAGCAATTGCAGAGTACCGAATGTTGGGGATCTATTGCAGGATAACCAGGATATCATGAGCGCTCTTCGTCAGAACATTCAGAAGGCTCAAAATCAGCAAAAGCAATATGCTGATCAAAGGAGGGTTGAGAGATCTTTTGAGATCGAGAATATGGTGTATCTGATGCTTTAGCCCCATAGGCAGTCCTCTCTTAGGAACAAGGGCTTTGAGAAACTCAAGCCACATTATTATGGGCCATTCAGGATTATCAAGTGAGTTGGCGAGGTGGCTTACGAGTTGGATTTACCAACAAATAGTAAGGTCCATAATGTGTTCCATGTTTCGTGTCTCAAGAAGGCATTAGGACAACATATAGCTCCTTCTTCAGACTTACCACCCTTGGATGATGAGGGGAAGTTGATTTTAGTACCTGAGGTCATCATAAAGACTAGAGAGCATCACCTTCGGAGGCGAATCATTAGAGAAATTTTGGTTAAGTGGAGAGATCTATTGGATGCTACTTGGAAAGGTGAGAGTATTTTGCAGCATCCTGCATTGAGTTTGCTTGAGGACAAGCAAATTTAAGGAGGGCGGACTGTGATGTCCCCACCCTAGTCAATCTCTGTAACTGATGGGTTAGCCTTTTTTTTTTGGACTCTCGTAGGCTAACATTCTGGATAAAGAGTCTCAGTGGCAGTTCCACTTCTTCAGTTCAGTCTTGGGTTCAATTCCAGGGCCTTAGCAGTTGGTGTGTGGGCTTAGTTGCGGGCTTACTATTTTTAGTAAGTCAATATGGCAGTTTTGCTATGTTTACTCAGGGCACCTGGACACATGGGGGTTATTCGGTGTTGACCCCTGCTTCTGAAGGTTCGTCAAAAGACTAAATATTGAAGGAGATTAATATTTTAGTGGTTAAGTTGTTTATATAGCTTATGAGCTTATATTATAAAGTCATAAATTGACACTATTAATTTAAAAGGCCACTTAAATATTATAAAGTGATTTCTATTAAATCACTTAAATGATTTGGGTGCCCAAGTTCAATATAAACTATGCAAAGTTAATTAAATACATTTTAATGTATTTAAAATGTATTTGGGCATACTTATTGAAAATCGTGTTATTTGGGGGTTATAAGGAAATTGGAAGCAATTCAAACTCCATTATTGATTATTTGACATTGCTTGTTATTTTCTCAGTGGATTGTCTGAGACTAGAGTTCCAGAGGGTTTTCTATTGAAGAACGTTCATTCTTCATGGATCTGTGATTCCGAGGTTGTGAAAGATCAACTGAATTATTGCACACTGAAAGAGCTTCACACAGAAGTTTTTCAGGTGCTTCATCAGAGGTTATTTGTGTTAGTTATTTGTCGATTTTGGAATAAGGAAGGAGGCAATACAATTTAGAAGCCTCATTAGCAGCATTATTTCAATCAATAACCAGCCATACAAGATTTATTGTTGGTTGTACCAATAAGGTTGGCACGTGAGGCTCCAGAAAAGAGGCGTTTTACCTAAGAGGCTGGAACGCCTACCCAAATTGCATTTTGAATGCAAAATTCCCAACGCCTATTCCTTTCAAGCTATTCTATCTACTTTCTGGCTCAGAGAAATCATTTCCTAGACTTGTATGGCCATTTGGGTCAGTTTCCCACGAGTATGCAATTACCAGTAGGATTTATTGTAGCAGGTAACTTATTTATAATATATTTGGAGTTGCTCTCAATTTTAGTTCTATTTGATTTTGTGTGCAATTCTTGTCTGGCACGTGTTATTTTATGCTTTAAATTTGTTCAAAAACCTTGAAAACCGAAAAACACAACAACTATAGTATTTCAGGAGAGTTAGAACTAGCAAGGTTCTTACACACTTATTGCCAAATATCTCTATTAAAACTCTCTCTTCCTTGCATATAAGAGTTGTGGCCTCTTTCTAGCTTGGAGTGTATATGCATTGTTTCTTAAAGGGTATCTCCTTGAGATCAAGCTTATACATGACACATGTCCTACCTTTGATACATATGATGTTATATATTGCCATTTTACTACACAAACTTCCAAGAGCTATTATATCCATACTCTTCCACTCATTTCCCTATGTCATCTATTGTTGTTATGAAACCCATTTCTATTACTTAAGCCTCTCCTATGTGTTTCAATCCTACTTCAACTAATACACTTCACTCTCCCAATAAGATGTCCATGTCCATGTGGTCATTCCTTCCATAGCTTCTATATTCACTTCTACTACACCTTACCCTTGAGAACTCTCTTCTTCATTCTTCTTGTGAGATGTACTTGGTTGAGTTATCAAATCACTTCACCTCTATCATTGGTTGATTCCATATTTTGGTATATGTTATGTGCATGTGTGGCTTTTTTTGTTTTCTTGTTCCCATTTCATGGTAGCACAAATTCAAGTGCAACATCTTCACTTATCTTAGGTAATAGCACAGCCATCTTCATTTTTTTTGTCCTTACCTATCCTTTGGGGAAACCAAGTTCTATTTGACTATTTATGGGCAGCATGTCATAAACACTATGGGCATACATCCTATATTCATCCTTTCTAAGGATCTTTTCATTTTTTTAACCCCATTTTCATCTACCTTATAATCAATTCCACACACTTATTACATGAAAGTATTTTGGGGGGGCATACTTCTACCATTTGCATATTTTGCCATTCTTTCATGGTAGCTACAATTTGTGGCTCCAAGTGTAAAGAACACATGGATATTGCCACCTTTATCAAGGTTGTTTAGCAATTGAGCATGCTAACACATGCAATCCCTAGTATTGTACTTATGGATGAAATACCTAGCAATAGAATACACACTAATGTATGCGATTTGTTGGAGAATCATGAGTCACCTAGCAATAAAGCATGCAAGTACATGTGATTCATCTTGTTAACTAGTTTTCATGATTTCCTAGCAACAAAGTAAGCTAGAAATTGTGTCATGTGTTCTATTTTGTATCTTCTATTTTCATTTTTTTGTGTGCACATTAGTTTCTTATTTATGAAAAAAATATTCTCCTCATTACATTATTCTCGTCATATAATATTTCTTCTCTAATAGTTTCATTATGTACACTAATTTTATTTTCCCTATACATGTTTACAATGTTCTAACATAGTTGTTTTATAGGTTTTATGTTTTTCTAATATATTTGTGTTGCAGATCATGTTCTTCTAACACTTGTATGTTACTAGTGTTTTTTTCCTAACATGTTTTGCAGATCTCAGCATGGGGGCATAAATTCCTCACTCAAAGAATGTTGCAAATCTTTTTGTGTATTCTTTTTTAATATTTTCCATATTTTCATTTATGTGCATTAACATAATTAATTCTGGTGACCCAACCAAAAAAAGCGGGGGGGAAATATGAAAATTACACTCCACAATTTATATTTTTATTTTAATTGAAGAAAAGAATATTACATCTAGGAAAGAAGCTGGAAAAACACTGCTGTCAAAGCTATAACAGCAGTATACATCAAAAACACTGTTATAATACTCCAAAATTTTAACACTACATATTATCCTTATTTAGTGTCCACTCCTGTAGATGGTTTGAGGACCACTTTATCCCTCTTCCTAACACGGTTCCTAATCTAGATGCCAAGTTGTGTTGTTTTCATGTGTCTATGTTCTTGTTATGTAATTTTTAATGTTTCTATTGTTTATGCAACAATTTTGTGATGTTTCTTGCTTGTGTCTTCTTGGACATTAGTGCAGACAGACATCTGCGCAAGTGCACTGATGTCTCACAGCCATATGACCATACGCGCTGTTACTTGGCATAAAAAATTTGGGTCTATTTATCTTTTGGATATTGAATTGGGATTCCTCCTTCATACTTTGAAACTGATTTTTGGCTTCAAGTCTTCTTCACCTCCAAAATCTAAAGAACTCTATAACAGGAGCATTGTACACACCATGGACTCTGTTTTCTTGGGATATCGTTCTCTTTCTCTTTCCCTTATGTTTTTTATTCCATTCTCACATCTCTCAACTCTATTCCATACACAGGGATTATAGAAGACATTTATTATTGTTCCTTCGTCATATACATCATTACTTTTACTCCTAGATGCACACAGGATAGCAACACACACTCTTCCAATCTTTTCATATGACTACCGTGGAGGTTGTGGGGTTTGACCATATTGACAAGCTCCTAAGTAGTCATGAATATTTTTCATGTCAGAGCTACAAGTATTTCTTGGACACTCTCACATGAAGGTTTATATTTTTTAATCTTCACTTGTCATTTTGCTATTTCATTCAAATAAATTGGATGTACATTATAGTAACAACATTCTATATTTTACTGTAATGTTCTATGCTCTTGTCTTGGCTTCTCCCGTGCAGATATTGTAGCTTCCATACAGTCACTTTCAAACTATAGTGCAAATCTGAAAAGATAACATAAGCATGCTAGTGTTTGTATTGAGAACTCCAGTTTTTTAGTTTTATAACTCACTTTAATTGTCTTCTTGTTTAAGAACTAATCGTAGTACTAACTAAGCATCTATGCCTTCGCATGGAATGTATGAAAGCAATATGAATAAATGAATTAGAAAAGCCCTTTTCTCCACTAGTATTGCAATTAAATATAGTGAGAGACACTTGTTCTTCTGCAGGCCTTATGAGATGAGTTTAAGGGCTTTAGTGACATGAATCAAATTAAAAGTGAGAAACACAAAAGTACAAAATTCAGCTGTATAGAATTAAGTTTATCCACGTATAACATTTTACATTGTTGCAGCAAGAAAAACTAACAGGCATTGATACAACCAAAGTTTGCTGGCTGACGAGCATAAGCACATTCGTGGAAATGCTCATAAAGTACTGATGGCAGTGCCACAGCAACTATCATAAAGAGTCATCAAACTAAGTGTAAAACCTTCAAGCTACAGCCAACTCTAATCCTAACCTGAGAAACCCTTCTATAACAGCATCTTAGACGCTTCTTCTATATCTTGAATAAAGTTCACATGACAAGAAAGATATCACTTGCTGCAGAATGTCCCATTTGTACGGCCTATTGCTGTCAACCTTTGTGCTCAGAAATTTCATTCTCAGCTCTTTGCAAGACCAATACCGAATGGTCTACTAAATATCCTTACAGCCGAAGCTGTTGGGACTTGTGGTCAATACCATTAAACACAAATGTCGCAGTAAGAGGAACGAATTGCTTTGTAATTAGCTGCAAACAAATAGCTCATCACAGTAGTTAGCAAGTAAATCATATGATTAGCAATTACACACTAAAGATACAATATTTGATATTTAAAACATTAGAAAGCAAACTAACAGTTTTACCTTGATAGCTTCCTGTGATGCAACACCGCCCACAAATGCAGCAACACTGTGGATCTCAGAAGCTCCAAATCGACACATCTCACTAATGAGATCTTCTGATAATTTAGCACCATTACATCCCATGTCATTTAGGAGTCCAACAGCAATAGTTTTTAACCTTGAAACATCCTCGTCCATCTCCCTAGCATATTTACAGATTGTTGGCTTGAGAGTTAAAAAATCAATAGTTTAATTGTTAATGCCACCAAAAACCAGTCAATCTTAAACTTTTCAATTGAACCAAAGCAATACCGTATACATCAACATTAGAAAATATCACTATGAATGCTACATATGATTGACTCACTCTATTCGCGGTCTTCCAACAACTTCACTATGAACAAGAAGCGAGATATAAGTCAAAAGTTCTATCCTCAAAAGTCTGATAATAACACTGGTTTCTTGAATAAATTCTATCATGTTCATTGCCCCAAGCTTTCCAGGAAAATAGATTGAAAAGAGCATTATTGTATTCTTGATTGAGAACATACCCATCAAATACTCCAGGGTATCTATTGTATGCTGTTGCAAAGTGATCCACTGCTCGAAGAAGAATGTAAAAGCCCACAGCACCACTACAGACACAAAGCAACGACATCCTCTTGATTTATCATATCACCGACAAAAACAAGACAATATTATGAAAAGAATAATATAAAATAGATGACAAACCTATTCAAAAGTATGCATATGTGTAAATTTCAAATTTGATTCCATCTATGAAAGCCCCGTTCCTTGAGACAAAAATCTTGTGGCATGAACATGTATTCATAACTTTGAGAATTTGGAGCGTGCAAAATTCGATGACATTTTTCAAGGCAAAATGAAGAATTGTAATCTAATAAAAGACACATTGGCAAAACCAGGTCACATATCAATATCTTTATTTTATCATAATCCCATGGAGATGCACTAAATTATTGCAGTCTTCAAACAACGGTCCACAATTATCCTTGTTTATGTGTGATATTTTAGAACATATAATCTTAATTTTAGAAATCAATCAGTACTTAAAAAAAGTGATATTATAAATCCAATGGTGGTTATGCAGTGGAAGTTTGGAAACGATATGTGTGTTGACCCAATAATGAGAGATTTACTTGTAAAACAAATCTTAGTTGTTATACCTTACATATCTTCTAGGATGGCTTCAAACTTAATGTTAATTTCAGTATCAAAATTTTGCTGTGTAAATTAAGATCAGAATAAAAGATAAATAATACACAAAGCAGGGTTAATTTTCACATTCGTTGAACTGTGAAATTAATGCAAAAATAAGTATCAATATTGTATTCAATGCTAAAATATTTCATGTTTAGCATTACATGATCAAACTAATTTTCCAAAAAATCCCGTACAATAAGTATGCTTCACAAAAGTCTTTAATAAACAAAACCACATACTATCTGTATTGACATTGTTAAGAGTCAAGACATTATATGACATCTGTGGTTCCTCGTGGGTGTCAATTTATCTACTAGATTTCTAAATTGAAAAAGGATAGACCCTAGTAGAAATGCAATAAAACTGTGTATATTGGGTTAATTATATGTGATTATGTAACAACCAACATACTGCACATAAGTTTGACTAGGAAGTTAAAATTGGCAAAAACAAGTTAGCATGGAGAATAATTTACCTTCAATTTCTTAAATGAAGGCTATGTAATATGTATAGAAGTCAGGAGCATCATCAAAATCAACCACATAATTTGTGAAGATTATTGTTTGGCACTATTCTCTAAGGCAAAGTACCGGAAAACCAGACTTTACGCTCAAATAATAGGTGAGATATTAATCAACGATATTATGGAACTGTCTTTGTTTATTTGCTTCTATGATACAGTGTGTTTCGTCTTTCTCCGTTTCTGTATCTCAATATGTTTGTTTCCAATCTTGTCTCTCTGTGTTTCAATAGAGGATGTATGCGATTCTATTGTGGGTTTGTCATGACACTAAAAGAATGCCTTAAATTCTGATTTTTTCCTAAAATTTCAATTGTTTCTTTCCTTCGATTGTTTAATATTTTAAAAACCCAATCCCTAACCCAAATTTCATTGCAATTAAATTGTGATCAACTTGGCAACGTCATATTCTTATTATTGAATTCCTTTCAGCTGATGAAACAAAATTGTCCTAAAGTCCATCCTCGACTGTATAACAAATGAACTACCCTCTAAGAGAATAGAGAATTTGGTCTTCATTGATCGATAAGCAGGTGCCTGCAGGTTTCTATTTGAGCTTCATTGTTCTTCCACTGGATGGCATAGAAGACAAATACAGTGATAGTGTTATTGCTGAATTAACGAGCTGCTGGATTTTCTGAAACCCGAGGAAGAGTTAAACTCATCACCCCACCAATTTCCTAATTAGGTGGTATCATGCGGTTTATCTTATGTTTGCTGCTTAAGTTTTAGTAGTACAAGTGATTTTGTATAAAATTTTGAATTAAGCACAATGGATAATTTGGAATCTTCTTTTACAATAATGAAACTGCTACAATTTGATTATTGAAAATAAATTGTGAAAGAATAAAAGGCTAAAAGTATGCAGCCATTTTCTTCTTCTTTTTTAACATTTTCCTTCAAATTTTAACTCCAGAATTTCTCTTATTAAGATAATTTATACGGCAAAAATATTATAATTTTACAACAATTCCACAAATATTCCTCAAAATTCTAAGGACTACTAAACAAATAAGCTAAACAACCACATATAAGACCTTACTCTAATTTTATACGATATTTTAAATAGCTACAATTCTCTGTAGATATCTTGTACTACTCATTAATAATAATGTCTGAATATTGAATCATAATTCAGAGAATTTGATGTTTCATTCTAATTTCATATTTATTATTACAAAGAATTCGATGATTTCCATGGTGTATACATCTAATCCAATTTTGTAAGTGCAAGTCATTGTTCATATACACATCAACAGCGGACTTGTTCATTAACTCTACTTTCCACATTATATAGGACGTTCCCTGCTTTTAGGGGTCATAATCTTCATGTCGCTGGAGTTGCGGGGAGTTACCCTCTAACTATTTTTATGAAAAACCCAACCCAACATAGGCTGGAGTGAAGGAACAGATGGTTGTTTATGTGCTATCAAGGTAAATGAGCAATATTACAGTGAAAATAGCTCCTCTTTTGAATAGATAAAATCAACTTTGAAGAAGAAAGCTGTGCACAAAGTTTTTCATTTTAGGAAGAACTGATTATGCAGCTCATTACTAACAATTACCTTTCCAATTGAAGGCATATTTATTATTTCTATTAGTTTTTAGATGGAGGTATATCTACGTTTAAAAGTGCAGATATTGATAATTAATAGAAGACATTGTTAGGATTAGATGTGTTATTTACCTCCAGGTCTTAGTAAAGAAACATTGTAATCCCAACAAGAACTATAATGTTGTAAATATTATTCTGTGTATATCTCCAAACATTATGTGCCCATGCCATAGTTGGAGGCAGATTTGGAATGAACTCTCCAAGACAACTGGTAGTATAGGTTATAAGAGGCATAACGTGGGAGGTTTGTAAGATCCCTACTAATTTTTAACCCAATTTTTACAATCTTTTTTACGAGGAATTTTGTCAAACAGTTTGCTTGTCCAGAATTGTGAGAGTTTTCAGTTTGGCATTGGTACTGATCTTTGTTTATTGCAGATTTATTCTTATGAATTTAAACATAGAGAGGATGCAAAGAAGGATTATACAACTGGAATAGCTGAAGCAAGAACTACAAGCAGAGATATAAGATCTGACCACCATTGAAATTATCGACGGAGCATTATATACTCATAACAGTGAATTATGAAAGAAGATATCAATCTGAAATCAATGGCAGAGCTCAGAAATATAACAGTAGGGATAAAGAACTCATATTACAGCACCAGTCTTCATCAAACCCGCATTCAGCTCCCTTCATCTCAGTACATTCTTAATAGCAGACATAGACCAACAACTATGCTCTCAAACCAAGAAATGTGAGAGTATCGCTCCACATACAAGAAAGGGTTGCCCAGTCTGAGTGATTCTGCCCAGCATTAGAAGGATAACTCATATGTGGATTCTACATTAAGGAATACCATACGCCAAACACTGGATATCTGCTTACTCATTAATTCGACCCCCTTGAATCTTATTTCATTACCTGCTGGTCCGATAAAGAGAAAATATATACACTCAGACACAGAAGTTCATATTCATGCACTCAAGACAAGCATATTGCAACAGTAAAGAATAACTCCAGAGGCCCGAGTTAATTCTTTACGAGTGAATCATGAAGCGAATCCACCTCCAAGATGAATTGAGTTTTCGGTCAATTTGAGAGTAATCCCAAAGGTTTTCATCCTCGGGATACTGAAAGCAAGAATCTCTCAGAGCTGTTCAAAAGAAATTAATAAACCAAGCATACCTGAATGTTCCTCAAAGCCCTCCATAAATAGGCCTTGGTGTGACCAATCCTTTCAAATTCTAGACTGTCGGAATTTCTGTTCCTTTATTTGAATAATTGCAATTAATAATAAGTGACTTTTATTGTTTAACTTTTGTTGACAGAAGTCACTAATTGCCTTATTAAATAATTAAATTAATTTTTCATTATTATTCAACAGCTTAAATTTTAATTATTTAATTCATTTTTAATATCCAAATAAAGGGGTACAGTCTGAGTTGGCCTAGTGTTGGAGAACTTGTGCTCTTGAAAGAGAGGTCACAAGTTCAAATCCCGTAGGGAATAGGGTATGTACATCTTATCGGCTTCGGCCTATCACCGATCAAAAAAAATATATATCCAAATAAAGGGGACATTACAAGGTTACGCTGTAACGCATCCTTGACATTTGCATATATACATGTAAGGGGAATCTTTGGCACGGGTTACATGTAAGACAACTGTTGTGGAGGTTATGTGTAAGTCAATCATTGTGGAGGTTACATGTTGATATCTACCAAATGGGGTGCTTGGAAGACTGTGTTCATCATATTTTGTCCCTTTGTTGGGCTGCATTGTCCTATCTTCAGAACATCATGTTTGGAGGAAAGAGTGTAGAACCTTCTTTAGAGGTTTTTGAAACTCATAAACACGTCATGTGGTTGTCTTATATGGTTCTGTAATATCACTTGGTGATTTTATGCCTTGCTTGAACCATATAAGAATGCACATGGATAATGGTATTGTGTAGCAGCTGGATGCATGATTATGGTGCTAAAATGTTTTGGAATTTTAAAGTGTTGATCTCTTATTACTCTATGTTGTGACTTAGCAGTATGGTAATGTATATATGGTTGCCTGTGTTTGTTCAAGGTCTCTAGAACAATAAGATGCTCCTTGATTAATCATTGTATTGTAAATATGTTTTAATGTTAATGTAATAAATGTGGTGCTTTAGAAGTTGGGTTTTTTCCTTGAAGGGATTTCCCAAGATGCATTAATCTTGTGGAGTTTGCTTGTATTTCTTCTCTTGAATTCCCTATTCTATTTTATTTTCCAAGTCTTATTTCCAAGCTTTTGTGCTGTTGAAATTTTGTTAGATCTAAAAAATTGTAACTCTACTTATACAAATTATGTGGAAATTGTTTCTTATTTCCTAACATTTGGTATCAAAACTTGGTCAGCTTATGAGATTAGCGAGAGTGGACCATTTGTTTTAATCCTTGTTGCAGTGAGAGTTTTGCAATGATCTTGTTTTCAGGAAACAATCATGGCTTGCACTCGTATGGAGAGGGAGAGGTTTAACATGATACCATGAAAACTTCGGATCACATCCAATGAGAGTTTTTGGCAATGATGTGAATCTTGATCTTCTGAGATGTTGATTGTGTTATTGATTCCTTTTGAAGGTTAATTCAGTTTGAAGAAGCTTCTTGTTTTTCTGATGAGAGCTGAAAGTTACAACTTTTATCACTGATTCATTTTGCTCTTTGTGACCATTAACGAGTTTATTCTGAGAAAAGGGTGACATTTTTTCTTGGTTGTGATTTTTGGTTGCAAAGGGAGCATTTGTGTTTGTGGTGGAAATCAGATCCAAGGCTTGAAACAACAAGTAATTAAAGAGCTGAAATGAAAAAGCTCGACATGTAACACTGTTTTGAAAGATGAATTTGGGTTACAATCCTGAGTGATGTTGAATGTGTCATCCTAGGGGTATTTTCTGATGGGTAATTCTTAAACAATCTTTCATTTCCCTGTTTAGATTATCTGGTTTTCAAACAAATTGTATCAGAACCTTGTTTTGTTGGCTATAGTGTTCAACAGATTGATCTATGTTATAAGAATGTTCTTTTTGTTACGAAATGGTTCTCAATTATGAATGGATCTATGTTTATAGATGGTTCTATTAGGTAAATGGATGTGTGATCATAGACAGTTTCAATATTCATTGATAATATGTGTTTTGGAGCTTGTATGTAGGTTCTGTTTTTTTGCCTGGCATGAAAGTCTTGTTTGTGTGGCTTGTTTTGGGAGGAAGAGGGTAATTCCTTTTGTATGACAATCTTGGTACTGTGTAGGACTTTTGTGTGGTTGAAATCTGGTTTTACTGTTTTAGCAATGATGGCATGGACATTGATAGTGGAAGCAATCAGTATCTGCTGCTTGACGGAAGAATAGCAAGGGTGAAAGTCCTATTGCAATGTTCTCATGTAATAAATGTTGTTCTTATTAAAAAATGGATATTTCCACAATCAATGACATAAAAATTGTAATGTGTTTCTCATAGAAAACTGTGTATAGCTTTATTTACAGGAGTAAACTACTAAAGAGGAATAGTATGTGAAGTTATTATTGTGGTTAACTATAGGAACAAGATTGAGTAGAAATATCATGCATGATATTATGTAGTGAGTGGTTGACTTTGGTTGCAAGCTTGTGTGATTGAAGGAAGAATGACATGCGTGATATTGTTCTTGTATATGGTCTTTGTTGTAGATGTAGAAGAATAAATAGCATAGGTTTAAAAATATTATGAGATTTGTAACTATTTTGTTGATGCTAATATGGTGAGTGATCGTGTTGTAGATACATGCTACAAGTAGAAGACTAATGAAATGTTAATCATGATGGAAGATGTCCTTGATTGAATGCGATTTTTGGATAGTCATAACAGATCTGAAATCATTTGTCATGGATAATTGAGCTGGGGTGTGATTGCATGTAAGAGAAGAAGCCTCATCTGGTTATCTTGCAGATTATGTGCTTTTGAGTGTCTTGGGTCATGTTTTTGTGTTTGAAAGGCATTGAGAAGTGAACCATTCTGCCATGGAAACTGTGGATCACATGTTGTGAGAGTTTTTGGTAGTGGTTTGAAATTTTGAATCCATTTGTTGCAAATTGATGATCTTCTGCAAGGGATCTTAGTGTCATAAGAGGCTATCGGTTCCTACTACATATGAGCAATATATATTTTGACAGTTCTTTGATCTATCGGTAGAGGATGATTGATCTTCATTTTTCTGAAGTCAAGGTCAAATTGTTGCCTTGGAGGACTCTGATGCACTGTAAGTTCTTGGTTGTAAATTGTTAGACAGATGGTCACTTATATTGAGGATGTGTGCTACTAAGTATGGTAGATCCTAGGTCAGATGTAGGGATTGTTGACATGATATAGGTATTTTTACTATTTTAATAGATTTGCTAATTGGACACAAATGATCCTTTGATATGAAAAATAGGGAGTTCTTGGAGTATGCATTTTTTCATACATGCAATGCAAGAATTGGCTATAATTCAGGTAAAATCTACTAGATGAGTGCAAAGATCATTTTGCCTTGAAGACAGACTCCTAGATGTTTCAGTGATATTTTAGTGTTGATCTATTATAATTTATTGCTCTCTGTTGTGACTTAGTAGTATGATTTTGACAAGTTTCCAAAGGAATGAGATGTTACTTGAGGAGAATGTCATAGACAGTGAATATCTCTTGTGCAGCATGGATAAAATTATCACTGTTCTGTAGACATATTTTATTGTTATTACAATAAGTGGTTCTTTATAGGCTATGTTTTTCAACTGAGGTTTTTGTAAGAATATATTGATCTCTAATCTTGTGAGTTATGCTTCTATTACTTCTTTTTCCTTTCCTATTCTGATTCTTTTTCAAAGTGTTGTTTACAAGATCGTTATGCTGCTAATTCATTAGATTTGAAATTTGTAACACCTTCCTCATAGAAGTAGCGTACAAATTGTTGCTTATTTCCGAACAAACATGAACCAAATTTAAAGATTGAAGAAGCACAAAATTTCAGAATAAAGAAATCAAGATATTGGTGGATTTGGCGATGCCATATTAGAAGTTTGGAATCTGGACTCAGTCGCCTTCATTCAAAACAGTACGGGACATTTTATGAGCCAGCTTAAGCAAAAAGTATATAGTGTTTAATATTGTAAGGCTAAGAAAAAGAAATGAAACTATTAACAAAACATCTAAAATTGCTTCATGGAATGAAATAACTGAATACTTCAAGTCTAATGAAGTCAGAAAATAAGGAGAGAAAGCTACTGTGAAAACCCCCAACTAGATACAGACAGTTACAATATTAGGGGATTAGCATCGTCAAGAAGAGGCCTTCCTCAAAGTAGTTTAGATAAAAATGAAAAACACAATATGCTATACAGAGGGCCACTTATAGAAGTACGTGCAAAGAAAGGATGAAATTTGAATCCTACCTGTAATTTTCATCACCTAAATATTTTTGTAGCTCAGTTGAAACAGGAGCTTTGAATTCATCCTCCAAACTGCGGTAGCGACAAACCTACATCAATTAAAAGGATATAAAATTAATCATAAACAAGGAAATAATAATATTAAATATGATTTATCTTCAGCATCTATTTCTCTTCACAATACCTTGAATCAATAAAAATAGAAATCAATCTACCTGTGATTTAAGCTTCAAAAATTTATAGCACACAAAGAACAAGGATTTTAATGGCTTTATTTCAGTATTCATAGGACTCCTCATTGTTGATACAAATAGTTCTCCAGTCAATGTGTTCAGAAAGTAAACAATGCCAAGAAAGCAATTATATAGACATAATTCTATATCATGGCAAATCCAAGACTGTTATGAAGCGCGAATCAGAAAGTAAAACAGGGCAACAGTGACTCTGATTCTCATGACATCATATCTTAAAATAAATTATCTAATTTATTTTAATGGATTGAATCATTATACCAACCTGTGAAATCCTTAATACTTCAAGAATTAAACAAGAAAAAGATCTGCAATTACCTCCACTGACTTTGTAAACCTAACCCTAAAAACTAAGAAACTAACATAAAGAAAAGAGAGTTGATTTTCACATTCAAGTAGAGGAGCTGGAGAAAACAAGAAGAGGAAAACACTCAGCTAGAAAAAAATCAGACATTGTTGGAGCCCACGCACAAGTACAAGGAGCAAGGATAGCCATTCAAGCAGCTGAAGGCAGCCGTTACAGCTGCTGAAAGTGAACTAACACCAGCATATGAAATAAGAGAGGTTAGAAGCCCTAAATTAACCCTCTTTTGATTTTTTGATTTTTGAATTAAAAAATAGTACATTCCCTAGATAAAATTTCTGATTCTTTTTTCTCCACAATTCATTTCCAAACCAGCATTTGAAAAATAAAATGCTATTGAGTATTTCGCATTTGTAAAAATGAGTTCAGGCATGAAATTGAACACATTGAAGACTACATGGGGAATGATGAAACAAATTCAATTATGTACAGAAGCAGGGAAGAAGGGAAGCAGATGGGAAGGTGGAGAGGAAAGTGTGCTTGAAAGTGGCAGTGCAACTGGAAGAAGGGAATTTGAATGTCTTTCAGCTTTGTTGGGACCATATGCAAAGACTTAGTTCAAAGTACAAACCATAGTTGGAAGACTCATGGGACTCGCAAAGACTCACGAGTCCATTGGCAGGCCGAGTCAACTCGCCAAGGACTCGCGAGCCGAGTCCAGACAAGTCCTGGCACAAGACTCACGAGTCTGTGCCTCGAGCGAGTTTTAAGTCGGGACTCACGAGTCCAACTTAAAGACTCGTGACGCATGGGTAGATGCTCAGCCACATTAAAAAATGGGTTTTTTTTTTTATTTCACTCAGTTGCCTTTCTTATTTTCTCAAAACAGGTTTGTAGGGTTTAAAGGAGAGGAAACAAGATCAAAATAGCAAAAGAGATCTAGGTAAGGATTTTTCTTCTCTTTTTTGTTCATTTCCATTTTTTGAAAATCAAAAAAATCTTGAAAAACAAAGGGATATGCTGCCAAAAAAAATTTCTATTTCCCTTCCTAACTTATTTCCTTATATTTTTTTCTTGTTTTTGAATGCTATTTTTTTCAAATGATTCATTATCATTTTTTTTGTTTATTTCTCACAAAACCCTGCTGGTTTATTTATTTTTTCATGTTAAAACAGCAATGGCAAGTTCAACTCCAAGGACAACCCCAAAGCCAAGAAGACAAAAAGACAAAGCATGGAAGTATGGGATACCAAGAAACAAAAAGGGGGAGGTCACTTGCACCGGATATAAGAAATGGATGACTGGTGGAATCAATAGATTAAAATACCACCTTACACAAATACTTGGATATGGTGTGGAGATATGTGACAAAAGTACTCTGAAGATTATTAGAGAGATGAAGGCCCTTCTTGTTGAGTATGATATGCAAAAGGAAGAAAGGCAAAAAACAAAAGAAGCCATAGCAGCTGCAATGAATCCCACATTGTCCACTTTGAGTCCCCTTGGTCGCACTCATGGAAACCCAAATTTACGTCGATCGCTTTCATCTTTTGGTGACAATGAGGGTGAGGCTAGTGAAACTCCTCTTAAATCAGACCCTAATTATTTTGTTCCACGCAATGTTCCAAGAGCACAAACTTCACTTGAAGGTACAAGATGGAATAGAGAGAAGCATGAACAAGCAAGGATAGCAGCAGCTAACTTTTGGTTTTATAATAATATACCTTTCAATGCAGCGAACAATGCGTATTGGGAAGGTTTGATTAATGCATTTATAGTTGCAGGTTAGGGGTTTAAGCCCCCAACAAGTAAAGACTTTAGTGGGCCATTGCTAGAGCAAGCCGTAAAAAAATAGACAAGTTGTGGTTGATAATCAAAAAAGATTTTGGAGGAGAAAAGGGTGCAACATTTTATCAGATGGATGGGCAGGATGGATGGAATAGGACTCTCCTCAACTTCTTGGTGGCTTCAAATGGTGCAATGGTATTCCTAAAGTCTATTGATGCCTCAAATGAAATAAAAACTACAGAGACTTTGTGTAATCTATTGGATAGGGTGGTCCAAGAAGTTGGAGTTGAGAAAATTGTCCAAATTATCACGGACAATGTAGTTGTATACGTAGCTGCAGGTAGAATGCTTATGTAGAGGCATCCTACAATTACATGGAGTCCTTGTGTTGCACATTGCTTAGACTTGTTGTTAGAGGACATTGGGAAGATTGGATGGGTGAAAGGGGTGGTTGCAGATGCAAAAAGTGTCACCAAATTCATCTACAACCATACTTGGGTCCTGTTGGTGTCTGTTTTATCATCTACCAAACATTAGGATAGGATACCCGAAGGTATTCTATCCTCTCCTGAAAAATCACTACTGATTCCAAGGTCTATATGTGCGAACAAGCGACTTTAGTGGAATAGCTTCTTGGGTAGTGTATGTTGAAATTTTCAAGGGGGACTTACGTTTGACAAGTATTCTTGAACTACTGGACTTAGATGGATTTAGCAATTTAGGCTCTTCTTTTTTTGGGGGGGGAATTTTCTGGGATTTAGACTTTCAAAAGAAAGGGAAAAAGGGATAGGGTTCAGGAAGGCTAATCTAATCCTACGAATTTTGGAGACGATATCAACTGGGTGCTCTCGAGAAACCAAACCTTGCTTCGCCACACTAGGGACAACTACACAAGGCCGGTGCAATCTTCAATGGGTTGTGCTTATGATCGAGATGTTGGGATGCACAGGGGATGGGCTCAAACTAACTTTGCACGGTAGAATGGAAATCATCCATTTACCAAAAGTATGAGCGGAAATACACCATCAATTGATACTTATCAAATCCTTCATTCAAATTAACAACAATGAAAGCAAATCTAAATTAATTTTAACTAAGTGTTGAGGCAATTGAAACCATGCAAATCATTCAAATAATAGAGATTACAAAGCAGCGCACACGAAATATATTATCTGGAAATGACCTTAAGCAACAATACATCAAAAACCTCCCCTTTCAAATGAGAGGAGGCAACCTTATATAGTTTCTTGAAAATCAATGAATGGCCGAGATCGAACAACGATCAAGGGCCAAGATCGATAATCACAAACCCTAATTAGGGTTTCCCCAAAATACTACTTTCGACCAATTACATTTGGGACACTTGTCCTTCTTGCTAAAAATAAATCTTTTATGAAAATAGAATATTGTGACGTGTGCCCTTCTAGAAGCTTCTGGATGGGTCAGGTTCATTGAATCTGGACATGCTAACTTGGAGCGATCTGATTGGTTGGAAAAGATGACGAGACGCCATCCCAACATAAGCCACTTCTAATCTTGCTGAGGCGGTGCAGGAGCAGGTATGGGAGGTGGATTAACTTCTTGTTGTTCCCTCTGATTTTGTGCATCAATACGTGCGGTGATGTCTAACTCCTCGTCAAGGATAAAACTCATGCGATACCAATCAGGAGTGTTTCTCCCCACAGACCAGGCCAAGCTATACAGCTCAGTGATAACGTGTTCTTGTTCATCGCTGAAATCCAAGTCAAGTTGAAGCACTGGCTGAGGTTCCCTGCCTGGTTGAGGAGGAATGATGGGCATGCCCATGTTGAAATTTATCCGGCTGCGATCTCTATGATGATGATCCTACCTCTACTTCCTCCCGCGACCTATAAAACCAAAGGAAAAATAAGTTAGAAAATTTCTGCAAAATTTCAAAAAAATATATCGGGGTCGCGAAATGGCTAAGTGTTGGAAAATTTTCCATTTTTCACTCTCACACTTAGCCATAAAAATTGAATTTTCACCTCAAGACCCTCAGCCTTGAGGTTGGTTGAAGTCACCATCAAGTGTTAAAACTTTCGAAAAATTTTCATACTAAACCAAAAAAATATTTATTTTTTTTCAAAAAAAATTTGAAAAAATATTTCTCAAGTTCTTGAAAATATTCAGAAAAATCCATTAAATCTGCATTTTGAATTGGACTTTACCTTCGAATGTGCAGAACAGGGCTAGAAATCCTCTCGAAAATATTCAGAAAATTTTACGAAGGTTTTATAATCTTCTCGCGCTTAATTATTTTCCAAAAATCCGCGAAAAATCTGGTCTAAAGCGATTATCCAGCTTCCAAAAAATGTCAAAATCCTTGTCCAGATGTTCTTCGAACTGAACTTTTACCAAGCTTTCCTTAGTAATTTCGAACTCTTTGATGTAATAATGAAGTTAAAATGAAGTATTTGTAAGCAAGGTTAAATTCTCAAGTAGAAAACTTTAAAAAAATACTTCTAATTTCATCTCCAGTTCTTTCGGAAAGTTTTTGGTCATGTTTCCAATTTTGAAAATATCTTCCAAAAGTTTCTATTTTGGTTTATAAGTTCGAAATATTAATTAATCCTCCAATATTCTTCTCTGGAAACTTTCTATTTTGGTTGAAGTTGGAAAATATCTGACAATCCATGAATTTCCCTTTTTAGAAACTTTCCATTTTGACTTTCAAGTTTGAAATCTTTGTTAATCTTCCAATATTCCATTTTGAAAAACTTTCTATTTTGGTCTTCGAATTCGAAATTTTAGATAAGTTTTTTATGACATCATATTGATTGTGTTTGACTTTTCAATGCCCTGGTGAAATTTTTTAATTTTGAATTTCCAATTTTCTAGAATTTTGGCGCACTTTTGGATATTTTCCAAGGTATGGCGGACTTTAGCTAGAGCTCCTCCTTGGCCTCCATTATGGTGAAAATTTGGCTAAGGCATTGGGGCGGACTTTGACCCTTCTTCCCACATGACCTCCATCAAAGTGGGGCGGACTTTAGGCTTAGCTCCACCATGGTCTCTTCAAACATGGCGGACTTGGGAGTGAACTCCTCCATGGCCTCCTTCATGGCCCCCTTCAACCTTGGCGGACTTGGGCCTTAGCACCCACATGACCTGCTTAGGTGGGGCGGACTTGAGTGTTGACTCCTACATGGTGAAATTTTGGCTAAGGCATGGGGCGGACTTTGAAGGTCTCTCCTCATGGCTCTCCATCAAGGCGAAATTTTGGCAAAGGCATGGGGCGGACTTTGAAGGTCCCTCCTCATAGCTCTCTTTACCCTTGGCGGACTTTAAACTTGGCACCTCCTACCTTGCTCTCTTACTTTGGCGGACTTGGGAGAGGGCTCCTACATGACCTCCATCTTGGGCGGACTTTGGTGGCAGCTCCCATCTTGGGCGGACTTTGGTGGTCTCTCATCTTGGGCTGACTTTGGTGGTGTCCCCAACTTGGGCGGACTTCTATCATCTCTCCCACCTTGGGCGGACTTTGGAGACACCTCCTCATGGCTCTCTAACCTATGGCGGAGTTTAGACTTGGCTTCTCATCACTTGGCATGCTTGGGCGGACTTTAGGCTACACCCCTATGCACCCTACATATACATGGCGGACTTTGGAGTGTTGGCCACCATGGCCTCTTCAACCTATGGCAGACTTTGGAGTTGCTCCATGCAAGGCGGACTTTAGGCAACACTCCCACCTTGAGCGGACTTTGGAGACACCTCCTAAGGCGGACTTTAGGCATCTCTCCCACCTTGAGCGGACTTTGGAGACACCTCCTAGGGCGGACTTTAGGCATCCCTCCTCTTGGGTGGACTTCAAGCATCTCTCCCATCTTGGCGGAGTTTTGGTCTACCTCCCAACATGGCGAACTTTTAGACATCTCCAACATGGGCGGACTTCTAGACCTTTGCTCTTCAAGGCGGACTTTTGGAGGCTCTCAAGAGGGTGGACTATATATGAAATATAACATTTAAGTATAAGTGGCTTATAATTTAAGTTATATCTCATATATATTATCAAGATGTTTGAGAGTGGTTTGGGGCCTCTAGGACTAATAATGCAAAATCTAGTTTTTGGAGGATTCTCCAATTTTCTAGACTTAGTCAAATTTCAGGATCAGGATGACATTCCAGACTTAGCCAAATTTCAGGACATTTGAGGATTAGGATGATTTTTCGAGCTGATTATCCTTTGAAGGTGCCATGACCCCCTAAAATATAGGAACTTAGCTTTTTGGGTCAAAATTTCAAAATTTTGGATCGCACTTGAAGCAGGTCAGTGGTACAAGCATAAACCCTAGGTTTGCATCCCGAAAAAGCAAAAAGCCTAAAATCTAAGGATTTAGCTTTTTTAGATCAAAACTTGGAATTTTCGAGTTCCGGTCGAAGCTGGTCAGTGGTACAAGTGTAAACCCTAGGTTTGCATCCCGAAAAAGCAAAAAGCCTAAAATCTAGGGATTTAGCTTTTTAGGTCAAAACTTGGAATTCTAGAGTTCCGGTCGAAGCTGGTCAGTGGTACAAGTGTAAACCCTAGGTTTGCATCCCGAAAAAGCAAAAAGCAGACATCCCTAAAAAATAGGAAAAACTTTCTAAAAATAGCTATATCGGGGATCAGGCTAAAAATGCCAAAAAAGAAACTTCCTAAAAAATAGGAAAAAGCAAAAAAGCAAACTTTCTAAAAATAGAAAGTTGTCCAAATTCGTCCAAATCAATTGCGATCTTCGTCCTTTGGCCTCTCTAAGCACTCTGGTGGTGTTCACACTTCGGAATCACATAACTTGCAAAAACTAACTTTCAATCATCAAGGCCTGAAATGCTCTGAACTGGACAAGGCTTGGTAAAACTGCAGCAAAAGGTCATAGGACACTAACAAAACCCTAGAAAGCAGGAAAAGAGAGGGTCCCCATTTGCAATGGGGCGATGTGTGAAAAAGGTCACAACAGGTCCTTGCTTTGATGAGAAAACACACAAATGGCAAGGACCTTGTGCAACCTGGAGTGACAAGATTTGCTAGCCTTTTCTTCACTTTGCAAAGCATTCTTGGTGCCATTCCTCATCTTAAGCAGACGTTTGTGCTTGATGCTTGGTTGGAGTCTGCATACTCCAAAAAAGTTAAAGCGGAGAAGATTGTAAGCATTGTTTTTGATGAAGGGTTCACCAAAAGTGGAGGAGTTGATTGGGGTAAGTAACAAACACAAACATAAACTTTATACAAGATAATCTATTTGCTGATTTTTTTAGGGGTTAATTTTGTACTAATTTAAAATTTGTTTTCATTTTGTTTGGTGATAGAACCTTTGGTAAGAGTTCTTCGTATGGTGGATGGAGAGGACATGCCAATGGATTTTATTTATGAGGCCATGGATAGGGCCAAAGAGGCTATTTCACATTACTATAGCAAAAATACAAGAAAATGTGAAATCCTTTGGTGCATCATTGATCGTAGGTGGACAAACCAATTCCACCAACCGATAGATGCCTTCGCCTACTTCTTGAACCCAAAAAACTGATAACTCAATGATGAACAGTGAGTACTAAACCGGTACTGAGAGGGGGGGTAAATCAGTACAGGCACAAAAACTTTTCCTGAACCGGTTTGACTGCAAACAGGGAACTTGACTGGCAATCACTAACACCGGTCGGAACCAAATTACTACCGGTTAAACACAATGTGACTGTGAAAGACACAAACCAAAACACTTAACTTTCCACATAACCTATTTCCTCATTTCCGCTCTACCCTTGTGCATAAACAGGTAATCTAACATCATGACTATAATAACTTACTAGATCAACATGATTCACCGCTTAAACTGGAAATAACAAAACATCATAGGAAAGAGGCATCACACGTGACACATATTTTCACGTGGAAACCCAACTGGGAAAAACCACAGTGGGGATGAATACCCACAAGCTGTTTTGAACTCTTTAGAAGTCCGCTATGTTAGGAGCCTAGTCCGGTTAAAGACTATTACAACAGGTTCTGTTAGGAACCGATCCTGTTAGGGATCACCCGGTTAAGGGATGGCTAGAATACCCGATTAAGGGTTAAACCTTGTTAGAGGTTACCTTGTCAGAGGATTTTATGACCTCAATGGCTTTGAGTCACCCTATTAAAGGATTTACAGCAAGCTGGTTAAAGCTACCCTGTTAAGGGATTTTCCAACTGTTGAAGTGGTTAGAGATCAACAGGAATTACAATGATCTGGTAATAGCACTCAATGCCAATGCAGATCCGCTTAGGTCCCTTCCTTGTGCATACACACTCTGCAGGTATCACTCCTCTTATCTGGTCTGGCAAGAACCACGTATCTTTTCACTTAGATACACACACAACATTTGCCAACAACTTCAACATAAAACACAACATCGACCTTATAGGAAACAGACAGGTCGGCAACATAAACCCTAAACCCTAAACCTTTAGGTTGAGCCATTCAGTCGGTTCAACCCTGACCATTGAACACTATGCATTTGAATACAACGGTCTTGAACAGATCTCAAGACATTCTCCATCATTCATACTTCACCGCTTCATGGAGGCGATAACCCATCACGCGTTCTCCATCGTTTGCAGAGACTTCGCACATTCCCGAGGTAGATAGGATCAATCTCCTTCATGCAAGATCCTTCATGTGCACGAGGCTGACGTGGCAACACGATCTGATCTCCATTAGATCTCCAATACAACGCTAACTCATCACACAATGCCATCAGTTGAATAACACAGGCTCGAAACACTTCAACCGGAAACCCTAAAGCTGAGACTACCAACTGGTAGTCATACCATATTAAGCCTTGATAAAAACATTCCATATGCCGGTTCATCTTACAATATACCGGTTCACTTGAAGAAACATACCGCTTCACTATTTCACGAATATCGGTTCTCAACAGTATACCGGTTCACCTTGTCAGTTGCTTGGCTACAATTTACCGGTTCACTCTTTAGCATATTACCAGTTCACTCTTTAGCATATTGACATCAATGACAACACAATATCATCATGTCAACATACTCTGCACATATGCCAACAAAAACTACTTCTCTGATTCATTTAAAGCTGATGAATAGGTCATGGCAGGTGTTATTGCATGCATTGATATTGAGTTGAGAGACAAGGTTCTTTATGAGTTGGAGGTAAGATTTGACATTTGCTATATCTTTATTTATGAATTTGGAAATGTTCATTATTCAAGATGTACAAGGGTGTAGAGGGGAGACTCTTCTCTTCACAACAAGCAATTGATAGGAGAGCAAAAAATTTAGTTCAATACTAAAAGAAAAAAAATACAAACTTGATTCTTACACTTTTTTTCCCAATTATAATATTTCTAAATGATTTTTTGTAGATTTATGGTGGGAGAATTATGGTGCTAGCACGCCTAATCCTCAAAAGATAGCCATCCCTGTTTAGTCCCAGCCATGTAGTGCTTCTGAGTGTGAATGGAATTGGAGTTTATTTGAGAGCATTCACACAAAGAAAAGAAATGGGTTGACACAAAAGCACCTCAATGATCTTGTCTTCGTTCGGTACAACCTTCGCCTTCATGCTAGAAAGGTGGAGGGTGTTTCACATGAGGCCATTGATTTGGATGAAATTGATCCATATGGTGATTGGACCATCAATGAACAAAATGATGGTGATGATATCCTCCTTACCGAAAAAGATCTTGCAGAAATAGAAAGAAGAACAACACAAGAAGTAGAAACAGCAGGGTTGAATGAAATGGAGGAGGATGAAGATGAGGACGAAGATTTTAAAGAAGAATTATCTCACCATTTAGATACCTCAACGCCTATTGCTACTACTAGCTCAAGGCTTGAAAAATTGAGCTATATAAGGAGAGCAAAGAGGAAGATGTAGTTTTCTCTTTAGTTTCTTCATTGTTGTTTTTCACATTTGGACACATCATTATATGTAATTTTGTAAACATTTATAAACTTATGCTTCTTTATACATTTTAAAGTTTGAAACTATGAGTATGGATGATGAAATTTCAAATATTGAGCGTTTGGAGATCATATGACGTGTAATGTTTCAATTATGACTCTTATGTTCTCTAAACGCATTAATTTTTTTTTATTTTTTTTTTTTAAACTACAGTTTTTTTTTGCCAAGTCCTTTCACAAGTTTTTGCCGAGTCCGAGTCCGAATCCAATTTTTTGGGCTGCCAAGTCCGTGGCGAGTTCAAGTTTTCCAACTTTGGTACAAACAAAAGAAACCCTTACTTCGGTTTGTCAACATTTTAGAAAATAATGCGGCTAGAAAAAGTATTGGAAGCATAAACATATCAAATGGTCATTACTGCATTTCTCATCAAAAGCAGCTATACTAGCATTTGCTCTCACCTTCTATGCATACTTGGAGATGGTTTGTGGTTTTAAAGCAATATCACCCTTGATGAATGGGCTGAAATGAAAAGACTAAACACTGAAAGTACGCATTCAGCAAAATCTTGTGATTCCAGATCAGCTTTAAAAACTTCAAGTTCAGATTTGGGGCCACTCCCTCCCCACGTTCTCTCTCCTCTCTATCATGCTAAATCAAATATGAGGGCTGTTCATGTTCAAATTCAACCTAATGTGGGAGATGCGACTTCTCCTTTTGGTAGAACTTCAACTAAATGAAACGCCACCACAATTACAAAGATATATAATATACAAATATGTGAGGATGTGGGTGATGTTATTGCTGGATTGTTCTTTGCTAATGGCATCCAATTTGGTAAGATGCATTAAGTAAAGGAATTCAAGTTGGTCCATCCTGCATGCACTTATAAGAAACAGCAAGGATGCAAGAAACTCTCCTTGACAAAAACTATTCAAAGGTTAGCATGTTAACGGAAAAGTTAGGGAGGGTGGATGAAGTCAAGCTGCTCCATCATCATGGATGGGTCAACTGATATTGCACATAGGCTAGCCACTCATAAATATCATGGAAATTAGTCCCTTACTTTCTTAGAGCTATTGATTGTTCAAGAAAGTATTAAGATGCAACTTCCCCATCTTAGATATTTCAGGATGCTTTAGATGAGGTTGTGCCTTCCAATGTGGTTTAGGTGCTCATAGATGCAACCCATTTGTGTAGATTAATGGAGATGATCCAACACAATTCTAGACACATTTACTGGACTCTATATTGTGTTCATGCATTGAAAGGCACTAGCAAAACTTTGTGGGAGAAGTGTTGGCTATTGCTATAGAGATGTGCATATGTTTACCTCTCTAACACATTTCAAGTCCTTTTCAAAGAAGGAATTCCTCAAACTTGTGGAAATGAGATAAGCCATTTTTGTTAAAACTTATTTTTGCTAAAGAGGATGGTTAAGGTGCGGAAGGCCCTTTAGTCTATAGTTGTCAATAATTATTGAAGCAAATGGGAGACTCCAACATCATATAGTTGAAGCAAGCAATGCCTGATGCTAGAGATGAACAAATCTTTATATGCAACCATCACAACTCTGGCACATTACAAGTCCTTTTTGAAGAAGGAAATTCCACAAACCTGTGGAGATGAGATAGGCCATTGTTTAACTGTGCTATAGAGGATAATTGAGGTGCAAAAGACCCAATAGTGACATATACGTAATATTTATTTCAACAAAGCCATTAAGTTTGTAGCTTAAAGTGACAATGAAGGTGAATATGGTACATACATTATTCTATTTATAAGGGCTATTTTAAAGGTCAAATATGTGTATCTCTCTGTTTTCTTGACAGAAAACTATTTTGTTCACATGTCATCTGTGTCACATTCCCAATTTACAAATAGTACACTTATAACCTTTTATAGGATAATTGATTGAGATAAGATATATAAACAAAGGAGACTAACTCCTTATATAGAGATTACAAGAGATCTTTCCGTAATAGAAACGATCAAGAATAGAAACACGAATAAAAGAAAAGAAACTTCCTAAAACTAACTAAAGATGAAAGACATAAAAGGAAGTTTCTAAATACTAACTAAATGTCTAAAATGACCATTAAGTCAATATTACAATATTATTTTAATAACCTCCCTTAGTGGTCATTATACTAACTACCTCACACAAGATGTTTGCTGATCATTTGGCCACGAATGCATAGAAGGCTGCCCCCTTCTCAAAACGGTCTGTGACATGAGCCTACTGCTGAGATCCTCCCTGGTTTTGCAAAATCTCTAAATATGATCAAGTTTACCATAATCCTTTGAACCTTCCAACATAATGTTGGGTAACAAAGCCATCCCTCCCTTTATTCAAAGATACCGAGATCAACATCCCAAAACTTGCACAGAAAACCCATCATAATTTTTTGGGGAAAAATCTCAGAAAATAGCAACATCTTATTAAAAAATATTATATTTATTTTATAATGGTCATCTTAAGTTCTATTTAGTCTCTCTACTTTTAGCATCAGTTGTAACTGTTGTTAACAGTTAGTTTCTATTAGAAATAACCTCTTGTAATATATATTTAAGGAGCTTTCGTCTCCTTTGTTTAATATCAAATTATTTGAACATGGTATCAAAGCCTGTTTGGGTTTGACTCCCTCACGAGGAGCATAGGATTTTGGGAGGGTTTTTCCAATTCTGTAATTCGCGTAATTTCGTGGTTTTTTTGTGAAGCCATAATTCAAAGTTCCTTTTTTGTCAGCTTGTCTGCAACTCAAGATTTTCAAAGAGGCATTCAAGGTCCAAATTCGTGGGCATTTTTCACAAAATTTTTTGGAGGGATTTCCAAACAATTTCACGTTTTATGTGGTCGCACACGCACCGGGAATCTGGTCATTTTGCGACGGACACGTGTTTTGGCTCATGTCTATATTTTTTGTGCCTTGCCCGAGGGTTTCTTCCAAGCAACATCAGAATATTGTCCATGCATCTTTCTACAAATCGATGTGGTTTATTTTGTGCTCACAAATCTAAAAAATCACGTGATGTCAAAGGGCTTTCTGGGTGTCGTTTCTGTCTCTGCATTTTCCATAGATCTGTTCTTTTTTCAACCCTTTGTTGCCCACAACCTAGTGTTTTGCTGGAAGGTTTTCATGCAACAAGAGTTTTGATTTTTCCTAAGACGGGTTGTGTGTTCAGTTGTGCCTTCTGTTAGGGGTAAATAACGTATGTTAGCAAGAATAATATTTATAAGTGTGTTTATGGTTATGGTTGTGTTGTGACCTTTTCACACATCGCCCCATTAGAATGGGGACCCCCTCTTTTGTTTTTTGGTTTTGCCTTCTCTTTGCTTGTTTTTCTCTCTGCTTTTAGGATTTTGGGTGAGTGAGTGGTCTGTCTGAGCTAGCTGGATTAGGGGTTGAACTTTGGAGGCTTAGTATTAGGGTTTCATCCAAGTTAAGTCTAATCAAATTTTGGAAAATTGTTGGTCTTCCTAAAGGTTCAGGATTGTTAGAATGAGGTATACCCTTCAGGAGAGTCAAATTGGTTAGGTCAGGGATAGAACAGGACTCAGGACAGGTCTAGATTGAAGGAAGGGTTTGCCTGGGTAAGGTCCAGTTTGTTTCTAAGTCTGGGTAAGCTAAGCTTGGTTAGTGAGGAAAGTGAGTCTAGTGGGCTAAGTTAAATGGGGAATGAAATGGATCAAGAGCCTGAAAATGTCAAATTCGCTCCTGACCCTTGCTGAAGGTCCAAGGCGAAACTCTTTGTAGACTGGATTTCCTTCATAAATTTGACTAAGTTTTAACGTGTTTTGAGGTGAATTTGTGTGTTCTCGCCTGGAGAGGTTTTTGATCGATTTTTGGAGAACAAGATGATGCCTGAAATAGGGTATTCATTCCTAACCCTTGTTGAGGGTCCAGAGCGAACTTCATTCTAAACACAATTTCTTGTTTTGAGTGGACTTGCTAACTGGTTCCTGGCCTTGAAAATGACCTGACTTTGTCTTGTGAAATGGTTTGAAACTTAAAATTTGAGCAGTTTAGCTTGAAATGAAGATTTCGCTCCTGACCCTTGCTGAGGGTCCAGGGCGAAAATTTTGTTTAAGTTTATTTGTCACTAATTTTGGCTAACTTGTTTTGTGCAAGGTCTCCCGGAAGGAAGATTGGACATCACTTGATGCAATTGAGGGTTTGAAAGCATGAAAATTGATGAATTTTGGGCAACAAAGGCAAGTTCGCTCCTGACCCTTGCTGAGGGCCCAGGGCAAAATTTTGAATTTTCCTTATTTTGCAGTGAAAAAGATCAAGTTTTGAACATAAATAGAATAGGAGCAACTCCCTTTACCCACCCGAGAAAGTTTCAACTTGAAAAGATGAAGGATTTTGTTGAAAACCTAAATTTCGCTCCTGACCCTTGCTGAGGGTCCAGGGCGAAATTCCTTCAATCACCTGTTTTCCTGGCAAAATCAAGTCAAGCTTGGGTATGGATGAGAGAGGAATAGTGTTTTCTTCCTTGGAGAGGAGAAATCAACTTGAAGTGATGATGGAACAAGCATGAATTTAGAAATTCTCTCCTGACCCTTGCTGAGGGTCCAAGGCGAAAATCTCTATTGGATGTCATCTCTAGCCTTGTTTGGTCAAATTGAGGTGTTTAAGGCATGAACAAATGGCGAAACGAACATGATGAAGCCCCCAAGCGTGTTTGAAGATGAAAGAATTAATGAGTTTTGCCCAGGAAAGGCAAATTCGCTCCTGACCCTTGCTGAGGGTCCAGGGCGAAATTCCTTTCAAAAACATTTTTTTGGTTTACTTGGGCATGAAATCCTATTCATAGCATGGTACAAGATGAAATCTTACTTGGCAAAGAGGTTTCAAGGTGAAAAGTGAAACATTTTGGTCAAAATTGCAAAATTTGCTCCTGACCCTCTCAGGAGGTCCAAAGCAAAATTCTCAAAAACACCTTTTTTCTTGCAAGGACAAAATGATTTTTATGGTTGGAGTGGATGTGAAAAGGCATGTTTTACCCTTTGAAGATAATTTGGATGGCCAACAAGAAGCAACCAAGCCCAAAAAAGGAAAATCGCTCCTGACCCTTGCTGAGGGTCCAGGGCGAAATTTCCAAATCTTCCTATTTTCCTTGCATTTCGAGATGATATTTTGGTTCTCAAGACTCAAATAGGAGAGAGACATGTATGTAATGCCTTAGAAGTGATTTCAAGTTAAAAGCATGAAGAAATATGCCTAAAACTCAAAAGTCGCTCCTGACCCTCTCAGGAGGTCCAGGGCGAAAATCCTAAAATCTCCCATTCTGCCTTGCAAAACGAAATCAAACTTGGATTGGGAGCAAGAAGAAAGATATTTCCTGGCATTGTGAGGTGGATTGAAGTTGGAATGATCATGAATTTGCTCAAAAAACTCAAAATCGCTCCTGACCCTTGCTGAGGGCCCAGGACAAAAATTTGAAAAACTCTCATTTTACCTTGCAAAAACAAAGCAAACTTGGATGGAATCGATAAGGAAGGGCATTGCCTAGTGATGAGTAAAGGTTTCAACAAAAAATGATGATGGATTGAGTCTGGATTGCAAAATTCGCTCCTGACCCTTGCTAAGGGTCCAAGGCGAAAAACTTGGAAGGAGGATTTTCTTGCTTGATTTGGTTGAAATAAAGTATCAAAAGCGTGTTGAAAGGAGGAATGAACATGATCTTGCTTGGTGAAGAGGTTTTTAGATGCAGAAATGAGGATTTTTAGTCAAAATTGGAAAATCACTCCTGACCCTTGCTGAGGGTCCAGGGCGAAAATCTTTCAAACACGCATTTTGCCTTGCAATAACAAATCAAGTGTGCATTAAGGGAATAAAGAAGATCATTGCCTAACATTGTGAGCTAGATTGGAGTTAAAATGATGGAGGAGTAAGCATAAGTAAGAAAAATCGCTCCTGACCCTTGCTGAGGGTCCAGGGCGAAATTATTGTCGATCTTCATTGAAGCCTTAATCAAACATTGATATTCCTCAAATCCCCCAAAATTGCTAAGTTCGAGACATTTGGAAAGACTAGATCAAATTCGCATTAAATTTGGGGCATTTTTAATTTAATAAATTAATTTTTGACCTTGAAATAATCAAAAAGGCATCTTAGAGGCGTCTAAAATTAATTTTTTAATTTCAAATTTATCAATGAGCGCTCAAGGCATTATTTTTTTGCCTTTATTAGCAAGTCGGCTCACCTTTTTTTAAGGTTTTATTTATTTTTTACCTCCTTATTAGCAAGTCGGCCTTGGGGAAACAAGAGGTGAGCGCTCTATATAATGGGGATGCTTTGTTCAAAGTTTTAATCATTCATTCATCCCTTCTTAAATGAGAAGTTGAAGTGTTAATTTGAGGAGTGAAATATAGCATGTTTGAGGCGAATTTCTACTAAGTGTGGATAGTAAAGAGGGTGGAATTTATTCTTTTGAAGCTAAAGGAGGCGCAATCCATCCAAGGGAGGACTATAATCTAGGCCTTGTCTAGTCGTTCTTTCATCATTGTCAAGTTTTTTTTGAATACTCAAGAGGAGGTATGGCAAATTATCTTAATGTCTTTATTCAAGGCTTGATTTTAAAGCATTTTTTTAGAAAATGTCTAAGTGTTGGTTAATTAATTAGGAAATGGAGAATTATAGATCCATCATGAAAATTTCCTAATTAATATCTTAAATCCTCCTTTTGAGTCTTATTTTCTACCCTTCAATGCTCAAGGACTAATTTTGAAATGTTGTGTAGGTGTCAAGATGGCGACTCCAAAGGCCGGAGTATCTACTAGTCGCCCAGCTCTCATCAAAGAAGATGAGAAGAATGACGAATTGGAGACCAGGATCGTGTCCAAATGGAGTAATATCGGAGACACCAACTTAGGCAACTTCAACGTGAAGAAGTTTCGAGAGGTCCCCTACATTGGCAAGCCATCACCTGTTGCGAAGAAGATAATTGAAAGTGGCATCATCAAGGCGGCAGGTTTCCCTCCTGCAGTCAAGTGTCATGAGCTGATGATCGAGTGTGCCCGCCATTATGACTTACAATCAAGGACGATCGTATCTAAGGACGGGAACATCTTAGCTTACCTTTCAGAGGAAGCCATAAGCGAAGCTCTTCATCTTCCAGACCATAAAGATATGATTTACAAAAGCTTGGAAGGAGCTAGGTCGATCTATGAAGATGATCCTGAAACTTGTTTGAATCTCATCAATAAGAATTGGTTGCTCAAAAGTTGGCTTCCCCTGAACAAGATTCCCAATACACCGCATAGGATCGACTTCCAGGAGGAATACAGAGATTTGATAACTCTGCTCAATCGAGTTACAGGGGCTCCTCAAGCCGCCTTCTTCGAAAAGTGGATGTTCTTCTTCATTCAAGTGATAGTCCAAGGAAAAGGAATGCTTAATTGGGCCAGAATTATTAGCAATTGTCTGGACGTGCAGTTGAGAAGGCTACGACCCACCAAATCGTTCCACATGAGCTCATATGTTATATATGCCTTAATCAGGAGTTTCGAGTATGCAGGGCTACCTCATAGAGGAGTGATCGGAAGAGGACCCGGAGAAATGAGGGTTTGTGATTCCTATGTTCATCTGCATCATCCACCTAGAAGTGACTACAAGTTAGTCAATGACACCTTCATGATGAACATTACTAGGATATTGCAAGGTGGGATTCATAATCGACTATCTCTAGATGCACAGGAGCTTGTGAAGAAGTATGGTGCATGGTTCATCCAGTTTCAAAAGTTTACATACATCAGAGTTCAAGGGTGTCCTTCACCTCCCTACATGTTGCCAAGATATCCAACAGACAGGATAGTGCTACTTGAGGTGACTAGACAGTTGGCAGCTTATGCAAAGGCATCCAGACACAAGCACAGAAATGGGATTTCCGTGCCCATCATACTAGGGAATTCACTTGAAGTATGTCCTAACACTCAAGCCTCGGAAGATGCAGAGAAGGAATTATCTTTATATTCATTCACATCCTTTGCCTCGCGAGAGAATTTTGACCCTCACGGTTATATGGAGGAGACAATCGGTAAGAAGTACAAGCATGAGTTTCAGGTAGAGGACTTTTGGATGAATCTCCCAAGTGATTTAGAGGTTAAAAGAAAGATGCATTCCAGGCTACCCTTGGATCTCATCAGGAAATGCAAAGTTTATAGAGTAGCTGATCAAGCTCAGGATAATGGTAGATGCCTCCAGTCGTCCTATGAGAAAGAAGACAAAGGAGTGAAGATAGATTGGAATGAGCTCGAGGTTTTGGACTTGAGAGCTTTGATGGCTCCTGTGTTATCATGCACTCGCAGATGGGTGGATGTACAGCATCAGAAGTTGAAGGAGTAGAATGTATCAATGACATTCACTTTGGAAGCAAGACCAGAAGAGGGAGAAGCAAGCGTGAGTGAGAATGCTTCTCATTCCAAAGGCTCAAAGAGGAAAGAAAGACCTAAGAAAAGGGAACCCTCTAAGAAGAAGCAGAAAACAAACCCCGATCACCCACCAAGCACATCTTCTCGACATGAAAAGAAGGCAAGTCAAGGAGAAGATCAAGAGAGGATGGTACATGAAATGGATGAATCTATGGAATCCATGGTACAAAATGACAAGCCAGAAAAGGGACGGACGCCTCAGCATTCATCAAGTCAATCTCCCCAAATTAATGCTAATGAGTTACAAGAAGAGAAGAATGATGATGAAGCGACATCTCCTTTCCGAGAGGATGGACCACTGCTTAAAGAAATACAAGTAAGAGAAACAAGATCCGCCATTCCGGATTGGTTAAAAGAGAGACTGACAAGGGTAGTTGTGGTTGAAGAGGAAGAAGATGTATTTGATTTAGAAAGTCTTATAGGAAATTCTCAAGAGGCAATGGAAAAGAAGAAGGCCACAAAGATGTCCAAGGTAATAAGGGATGAGAAAGGATCCAGGAAATTGCAAGTAGCTACACCAATAGTGGACAAATATGAGGGTGAGATTCTTGCAGATGAGTATGACATAGAAACATTTGAGCTTGGTCCACTTACCACCGAACAAGCAATGGAAGAGGCAACCGATTCATTTGAAGCACTTAAAGACAAACTTAAAGAAGAAATGGAAAAGAATAAGAAGCTTGAGAGAGAGAGAGGTGCTTGGAGAAGCTATTTTAGTCATCTCAATCAGCCCTTGAGACGTCAAGATCTAGCAGTATCTCCTTTACAAGCACTCCCTCTTGAATCAGTTGGCGAAGCAGAAAGGGTCAAGAGCTTGGTTCAGCTTATGAGCTCTTGGATTGATAAATCCCACACGGTAGCCGTTGAATTTGCAACAAGAATGATGAAGACAGTTCATCGAGCTATCCAGGTCCTTGAAGTTATCCATAATCTAATGATAACCGTAGCCGCTTTCACTCACACTAGAGATGTTATCATTCCTGTCCTACAAGTGATAAGACAAACACCGAGACGGATTCTGGTACAAGAAAAGATAATGGATGGAGGAACCCATAACCTTCTACATCGGTCAGTGCTGCTCCAGATGAAAGAGGTCCTCTTTGAAGACATCAACACCAAATGCAGTCAAGTTGAAGGTATCATTCATCCAATTCAAGATAGGGTGTTTGAAGTGTTGTGTACCATTCTTGGCAGGCGGATCGAGATTGAGACAAATGTGGACATCCAAGAGTTGGAGGAGAGAGTCAAGGTCATCTTTTGCAAAGAGGAGAACATCATCACAGATGAGCAACGAGATCAGATGTTCACTACTATGTTCCTGATTGAGAAGATCAAAGAACTTGAACCTAGACGGGAGACAGCTCTTCTCACTGCTTTTGATCAAGTCCTTCACTTGGAAGAACGAATGAAGAATCTTCCTGAGATTCCCATTGCTGAAATTGAGGGAATTGTGTCCAGATTCGTTGGATATGCTAAAAGGGAGCATAGGAAAGGAAACAAAATTTTAGATGAAAAGTTGTTATAGGATGATATGGCAGCTTAATTCCTATTGGTCTATGTTTCCTCGATATTTGTGCCAATTAAATATTTGGCTATGCATTTAATAATGTTCATCTAAATGGGGACCTTTTTGTAACAAACCCTAATTAGGGTTTAGGTGTCAAAATCTCAACCATTGATCTTCTTTCGATCTGGGCCATTCATTGTATTTGAGGATGCTATATATACCCTCACTCATTTTCATTTTGATAATAGTTAGAAGTTAGAGAAGAGAGAGAGCTTAGAGAGAAGAAAGTTATTGTGTAGCAAGATTGAGTAGTGAAGAAAGAATTTTGAACAATTGTTGTCCATTTGGCTTTGAGATGAATAAAATATTGAAGTTATGGTGTTTTATTGCAATACTTGTGGCTATCTTCATGATTGTTTATTTTCTTGAATCACTCTCAGTTGAAGTAGTATTTAAGTTTAAGTTTGAAGGACTAAGTGTTGTGCTTGATCTTTGGTGAGATTCACGTTCCAAACCACTAGCTTCTTACTGATTGTAAGTACGCCTTGTGTGGTCAACTGAAAATATTGAGATTGCTTAAGAATTCAATCATTTTGGGAGTATTGATATGTATCTCTATGATAGTGTCTACATCCTTGATGATTTGAAAGTTACTGAATCACCTTAGAAGATCGCATCAATTCCAGTAGAGTTGTAATTTCTTGGCGATACTGAAATTGGTAGAATCTTACCAAGTCTAGCCTACATTGAGTCATTCTTAGGATTAGATTAGTATTCATTCCTTGAAACCCTTATCTTTTGATCTTTTTCGAAAATCTGTTAGTGTTAGGAAAATCCAGTTCCTGCAGTCAAAAGAGAGTAACACGGACAAGCTTTCTCAGAAAGTGCGTAAGACCCCTTGAAGAAACAGCATATATAACGACCACTGGTGCTTATCCACACGTAGAGATCCTACAACGAAGAACCTTGAAGTCATCCTGATTGATCCTTTTCGCGATATCTTCAGCATTCAAAGGCTTTAATCAAGAGAGGATAAGGTACCATTTGGGTATTTTATTTTGTGTTTGGTTGTGTACAAAATACACGTCAACAGGTTATCGTCGAGAGGTTCCAAACGAGTAGTTGGGAGTTGGTGACTTGGCCAACCATCGGGTCTATATATTGTCTAGATGGAACCTCGGTAAGGAAGATTTTATGTATGGACATTCTGGACACTTGAATAAAATATAACTCTTCTGGTACATTATTATTTATGTTGTGATGTATGACTGTTTTGTTACATGAGTATTTGGTACATGTGGAAAACACTGTATTATCTATTCATTCACCAACCTTACATTAAGGACTAAACATTTTGGCATCGTTGCCTGAACGAACCTGGAGATAACTATGGCGGCAGGCAGAAGGAATTAATGGGCCGGCCATTCAACCAGCAATTAATTGTCGTGGACAGCGACACGCACGAAGAGAGTACTGAGGAAGAGGAACGAGAGGATCAGTTGACGACAGACTTGGTGGAGTTGTGGGACGTGTCGGTCACGAAATACGTGCCAAGAGAGGCTCAAGAGAGAGCCGTCTCGAAAGGCACCGTACGTGGTGAACTCACCGTCAGCACCCCCGTCTTTGACCTGCTCGAAAGTATTCCAAGGTTACTCGCCAGAAATCTGATTGCACTCCAAGACTGAAGGGAGGAATCGACACAGGAACTCTGGCGGCAACAAGTACTCCGAAGGTACGAGGAGCGGAGCCATAAGGAGGAAGAGGAGAGCGAAGCTAGTCGGCGTCGTACCTCTGGCACTTGATGCCCCTATGACCAAACAAAGACAAACGTACCACTGCCACGGATGATGGTAGCGATGGTTTGTGAAAGGATTGGTACCGTCCCTGAGACGGACGATGAAAGTGGTCCCTTCGCCATCGTATGATGAAGCATACAACCGCACGATGGATATTGAAAGTGAAAACAAGACATCTCGGGGGAAGCGACGGTGACAGTATGGATGAAGACAGCGATTGGGGGTCCAAAACCGTGCAAGCACTCCGGAAGGATATGATGAGGATGATGAAGGAATTAAAGGGTGACAAGGAAAGTGGCAGGGAAGGAAAAGAACTATGGTGCACCGACTACAAGACTGAAGGACACACTAAAGGAAGTTGTCCCCGCAAATTTTTATGTGACATCTACCAAGTAATGGGAAATTCCACTAAGGAATGTCCATACAACTTGAAAGCACGAAGCACACAAGTGCTCTACGCCCATCTCGACCAAGCCACACCGTCGGCGACACCTCCGAAGCCAATAACAAACTCTAATGCCTCCCCTGGAGGGTACAGAAACAATCGGCGAGGTAACAATAGATCCAATAATAACACACTACGGAGTACAATTCAATACGACGCGAAGGGGCGACCCATGATTCAATGCAAGAAGTGCAACGAATGGGGTCACTTTGCGCAGGAATGCCAAAATGGGGGTGACGTAGGAAGTTTGTTGTGCAGATGGTGCGGCCTAGGAAATCACGAGGACATAGAGTGTCCAAAGCAAAAAGGGGTGAATATGCTGGACGTGGAAGGATCGGGAGAAGGCGTTTTGGAAATCACAAGATTGAAAAACAAGAAAGCCATGTATCCTAACCCCTGCACGGAAAAGGAAAGGCTTCAGGAAGTGAGGGCGGATATCAAGCAAGCGATGGCAGAAGAGCGGAGGACCTCGCACCTGGCTTCCAGTACACCACTCTGGTCAGGACTGGAGAAAACTATCATTAAGAAGATGTTACAAACCACAATACCCGTACGGGTATCCGATCTTCTACAAACCATGCCAAAATTGAGGATGGCCCTGACAAATGCAACCGGGGACACCACCCTCGGCCAGGAATACCAAACGGTGACGGAACCATGTAGTACGGACCCGGTGAAGGGACTTGGTACGGACGCCATGAACCCTATGCTACTCACGGTAAGCGTTGGACGGAAACCGGCAGTAGTAGAGATGAATATAATGGGACAAAATCTTACAAACACAATTGTGGATGGCGGGTCCAGAGTCAACATACTACCGGAGGAAACTTGGAGAAGCCTCGGCAAGCCTACGCTCTGGCCACCAACATTCCACTTGGTCGAGGTAGACCAACACGGTATCAAACCCCTCAGTACCCTCATGGCACAAAAGGTGGTAATCGGGACGCAGCAATTCCTCCTGCATTTCGCAGTTATCCAACTGGAAAGAAAAGCGTACGACGCCCTCCTAGGAAGGGGATGGCTGATCCTGGCCAGAGCCAATCATAACTGGAAGAAGAATACGTTCTCAATCGAGAGTGACGGTCATAAGTATGTAATCGATCTAAGGAACCAGGTCGTCAGTGAAGAGCTCATGTCATCCGACTCCGACTCAGAAGATTCAAAAAGATGGGAGTGGGGTTGTGAAGGGGACAGAGGAGGGAAAAAGCCCAACGAGGTAGGAGTGTTAGAACTGGACGGATGTTCCGAAGATGGAACTAGTTCACTGGCCGGACTCTTTCATTGGCAAATGGAGGACTATGGGGTATTCCACCCGGAGTGCCACATGTTGCAACTATGTCAAATAGGGGAATCAAGTGGAGGTATGGAAGAGCCGTCATTTCCCCCGGAGTACGGTAGGTGCCAGGAGGGAATGGCGTGGATGGACGACATGCCAGCCCACCAATTCGAACGAGATAAACCCATCAAGTACGAGGAAAGATGTGAAGAAGGTTAATCTCGGCAATGAGGAAGAACCACAGATGATACTTGTAGGGGATGACTGGAACCCCGTGTTGAAGGCAACAACCTTCAAGATATTTCTGGAATATAAGGACGTCTTTGCCTGGACTTACAAGGACCTAAAGGGGGTACCGCCGAAGCTATGCATACATCGCATAACCCTCGTACCAGGAGCCCGACTGGTACGAAGGAGGTTGTACAAGATGAATAAAAACTACGCAACTAAAGTAAATGAGGAGATCAATAAAATGCTAGAAGCAGGGATCATATTCAAAGTGGAAACTAGTGACTGGGTTTCCCCAATAGTCATCTCTCTTAAGAAGGAAGCTAATCAAATAAGGATATGCATGGACTTCAGGTACCTGAATGCAGTAACCATCAAGGATCCATTTCCGATCCCATTCACTGACAGCATCCTGGAAGAAGTCGTCGGGCATGAGATATACACATTCCCGGATGGATTCTCCGAGTACAACCAAATAAGTATTGCGGAAGAAGACAAGCTGAAGACCACATTCATGGTGGAGGAAGGGGTGTACGCCTATAATCGCATGCCCTTCGGACTATGCAATGCACCTGCAACCTTTCAGAGAATAATTTTGCACATTTTTGACAAGATGTCTGTAGGAAACTTCAGGGCATTCCTGGATGACTGGTCATTTTTTAGCGATCAGGACACCCACTTGAAGGCTCTGGGCGAGTGCATGGAAACGTGTCGGAAGGCTAGGCTAGCCCTGAACCCAAGGAAATGCAGGTTTATGGTACCACAAGGGAAGCTTCTGGGCCACATCGTTTGTAAAGAAGGTCTGAAGACAGACCCGGACAAGATAGGAGTAATTGTCAACATGGAGAGCCCAACAAATGTGACAAAGGTGAAATCATCCTAGGCCATGTCGGCTACTACTAGAGATTCATCAAAGGCTTTGCACAGGTTTCCTAGCCCTTAGACAAGCTGACAAAGAAGGGAGAGTCGTTCGTGTAGGGTACGGAGCAGGAAGAAGCCTTCAAAGAATTGAAAGATCGGCTGGTGAGTGCACCGATATTGGTATACCCGAACTAGAACAAAGAGTTTCACGTACACGTCAATGCCTCCAACTTTGCAATTGGTGCTACCCTAGCGCAAGTAGGGGCGCAAGGACTGGACCATTCCGTCTTTTTCACAAGCCGACTCCTATCAAGGGCTAAATGGAACTATAGCACAACGGAGCGAGAGGCACTAGGGATGGTGTACGGAGTACAGAAGTTTTGGCACTACCTGCTGGCTACATCGTTCACATTTTAGGTGGACCATCAGGCACTAATGTACTTGGTAAATAAACCAATCATCCAGGGTAGGGTAAGTCGATGGCTACTACTCCAGCAGGAATTCACCTTCACCATTATCGTACGGCCTGGAAAGTCCCATGTAATAGCTGATCAACTATCAAGGATCAAATTAGGGGAACCAGCCGAAGGGGTGAATGAAGACTTTCTAGATGCACACTTGTTTCAAATTGCAATACTACCAGCCTGGTATGAAAAGATAGGCGAATACCTATCTACCTCCACATTTCCGAGAGAGATGCCTTCATGGGAATGGAGGAAGATGGCGCTGAAGAGCAAGACTTTCCAACTAATTAATGAGCTTCTATATAAAATGGGTCCCGACCAAATCTTGAGGAGGTGTGTCATGGAGGAGGAAATTCGTGGCGTGTTGAAGGAGGCACACGACGGGTTAGCAAGCGGACATATGGGACCAGATGCTACTGCCAAGAAAGTGCTTATGGCCAGTCTATGGTGGCCAACTCTACACACCGATGCTCGAGAATGGGTGATTGGGTGTGACACTTGCCAACGGGCGGGAAAACCACTTAAGAGGGACTTCATGCCTCTCTTTCCTTCACAGCCGCAGGAGTTATTTGAACAGTGGGGTCTGGACTTTGTGGGACCTTTGAAGCCTAGTAACATGCACAGGTGTAGATATATTGTAGTAGCCACAGAATGCCTCACCAAGTGGGGAGAAGCTAGGGCCTTGCCGGACAACACGACTCTAAGTACAGCACGGTTCTTGTACGAACAGATTGTCGCAAGGTACAGGATACCCCTTCAAATCACCAGTGACAGGGGAGTGCACTTTGTCAATCAAGTAATTCGTACCATGACCGTAGAATTTAAAATATTCCATAACCTATCTAGTCTGTACTATCCTCGAGCTAATGGATAGGCAGAAGCAACCAACAACGTGTTGGTATCTATAATCTACAAATCATGTGGGGTGGAACATGAAGACTAGGAGGAAAGACTACCGGTCGTGCTATGGGCGTCCCGTACAACATACAAAGTCACTACCGGGCATACCCCATTCCAGCTCATGTACGGGCAGGAGGCAGTAGTACCAGCTGAGTACACCGTACCGAGCCTTCAGGTGGCGGTAGATAACAGACTTGGGGACAAAGAGAGCTTGAAGTCAAGGCTTGGCGGCCTGATAAAACTGGATGAACGAAGACTGATGGCACAATGGACGACGAAGGTGGCACAACGCCGACGGAAGCATTGGCATGACCAGCATCTACGACGGGCCAACTTACCGCCAGGGCAGTTAGTTTTGAAGTATAACGGCCAGAACGAACTTCGACCAGGGAAGTTCAAGGTCTATTGGCTCTGACCCTATAAGATCAAAGAGGTCGATGGGAACGGGGCAGTAAAGCTTTCGACTCTGGACAACAATCCGATTAGAGACCCTGCGAAAGGTTCCAAGCTGAGAATCTACAAGGAATAGAATAAACCTGTGATTGAGATTAACATGTTGGGATACACCACCAGAGGGCACTGGACCATTGGCCAGAGCAAGGAAGTCGAAGAAGACCCAGTGGTAAAAGGAGAACCCTACCAGACAGATGAAGATTGGGCGAAGCCTTTGGCAGCCATGGAAGAACGACTTGTACCGAAAAGGGTGGAAGGTGTGGCGGTTCCCAGGGTTCACAAGCACCTCACGAATGCGTATTTCAGGGACCCAGCTGTGTGTGCGGGTTTCAGGATATTGGATGAAGCAGACCCCATACGAAGGACTTCGGGAAGGGTACGTAGTATATGATATTGATGAAGAAGCGGAAGCTCGGAGGAGATCAGAGAATGCAAATAAAGAGGAGGTACCGATGGACCTAGAAAAGGAGCTCGACTTAGAGGTATATGGGGCAACCCTAGGTCCCTGTTTAAAAATGGCGCTGAAAACAGAAGATCTATTTGTCATCGCTTCCTAGCCAGGTGAGGTAGAAGCCAGACCCAATTCATTGTACCGGGTGATCCCTAACCCCGTTGGGCCACTGGAGGTTGACGGAGAGGGAGTAAAATGGTACCAATAGTACGGGGATCACTACATTAACCATTGATACAAGGGTGTGGGACCCACTCCATTGGTGGACAAGATATGGGATCTGGAGTACGTAGGGACATGTTGTACACAAGAATGTTATAGGAGACTCCCACACGTCTGTATGTGGTTGCACGACTCAGAGATAAGAATGAAGATGCAGAACGATCGCTCAAGAATGAAGAGGAACAACAGTGGGGATGAGGACACCAAACAGTAACCAAAGAAGAAATGGAAGGAAGACAGGACATGGAACAAAGGAACAGTGAAGAAGGTGAAAAAGAAGCATAGTATTCAGCCAACAAAGAGAAAACAAAGGGGGCAGAAAGATCATTCAGCAACAGGTGTAGACGCAATAAACTGGCCCATGGACCCCGGAAGACCACTTAGAAGGCACAACCTAACCAAGGGATACCTTGGTAAACTAAAGGTATGGGGACTGATATTTAAAAAGCTCTGCCAAATAAAGCAAGTGAAACGACTGTTAAAAAAGGGGGTACTAAAGGGTAAGGAGGAGAAATACATGGAGAAAGGAAAAAAATCAAAGCTAGCAAGTATTAGAAAATTGAAATGCCAAGTGAAAAAAAGCAAAATAACGAAGGAAAAACTAAAGCTGCTAAAAAGGCATTTATTTATATTCAGTTAATAAAGCATTTGCATCTAGCCCTAACCCTGAAAAGGAAGACTGATTATAAGAACCTTCAAAAGGCCCAATTATACACAGAGCAGGGGGGACAACGAAGAAAACCCGGTAGCCAGGCGAGAGTGAGGAGACAAAGACTGGTAACCGTACGATTGGGCCAAGGAGGAAGACTAAGTTCGTACACCGTACGAACCAATTGTATGGACGTACGAGAACACAAGGGAGCATTGACAACTCCGTACGGCGTACGGATTGCACGAGCTCGAAGGAAAGAGTGCCAGACGCCTAATCCGTACGATGTACGGCATACGGAAGACGTCGCCAAGGGAAGTGGGTGGGGTATGGTGGGCAGATCTGACACGTACAGTCGGCACCGACGGCGACGTACGGACGGAACAGAAGAAATCGGAAGACCACTGGAGAACTCGTACGACGTACAGAAAACACCACCCAAGAAGGCGGGTGGCGTACGGTGGGTATATCTGAGCCGTATGGTCAGCACCAAAGGCAATAAAGTATTCCATACGGATTTCAATTCAGACCGTACGGTCAGCACCAAAGGCAACCAAGTATTCCATACGGATTTCAATTTAGACCGTACGGTCAGCTAAGAAGCCGGTACCATAGTGTTCGGCCGCCAACGCAGGAAAGGAAGAGATTGTATGAACATAGTGACAAGTACTGTACGGAGATCAATACACAATAGTCCATACACGCAAGCAACAGGCAGGTATAAGAAGCAAGAGGGCCATTTGGCAAAGCACATTAGGGAAGTTGTACGGTAAGAGAGTTGTAGGTAGAACAATGGGCAGTACAAATTGGCGAAGCACACTGACCGATGGTTATAATAACGACCAAGGACAGGGCAAAGGAAGGAGAATAGAACAAGGCAGTTGCAGTGCAACCATGACTGCCACAGAGCTAGCCAGCAGCAAGAAAACGAGGTACAGGTCAAACGTACAGAAGGATTCAGAGGGAATCATAGCGAAGAATGTAGCATTTGAGAGTGTGACCGACAGCGAATGTCGTACCTGGTGGGAAGAAACCCCTCCAGACCATGTGACAAAGGATTCTCTCAGGAGGGCCTAGGTCGACCACGCCATCCAAATGCCCACATTCAGCAAGTTCGAGCCAGTTCTACGAACCATGGTGTCAGGATACAACCCACAGGAACGAGCTTCAATCATTCAGTTCCAAGGGTGAATAGTGCGAGTTTCGTTTAAACCAGAGGATTTCATAAGGGTATTTGGTATACCCAAGAAAGGGGCATCCGTAGCCAAACCAACCAAAAAACTCACCAAAGAAAAAAAGAAATGGTTGATGGATTTGGTATGCAGAGACGATCTCACGGAGGAGCAATGGAAGAGTGCCTGGGTTGATGGCAAAGGAATGAAGCGTGCGTTTATCGCACCAGGAGAATGGAGGATGTTAATGGAGCTGGTCAAAAGTCGCCTTACCGAAGCCAGTCGTGCCTCCGACATAGCTATCTGGATGATAGGATTAATGAATGGGATTAAATGCGGAAAGGTGTACAATTGGGGGCAGCTCCTGGCAGAGCGAATCCATGATTTCCTGAGACTGGAACACAAGACGTTCTACATGTGCCATCATGCTATCAGCTTATTCCTGGATGTCGTACGCCTGCAGGTACCACCAGAAATATGGGGAACATTTGAACCACGCAGACGGGTGGAACCGAACAAACCCACTATGTACTACTATATCCACCTGGACACATTAGGTGACACCGCGCAGCCGACCAAAAAGAGAAGGAAATTGGACGCATCCATCGAGGTCAAAGATGTCACCAGTGCAGAGGATTCAAAGGAAGAGGTGGAAGAGACTGAGGAGCAGGAAAGTGGTGATGAGGGGTTCCATATGGCAGGGCACATAGCTGTAGAGGAAGAAGGCGAAACAGAGTCGCAACAGCAGGAAGAGGAAGAAGAGGAGGAAGAGCATGGAGGGTTACAGCCCCAATGGAAAAGTACGAGGGTAAAATTTACACCTTCGAAATTATCCTCAACACACTTGGTACCACAGGAAGCACTCACGGTGGCCAGCCCCATGGGAGACGTACGACCAGTAGGGGTGTTGTTCCGAAAAATCAATGAAGGGGAACCACCAGCACAGCAGCGGGTATCACTACCACAGATCAGCTTGGTCGTACTTGCAGCAAAAACCATGGAAGGTACAACAGACATTGGTACAGCAGACACTGGTACGACAAACCTTGGTACAACAGACATTGGTACGACGAACCTTGGTATGACAGACATTGGTATTGTACCAACAAGTACTTGTACCAGCATGTGCAGGTACTGGTACGATCCCATTAGGAACTGGTACGGTACATGCACTGGTACGGGTCCATCAGAAACTGGTACAACCCTAGCAGGTACTAGTACGGCTCCAGCAGGGAAGGAGATAGGGAACATACGGATGACGAAGGATGACTGGAGGCAATGGCAGCACTGGATACTCTCACGAACGAAGATATAGACGCCTTGCTGGACGGATGGCTAGGGCAGTTCACACTCGCCCCGCACCTTCCCCCCTCCCCTGCACCGCATAACATGGCCATTGGGACGCGCATGACTCCGGACAGAGATATTACTATCTCAGACTTGGACAGAGGGAGACCAGAGCATCAGAACCCAGGGAGTGACAAGCAGGACCAACAGAGCAGTGGACCAGAGGAATCACTAGCAGGGCTCCACTAAACAGCTTCCATGTGGCTTGGAGTTTCGTTTTTTTTTTGTTTTTTCTTCTACAAACTGGTTTGTTGAAGGTTCTTCATGTTGCGTGAAGTCTTTGTTACTATGCCATGCGCTGACAAGGGTTTCAATTTTTTTCCTTCATTTTTATAATTTTTCCTCAAAAATTATATCTGAGCTTTATAATTTCTTTTTTTCCTTAAAAAACTATTCTAGGTTTTTATAATTTTTCCTCAAAAATTATATCTAGGTTTTATAATTTTTTTCCTTAAAAAATTATTCTAAGTTTTCTTATTTTTTCCTGAAAAAAATATTGTCTGGATTTATAATGATGGGTGTTCCTGTTGTAAGGTTTTTACCGTTTTTTCCAAAAAACGATGAATTGTAACTTCAGTTTTTAGGGTTTGATGGTTTTTTCCACAAAATTGTAGTTTCTTACAGTCTATTTTGGGTCACACCTAGAGTTGTTGGGTGAACATTAGCAAAAGTTTATACGGCTTTTGACAAAATCATGTTTGTTTCTCTTTGGAGGGTTTGTCGATTTTTCCTCAAAATCATGGTTTCAAGTTTTTGTCAGTTTCAATTTTGTTACCTGTTGTGACCATTTCACACATCGCCCCATTTAAAATGGGGACCCCCTCTTTTTGCTCGTTTTTGCTCGCCTTTCGCTTTGCTTTTTAGGGTTTTGGTAGTTCGTCAGTTGTCTGGATTTAGGGTCAAGCCTTAGGGTTTCCGTTACTGTCTTTTCAGGCCAGAGTCCAGTCAGTCTTGAGAGCTTTTTAAGCTTCCTTTTGTAGGATGCAATTTTGAATGGAATGAATTCGCCAGAATGGTCTATTTTCAATTGGAATTTTGAGTACAGAGTCTTAATTTGTCTAAGTGTTGATGATGAAAATGTGAATTTTATTCAATTGAGTAATTTTGACCTAAATTTTGAGTTTTTTGATATTTGGTCCTGGGCATGGGGAATGATTTGTTTTTGCCTTGTGAAGTGATTAAACTTGTGAAATCATGATATTTTGGCCTGTAGGAGCAAAATCGCTCCTGTCCCTCAGTGAAGGACCGGAGCTCGTTTTCAAAAATCTTACTATCTCTGCAGGATCAAGATGATTTTTCTAATGGAAGTAGTAAAGAAAGGCGTGATCTTTCCGTTGAATATAAATTGAAGAATTTCACGAACACAGAAATGCCTCAGGAAGCAAAATCGCTCCTGTCCCTCAGTGAAGGACCGGAGCTCAAAATCAAATATTGCTTTGTCCTTGCAGGATTTTAACAACTTGACGATTTGGAAAGGTCCAAGGAGATGCATTTTATCAATTGAATATAATTTGAAGGCACAAACATGAAGAAAGTGGACCAAATTGCAAAAATCGCTCCTGTCCCTCAGTCAGGGACCAGGGCGAAATCCATTGTAGCTCCCGTCCCTCATAAGGCATGTCTTAGGCAAAGATCAAGCAAGTTTTATGTTTGAAGGCAAGAAAGGAGGTGAATTGAACTCGTTGAAGACAAATTGAAGATTACCAAACATCTACAAGGGACCCGAATGCCCAAGTTCGCTCCTGTCCCTCAGTCAGGGACCAGAGCGATTTTTGCCTTAGACAAATTTCTTGCCAAGTAAGAGCAAACTCCAAGGCATGGATGAATGAAACGGAGCATAATAGGACCATTGAAGATAATTTTTGAAGTTAGCAAAGTGAGATGAAGCCTACAAGAGCAAGATCGCTCCTGTCCCTCAGTCAGGGACCAGGGCGATATGATGGTTATATTGCCTTTCCTCCAAGTTCAAGACACTCCAAGACGAAGTACAAGGTGGTGAGGACGTTTTAAAGCGTCTCAATGAAGAACGAAGTATCCAAGGTCGCCAATGTTGAAGAAATTACACCAAGACACCCAGTTCGCTCCTGTCCCTCAGGCAGGGACCAAAGCGAAAGTATTCAAATGAGGCTAAATTTGGGTTGCTATTCACATTTTGAATGATTGAAAGAGAGTAAAGGATATTGTTTTGCACTTTGAAGATAATTGCAAGTTAGTATGATGAAGATTTTGCATTAAATACCCTAGTTCGCTCCTGTCCCTCAGGCAGGGACCAGAGCGAAATTCCTATAAAGACCTAGATTTTGAAAGTTTAACAAGTATCAAGTGGCCAAGAGGGATCAAAGGACTTCATTTTACACGATGAAAGTAATGGCAAGTTGTTAAAAGCAAGCATGAGCTCAAAACCTTGAAGTTCGCTCCTGTCCCTCAGTCAGGGACCAGAGCGATATTTACCATATTGACCAAATCCTTCAAAGGATCACGTTAAGTCAAGGTTATGTGAGGTGATAAAAGGTCTAAGGTATCTTAAGAGGATGATATGCAAAGGTTTCAAACGTCAAATGACTATCAATTGAGCCAAGGAAGCTATATTGCTCCTGTCCTTCAGGCAAGGACCAGAGCGATTTTCATTAAATCCTTCATTTTCCTTCAAAAGCATGTCAAAACAAGGTCGCACAAGATCAAGATCGTCGTTTGGAAGGCAATGAACAAGAAGTTAAAGGTTAAGTACGAAGAATTTTGACTAGAACATGGAGATCGCTCCTGTCCCTCACCAAGGGACCAGGGCGATAATCCTCCAAACATCTATATGCCTTGTAGAAGTTAAGCGAAACAAGCGTAGAATGAAGAAGTGATGTTATTTTTCCCCTTATAAAGAGGATTGGTGATTAAAGAAGCGAGATCAAGGAGAGAAACACCAGGATCGCTCCTGTCCCTCACCAAGGGACCAGGGCGATATTTGTTAAAATACTTGTTATCCTTCGAAGATCATGTCAAAACGAAGTTACAAAGGGTTTAAAACGTCATTTAGGAAGCAATGAACGAGGAGTTGAAATCAAGAACGAAGAATTTCAATTAAGAACATAGGGATCGCTCCTGTCCCTCTCCAAGGGACCAGAGCGATATCACCTCAAGAGGCACTCATTTGCAAAGTCAAGTCACCCAAGTTCGAAATTCATAGCAAAAACGCCAGCTTCAACGTAAGGATGAAGATTTTGAACGTCAAAAGCACAAGAATCAAGACCAAATTGAAATTTCGCTCCTATCCCTCAGTCAGGGACCAGGGCGATGAGGTTTGTACTTTTCCATTTTCAAATTTTGGGCGCTCAAACATTTTTTAATTTATTTTAAATGCTAAATTCGATAAATTAAAAAATTCAATTAAAATAGCATTTAAAATATAGCGCAAAATATTAATTAATTATTTTGGCCTTGTAAAAAATCGAATTTGTTAATTAAAAAACGATGGCAATTAATTAATTAATTATTAATTAATTAAAAATCAAATGAAGCGCTTGGATTGAAAGGTCGGCCTTTTTATTTATTTAAAAATTGTTTTAATTACCTCATTTTTATCAAGTCGGCCTAAGGTAATTGTGAGAGGTGAGCGCTTATAAAAGGGAGGTGAAAGATTTCATTTTCACATCATCATTCAATCATCCCTTTGCATGCTATTTGGAGAAGACAATTACAAGGTGCGAAATTCCATTCAAAAGAGAAGTGCGAATTGTGTTTAGAGAGTGAGAATTTAGCATAGTGGTGCGAAGCATTATCAAAAGGAGAGTACGTGCGAACCTTAGTTTCATTTGTGCGAACTTGTCAAAGACATTGGAAGATCACGTCAAGGACATCCCAAAGATGGCGAAGTTGCTATTTTGAAGAGGAGATCACGTTAAAGCCATCTAATATCAATTTTGCCTAGGCGAATCCATTTGTTTTGCATTCTAGAGTTAGCTCTCAAGGGAGGTATGGCGATATGGTTTTATTGTTTTAATTTTGAATTGTTGATCGTCATAGCCTCGAATTTTGAATTTTGAAGTTTTGAATTCCCCTAGCTCAATCGTTTTTTTTTTAGGAAATGATAACTCAAAGGCTTATCATGATGTTTCCTAAAATTTACTCTCTAATTTATGATATATATTGCAAGATCTAGTTTCTCATTATGAAATGTTGTGTAGGTATGGCGACCCCGAAGGCGGGAGCATCCACCAGTCGTCCAGCTCTCATGAAGGAAGATCAGAAGACCGAAGAAGTGGAGACGAAGATCGTGTCTAAATGGAGCAACATTGGAGATACTAACTTGGGCAACTTCAACACGAAGAAGTTTCGAGATGTCCCTTACATTGGCAAGCCATCACCTGTCGCCTGGAGGATAATTGAAAGTGGCATCATTAAGGCGGCCGGCTTCCCTCCAGCAGTACAGTGTCATGAGTTGATGATCGAGTGCGCTCGTCATTATGATCCTCAGTCCAGAACGATCGTGTCCAATGAAGGAAACACTTTGGCGTACCTTTCAGAGGAAGCTATAAGTGAAGCTTTCCATCTTCCAGAGCACAGAGACATGATATACAAGAGCATAGAAGGAGCCAGGTCAATGTACGAAGATGATCCAGATGCTTGCCTAAGCATCATCAACAAGAACTGGTTACTCAAGAGTCGTCCTCGCCTGAGTAAGGTACCGAACACACCACACAGGATTGATTTCCAGGAGGAGTACAGGGATTTGATTACAATGCTCAACCGAGTTACAGGAGCCCCTCACGCTTTTTACTTTGAAAAGTGGATGTTCTACTTCATCCAGGTGATAGTTCAGGGTAAAGGAACAATTCATTGGGCTAGAATGATTAGCCATTGCTTGGACGTACAGTTGAGGAGACTCAAGGCTACCAAGTCCTTCCACATGAGTTCATACATCATCTATGCCTTGATTAGGAGTTTTGAGTACGCAGGACTACCTCACAGAGGAGTGATTGGAAGAGGACCTAGCGAGGTCAGAGTTTGTGATTCCTATGTCCACTTGCATCATCCGCCAGGAAGCAACTACAAGCTAGTTAATGATACCTTCAAGATGAACATCACAAGGACGTTGCAAGGTGGGATTCACAACAGATTATCTCAGGATGCACAGAAATTAGTAAAGAGGTACGGTGCTTGGTTTATCCAATTTCCGAAGTTCACTTATATCAGAGTTCATGGATGTCCTTTACCTCCATACATGTTGCCGAGATATCCGACAGACAGAATTGTGTTACTTGAAGTAACAAGACAATTAGCAGCTTATGCGAAGGCATTCAGACACAGACATGGGAATGGAGTTCCGGTACCTATCATTTTGGGCAATTCAGTTGAGGTATGTCCTAATGCTTTAGCCATGGATGACGCAGAAAAGGAGTTAGCTTTGTATTCTTTTTCATCCTTTGCTTTGAGAGAAAGCTTTGATCCACATGGACATTTAGAGGAGACAGTCGGTAGGAAGTTTAAGCATGAGTACCAAATTGAAGATTTTATGATGAATCTCTTAGATGATCTTGAAGTGAAACGAAAAATGCATTCTAGATTGCCTTTGGATTTCATCAGGAAATGCAGGATTTACAGAGTGGCCGACCAAGCTCAGGACAGTGGCAGACATATCCAGTCATCCTATGATCGAGAGAGTAAATCAGTAAGGTTAGATTGGAATGAGCCCGAGGTTGTGGATTTAGATGCTTTGATGGCTCCAGTCTTGTCTTGTACTCGCAAATGGGTTGACGTACAGCATCAGAAGTTGAGAGAGCAAGGCATAACTATGACTTTCACTTTGGAAGAGAAACCAGCCGAAGGTGGAGCTAGTGTAAGCGAAGGCAATCCTAATCCTAGAAATTCAGGTGAAGGTAACCTTCGAAGTGCAAGTGAAGGCACTCTCCATCCAAGAGGTTCGAAGAGGAAAGAGAGACCTGGAAAGAGGGAATCTTCCAAGAAGAAGCAAAAGGCCAACCGAGATCATTCATCCACTACTTCTTCTAGACCAGAGAAGAGAACACTTCAAGTAGAAGAATCCATGGAGTCGATGGTACAGAACGATAGGCAGGAAGAAGGATAGGCACCTCAAAGGTCACCAGGTGGATCTCTCCAGGATTATGAGCTAGATGAAGATAAAGAAGATAACAAAGTAACATCTCCTCCCAGAGAAGAAGAAGTAGTGCATAAGGAAACTCAGGTTCAAGAGACAAGATCGGCCATCCCAGATTGGTTGAAGGAAAGATTAACGAAGGTGATTGTGATCGAGGACGAAGACAATGTGATTGATTTAGAGAGCCTTGTTGGACATTCCCAGGAAGTGACAGAGAAGAGAAAGGCTACCAAGATGTCCAAGATGATTAGAGATGAGACTGGATCCAGAAAATTACAAATAGCTACACCGGCAGTAGACAAGTACGAAGGTGAGATCCTAGCAGAGGAATATGATGTAGAGACATTTGAGCTAGGTCCATCCACAGCTGAGCAGACACTAGATGATGCCACAAATTCCTTTGAGGCATTGAAAGACAAGCTTAGAGAAGAAATGGAGAAGAGTAGAAAGCTCGAGAGAGAGGTCGGTGCATGGAGAACATATTTCAGCCATCTCAATCAGCCTTTAGGACGTCAGGATCCAGCAAGATCACCTATACAGGCACTTCCCCTTCAATCAATTGGTGAAGCAGAGAGATTCAGGAGTATGCTCCAGCGTATGAGTACTTGGATGGATAAATCTCATACAGTTGCCGTAGAATTTGCAACAAGGATGATGAAGACTATTCATCGAGCTATTCAGGTTCTTGAGATCATCCACAATTTGATGATAACGGTAACCGCTTTTGCTCATACCAAGGATGTTATCATTCCTGTCTTGAAGGTAATTAGACAAACATCGAGGAAGGTCCTAGCGCAGGAAAAGATTATGGATGGAGGATCTCACAGTTTACTTCAGTGGTCAACCTTACTCCAGATGAAGGAAGTTCTCTTTGAGGACATCAGTACTAGGTGCAGTCATGTTGAGGAGGTGATCAACCCGATCCAGGACAGAGTATTTGAGGTACTACGTACCATTCTTGGCAGGAGGATCGAAGTTGAGACAGATGTGGATTTGCAAGAATTGGAAGATAGAATCAAGGTCATCTTTTGCAAGGACGTCAATATCACAGATGAGCAATATGATCAGATGTTTGCCACCATGCTCCTGATTGAAAGAACAAAGGAACTTGAATCTTCATGGGACGCAGCTCTTCTAGATGCATTTGATCAGGTCATCCACTTGGAAGAAAGTATGAAGAATCTTCCCGAGATTCCAATTGCAAAGATCGAAGGAATCATATCAAGATTCATTGCATATGCTAAAAAAGAGAATTGGAAAGGGAATAAGATTCTAGATGAGAGGTTGTTATAGATGACATGGCACCTTAATTGTCATTGGTTTATGTCTCCTAGGTTTTTGTGCCGAATTTAATATTTGGCTATGCATTTAATATTGTTCAGTAAAAGGAGGCCATTTGTAACAAACCCTAATTAGGGTTTAGGTGTCATGATCTTGACCGTTGATCTGCTTTCAATCTGGACCATTCATTGTAATTGAGGATGCTATTTATACCCTCATTTTCATTTTCATTTCATATATATATAGAAAAATAGAGATAGTTAAAAGATTAGAGAGAGAGTTTGATGTATTAGAGAGATTAGAGTTTAGAAGCAATTTATTTTGTAACAAGATTGAGTTTGAGGAAAGGAATTCAAGCAATTGTTGTACATGATGACTTTGGAATCAATGAAATGTTGAAGTTATGGTGTTTTGTTGCAACTTTCTTGGTTATCTTCATGGTTGTTCAATTCATTTGAATCATGCTCAATCAAAGTAGTGTGTTAATTTGAAGGACATAGTGTGAGACTTGATCTTTGGTAGGATTCGTAATCCAAACCACTAGCTTCTTGCTGATTGTAGGAACGCCTTGCGTGGTCGACTGGAGATATTTGAATCACTTAACCTTCAATCATTATTGTATCTTGCATATGTACCTTTGTGGTAGTGTCTTTGATCTTTGATGCGTTGAAAATCTTTTGTTACCTTAGAAGATCGCATCAATTTCAATTGAGTTGTTATTTTATGGCGAAATTGAAGTTGGTAGAATCTTGCCAAGTCTTGTCCACATGAAGTCATTCTTAGGGTTAGATTAGATTAGACCTCTTGCAAACCCTATCCTTTTGTTATTTTTTGAAAAAGCTTCTTTAGTTTGGTAAGACTTTCGGAGTGTAAGGCCCCTTAAGGATACAGCAAATCACATCATACCGCTGGAGCTTATCCACACGTAGAGACCCTACTAACCAGAACATTGGAGTCATCCTAACTGATCCTTCATGCGAATCTTCAGCAGTTAGAGACTTTATTCAAGAGAGGATAAGATGCCTTTAGGTATTTTATTCTGTGTATGATTGTGTACAAAATACACGTCAACAGAATTGGCGCTAGAAGGAGGGCTTGAACCTCCGAAAGTCCTAAAATTTTGAAGAGGAATACATTGCAAACATGATCATGAAGTACGATGGTGTTGCCACATGAAGGATTGAATCAAGTAGTGCAACCAAATTTGCAGATAGGCAATACTCAAGAAGATATCGTTTCAGGATTGAATCAAGTAGCGTGGAACGCAAGGAGAAGTCAAGTTGAGTATAACAGAGTAAGAATCATCTTGGAACAAGAAGAAGATAGAGCCGAAGAACATCAAAGGGTCATAGCTAGAGAACTTCGCAATCAAAGGAATCCACAATAAATCTTCGCAAGACTTCACGCTGGATCGCATTGGTTCTTTCTCGCCCGAGAAACATCAAAGGTTATTGAGGTCGACACCAGGCATCAAGAATCTAGGCGAACTTCAGTTTACTTCAAAAGCGAAGCGAGTCAAAAGAGAGGACACTCCCAAAGAATTCGAACTAAGATTGGAAGAATCTCCTGAGTCATCACAAGTTCTTCAAGAACAAGTACAAGCAGCGATCCAATCCAGTATCCAGGCAATTTCTCAAACAAAAGGCCAAGCTAGTTCATCAAGTTCAGTTTCAAACTCTCAAGCTTCAAAGAGTACGATGGCTCAACGTGCTCCGCCTCCTCCTCCTCCTCCTCATATACTTAATGGTGCGACTTGGCTAGTCAACAATCCATCACCATTGGAATTTGCAGTTTATCATGATATGCCGAAGAATCCAGAGCATTTTTGTTCCAAGTTTAATGTCAGTGATTTCCATCGCACAGCAGAAGATCATATCAAGATGTTCGAAGATCTTCTTCGTAACAGACAAATTGAATATGGAGATGTGGCATGCAGGCTTTTTCCCTACTCGTTGGGAGAAGAGGCATACTTTTGGTTTATTCACTTGCCTACAGGATCCATCAGGACTTGGGACGCGATGAAAGATGCATTCATTGCCAAATTTGGTATCCCAACTACACCAGCTGAGTTGTATAGACAATTTGTTGAGGCCCGAAGGAGAGAACATGAACCCATCACTTCCTTCAACAACAGGTTTCACCGCGCATACACAATGCTACGTCCTCCTTATCTCATTGCAGATCCCAGGGAAATTTACTATGGAGCTTTAGATCATCTCACTGCTATGTTTGTAAGGACGCATCCAACCCCGAATGATCTAAATGCAGCGTACGCAAAGGCTATTGAAGTTAGTAAGCACATGGGACAGAATATCACTGGACCGCTACTACATATGGGACCTGTCGCAGCACCAAACCAGATGCAGGCAGTTGGTACGGCGTTGGCCAACCAAACTCCAGTCATGAATCCAATTCCGCAAGCAACATATCCGAGCGTACAGCCGGCAAATCAGTTGGTCCTTCACCCTGGAGCTCCAATTTCTCAAGCTCCACCCGCACAACCTGTGTACCTGCAAAATGCTACGAGTTCATCAAGGACACAAGAAGAAAAAGATGAAATGAAAGAATTGATTGAACAAGTCAAGAGGTTATCAACTGAAGCGACTCACCTGAGGAACCAGAATAATCAACTCCAAAGCATGCAAAGGATCAATCACAATCAAAATTTCCAAGGAAACAACAATCAAGGGTTCAGAAATAACTATCAAGGAAATAACAACCAAGGCTTCCAGAGGAGACAATGGAACACGGCCCCCAACAATGGAAATGTGGTGACGCCACTAGATAATCCACCAAATTCGCAGAATCAAGAAAATCTTTCTACAAGTAAAGTGTTTTTAGCAGAGGCGGCCTTGTCCAGTTCGTGTAGACTCCACAATACAAACCAACATTCTGAGCTACAGTGTCCTGAATTCAAGATCGCGGCCGATATTTTCCAACAAGAGATGCGCAGCACTGATCCACCTGAAAATCCACCCACGACAGGATACGAAATGGTCCCAACCACGCAGAACGGTCAAGCCATGATTGTTGAAACCTGCAAGTATTCACAAGAAGAGATTAGTCAAACACAAAATGGGAGATTTCCACCAGAATCAGCTAATGGACCGATGGTACCACCAGGATCCCAGTTCCCACCTGCATCTGCAAATGGACCCATTGAAGATTCAGAATATTATTTTCCACCATTGAACAACAGTGTCTTGGTCGAAGGGATAAAAGAGGTATTTCACCAATCATCAGGGGGTGTAAACCAAAGGGTTTATCACAGAAATCAAAGGACTCAAGAACCCTTGACTACATCGATTCCCCCGAATAATTTCTCTACTCCACCGGATCCTCAAGCTAGCAATAATCCGAAGTACCCGCAGAACACACAAGAATACAGACAGAGGAATATTGCACCCCCCATGGGCAATGAAATGAAAAGATTGGCCGCATTGGTGTTAGATGAACTTAAGAAAGTCAAAGTGAGCCTACCACTCTACGAGTTGCTCAAGGTGTCAGAAATCAAAGAAGCAGTGATCAATGGCCTAAGTGAGCCTAGTACAGCTAGGTCAAATGTTCAAGCCACTATCAACGTGACCCAAGAGGAAGCCACTGACCAAGGACAATCCGAACAAAATGAATGCATGGTCCAGACCATAACCTTCCCAGCCAAAAAGGAAGACATGTTGGAAGGAAAAGTATTACTCAAAAGGGGCGAGACTAAGAAAACTCAGCCTACCGTCAAAGAAGGCCTCGCCACTAGCCAGACTCTTCCAGAAAAGGAAGTAGCGATCAAGAAAGATGTGGTCAAGAAAGGAAAATCCACAAACAAAGCCTATTACTCAAAAGAGGAGAGTCTAGCAAAGGACGATCATTCAAAGATTAATGAAGTCAAACATCAAGAACCAAGTCAGGAGACCTCAATCCCTTCCCAAGGAAAAGATGAACCGGCACCGTTCCTGCTATCAGTTAGAATATTTGGAAAATTACTACACAATTGCCTTTATGATTCAGGAGCTTCCAGTAACGTGATGCCCCTGGCCGTCTGTCAAAGACTAGGTATAACTCCCCCTCCTACTAAGAGAAAGGTCACTCAGCTGGACAAGACAGAAGTTCCAGTCATGGGCGAACTGAACAACATTCACATGCAATTGGCCGCGGACCCAAGAGTTCAAAATTTCATAGATATTTCAGTAGTGGATATTCCAGATTCATATGGAATGCTCCTAAGTCGAGATTGGTCACGAAAATTGAATGGATATGTATCGACTGATTTCGCACACATGTGGTTACCATGGAGAGGAGTCCCGAATCAAATCAAGATCGACAGCACTCCAAGGTTGAGATTAATGATAACTGAATATGGGGAAGACAATGAAGTCCTGTTTTTAGAATCCGACCTAGGGACATACAAGCCTAAGGTGGAAGAAGTCTTGATGATACAAAACGTAGAAGATGAAGATAGCCATCAAGAAGTGATAGAGTCTACAGAGATGGTCATTGAAAGTGATCAAGGATCCGACCAAGAGGATGAAGGAATGTTTGAAAATTTCAGGAGGTTCGTACATAGAAACATCCAGCAAAGTGTGCAACTTGGCAACTTAGCATCCGTCCGAGATTTGCTTCTTCCAAATTGGTGTAGAATTCACAATGCCGTCCACTCGGAACTATCTTGTGCTTTATGCCAGACTGCATTAGAACAAGTATACAAAAGAGCCTCACAAGCACTAATTATGGAAGAAATTCAAGATTCAGAGACCGAGAGTTCTGTGGAAGATGAAACTTTGTCCGATACATCAACTGAAAGTCAGGAAAGTCCAGAGATAGAAAACCAAGAAGATGCAATATGGACATTAAGGTTCGACGGATCTAAATCTAAACAAGGATCTGGAGCTGGTTACGAATTGATTAGCCCAACAGGAGAAACCTACCTTGCCGCTCACAGATTGCAGTTCCCTTGCACCAACAACGTAGCCGAATATGAATCCTTGATTCATGGGTTATTGTTAGCCATCAAGAAGAAGGCGAAAATACTACAAGTATATGGAGATTCAGAAATAGCTATAAGGCAAATCAGGAAGCAGTATGTGTGCCATGACAAAAGATTAACCAGATACAGAAATCGAGTCTGGGATCTCATTGAAAGTTTTGAAGCCTTCAATATCAATTCTATTTATAGACATCAGAATCAAGTGGCCAATTCACTTGCACAAGCCGCCAGTTCTTTGATACCATTAGCAATGGAAGGATTGAAGAAATTCACAGTCGAGTTAATATCAGTTCCTTCGGTCCCAGACAACATTACCAATTTTCAGGTTTTCAAAGACGACAAACACATTCTGGACTTCTTGACCAACACAGATGTCTTCTTAACACAGATCATTGATGAAGATGAAGTAGGTGAAGCAGAATTCGATGCTGAAGGTGTCCTGAATTTAAAGACAAACACTATTCCAAAAGGAATGGTAGAATTAGAAAGAATTTTTGATCCTGACAAGTTGAAAGAAAAGAAAAATCACAGCATGGAAGGAAACATGTGCGACACGATCAATTTAGGTGACGATATACAAGCTAAAAATGTCTTCATTGGAAAGTCCTGCACAGCGACAGAAAGAGATGGAATCCTGAAAAACATGAGAGACTTCCCAGATGTCATTGCATGGAGTTATGAAGATCTCAAGACCTATGACACTGCAATTATTACTCACACAATCCCGTTGAAGCCAGGAAGCAAGCCATTCAGGCAGAGACAAAGACCGGTTAATCCTTTATTGGAACCCTTGATATACCAAGAAGTTAAGAAACTGCTCTCAGCCAAGATCATCTTTCCAGTAAGACACTCGACGTGGGTCGCCAACCTGGTACCTGTCAGAAAGAAAAATGGAGAAATCAGATTGTGTGTTGACTTCAGAAATCTCAACCGAGCATCAGAGAAAGATAATTATCCACTACCATCATTAGATGAAGTGTTGCAGATCGTCAACGGATCGTAGATGATGTCCTTTCTAGATGGATATTCAGGATACAACCAAGTCCTAGTCGAACCTGAAGATCGACTGAAGACCGCTTTCACCACCAAATGGGGAACATTTGCATACAGGAGAATGCCTTTTGGACTTATAAATGCCGGGGCCACATTCCAGAGAGCTATGGATATCGCTTTCAGGGACTTAATTGGTAAATGTATTGTTATATATATGGATGACATCACAGTTTTTTCCAGGCGAAGGGAAGATCATGTGGACGACTTAAGAAGAGTCTTCCAAAGGTGCAGAAGATACGGTGTCAAAAGACCTACAGTGTCTTCTATACAGTAGTTAGTATGATGACCATTAAGGGAAGGTATTTAAATAATATTATATTTATTCTATAATGGTCATCTTAAATTTTGTTTAGAGTCTCTATTGTTAGCATTAGTTGTAATTGTTGTTAACGGTTAGTTTCTATTAGCAACACCATCTTGTAATCTCTATTTAAGGAGCCTTCATCTCCTTTGTTTAATATCAAATTAATTGAACACACTCTTCATATTTTTGTAGAAAAAATCAAAAAACCCTCCAATAGAGAAAGAACCCACAATTTTTGTGTGAAAAAATCATACAAAAAATGAACAGAGAAACCACAATTTTTGAAGAGAAAATTGTGCAAAAACCCTCCATGATTTTTTGTGGAGAAAAATCAAAAACTCTTCCATGATTTTGTGGGAAAAAAATCAAAAAACCCTCCATGATTTCTTTTGGAAAAAATTAGAAAACCCGCCATGATTTCTTTTTACTAAAGAATTTGCCAAAAAAGAACCTAAGCTTTGATACCATGAAATGATAATTGATTGATATTCGATATATACAAAAAGGAGACGAAGGCTCCTTGTATAAAGATTACAAGAGATCTTTCCATAATGAAAACAATCGAGAATAGAAACACGAAAAACAGAAAAGAAACAAAGACAAAGTAAGTTTCTAAATACTAACTAAATGACTAAGATGGCCATTATATTAATATTACAATATTATTTTAAGACATCCTGTTATGCCCTGCATATCTAGTCCCATCATTTTCATTTTTATGAAAATTCGGGTCCCCTCTTGTCTTTTTTTTCTATTAGTTTTTCCTTTGCTTTTTAGCTTTGGTTTTGTTCACCTTGAAACCCAGGTTCCCGAGTTTCTGAGGTGGGTTGTTTGCTTGTTCCCGTTTCTTTGTTCGGGAATCCGGGTCCCCAAGTTCCCGAGTTTGTTTGTGTCTCGTTTGTTTGTTTGTGTAGCCCCGGAAGTTCGGGTTTCCGAAGTTGTAGGTCGTGTTTATGTTTTCTTATTCGAAGTTCGGGTTCCCGAACTCTCGAGTTCGCTTTGTGTCATTTCAGAGCATCACTTCGGAACTTCGGGTTTCCGGAGTCCCGAAGTGTTTGTTCGTCTTTCGGTTTTCACCCCGGAAGTTCGGATTCTCGAACTCCCAGGCTGTTTTTTTGTCTATTTTTCCAAAACTTGAGTCCCCGAGGTTCCGAGCTTCTTGCTTGTGCATCTTCATTTTCGTGTGTGCGTTATTTCTTGTTGGTTGTTGTTGTTGTCTGGTTGTCTCTGTCTTTTGTAGGTTTAGGTTAGCATAGGCGTAAAAGAGATCCGCAAAATCAAAAAAAAAAATGAAAAACCCAAAAACCCTAAAAAGTTAAAAACACAAAATCCCTAAAAATCGAAAAAGCCAAAAAGTCCAAAAAAATTGCAAAATTGAAAACCATTGAAAATAAATTAAAAAAAAGTCAAAAACAAAATTTGTATTGATATTTAATTATATTAAAACTTAAGTTTAATTTCACTAAAATTTAAATTCTATTTAAATTTTAATATGCTTAAATCTTTGGAGTCCGAACTCTCGAAGTTGAAATTTTGAAATTAGAATAAGCTCCCCAACTCCTACCTTTCAAAACCCACAACATGCTAAGTAACAAAATCTGTGAATTCCGAACTCCGTAGTCCCGAAACCCCGGAATCAGTAGTGCATACAAAGGAAAAAAAAAGAGATTCCAGAACTCCAGACCTCTAAAGTCCCGAGAGAAAATTCTTGTGAGCTTGGGACCCCGTAGTCCCGAAACCCCAGAGTCCCCAATATATGCAGAATGTGTGATAAGGACAAGGTACAACACAAGCAAAGAAGCCTTGGGTCGCAATAGCAAAATCATTCATTGAGAGCACAATTTTTAATTTGGGTGACAAACCGACTGCAAGTAGTTTTGAAACTGAAATCATTCAACGAAGGCATTACTCATGGCATTCGCAGGAGATAGGAAATCAATTGTGCCTTAGATTGCAGGCCTCTCTACTCGAACCATCAAGGGAGAACAATGACCGAATTGCATCAGAAGATCAAAATGCACAAATGCAAATCATAAGAGGCATCACAATTGGATCAGCAACAAGAAAGGGCATCGTTGGAATGATCAATGAAGGCTTTCCGGAACTTCGGACTCTCGTATACACAGAGCAAAAATCCGGAACTCTATATTCCCGAACCTCCGGGGTGCCGAGGAAACAGTATTTTAAAGTTCGGAACTCTGTAGTTCCGAAATTCTGGAGAAAAAATGAATAATGCATCAAAACATAAGCAAGGGAGAATGCTTCCATTGAGGTTATACGTAAAACCAAAAGACTCCATTAATAGAAAACTTGTAAAGTGTGGAGTATAAGATTGCCACCGATAAGAATTTTTCCAAGAGAAGCGAATAGCCAAATTGAAACCTGCATGTTTAGAGAGGAAAATTCCAATTCGAACTAAGGGGGATTGCACAAGTTTAGGGTTCCAGGAGGAGATATGAAGCTAAAGCAAGGTTGCATGGGTACTCGTACCCAGCCCTTGGGTACTCATACCGGAGACTCGGACGCGTCTCCTACACCGGAAACTTCGTTGGAAACATCTCCATAGAGAGGAGACTTCTCGCTAACATATCCGCCCGTCTGCCACTGTCTCCAAGCCAAACAAAAAAAAAGGAAACCTTAAAATGTTAAAAAAAAAAAAACACAGGCAACAAAATAATCAAAATGTAGTACAAATGGACCAAAAAACAATGCTCAAAACAAATGCAGGTCACAAGGATTTCTTAAAACATTGCAACAGCCATTACTAAATTATTATATTATATTTAATGTCATTATATTTAATGTTCAATGTCATTATATTTTCAGAATTTCTATAAATTATTAAATTATATTTAAAAGAAATTGGCGTCTCCAAGTACCCACGTCTCGTATTTTGAAAAAATAGCCGTACCAGTACCAACACCAGTCTCCAAAGTCTCCAAGTACCCCCATACCCCTGCAACCTTGACCTAAAGGCTATCTCCGAGCGAAAATTAAGTTCTTCATCACTTCAATCTCGTCAAGTATAAATCAAAGTGGATCAATAACAAAGCCTCTGCGCTATAAAAATTCATGTTTGAATATACCATGACAAAGGCGAGTCGCCAAATTTCTAAATGTTGCAAAGCCGTGGGTAACAAGTGCGAATTCCTTGGAGAAAACAGTCCCCTAGTTCAATAAGAGAAGCCCGATTTTGGGCATCAATTTTGTGTAGTATTTAAAGCATCCAATCCCTCAAAACGTAAAAATATTGAATCTTCTTGAAGTCGCACCAATGAAAGGGGGGATAAGATTATGGTTTTCACATCAAGAATATGCAATTTGCCACGTAGAAAGAAGAGAAATACAAAATGAATTGCTAGCCATGGATAACTTAAAAGAAAATGCCACATAACTCCCGTGAGTGAAAAGCAAGTTAAAATTTATTAAACAAAGGGAAAAAAAATTATGAACATTTCATAGTTTTCATGTCCCACGTATTCCTTTTTACTTTGAAATGTCTTTATTAAAGTGTGTTGCCATATAATTTAGTTTGGAATGAATTTGGTTTCTTTCGAGGATTTGAATTTATGTAATTAATTTATAACTTTTGATTATAAATTATTTATCTTTTGTGATGCTCTTTAGAGGAAGCACGGAAAATCTATATGTGGTGGGGCATGAAAACATTTTGGTGGGCCATATCTATGAAAGGGGACTATTATTAGATTTTAATTTATTTTGAAATTTAATAATATTTGAGTTGCTTTATTTTATTTTATTTTATTTAGATTCACAAAGAAATTAATATTTTGTTTTCATTTAAAATTGTGAATTTAGAAAATAAATTAATATCTTCTCATTAAAATCTGGAAGTGATTTAATTGTTTTTTCTTTAAAGTGCAAGGTAAATATTGAATGAGAAGTTAAGTCGAGGCGAATTGGAGTTTACTCAAAGCACAAGAGGGAGAGTTGCCAAGATTGAAGAACTTCATATGTAGTCGAACTAGAGTTGAACCAAAATTGAACTCAGCATCAATATGAAAGACTACTCCAAATACTTGTCTGCATTCACAACTGAAGTTGATTTTGGAGTTGCAAGAGGGAATTTTTATTTTATTTTTTTTTTTATTTTTAGTATGCTTGCATGCATAAATGGGAGGTTTGGATCTGATGTTTCCAAAGGGAACTTTTTTGGGAAATTTCTATAAATTGGAGCTGAAAGCTCATTGTAAGGGGGTTAGGAATTCTGAAATCAGACTTTTCAGAATTAGGAATTTAGAACTTAGGAATAGTTTAGGAGTTGGAAAACTTTTGGAAAGTGGCTGAAGGTCATTCCAGATAGTTGTTCCTTTGCATTTCATCTTAGTATAGCTGGAAGCAACTTGATGTAGACAAAAATCAAACATTCAGTGTGACAATTCTGCTGAATAACTATCCTCATTCGAAGGCAAAATTATGAAAGTTTATTCGATTTCTTGTGTATTTCAGTTGTTTTCATCATATGGTGAATGTTTAATTTCATTTTATTTGATTTAACTTCCTGAATCTGGAGAGAGCTATGTTTGCATGGCTTCAATCTACGCATGTTTATGGTGATTGATGTTAATGCTAATATGGTTTAATATTTCCTTCCGTTGAATTTAGCTTCATTAATATGTTAAATTGATGATTTGCATGTTAATGTATGAATGTTCCATTGTCCTCCAGATTTAATTGATATTTTTAGATGGAATGAATGTTGAATGTTTGTCATACCCTTGCATCCCCTTTATCTTTTTCTCTTTCTTTCTCATCGGTTAGTTTAGTTTTAGTTTAGTTTTCTAATTTATGCAGATAAATCAGAAAGTTACGAATCAGCAAGCCCCTTAACAGGTACAGCTATGTCAACCACCGAGTTACCCAGCACTGTCGTGACCCGACTACAGAGACCTTGGAGTTGTCAATCTTTCAAGACTGGTTGTTTTTCAGGAGAGGTGGTGTGTGTGTTGAAACTTAGTAGCTTCGGTAAGATAAATGATTGAATGAGAGACTTCATTTTTCTCTCATTCAATCATCTACCTTATCGATATAACTACAAGCTAATGGTGGACTTCATGAAAAAATAAATAAATTTGTTATAATCATCTTTATATGCATTCACTATCCAAAACATCGGATTGCACAGTTTGACATTTGGACATCATTATCAAACATAATCGATCATGCTATGATCATATTACACATGTTGTGATTGTAATAAGAACAGACCGGACTTATGATAACTATCATAGCTATCATATGATAGCATCGATTGATGTTATCATATGATAACTATAATAGTTATCATATTAATCTCGCATTATACCGATCTATTATCGGTTGTTATATTAAATAGCATTTTGACATGACCCGATTTGTTATCGGTTGATTATATTAAATATCATTTGACATGACCCGATAGTTATCGGTATAACAATCTAATGAAGTGGTGCTTGTGCACCGATCAAGACACGTTTTGATTGGGCATGTCAAGAGACATGTCTGGTCAAGGCATGCCTTGATCGGTGGGCATTGCTTATTAGTATATGTCGTATGAAATGCTGTAGACACGTAGAAAAATATAATGTTATCTACAGCAACCTATAACATAAGAAGCAACAGTAAAATCAGTAAAAGAATAACAAAATTATACAACTTCAGACTTGAAAATAAATTTGAATAACATTTACATGGTATCAAAGCCATGCTGATCGAACCTAAGGCATTCAAATTTGAGAAGTTCAAATCGAAGATATAAACATCATATTTTCCATGGCTAATGCTATCAGATTAGAGGACAGACTTGAAGGAGGCGATAATTTCTCAGCATGGAAGTTCAGAATTAAGATGATTCTAAAAAAAAATAAAGTTGAATCATTCGTAAGAGTTGAATCTAAAGAACCAGAGAATGAACCTGACAAATCGACATGGATTGAGGGAAATGAAAAGGCCATGAAGATCATGGTCGATGGAGTGAGAAATCACATTATGCCAATAATAACAAAGCATGAGACTGCCTACCATACGTTCAAAGCACTCGAAAGTGCATTTGAGATAAACAACGCAAGTAGAACCCTGGCTCTAAAAAGGGAAATAAATCATATAACTATGAACAAAGGAGAGTCAATCAATGCATACTTTATGCGGATATCAGCCCTAAGGGAAGAACTGGCAACGCTTGGATATGAGATCCAGAGCAAAGAGCTAACGCTCATTGCTCTAGATGGGTTGCCTAGTACATGGGAAATATTCATCCAAGGCATTAGTGCAAGGGCTAAATGTCTGAAATTTGATAGGCTAAGAGCAGATTGTCTTCAAGAGGAGTCAAGGCTAAATAAGAAGGGGATCAAGCAAAAAAACATAGATGAAGATCTCCATGTTCTAAATACCAACTCCAACAAGAAAAACAAGAAGAAACATTTCAAGAAGAGAAAGAACCGACATGAGAAAAGGTCATCTAAGAAAGGTGCTTTAGGTGTGATCAATATGGACACTATGCAGCAAGATGTCCGGATAGAATCAAACAACAAGCTACATTTGCAAAAGTTAAAAGGGAACCGAGAAGCATGTATCCTACTCTGCCCTCTCCAGTCAAGTATCCAATAAATCTAACACCTGGATCATTGACAATGGGTCTTCAAGACACATCACTGGGTATAGAGAATTATTGGATTCCATGTTAGAAGAAACTCATGAAGAAGTAACCATTGGTGATGACTCTGCACATCTAGTGAAAGGCATCAGTACCTGCACCATTCAACTGAAGACAGGCATGTCTCTTCAACTCACTGGAGTTCTATTCGTTCCTGGCATCAAGAGGAACTTAATCTCCATATCTGCACTTGAAGATGATGGGTATGGAATAACATTCATGAATGGTAAAGTTCTAGTATGGCCACAAAACTCTTCCATCAAGAAGGCTACAACCCTAGGACATAGAAAAGGCTATTTGTACGAGGTATGTATTGAATCTAACAAAGCCCTACTTCATGAGATTGCAGATTCTAATGAAATTTGGCATAGAAGATTAGGTCATTTGAACTTTCGTGCTTTATGTTCAATGGAAAAATTAGTAATTGGTTTGCCTAAGTTAAAACAATACCATTCTGGTACACGTAAGGGGTGTGCCCTAGGAAAAAATACTAAGAGTTCCTTTCAGAATAGTTCTAGGAAAACAAGCAATGTTTTAGAACTAGTTCACTCTGACCTATGTGGGCCAATGTTTGTACCATCATTAGGAGGGTTCCTTTATTATGTAATATTCATTGATGATTTCTCTTGGAAGACCTGGATCTACTTTCTTAAGCATAAAGAATCTGAAGAAATCCTCAAGAGAATTAAGGAATTCAAATCTTTCTCTAAAAACTCTTCAGGAAGGAAAATAAAAACCCTAAGGACTGATAATGGGAGGGAATACACCTCAGACATTTTTACAGAATTTTGTAAAGAAGCTGGGGTTAAGATGGAGTTCACTATCCCTTACAACCCCCAACAAAATGGGGTTGCTGAGAGGAAAAATAGAACCATTGTAGAAGCAGCCAAAGCCATGCTTCTTGATCAAAACTTAGAAACTCATCTTTGGGCAGAAGCCTCCAACACTGTTGTATACATACAAAATAGATGTCCTCGCTCCCACATTGAAAATAAAACTCCTAAAGAAGTTTCACAACTATAAAACCTGATATCACCCACTTTAGGATATTTGGATGCCCTGTCTACTTTCATATACCTAAAGAGAAAAGAACAAAACTAGAACCCTCTTAAAGAAAAGGAATCTTTGTTGGATATAGTGAAACCTCTAAAGCCTACAGAATATTTGTGCCTGGACATAGCAATATTGAACTTAGTAGAGATGTAATATTTGAAGAAGACATAGCCTTCAAAAGGGCCAAATACTCTATTGAGTCAGAAATCTATATTCCATCTTCAGACATAGAAGAGGATCCCACTCCTGAGATTCAGAGGGAGCGTTCAGAAGAAAATGAAGTACAAATCCCTCCCCAAGAAATCTCTAAGAAAAGACCTCTATGGGTTCACAAAACAATGGAAGATGCAAGGGACTTTGCAGCTCCTTCAAAGACTTTTAGAGAAAGTAAGAGGCCCCGAAGATTCACTAGCTATGTAGCCCTAATGAATTATCTCTCCAAATCAGAACCTTCTAGTGTACCAGAAGCTCTTAAACATCAAGTTTGGAAAGATGCCATGTCGGAAGAATATAAATCCATCCTCAACAATTATGTGTGAGAAATTGTTCCTAGGCCAAAAGGGAAATCCGTTGTCTCATCCAAGTGGCTATTCAAAATCAAACATGTAGAAGATGGTAGCATAGAGAAACATAAAGCCAGATTTGTTGCCCGGGGGTTCTCACAAAAAGGAGGAATAGACTATGATGAGACATTTGCTCCAGTTGCTAGATACACCTCTGTCAGAACAGTATTGGCCATTACAGCAGCCAAAGGTTGGAAAGCACATCAGATGGATGTGAAAACTGCCTTCTTGAATGGTAAAATTGAGGAGGAAGTCTACCTAGAACAACTAGAAGGGTTTGAGATCCACAATGTAGAGACACGTGTGTAGATTAAAGAAAGCTCTATATGGTCTAAAACAAGCTCCCAGGGCCTGGTATGAAAGAATTGACAACTATCTGCTGGGATTGGGATTCTCAAAGAATGATGCAGATCCGAATCTTTACTTCAAGAAAGTCAAAAGTGACATGCTGATATTGATCTTATATGTTCATGATCTTCTGATACAGGAGAAGATCACCTTATTGGTCAATGTAAGAAAGACCTTGAAAAAGAGTTTGATATGAAGGATTTAGGCCTTCTACATTACTTCCTTGGATTGGAAGTTTGGCAAAACTCTAACAACATTATACTTAATCAAGGAAAATACACCTTAGACATATTGAAGAGATTTGGCATGATGAACTGCAGACCCATGACTTCTCCCATGAAAATTAATCTTCACAAACTGAAGGAGGCAGCAGCAGATTCCCCATTGGTAGATCCTACTCTCTACAGACAGATGATTGGATCATTAATGTACCTGATCAATACTAGACCTGATATCTGTTATCCAGTAAATGCCTTAGTCAATTCATGTGTGAACCTAAGGAGATTCATCTTATGGCAGTAAAACATATAATGAGATACCTTCAAGGCACTCTTAACTATGGAAGTATGAGAATATTGGTTTGAATCTTCACGGGTTCACTGATTCAAATTGGGTTGGGAGTGTGACTGACAGGAAAAGCACCTTAGGGTGCTGCTTCGGCTTGGGTTCAACCATGATATCTTGGATTAGCAGAAAACAGTCTTCAGTAGCTCAGAGTTCTACAGAAGCCGAATATATCGCAGCTTCCATGGCTGCACGAGAAGTTGTATGGCTACGGAAGCTACTTGTGGGATTATTCGGAGAACCACTGAAGCCTACTATAATTCATTGTGATAATCAAAGTTGTATAAAACTCTTCGTGAACCCTGTATTTCATGATAGATCCAAACACATAGAGATCCCTTATCACTATGTGAGAGATATGGTGGATTGGAATGTGATTCAGTTGCAGTATATCAGTACAGGAGACCAGACTACAAAATACTGACCAAGCCTCTATCTAGAGTGAAATTTGAACACTTCAGAAAAGGTCTTGGTATGATTGAGTTATAATTAGTTTTGTAATTTGTACTAATATATGAGATGTTTAATGTGTAAACTTGTTTTGTCGTGTTATGACTTTATGGGTTCCACCCCCTATGTACATTTCTAAAAGGTGACGATCTCTTAGACAATGAACACTTGTATTAAACATTATAAGGTGACGATCTTGTAATGTTGATATCATGCTGACTTGATATCACTCTGACTCATGGATGTGCCATGATATGTTATGGTAGACATTATGTGACATAATGTCAATGCACATACCATAACTTGGATATAAGGGAATTCAACATTCTCGAGTATTTTATATCCAAGGTCTCGCGTGTTATGCGATACTGATATCACGAGATGATGTGATATATTCCTGTGTCACTTATTATGTGATGCATCATGTCACGAGCATATCAGATATGATCATTTGTATTAAGAGGTCGTGTAATACATTCTATTATAAGAAATATGATGCTTATTTCAATATTTACATAGGTCTCCAGTTATCTTCCCTAGCTAAGAGGGAGTGTTGAAACTTAGTAGCTTCGGTAAGATAAATGATAGAATGAGAGACTTCATTTATCTCTCATTCAATCATCTACCTTATCAATATAACTACAAGCTAATGGTGGACTTCATGATTAAATAAATAAACTTGTTATAATAATCTTTATACGCATTCACTATCCAAAACATCGGATTGCATAGTTTTGTGAGGCCTCACCTCGACTCAGTCTGACATTCAGTGGATTTTATATTTAGACTATTATGGATACTTTATTTTGATGCATTTTGAGACTTAGAACTTATATGATTTCAGGATTTGGATAACATTGCTATGTTTTGATGAATTACTTATATGCTTTATGAGATAGAACACTACATGATTGTTAGATAGGATGATATTGCAATGATAGATGTCGTTATTAAATTTGCAGGACTTTACTATGATAATAGAACTATGATGTATGGTTAAGTTTATGTGAATTGGGATGAAATTGCTTATGTGAAATTGCTTGATAAAAGATGTATTTAATCTATGCACATGAAAATTGTATGCAAGTGATGATGTGTATTGTTATTCCTTTGAATTATATTATATGTGGATATTTGAAAGTACTAATGTGTAAATTGAGATGCGCAGGAAATTTACCATGTGACCATGGAAAATTACGGAGAACCAAACCTAGACTTATGTATGTTCATAAGCCAGGGGTTGTCTATTTGGAGAGACAACACCCCGTTTGTGTTGTATTTTATTCGTAACAGTATATGCTGCATGAGTGTTAAGTGTTACTTAAATTTAATGTGTAAAAAAACCACAAGAGACGATTTCATGTTTTAATTTGTAAAAGTGTTTTATTTGTGTCACTTGACACATGTGGATTTAAGTTTAAATGTTTTGTTTTTGTCTCTTGGTGGGAAAGTGTTCAACTATAGCTTTTTCAAATAATATAACGTGTTGTCATAAATACCTTGGGAAAGGAATCTTTGGAGAGGTCAACATATGTTTGCCCCGAAAATAAACTTTAGGGGGGTTTAAAATGGGTTAAATGAACACCTAGGGGTAGTTTAATAGGGTTTCCTAAAGCCCATAAGGTATACCTAGGGGTTAGGGGTAATTTTAGGCAAGTTTCTACTTTTAAGTGACCTTTTTGACGCTTTAAAAATTGGCTTTTTTGAGTTGTGCGAAAATTGAAAATTAGAAGTTTAAATCTAATTGAGATTTTTTCCTATTCGAATGGGAGTCTTTTTCCCATTCTGCTTTACTTTCCTTTTTGGTTTTTAGAAACTTGTGAGAACTCAGAGAATGAGCTTCTTGAGCAAGAATTTGAGAATTTGAGGGTAATCACCCACTCTCCATTTTTGGAGACGAGAGAATTTTTGAAAAGAAAAGAATAGTTTGGAATAGAAAATTTGACTAAGGGTAGAAGAAGAAGATCCGTGGATTGGGCAGCTCTTCCTCAAATATTATACTACCATTGGGCAAATTAAGGTTGGTTTCATTATTCTTTAAAATGTCTATTTTCTTGTATGTGTTTGAGAGTATGATTGGTGTAAGAAATCTGTGTTCTTGAATGTCTTCTTTTGGAATTTCATTTGGAATTTTTGCATTATGCTTTGTTGTGTTTTGGGAGTTTTCTCAAGACCTCTTACTCTTGGGAGAGAGGAGGATCTTGTGGGTGGTAGCAGTGACAACCCTCGAGTGAGAGACTCTCGTTTGAGAGCGATCACAAGGGATCTTTGTGTGACCCTTGCTGCATGGCCTGTTTGTGCAATGGGGGTCATAAGGAGGGATATAAGGCTAGAATGCCTTTGGGGGGCATAAGGAATAAGGGGTTGAGATTTTTGATGTATTTATTGTGCCATGAGGTAGCTACTTGTTTTTCCATACTTGCAATTCTCCTCAGGGTATTGGTCCACTACCACCCTTAAAAAGGTCATCACCAATGTGTGGTGCTGTGTAGCCAAGTTGGGAGTGTGTCTGAATATCGATGTGTGTGTATTTTTGTCTTCTATGTGTGTGCATGTTTGTTACCCGTCTAGGGCTTGGTTCTCCGAGCTCGGGGGTGGCTACCAGTTAGCCTAGGCTGGGAGGTGAGCACTCCATGGTCATATTTGTGTTCTATTATGCAGGAATGCCAGGAGAAAAGAATAGGAAAAGTGAGAGGTTGCAGAAGATTATTGTTGAAGAGATTTAAATTCATTTGCAGTTATTAGTTTTAATTTGATAGGAGAAATATACCCTCATTCGTTGGAATGAGAGGCAGGTTGTAATTTTGGATATAGACATGAGATTTGTTATTGTAGTTAAATAAAGAAACATCCTATATTTTTTTGCAGAATATCGTTAGAGTTGTAAAAAGCTAGATATGCTTCTATTTTCTATTTTTTTTTAAAAAGAAGAGGATTGCTTTTGGTTGCATGCAATAGTTTTTTTTGTAATATAAAGAAAAAAAAAAGAACAGTTTTGTTTAAATCTGAGTGCTTCTTTTTAGCTGAGAATCTATCTCCATTCTAATTGCAGAAAAAATATGATTTGTATTTGCTGTTAGCTTTTAAATAAATTAATTAAAAAAAAAACGAGAATGTTTAGTTAGTTGTTGTATTAGTTGTGAATTCAATGAATGTATTTATTGCAGAAAAGTATAATGCATTCCTAAAATAGTATTTCTTAAGTTCAAAAAAAAATAATAATTCTTAGAATTCTGTTTCCTGTATACCCATAGATTACAATATAGTTCTAGAAAATTTTTTTTTAAAAATAACAAAAAAAAAAAGGGAAAGGGCCGAGCACTGTGCATCGCACAGTGAACGGCGGCAAGCCGCGCACTGTGCAATGCACAGTGGACGGCGGTGCCGCACACTGTGCAGTGCACATTGAACGGCGGGGCCGCACACTATGCGCTGCACAGTGGGCGGCAAGGCCGAACACTATGCAGTGCACAGTGGGCGGCCATGGCCGAGCCGTCTCCATTGAAACCCCCGCCTCTCCTTGAATTCACCTCTTCGCCGCTAACCCTCTCTTAGTTCGGCCCTGCAACGCAGGGTTGAACAAAACAAAAAAAATATATCAAACCCTAGCCCGGGTAGGGCTAGGGTAATAAAATAAAATAAACTGTTTAACTCTTGTTTTATAATAAAAAAAAAATCCCTCATTAGGGATTACATGAAAATTATTTTTAAAGTTGTGGAAAAATTTACATTTAAAATTAGTTAGGGTTTCAATTTAGATAGATGGGGAAGTTTTAATTCCAATTAATTATTTTTAGAATTAACTATTTGTGAAGCCTTGATTAAATAGAAAGGGAAACTAATTCCTTGAAAACTAAATTTGGCTTTGGAAAGATAATTTTCCTCATCGAATAATGTCATTTAGAAATTAATTTGACACTTTAATCCATTAAATTAATTAATGATTTAAAATGTCTTTTAGACAATATGGATTCTTTGGAGATCAATTTTTTTATCTACGTCTACCATTTAAATGAGTTTAATAAATTAAACTAACGACTATATTTGATGAGAAAATAAATTAAAACATTTAGTTTTCCGCAAATAAATTTTAATTAAGTTTCGATACTTAGTTAGTATCAGAGTTAGTTCGATTTTTGTTATGGTCAACATGTTAACACATGTCGTGATAGCGAACTTTGTTAATTAACTAGTAGTTTAAAAAAAAAAACATTCCGTTTTTGCCCTAATTTTTGGGCATGACAAGTTTGACATTTGGACATCATTATCAAACATAATCGATCATGCTATGATCATATTACACATGTTGTGATTGTAATAAGAACAGATCGGACTTATGATAACTATCATAGCTATCATATGATAGCATCGATTGATGTTATCATATGATAACTATAATAGTTATCATATTAATTTCACATTATACCGATCTGTTATCGGTTGCTATATTAAATAGCATTTTGATGTGACCCGATTTGTTATCGGTTGATTATATTAAATATCATTTGACGTGACCCGATAGTTATCGGCATAACACTCTAATGAAGCGGTGCTTGTGCACCGATCAAGACTTGTCTTGATCGGGCATGTCAAGAGACATGTCCGGTCAAGGCATGCCTTGATCGGTGGGCATTGCTTATAAATATATGTCGTATGAAATGCTTTAGACACATAGAAAAATATAATGTTATCTACAGCAACCTGTAACATAAGAAGCAACAGTAAATATCAGTAAAAGAATAACAAAATTATACAACTTCAGACTTGAACATAAATTTGAATAACATTTACAGTGTGAATTCATGCTCTACTTGCCTGTTGGTGAGTGTGTCAAAACACCCGTCAACACATCCCTCTTGGCCTCATGTGGCTCTTGCCATCCATATGAGGTGGTGTACCTAGTGAGGTGTCCTATAACCATTCCCCTTCATCATGACATCCTTTTCCACTTCCTATGATTGGTTTCCTTAGCATAGTGATCCACCATGACAGAGGGTTGGGGTGCATTTACAATAGAGTGTCCTGGAAATCCTTCCCTTTTAAGCTCAAGGGCAGCTAGTCACCACCATGAGGTGACGTACTTAGAAGAGAATCCCAACGCTGTTTCCCCTCCTTGTAAGCCCCTAAAACCCCTATCATGACTGATTATAACATTTAAGCAAAACATATAAAGAGTCATCTATATATATATATATATCATAAACAAATATCATATTTCTAAACTGTATGCACATTAATCAACAGTGAGCAGTCATAAACAAGATTCATTATGCTATGTATATCACAAGAAACTCATAACAAAATCACAGTATATGATCAATCTGCTGTATACCTTAATTTATTATCGATATCAAATCAAATCTCTTAGATTGAATGAATTACTTAAATTGTATGACTCGAAATTGGTGAGTCATGATTAAGTGATGGTTGATTGAAGGTTGATGATGTAATGAATGCTGGTTTCATATATGGGTGAATGATGATTGACTGAATGCTGATTTGATGTTATGAGTTGCTGATTGATTGTTTACTTGATTTGATAATTGATGATTGCTTTTCTAAATCCATGAGTGATGAGTGATGATTGAGTTAGTCATCCTTGAATGCTTGGAATGATCTCTCCTTTATACTTTATTGGTGGAAGACTCACCACTTTTCGTTGCTACTTTTGAGAATAATATATAATTCTCCAAATTGATCTCGCTTCCATCTCTTCCTCAAATGAACCTTCTTCCTTTTATATATTCCCATGAGAGGGAGAAGTCACATCTCTTCATCATGCCTACCCTTTGGCAAGAGACACAACCTTTCACAATTTCCACCCTTTGAAATAGTCCAACCCTTCATAATCCTTGCTCTTTGGAAGAGACACAACGTTTCACAATTAGCACCCTTTGAAAGAATGCAACCCTTCATAATTTCTGCCATTTGAAAGAGTCACTTCCGTATCTACTTCCCATTCCTTTCTTCTTCCATTATCCTTCCTTGATTCACATGCTTAGTTCATTTCTATCCTCCTCCTTCCCCTTTTTAAATGATCTCTTCTCCCTTTTATATCTCATGTTTGAGAGAGTCACAACTCTTCATTCCATGCCTTTTGACCATTCATTAACTTATAACATTTTAATTATATTATATTATATTTTTATAATTTAATGTTTTCATTTATTATTATTATTTATTATTAAATCCTATTTCAAAATGGGTACATTACGTAGTCGATGTCATCAAATATATTCATACTCTCCTGGTCTTAAAGAGATTTATTAGTCTTTTGATGGCATGCTCAATCACATGAGGGCAGTTGTTGAAGGGAGGGATCCCACACTAGCATTTCATGACCAGCACATTCAACGAATTATTCAAGATGTAAGATAGAATGAAGACCCCATTGTATATGGCAGCATGTGTTGTTGATCCCAAATTGTCTGCATTGAGGACTAGGAAAGTACCTCCCATAAAGGAAAGTAAGGTAAAGAATGGGATCATGAAACAAATCAGAAATATGTACAGTATTGATAAGACACAAATGTTATAGACTCAATGGGTCAAATTTGTCAGGCTTAGAGATGAATTCTATACATGTGAGGCTAGAGACAATGGACTCAACACATTCAATAGATTATTCAAGATATGTGATAAGATGAACATCTAATTGCACATGGCAACATATGTTTTTTAATCCAAGAGGTATACATCGAGGCCTTAGAGAGTAACTCCTATAGAGGATAGTATGCTAAAGAAGAGGTTCATGAAAGCAATCAAAAAGATTTACACTAGTGATGAGACACAAAGGCTACGACCTCAACAGGTCAAATTTGTAGGGCTGAAAGTGAATTCAATACACGTGTGGCTAGAGAGAATAGACTCGCCCTTTCCCAAGAGGACCCCATTGGATGGTGGTGACTACACACAGATGCAGCTCCTTTACTACAAATGCTTGCAATTTGCCTCCTTTCATAGATTACTAGCTCCTTTACTAATAAGAGTAAATGGTCAACCTATAGAGTCATCCCCTCTATTGCGAATAGAATAACCTCTAGAAGTGCGAAGAAGCTAGTTGTAGTCCGAGTACATTGTGTCCTCAAGACCAGATGTTCAACAACAGGATGGATGTTGACCTTAAGGATTCAAGACAGATTGATGAGGAGGTGAAAGCAGCATTTTTAGAGTCTCACTACAAGAGCCCCATTATTCAATGTGTGGTGATTACGACATATTTGACATTTATGACCTAGGCCAAAAGCTAAATGTTGAGAATGATTGTTTAATGATTTTGAATCTATGATACATTATGGAGTCAGATTTTAATTATTTCATAAATTTGCTTTACTTTTGTCTATAGACTCTATACAATGAACATTTGATGTTTGAAATTTAAACTTCTGAATTCTCATTATTATAGCTATGAAATTTAGTGTTTAAAATTCTTACTTTGAGAATGCCTAATTGTTTGCTAGCAACTATGTGTTGACGTGTTTGAAATCGCATTGCTACAACTCCATCCGGTCAACACAGAATAGAATGTACTCGCTAAGTGTCCTATCCTCTCTTGAGATAAGGAAATCCCTAATGCTGGTTTTGTTGATCAAAGGGGACGACCTCAAGGTTTTGATTGTCAGGTCTTGACTGCGGGATTACTCAGCGGTTGATGTGATTTGTTGGGAGCACAAGGGGACTTACGATTTGCAACAAGCTAGTCTGTTGCGATTCTCAGACTACGAAATAAAATCAAAAGGGAAGGGTTCAGGAAGCCTAAGGACAAGGACGATAATAGCTGATGTAGTGGGTAGACAGATTTCGATAAACCAGTTCTTGTTTCGCCAGAGATACCCTCACAACTAGACAAAAACGGTGCAAGCTCCAAGGGATGAAGGATTTTCAGACCGGAGACACTCGTTTTAGGCACCCAATTCTGGCGTAGCATAAGACGAACACCTGTAGTTGAACTAAGCACAGTTTGGGTTCAAACTAACCATGCACGGTGACCTACAATCAACAGACCCCCAATGGTATGAACCAGAAATGCATCAAAAACCCCTCCACACTTCACCATTAAAATCCCTGCACTCTAAAATTTAACCAATTGAAAGAAACCATGCAAACAGGATGAAAACAAGACAATAAACACCAAATCAATGTTTATATATTGATTTCAGCTGCCTATTACAACAATTTCTGCAGCATCTCTATGCTACTGCTAAGATCTAACCTATTCTACCTTCTAAAATCTAACTACAAAATTCTAACCAACTGTCTAACTATCTTAACAAAAATCTCTAACCCTTTACAAAAGAAAGGCCTCTGCCTTTTATCGTTTTTACAATATTGAATCAGAGGCTAGGATTGACCGCATCCAAGGGCTGCAACCTGCCATCCAAAAGCTGGCAGCCTTAACCTATGCCCATTAAACTCTTAGTCATCTATCCAACTACTATCCCAACTACCTGCCACTATTTGGATTCAATTTGAGTCTATCCGGTAGTTGGACATCACTATCCAAAAAAATATCTTACGCGGGACCCATAGGCGGTTTTTTCAATAAAACAGTTTCAGTTTACAAAAACTGAACTTCTGGAATTAAACCCAATCGTGTGCTTTTCCTAAGAATGCATGCTTTGTAGTATCCGGAGTGTTCTTCGGTCTTTGGTGGTGAACTTTAGCTTGTTGTCCGGCGGCACGCTTCCCAATGCCTGGTTCAAATCTCGCGCTCTTGCAGCGCGTTCCTACATCCTTTTCTTTTCCAGCTTTCAGTGTCTGGCTCCTGGTTTTTTGCGATGACGTCCTACGACCTACAAACGATCAATTTCATTTTAATAAATCAATTTGAAAAATTAAATAATTTAACTTAACAAATATTAAATTTTAATGTCATCTGGCCCGAGAAGTTCTTTGTGAGATGTATCTTGAAATGTCGTTTTCTCTTCGAATGTGAAATCTGATCCTTGGTCTTGATGGTGTTTGGGCGATCTGAATCCACTAAAGCTTCTTGGCTGACTGGCGAAAAAGTGATTTTGCCCTATTGTTCAATTTCGGCCTACAAGTTGGTTTTGAAAATATCTAAGTTTAACACCCCTTTCTGCATTGGCATTTTCGAGCTAAAAGCCACTTTGCGAACTTGGTTTCAACGATTTTACCTTTTGCTTCTATTCGCCGAACTTCGGCTCAAGAACCGTTTTTGCAAACTTGGTAACTTAACGCCTTTTTATTTTTAAAAGTTTTCCTTTATCTCTCGAAAATCGGCAAATATGAGGGTTTTGGATGGTTCTTCAAACTTTTAACTTTTGTGTTTAACCCTTAGGCGTCGAACTTGGGCGATTTGCTCTCCTTCAACAAACCTTCAAACTTCTTCGTTTTACTATGTTGCCGAAAATAGGGTGTTTAAAGCTTTTCGCAAGGTTTATATTTCGCAATTTTCCTCATTTATCAAACTTCGGCGAAATGCACCATTTCACAAACCTTTAACCTTTTCGCGATTTTCCTCCAGGTTGCGAAATTCGGGTTTTGAGAGCTTTATGCAAACTTAGAGCATCGCGATTTTACCTACGACATTGAAAATGGGTTAGTGATCTCTTGAAAACCCTCTTATACCGCGATTTTGCCAAACTTCGTGATTTCTATGCCTTTTGCAAAGTTTTAAAAATCGCGATTTTCAAATGGATGCTGAACTTCAGCGAATGAGGGGTTTTATGCAAACTTAGAGCATCGCGATTTTGCCTTATGGCGCGATTTCGGGGTTTTGGTCTATTTTTCAACTTTATTAAATCGCAATTTTAGCTTTACGCGAACTTCGGCATTCATAGAGCGATTGCAAGGTTTTGGTGGATTTTGAAAACTTTTAAAACATTGCGATTCTCCCTTGTGGCGCGATTTCGGCGAATGAGGGGGGTTTGCAAACTATTAACTTCGCAATTTATTTATCTTGCAAACTCTAACCTTTTTCGCGATTTCCAAACTTCGGGATTTCGGACGCGGTTTATAACTATTCAAATTTCCTTGCAATTCTCCCTTAATCGCCGAACTTCGGAGTTTTGGGCATTTTTGAAAAGTTTTTTGAAAAACTTTGACACATTACATCTTGAAGGGTAAGTAGGTTGTAGGAATAGGACAGAATATACTTAATTGGACTGAAAAATAGCTATAACCAAGCAATACATCAGAAGAAAACAAGTACTAGTGACTACAATATACCATGAGAATTAGACAATTGCTCCCATTGAGGTCAAAAAGATACCATATGATAGTTTCCAATAAGATTCTATTCTACTACTCTATAACAACTTTAGCTAAATATGAATAGGAATGTAATGAAACATATCACATCATCACTATATTCCACATAACGAAAACCATTTATCTTCCTCAAATCATCAACAACTAGACAAGGGATTGGCAACGAAAGGTTAAGGATTGTCACCTTTCTGACCTTTAGACTAAGACATCCATAAGAATCTTTGCATTACAGTAAAACAAATTTGACCACTATACCTTGTTGCAAGTTCATAGTGTCAAGGATATCGTGAGCCACCTTTGTTGATTTAACCAAGAATGAAAATTATCCATGCCATTTGATAGCCACAAATTTTCCATAAAGCTAACTCCATATTTCTCTCATGACCACATCTTCTAAGTAGTTCGTGTTACATACAAATCCATTTTGTGCATATCTTGCAATCATTATAATCCCTAGCAATGCATATCTTTAGGCACTATGTCAAATGTTGGTCGTAAAATGGGTTTTGTACTGCTTGTTAAGCTACGTTGGTTAAGTATGTTAGTGTCGTCGAGGGTAGTTGTCTGTTGCACGACGGTTCCCCACGGGTGGTAACCGCAACCCTCGACCGTGTCTTTATATATGCTCTTGTACTTGTTGGAGACACGAATGCAGAGAATGATTATTGTACTAGACATTTTGGCATTAATGAAAGCATTGCTCTGAGTTTCTGGGTACTATTCTATCCTATGGTTATCATCTGACTGTTGATATGCAATATTAATAACACACCCCACGGGGTAAACATCTGGCGTCGTTGTCATCTGAATTTGGGTAGCCACAGAGCGTGAATGGCCTACGGAGGATAATGGGCCAGCCCATTGGCAATAGCATCGAGGGGGATGATCGCCGACTGAGAGAACTTTACGAAGGGGAGAACGCATTAACAGGCGACTTCGTGATCCATTTCCAAGCGGCTATAGAGACTTTCGTACAAAAGGGAGGCTAGACAGGAAGAGGTACCCGAGGGTGTAGTCTATGACGCTCTCAACGTCAATCCGGCGGCAAATAGGTTGTTGCACCAACTCCCGCGTCTCCTAGCCCAAGCAACCCTTGCCCACCAACACCGAAGGGAGGAAACCCAGCATGAGGAGCGACGCCAATAGGTCCTTCGGGACTACGAAGAAAACAACCGTCGCTGGGAAGAGGAGCGTAATGGCAAGCGACGACGGGAAACTTGAACCTTGAGCCTCAGGAGCAGAATAAAGAACACTCCTACATTATGTACAGGAATTAATGCCCAACTTATTAAATAAGGATAGAAATAAGAAGGCACAAAGTGAGGAGTGGGAGGCTGCACAGAGAGCCCTAATTCTGGAACAAACAAGTAGAACGTAGACGAAGGCTGAGGCAACTTGCCGAAGGACGACCTGTCGAAGGGTTGCCCAAAGGGAACCAAGGAGGTCTCACGGAGGGTGCAAGAGCAAAAACCGAAGGAGATTTCTACGTGTTGCCAGAACACCGTAGGGTGAGAAGCTACGAAGAATTTTTGGAGAAAACAAGACTACGAATAAATCTGGTCGAAGAGACCCGGGATCAGTTCAGGAATTTATCCCTTACACAGTGCACAAAGAACCACCGAAGGGAGCGAACAGACGACGAGAGTGAGAACGGAGGGGAGGGCAACCGTACGACCGTAGGTGCGGAGGAGGCACAGGCACACGGCAAGCAGGACCCCCTCTTGGGACCCATCACACCAAGCACAAGGGTACAAACCACCGTACCTCCAGTCACTCAAACAGCAAACACCACCGGCGTAGGTGGGAGTGGTGCAGGTGCACGACAGGTGACACAACCTCCATCAATGGCCAATAAACAGAAGTTGTCGAAGTTCATCGGCGATAGGAAGGAAGATCCCGCCCACCATTGCTGCACTTGCGAAACCATATGGTCAGCAAACGGTGTTACCGACCAGGATGAATGGGTAACACAATTTCCAGCAACCTTAAGTGGAGTGGCCATCAATTGGTACTCCAATACAGATAAGGCCAAAGTCGGCACATGGCCCAGCATGAAGGAGTTCGAGATAGAGTTTCGCCTCCTCAGAGACGACAATGAAATAGTAGCCGAAATCTATGGCACAAAGCAGAACAAGAACGAGACGGTCCGAGCCTATAGTCAGCGGCTCAAGGAATTGTTGGGGAAAATGGAGAGTCAACCAGAGGATGGGTTGAAAAAGAGATGGTTCGTGGAGGGACTGAAACACTCCCTCCAGAAGAAGATGAGAATTGTTCCACCAACCTCGTACGAAGATGCATATAATACAGCGATGGATCTTGAGAGCGAGACCAAGACATCCAAGAAGAAAAAGAAGAAGGATAGCTCGTCCGAGGATGATGACTCTTTTGAGGGACGCAGTAGCGATGGCGAGTCCGGCAAAAAGGTGCAAGCCCTGCAGAAGGACATGCTGAGGATGATGAAAGAGCTGAAGGTTATGAAGGGAGGTCCGAGGAAGACCGACGAAGGGGAGCTTTGGTGCATGGAATGTAAGACGGACAGCCACACAAAAGGCTCTTGCCCAAAGAAGGCCTATCGTGATATATGCCAGTTGATGGGGTATCCCACCAGGGAATGCCCCTACAACATGAAAACACGAAACCAACAAGTATTGCTTACATACGAACAACCAACTACATCGGGCGGTACCGACAGCTCCCAAGCGAACAACAATGCAACATCGGGAGGCTACCGAGATAACCGGTGAGGAGGACGAAACAACAAGAACAACAATAACAATACAAAGAGCCAGATCCAATACAACTCCAAAGGCTGACGGATGATACAATGCAGAGCGTGCAGCCAGTGGGGGCACTTCACCCGAGACTGCCCGAAGGGAGAGGCCACACAATATTTGTGCAAATGGTGCGGACCGAGAGACCACGAAGACGCCACCTGCCCGAAGTCCGGCGTCAACTTGCTCAATATCGAGGAAACCAAAGAAGAGGAAGTGTTGGCTGTAACCCGCGCCCAAGCCAGACAAGCAACGTGCCCTGACCCGGAGACGGAGAAGCGAAGGGTATGGGAACCACAGGAAGAAATTGAGAAAGAGATATGAGAGAGGGCGAAGGCAAAGGGTACGGCGGGTACTTCCGGCCGATCGGAGGCAAAGGAGGCTATACTAAATCAAATTTTCCTCCTCCAAACGATGCCTCAATTACGAATGGCATTGCTGAATAATCTCTCCCAACCACGCACCAATACCAACCACCGCACGGATGTTCCTAGGGGGTCTGCAATAGAACCCAAGCTGCTGGTAGTTAACACTGGAAGGAACCTAGCCATTGTGGAGATGGGTATCCTTGGCACCATTCTAGCCAATACCATTGTCGATGGTGAATCGGGAGTCAATGTTCTTCCAGAAGAAACCTGGCGGAAGCTTGGGAAGCCGACGTTGTGGCCATCTACATTCAATCTACTGGGAGCAGATCAGCATGGAATCAAACCCATCGGGACACTGATGGGCCAGCAAGTTACCATCGGGACGCAACCCTTCATACTGGACTTCGTGGTAATCCCACTAAAGAAAAAAGGGTATGATGCGATCTTAGGGAGAGGGTGGTTGGTGGCAGCCAAGGCCACCCACAACTGGAAGAACACTCTATCTATGGAGAATGGAGGAAGGAAGTTTATAATAGACCTTGGGACTCGGTTGGTTAGTGAGGAACTGGCATCATCTTCGGAATCAGAGGGTTAAGGAGAAGGCGACCTGAGGGACGAAGGACGGGGCTGCATGGAGCCCAACGACAAAGGGATTCTCAAACTAGGAGAGTGCTCCGAGGATGAGACGAGGTCATTGAACGGGCTCTTCCACTGGCAGATGGAGGATTACGAAATGTTCCAGAGCTACAAGCTCGAAGTAGAGGAACCAAAGCAAGTAACAGAGGAGGTGTACCTGTCGGAATATAGAGAATATTGGAAGGGAGAAGCCCATGTGAGTGACACCACTGCACACCAGTTCCCGAAGGAAGAACCCATCAAGTATCAAGAGGTAAAATTGAAGGAGACAAACCTCGGTGACGTAGATAATCCCAAGATCATTCGTGTCGGCAACGATTGGAACAATGTGTGGAAGGTCGCAGCCTTCAAAATATTTATTTTTCTTCTTCTCCTTATGTACGAGAAGGAGACTGTGGTCCCTGTAGAATTTATAGTTCCAGGTCTTTGGATGGCCATTGAAAACAGACTTGCCATCAACGGGTCCAAATTGAAACCCTACCACGAGAAGCGCGCAGGGGACCCGAGAGGCCGGAAGGACACCCGAGAGTTCGGAGGGGGACCCGAGAGGATGGAAGGGGACCCAAGAGGCATGGGATCAAAGCGGGAGACTCTCGGGTGAGGCAAACTGAGAAGGATGAAGGGTGATCCCAGAGGCACGGGACTCGAGCCGAAGACTCTCTAGACAATCAGATTAGGAAATTAAATTAAAAAAAAAAAATTCGATGGCCACGGTGGAACTGCTGTGCGTTGGGACCACCGTCGGGGAGTCCCCGTACGGTGGAACCACCATCGGGGGGCCACCGTACGATGGAACCACCGCGGTGAGACCACCGTGCAGTGGAACCACTGTCGACGGAGGTCACCGGCAGTGGAATACCACCGTAGGCCTGAAGGAGCACGGCGACGACGACAGTTTAAAAAAGGGTGAAAGGAAAAATACCACGGCACGGCAGGGATAAACAATGGTGATGGCATGTGAAAAGAAAAATGTGCCGACATTCAAACAAGCATGCATTTAATTTTTTAAAAAACGACGACCAGATTGAAAAATCATTTGGAGTCTGGAGCCAGGACGCTGAAAAAATTAGTGGAGAAGAAGGTTTTTGGCATCTTAAAATATCACAAAAATGATGTGCGCCATGCACTTCCGTGTGGTTCTGAAGGTTGATGTGCCCCTTGACCCCACTAGGGTGCTGCCCTTGACCCCACTGGGAGCACTGCCCCCTGACCCCCCCAGTTTATTTTTGAGCTACAATACACTTTTGAGTTGGGCGAAGGGCATCAAAGAAGCCACGGTAAGTGTTGGGGTTGTTCCGTACTGTGAGAAAGAAGCCTGAAGCTAAGCATTGGTGGGGAAGCCATAAGTCGTAGAGGGAGACGGATTTGGAGGTTGCGAACAAACAGAGTTTGAGGAAAGGCATTGCAAGAACGCGAAGTCGTACGACACCAGGGAGTTATTCAATTCATTTATTAGCCTTTGGGGAGTGTGATGGAGGATTTGAGGCGTCTCCTAGCCTTTGTGCCAGAGGGTTGTGGCACTTCCAGGCATGAATGGTACGCTTTGAGGAACTCAGAGTATGTCTCGGCTGCACGTGAGGTTGCCTTGGTGGATGCACAGAGGGCTCGGGAGGAGCTGACCACCAGGTTGGAGGCAGTAGTAGAGTGAGACTTAGCTCAGCATAACCAGGAGTTGGATGCCGAGAGGGCAGCGCGGGTGGCTATCGAGGACAAATTGGCTAGGGAGACTGTATCATTTGAGTAGTAGTTGGTGGAGGCTGAGACTGAAAAGCATGTTTTGCAAACAAGTTTGGTTTAGGCACAGGAGGACTGTGATGTCAAGGAAAAAAAGAACTGCTTGCGGAAGCAATAATGCTGAAATCCACACTTGAGCATCGGATGGTAGCAGAAAAGGGTTTTCAGGTGAGGACGTAACAGGTGTATGAGTTTCGGGCTCGACTGGCGTCAGCAGTTCCTACATCTTCTTCATCGGCAGTGCAATTACCTCCTTCATGGACACCCCCTCAGCCCCTTCTTCTCAGTGATTTTCTTATTGTATACAGTGTACTTCATCCCCATTTTGTTGTGTTAGTCCCGGATTTTTGTCCTTGTCGTCCGGAGACGACTTTTCTTAGGGGGGGGGATGATGTTGGTCGTAAAAAGGGCTTTGTACTACTTGTTAAGCTATGCTGGTTAAGCATGTTAGTGTCGTCGAGGGTAGTTGTCCGTTGCATGACGATTCCCCACGGGTGGTAATCACAACCCTCGACCATGTCTTTATATATGCTCTTGTACTTTTTGTTGGAGATACGGATGCAGAGAATGATTATTGTACTAGACATTTTGGCATTAATGAAAGAATTGCTCTAAGTTTCTAGTTACTATTCTATCCTATGGTTATCATCTGACTGTTGATATGCAATATTAATAACACACCCCATGGGGTAAACATCAAATAATCTACGTACATTATCTATGCTTCTGCATTTTACATACAAAATATGGCAATAGAAACTAACAATCTTGGTACAAGTATTTTGGTACAAGTATTTCTCTATCTTTTTGCTATGATGGATGCTACCATTTTGGTACAAGTATTTGTTTCTAGGCAGACCCTGTGAACTACAAACACTAAATATGAGAAAAGCCTCACACTAGAGTGGCATCGATCTTTTAATAGAATTTCAAGAAGTACATTTTACCAATGATCTTGGGAAGCAACATCACAACTATATTACAAAGGTCCATAGGTGTTGCTTTGTAGCTAACAAAGATGCATACAAGGGTGAATTTGTACTAGAAAGAACCTAGTACATCACTCATATAAAGCCAAATCACATCAAGGCTACATACCAACACTAAAGAAAATGTGTTGTTCCACTTTGCATTGTTGTGTTTTTTTGAATTCCATTGTTGATAATGTGAAGTAATCATTCTTTGAATCCAAACTAGGTATAAAAAAAATGCTCCCATTCTTCTAACAATAGTTAATCAGCTAGTTTCATTGTAGCATTGAACAAGTTGTAATGTCCCCTTCCTAATTTGACCTAGAATTTTCCCTAGAACCACAACTGCAACAAATTAGAGTTATGGCTACATCTTACCAAGTAAATATTTCTTTAAATAATGACATCCTTGATTTGAATCCTACAATCATATTCATGTACTATCAATAATATTATACAAGCATATAAGGGTTTGAAGAGACATGATGGGTTCACCTGAAGCTATTTCTACACCAAGCCCAAGAAAGGATGTCTACCACAACACTCTTGCTTTCTTGGCAGTTTGTACTTTCTTTCCCCATTCATGTCTCATCTTCCGGAAAATAGTTGTCGTCTTGTGGGGTTAGGGGGAGGTTGTAAGGGGTTACTTAACTCTGTAAGTGCCCTCTTTGTCCTAGGCCGCAATGGTCTTTCTAGGATGGCCTACTTCCAAGCCCACTCACCACCCTTCTCTTACACCTCAGGCCCTTCCTCTTGTTACTAAGAATCATCAACATATTAACACACACATGCATATATAAATAATGGATTGACAAATATATGCGAGTATCATACATACATATAATGGATTGACAAATATATGCGGGTATTATTTATACCAAGGAATGTTGAATGTAATGATTAGAATGAAATCTCTCAAATCTTGTTTCTTGATCGACTGGTTGTAACCTTGACTGATCTGATGTTTGATGTTATTGTTTCAGTCTGTAAGTCCTGGAGGATTCGATCTGCTTTTGTGATTGATGTTTTGCTGATGTGCTGATTGTTGTTGATCTGTAGAATGTCTTTAGGAATTGAATGCTCTTGACCGATTTCCCTATCGATGACAGATTCTGATCTAACCTTTATTGCTATTATGCAATTGCTGATGCTTCTGCCAATTGAATGGACTGCTGTATCTTAATTTCTTCCTTTTTCCTTCTGTATTCTCCCATCGTGGCCGTTTACCTTTATATCTTTGTGTCTCTTGAAGAGAGACAACTCTTGGTGGTTGCTGTCTGTTGTGACGTTTTCACACATCGCCCCATTGCAAATGGGGACCCATGTTTTTTGCTTTTTAGGGTTTGTTTTTTTAGGTTTTTTAGGGTTTTGTTAGTTAGCCTTTGCATTTTGAGTGTCGCCCAGGGGATCACATGGATAGCAAGTCCGGCTTGAGTGAAGTCTGGAATGTCCTGAAAATTTGGCTAAGTCTGATGTCCTGATCCTGAAATTTGACTAAGTCTGGAAACTGAAAAACCTCCAAAAACTAGATTTTGCAATATAACTCCTGGAGGTCTGAAACCACTCTCAAACATCCTGAAAGTATATATGGAATATAACTTAAAGTATAAGTGAAAGAAGGAAATGTCACTTATACTTAAATGTTATATTCCATAAAAATTATCCTGATAGAGAGTGCGAAAAGTCAAATTTCGCTCGTGTCCTTCTCCAAGGGTCCAAAGCGAAAAGCGCTCCTGTCCCTCTCCAAGGGACCAAGGCGAATCGCTCGTGTCCCTCACCAAGGGACCAGAGCGAAAATGCTTAGTTGAGCCATTCCTGACCTTGTTTGGACGAATCGAGACATCAAAGGCATGGTGAAGGACGAAATGAGCATGATAGAGCATCCAGACTTGATCAAAAACAACGAAATGATGAAGTTTTTGCCTAGAGGGTCAAATTCGCTCTTGTCCCTCACTGAAGGACCAGAGCGAAATTCTTCATAAGGTACGATCTGGGCAAAGATCAAGCAAGTTTTATGTTTTAAGGCAAGAAAGGAGATGAATTGAACCCATTGAAGACAAATTGAAGATTATCAAACGTCAACAAGGGACCCAAATGCCCAAGTTCGCTCCTGTCCCTCTCCAAGGGACCAGAGCGATTTTTGTCTTAGACAAATTTCTTGCCAAGTTACAATGAATTCCAAGGCATGGATGAATGAAAGGGGACATTACGAGACCGTTGAAGATAAATTTGGAAGCTGACGAAGTGTGATGGAGACTACAAGTACAAATTCGCTCCTGTCCCTCTCCAAGGGACCAGGGCGATATAATGATTATATTGCCTTTTCCTCCAAGTTCAATCACTCCAAGTCAAGGTGAAGGGTGGCGTGGACGTTTTAAGGCATCTCATTGAAGAACAAAGCATCAAAAATTGCCAAAGATGAAGGATTTGCACCAAGACATCTAATTCGCTCCTGTCCCTCAGGCAGGGACCAGAGCGAAATTCCTATAAAGGCCAGGATTTTGAAAGTTTATCAAGTGTTAAGTGATTAAGGAGAATCAAGGGACTTCATTTTACGCATCGAAAGCAATGGCAAGTTGAAGAACGCAAGAACAAGCTCAAAACCTTGAAGTTCGCTCCTGTCCCTCTCCAAGGGACCAGAGCGATGTTTATCATATTGGCCAAATCTCTCAAAAATCACGTGAAGTTAAGGTTTTGCAAAGTGGTAAAAGGTCCGAGGCATGATTAGAAGATGATATACAAAGGCTTCAAACGTTAAACGATCACCAATTTGTATAAAGAGCCTATATCGCTCCTGTCCTTTGGACAAGGACCAAAGCGATTTTCATTAAAATACCCATGTTCCTTCAAAATCATGGCAAGGCAAGGGTAGGCTAAGGTCAAGGACGTCCTTTGGAAGACAATGAACGAAGAACGAAGATCAAGTGTTTGCAAATTTGAGCCAGGACACTAGGATCGCTCCTGTCCCTCAGCAAGGGACCAGGGCGATATTTGCCAAAACACATGATATCCTTTGAAGACCACGTCAAAACAAGGTTGTACAAGGTTTTAAACATCATTTGGAAGGCGATACAAAGGGAGATGGACGTTAAATATTACCAATTTGTGCTTGAAATGGAGAAAACACATGGATCGCTCCTGTCCCTCTCTAAGGGACCAGGGCGATATCACCACAAAAGGACATTCATTTGCAAGAACAAGTCAATCAAGCTTGAAGGACCTAGTGAAAATGGCAATACCAACGTAAGGATGAAAACTTTGAACGTCAAAAACGCAAGGATCAAGACTAAGTTGATGGATCGCTCCTGTCCCTCAGTCAGGGACCAGGGCGATGAGGTTTGTACTCTTCCCAATTCTCCAATTTTGGCGTTCAAGCAAGTTTTGAATTTATTTTAAATGCTAAATCCGATAGGTCTTGAAAATTTAATTAAGTGGCATTTAAAAATAACGCATAACATTTATTAATTAATTTTGCCTTTTAAAGGCATAAAGTTAATTAATTATAAAAATAAGTTGAGCGCTTGAGTTTATTTTATGAAGGTCGGCCCTTGTTATTTATTTAAAAATCATTTTAATTGCCTCATTTTGGCAAAAGTCGGCCTAAATGGTGGTGAGAGGTGTGAGCGCTATAAAGGGAGGAGTAGTTTATTTCATTTTCACATCATCATTTATCATCTCTCATATGCGACTTGGAGAAGGCAAAAGAGGAGCGAATTTCATACAAAGGAAGGGCGAAATTATCATTCAAGAGGAGGTGCGAATTGTGTTCAAGGTGCGAGTCTTATCAATAGGAAGACACAAGCATTATCAAAGGAGTTCGAGTTTCAAGTTAGGCAAACTTGCCAAGGACATTGAAGAACACATCAAAGATTCAAAGGATGGCGAATTAATAAAGAGAACATTCATTATCCTTCAGGATCAAGTCAAAGGCTTCAAATTTTGATTTTTGCTTGGGCAAATTCCTTGTTTTGCATTCTAGAGTTAGCTCTCAACTAAGGTATGGCGATATTTGTTTTATTGATTTTGAACGTTGATCGTCATAGCTTAAATTTTGAATTTTGAAATTTTGAATTTCAATAAGCTCAGTCGTTTTTAGGAAATGATTAATAAAGGACTTATCATTAAGTTTCCTAAAATTTGCTCTCTAATTTATGTTATGTATTGCAAAATCATGGTACTAATTTTGAAATGTTGTGTAGGCATCAAATGGAGATCTCTTCAAGGAAAATCAAGCCGGATCCGGGACGATCAAGCCAGGACAGGGGCGACCTCTCTCAATCCAGCGTTCCAAGTACATCATCATCTTGCAAATCAAGGACAAAAGGAGTTAGGACAAGAGTTAATTAAAGATAGCCTCTCAACGACATCAAATTGAATATCTAGCAAGCTACAAGTGTCAGATGAGGTGGCATCCCAGTCATCACTCCTCCAGTCAGTGCGGTCCACCTCAGCATGTCCAGATTCAATGTACTTAACTCATGGAAGGTGGCACAAACTCCGATGTACCTACCCCGGCTATCCATTGGTCGATTTTTCTAGAAGGGACATGTGTCCAAGAAATACAATTTTATCATTGGTCAAGCATTAAATGTTATGTAATGGTTGTAACAAACCCTAATTAGGGTTTTCATTGTTGAATCTTGGCCATTGATCTTGAATTGATCTATGCCATCAAATTGTATTGTGGGCACTATATAAGCCCAGGCATTTCATTTGTAAAGGCTAATTAGCAATTGTTAGAGATAGTATGTAAATAGTTAGAATAGTTAGAGAATAGTTGGAAGCAATTAGAGTAGAATAGGAGGACAAGGCAAGAAATTGTTGCCATTGATTGTAAACAAACTCCATTTTCATTGAAGTAATGGTGAAATATGTCGTTTTCTTGCAATTTGCATGGTTTCTTGTTGAGTCTTCAATCTTAGATGGTAGATGATTAGATGAATGGAGGAAATGTGATTGATTGATGGTGGAATTCGTATATCCATACTACTAGCAGTTTGTTGATTGCAGACTTGCCTTGCGTAGTCAACTGGAATCGTTCAGCTTAAGCTCAATTTCAATTTGTTGCCTCTTCATTGATATGCATCAACTTGGATGGTATCTATGCTTGCGGTGATGATTTGAACATCATAAAGCTTCCCTTAGGAGATCGCACTAGTCTTGTGTAGATGTTCCATTGATGTCAAAACAAGATCTAGTTAGAGTTTCATCAAAAATCAAGTCATTGCTCCTACATTCTTAGTATTAGGATTAGATCCTCTCTTCACCCCCATCCTTTTTCCATTTTTTTAATCTAAGTTAGTAAGAGCTTGTGTTCTAGCAAAGTAGATCGGAAATTCAATCACCAAATGTAAGTCCCCTTGTGATTCCAGCAAATCACATCATACCACGGCGAGCTTATCCACATGTAGAGACCCTACTAAAAGGAACCTTGGAGTCTACCTAACTGATCCTTTACGCGAATCTTCAGCAGTTAGAGACTATTTTCTCAAGAGAGGATAAGATACCCTTAGGTATTTTATTCTGTGTTAGGCTGTGTACAAAATACACGTCAACACTGTCCCAATAGGAGGGTTACACCCTTTCCTACTAACATTTCTTCATAACCCTAACTAATCACTCTTTAAGTGATCTTTAATTGTTAGTAATAGATTGCTATGATGTTGTCTCCTTAATATTAATTGATACTCCTTCCTAAAAGGGAATTGCTGTCATTGCACTGTCCCTTCTATTAATTGCCGTCCAATTTATGGTTCTTATTAGTCACTGACCTAAGGAGTGACTTCTGCTCATTCTAGTGTGTTGTGTTTGGAGATATTAATCATCTCCTACCTTGAGGAATTTCCAGATCGCCGCCTTCGTATATTATTTTCTGGTATTTCTAATTCCAGTTAATCTTCTCTGCTTCTGCAATAGATGCGCATGCCTTCCTTTTTCTTCCTTCCCCCACACAACATATATATATATAGATACACTTTCAAAACACCCCTTTGCCCAAAGGAGGTGACCTTTCTAAAGAGGTCAGCCTTGTTTATTAATAGCTTTAATTTTATTTTAATCTTTCCATGTCGGCAGGCACCAAGGGGTCAGCCCATTTAGAATTAAATGCAAATTTATTAAATGCTAATTCATTCATTTTGAGTAGGCCCTATCACTTTAGGCACTCAGCATTATTACTTACTAATGCCTGAGTCGGCCCTATCATATTTATTTCATTGCTTAAATTATATTTATTAAATCTGTGATTAGTTTGTCTAAGTCTCCATGGCAGGGGCATGACACAAGTCCAAGTCAAGAGTCAAAGTACAACTTCCAAAGCTTTCTTTCCTCTTTTTGCACCCTATAAGAAATTAGGGTCCTGAGTGTGCAATATTCACCTCCATTATGGGCAATGACATGATTATCAATAGAAAAAGCAGAGACCCACATTTTTACAATTCTTATTACTTTATTGATTTTCCATAAGGCCAATCACTAACAAGATTAGGAACCATCTGAAGTGGAATGGATGGACTTAAGTCTATCTGGATAACATGCTTCATAAAGGAAGAAATATTTCATCATGAACAACTAAGAATGGAACAATATCTTGAAATAGTTTGTCTCTAGGCCATCCATTGCCTTCTTCAAACAACTCCACCAATTACACCATTATATTCTACTCCAAACCACAACAATTTAAACTACAGGCTTTAAAAAGATCTCAAGGCTCTCACTTACCCCTCTAAAGAGACACAACTATTAGATTTTCTAATGGACTTGATATATTTAATAAAGTAGACTAGAAAGTATTCAAGGGCTATATCATATGCCCTTTGATAAAGGACATTATATATTAATTAATAAGATCTATGATTATTTAATAATAATTTTAAATCATTTGATGTACAATAGATTAAACTATGTATATTTATATTTATAATTATATCTATTTGTTCAAATATATATATAACGAAACTCTAAACATTTAATTCTTATTAAGGTCCTTTAGTGTTACTAATTGTGATTTGAAAGATTATGCCTAACTCATAATGTATGATGGGTTTGTGTTTCATGGTCAATGCAAACACAATATTAGTTAAAAAATAAGAAGTAATTGGGATATGTTGTATTACTTAAAGATATGATGCCAGGAAGTAAATGTTGGTCATCGATCTAAGAGGAGTTGATGAAAATGTTGGAAATAATTTATGATACAAATCATTCCAATAATTATGGCTAGAATTTTTATTTGTCAAAGCTTTTACCCAATCACCATAATGTTCAAGCATTTCAAAAGAGAGGTATGGCTCAAGATACACCTTAGTATGATTCAAGCACATTGGAAAATATATTTTTTTGTGGAGGAACATGCTACCTTTCTATTATGGGCTTACATCTATCTATCTATATAGTACGTTATGGTGAGTTAGTGGTAGTTAAATACAAAAAAATCCTTGACAAAATGTATTTTAGCAGCAGAAGAAGCCATTGGAGGGAATTTCATGAACATTTTAGGAAAAACTAAGTTGCAAAGTACACAGGTTCTACCTGCTGCACCCACAACCAATTCGCCTGGGTCTGGGTTCGTCAGGTTATATGCCCAAGGTGTGCCCCAAATGCACCAGGTTACCTGTGGGTACACGCGAGCATACTCAGCACGAACCAGCAGGTCTTGGGGCTAAAAAGCGCCCAAAACAAAATAAAAAAAAACATTTTTTTTCTTTTTTCTTTGTTCTTTTTTCTTTTTGCATTGAAACCCTAAAACACCCCTAAAAGCATCATTTCACCTTAGATAGAACATTTTGCTCTCTTCACTATCTCTTTTCTCATTTTAGCACTTTGAAGGGCACCTGGTTTTAAACAACATTAGAACAAATAAATTTTACTCTGTTCCTCCTGCAATATTCTGACCAACATGTCTACATGATTATCTATGCCATTCAAAATGTGTGTTAGAATCTAGTGTGAGTATCATCATGATCATACAAACCAAACAACTGAGCTATGTGTAAATGGATTCAACTGTAGATAGTACATTTTAAATCCAGCGAGTCAAAGGAACAAAAGACAGAAAATCTCAGTAAACAACTGACTACACTCGGAGAATGGCATCTTAAAAAGATTACCATGTAAACAATTAAGCTTAAAGAGATTAGGCAATTTTGCCTTGAGCTGAACTGATATGCAATTTCCATTGTATGACTAAAGTGGAAACCTGAAACTCTGATGTGATTAAAAAACAATTAATGAACTCAAAGCTGTCAAGAAGAAAGGGACGGAAAGCAGTAAGCATGTGGGCTTCAATACACAAAGAAAAAATCACAACTCATAGAATTATCAATAGTTCACTTTATGAGGGAGCACCTAAATTTAGTAATTGTCTCTTAACAATTGGAAACTTCAGTAAAATTATTCCAACCCTTATGTAACCCAGAATTGACATTAATTAAATGTTGGTAACTGCTTACATATTTACACATGCGTGGAGAAATTAACAATAATAGAGATCAAATGAACAGAAAAGCAACAAATACATAAATAAACAGAATATATATGTTACAATCCAATACAACAGCTATAGAAGCACAAAAGAAATGAAAACTTACTCTTAATTTTTTTGCATTTTTGCAGAAGTTTTTAATGGCAGCATTTGGAATGGAATCAGGATCCCTTCCAATATTCTTTAGGATGGTTCTAACTCTAGATTCAACAGCAATGGAATCTGCTTCAGCCTTTGCTTGATAAACCTTTTGCAAGTCTACATAATACCTGTCAAGACAGTTATAGTGGCAGTAAACATAATATAACAATATTTCTGTAAATTTCAATTTCAACTTTTCTTCAAATAGTTATGGCCTGAAAAAAACCAAAGTGGTGTTTTGAATCTGCTTACTCTGTTAAGGAGGTCATATCAGGAATCGATCCCTCAAGTGGAACCTCCCCCTCGCCTTCATTTGCAACAAATTCCTAGAGAAAAAAAGAAGACCACAGAAGTTTAAGCATCAACTTCAATTGCATCATATTAACCCAGCTAAAAAATAGCAAATCAAAAATTTACACAAATCTCTGCCTATTGCCTATTTATACCCCAGTATTTAAACAAAACCAAAATTGAAACATGGATCTCCCTTGACAATGGGTTAAGGAATGATAAATCTTAGAATCTGTGTGGCTTGGCACATGAGAAGCTTAATGTGAGATGCCAAGCCGAGCAGGAGAAACATCTATGACATTGCACACAACAAATCTCACAGTTCATGATGTGCTTAGCAGGAGTAACCCTGGAAAGATTAGAGGAAAGATTTGATAGGTCGAGTAGCACATGAGGCACCTTCAGGCCTGTGTTGATGCCCTTGCTCATGCTGTGAAAATACCTCTTCCAACTGAACCAGCTCCCAGATCTGTTTCTGAAGATGTGAAATATGAGGGTATCAATCTGGACTGCACGTGACCTATTATCTTGAGAAGTTTGGCTAATGATGAACATGAATATTCAATCTGGTTAAAGAATATGCATTACTAGTTCCCTTTTCTAAGGCTGATTCTCAACCTATTAGAAAGCATCCTGTACTTTCCAAAATTTCCCAGCTGTTTCAAAGCATAAATTAAAAGACACATGTTACGACATTTTTATTTTTAAATGGTTTTGTGGAAAGTCAGGTTTTGCTGGGTTGATCTTTCTGTTCTACCCATACCTTTGCTCAAATGGCATGTTTGAGTAATTTTTAAGACACAAATCATAAAAATTGAGAGAATTGAACAGAGTACGATAGATATTAAGGGACCCTAAATGCAAACGAAGTGACCTCTCCTTGGCACCTCCTCCTCCTGTGTAATCATACTGTGATGGTATATATAGGTTGTTTTTGAAGATATTATCTGCTTCTGACCTTTACCTGAAAGAAAGACAGTTTAGATAATGTGAATCATGTGGCTGCCTACTACTTTAGTAGCAGAGGGCCATGGAGAATTTGTTGAGTAGAATTTCTTCTTTCCATTTCCATTGTTTTCTCTGAAGAATGAATGAAAGAAAATCAGTTTGATCCTTACTTTTACTTGATGATGATGATATGAAACTTCAAGTATGGAAGTAGAGAGAGACCATTGTTTTAGTTCTGTCTGACAGATTTTGGCAAGAGAATGTACTGCTTGTTATCCCCTTTTATCCTTAAACTGCAAGGTGCCAACTTGATCTAGATTTACTCAGATTCTCTTTTATGGAGAGAAAAATATCCCCAAAATGGCACAGCACAATGTTAGGAAATGTTGCGAGAAGTTTGGTCATCCTAGGTATGGCTGGGGACATCTAAAGCATCCCATGACTGTCCCGGAGACTTCAGGCATCTTGAACAGAAAAGGGAAATTTCACATGTTTAAAAAAATACTGAATTTATGAAAGAGCAAAAGTTTAAAAATTATAAGGCATCCCAGACATGCAGGTTTAGTAGAACTGTAAATGCTTCAATTATCCGAGCAATTCTTATTGCATTATGCCTAGAGTCTAAGTCACAAGGTTTGAATTCCAATTCCAATTCAGCGACTATAAAATTCGGATAAAGTTCGACAAGGGTAAAAATTCGAAAAAAAATTCGGTATAAAATTCACCTTATATAAATTTAATTTATTAAAATATTAATAACATATTGTAAGAATTTGTTGAAAATAGCCAAGATCAAGAGCACATTGAATAGCACAAAAGTAAGACAAATAGATTTGATAAGAATAAACTGTATTATAATCAAGATGCAAAATACTGATCAACTAGATCATCAAAAATTACATACAATGTAGATGAGCCTTCTTATAAAGGCAAGGCCATATGGATATTTGAGCACACAATCATGACATGGCTCAATGAAAAACAAGGGTAGGTAGGAGAAATAATAAAGTATTCCACAAGAGGTGGATCACCCACCGAAGGTACAATGTAACAACAAGATAAGACCACAAAAGGTGGAATTTCTCATACATGCATCATCCCTATGTGCACACCCTATGTGCACACTTCCCTAAGTGTCTCATATCCAAAATACTATGAAATACATTACCCTAAGTCAACTTAAGTAAAGTATAATTATGAGACATAATTTACACCAACACCCCCCCTTAAGTGCAACTTAGGGGAATGCACTTAAGCTAACAATGCAAGATGGATTCCGGCTATTAGACCATGTTAGGTACCCATGTACAAATGCAAATGCACGCAAACCAATAAAATCTCTCACAAACGAAGAAAGAGAGAAAAACCCAATGGGAAAAAACTCCCCCACAAAAGAGAGATGAAAACTATACATAAGAACTCTCAAAGTAGTATGAGAAGGACAAAACCCCATGTGAGGAAAAAGTCCCCCCCATATGAGAGAACAAGAGAGACCAAGTAGCCCCCCCTCAATGTAGAAACTACACCAATGGTAGAAGCTCGAAACTGAATGAAGAAACTGCTCCATGATCGTCGAACCACATTCCTCCCCTTAGGAAGAAACAAAACCAAAGGTGTATCCATGAAGTCTCCCCAATCATGAAGGGAAGATGTAGGAAAAAACTCATGATGTGTAGAGTCTCTAAAACCTGCTCAAGTGTCCCCATGTTGATGTTGAAAGTTACCCCCTCCAAATCAGGTGTACTGATCCACACTGCTGAAAAAGGCACTCCAAGATCTAGTGGAGATGAATGTAGAACATGATCCCAAGACTCACATGTCTCCTCCAAGGATAAAGAGACCTCCTCCAAATGTTGTACATAAGTATCCATAATCATGTCAACCTCGAAAGAATGATCATGTAGAGAATGAACAAGAGGGTCAGAATGTTCCCTTGCAACAATCAAAGAAGGATCATCTTCATCAAAGAGAAGTTGAATTTCATCAATGATGTCTCCCAAATCTGCAATGTAGGACTCCACAAACAAACCTGCAATGTTTGTCAAGTAGTCATCCCAAGAAACTGAAGCTGGAAGACAATGTATATCTCGTTGCACTGAATCACAAGAAGGCAAAACTGTTGCAATATCTGCATCATCAGGTGCAATAGTAGATGTGATATCAATAGGAGGAGATGAAATGCAAGGCTCAAGAACGGGTTCACATGTGAGAACACCCAAGTTCAAGTACCCAAAGTTCTCGATATTTGAATCATAAATATGAAGAATCAACCTCATCAATAGGACCAAAATGAGAAAAGGAGTACAACCGAGATACACAACCCACCACCCCAGTTGCAATAATAGCTCTAGTCTCCAAGTCTCTAATGATAATTGAATCAGAGGTGAACTCCACAGTTTTTCTTGTTGCCCCATGAGTGATCTGATAGATGGAAAAAAGATTGTTTGTCAAATGGGGTACACACAACAAATCATTGAAGGAGTTATCCTCAATGGCAATAGATCCTTTCCCAATCACATCCATGTATGTATAATTGCCCATCAAAATTTGTGACATGTGGCAAGGCTCAAATGAAGAGAACATAGATTGCGAAGATGCCATATGATGAGAAGCTCCTGAATCTAGAAGCCATCTCCCTGAATCATGACTTGTAGTAGCACAAAGAGCTTGTCCTTTATTTGTCCCAAAAGAGTGATCCTTCCCTTTATCCTTTTCTTTGGAAGAAGAAACCGAAGTAGACATTCTAGAAGGCAGACTGATTTTGTTCTTCTCAAGAAGATGTTTCAATTAATCAATATCCTTCTTGTAACAATGTTGATCATCATGTCCTAACTTCTTGCAATATGCACAAAAAAGATTGTCCTTGTATGATTTCCTCCTAGGTGAGGATGTAGAATCACCTTGTTGTGGAGAGGATGATTGTGCTCCATCTTGTTGTGGCTTTGGCTTAGGTTGCTTTTGGTTTTTGCCTTTTCCTTGATTGCTTTGATTCCCTTTATTAGCCACCAAAGCTTGTGACTTTGAAGACTTGAGAATCCCCATCTTGGTCAACTTAGATTGCTCAAGTATCAACATCTCTGTGAATGCATCAAATGATGGTGGAGTGTAGGAGGCACCTTGAGCCAACCGATGGGTGTAAAAATTGGAAACAAAGGCTGCATATTCTGATGGAAGCTTGTCCAACAAGTTGTAAACCAATTGAGCATCCTTTTTGTCAATGCCACAATCCTTAAGCTTTGCTCTTAGCTCATTTGCTTTCGTGACATAATCTTGGATTGTATCAAAATCTTGGGATCCAATGTTGTGAGTTTATCATCAAGCTTGTAGCCCTTAATCTCATCAACTTGACCATACAATTTCTCAAAAATATTCCAAGCCTTTTTTAACTGTAGTACACTTATCATTGTGAAAAATGAGGTCATCTGATACATACTTTCTCAAAGTTCCAAGAGCCATAGAATTTTTAGTGAGCCATTCAACTTGAGCATTAGGATCAGCCTTAGGATTAGGTGGTGCTGTTATTGTTCCATTTACATAATGAATGAGTCATTTTTCCATTAACATACTCCATGCTTTAATTTTCCATGATGCAAAATTATGTGGAGTTAAAAGTGGAAATTTAGGAGAACCCGTAGCACCACAATGAAAAACATAAAATAGGAGGCACAATCATACCATTTCACGTCTGACTGTGTGTACTCCTGGCACGTGGCAGATGACTCAATTATCTGTGTGGTAGGTTATGGCAAACCAGAAAATGTCGTGTGTCTACTAACTGTCGATGTGCACAGTTGGGTACCGCCACGTGGCAAATGTGTAACGAACTACATGGCGAATTATCGGGTGTCGCATGGCAAATGTTGAAGCGAGGGTTGTGCAGTGCAGAAGGGGCGTCGGCAATGAGGAAGGACGGTGGGCAACAAGCGTCAGCGGTGAGGGTGGGCACAACGACGGCGACCAAACACAAGGAAGAAGCCGACAAGTGTTGATGGGCAACAGCGCTGAAAAAGGACAGTCATCCGACAATGAGCGACAGCCCGACAGCACAACAATTGGCCGGAGAAGACACGCTAGTGAGCAAGGGTATACGAGCCTACAAAAAACGAATGCAGCGATGACGGCGAGAAGAACAATGTCGAAGGAGAGTACGGGATCATCGGGGAAACAAAACTCGACAATGCTGCAGAGAAGGTGGCAAGGCCCACAAAAAAAAAAAAAAAAAACCCTATAGAACTTAAACACAATATGGGACGGGAGCGGGGGGTGAAAAGCCCCTCGACAAAATTTTCTATTTTTTATTTTTTTTGACAATAAAAACTTTTACAATAACTTTTAAAACTACGAAACATAAAAATAAGAATAAAAGTATTTTTGCAGAAAATAAATAATTTTTTAATATTATTTTTCTTTTGAAAAATCTGTACCACTTTAGCCAAATTGGCTAAAAAAATTCTCCAAGGCTTGAAATTCAATTTTCGCCAAATATAGGCGAATTTATACTCAAAATTCATGGAAACGGCCTCCTAGTCTCAATGGTGAGATCAAATCGCCATAAAATGCTCCTCAAATCCGAAAATAGAATGCTTCAAAAGCACTCCAAAAGACTAATCAATGAAGCCCCAATGGCGCTGATACCATGTAAGAATTTGTTGAAAATAGCCAAGATCAAGAGCACATTGAATAGCACAAAAGAGAGACCAATAGATTTGATAAGAATAAATTGTATTCTAATCAAGATGCAAAATACTGATCAACTGGATCATCAAAAATTACATACAATGTAGATGAGTCTGCTTATAAAGGCAAGGTCATATGGATATGTGAGAACACAATCATGACATGTGGCTCAATGAGAAACAAGGGTAGGTAGGGGTAGGTAGGAGAAATAATAAAGTATTCCACAAGAGGTGGATCACCCACCGAAGGTGGAATGTAACAACAAGATAAGACCACAGAAGGTGGAATTTCTCCTACATGCATCATCCCTATGTGCACACTTCCCTAAGTGTCTCATATCCAAACTACTATGAAATGCATTACCCTTAGTCGACTTAAGTAAAGTGTAATTATGAGACATAATTTACACCAACAGATTTGCAGATCGAGGAACACGACAAAACTTAACACAGCCACGCCCTGGAAAAGACCTTGGCAAAATCCAAGCAATGCTTGGGAGGATCAGGATAGGTTTTTTCATTCCCACAAGCAATGGGGGGAGGCAATAGCAACACGAGACTCCAAATATTTGAGAAAAGAGAGTCTCAGAGCCCAAGGGCATCGCAATAAGGAGTATGGCCCGAAAACAATATGGCAGCACTACCAAGAGAAAATATGGCGACCAAGAAGAAATGTTCAGAAGCCAAGGAAGTCCCTGGAACGTAAAGAGGGTATGAGAACGGAGAAAGTATCATTGATGATAGATAACAAAAGCTAGAACGACTCTGTGACCTTTTTCCGGAATGTTTTGGGGATTGGCCGTCGGTGGGAAAGATGAAAGGATGGTGTACTGAAAATTGGAAATGCAAAATCGAACTCAAAACCCTTCCGAATAGGTTTTTCTTGGTAATCACAGAAGACAGTAAGGATAAGCAAGGAATTTTAAATAATGGACCCTTTTTCATGGGCGGAAAGGGTTTGTACATTAGGGACTTGGAACCTAACTTCAACCCACTGCTGGCTTCGATTGAAGTGGTACCTATCTGGCTCAGATTATATAACCTACCTAGAGAATACTGGAATGAGGAGTTCTTCCAAACTTTAGGTAACAAACTAGGTTTCTACATCAGAGTGGATGAGGCTATTGAGTCCAAAGACTTTCGCATGTATGCACGAATATGCATTGGATGGAAACCCCATTACCCACTTCCAGAACAAGTGGAGATCATAACAAATGCAGGACAATGGCTCCAAAAAATCGAGGTGGAGGAATCTAACGAATCTGCAAGCATTGTAAAAAAGGACATTCGGAGGAAACTTGCTTAATAGGCCCTAAAGGGAAAACTGTGGAGACAACGATAGAAGATGAGGTGACCTATTATGTGAACAGGGATAGTACAAGAAAGGAGATGAGACCCAATGAGGATATGATCCAAGCTATGCAACACCCTTTCGTGCAGGGCGAGGCCTCAACGGCTCTCAATAACACCACCCAGGAGGTGGAAGCGACTATAACAGAAGTTGCTCTTATCAACAAACATAGGGAGGCCGCAGGTTGGGTAGAAGATGCCATTGCAAGAGTCGAGAAAGCAGTTGATATTCTGGATGAGGTTAACACCAGGGCTTTTCCCCTTGCAGAAACAGGAATCACTTTGGAGACTCTACAACACTCGGAGAAGAATAACGACTCGAGGTCTGATAAGGAGGAAACCAAAGACAATAAAGAATCTGATGGAGTCGATGAGGAAGATGAATGGGGATGGATGGATGAGGAAGACATTATGGAAAACAGAACAATAGAGCAATCAGAACCTGTATGTAACAAGGTACGAATAGGGGAAAAGAGATCGAGAGGCAGAAAGTCAAATCAGTTCAAGATTGCAATGGCTGGTAGTGCCAATGGCCAAAGTAAATTGATAGTAGGGAAGGGTGTCACCCTTCCTGAAGGACAATGAAAATCATAACCTGGAATGTCAGGGGTTGTAATGCCCTTGACAAACGCCGATTGATCAAACGAGGGTTGGATCAATTAAGGTCAGATGTCGTTTTCTTACAAGAGACAAAGATGAACATGGTGGAAGCGAAGACACTCATGGGATCATGGAAGCAGTGGACGAGGGTCTTTGTGGAGTCGAAGCGAGCTTCGAGAGGTCTGGGTATCCTTTGGAATGCAAACAATCACAAGGTGGAGGAAGTATGTGCCTCCAATATGTGGCAGGTATGTAAGGTTCACTGCTACCCTCTAAATGCTGATTTCACATTAATCAATGTCTATGGACCATCAAAATCCAATCTTCAAAGAAATTTTTGGAGCTCCCTGTCCTCCCTCATTCAAGATATGGAAGGGGGTGTTTTCATTATTGGGGGTGTTTTCATTATTGGGGGTGATTTCAATGCTATATTGGAACTGAGTGATAAATCGGGGGGCAAGGGAGGATTTTCTGTGAACCAAGTAAATTTTCAAAATTTTGTGACGGACAATGGACTCAAGGAAGTCAAATTTAAGGACAGTTCACATGGTCTAATAGAAGGATCTTAGGACAGCATGTTGCAGAGAAGCTGGACCGTTTTTTCTTGGGTGAGCCTTGGGCGAAAACCAATCTCCTTTTCGCCTCAAATATCCATCCAATGGCTTCTTCAGATCACCTACCAGTTGAACTCACTATAGCCTTTGATGCCCCCCCCCATCAGATGCCCTTTCAAATTTGAAAAAATGTGGTTGAGGTATAAAAGCCTGAAGGAATTAATCAATGAATGGTGGTCAGGGGCTCCGGAGATGTGTGGTACTAAGGCCTTTGTTTTTGTCAAGAAATTGCAGTTTATTAAGTCAAAAATTAAAGAATAAAACCGAATCAAGTTTGGCAATATTTTTGCTAACAAAAGAGATCTGGAGGACAGACTAGCGATCTTGCAAGAAGATATAATACAAAAGGGGATGACATCCGAGATGTTCTGGTAGGAGCGAGAACTCAAAGGACAATACAGTGAAGTGTTAGCTCGAGAGGAGATTTATTGGAGACAAAAGTCAAGAGAGTGTTGGCTACAGGAAGGGGACAGAAATACAAATAATTTTCATAACTCGGTTAAGGCGAGAAGATCCCAGAACAAAATCACAACTATCCACAATAGGGAGAATGTCTTATTAGACAATGTGGAGGATATCAATAAAGAGGTGGTTGAGTTCTTTCTAGCATTACTATCTAAGGAAAATGAACCCAACTTGGAGCACCAACAGAATGGCATAATAGTTATCTCGGAGCTGATAACAGCTGCGCAAAATCAGGCACTGATGAAACCTATTCAAGTTGAGGAGGTTCGAAATGTGGTTTTCAGTATGGAAAGTGATAAAGCGCCAGGGCCGAATGGTTTCCCGACCTTTTTCTACCAAACTTTCTGGGAGATTGTAGGAAATGAGGTTTGGGTAGTAGTGGAGGAGTCACGAAGCAAGGCGAGTGTTGCAAAGGAGCTTAACTGCACACTTATCGCCCTTATACCCAAGGTGGAGCACCCTGCTAATTTCAATGAATTTAGGCCAATTTCCTTGTGCAACACCATTTACAAAGTGATAACTAAAGTGATCTCAAATAGAATAAAACCTCTGCTGAGTCTTATTATCTCAGAAGAACAGAGCAGCTTTGTCCCAAGTAGGTCAATTGTGGAAGGAATAATAATTGCCCATGAGGCCATTCACACAGTCTGTCAGGCGAAAGTGGATAGAATGATGATCAAATTAGATATTAGAAAAGCATATGACATGGTGGATAGGGAATTTCTTCTCCGGGTCTTGCAAAGATTTGGCTTCTCCAAAGAACGGATTAGCTGAATACGGGCCTGTATAGGGGGGGTGTGGACTTCTATATTGGTCAATGGTAGTGTTGTGACGTTTTCACACATCGCCCCATTGCAAATGGGGACCCTTGTTTTTTTCGCTTTTTAGGGTTTGTTTTCTAGGTCTTTTAGGGTTTTGTCAGCTGGCCTTTGCATTTTGAGTGTCGCCAAGGGGATCACATGGATAGCAAATCCGGCTTGAGTGATGTCTTGATCCTGAAATGTGGCTAAGTCTGGAATGTCCTGAAAATTTGGCTAAGTCTGAAAGTCCTGATCCTGAAATTTGGCTAAGTCTGGAATGTCCTGATCCTGAAATTTGACTAAGTCTGGAAACTGAAAAACCTCAAAAAACTAGATTTTGCAATATAACTCCTGGAGGTCTGAAACCACTCTCAAACATCCTGAGAGTATATATGGAATATAACTTAAAGTATAAGAGTACTTAAATGTTATATTCCATTAAAATTGTCCTGATAGAGAGTTCGAAAAGTCAAATTTCGCTCCTGTCCTTCCCTGAGGATCCAGAGCGAATTTCGCTCCTGTCCCTCCCAGGAGGACCAAGGCGAAGCGCTCCTGTCCCTCACCAAGGGTCCAGAGCGAAAAAGCTTAGTTGAGCCATTCCTGACCTTGTTTGGACGAATTGAGACATCAAAGGCATGGTGAAGGGCAAAATGAGCATGATAGAGCATCCAGACTTGATCAAAAGCAATGAAATGAAAAAGTTTTTGCCTAGAAGGTCAAATTCGCTCCTGTCCCTCACTGAAGGACCAGAGCGATTTTCTTTATATGCACAATTTTAGACCTTTTTTGGACATTAACTTTTATTCATAACATGAAGCAGGATGATATCTTCCCTAGCAAAGACATTTCATGGTGAAAAGTGAAGCATTTGGGCCTGGAGGACAAAAATCGCTCCTGTCCCTCACTGAAGGACCGGAGCTTGAAATCCAAAATTGCCTTGCCCTTGAAAGATTTGAACGATTTCGCAAATTGATAAGATCAAAGGAGATACATTTTATCGGTTGAATATAACTTGAAAGCGCAATCATGAGGAAAATTGACCCTAGAAGCAAAATCGCTCCTGTCCCTCTGCCAGGGACCAGGGCGAATTTCAATGATAGCTCCCGTCCCTCTCTCAGGGACCAGAGCGATTTTCTTATAAGACAAGTTTTGGCGAAGTGAAATGAGTTTTTTTAAGTTTGAGGCAAGTAAAAGGAGGCGTAACGAATCTATTGAATATAATTTTGAAGAGTGCAGGACGCCAATGAAGCCTATTTTGTCCTAGGCGCTCCTGTCCCTCTCCAAGGGACCAGAGCGATTTTTGCCTTAGGTCAATTTCTCGCCAAGTTTGAACAAACTCCCGGCCAAGGATGAATGAAAGGGGACACAACGAGTCTATTGAAGATAATTTTTGAAGTTAGCAAAGTGTGATGGAGCCTACAAGTCCAAATTCGCTCCTGTCCCTCAGTAAGGGACCAGGGCGATCTTCATTTTATTAACCAGTTCATTCAAAAATCACGCCAAGTCAAGGACGTACAAGGTTGCACAAGGTCGAAGATATCATTTGGAAGGCAACGAACAAGAAGCAAAGGTTGAAGGATAGCAAATGTTGGCTAGAGCATAAAATTCGCTCCTGTCCCTCACCAAGGGACCAGGGCGAAAACCATTTAAACATCGAATATGCCTTGTTAACGACAAGTAGAATATGCATGAAGCGAAGGGATAACGTCATTGCTTGCCATATAATGAAGATTGGTGATTGAAGAAGCAAGATCAAGGAGAAAACACCAAGATCGCTCCTGTCCCTCACCAAGGGACCAGGGCGATAATGGTTTGTATCTTTCCACCATCTCCAAGTTTTGGCGTTAAAACATTTTTTTTGAATTTTATTAAATGCTAGAAAAATCGATAAATTGGAATATTCAATTGATAGCATTTAAAAATTAACGCATGAGCATTTAATTGATTAATTTTGCCTATTTAAAAAAAAAAACGAATTAATTAAAAACAATGGCATTTAATTAATTAATTATTATTTTAAATGAAAACTTGGAGCGCTTGGATTTACTTGTTTTATTCTTACAAAGTCGGCCTTTGGTTTTATTTTAAAATTGCTTTTAATTACCTTATTTTGCAAAAGTCGGCCTAAGGTAATGCATGGGGTAAGCGCCTATAAAGGGAAGGTGATAATTTCATTTTCAAATCATCATTTCACCTTCATTCATATGCGATTTGGAGAAGACAAAGAGAGGTGCGATTTGTATTTACAAGGAGTGAATTTCATAAAGGAGAAGTGCGAATTTAGCAAAGGGAGTGCGAACTTGAAGTTAAAGTGGGGCGAACTTGCCAAAGACTACATTGAAGACCCCCCCCCAAAGGTGGCGAATTACTAAAGAGGATCGCTCGTTTGAAGGAGATCACGTTGAAAGTTTCAAACATTAATTTTTGCCTAGGCGATTTTCTTCATTTTGCATTTTTTGAGTTAGCTCTCAAGTAAGGTATGGCAAGATCCCTTGTTTTAATTTTAAATTTTGATCGTCATAGCCTTAAAGTTTGAATTTTGAAATTTTGAATTGTGATAGCTCAATCGTTTTTTAGGAAATGATAACTCAAGGACTTATCATGAAGTTTCCTAAATTTAATCTCTAATCTAGTTATTCATTGCAAAATCATGTTACTAATTTTGAAATGTTGTGTAGGTATCAAGATGGCGACTCCCAAGCTCAAAGGATTTACAAGTCGGAAGGTTCTCCTCAAGGAAAATCAAGCCAGATCAAGGATGGTCTCCTCAAGGACGATCAAGTAAAGACAAGGGCGGCCTCCTCCAATCCAGCGTTTCAAGGCAAGGTACAAAATCATCCTGCAAATCAAGGACACAAGAAGTCAAAGCAAAGGGTTCGTTGAAGAAGCAGATAGTTCCAGAAGAATTAATTAAAGCTAGCTTCTCAACAACATCAAGTTGAATATCTACCAAGTTCCAAGTGTCAAATGAGGTGGCATCCTAGTCATCGCTCATCCAGTCAGTGTGGTCCACCTCAGCATGTCCAGATTCGATGTACCTAACTCATGGGAGGTGGCACAAACTTCGATGTACCTACCCCGGCTATTCATTGGTCGATTTTTCCAGAGAGGACATGTGTCCAAGCAATACAATTTTATCATTGGTCAAGCATTAAATGTTATGTAATGGTTGTAACAAACCCTAATTAGGGTTTTCATTGTTGAATCTTGGCCATTGATCTCGAATTGATCTAAGTCATCAAATTGTATTGAGGGCACTATATAAGCCCTGGCATTTCATTTTGTAAAGGGGGATAGTTAGAGTTAGTTAGTGAATAGAGAGTAGCTAGAAGGTGATTAGAATGGCAATTAGAGTAGAGTAGAGAGAGAAGGCAAAGATTGTTGCCAAGAGGTTGTTGTAAAAGACTTGTAACTTCATTGAAGAAATGGTGAAATTTATGGGTCGATTCGACAATTTGCATGGTCTTTATACTTCTCATGTTTGATTTCATGTTATTAGATGAGTGGAAGAAATGTGCTTGATTGATGGTGAAATTCGTATATCCATACTACTAGCAGTTTGTTGATTGCAGACTTGCCTTGTGTAGTCAACTGGAATCATTCAGCTTAAGCTTAACTTCAATTGTCGCTTCTTCATTGATATGCATCAACCTGATGGTGTCTATGCCTGCAGTGATGATTTGAACATCATAAAGCTTTCCTTCGAAGATCGCACTAGCCTTGTGGAGATGGTCCTGCGATGTCAAAACAAGACCTAGTTAGAGTTTCATCAAAGATCAATCATTGCTCCTACATTCTTAGTATTAGGATTAGATCCTCTCTTCGCCCTCATCCTTTTTCCATTTTTTCCAAATCTAAGCTAGCAAGAGCCTGTGTTCCAGCAATATTCAAAGCAAATCAGAAGTTCAATCATCAAATGTAAGTCCCCTTGTGATTCCAGCAAATCACATCATACCACTGGAGCTTATCCACACGTAGAGACCCTACATACAAGAACCTTGAAGTTTCTCCGATTGATCCTTTTCGCGATATCTTCAGCATTCGGAAACTTTATTCAAGAGAGGATAAGGTACCCTTGGGTATTTTATTCTGTGTTAGGCTGTGTACAAAATACACGTCAACAGGTAGCCCACAAGGCTTTTTTCAAACCACACAGGGGCTTAGACAAGGAGACCCATTATCACCTTTTCTATTCATTATATTAGCAGAAGTCTTGGGAAGACTAATTCGATCACACCAACAACGAGGAAGATAGCAAGGAATTAAAATTGCGGAAGGGATGGAGCCAGTTACTCATCAGCAATTTGCGGATGATACCCTGCTGTGTGGACAGTCTTCACTTCAAGAGGTCCGAGTGATTAGCAAGACAATAGATGATTTCTGCAGAGCAAGTGGTTAGCAGGTTAACTGGACGAAATCGGAAGCTATTTTCTTTAATATAGAGATTGACAGACAGCAAGTAATTTCAAATATCTTAGAGGTCAAAATGGGTACCCTTCCTGGAAAGGGTTTGGGTACCCCCTTATTTGGTGGGAAGAATGGCCCTACCCTATGGAACAACCTTATTGATGCTTGTGCAAACCGCCTTGAAGGTTGGAAGAGTAAATGGCTTACTCTTTCTGGGCGGATCATGCTACTCAAAGCAGTCCTCTCTGCCCTCCCCATATTCTCCATGACAGCCCTAAAGATTCCGGAGAAAGTGATAAATTGTATAAACAGGGGGATGAGAAAATTTTTGTGGAATGACAAAGAAACAAATGACAAAATTCCTTTGGTCGCGTGGGATAAAGTCTGTTAAGACAAACAAGCAGGGGGAGTAGGACTGAGAAACTAGAAACTTTTAAATGAAGCAATGGGGGCAAAAGTGATTTGGCAGATCTACGCTCAGCCGAATCAGAAGTGGGTACAAGTTTTAAAACACAAGTACCTAAATATGAGCAGGGAACGAATATTCACAATCACCTCCTTACCAAAAGGCTCAGCCATATGGAATTTTATTGCCTCGTGCAGACATGTCATCACAAAACACATCAATTGGGAAATAGGTAATGGGACAATGGCCAAATTTTGGACAGACTCTTGGGAGGGAGACCAGCCCTTTCAGACAGACAAGATATTAAGAATATTAAACAGGTTACTAGAATCCAATGGGGAGAAAAGGTAGGAGATTTTCTCTTGAAAAACAAGGTCCAGGGGGTAGATATGTGCGAATGGAAAGACGTAGAAACTCTTCCATTATCAGCAAATCAAAAAGAGATGTTAAAGGGGATCATGCAGGAGTACACCCCTATGTTGTCTACAAAGGAAGACACTTTGAGATGGTGTGGTTCAAAATCGGGGCAGTACTCGGTGAAGATTGGTTACAACATTCTTGACAAAACGGAAGAAAGAAAGGAATGGCCAATAAAACGTATGTGGAGCTCCCCAATTCTACCAAAAGTAGGAGTCTTCACATGGCTGGCTCTGAAAAAGCGCATACTGACAGGGGAAAGATTGCGCAGATTGGGCTTCTTGGGCCCTTTCAGATGCATAATGTGCAAAAAGGCAAAGGAATCCCTGGATCATTTGCTTCTACAATGCGAGGAAGCGCAAACGGTATGAAGCTTCCTTTTAGGGTAGCTAGGATGGATGGCTCCTCTACCTAATATAGTCCTTGACCTTTTCTCTAGCTGGAATATACCGAGCCGTAGATCAATCTTTTCCAATCTATGGCTAGTGGTGCCATCCCTTGTAGTATGGGAGATTTGGAAGGAAAGAAACAGAAGGATATTCCAAGAAAAAGAAGACTCAACGGAGAGTTTGCTGTTAAGAGTTGAAAGAGCGATAGCGGAATCAGTCTTAGAGGCAGCCAGAAACCATAATCTGGCAAAACATCCCTATACTAGAGAGGACAGAATCATTCAAGCCAATTGGCCACTTGTGAATTGCCAACCCGTTAATGGGTCCTTGAGGGTTAATCCCCCTTTAGAAAAAGAAGAGGTTAAATGGGATCCGCCAACTAAGGAGTGGATAAAAATAAACTTTGATGGGGCATCTAGAGGAAACCCGGGAACCTCAGGAGTGGGAGTAGTCGTGAGAGATGATAAAGGGGTCATCCTTTTCAAGGGTGCATGAAGATTGCAGGATGGAACAAATAACAAAGCAGAGGCACAAGCGGCACTAATGGCCACTGAATTGGCTATAAACATGAAAATCCCAAAGTTGCACCTGGAAGGAGACTCCCAAGTGATTATCAATGCAATAGCAAAGGGTAACACCCCGTCATGGAAACTATCCCATTGGGTGGAGATCATTCGAGAAAAACTTAACTCCTTTGAGGATTTTCGGGTCTCCCATGTCAGGCGAGGTGCCAATGTAGTGGCAGACCTCCTCTCCAACATCGGATGTGACATGACAAGCCAAATGGCCAAGTGGTGGAAGGGAGATGGCAAAGTGTGGAAGTGGAATTAATGCAGTCCTAGAAGTATGAAAAAATCAATAAGCACGCAAGACATCCCGTAAGGACAAGGACACCCTTTCAAAAGCACTGCAATTAATGAGGCAGTTACTGAGTGTTGAGTGTCTGATCGAGACAATGGCGGAGGACAGCAAATCTGTTGTGAAATCCTTTTCCATTTATATCATTGATTATGCATTTATGACCCGTCGCAAATGACGGCGAAGGAATTACCAATTTGGCTTATGAGCAATGTATTATCAAAGAATCGGATTAATGTGAGTTTTTATGTCTTTTGCAGTGTAGTTTTTGGAGTTAACAGGTTTTGAGCAGGTTCAATGGAGGCAAATTTTACCCTAAGAACCGAGAAGAAACTGGTTCCTTTTCTGGGAACAGTGTCAGATAAAAGAATGCAAGGACTCTTCAAATACAAGGAAGAGAAACTATGGAGTGCAGCGCGTCTAATGCTAGGGGAGGAGTTGGTGCACATTCACTTCAGGTACAAGACGAACATGGAGATTTATTCCTTGATTATGGCTCGGGCATGCGAATTTGAACCAGAGGTGGAAAAAATTAAGCTCACGATGACAAAGTTGATTGATGGGGACTATTTGATCAACCTTGACTCCATTTTGGAGTGGGTGATCCCTCAGACTGGAATCCGCATTCGGGAAGGAGATGTCGAGGAGATATTACCCTTTGTTTGCGGGTCGGAGAATCGAATAAAGGAGCAATGCAGAGAGCGAGATCGCATAGGCTGGGAAGCCATGAAGCTCTGCGTCAAACTCATAAGAACAGATGAGGTACTGAAAGCCCTTAAGGTGGTGGCGCGCATGGAGGTGGGAAGAGAACTGCGAGACCGGTTTGAGGAAGGGCGGGCGGTCCAGTTTTTAGCAAGTCTAGAAGGAGACCCAGACTTTGGGAATTTGGATTGCATCCTGAAGATGGAGACTGAAGCAACCAAAGGAAAAGCTCTGGCAGACATTGCAGATGAGGAGGAGAAGTAGACGAACCAGAGCGATACCGACTGAGGGGATACGGTGCTAAAAAATCGTTTTTTGCTTTCTGCTAGTTGTTGGTTTTAAAAAAAAAAACAATATTTTATGGATGATTGTAATATTTAGTGCAGAAATGCACAATACTGGTTTTATTTCCGTTTTAGCTTGAACGCTCTTCATAGTAGGCTAGGACTGTTAGTTTTTTGGGCCGATTTTGAAATTTGTATGGCCTCGGATTATTGTAGCCTTTTTTGGAAATCAATATAACACAAAAATTACCAATCAAAAAAAAAAAATCATAATTTGTGAATTAAATAATAATAAATTTTAAATATATATAATACTATATTTATTAATTAAAAATATTAATATTTACATATAATATTTTAGACATATATAATATTATATTGATAAATTAGAAATATTTAACTTGAAATAGAATTATATTACATGTTAAAATCTTAAAGTTTAATTCTAATAAATTCATAAATTAATTATATTAAGACTATTGTTTAACGTGTATAGTATGTTATGTTGAGTGTCAAATTTTCGAATCTATCACTCCATGCAAATTGTTGCAGAGTCCTTAGAAAAGCCCTTTGCCATTCGTCAAATGCTTCAGAATGTCTAATGCTAGGTGATGTGATGTAAATTCAAGAAAGACTATTGAACCCATTGATAAAGGCAAAACCCTAACACGGCGGAAAAAATCATCCTGAACCCTTAAGCGATGGGGAAAAACACCTACAGAAAGTGGTTTCCTCAAATATATTTTATTAAAAATGTTACACCATTTAATCCATATGAATTTGGAGCGAATTTCAACAATTTTTCAGCAGTTCTTTGAAGTTCGCCGAATTTCGAATTTCATGGGGAAAATTTGGCGAATCCTATGACTTAGCCTACAATTAATCAATAAATATTACATGTGCATGTTTAACTTTCAATTCATTCTCAAATTGAATTGGTGTCTCCTATTGCAATTTGCCAACAATAAAACATTATATATGCATGTTTGACCTTTTAGGCCATGCTTATTTTGAAGATGCACCACACTTAGTCATAAGAATGCCATCAAAACCCAATCAAGATGTGTTTTCTCTGTGCTTGTAGTTCACACAAAAATATAGGGCGAGGAGAATTTATGCTGAGATTCCTTTTTCAAGTTGGTATGAAGTTCATAAAATGGTACATGCTTTCTGTTGAGGAGGCAGATCACACCAACAAAACACAGATCAATGTAAATCTGGAGAAATTATGTTGAAGCATATATTCCAAATAGAAAGAAATGGACTCCATAAAATGGTATACACAAGTTGAGGAGGTAGTTCATATGGAAATATAGGCCTATAAGATACATGGTGTCACTATCTTAATGATATACACAGCTGCCACTGTTGTCAGATACATTTATTGCTCATAATTTTTAATTGCTGCTATATTGCTGTCAACATTTTAATTTTGATGTTACATATAGATAAACTTGTAGAAATTTGAATACCCTATGTAATAATAATTTATATATGTATACACACTGCCAGCTCCCCATCATCCCAAAAAAGGGCTCCCACACTGCTATCCCTATACTGAAACACCATTGGAACATAGCCATAAGTAGTATGCATGTGAAAAAGATTGGTTATTGTCTAAACTTCTAAATAGCATTTTTTTCTTTTTCTTTAAAAGCAGTATGATGGAGGAAACAAGCTGGAAGCTTCTGTTATGGTGCATTCTTTTTATTACTGACTCAGTGTGATAAGTAAAAGCCATATGGATGTTGTCATCCCACCAACCTTTTTGAGACTAGTGTCCCAAAATCCCTTTATATGTTTAACAGAAAAAGTAAAGGCCTTATAATTTTCAAGAATGGCTACTCAAAGATAGCATCATTAGAAAAAGGACTTACGTAGAAGAAAAGGCGTAATAATATTGTCAAGCCAGGACACTTTTATATTCTGGAGAAGAAAAAGAAAAAGAAATTATTGATGAAGCCTATTAACTTATAGGCTTATAGCAAGATGAAGAAATCAAAGTTGTGCACACATACACGTTGCATATACAAATGATCACATATGAATATTCAGAATGTAAAAGTATTCAAATTTATGTTCAAAAGTGGAATGTTAAGGATTTTGTCTTTCTTTTAATTCCTTAGACAATATTCAATGCTATTAATGTATGCTCTCTAGTTATCTCTGATTATGAACTGAAACTTCTTTGTTTGCAGGTGGCTGTAGATAATATTTATTGATTTTGATATTTCTCCAGCATTCTTCACAGCACATATATATAGGCATTGCCTTGTAAGATCAAGGCATGCCTTGACCGGACATGTCTCATGACATGTCCGATCAAGACATGTCTTGATCAAGGGTGGTGCCTCTTCATAATGCAAACTGATAACTATCAGTTAATATAAATGCCGATACATAACAAATGATAATCGATGCCAATCGGTTTGTGATTTAATGCGGTTTGATTATCATTGTAACCAATAATGAATCGGTTAGTTTCTAATGCAATTTTAGTTATCATTAACCGATCACTAATTGGTTTATTCTTAATGCTATTTCATGGTAATCGATGGTAAATGCAACCCGATTATGGATCGGTATAAGAGAAAAATATGTTAATACGATAACTATTGTAGTTATCATATGACACCACTAATTAGTGTTGTCATATGACAACTAGAATAGATATGCAGAACCGATTACAATCCAAACGAGCTACTTTATGAGGACTTGGTCCTGAAGTTTTCTTCATCCTCTTCACTCGATATTGATTGTACGGAGTGGTTGTTTTCTAGGTCGACAAGATCTTCGTCGAGGAGTGGCAGGTTTTTGGCAATTTCCTCCCACTCACTCCACATACGACGTGTTGTGCCTTCTTCATCGAACGGTTTGGTTTCATGCACCCTTTATTAAATAAACCTTAAAGACACAATAACATCATCCAAAAGAATCTAATTTGATCACATAAGTATAAATGCAAAGTGTAGCTAAAAGAAATAGCACACTTAGATATATAAATATTGTCAAATATATACAAAACTCATAAAATATGAAATCCATGAAATCAAAAGTTCCATACAAATATCAAAACAATAACTAGAAGTCTATGGCTTGGAGGAGCCTGCATCCTTCCCACGAAGGCGTCTAAGGCAAGTCCTAGATGATGTTTCAGCCATGACATTTTTTAAACTATGAATATGTAAAGATTTGGAACAAGGCATATGTATTATGTAGATTTTTATGGCCATGATTCATCATTGGCCTAACTTGCATAAACTTATAGTTTGATGAAGGTTTGAGGGCAACATCAAAACAAGGTTGAGGGTGGCACACCTCATGGGGATCTGGAGGTGAGAGAGAGAGAGAGAGAGAGGTAGAGAGATAGGTCTAGATCTTGGGAGAGAGAGAAGGGAGTGAGATAGAGAGATAGAAAGAGGGGATAGAGAAAGTAATATGGTCAAGGTAGATAAACAGAGTGAGATACATAGAGCAAGACAATGTTGATAGAAGCTTGCTAATTACTTAAATTTGAGCAAGTTTAAAAATTTATAAGATCTTCTAAAACCTACAATTTGCATTATAACTCCTAGAGAGCTGAAACCACCCTCAAGCATCCTACCAATATATACATGAAATATAACTTGAAGTATAGAAAGGAAAAACACATATTGAAATGTGACTTATACTTTAATGTTATATTTCATGTATATATTTTGATGAAGATAATGAGACTAACTTGAAGACAAAGATGTGGAGTAAAATGTTATATTTCATGTATATTCTGGGGGCATTTCATAAACTAAAAAAGTATTGAAATTTTGAAACTTGAAAAAAAAAATTGAGTTTGGCAGATTCCAAGTAATGAGACTCACCTAGACTCAACTTGTCTGGCTAGTCCGTCAAACTCAGCGAGCCTATCCCAGACTCAGCCGAGTCCGAGTCCGAGTCCGAGGGTGAATCTATGACAATCTTGTTTCTATGGTATATGTATATTCATTTTAGTATTTAAATATATATATATGCCTCCAAGTACCCACCTACAACCTTTTTAAAAATGGCATACCAATACCCACCCCACCTCCTATAACAATAACAGTATCCATCTCGTAGTAACTATGTATAACACTATGATGTGTATTGCACTCCTTTTTGCTCCAAAATTAATAGAAAATATACCTATGCAGTCTCTAAACTCGGTTTTATCAATGTTTTTCCAGGTTTTAGGAATGGGCAAAAGGAAGCCATGGATCTTAGGGGCAGCTAAAAGATTTCAATTTTAGCAATGGTGACTAAAATACTGTATAGAAGTTAATGTTTGAAATTTTAAAACATGAACTAAGTTATAAATACCTAAAAATAACTAAACAAACTAAAAAAAGCTTAAATTTTGAGAAGTACTAAAGAATAAATATAATGTGTTGAATATGCAATACCAATCCATTGATTCCACAATTTATCTGATAGATTGACAATCAATCATGAAATTTGATTTAACTTCAATGTACTAACCTATAATAAAATCCAGGCAATTTGATTGTTTAAAGATATTGAAAATTATGGATGATAAAGGTTCAAATACCATCTGCCTTGTTCTATACAACAAATCCTGCTAGATGAAATGAAATCAATAATCATCTCTAAAATAATTGTTGAACAAAACAAGTAACTTCAAATTGTGCTAATTTTCATACTCTTTGTAAATTTCTCAACAGCCATAAGAGCTCAATTGGAAACGATTGCCTACTTACCATAGCAGAGAAGGCCAGTAAGGTTCTACTACGAATCCACCTTTGCACACCATGTTTCTAAACTTTAGATATTTTGGTGTTTTAGTTAAGTTTAGATATTTAGGTGTTTCAGTTAAGTTCTAAAACTATGTTAGCCCAATTTTGGGGGACAGGAAAGGGGACCGAGAGACCTGTTGATGTGTTTTTTACGCACATGCGAATACAAAATAAAATACCATAAGTATCTTATCCTCTCTTGAACAAAATCTCTCAGATGCTGAAGATTAGCTTAACGATCATTTGAGACAACACCAAGGTTCATGAATGTAGGGTCACTATGTGTGGGTAAGCTTGTTGGTTGATGTGATTATGCTGGAATCACAAGGGGACTTATATTCGAATGCCTGAATGCTTGATTTGCTGGAACTTAGGTCCTATCTACTCAATTAGAAGATTTAAAAAAGGGCAAAAGAGGTAGGGTTCGAGAGAGTCTATTATAATCCTAAGAATGTAGGAAGATGAGTGAATGACTAGATGAAATCCTACTGAGCGAGGTCTCACCATCAACTTGAACAATTTGACACAAGCTCAATGCAATCTTCTAAGGATCTTTCAAAGATATTTGAATCAATACCATCAAACATCAATTACCATTCAATTTAATGCATAAGCAATGAGTGTAGAACGATTCGAAGTTAAGCTCATATCAATCCAGTTGACCACACAAGGCACACTCACAATCAGTAAGAGGCTAGTGGTGTGGACTAGGCGGATTCCACATTAATACATTAAACAACTTCTTCCATTCAATCTAATCAACATGAAAATAAATTGAGAAGTAGAACCATGAGGCTTGTTGAAATAACAAATTTCACCATAACTTCAATGAAAACAATATCTCATTTACAAGTCATACCAACAATTCTTCCCTCTCCTAATCTACTTCTATTCTAATTGCTATTCTATTATTTCCTAACTATTAGCTATTCTCCAACTATTAACTATTAACTATTAACCTTTACAAATGAAGAGCTTGAGCCTTTTATAGTGCTCTCAATACAATTCAACGGCTCGGATCAATTTGAGATCAATGGCCAAGATTTTACAATGGAAACCCTAATTAGGGTTTGTTACAACAAACTCTCCTTAGCCAATGAGAAAATTGCATTTCATGAGTGTGGACCAATCATAGTTCCCAAACTCGCCGCAAGTCGTGCGAGTTATCTAAGTCGCCGAGCCGAGCAGACCTCGCCGAGTTTTTGAGACTCGGCCCGAGTCATGGGATATGATATATAATTTTATATATATATAATTGTAAAAGTATATAATTTCAAGATTTTGCCAAGTCATTGTCGAGTTGTTGCCGAGTTGTAGCCGAGTCACGAGTCGAGTTGGCCTTGCCAAGGACAGGACCTAAAATAAGGTTCGTTGGCTGACCTTCATAAAACATGTTCTTATCAATTTGCTGCATGTTATTTGAGTGGTTAAGATCAAGATAAGCATCTCGCTCTATGTCCTTTCCAAGGAGAGGCCCAAAATGATTAAATCCGCTCCATGACCGACTTAGGGACAAGACCTATAATAAATTCGCTTTTGACCTTGCTAAGGACAAGATCAAAATTAAACTGCATCATTTGATTTGATCGATCAAGATCTGAAACAAGTAGTTCTCTCTCTAACCGGCCTAAGGACGGCCCTAAAATGCATTTCACTTTGTGTCCTCTCCAAGGACAGGACCTATAACATGTTTTGCTTCGAGTCCTTCATGAGAACAAGGTCAAGGTAGGAAGTTGTTTGACAAGTTAGTCTTTCCATCAGGATTCATATATGGAATATAACATTTAAGTATAAGAAAGAGAAAAGATATTTATACTTCAAGTTATATTCCATATATATTGTCAGGATGTTTGAGAGTGGTTTCGGACCTCCAGGAGTTATAATGCAAAATCTAGTTTTTGGAGGATCCTTCAAATTTCCAGACAGACAAATTTCGGGGCATTTCAGGATCAGGATGGCATTCCAGACTTTTAAGGTGAGTTTGCTCTGACCTTGATGTAAGGGATGGGACCTAGGAGGACATCATGCATTCAACCAAGGTTTGATTTAGCAACTTGAAGCACGACCAGATAGTACACAAAAAATCCTAGGAATGATCCAAATAACCCCTAATCACTCAACTGACCTGACCTCCTTCACTCCATCTTGAGGAGATCCACCTAACTTGATGACCATTAAGAAACTTAATCCCTCAAATGCAAAGGCTAAGACACTAAAACGACTAACAACAAAACTAAAAGAGCTAACCCTAGAAAGCAAAAACGTGGGGGTCCCCATTTGCAATGGGGCAATGTGTGAATACCTCACAACAAGACCCTCAAAATTATAGACATAAAAAACATACCAGTTGTGACAAAGGGGTTCCACTAAAATATATAGAAAAAAAAAAAGAATTATTCGCATTATGATGAATTGCAAAAAAGTACATTATTATTTGTATTAATTCTAGAGACTGAATCACAGTTTCATAATATAATACCAGTTTTTATATGTTCTTTAAGAATGGAATCCTACATCTCTTTCCTTTCTTCCTTTTTGCCTATTCTTCCAGTGGGTTAGATGCTAAATCAGCTTGTGATGTCACTGGAGATGCCCAGGCCCCCGGTTATGCAACTTAGGCCTAGGTTTCTCCTTACTCTTCAAAAAAATCCAAGGTCATTTCTACGATTCACCAACTTGACAATGGATGAACCAGAGACATCACCAACATTTGGAGTGCAAGTTTAGAACATTTTCACTCAGTTTCTTTGTCTTCTGTCCCAGGAAGAAAGTGGAGATGTGTTTCACAAAAAGTAAGAATGCATGCCCAAGTAAAAGCTCTTCTTGAGCTATTTTTTATTGGTATCAAATTTTTATTTGAGAGATTAATTTCGTTGTGAATAAAACCAGAACATTTTTTGTTGCTTTCTTGATGGACCCGTTATGTTCTACAATCTCATATATTGTGTTGAGATGGAAATGGATAGAGTATAATCCTTCTTCTGGGATCCAAATCTACGTTTCTAAATTAAGAAAATATATTATAACATGAAAAATGCAAGCTGCTGAGCGTTCACAGATAGGTTCAAGAGGGTTCAAATCATCAATACAAACATAGAAATAACTCAAGAATTTCTTTTCAAAAACAATCTACATAGGGAAATTCAAGAAATTTGGCCAAACTATTTTACAATGCAGTATAGTCAGAACATTGGCCCATCTGGCAACCTATGGAACTTAAAAAGTCATTTAATGATTTGCTTTAACTAAATTTTCTTGGCTAAAATGTAATAACTCAATAAAATAGACACAATTTCAATCAGCCAATGTTTGAATTCATCATGAAAGATAAGTCTATTCAGACTATAACTGCCAGGATATCAAGAACATAGCATTACCTTCAAAGCTGCTACCAGCACCCAAAAGTCAGATGAATTAGAGCTTACTTCAGCTGAGCTGTCATTAATAATACAACGAAGATGTGAACCTGCAACATGTAAAGATTATTTGGTAAAAAAGAAACTTTGCATATGAAATTCTCCAAAGCATACTACTACTCAAGTTACACAAGGCCTGATAAAAACATATTACTGTAAAGAGTTACATCAACAATTTTCACCAATACATCTTATGTACCATTCGAAAGATCTGCATGAATGTTTTCTGGCTGCCACTTCAACTACCATAGCAATATAAGGGGAAGAAAAAAACAGGATTAAGAAGGAAGCTGCAACCATATTAGATACACAAACAAGTAATAAGACACGTCATGAGGTATAAAAGTGCCACCTTAAATAACTGTGGATCTCAGAAATGGTATAAAGTAAAAATTAGGCAATCTGAAAAGAAATGTGGACAAAAGAAAAGATAAAATGACCTTTGAAGATGAATAAAAATATTAACATTCAGGTGTAAAATATGAAAGTGATGAAACAGTTAAAATACATCTGGTACAATGTGCTAAAACAATTAGTAGATCGTTACTGTAGCTAACAGCACAAAGAAGGAACATAAACATAAAATATAGCATAAAAAACAATTTTGAATATCAGACAAAACACAATTCCTAAATTAGTAAAATTTAGTGCATGCTTCTGAGCTCTTGAACCACAAGTCTTATCAAAAATTATTGTAACTATTTTGTTATTAAACACTTTGTAAGCTTGAATACAGAAAGTCACTTATGAGGACACAATAATCAGTGGTTCATAATACTTGAGGCCAAGTCTGATTTGTATGTATTCCTTTGAAATTAAATTAAAACTTCATGTGCTCTGAATCTCTTGGATGCCTGTCAGGATTTGTTTTCTGCACCCAAAACTGCCTAAACTTGCTCATTGGATTCAAAAGTACTAAATAACATATCAAAGTTTAAAACAAAACCCTTTTTCCTATAAAATAACTCTTAAAATGTCATGATCCCGATCATGTCATAGCAAACATAATAACCACACTCACTGTCATATCAGAAATTCATAAATTGATTTAGAAAGACTTCACAAACAATATCAATTACTATTATTAATTCCACCACGAATAATATATATGGGAGGAAGTTCGAGTAAACAAATATCGATTAAGGGAACTAACAATTTCATTGGTTAGTTATTTACATAATGATTATATTAAGTTGTAATATCCCTTATATTATGTTCATTTATATATATATATATTCATTTTATGGATTACTTTAATCATTTCAGTACATTATTATTATTAAAAAGATTATTATTATTCCCAAACTTATTATCCACAATTTATTAAATATATATTATTAATTTACAAAGTTTATTATTAATATTATATTACTTACAAATTAATAAAGTCATCCACAATTTAATATCTTTGTTTATGTGCCTTACATATATTAAAATTTGTTTATATATCTACCAAAGGCACCGGGTAATATTTAAGGATCCTGACGGCATAGCCCAAGGGATCGTGTTCCCTTGGAATGTCACAGCCAATCGCGTTCCCTTGGAAGGTCACAGCCAATCGTGGGCTTCTAAATATTAGCAACCTCCCTCTCCAGAAAGACACGGATAGGAAGAAGGGAGGAAAAATATAGGAAGAAGAAATAAAGAACAATGAAAAGGGAATCGCAGGAAAATATCTTCAGCCATCTGACAACTCGGCAAACCATTTAGAAGTCTGGCTTTCTTCCCACGGACAGGTAAGATAAAGAAAATAAAAAGAAAGAGATCAGCAGTCACTTTGGCTGATAACATTACGGTAAGAATATAAAGGCTGTTAACAATATCATAGAGTGGTATTGTTAATACAATTTAATCCTGTTATTAATACAATTTAATCGTGTTATTACAATTAATACCACTAATACAATTTAATATGATTAATACAAATATGATACAGCTAGTATAATACAATGCTGTTAATATAATAGGGTGCAAATAAATAACTGTTAATAGTGTTAATATAATACAATATGTTAATTCGGTCACATATTAACACAGTACTATAATTAATGTAATATAACATAAAAATGACAAAATAACATAATGATGTCAATAAAATCTAAAGCTCATAAGGTTAATTAAATCTGATATAATATTGCTAATATAGTAATATATTAGCAATATATTACTGTTGTCATGATAATAATAAAACATGGACAATTCACACTCAGGTAATTAAGGACTAAGTAAATAATTGACAATGTAATTCGAGTAATGCCATATCAAATGTAATTCTTAACCTATAGATTCTAGTGATCTGATTCTTCATCTTTCTGTAGTACTTTCAAAGATAGGGAGTGTGTGGGGGAAAGGCAGAGTAAATCAGTCACACGGCGAAAATGTCCCAAGACAGGTAGGAAACCTTGAGGGGGCCACATGTAGACTGTGTCATGCGCCCTTGGCACAATAAATCTTCCATCTTGTAAGGATTAGCAGAATAAGGAAGAAGAGACTCATGCAATCTATGATATGTAAATCATACAACAATTGAAAATATTTTAACATTTCATTATTGGCATAAGTAAATGATTGATAGGTATGCATAATAATAGCTATGGTTGGATAATATGGAAGAAAGTCAGGATGAGCTCCTAATCCTAAATCCTAAAATTATTGCTAATTTATGTTTTTAGGGTGAATTTAGGAAGGGGAAACCTCATAAAAGCTGCACAAAATTAACATAAAAAGCTTTTGAATACACTTATACTATGGTGAGTAGAGAAGATCCCCTCTAAACATTTTGAATTCATACAAATTCAATACTAAAAGCACATTAAATCATTACTCTAAAATATGAAAAACGTGTCCTTACAGCTCATCAAAAAACTTATTATGAAGAGAACTCAATCATATCCAAAGGTGAGATCCTTGTTGCCACCATGATCCAATATGAGACGACTGTCACCAATATCATACTAATCTGGACTTTGTGACTTCGTTGAAGTTGCATAAATCAAAATTGGCAAACTAACGAACTTTACCGCAAAAATTGCATTGAACTCAACACTGATTGTTGTTGTGATTGGGAGGTATCAAATAAAAACGGGACCACATTTAGCTGACCATCAGCCCTACTGCCTTAGGTCCACTAGATGTCCTTCTTAGGTGCTTTTGTCAACCCAGCACTGAATTACTCCATCTAGGATTCATTGGAATTAGAAACTTCCTCACCAGTCATAGGTCCCTTTAAAACAGACTTGGCACATGCCCAATTCATCACTCTAACTTTAGGACAAATTTTTTGTGTTGTATCAAAGATAAAGATGACATAGGTATATTAAACACATATGTAATTAACATTATAAAATAAACTTTTCATTAACTTTTCAATGTGCTACCTCATTGGAGATTTTTGAGTTAGAACATTGAGTGCATGTGTTATATTTCTCACTGTTGATATTTATTAATATTACATATAGATAAAAATATTAGCTCATAATGTTGCATGTGCATCCATCACACAACCCACACCAAAACTCTAGGTTGATGTGGGTTGTAATGTTAAGAAACAAGGTGAAACTATTGCAAGAAAACTCATACAAGTGCATGCAAATCTGAAATTTGTTTCTTTAAACAGGGATTACCATAAGATTATTAAAGTGATTTCATAATCAGCAAGCCATGCCAACACAAAATTATGTAGAGAAACCCTTTCGAGAAAAAACTTCACACAAGAAAGAGAACTAGAATTTGTTAATCTGACACTAACACTCTTTACTCTAACAACAATTCAACAACACCTATGTAGTTGTAAAACAATCTCAATATAAAATTACTATCTCATGTCTCCAACTTATAGAGAAACAGGAGATGAATACCACAAATGGTTTCTCAAAACTATGTACCATCAAACCATGGTAAAACACAAAAACTCCCACATCCAAAATAAAGAGGTTCTCCTAAGAATAGTAAATGCAACTCTTGATGAGCCATGACCATACTAATAATAGAAAGCATCTTTGATTTGTAACTCCTCCAGAATGATCCATATCCCAAGGTGGGCTTCCAAAATCATTACCCAATTCATAAGGGACTTACCAACAACATTCAAAATGTTCTACTACTCAATTCCCACACCCAAGTTGAGAAATTTGCTAAAAATAGCTTCATAACTGTCACTGCCAACTCCACCCCTTCATGAAAGCATATAACAATTAATGTCGAAATTCTTGAAAAATCTAGATTACAAATTAATTTCCAATGACACCCTATGTGTCCAAGGACACATTCAAAGAGTGTTGGAAACACATGAATAATGCATAGGATCGAAACGTAAATGGCTCCTTAATCCTAACATATAGAACACATCTGTTGTGCAAAACACCACTCTTAACATCATGAAAAATAATTCCATCAATTAAACAATTGCAAATGATAAGGCATGCCCCCAGACAATTAAAAGTTTAAAAAAATTGCCACTTACACAACATAATTACCCACATATCTTATAGTTTGTTATTGAAAAAAATACAAATAGACTTATGCACAAAGAAGCAATGCTAACAAAGCCTTAAACTATGTTGCAGGATTCAACAACCCCCCCACCCTTGTGGGTTCAATTCAAGGCCGGGAAGGCCACTTGAACAGGCTGGACCAAAGCAAACCGTGGCATAATTACAGCTGCCCGCTCAAAAATAAAAAAAGTGCCTCAACACCTAATTTTGCCTTAAAGTGAGGGCTCTTAACCTCTTTTTGTTAATTTCACAAACACAACTAAAACAACATTTTTACCTCCAAGCTACCATTATTGATTTTTGAAGGTTGCTACATATTTCTGTAAAGATGAAAGCTATGAAAGAGAAATATCTACACCATCAGGGGAAAAAAACTTACATGGAACAATTTATCTATCAAGGGCTTTTTGTCCTTTTAATGTTTTGAACATTTTTTAAACCTTTTAATATTTTTATGTATAATATAAGGGTTATAATGCTGATTTATTTTTGTTTTTCTAGGTTGTGTTGTAAATTTGTAATATTTTTTTTATTTGTCATATTCGTACAAAAGCATTGGTAGTCTAGTTCAATTGCCCGACATGTAGAGAGTTCATTTAAATAAGAGACACCACCAACTCTTTGGCATCGTAGCCAATGTGGGAATGATATAAGACCTCATATAGTCAAGTGAATCTTCACCTTTGAGTTTGCACTATTACCTGCTTAAGAATAAAAGTTTGTCTAGGGCCGAGTAAAAAGGGCCAAAGCAACAAATAATGGGATATATCAAAGAACTAAAGGATGTTGACATGGTAAGTAACAAAGCAAAGAAAAGAAATGATCCTCTTTCCAAGAAAGGCACACAAAAATCTCCTAGTGGCTTAACACAACCTGTTGGAAAGTTTATCATTGATGTCAAAAAGGTACTCATTATCATTAAGGAATGAATGAGATTGATGGAGAAATTGTCATTGATGTGTTTCAGTGTTACCTAGAAACGCGTTTCCGGCCTTAAGGCACTCGTTTCGGAAACAGAAACCGTTTCGGGGACTTGGGGACAGCTGGAAACGTTTCCAAGCCGTCCCTGATCCCCAAAAATTTCCGGAAACCATCCCAGAAACTCGGAAACGGTCAACTATTTTTCCGGGGACCATTGACTGTACCGGGGACAGCAGGGGCGCCCAAGCCATCCCAGGGACAAGTAGCCGTTTCCGGCGCTAAGGGCAGTTAAAAAAAAAATTATAAAAAAATCTAAAAATATTATTTTTCAATTTTGAAAGCACATAATTTTTTTAAGGAAATCCGAATCCTTGATCACAGCGAGTAAAGTTTTTCTGATTTTTAAAAATTAATCGCTTGTAAATTATTATAATATTAATTATTAATTAACAATTAATAAATTATTAATTTAATAATTATTAATAATCAATAAATATAATAATAATTTACAAGCAATTAATTTTTTATTTTTTTCAAAGTTCCGTTTCGTTTTGACTTTGAAGTTTGAGACTTTGTCACTTTGAGTCTTCTCACTTCTGACATTATATGATGCATTGATACATTATCTTGATATATGATATTCATATGATACTTTAAGTCTTGACTCTTTATCTATTACTTTAACTTTTCAATGTTTCATTTTGTTGAAAGTTGAAACTTGAAACTTGCAGCCATTGCTTATTTAAATATTTTGATATATGAATCTATGATATGATACTTGATAGTGATACTTCTCATTGTTTCAATAAATTATATCTATGAATGTATGAAATTGAAATTTGAACTCTTATTTGATTAATTTAATCATGATGCTATCCTATGTTCTTAATCTTATTCAATGATGATTCGATTTTATTCGTTTGATGCTATGTTCTTAGTTCTATGATGATTTGATGAATGATCATTGATTCAATGATATTAGAATTAGAATCAAAACTCTAATTTATAAATGTTATTATGTTGCTATGATTAAATTTCAGATATATATATATAGCCGCCCCCAGTCGTCCCCTGTTCCGGGAAAAAAAAAACGTCTCGGAAACCCATTTCCCCGTCCCCCCATCCCGGAAACTCGGGGTAACATAGATGTGATTTGATTTATACACTATTACAGTGATTGTATCAAAGAGCAAAAGATTTTTAATAAATATTTGTCAATGATCAATAGAACAAAGCTGCAAAAGGTGAGGTTTATGATAAGTATATTAAAGAAAAAGGTATTGTCTTAGACAGCAATGAATATTCCTTCTATAGTTATACAGCGACTTCATAAAAAGGTGGCCAACTAGTTTGAACTGACTTCATTAATATGCAATCGAATCAACATGATGGCCAATTATGTAAGAAGCACTTATTCTATTCTAATTAAATTATTTCTTGGCTGACTATGCTTTCGTGGCTGAGGAAAAGGCATACATAAGTTTAATTACCCAAGTTAGATATGTAATAGTGATCCAAGAGGTGAGTGATTTAATTAATAAGCAGAAGCAATTAAGTCTTCACAAATGCAACAAATAATATGATAAATGGAGTGTTAATGTCTTAAAGAGCGCCAACTAACGGAAGATATGAGATGAGCAAAGGCAACAATTTATATGAAAAGCAACGATTCTATATAAGACAAAGACACCAATCTTCCATGGGCAGCAATTAATATTGTTAATGGTAGTGATAAAGAATAAAAGAGCAGCGATCAAGTTTATATTAAAGCAGCGATTATGTTTTAAGAAAGATAGCAATTAGTAAAGGAAGGGTACCTCCCTTGGAAAGCAATGCATCCTTTGTGAAGTGTTGTATCTGTTCATAGAGATATGAAGATATAAATAGAGTTTATGGAATATGAAGAAAAGGTATATGAAAATAAAGATATATCATATATACCCAACAGAACAGATAAATTGCAGAAGCAAATTTGAGGAGATAGAAGTGTGGATAATGGAGCAGATATAAATTTGGAGGAGAAATAAATATGAAGAATGTTGCAAATTCATGAAGCAATTAAAAGGAAGATTCAAGCAGAGTTGTGAGTAGATTGTTGAAGACATTTATGAGCAGATTTGTGAAGAGACTTTGAGCAGATTTGTGAAGAGACTTTGAGAAGACTTTTTAAGAGAGCTTGAGCAGATTTGAGAATATACTTTGAGCAGACTTGTGAATAGATTGTGTTGATTTGAAGATCTTGAGCAGATTGATGAAGCTTATCGATCAAGAAGTTTGTGCTCATTCATATTATATTGTAAAGTGATCGAAGGTTTAAGCCTTATTGCGAAAGAGATTAGAGTCTCTTACTGGATTGGAGTCCAGTGATAAGGGGATTGGTGTCTCCTATGGGTTGGGCTCCTACAAAGCTTGTAAAAAGATATATATATATAAAAGCAATATTTTGCCATGGTTTTCTCCCATAAGGGTTTCCACATAAATATTGTGTCAATATGTTCTTCTCATTGTGCATAATCATTGATGTTGTGTAAATGACGTTATTGTGATTGCTAAAGTGTTAAATTAGTAAAAAGTTGCATCAAACATTTATTGGACCCCTTGTTGTGTTCAGGCCCTGAACAACACATTGAAAGACATTGGGAAAATAAATTGGGTTATGAAGGTGGTATCAAGAGCTAGAGGCATTCAGACAGTTATTTGCAATCATCACAAAATCACAAATCACTTGCTCTGTTTAGGACTTTTTCGAGGAAGGAATTCCTCAAACCTATTAATATCAAATATACTAGCAACTTTATTTTGTTGGACAGAATGATTGAGATGCAGGAGCCTTTACAACAAATGGTGGCTAGTTCAGAATGGACCACATGAGAAAAGGAAAACACATCTGAAGGAAAAAGTGTCAAACAAATAGTCCTCAATGATTATTGGTAGTCCACAATGAGGTAAGAGAACGTTCTTTATTAAATCTTAATGCGTTGCTGATTTTAGTATTAATTTCTGATTTTATTATTAACCAATACATTGCTGATTTTATATTTTTTCTGGTTTCTAAATTTCTAACTTGTAAATTTACTAAATTATCTTTTTTCTTTGCAAATATACTTGCTCCATCATCTCACCTGTTGTGCAGGTCATAATATATGTTGATACTGACTCTTGTAGCTTTGGATAGATTTATGAAACATTTGACATTGTGCTTGGACCAATGATGCAAGCAATTCATAGCAGGGACCTGTTGTGACCACATCACACATCGGCCCATCAAGATGGGGACCCCCCTTTTATTTTAAGGTTTTGCCTCTCTAGTTTTAGTCTCTCTTTGCTCTCTCCTAGTGAGTGGAGTGGAATAGATCATCAAGTGTTGCAAAGAATTGATTAGTAGATGAAGGACTCAAGATTCAATAAGATAAGCAAAGTTAGGTGAAATAGTCAAGTGAAGAGTCATTCATAAGGTCGCCTACCTTGACCCAACTTGAGAGCAAAGTTTTCCTCAAAACTATTTACCTTGGTCCCTCATTGGAGCGAAATTTGCCTAAATGTCTTGACCCCATACCTTGCTCAGGTTCTAGAGTGAATTTTGTTTTAGAACCCGTCCTTCTGATGGTCACAAAGCAAATATCCTCCTTTGGCGTTCTTAAGGGTCGAATTGATGATGCTTTCAAGTGAAGAGATTGGAAAACTTAAGGCTCAAATCGATGAAGGAAAAGAAAGTGGTGAATTTCAAGCCATGACCTTAGAGAAGTCTTAGAGCGAGTTTGGTCCAGAACATGTGCGTACCTTTCGAAGGACACAAGCGAACTTAGACTTATTAATGTACTTTCTTAAAGATCCAGAGCGAAATTTGCTAAGTTGGGCGAATTTGTTCAAGCATGTACCTTGCTGAGATTTGAAATCAAAACTAGTAAGTCTTGTCCTTGCCGTGGTCCAAGAACAATTTTTATCTACCTTGACCTTGTCCTTCCAAAGGACAATGAGCGAATTCTATTTTTAGGTCTTGTCTGTTGTGATGTTTTCACACATCACCCCATTGCAAATGGAGACCCCTTACTTTTTAGGCCCTCTCGGTCTTTTGGCTTGGATTTTTGGGGGTCTTTTTGCAGCAGTCTCGTTAGTCTCTCTGCTTTGCGAGTGTTCGGGGGTCAAATTGATTAGGTCTTCTTTTCGTTTGAGCAAGTTTGGTAAAGTCTAGGGCCTGGTTTTGTCTTTTTTTAGGGTTTCTGCTTTTTGTCCTAGATTGTAGGGGTTTATGTTAGGGTTTTGGAAAAATTGAACATACGACTGGAATCGGGACCTTTCAAGGAACCTCCCAGTAAAATTTGAGCCAAAATGGAGCAACTTTCTATTTTTAGAAAGGTCCTATTTTTTAGGGATTTTATTGAGTCCCAAAATGTTGTCATTTTGCCAAAAATCAAAACTTACTATTTTAGTAAGTTTCTATTTATAGTAAGTCATTCCTGTATCATGTCTAGGGGTCTAACGCTGACACTTTGAAGGTTTCTATTTTTGGAAAGTTTGTTCTGATAGGACCATTCGGGCAAGGTGACAAAGATCAGGCATTCGCGAATATTTCTAATTCCAGAAAATCAGAAAGCAAAGAGAGAAACCCAAAAGATGGTTGAATGCGGGAAGCCCACTTCTGAAATGGAAAGCTCGCAAAAATTCTGTAAGTCTGGAAAAATGGAGGTCCCGTGGAGGATTCACAAATTCATTGAATCCTCCACCAGTGAGAAAATCCGCCCTACTACCCATGAAGGCGCCAAAGTTGATGCATCATGGAATTCACTCCGCAATCTGTGAATCCTTAGCCAAGGCAAAATTCCGCCCTAGGAGTTGAAAGGGCGCTCAAGGAGAAGTGTCATGGAAAAGCACAAAACAAAGAAATTCCATGCTCAAGCCCAAATAGCGCCCAAAGGGAGTAAAGGGCGCCAGATCCATGAAGGCATGGAGGAATGCAAGATGCAAGGAATTCCTTCCTTAAGTCAAAAACCCGCCCTAGGAAGATGGAGAGCGCTAAACTAAGCATTCCATGGAGAATGATGAATAATGATGAAGTCCTTCACCTATGCCAAATTCCGCCCCAGCCTTACATAGGGAGCTCAAAGAAGGTATGCATGGAAAGATGGAAAAAGTATGAATTCCATGACCAAGAGTAAAATGCACCCTTGCACTATGGAGGGCGCCAAAATGAAGTGTGCAAGGAGAATTGAAGAAGTTGAGAATTCCTTCCCTTAGGCAAATTTGCACCCTAGACCAAGGATGGGCGCCAAAATCAAGCATTCATGGAAAGAAGGAAAGGTTGTGAATTCCTTCCTTAGGGTGAAATAGCGCCCAAGAGAGGGAAAGAATGCCAAATTGGGGGATGCAAGGAATCCATGGAAGTGAAGAAATTCCCCACCAAGTGAAATTCCGCCCAAACACTCAGCAGGACGCCAAAATGGAGGTCTCATGGAGGATTCACAATTTCATTGAATCCTCCACCAGTGCAAAATTCACCCAAGATGAAGGACAGGCGCCAAAATCAAGGAGGCATGGAGGATTCACAAATTTCATTGAATCCTCCGCCAGTGCAAAATTTCGCCCAAGATGAAGGATAGGTGGCAAAATCGAGAAGGCATGGAGTATTCACAAATTTCATTGAATCCTCCACCAATGCAAAATTGCGCCCAAGAAGAAGAAATTCCAGGAAAGGTGAAAATTTGGCGCTGTTTCGGAAATTCCTTCCTTCAAGACAGAATTCCAGGAAAAGTGAAAAAATTGACAAAGTGACGGAAATTCCTTCCTTCACAACAAAATTCTTAGAAAAGTTGAGAATTTGGCCAAGTGTTGGAAACTCCTTCCTTCACGACAGAATTCGTAGAAAAGGTGAAAATTTGGCTAAGGCATGAAGAATTTCCTTCCTCGGGGGTAAGGAACAAATTTCTTTCCAAAGGAGAATTCCTTCACAACATGAATTCCATGCTGGGATGAATTGCAGGTAAAAAAAACAATTTCCAAGGCAAGCAAGGAATCAGGTATGAACTGAATAAGAAATTTCCCCTCAAGAATTTTTTTGAAAAATCCATTCTCGGGCATCAAATCACATCGAACTTTCAAAATTTACATAGATTTGGATTCGTAAGAGAATTCTCTCTCTCCTAGACCCGAGTCCTATATTTTAGGAAAGTTCCTAAAAAATAGGAGATGGTGAAAATTGATGGAAAATCTTCTTCAAGCAAGGATAGTTGAGGAGACTTCAAGAAAATTCTTCCTGAATCGAATTTTCCCTCTCCAACAATTCCAGATATGCAGGAGCAAATATACGACAACGGGGTCCACTTGCATGGCGAGGAACTATTGAACACGTGGCAGTAGAGTGGCGCATTCATTACCGAAATATTTGACCAAATGGCGACCCAGTCATTGCATGTTGAATTTATGGCAGATTCCTTATGCATGCAGTCATCACGTTCAGGAGATGATAGTGCATTTATGGCATCATGGGCAATTTTTTGCATGAGGGTACATTCATTGCATAGTGGGCACTTTTTAAATGTAATGGTTAATTAATGCTTTATGGGTGCCATTTCTAGCAGGATTGTAATTAATTGTATATGGGCATAATGGGCATTTATTGTTGATTCCCAACTTGTTGCATCTTGAGTGGAGAATTTTTAGGGAAAACGCTAATTAGGGTTTTGCATGTAGCCAGGGCTTGAAGCCTATATAAAGGGGTGACCCCCCTCATTTGTAAAAAGGGAGGGAGCTTTGTATGAAATTGTTGCGATAAGTTTTGAGATAATAACAGTGAAACATTGTTCTCTGATGGTGTCCACTTAAGTTATTTTTTTTAAGCTTGCATGGTTTCACCTTCCTCACTTAGAGTAGTAGTATAGTGCTTTGATTTCAATGGAGAATGTAATGGTGTGATGAATTTCCATGGTTCATACTTTTTGCATCTTGCTGATTGTAAGTTGCAGTGTAAAGTTAGCCTGAACCCCCTAAATTTGTGCTAAGTTCGATTGTAGATGGTCGTTTGGATTGCGTTGTTTTTGGGTATTCAAATGTACTTTCTCGATTTGAAAATCCTCTAGCATCCCCAGAAGATTGCACCGGTTCTTGCAAAGTTGTAGTTGATCTTGGCGAAGCAGAGCTTGGTTTATTTGGAATTTGTCCACCAAAGCACTATTCATTATTATCACTGCCCTTAGGAGTAGATTTAGATCCTTCTAGACCCTTTCCCCTTTACTTTTAGTTCATTTTAGTCCGCTTGAAGCAGCAACATCGCAGAATTGCCATATCCGATTATGGAGTTCCAGCCACAACAAAGAAGTGAAAGAATGATGCAAACGTAAGGCCCCTTGGATTACCAGCAATCACATCAGCCAACTGAATCACGTCCGTAGCATAAAGGAACCTTGGAGTCGATTGTTTGAGCTTCTCGCAGTCTTAGCATGCAATCGTACTTTGATCAAGAGAGAGTGAAGTGACCGTTAGGCAACTTTATTCTGTGTTTGACGTAGTCATAAAAAACACATCAACACTGTCCTTCCAAAGGACGGAGAGTAAATTACATTGAGTCTTGTCCTTGCCAAGGTCAGAGAGCGAATTCCATCTTGTCCTTACCAAGGTCTTGGAGCGAAATTCTTAGCCAAGACATTGAGCAAAATACCTATCTTGACCTTGTCCTTTCAAAGGACATTACTGAGCGAACTTTTTCACTTAACCATGTACCTTGCTCAAAGCTTGAGGCGAAAATTTTTATCAAGACCTTGTCCCTCCGAAGGACAAAGAGCGAACTTCATACATTGTCCTTGTTGAGGGTCCAGAGCGAACTTCATGCCTTGTCCTTGTTGAGGGTCCAGAGCGAACTTCATGCTTTGTCCTTGCTAAGGGTCCAGAGCGAACTTGAATATGTCTATCTTGGAGAAATGTTAAAGCGAACTTTGCCTAGAATCATGAGCATACCTTGCCAAGGTACAAGAGCAAACTTTATCATTTTGAGCTTACCTTAGAAAGGTCTTGGAGCGAATTGTCATATAGGTCATGTCCTTGTCAAGGACATAGAATGAAATTGTCATATAGGTCCTATCCTTGGAAAGGACATAAAGCGAAAATTTCACTAAGGTCATGTCCTTACTAAGATTCAAGAAGCGTTGTTCATTATAGGTCCTATCCTTGCTAAGGACATGGAGCGAATCATCTATCTTGACCTTGTCTTTCCTAAGGTCCTAAAGCGAACTTGACCTTGTCCTTCCTAAGACCTAGAGCGAACTGATTCCAAGATGCATGTCCTTGTCAAGGACCCAAAGCGAAACTCTTAAAGGCAAGCATTTTGGCGCCAAAATTCCATTTCAAATTCGAATTGGTAAATGGAGAGTCTGATCTGTTAAGTCAGCCAGCATCAAGGAAGACAATTTATATTTTTTTGTTTGCATTAGATCAAGTCGGCCTATTACCCAAAAGACACATCTCTACCCTAAATCGCATATAAAAGAAGGATCAAGATATTCATTTTAATCATCAATTCATGTATTTTCTTCTTTCAAGTATGAATTTGAGAGCAGGTTGAGTGAACTTCTCCAGCAATCAACGAATTCCAAATTCAAAACAGCGAAGTACATTAAGGAAGGAGAATTCAATTATTAGCAAGGCGAATTTACCCAAAGAAGCAGCAACATCATTCTCACAAGGGCGAATTCTAGCGGATTGGAAGGCAAAATTCATCATTTGAGCAGCAAAAGATTAAGGAGACAGCGAATCCTTGAGCATTAGCAGTCACATCATTAATCAGATTTTGAGGTTAAAAGTTCTGAAATCGGAAGTAAGTGCATCATTTAGACTGATATAAGGTCAGGAGCAGGTCTGATTTAGGATTGGTAATGATTTTGTTAAAGCCAATTAGACCCTCTTAATGCATATAGTAATTGATTTCATATTTTAGATGCAAGGTTCAGTTCATGCTCAAGTAGATAGGTTTCAATGCATTGATAATTCACCAAGACCCTAACTCGAACATCTCTCATAGGTGAATGATGGCAGCGCCCAAGGCAAATGGATCTACCTCCTGACAGGCTCTCATCAAAGAGGACCAGAAGAATGATGACTTGGAGACCAATATTACGTCCCAATAGAGCAACATTGGAGATACAAATCTTGGGAACTTCAATGTGAAGAAGTTTCGTGAGGCACCATAAATTGGCAAACCATCACCTATAGCCAGGAGGATAATAGAGAGCGGGCTCATCAAAGCAGTTGGCTTTCCTCCTGCAGTTAGGTGTCATGAGTTGATGATTGAATGCACCACACACTATGATTCACACTCAAGGACAATTGTGGCCGAGGATGGAACCGTTCTTGCCTACCTATCAAAAAAGGCCATAAGTGAAGCCTTCCACCTACCAGAACAAAGGGACATGATTTATAGAAGCTCAGAAGGAGCCAAATCGATTTATGAAGATGATCCTGATGCATGCCTATCAATCATCAATAGGGATTGGTTGCAAAAGAGTAGACCTCGCCTAAACAAGATACCTAATGGGCCACACCGAATTGACTTTCAAGAGGAATTCTGGGATTTGATCACCTTGCTTGGTCGAGTTATAGGTGCTCCTCAAGCCTTTTGTTTTGATAAATGGAGGTTCCTTTTCTTTCAAATAATTATTCAAGGGAAAGGAATGATTAATTGGGCAAGAATCATTAGTAATTGCCTAGATGTACAATTGAGAAGGTTAATTCCTACCAAGTCATTCCACATGAGCTCATATGTCATATATTCTCTAGTAAGGAGTTATGAATATGAGGGGCCACCACACAGTGGTAGAGTTGGAAGAGGGCCCAAAGAGATAAGGGTTTGCGATTCTTATCAAATATTGCATCACCCACCTAAGCAACACTATAGCACAATCAATGATACTTTCACAATGCACATCACCGGGACTCTACAAGGTGGGATCGATCCATCAAAGATTGTCTCTAGAGGCACAAGCACTGGTCAAAGAATATGGTGTGTGGTTCATTCAATTTCCCAAATTCACATATATAAGGGTCCAAGGATGTCCTTCTCCTCCTTATATGTTGCCACGTTATCCCACAAACAAGATAGTACTTCTCGAGGTGTCAAGACAATTGTTAGGATGTACCAAGTCATTGAGGTACAAACACAGAGTTGTCATCACTAATTCCATTTCACTTGGGAATTCAATAGAAATTTGTCCTTCCCTCCAAGTAGCTGAATATGTCGAGCCAGAGTTATCTCGATATTTGTTTACACCATTTGCTTCGAGAGATAATTTCGATCCCTATGGTATTGTAGAAGAAATGACTGGAAGAAAGCATAAGCATGTGTTTCAAGTAGAAGATTTTTGGATGAACGCACAAGATGACTTCAAGATAAAAAAAAAAGATGCACTCCCGGCTGCCTCTTGATCTCATCAGGAAATGCAAAATCTCTAGTGTCCGATCAAGCACAAGATAGTGGTAGATATATCCAAGCTCCCTATGAGATGGAGGATAAAGAAATAAAGATTGATTGGGATGAAAAGGAAGTCACAGATATGAGGGAGTTAATGAATCAAGTTTTAACTTGCACACGAAGATGGGTAGATATTCAACATCAGAAATTGAAGGAACAAGATGTGCCAATGACATTCAATTTGGAGACAAGGACAGGAGAAGAAGAAAGGGCAAGTGTCAGTGAAAACACCTCTCATTCCAAAGGATCAAAAAGGAAGAATGAACAAGGAAAGAAAGAAGCATCCAAGAAGAAGCAAAAGACAAATTCCGATCAGCCTCCTAGTGCTTCTTCTAGACATGAGAAAGAAAATCAAGGCAAAGATCAAAGAATAGATAAGGCATGATCCACGAAGTAGATGAGTCAATAGAGTCTACAATACAAAATGATAAGCATGATAGGCAAGATAAAGAAAAAATGCCTCAAGAATCCTCAAATCGAGCCCTTCATATCCAAATTTGTGATGATGAAGAACAAGGAGACAATAATGAAGTAGCTTCCCTTCCCAGGAATGAACTATTGCCCGAAGAAGTGAAAGAAAAAGAAGGAAGATCTTCTATCCCCGAATGGCTCAAAGAGAGGCTTACCAAAGAGGTAATAGAGGAAGAAGAAGAACAAGCATTTGATTTAGAAAGTCTTCTAAACGGACCTCAAGAAGTCATTGGGAGAAAGAAAGCTCCAAAGATGTCTAAAATAATAAGAGATGATGCAAGCTCTAGAAAGATACAGATTGCCACTCCAACAATAGATAAAAATGAGGATGAGATTATGGCAGAGGAATATGATTTGGAGACATTTGACTTAGGTCCACTCACTTCTGAGCAAGCCATGGAGGAACCAACCGACTCAATGAAGGCGGTCAATGAGAAGCTAAAGGCTGAAATAGAGAAGAACAAAAGGTTAGAAAAGGAGGTGAATGCATGGATAAACTATATTCAACAATTTCAGCAATCATTGACACATCAAAATCGGGCGGCCACACCAACTCCCTTGCTTCGCACAGAGTCAGTTGATCATATGGAGAAAATGAGAAACTCAGCAAAACTTCTAGAGGCATGGATCAACAAATCCTTCACGACGGCCAATGAATTTGTAAGAAATATGATGGAAATACTTGATAGAGCCATTCGAGTTCTTGAGATAGTTCATAACCTCATGGTGACAATTGATGCCTTCGCTCATACTAAGGACGTCTCCATTCCAGCATTGCAAGCAATAAGGAAAGCACCTAGACAGATAATGGCACAAGAAGGGGAAATCAGAAAAGTATCAACTCCTAATCTATTACAGTGGTTGACCTTGCTTCAAATGAAGAAACTCCTTTTTGAAGACATTAGTAACAGATTTAGTCAAGTTGAAGATACTGTCCATCCATCCTATTCATGACAAGATAATTGAGGTGATGTCAATCATTCTTGACAAAAGGGCAGAAATTGAAGCAAATGTGGACATTCAAGAATTGGAGGACAGGATAAAAGTTATCTTTCAGGGAGAAGGTGGACCGATCACAGAAAAACAGTTAGATCTTATGCATGCCACTATGTTCCTTATTGATAAGACAAAAGAACATGAGCATGGACGGGAGATAACACTTCTTGCAGCCTTTGATGAAGTAATCCACCTAGAAGAACGTATGAAGAATCTACCTGAGATTCCAATTTCTAAAGTTGAAAGTATGACGTCCAAATCCATTGAATATGCCAGAAAGTAGGAGAAATGAAACAAAATTCTAGAAGAAAGTTTGTTATGATTCCACTTGGCATTTCATTTCCCTATTGGAGGATGCTTCCTCGATTTCCGTGTCAGCACGTGTTGTCTTCTTATTGGTTGATTCATGATGATGATTATCATGATAGGATTTTCATTTGTATTAAACCCTAATTAGGGTTTAGGTGGCAAGATCTTGACCCTTGATCTTCATTCGATCTCGGCCCTTCATTGTATTTGGGAGTCTTATATAAGCTCCACTCATTTCATTTATAATGGTTAATAGCAATGTTAATGATGTTAGTAATAGCAATAGAGTAAAAGAGAGAGTACTAGTATTAGAATATCGACAAGAGAAAGACTTGAAGAATTGTTGTTGTTTGGCTATTGGATCAATCAAACATTGAAGTTATGGTGTGTTTGCTCAATCCTTGAAGCTTATTGCATGGTTCTTTTGTCATCTCAAGTCAATCTTTTATGTTAGTTTTAGTGTTTAGATCAAATGATGGAATGTTGCACTTGATATATTGTGAAACTCGTTATCCATACCACTAGCCTCTTACTAATTGTAAGCGAGCCTTGTGTGGTCAACTGGAACTCCTGAAATTGTTTAAGTTTGATTATTGCTTGATCATTGATATGCATTCAACTAATGATGTCTATGATTAGTAGTGATTTGAAAATCTCTAAACATCCTTAGAAGATTGCACTAGTTCTAGAGGAGTTGTTCAAGCTATGGCGATGCTATAACTAGTTGAGTTTCACTTGTGTCATTTCTTCATTCATTCATTTTAGGATAGCTTAGAACTTCTCTAAACCCCTATCTTTTGCCATTTTTTGATAATCATTTAGTAGTCTTAGGAAGAAATTTTATTGCATATCAGCTGCCAATGAATTCATGAAATCTTTTCGAACCATAAATGCCCCTTGATGAAATAGCAATCACAACGACCAACTAAGCTTATCCACACCTATTGATCCTACATATATGAACCTTGGAGTCTTTTTGGGTGATCCTTAAGCTAATCTTCAGCATCGAAGAGATTAAATTCAAGAGAGGACAAGACCCCAATTTGGGATTTTATGACCACATTAGGCCCATTGTGATGCAACAATGGAGCACTATGAACACCCCACTTCATACGACAATCTACACTCTAAATCCCAAATGGTATGCAGCTAGACCTAGAAGAGTACTTGTATTTTCGGTCACTTGACTCACTTCAACATCATAGCAAGCTTCGGCTCTCTCGGCGAGCACCGGCCTATGTTAGCATTATTGTATGGTTTTCACAAGACCACCTCAATAGTCTATCACCCTACCTCTATTCTACCCAACATGGCAATGCTCAATGATGACCTTTAGCCAACAAACTAAAACCTCCAATACACTCTTCATTAATCCATCCCTGGGTTTTCCATGCAAGATGCAAGTATGTCATGCCACTGTGAATAAATACATCATCATAGTCATAGACTTCTTTAATATTAAATCTAGGTGTTAGAAAAATAATATGAGCCAACCTCCATAAATTGACGTCATCCTCTTTATGGAAAACAAGATTACCTTATTCTACTCCTAGCCGACCTCCTACTATGGTGCCCTTCACTAAAAGAATAAAATTTTAGGGCTGACTTGTTATTATGGCCAATTAGTTAATAAATTATGCTGGCCAACTTCCTTGGTGGTTATAAAATCATTTATGTAGGTATGTATGTGTAGCGTCCTAAAATTGCGACACTTGCAATTTCGACCGCATTTGGGTCTTCATGATGGCGATGCAACACTGAACCTGAATGGAGACCCCGAAACTTGCTCATGACACCAAAAACTGCATTTTTCCAGCACCCTGCCTGATCCTCCTTGCACCCTGTTGTCCCGGGAGGTGGGACCAGAGCGCCCAGTGCCCTGGTCCCTGGCCCTATTTTGGGCCCGGTCTCCTATGGGACTTCGAGCCTTTTTGTTTGCAAATTGGAAAATAACATTTCCTGGTCGGCCTAAGGTCGGGAAAATCAGTCTTTTAACCCTAATTGGCAAGTATAAAAACTACATTTCCTCTCCCATTTGAGGGGGAAGGACATATGTGTACAAGACGTGGAAACTCTATTCAAACATTCAAGCATTCAAGCATTCAAGCATTCCTTCAAGCAATTGATCATTCTAAGTCTCCATTCAAGGCTAGGTGTTGCATTCAAGACAAGGATTCAACCATTGAAGAGGAGATCACATACTACAACATACAACATACAACATACAACAACATCTATACCTTCGCATATAAGGATACAAACATCCTTACAACAAGGTATTAGTACTTGTTTTACATTACATTTACAGCATTTCTCATTTCTTGGTTAATTCCAAAACCGGGGTTTGACCTAAGGGCAAACCCCTAATCCCTAACCCCCCAATCGTCTTCGCTTTTCTGTGTGTAGGTTGCAGGTACGCGGCTGAAATTGAAGATCTGGAATCCTTGTGCAGAGACGAACAGATCCCCCTTCGTTTCGCGGATTTTTCGGAGGACCGTGTGCACGCCGGGCGCCATCATCCCGTCAACTTTTGCTCAAATTTGCAGGACAGCGCCGTCTCGACATTTTACTGCTAATTCCAGGTCCGCAGCTTCATATCATATCCCTATCTCTATTTATAAGTGAATCTTTCTCACTTTCTATGTATTCCTAGCTTAATCTTTCTATCTACATTCTTTACAAAAGAGGGTATCCTTGCTATCACAACCCTTGAAACTCATATAGAATCCAATCTTGCATTGCGTGGGATTGGATCTTGTGGGTTTCAACCCCTCTTTTGAATGTAAAGTCTCCCCTAAGTGAAAACCATCAACCCTAGTGACTCTCCCTTCTCTCTCCTTGGAGTTGGGGAGGGGAGAACGACTAGGGTTCGATTTTTTTCCGCTTTACAGTATGCATGTATGCATGTATGTATGTATGTATGTATATATAATGTATATGTATGTGTATGTATGTGTATGTATATTTATAAAATATGTATGTATGTATGTATGTACATATATATATATATATACATACATATATATATTGCCTGAATTGGGAAGGCCAAGAGAAGGATTGAAGCGATTGATTAGAGACCCTCCTCAAAGACATAAAAGGGCATTCCATTATGAGGAAAGGCGAGATCAAAGAATAGATATTTTTGATCAAGGAAAAACACAAGCAGATCTAACTATACAAAAGCTATGTTACCCCAAGTTTCCGGCATGAGGACGACAGGGGACGGCGTGACGAGTTTCCGGGACAGCAATTTTCTTTGCCAATTTTGGGGACAGCGGGGGATGGCTATATAAAATATATAGGGAAATTTTAATTTTCATATGAAAAATAGATAAAGCATGTATATATACATTATATTCATATAAAAACATGGATAAAGCAGCTATATGTACATTATAGAACCTTAAAAATACCACAATTGTGTTCAGAATTCATTGTCAATACTCAATATACATTCATAATTCAAAATTCAATGTCAATACTCAATATGCATTCATAATTGAAAATTCATTGCCAATATGCCAGCACTTTTTGATTTGCTGAAAATTTGATTTCTCTGCTTGAACAATTATCACCGGAAATAATTGTTTTTATTGCCTGTATCACATATCCTTCCCTTTTAAATATATGAATATCATATAGTAAGAGATGAAATATTTATATTGTTCCCTTTTAAAGGTTTAGATATATCATATAGTCAAACATGAATATTGCAACGATATTATGAATTATCACATAGTCAAGACACACATTAATAATTTAATATCGTTGCCTTTTAAATTTTTAATAATGTTGTTATGTGGAGCCTAATCAGACTCGGAGATTAAATTTTCCCCACTTTTCTCGATGCAATTCCCCCCCAAATTATTCAAGTAGGGTTTGGGGGCAACACCCCCGAAAGCTCAAACAGCTTTTATTATTTTATTTGCATTTAATTGATATTTTCTGCGTGCAATTCCTAACAAATAATTGGAACGATTTCGGGCAAATAATTTGGGGCCCATATTAGGAAAAAAATAATTTAAAAATGACATTTTTTTTAGTTTTTAACTAACCCCAGCCGTGGGGAACATCCAGTCATCCCCGGGATGGATTGGGGACGTCCCAACTGTCCCCCTCCATCCCTGGGATGTACAGACGTCCCCCGTGGCTGGGGCAAACGTCCCCAACAAATTCCCACATTTTGGGGATGGGGGGAGGGAAACATTGCCTAGCCGTCCCCAAGTCCCCAAAACATCCCCAGGATCAGGACGAGAGCCAAGGACGCGTCCTCGGGTTACGTAGTACAAAAGAGATCAGTTTACAAAACAACAGCTATCAAGCATATAGATTGATCGGTTCAGAAACCACTATATATTGCAGACCATAGCGATATTATTTATATGTGGTATGATAATAAGTAGATAATCTATTAATATTATGTGATTGCATATATGATCTATATATATCCTTCATGATAGTAATTAATCATTTGTTTATTGAAATCTCCTATGAACCACCATGTAAGGATTAGGGAGGACCTCAATAAGGTCAGCAGGTGCATCTTCCCCTTCTAAGTAGCCCACCTCATGTTGGATGGACAAGAGTTCCTGCCACCTGGGGCCAAGTATGGATATCCCCCACTCTTTGTCGTGGTGCAGTTAGAGCATCTTATTGAAGAGTAATAACTAGGGGGGTAGGTGTGTCTTCCCCTTCTAAGTAGCTCACCTCATGCTGGATGTACAAGAGTTCTTGCCACTTGGGGCCAAAAGGTCAAGTATGGACACTTTGCACTCTTGGGCTTAGATGTGGTGAAATTAGGGCACCCTAACATGCTTCCTCTCCAATCCCTATTATGGTGGATTATGGGAATGAAACTATTGATTCTCGTCTTCTTCAATTAGATTGAAATAATGAATATTTTATATGCATTTATATGTCACCCTAAACCTCATTAAAATATTGGAAGAATTATAACTTTATAAGTTATCTAACATGATTGCAAGGCCTATTCCAAGGTTTTATCTTGCTAAAAACATATTTATTCGTAAAGTTAAAATTCTAACTATATGACACTTATTGTTTAATTAAACTTGTGATTCTAGGGCAAAATTTAGGGTAATCCAAAAAGAGGATATTACAGAGTACACAATCATGGCACATGTAACCTCATTTTATATGCATGTAGCCTACAACAAAGGTGACATGCCCATTGGCCAAAAATTGAAATCAAAGAAAAGCAAACAAAAAAAATGCAAATCTCAAAAATTGTGCGAATTGGAACCAAGAAAACTTGTTAATTCAACCCTCCAATATTAATAAGGAATAAACAATAGAACTGAAACATAATGTTAATTCTTATCATGGCACAAACATCAGATCTGAAACATCCTCAAACACGAAATGCCATAAGTCCGCAACTACAAGACAACTGTAGGTCAAGAACCAAAGACAAATGAACAGGCCTCACCATGATCAAAAGTATTCATGCATATCGGACACTTGGGAATTACAATCCAAAAAAATAATCTTCCACAAATTTGCAAATAACACATACAAGAAAGTGTTTCCACAATCCACAATAGTGATTTAAGTGTGTTTTTTGAATTTAAATGTGTATTTGTTTTTTGCATCAACATTTTGGATCACACTATGTGATCCATCATCATGATGAGGAAAAGCTATTAGCTAGATTTCCGAACTTCCTCCTTGAAAAAAGGAGCGGGATCAAGAAACATTAGATCGGGAAGCTCACTTCTTCAAAGAACACATTTAAACAAAAATATTGCTAAACATACATTAAATAATGAATGCCTTGTGTGTACCAACAAGCCACACACAACCACCATGCATATTTGAATCAACTGAAACACATCCAAAGCAACCCTAAATCTGCAACCACAAGATTCACATTTTGAATGATGGAATATCATAAATCTACAACATGCAACACCATGAATCTGCAACATGCAAGTGTTACGAGTATTTGTCATTGATGTCAAAATATACGATGCAGATGCAGGAATCAATGTTTTGGAAATAAAGATTAGAATGGAGAACATGCATATATCTTTGATGCTTAATTGTTTTGTCTATAACAGAATTGATGTGATTTATAATGTTCGAACTATATGGATTCATGGTTCTGCACAATGTATATACCTTCTAATGTACATGGAGACTATATTATGTTTAGACTATTATGTAGATTTTCCATACACAGAATATAGCGGACAGTGACTAATACGTTTGAAAATGCTTCACTGACTTCTTTTTATTATTATTGATCGATGCATTATTTATATTGCCTTTGATAAGTTTTTAGAACCTTGTCCTTCATCGATATAAGCATTCAATGAGAAAGAAGTTGGACAGTCGGCAGCAGTTAGTTGATTGGTTGCAACTATATGTAACTCCCTAACCATATGGAATTAGTCGATTCTTTTAGAGCATTTCTATATATACTCTTTTTCATTCGAATGGTTTGAGATGAGAGGGTGTGTGAAATGAGATAAAGCAGTGTGCTACGTAGAGTCTGAAGAAGAGAGTTTTCACAGCGTGAAAGATGAAGTGTGTCACATCATATGCTTAACCTGTTTTGAAAAGTAATTGGAGTTGTGATGAATTGAATGCTGTTGAGATAGTTTGAGTTAAGATAAATACTTTGTGTACATTGATTTTGATGATGACTTTTTCAAGATAGCTTGCTGATGGAGTCTGAAGAAAGAAACGTAATCTGGAAGTAGAAATCAGGTATATCAATAACAGTGATTCTTTTTCTGCCTTTACTTGCAGTACAAGTCTGATTATTATTCTGTCAAATATAAAGACAAAGTTGTTTCAGATATTGCTTTGGCAGTGTTATTGTTTCAGTTTGATTTCAATTTGCAGAGGCTGTTATAGTTTCAGTTTGAATTCAGTGTGCAGAGGAATAGCTGTTATGATTTCAGAATTGATTTCAGTTTCCAGAGGGGCAATTACTTTGTTGTATCTGGAATCTTTGTTCATGCATTTTTACAAAAAGAAGTCATAGAACTGTAATCATTTGTAATACTTAAAAAAATTCTGAGTTGGTGCTCAGATCATTGATGAGTTGGTGCTCAGATCAGAAAGAGTTGGTGCTCTTAGAATAGGGGTTCGGTGACTCCTTACAGTTGGTGCCCTTAAACATTTTAATTGAATTTAATTGTGAGGCTGGATTAGGACAGTAGATCCTAGCAGCATTTCTCACTATGGTTTTTCCCATCCTGGGTTTCCACATATTTTCTTGTGCATTGTTGTCTCTTTCAGATTTCAGTTTGGTGCTTTCATTTCAAAATTCAGATTAAAAAATTTTAATAAGGCTATCATAAGTTTTAGTTGGATAAGGATTTAAGTTTTATTTACTACTGATTCACCCATCCCATGCCCGCACCCTCTCAGTAGTAAATATGTGTTCTACAGCAAGTATGTGCATCCAAAGCACCAAGGGCTAAACAGGAGCTTGAGGTCACCATATGACCAACTCCACAACATCCACATAACTAGAGATTTATACCATGTTGTTTTGTAACTAATTTGGAAAATATTTATAATGGATTCGAATTGCCAAAGGCAACATTCGAATCCATTACGATTAAATAGGGTTGGGCCCTATCTCAATCTAATATGTAAAACAAATAGGGCTGGGCTATTCCAATGTTGTTCGGATCATTATAGGGCTGGGCCCTACTTCCCTTATATTCCTAACATATAATGTTCAAAACGCATGGACCTATTTACCAAACGTGTGGGCTAACAGGTGGACCCATCCTCATTATGTGTTGTGTGAATTAAAGTGAGTTTAGGCGCCAAAATGTATTGGGCCCTATATGCATTCCCTCTACCTTGTATAAATACAGATTCATTTTGGAAGGAAACTATTCAAGCAAGTTCACAAAATATCTCTGCTCCAAAAGTGCGATTCAGATCTGCCCTAGGTGCGAAATCTCCAGCTGTGCAAATTATCCTTGAAGGTCTGCAAACTCAGTTAGGAGGACAGCGAATTGTCATTGTATGGTGCAAATTACATCTGCTGGGTGAAATCCATCTGCAGTGCATCTATTGTATGAAGACAGTGAACATCATTGATGGGCAGTGCAGCATATCATCATAGAAGCACAGTGAACCATCATCGAAGGAAAGCGAATTCATTGTCTTGTGATTTCCTTGCATCCAAAGGACTGAGATAAGTCGGTTTCTATCTATTGTCATCTGCTGTTATTGTGCCTTAGCTGGGTCAGACTTGTAACTATAATTTATGCCTATTATAATGAGATCTGAAGATCTGTTGTTGCTGGGTTTTTCCTCCAAGGGGGAGGTTTTCCCAGGGTAGTCTTGTGTTGTGTGCATCTCTATTTATGTGCTTTATTTCTGTTACTGTACATTATCTACTTCTGCACCTATATGTTAAGCGATTGCAAATCTGATTACTAAAATCTAACATCCCATACTGCCAAAGAAGAGCTTTGGGTCACCATATGACCAACTCCACAACCTTCACATGACTAGGGACTTATTTCATACCACCAAACAAGAATGACCAACTCCAATAGTATGAGAATGAACTCCAAAGAAGCTTAAAACATGATCAATCCACTCATCACGAACAAGAAGCAAATTCTCCAACTTGAGCCTCTGAAGCTCGAACCATTCTCCATCTCCATTCTAGAAGTGCTTGCCATGATTGTCTCTAAAACATGATCAATTGCTAAACCCCCACTTGAGCAAGGATTAACATCACACGGAAGAAATCCCCTCATATCACTCAAAACCAAGCTCTAATACCAAATGGTAGGAAATACAAAACAATTTACTCCTTAATCTTATGAAGAGAGATGTTACAAGTTTATGATCTGTACAAATTTCAACAACATTCCAATATGGTAACACTAAAGAAATAGAAAGAATGGAAGAAAAACAGAACCACACAATAGAGAGGGACACAAATATACCATTAGAAAACCTAGTTAGGAAAAACCAGACTTTGAAGCACTAAAACCAATGCACTATTAGCAACAAGTTTACAATACAATATCAAGCTTTAAGCGTTCACATGATATCATTAATCACAATCGAGGAAGAAATCACCATGCAAGATATGTCTTTCTTTAACGATAGTGACCAACCTAATTGCACTCCTCGTGAGATTGATCCAATAGTACTTGGGATCCACACATCCCACACCATGCCTCTCAAGTCTCTCAACAACCAACTATTCACTACTCAACCTTGTGGTAGTACACCGAATTTCACTCTCAATAACCATACACAATGCACAAACAATCTCCATCACAAGCCCTTGATATTGTCAATAAAGTAACAATAAAACTAAGTAAACTAGCCACCCTTAATCAATGCCCCCAAGTGGTATTTTCCAAGGTGGCTGCCGAGATTTGACTCTATTTTCAAGATATTAGAATAATATCTTTTTATTTTGTTTGTTAATGATCAGCTTAGTGTAATTAGTTAGTTTCTAATTTCGTCTTGTGTTATCAATTGTTTCTTTATGGAAACATCGATCTTGAAACTCTATAAATGATCTCTCGATCCTTCATTTGATATATCCAATTACTTCTGTAATATGGTATCAGAGCTTTAGGAGAATTTTTTCGGAATTTTTTTGAAATTATTCGAGTTATTTTTTTTAAACCCGTCTAGGGTTTTTCAGTTTTTTTCCTGGCTCCTGTGTCTGTATCGTGAGTCTGCCTTGGAGAATTTTTTCTCCTACCCGCATTTGTTTTTCAGCTCTTGATCGTGGTCAATTTACTACAACCCAAAAAAACGCAATTTTGTGCCTGTTTTTTTCTGGGTTTCTACGGCTCTGGGTTTGCGTTCATTTATAGGCTTTAAAAAAAAGGCCCACGCGAACTGCTTTTCTTCGTCCATCGTGTCCGCGTGAATTCCTTTTTGCCCAACGGGAAGGCTTCTACATTTTTCGGCGCCCGTGTCTCGGTCTGCGCAATTTTGTTTCGGCTTTGCATTGCCCATGGTTGATTTCCGATCGGCTTCTAATATTTTCGGTGGTGATTTTTGAAATATCTCGTGCTTTTTTTCTTCTGTGCGAAACTACGGCTTCCTACTTGCGTGATTTTTCACGATCTGGGTTTTCTTCTTCTGCAGGCATATGTTTCTTTCTTTTCTGGCGTCATTTGTATTCCGGCTCATTCCGCGATTTGATTCACGAGATTCTCGTTTGCTAACTAGAGTTTTTCTTGAACCCTCCGTACTGTTTCCGCGTAGCTAGGGTTCGTGCTTCTCTTTGCCACCGGCGAACATCATGTCTCTTCCACAAAAAAATTTTGCGATATGGAGTTTTTTAATTTTTAAAAAAAAAGAATTAATCAGTGAGTTTATAAATTTACCCCTTAAAAAATTATTGGTGGGTTTTTACTTTTAGTGATTTTTATCCCTTGAAAAAATTACTTCTTGGGTTTTAATAATTTTGTCCACAAATTATATTCTGATGGGTTTTCATAAATTTTTCCCTTAAAAAATTCTGCGAGGGTTTTAATAATTTTTATCCCTAAAAATTTATGTTGGGTTTTACTATTTTTCCTCAAAAACGAAGTTTTGTATTTTGGGTTTTGATCGATTTTTCACCTCAAAAATCGTGTCTAGTCATCTGTAATTCGCAATGTTCGCATGAGATTCTAGGTTTTGCCTGATTTTATCCTCAAAAATCAAGGGTACAGGTGTTCCTGTCTTAGGGTTTTTACCGTTTTCCAAAAAAACGATGCTTTGAAATCTTCAATTTCGGGGTTTGGCGATTTTTTCCTTAAAAGTTGTGGCTTCTTGCAATCTGTTTTGGGGCATCATGCTCATCTACAAAAGTTTGTGGATGATTTGTGTTATCCAGAAGTTCTCTAGATTCTGGGAGGGTCAATGGCTGGCTCATCTCAGTGACAGGATCAGTGGCAGGCTCATGTTGCAGAACGCTCTGAGAAGAAGGGGGCAGCCTTCTTTGTTTTTCTTTGGGTAGTGTTGTGACCTTTTTCACACATCGCCCCATTGCAAATGGGGACCCTCTCTTTTCCTGCTTTCTAGGGTTTTGTTAGTGTCCTATGACCTTTTGCTGCAGTTTCACCAAGCCTTGTCTAGTTCAAAGCATTTCAGGCCCTGGCGATTGAAAGTTAGTTTTTGCAAATTATGTGATTCCGAAATGCGAACACCACCAGAGTGCTTAGAGAGGCCAAAGGACGAAGATCGCAATTGATTTGGACGAATTTGGACAACTTTCTATTTTTAGAAAGTTTGCTTTTTTGCTTTTTCCTATTTTTTAGGAAGTTTCGTTTTTGGCATTTTTAGCCCAATCCCCGGTATGGCTATTTTTAGAAAATTTTCCCTATTTTTTAGGGATGTCTTCTTTTTGCTTTTTCGGAATGGGAACCTAGGGTTTGCACTTGCACCACTGACCAGCTTCGACCAGAACTCAAAAATTCCAAGTTTTGACCTAAAAAAGCTAAATCCCTAGATTTTAGGCTTTTTGCTTTTTCAGGATGCAAACCTAGGGTTTACACTTGCACCACTGACCAGCTTCGACCGGAACTCGAAAATTCAAAGTTTTGACCTAAAAAGCCAAATCCCTAGATTTTAGGGGGCGTGATGCCTCGGATGATCCACCTAAGCATGGATTTCAAATTTCAAGTTAATCCGGTTAAATTTGATTAAGCTGTGAAATTTTGAATTTTTTCTAAGAAATTTGGCTAAGTCTGGAATGTCATCCTGATCCTGAAATTTGACTAAGTCTGGAAAATTGGAGAATCCTCCAAAAACTAGATTTTGCATTATAAGTCCTAGAGACCTGAAACCACTCTCAAACATCCTGACAATATATATGAAATATAACTTAAAGTATAAGCACTTATACTTAAATGTTATATTTCATATATAGTCCGCCCTCTTGAGAGCCTCCAAAAGTCCGCTTTGAAGAGCAAAGGTCTAGAAGTCCGCCCATGTTGGAGATGTCTAAAAGTCCGCCATGTTGGGGGGTAGACCAAAAGTCCGCCATGTTGAGAGGTGTCTAAAGTCCGCCATGCATGTTGGAGAGGCTATGAAGAGGGAGCATAGAACTCCGCCCTCAAGGAGACCTTCCTAAAGTCCGCCTTGAGAGGCTTCAAAACTTCGCCATGTCTTGTGGACTCTCCAAAGTCCGCCCAAACTTGTTGGTGAAGATGGTAAGGACATCAAACTCCACCCAAGCATGTCAATTGGTGGTCATGCCTCTTAAACTCCGCCCCATGCGTTGTGGAGTGAGAAAAGAAGATGTGGGAGCACTCTCCAAAGTCCGCCCAGCCTAAAGAGGCCAAGGTGGCCAACATTCTAAAGTCCGCCATAGGCTAGGAGGGTTATGTAGGAGCTATGCTAAAAGTCCGCCCAAGGTGGAGAGCCTTCCAAAGTCCGCCCAAGGCTAGAGAGGTCATGTGGGAGCACTAACCAAAGTCCGCCAAGGCTAGAGAGGTCATGGGGGAGCTAACACCAAAGTCCGCCCAAGGTGGAGAGCCCTCCAAAGTCCGCCCAAGGGGAGGTTGCTTGAAGTCCGCTTAGGGGATGGGTTTGAAGTCCACCAAGGTGGGAGCCTAGCCTAAAGTCCGCCAAGGTTGGGAGGCTAAGGAGGAGGAGTGATAGAAGTCCGCCCAAGTTTGGGACACCACCAAAGTCCGCCCAAGATGGGAGCCGCCACCAAAGTCCGCCCAAGATGGAGGTCATGTAGGAGCCCTCTCCCAAGTTCGCCAAAGTAAGAGAGCAAGGTAGGAGGTGCCAAGTTTAAAGTCTACCAAGGGTAAAGAGAGCTATGAGGAGGGACCTTCAAAGTCCGCCCCATGCCTTAGCCAAAATTTCGCCTTGATGGAGAGCCATGAGGAGAGACCTTCAAAGTCCGCCCATGCCTTAGCCAAAATTTCACCATGTAGGAGCAAAGGCTAAAGTCCGCCCCATGCCTTAGCCAAAAATTTCGCCTTGAAGAGAGCCATGAGGAAAGGTCTCCAAAGTCCACCATACCTTGGAAAAGATGGAGATAAATTTCAAAAGTCCACCTACGCATTGAAAAGTCAAACAAAATCAACAAGATGCCAGTGATGTCACAAAATCCACTGAGATTTCAAAATTAAATCCAAAATGAAGAAAATATCTAAGGATTATTAAAAATCCTTGAAATAAATCCAAAGTAGAAAGTTTTCAAAAGGAGAATATTGGAAGATTGATAAGGATTTCGAACTTAAATCCAAAATGGAAAGATTTTTTAAAGAGAATAATGGAAGATTAATAAATATTTCGAACTTATAGCCAAATTGGAAACTTTTGGAAGATATTTTCTTTGAATTTGGAAACATGACAACACTTTCCAAAAGAATGAAGTTAAAATTGGAAACATGCTTTGGAAGAATTTTCTGGGTTTCTGATTGAGGATTTAACTTTATTTACAAATACTTCGTTGTAAACTTCATTTCTAGACCAAGAAGTTCGAAAATATTAAGGAGAGCATAGTAAAATACTTTCAGTTTGGAGTTCATCTAGAGAAAGTTTTGGATATTGCGGGAAGTTGGATAAACTTTTTTGACAAAAGTTTCACAGATTTTTGGAGAAAGACAACCAATATAAGGACGAATTATTGAATCTCTCCTGAATTTTTGAGTATTTTTGAAGGTGAAATTAAATTCATGATGCAGATTTATGTATTTTCTGAGTTTTTCCAGAGTTTGAGAAATGATTTTTAGTGAATTTGTTCGAATTTCTAAGGGACGAAAACCATTTTTTTGGCTAAGTATAAGAAATTTTCGGAGTTATAACACTTGGTGTTGGATTGTGATCACAGTTATCTTGAAGGTTGGAGAATTTACATGTGAAAATCCCATTCTCATGGCTAAGTATGAAAACGAAGTGAAATTTTCCGAACACTTAGCCGTTCGCAGCCTTGATTTTCTTTAATCCAAGATAGATTTCTAACTTATTTTCCTTTGGTTTTACAGGTCGCGGGAGGAAATAGAAGCGGGATCATCATAGAGATCACAGTTGGAGTTTCAAGCCAAACGAAAGATTGAGGACAAGTTCACAGGCAAGGTTCATCCGAGCATGAAGATAGCCAAAATTTGGCTAAGTATGGGAAATGTTTCACAAAGAAAATTCCAATTTCCTCAATCATGATGAAGGCATGTCAGGATATCGAGAAGAGGACATGATCACAGCGAATGCCTGAACAACTTGATCCCATCATTTCATATTTGCAAGGGGTTATCTAGAGCTTTTACCCTCCTCCCACGCAACAAAAATTGGCAACTGAAGGCAGGATCATCACAGAAAACACAAATGGAGTTTCGAGCCAAATTCAAAATTGAAGACGGGACCATGAGCAAGGTTCATCCGAGTATAGAGAGGGCCAAAATTTGGCTAAGTATAAGAAAAACTTCACGAGGGGATTTGTTCTCCAAATTCGAGGCACTTGAAAGAATCTCAAGGCATCAAGAAAGAAAAGTTCTCAGACTTGGTGAAAATATGGAAAAGTTAGATAAACTTCATCAAAAAGAATTAAAAAAGACAAGCTCCCAAACAGAATCAAATGGTGACAAAAAGGAATCAAATTTCCATACTTAGACAATTTCTTGACACAAATTGGAGAATTCAAGGAAGACATCCAACACGTTGAGGTGGCACCTCGTCATTTTCCAACCAATCAGATCGCTCCAAGTCAGCATGTCCAGGTTTGATGAACTTGACTTATCCAGAAGCTTCTAGAAGGGCACACTTCACAATGCAACAACCTTCTATTTTCATTGATGGTTCATATTTAGCAAGAAGGACAAGTGTCCCAAATGTAATTTTCTCATTGGTCGAGGGTAGTTAGTTTTGGGAAACCCTAATTAGGGTTTATAGCTTTCAATCTGGGCCCCTGATCACTGTTTGATCTCGGCCATTCATTTATTCTCGAAAACTATATAAGGTTGCCTCCTCTCATTTGGAGAGGGTGAGGTCTTTTGATGAATTGTTGCTTAAGGTCATTTCCAGATAATATATTGCATGTGCGCTGCTTTGTAATCTCTATTATTTGAATGATTTGCATGGTTTCAATTGTCTCAACATTTAGTTAGAATTAATTTAGATTTGCTTTCATTGTTGTTAATTTGAATGAAGGATTTGATAAGTGTCAATTGATGGTGTATCTCCGCTCATACTTTTGGTGAATGGATGATTTCCATTCTACCGTGCAAAGTTAGTCTCAACCCATCCCTTGTGCATCCCAACATCTCGATCATAAGCACAACCCATTGAAGATTGCACCGGCCTTGTGTAGTTGTCCCTAGTGTGGCGAAGCAAGGTTTGGTTTCTCGAGAGCACCCAGTTGATACCGTCTCCGAAATTCGTAGGATTAGATTAGCCTTCCTAAACCCTATCCTTTTTTCCCTTTCTTTTGAAAGTTTAAATCCCCAAAAAAGAAGAGCCTAAAATTGCTAAATCCATCTAAGTCCAGCAATTCAAGATACTTGTCAAACATAAGTCCCCCTTGAAATTTCAGCATACACTACCCAAGAAGCTATTCCACTAAAGTCGCTTGTTCGCACATATAGACCTTGCAATCAGTAGTGATTTTTCAGGAGAGGATAGAATACCTTCGGGTATCCTATCCTAATGTTTGGTAGATGATAAAACAGACACCAATAGGTAGTTAGGACAATGACCATTAAGGGAGGGTATTAGAATAATATCTTCTTATTCTATTTGTTAATGGTCATCTTAGTGTAACTAGTTAGTTTCTAATTTCGTCTTCTGTTATAGATTGTTTCTTTATGGAAACATCGATCTTGTAACTCTATAAATGATCTTTTGATCATTCATTTGATATATCCAATTACTTATGTAATACAAGAGTCATTGCAACCTCCAAGACAAACCCAAATGCTCTCTCCAATCCAAACACTCAAGATGGCTTGTCTTCAGGTTATTGCACATTAAACGCATTTTACATGACCTCCATAAATTAAATGTATTTCTCCAATGCACCTCTAACATTAAATCATGAACCCCAAAGCCATGTGCACACTAAACGATGACGCCCTATATTAAATGCATTCCCTTAATGTGCCTCCCATGTTGAATGCATTTCCAATGTTACACACAACTACCTAATAGAATATTACACTACCTAAAGTGTGGCATCCCACTCCAAGGTGCAAAACTTCACAAAATATTAAGCATTTTGTACAACATATACAACACCTTTTCCAACAAGAAATTTGTCAAGTGACAGCATCAAACCATCTAAAGTGGATGGGCCTTCTTGCACGTCACTCATCTAAATGGAATTCTAGAGACAGCAATATTAACATGAGCATTCATGCATTGTTACTAATGATAGCAAAGGACATAAAACCAACCAAAATAGTGAGATAAATTAGATTGAACAATAATGTGAATCAAACAATGAAGAAAGAGGAAACCACATAAGGTTTGTACGATCCATAAAAGCAGGTGTAAAAAAATTGATTGATTGTAAACCACCGCTGTTGAGGTTATTAATTCCTCCTTTAGTCACTCGATCCTTCTAGTATAACCAATTTGCTTATATATAAATTGCTGGGTGAAGATGCACAGCAAATGATCTTTATAAATTACACAGCAATTGTAATATCCTGACTTCACACGTATATTTTCTGCAGACCACAAACAGATATATATGTGTTCGAAGAGAACAGCATAACCCTCTATATCGTATACACTAAATTTACATCAGCCTCTCCTATGACGTATATGTCCGATCAGTATTGGTCTCTCACAACCACACGCCTAGCAATTGCCCCCGATAGAAGATAAATACTCATTCAATTTCGGTGAGGGGTTGTGACCTCAATCGGGGTGGCATACCAAATGAGGGGGTGCGATGTGTAATCACCGATAGGCAAACAAGACATAATACGTGCTAACTAAACATAAATAATTAATGAAAGCAATGTGCATATTGGTGATTAGAATGATATATATATTATTAAATGTTGAAGGCCTTAAGGCCAATTTAACATTTAATTTTATCCGACTGAAGCTATAAATCATCAACAACCGCAGGTTGCAATTTTCTCCATATATGAATCGCTAATTTTTGCCAAAACTGTGGTCAACAATTTTGATCAATCTTTGCAGTGTAATCATGTTTAATCATGACAAAAACATTAAAACAGCTGACATGGATTTTCAAAGCATTTTTCACCTACCCATGATTTTTTTTTCATTTCACTTTTTAGTATTTTTCAAGCAACATACAAATTATGATGAAGGATTTTTTGATGGTTTTTAGCATTTTGAAGGCACGTTCCAAAGGACACAGCTAGGGTTTTTTTCTGCTATTTTTCTCCTACTCCAAGTTTGGTGACAGGCAACAGATTTCCAAGGTAGTCACACTGTCTTTGTAAAACTCTACATATTTTCGTGGGTCTCCTTGTTCAACAAAACCTTAAGTCTTGAAACACCAGCATTCTGAAGTTCTTTTAATATTGCTAATAAAACAAAACTTTCCTCACCTCCCTGTTTAAATGTTAACTTAGAAATAAAGGAAATTTTGGTTTTTCCATAAATATGAGGGCATTGTTGCATTTTTTAGTGGTTCTTATTGAAGGTTTTCCTCTGCATATTTTTGTTGTATACAGCTGGAGGAATTTCTATTGATGTGCTGTGAGTTTTCTTGATAAATATATTTCTTTTTTGTCTACTGTGCTTTGTCTTTTTGTCTATCTGTGAAGTAGAATAGGTTGTCATAGATAAGGGAGTGACTACAATGTCAACCAATAAGTTAGACATGTAACAAAAAAAATCAATGAAATGACTTGTTCAGTAATGTCAAAGCAATAATCTATAGAAGAAGCAATGCAAAGTTACACCGATAGGAATATTACAAACAACTGATAGGAACAAGAAGAATTTCAAACAATGCTGTTGATGTGACAGCTGCTTTTAAGTGTAGCAAACCCCATGAACAAACAAATCATGCAATTACCACACATCCCATGATATACACAACAATAGACATTGCATACACATAGAAATCAAAAATGCTTCTTAGAAGTAGTGTGAAAAATTGGGCAATTTAACATTATTGGAGTTGGGAGCATCCTATACTCTTAAACATTTGTTTGAAGGTTAATTTTTCATACAAAATTAATAAGGCCTGGACTTATAAGCTAAAGAAAGCTCAAGATTACACTTTTAATATAATATATTTGCAATCATAGATATAATTGTATTCATTATTTTTTCACTTTCAATTGCCAAGACTAATTTCTACATGGAGAAAATCAAGTACTTTTGAGGATGACAAGACAATTGACCTTGATGAAATTGATTCAAAGTCTGAGTGGATTACAGATGATGATCACTTTCTCAAACCTAAGGATTTTGATATTTTAATGATGTTGATTGTAATTAGGGAAAGGCGGATTCCAATTGCCTTGGGCAACATTGGAATCCGCCCAAAGGGCTGGCCCCTTTCTCCAACGTGTAGGGCTGGGCCCTAAACCCCACGGCACCACTTAAACTTGCTCACGCCACACTCAACGTGCTCCCCCAAAATAGGGCCGACCCTATCAAGGCTAAAAAGGAAAAGTAATAAATAAATAAATTATAAAGCAAGCTGACATGAATAAAGTCATTGCTAACCATATAAATAAAGAACAACTTCACATTATCATTTACCAATTCATCATTCCATGCGAATTATACCTCTGCCTAAAATGCAAAGTTTGAAGAAGTAATATTGGCGATTTGTATCTGTCATAAAAGGGCACTAATATCAAGAGCAAATGCCATTGCAAGGAGGGCGAACTATTCTGCAAATACCATTACTTGGAGGGCGAACTATTCCAGATTCAAACAGCTAGGGTTGCAATCCAGTTTCAGGCAAAGGGGCAGACTTAAGATACAATAAAGTGCTGACCTAGGGTGTGGATCTGATTGCTGATTACTGTGTTAAATGGGGCAAGCTTGAGACTTACAAAAGTGCAGACTTGTTGAAGACCTTATCAGCCCTATGTGCAATCATCTTCAAGTACTAAAGATAAGTGTTGTAATCTTCATATGAATATAATCCATAATCAGATCTGAGGATCTTTTCTAGCTGAGTTTTTCCTCCTAGGAGGTTTTCCCAGGGTAACCATGTCTTGTTCTTACTTTGTTCATTTCTATGTGATGCCTAAACCTAGAAAACTCTAAATCTTGCATCTAATCAATTTAGTTAGAAACTAAAATCTGTTTTCTAAGTTTATATTAATCTGAGAGTGCTAAAAGTTAACAAATGAGGGCCAACGTTGGTAGTGATGTGATGGAAGAAATTAGAAGAGGCTCTGACCCAGGAGCTTTGTTGTTAAGACCTGCAACCCTCTAGTGTATCTCTCTTTGTAGTAGCAAGAGTCATTGGCAATGTCTGTTTTATGGAATTTTGTACATAGTTTGTATGTTGACTTCAAACAAACTAGATTGAAATTGAAAAGTCTTTAACTCTTTAGCATCTAGTTATTATTTATGCACTATGAAGTATCAAGGTTTTGTCCATTTTTCTACATTTTTTAACTTTTTAAAAAAAACCAAATTTTTCCCCATTTTTTCAAAAAATACTTTTGGTTTACTGTTTTTTTCCCCAAAAGGTTTTTGCTGTTATGTTGCAAATGGCAATGCCCTTGACAAAGGTGATGATTATGATCTCCTTAAGGAGTGCAACTATGATAGTAATGTGGTTGACTGAATCAAGGGAGGCTCTCACTTGAGACCTTCATCATCAAGACCTACAACTCTCTGGTGTAACTCTCTTCATAGCAATGAGAGTTTTTAGGAATTTCATACTCAATTTGCAGGTTGAATTTATATGGAGTGGTTGAAAATTTGAAAACTGTTAGCATCTAGTTATTATTTATGCACTATGCAAAATACGTTGTGCAATGCAATGCAATCAACAATATGAACATAAATGACAAAAATCTATATTTCACAATTCATAGGCCAAGCTCTCAATTTTATTTACTCTCTATACCTCTATCTATTGAAATGCCTTTCAATTTTAAAAATTGACAGATTTTTCTCCTTTTTTTCTTGCATGTTTTACTCTTCAATGTTTTGAAAAAAATATTAATCTTTTGGTTTGCCAATTTTATCACCAAAAGATTTTTTGCTGCTCTGATACAATCCACCAATCACATCCAAAGGGAAATCATTGCTCTGTCATCAAAAAAACCCCATTGTGCCTCTTCTTTCCACCCAACAGGAATTAACTACCAAAACACTTTTTTCCATTCTATGTCACCATGTTTCAAAATTAGGCAACTATATCCTCTACTTTTTTGCATTAGAGGTTGTGAGACTCTTCTCACTCTGCAGTGATAGGTTTGAATTGCATCTTCTGCTTTGTAAATTATTTTTCTTCAACAAATACTTGTTGGCAAGCACCATGGCATTTCAATGTTTGCGGAGGAAGTGGCTGCTTGGAATTATCCTCTTTATTTTTCTTTTACTCAACCAATCACAACAATTTACAAAAGGCCATTCTGCCACTGCCAAATTCATCTCTACAAGTGTCACCTTCCACTCTCTCATTATTCAGGGTTTTCTTAAAAGGAAAATGTTTATAAGTAATACAAGGGTTTTGTTAAAAGCTGATGATTAGATATCTTTAAGGTCCCAATTGCTTTTCTTTTCTATTTTTCAATTTTGACTTCGCTGTATATGGGGTTTCAATACATGTGATTGTGTACAATCCTTTGGGTGGAAAGTGAAGACCGCAGATGTAGATAAGCTTGAGACAATGTTTAGCCACACCATGCTGTATGAGTTCAAAGTTTGGATAGGGAAGGCTGTAATATCTCTAAGGCTATCCAAAAGTAAAATTGAGAAAGTTTTTGGATGATTCTATACAATAAATTTGATCGCTGAGCTGGCTGAATTATGTGTGAGAGTATGCATAAATATACATACATACATTTATACATGTGTGAGTATAAAATGTGTGTTTGTAGATACATATACACAGGTGTGTGTGCCTATACATACATACATTTAGACATGTGTGCGTATGTCATGTCCCCTCAGTTTTCTGTGTATTACCGTATTCTCACAATGAATCATAATAATATTTCTTTATTATTTACTGATTCTTGTATCCTTAAAAAGAATTAATAATAATATTTGTTAATCATTTACTGATTATTAACTTACCCATAATAATAAAATATTATTGATCATCAATTATCTTTAAATGGAAATATTTGTTTTTTATTATTATTAATTTAAATAATAATGAAATATTATTCACTGTATTAATTATTAATTATCTGTAAGAGAACATTAACAAAACAATGTTAAGAAAGATATCGATATTAAGGTTAGCGCTGGAGAGGTAGAGCTTCAGCAATGACACGAATGGTGGAAAGCGGTGACTTTCCAAGGAGTCACTGCCTTCCAAACTTACCCCAACAGACACGCCTCGCTGCTGCAGCCACAAAAAGGAAATAAATACGAGGTTTGGGCTGAAGGAAGATATACGGAAAAAATAGAAAGTGGAAACCTCTGCTTCAACGAATACGTCCAGCATTTCACTCCAACTCCGGTAAGACTATCTACCCTCGAATTCCCTCCATATTGATAGATAATTTTTGAATAATAATGCTGTACTACTGTAATTAAGAAATTGACCCCGTTGAGTATCCATATATAAATATTAATGCTTATTCGATAGCATAATCTACAGTGAGAATTAATCCTGCAATAATTCTAATTAACTGAACGATTTAGTTATCATCTATACTGCATATAGATTAATAAATGAATTATAATGTTGAACTCTGTACAGACAAATAATTGATAAATAATCATATACTAAAGAAGGCACACAAACTGAAGATTATCACAATTTACAGATGATAGATAAAATGAATATTATTAAACTGATAATCAATCTGAGAATATAAGATATGGGTAATTGTATTAATGATAACAATCTGGAAGTTAAACTTGTCCAAATAGAGGGAACCGCTGATCAAGGGCACCTTATACAATAAGGGGAACTGCTGTACAAGGGCACCCTACGTAATAGGGGGAACTGCTGTACAAAGGCACACTATACGATAAGGGGAACTGCTGTACAAGGGCACCCTATATGGATACATTGGGTAGGGGGAACCGCTGTGTTAAGGTACCCAACGAAAATTCACAATGAACATCACTACGCTCACAATTTTATGTTTCTTAAATATTCACAAGAACCCCTCTTTTGATTATTAACAGCTAATTATATATTAACTCTTTACATGATCCTTCTTTAATATAATTTGTAGTACCTTTTGACTCTGTTTATGCAGGTTTCTTTGATAACAGCAGAAGATTAAGTGCTCTTCCTGATCCCGTATTCTAAAAACTGAGACCAATAACTCAGAAATTAATAAACAATCCACCTAGGGACATTACAGCGTATATAATATGTGTGTTTGTAGAAACATATACACAGGTGTGTGTGCACATACATAACATACATTACATATATACATACATATGTTTTATTGTTCAGAATGTTGACTATTGTTATATACTATGTAGATGTTGAATGTGCCTGCAACTTATGGATATTACAGCATGCATACATACATATATATATGTTTTATTATTGTTCAGAATGTTGACTATTGTTATATGCTATGTAGATGTTGAATACACACACACACACATGTTTTATTATTGTTCGGAATGTTGACTATTGTTATATACTATGTAGATGTTGAATGTGCCTGCAACTTATGGATATTACAGCTCACTACCATCCCTGGATGCAGCTATAAGTTATGCCTCTTGGTGTAACAATAAAACAGTTCTACTTACCATCAAAGATACCATAAGTAGCAATTGAAGTTATCCTTCTCTTTTACAATTGTATCCACCATAAAAATAAACAAAACTTACTTATTCCAGAAGAGGCCCAGACTTCAAACGATGCTTTCCTAGCTTCTTTATAATTGTCCTCATCCAATGAGATCATCTTGTTTATTAAATTATCCTGGACATATAGGACAATAAATACATACATGTTGCATTCCAAAAAAAACAAGAAATGCACCAGAACATAGTAATGCAAAAATTAAATAAACTGCCTCACCGTAAATTGTTTCTGCTCCTCTCGTTTTACTGGTAGCAAGCCATTATGCATATGTTTCCACTCTTCAGCCAACTTTACAAGAATCACAACATAGGGTATATTTTTGTGTATAACAGGATCCTCTATATGGATATTAAATCCATCCACAAACCTGAAGCAATTCCAACCAGTATTAGTAATATAAACAACTGTCACTTGCTGATAATACTTTTAGAAGAAAGTCAGGCAAGCTTGCTTCCAACTCAGTGCACATTTGCACCGGATTCATTTGAACTTGGAATTTAAAATAATCTCATTTAATAACCTTTTAAGTTCAGGCCATGGTTTATGGAGTCTGAGATCACTAGCAAAATGCACTGGCTTGGACTCAACTACATCATGCTCCTGCAAAATAAAAGTACAGACATATGGTTATTTCACATAGCCATATTGTTTTATATAGAGAAACAAATAGATTTTCATTTTTTGCATTGATAGAACATTTATGAAAATCGAAACATGGACCTCAATCATTGACCTATATAGTCTTGAATCACAATACCTTCAAGCTAATCCGAACTAGACCAGTGAGTCCATAAGAACGTGCAATTATAAGAATCCCATTCTGTTGCCTGCATATTCTATCCAATTTCAAAAGTGCATTTTCTGGGAGCTGCAGTATTAACAAATTAAGAAACCAACAAGAAATCAGGCTTTGGATCTAAACCATGGTTGGTTGGTATGTTTATTTTCTAAAATTCTTATTTACTTTAGAAAAAATTAAGAAGGTTTTCTTTCCTATTATGGAGAAGTAGAAAGAATCCACAGTTCATAAGTGCATGAAAGGAAAGAGAGAAATCAAGGTACCCTAGAAAAAAGCAATGCTGCAATCCATTCAATAGCAATCGCTCCCTTGAGCAGGGATTTTACTTTTTGAACATCAAAAATTCAGTCCAAGAAACAGATATATAAATATCGAGTTATATTGGCCATTTTGACAGTTGATTAGTGAAAATTTACAATAGTGTATGGATCGTGCATATGGTACAGGTGATGTTTTATCATAATCAATGCTTTTCTTTAGTTGTTGCAACCATTCCATCAAATTTTCATCAAATCAATAGACTTTAATACACACTTTGAGTAGGTGACAATTGTATAATAGTCGGTCAGATTCTGCAATTCAAATTGATCCATCCCTTCCAGACTATTTTTCAATTTTAAAATTTTAATGTCTACCAAGAAAGAAGAATTTGTTACAGTTGTGGCAAAATTAAGGTTATGAAAACTTGCCCTAAATGATCTAAAAAAAGGGTGAAGCTTCAATGATTTTGCCAATTATGTGAAGCTGCATTCAAGAAAACAAAATATACTCATGATCTTTGAAAACCTTCACAATAGCTGTCATGAATATTTAGTGAGAGAAAGTTGCAATTCGTGTGCCAAAGATTCAAGCTTAACTGGTATCTAATAGGAATTTTTCTAGTTGTTTATGTTTGGCAGATCCTCAAATGTATGTTATCCCTTTATCATTCATAAGAAAATAATATACAAAGGATCTTTTCTGCTATCTTGCCTGGATTCTTTCCTGTGGCAGTCCAACCTCATCCAGGTTCCACTGGCTGGAGTCCACAGCAATTTTAGACATCACAGTTTTCAAAGACATCTTGCATTATCCAGGCATTCACTGTCTATGTTGCAAGAAGCAGCGTGGGAATCCTGCATCCCAGCCTTTTCTTATAACCTGCATTTTATGTTTTATTCTTTGTCTCATTTTCTGGGTCAAGCAGAGCTCAATTTCAAATCCAACACAAGCGGGATGTGAGAATAAGGGAACCCCAGGTATGACAGCAACAGTGAATTGTTTGTGGAGAATCTCTCGACAGACCATCAGGTTGTAAGACAACAGATCAAGACTGGAAATAGCAAGAGAAAAAGATTGCTAGCACTCTAAAAAACAAACAAGGATGGTGAATGATGTACAAGAACTTAGAGAGAGATGGAGGAATAACAATAATGAAAAAATAACATGTTCTGATACCAATCTCAGGCTTGGGAATAGAATGCCAGAAAAAGATTGGTGTATGAAATGCACAGGCTTAGAGCAGCAAAAAGATACGCAATAAAAGCTTATTCCATACAATCAAAATGTACGTATTTAACAATATAAAAATGACTGTTTCTTAAGACTCGATCAATGATAACTGCTATGGCGTTTACTGTTTGCTTCAATACAGTTGTAATATTTACATTTATGAAGGTGAAATCATAAATGTAAAATTCTAGCTCAACTTAGAGATATAAAAATGACTGTTCAGTTCACCTTCTAGATAACTGTCCAGCTTCTACTATAGCTACAAAATACAAAATATAAAATATTTTTCTACTGCTAAGATTATGTACATTACTATTACAGTTCTTAAGACTCAATCAATGATAATTGCTATGGTGTTTACTGTTTGCTTCAATATAGTTGTAATAATTACATTTATGAAGGTGAAATCATAAATGTAAAATTCTGGCTCAACTTAGAATTAGTTATATGAATTTTAAGTCTAAAATCTTATGAAAAAATATTGCCATCTCTGTAATTTTTACATCAAATACATATTGATGTTTCTTGTGTGAAACATTTGGATCCCTCGCCCTCTTCTATTTGTCATTTTAAGATTCCTGTGTTATGCATTTTCTTGTGTATTTCAGGTTTGTGACTTCTAATAGCTATGCTATAATCTTTCCAGGGACGATATTCAGAGAGAGAGATTCCAAAAGGTTTTGCAAAACCAAAAGGAAAAAGAAAAACGAAAATTTTCTATGCAATTCTCATGTGATTATACTATCTTTAAAAAGCATTTGAATCTTCAAACAAAAGAAGATGCTTGATTTTGTTCAAATTCCAAAGGTACTTACCTGTGTTGCTATAATCAGAGTGAATTGCGAGAAGAAGGAAGGATCTCTCTCAAGTAAAGCCTCGGGTGGCTCTTCCACAAACTTAGCTCCAACAGCATCATTTAGCTCTCGCAGAAATGTACACACACACTTTGCCCTCGATTGGCCAATGCTATTATTGTCAACTGCACAAACCAACAACCAACTTAAACTCCACTACAAGAGATAAGATTAATTCTAGTACAAAATCTCAAGCTGTAACAAACAACCAAAAGACATACCCAAGAAATTGTTTCCAAGGTCTGCCACTTCCACTTTTGAGCCATCAACAACCATGACACTTCCTACACCTCCTAAAACAAGATTTTTCAATGTTTCTGAGCCTGTGGGGCCACAATTCAGCAAACAAACCCTTGCTCTCTCAAGAGCTGATTGTCCCTGTTCTCCCCATATCCTGCATTAGCATTCCAGTAAAATTATCAATCCAAAGCAAAACTTCTTGATGCACATAGTTATTCTTTAAAATTCTGTCTCTGCGACTCTGTTACAGAATCATCAAACATTCAGATGATCAAATTAAAATCTTTGCCAAGCATGTAAATAGAGCAAATTTGTTCATTTGCAATTATAACAGAATTTATCATTTCCCTGTTCATCGGATGGTCATAAAATCAAAGTATTGTTCTAAATGTCATTAGAATCCTCCTAAGAAGAGATATCTCAAGTTGAATTTTGATGGTGCAGCAAAGCATATCCTGGTCAGACTGGTGCAGGGGTGATCATCTGCTTAAATCATTGGTCTTTCTTTAAAGGCAATTCTTACTTTCTTGGTTTTAAATCAAATAATGACGCAGAAACATTGATGCTATTGGAAAGCATGAAGTTAGCTAAATCCATAGATTGTAAAAGCATAGAGGTGGAAAGAGATTCTCAGATTATCATCAACAGATATGTAAGTATTTATTTAAAGAATTGGAAACTAGAGAATATTGTAGATGAAGTGCTGCTCATAGGTAAAAACTTCTCCAATAGTTTAAAACATTGTCATAGGGAAGGTAATAGGGCTGCCAATCGGATGGCCAACTTTCAGTTTTCCCAACTCCCGTTCTCTGCTAAACTAAACATTAATCCCTCAGAATGAAATTTAAAAGGCTTTCTAAAGAAAGAATCACTGTACCATTTTCAACCTCCCTTTCCAAATTTTTAATCTCCACCTTGATTTTTCATTGAATTCAGAAATGCAATAATATTGTTTTATTTCACAGTACATGAATATGTGAGACCACAAAAGAAAAATTATGAGAAACATGGCAAAGGGATTATATTTGTGAAGGTTGTTTCTCTGGTTATTGCATTCCATAAGAGAGAAGGTGACATGCATGCAAGTTTTCAATCTCCTGTGTCCGATTAAGTGTCAATATTGTCTATGTGAAGGATTTAGTAACCTTGGTGTTTGTAAAGCGCTGGGTGTTGATGGTGTGGGCAATAGTGGTACACTGTGTGCAAGAGCCTCTATAGCAGATGATTTCATGACAAAGCTAGAACAGTAGAACAGAATGTGTCTGATGATATGGTCCAATGTTAGGAATATTACATCATTAGGTTCACTAGTGTTTTATTTTTTATAGTTAGAATGAACATTAGAATATCATGTGTAGAATAATATAATATTATAATTGGTTGTGCAAGAATTTGCTTGTATCATGAGCTGTTAGAAACTTAGAACCATAGTTCAAAGACTCTGCAAGTACCCTGCAAGACTAGCCAAACTCATAAGTCGCTAAGCTGGCCAAGCCAAGCCGACTAGACTCCCACGCCGAGTTTGGCAGAGCCCTACTCCAAGACTCTTGAATCTTAGGCTCGGACTTTCAAGTCCTAAGCTCAGACTCTTCTGGTGCCTGAACATAACAGAAGTGATGACTGAAGTATCAAATCTTGAGAGTTTGAGGATCATATGACATTGTAATGTTTGAATTATGACAAATCGCCAGTCAAATTAGTCTTTTATGTTCTCTAAATGCATTGATTTCTTTTTTTGTGTAATTATGAGGTTTTTTTGAGTCCTAAGTCTGAGTCAAAATTTTGGGCTGCCGAGTCGAGTCGAGTCTGAGTCTGAGTTTTTGAACTATGGTTAGAACAATCATCTATGTAAAGGAGTGATTAAAGGAGCTATCCTGTAATATAGATGTAAGTTCTGTAAATTAGAATTATGTATTATCAGAACCATAATTTGAAGATTTGGGCTCGGACTAGACTTGGCAGCCCAAAATTTTTACTCGGACTTGGGACTCGGCACTAACTTGGGAAAAAAAAACCTCATAATTACACAATAAAAAAATGAATGCATTTAGAAAACATAAAAGTCTTATTTGACTATCAATTTGTCATAATTCAAACATTACACGTCATGTGATCCTCAAGCTCTCAAATTTGAATTTTCTTAGTTTCAAAGTTGAGAAATACATTATAATACAACAAAATTATAAATAATAAATGTATAACATTATAAATATTTACATATGATAATATGTCAAAATGAAAAGAAAAAAACAAATACAACCTACATCTTTGTTTGACGTATGCCCTGCCTTACATGAGTCAGACTACAAACTGGAAGTTTCCTGACTTACGCACTTTAGCTGATAATAGAACTGAAGTTAAAGATGGTGTCTACCTAAACCTTAAAAAGCAAGTTGCTAAAAACAAAGAGAAAAAATCAAAGTTTCTAAGCCTCAAACGCATTCTCCTTTTGAATGAGGATGAGATTCGCATCCTACAGGCATACACCAATAAGGTCCAAAATTACCTACTTAGCAATCTCCACATTACATTTATGCACTCATTATGGTGTTCATTCCCATAGACATGATTAGGACTTACCTGGCTTAATCTTGGCCTAAAACCAGTACTAATATGTTTTATGCTGCCCATAGACCTATACTTACAGTAAAATCAAACCTAAAAGTCTCAAGTCAAATCCAATTTTGGGACAATTTGCATCCAAGCACTAGTGAGGACAAATTACACCTGGGTACAATAGTCTAAATTAATTCTGTTTGATTCTAAATTTAGAGTGTTGAAAACCTAACCTATAGTTGCCTTAATCTGAATTCAAATGGTCACATAGAGTGGAGAATAACAAACTTCCTCCATTTTAATATCTAAGAAGAACCCTCTCTAATTTACACTCTCTTCATACTAAGTTTTTCCTCTTCAAGAGATCATACTAAGTTTTTAGACCTCTCATAATTATTTGCTAAAACCTGAAAATCCCCATTGTTGAACCTCTCTTAGTGATCATCATTGTTTCCCTTCAGCATTAGACCCCAATCTTGCTCCTATATCCTCTAGAGCTTTCCTTCATCCTAATGCTTCTCTCCTAATCTCCCACTGATGTCAAATCTCCTCTCCAAAACTCTTATTGCAAACATATCTCTTAATTCTTTCTGCCAAGTTCATCGGTGATTTCCATCTTATATTGTATCCCCAATTGCACAAGCAGACACCAAAACTTAAGCAATTGACATCCTCTTAAGGTATATTGGTAGCTACAACACCTTGCACACACCACAACAAATAGGAGACTGACTGAGGTAGTCTCCTAAACAGCCTAAACCATTTTTCTTGTCCCCAAACTTAGAAGTGGAATATCCAAAAAATAATACTTATAGACAAGGTACAAGTGGATATGGAACCAACAGAGGCAGGTGATTCACCCGAAATTTCAAGATTGTAGCAAACGGTAATCCAACTCTAGCACTAGTGCCTGCATTAGCTCCCAAATTCAGTGCTAATGTCTACTCCAATGCCCAAGTACTGGGGTTTCTGAAGACTCCCCAGCGCCCAACCACAGTGCTAGTGTCTACTTCAGCACTAATGTCTACGTCAGCACCACCTTTAGTATCAGTATCTACTCCAGCACCTAGGTTCATGTAACTTGTCATGCACAAGTCACGAAAAGCTGAAATTTGTCCAATACACTCCTTCAGCCTTCCTCAGTCTTCTTCTACAGTCAAATACAACATTCAAACACTTCAGGGACTCACACTCTCAACTCTTCTCAATTCCTTTACACATTTACATTTCCCAGCTCATGATTTAAAATTTTAATCTATTTGAATAAAAATCTGATTTTTGATAACTACTGCTGTTTTCAATGTCATATTTCAGTTTATAATATGATTTAGATAGATTAGTGCAAAGAAAGATAGTGCAGTCCCAGGTTATAATACCCCATTTATCAACATCTATTTAACCTATGGTTTCCAAATTTATTGTTTCAATGCCCTGTAACATATTCAATAAATTTTTCAGTTCTTATGTGATAAAGTCCTTCTAAGAATCTTCCTATACTCAGCTTATTGACTATCACATTTGAAAAATCTACAATCGTCAGTGACACATTCACCAGAGTTATCACAATTTATTAAAACCTTCTACCCATGAATTAGCAAAGTATCCTTGATACTGATTAAGCATTTGTTTAATTACTATTAAGTCTATCTAATCCCCTTTCACCTGAACCTTCCTGTAGGACTCAACCTATTAACTACCACACTTGGCAAATTTACATTCCATCGGTAACTCTTTCACCAGAGTCACCATAATTTATTAAAACTTCTACCTACAAAGTTAGTAGCTATCCTTATCTTGATCAAGCATGTGTCTACATTAGCAAAAAGTTCATCCAATTCAGTTTTAGCTTTTTGTAAGTATCTAATAACTAGCGAACTTCCCTGCACATCATCATGTTATCTTGCATGGAATAAGCTTTGACAACCTTCACATGGGATGTAAAACTGTCTGCGCATGAATTACAAGTCATGGAGAAGGAACGATCAATTGCAGTCCTAAAGGCTATAATTGAAGTTGAAGACTGCGTGAATGCTGTAGAGGAGCGTTAAACATGTCTTCATTACCTTGAAGCCCGTTCCACATCACCCTGCCCAATACATACATGTTTGACAGTAATATGAAGATGAATAATATCGCACAAATGAGCCAGTACCCACTGCTGCAAGTCAAACTCTTTTGAAGTGCATTAGGGATCAAAGGAGCAGAAAGTTCACTACAGGTAAATCTACTTCAGAGTTTTGATGTTTTATTCATTTCAAAGTTGTAAAGGTTTAAAAGGAAGATATAATTTGTTTGCATTATAAAAGGAGTCTTACATTTAATCACATTTGGGAATAAGAGGAAGGTGTGAAGATTGAACCGTCAAATTTGTCAAATATTCAATAAGTTTTGATGGAAATGAGAATTGAATAGCTATCTTAAAAGAATCCACCAATATTTGGGATGTGAAAATTAATTGGCAAGTAGTTTCAAATTGGTTATAAACTTATAAGGTTTGAAAGGGTAGTGATTGAGTTTGTGGAATTTTTTTTGAAATAAAGAGAGCAATTAGAAAAACAATTTAATGCAAGACAAAGCAAGAAGACTCCAAAGTGCATTATAGGGGAGATATTGTGTCAAAGTCCAATTTTATGGAGATACAAGGTTTGAAAATGATTATACCTAGGATTGAAGTCAAAATCTTTTTCATGAGGACCCAATTTAAAGTCATTGAGGTAATTTATGATGGCAATGCAAAAGAACTTGTTCAGAAGTGTCTTGTGAATGTTTTTAATTGGGCTCTTGGAGGTTCTATTACTTCATCTAGCGCATCCTTGAAGTTCGATCCTTGATCAAATATAGATTGGAGGTTGGAAGCAATCGAGGCAGAAGGTGTTTTATCATCCCAAGCTAGCTTCTCACTCTAGGATGACTCATTGCATAAGAAGCATCCTATTTGTGTCCTTGAAGAAAAGAGAGGGCTTGGCATTATGTGTCCCTTCAAGCAGTAAAAGGGGGCAAGATTTCTTATGGGTTCACTTGGTGTATTCACATTTGGTTGGTGATTTGTACAGCACTCGAGGCATTAGACACACTCGGAGGAGATGTGGACTTTCGAAGGAAAGATGTCTCATGTGCAAACGTTTGGTTGGTGATTTGTATAGCAGAGGGGGGATTGTTTCCACAGCACTTGAGGAGGCATTAGACGTGTGGACTTTCTGAGGAGATGCGTCTCATGTGCAGCGCTAGAGGAGGCATTAGACACACTCGAAGGAGATGTGGAATTTTGGAGGAAATGTGTCTCATTGTGTATGGAGGTTGGGAACACTTTTATAATCTCTCATGATGTGCAGAAGGTTACAAGTTCTACAGTCAGGAGATCCACCGATGCAGTCAATTTGGTGTTTCCTGGGTGAACGAGGAGGATTGGTGAAGGCACTTCATTAAAGTCTCTAGAAGGGTTGTATTCAACCCTTACAATGTTCCACTCTTGTTCGATTAATGTAATAAGAGGGGGAATGTTTGAGATTTACATTAATTAGTATAGTTTTAAGTTGATAGTTAAATAATTAATAAAAATTAGGTCGGTTAGTTTTTGGGAAGTTATTCCCATAGGCATTTTTCATAGGGGAAAATAAGGCTTTAAAAAATCTATTGCACTATAATGTAGCATCAACTAGTTGAATCCCGATTGAATCAATTGATTATCAGGTTCTGTTTTTTTTTTTCCTTTTGCGCTCACATAGAACTCAAAAACTAACAAGATCAACATTTTGAAATTGGTGCAAGTGTATATGAATAAATACGACCATGGTAAATCTAAATTTTGTCACCAGGACTTGTGCCTCGCTGAACACAAGATTCCAGGTATGTTGAATAGAATCCTGGGAGCTAAAAATACTACCAAAAAGCTGAAATACCCCACTGATTTAAGGAATGGACCTTAGAAAAAAAATTGACTTCTATGCAACATCAAAATGGACCTAAATTAACAATCCATTTTTCTGGTAAAACATAAAACTTGCCCTGCTTTAAACCAAAAACTGGGAATGCACAATCAAGGTTTTAACACCTTTCAGGTTAAAAGCCATATTTCTAGTGCTTTAACTCCGCCAAAATATCTCTGGATTTGCTTGTAACCTCTTACCACTGCAAATTGTTTTAACATGGTGAGCATGTCCAGGAAAGCTTGAACCACATCATCATCTACATAGCACTCCTTATTTATCCAAATCAAGTAAGTCTTCAGATTTGAGATTGTTTCAGAGGCTCCCATTATATCTCAAAACTACTCTATGATATCCTCTCTAGTAAAGAAAACTAGATAGAACACATTTCAAAATAATTTCAATCTTTTTCACCATTGAATTCTTAAATAAGCATTAGTTCAAAAATATTCTCATATGTTCTTAAGTTTCATAGGTCTTACATACAAAAAAGATGAATTATCACTAGGAATTGTACTGGACATTGCAGTGAATCTTAGTGTTCAAATGTTCTCAAATTGAGGATATTACTGGGGAGATTTTGACTTAAAATACCACTGTCAAATATTATACCCTAACTTAACAGAGTGTAATACTGTTGTTTTGTATAAATTAACGCAAATCTTGATTTTCAGAATAACAAATATAATCCAAGCCCCTAAAACAATCCCTAGAACACAGTGTATAATTGTTTACTAGAAATTGAGACTAATCTTGTTTTTCGAGTAATCTGTAACTGCAGATATGCCGGAAGGCAAAAAGGACAAAAAAGTAGCCTCTTAGTGATTACCAGCCCCTCAAACTGGATGAAAACAAACAGTTGGCACTTGTTAAATGGGGTTTTCGACGTTCCAAATAACAAACAATATGCTGGCTGTTCAAGCTCTTTGCCTGAAATCTGTTTCCAAATACACGTCCAAGAAGCAACTCTTTGTTTGGAGATTATGAGATCCTATGAAGCTGATTCAAGAATGAAACCATGGGAATCGAGGGATATACATTGCTTAGTAAAAACGCAGACAAAAAAAGAAGTGTCGGGGATTTGAACCCACAACATAGTGTACCTTAGTTGCCGATCATATTTGCTCTTGTTGATTTCGGCCATTGTTTTCTTCTCCTGTAAAATTTAGCGAGGAAAACTGAAAAGAAATTTGCAAAGAATGTAGCTCCCAGAAAAGGTGAATTGCTGACTTATGACAGTTAGGAATCCGTTGATGAGTGTAATATTTTTCTGTTCGCAATTTATTTTAGGAAGTGGTCCCGCCAGAAAAAATTATCTCCTTTTTAATTCCATAACCTAGGACGTACTACCTATTTGTTCTAACCCGTTTTTAAAGTTTTGTAATGATATGAATGAATAGATTTTAATAACTTTCACCAGATTAAGTGGTCCAAGGAATCAAGAGTTCCAAAACAACATTAATTCATATTTTTTTTCATTTAAGTTCTTTCTTAATGAATCTTGATTAAAAAAGTTGCAGTTTTTGTGAAGCCTTGCTTTTTCAAATAGATTGTTCAAATTGTCTATCTTCAAATTGATGAATAATCAAAATTTATTGATTAGATTCAATTATTTATTTATTTTATATATATATATGTTTTGTAATTATTATTAATTCATATTTTTGTTTTATATTTATTTTTTAGTATAGTTGTAAATAATGTCATAATGTTTAAATTGTTTTGTTTTGTAGACAAATCAACTCAAACCTTACATCCCTAACTTGGAATAGCTTCTTACTCGTCGTAAAAAAGGTTAATTTGAATTCTCTATGATTTCTATCATCTTGAAGTAATAGCATATTGTTATGTCATCTATGCTATATCACATCATGACCTTGTCTCTTGATTAAAAGTTTCAAATTTATTACTCTCAAGGTTGACCAAGTTCAAATTTTGAGTTACCTATCAATTTGCATGCTAAATACCTAGAATTGAGCATCTAAGATCTTGTATTGAAGAAAAGTCATAGATCATTAGTTGTCATCATGAAAGGGAATCACAATGCATTATCATGGAGTGTACATCTACATTATATCTTTGCACACATTATTGAAGTGGCATCATAGGCACTTGCATTACTTGTTTGATATTTCTTTAATATTCGTTTATTAGCAAGGGGTTGAGGAGGTTACCAAGGAAGTCATGAACCTTCCTTTTTCACACCACAAACCCTCATGATGCTTTCTAGCACCACCTCTTTTTCAAACATAGGTAAAGGCACAAACAAGCAAAATTATACATGTTAGTTTTAATGAGGATAGAACTACATTGAGAAGTATGTGTTTGTAGGAGACAAAATGTCTAGGGACTAAAGCACTAATGTATAATAGACGTACAATGCAAGTCCCTCACAATATGATTAGTATGGATCCAATTATAAAATCTTGATTTTAATCATTGATGTTAGTGTGCCACAAAATATCCACATATATTGACAACAGTTCAATTCAATAAGAGTTAAGCCCATATAACATCTTTATAGCTCTCTCTTAGTAATTTATGCATTATTTGTTACTGAATTCATTCATAAATATCTTTTAGAAGTTACTGAATACCATGTTGTTGTAAATAGAATTATATTTTAATGACAAAGTTCATATACTTCCATAAATAATTTACTACGTGAAAGTGGGGATGACATTATCTTATTGATGTCACAAAAAATTATATGATAAGAATAAGAAGTTTGTGAACCTCTTTAAGTTTACCTAATCAAATATTTGTATGATAATAATTCAATTGCTTAATTGAAGTTCTTAAGGCCTAGAGTTGTATATGCTTTATGATACAAATAGGATTTGACTTGTGTATTAACAAGACAATGGGTATGATGATAAATAAATAAATGAATTAATATATTGACTTTGATAGTTTATGGCTTTGAATGTCGATGAGAAAATCAACCACACGGTCAAATCCAAAAACTATCAAGACAATTTATAATGGACTGTGGAAATTTCATGCATTTAAATGAATATATGTTGAGTATAGACAATGTAACCTCAATATAGGAAATATCCAACAATATCTCCATATCACATTTCACTATGATTGATAAAAGAAGAATATGCTTTGGCCTCAAATAATGCATATTTTTAGTATAATAGAATTCAATCCTCAAATATTAAATAGAAGTCGAGATAAAAAAATGGTCTAAGGCTTTCAAACCTCGAACTCTTCATTTACCCTAATCTTTTTGTAGTTTCTACTATAGGAACATCTTAGTAAAAAATATTTTTAAAGAATTTGATAGTCTTTATGGTAATATTCTACCTATAGATTTCCAACACATGTTTCTTTCTCCCTTAAACCTACCCTTAGACATTTGTTTAGGAAAGGTTTCACAAATCATTTATTGTGACCCATCAATTATTCATGTTACCATAGAGGATAAGATTAAATATAATCTCAAATTTGTACAAATATAGTCCTAATTATTGTTAATAGAATTATTTTCCCATTTTTAAAATTACTCGTGATAAATATATGTAACACTCCAATAGACTCAACAAAAACCAAACTATTATTTCTTTTTTCTTTTGTTTGTACTTCACAATCTCTCACCCATACTATTTGTCATAAAAGAATGTGTTATTTCAATAGTAATAAATTTGCTTGGTAAGTAATCCATAGATTCTCCTAGATTTGGCATACTTAGCCACTCTAATATGATATTATCATCCAACTCTTGCATTTGTGTTCGAGTATGAAAGAGTCCTTAATTTATCTAAATGTAAGAGATATTTCAACACTAAGTCTACTTTGAGATAAGCCATCAAATTTTATTAGACTCAAAAGGGGACATGTAGCCATCTTATTTCAATCTCTTCTTTTGAAATCCCAAATGTGAAAATCTTGCCAAGTTTGAACATAAATTGTTTGTGTCCAAGAGATATCAACACTACAAACATGAGGCAAGACAATCTAATAAATTGAATATAAGTCTCACATGTTAGATATGTGATTAATTATATCTATAATTCATTGTTCTACACTATCAAATGTGAGCTTGAAATAGATTAGATTCAACTCACTCATATAGGTCCATCATGAAATTTCTAGTCTAAATTTCAATCGATTTTAGATGTGAGCTACCAACAAAATCAAGAAATAGAACTGCCATGGTTTAAAGAGTGACATAACTTTGGCATGCCACATATATGTCGAGTGATAATAAGTTTTCATTAGAATTAACTTACTTGCAAGTTAGGATATAGGAATGTAATAGTAGTAACTTGTGGATGTGTTGAAGTGAGTGAATTAGTATTGTAGACACCTAAAACTTGCACAACGGATTAAATGAGCTAATTCGCCTATTAATTAAATCTACATTTAATTAATATCCTCTTTTCTTCTATTTTGACCATTAATCAAATTAAAGATTTGATTAATATTCCCCTTCTTCTATCTAAGCCATTTAATTTTATTCACATTTAATTTAAAATCTTCATTTATCCCATTTTCCATTTTAATTAAATCTACATTTAATTAAAATCCCTTTTGCATTTAAATAAATCAAATTTATTTGTAAATCCCCCCACTTGCAAAATCCTACAAATGCAAGTTGCATCCCTTTGTAAATTAAATCATTTTAATTTAACTAAAAATCCTATTTTCCCTCACCCACTTGCATTCTCTTACATCTCCCACTTGCATCCTAGTATTCTTCTAGAATGTCTCTAACCCCTCATTAATTAGCCTATGTCTTCAATCATGTCATATCCCTAAATTTGGGGGAGTCACTTCTTCAACTTTGGAATAAAGTCTTCTAAATGTGTTGAAGACTCTACCTTCTTTAACAAATTAACTTGTTGAGTCTTCCAAACATCTAAGACTCTTACAAAACCACTAGAGGTTTTCCTCTTTGGGCAAGTTAACCTTCCAAAGCCTTCCCAAGAATATTTAATGCTCTTACAAGTCCACACCCCTTAGCCATGATGGTTGTCTCTTTAACCATTTTCCCATGTTGCACAAGAGTTTATCTCTTGGGTAATAGCATGCCTCCCTAGTTAATGACATTATCCAATGATGCCACCCCTTGAGGTTATCCTCTCAAGCCATCTCAAGGTGACATTTGTCAACTTGAGATTGGATTGAATTCCTCCCATGGATTGATAACTTTCAATCCTTTCCCTTGTTAAGATTTTTCAATCTTGGTCATCCATTTCTCTATTTTCTCTATAAATAGAGCCCATTTCTTCAATCAACGATCCATCTTCATTTGGTTCCAATCTATAGCTAAATTGTTTTGTGCAGGTTATTAAGGAGCTCCATTGTCTTTGCTTAGCATTTTTAGATCATCTTAGTTGCATTATAGCATAGATTTCATCATGTTTTAATATATCATGCTAGTTTCTTTTCCATGATAGATCAATCTCATCTTCATAACATTCTCATGCTATCTTAATCTCATACTAATCTTCTTATTTTGGTAACATATCTAGTTTCATATCCATTTAGCATATCACTAAGATCTTAGTTGCATTCCATTTAGATCCTAGAGTCATACATATCTCTCATTTTTTAGGTAGTCATCCTAGAGATCAAGTGCTCTTCCAAGCTGAGAGCCACCTTGATTTGAAGGATCCTTGGAGATAGAGAACAATGAGATGCTTTTAGATTTTTTGGTTGAGTAATATGTTTTGCTCATTTGAATCCTCTAACATAATGTTTCATTAGTGTGTTTGTGTTGTTTGTGTCTCTTTTGCAGGTACCACAATCTAAACATACATTAATTGGCGCCCACTGTGGGGCTCACATCCATGAATTTGATATTTTTGCAAGTTTTTGTGTTGTGATAAATTGTAGGTTTCACTTTAGCGTGAAATCTCGTACAATATTTTGTTAGTTATAGTGTGATTCTTTTTATTTTGTTGTATGGGAAGCTGAGAATTATCGTACGAGATTCTGCCAGTTATCGTGTGATTCTTTTTCCTTTGTCGTAAGGGTGAGTGATAATTGTCGCATGGGCTTTTAGGAAAGCTCATATGGTTTTCTGCTTACTCGTATGAAAACAGAGAGGCTTTTTTTAGGAGTTTTCTTATATGAATTTGGTGATGGCTTAGATGGATGGATGCAAAAGATATTATATGAACCTAGGCTTGAAATTAGGCTTGTGGAAGGACAATATATATGGAATATAACATTCAAGTATAAGTGGAATTCCCTCTTCTCTTTTCTCTTTCTTATATTTTAAGTTATATTCCATATATATTGTCAGGATGTTTGAGAGGGGTTTCGGACCTCCAAGAGTTATAATGCAAAATCTAGTTTTTGGAGGATCTTCCCAATTTCACACAGTCAAATTTTAGGGTATTTCGGGATCAAGAGTGAAAAAAAAATTGTAACTGAGATTTGAAATTAGGCTTGTGCAAGCCCACCAAGAGATTTGATATTTCACTAACTTTTTCTTTTTGTAGGTTTTAACAATTTGATTGCAGATTTGAAGGAGTTAAATTAGGATTTGATTTTAGTTTTTCTAACTTTCTTCCTAAAGTTGGTTAAAATTGAACTCATTTTATTTTTGAGGTAAAAAGAACCTCACAATCTTCAATTGGTGCTCTAAAAAAACCACATCTTTTCATTTGGGAAATTAAAAAGAACCACACTTGCAAGGGTAAAATTTACAACAAACTTCAAACATTTCTTTTGCAAGTTAAAGTTCGCATTTCAATTTGGGTTCTAAAAATAACTAGACAAACTTTCTATTTTCTTGCAAAGGTTAAAATTCACAATCAACATTACTTGCAAGATTAAAAAGAACAATCCACATTGTGCTTGTTTGGAGCAACATCTCCAATTAGAGGTTAGCAAACAAATTGACTTGAAGGATAAAACAAACTTTTGAGTGCTTTATCTTAAGTGGTAGGTATATGCTCTCCCCTTAATTGGGTGACCAAAAATCCAAACCCACTCTTTTTCATTACTTTATTTTACTTAAAGTATTTTACAACCTTTAGAGGGTTTGTCTTCCCGAACTCCTTGAGGGGGCTAGTGAGAAGAGAATGACCCAAGTGAGTATGGCTAAAGCCAAGTATTCTAACTCACTATAAACAAATCACCTTTTGAGATGAAAATCTCAGGGGACAGAGCATATTTGAGTTATCTCTTTTGATTTATCTCATATCGAGCACTTTGTAGGGTCTTGAGGTCTCAATCACGCTTGCATGACTACATCTTGTTTGGTACTTTGTTGCTATAGGCCTCAATCATGCTTGCGCGACTTCAAAGGGTGTCTTCGAACGTAAGCCTTTACTAAAAGCCATAGCGGTAGAGACTTTGAGCTGAGTTAGTTGCCAAACATTGGCAATATTATAGTGCAAGGGTGGGGAACAATCCACCCCCAAGATTACTCACCATATATCTCCCAAGATAACTGCTAAGTTATGAAGCAATTCACTTTGGGTTAATTTCTGGAAAAAGGCAAAAAAATGGGCGCCCTCTAGGGGGTGACAAGGTTGTTTGAATTGACAGAGTATCAAGACTAGTGGGCTATGATATTGTCAATGACCCTTAAATAAAGAGTCTACTTGGTGTGTCTTATTTGTATCCAAACCAGTGAAAATATCGGGGATTTGAACACATCCCCAAAAGAACACACACTAAATGTTTAGCATTAGGATGACCATTGTCTTCATTTGTGCTATGTATTCTTGTCACAAATGTTAAAACATCTTGCAAAAATATCAATCGATCAACTAAAAAATCAGTTCAAACAAGGAGAGGTCATAAGTGAAGAAAAATTTCAAATCCAACAAAAGCACCTTTTGAGGTGGTTATTAACTTTTCAACTATCTTTAGGCAAGACTTTCATCCAACAAGATTAGGAGAGTATCAAACCAAGTGATCACAAGTTTATCATCCAACTATCTCAACGAAAACAATACCAAGCTAGATATTCAAGTTAGGTCAAATCAATTTTTCATATTGGGAGACTTTATCCATGTCATTTGGTGTGCTTTGTCATAGGGACCTATCAAACAAATCCTCTATTTGACTTGGTAAGCTTGAGTATCTGAAACAAAGTATCCATCAAGCCAACAACATCAACCTATCCAAATTGAAACTTTGATCACTCATGTGACCATCCCTTGTCACTTGAAAAATGAGAAGCTTATTCAAAGGAAATGAGTCCTAGCCTAAATCAAGATCAAGATATCATGGCTCTCCAATCTAATCCCATTTTGATCAAGATCCCACCTATCAAGAATCTTATGATGATCCCCTAAGATTTTGGTATTCCATCCACGATGATTCCCTTTTATCTCAAGAGCAGAGTCCCATTCAACATCCGCCTCCTAAGAAAGAGCATGATATCCCTTCCATCTCTTTCACTAATCTAATTCAAAATCAAGAGAAAAGCACAAACTCAAATGATCCTACTCCAAGTCAAAATAAAGATCAAGGAATCATTTCATCATCCAAATCCATTTTAGGTCCTTTCATTCCAAAGTCAAACTCTCCATCCCTTCCATCCATCTTGGGTCCTTACCTCCCTCCATCCACAAATCCATCACCTCAAATAATCCATAAGAAAGATCAACAAAGGTACCATCTTTGAACTTCTTTCAACCATCTATCTAAACATCTTTCTAAAACTATTATTCCATCATTTCTTTTATCTATTTTGGGTCCTTATGTCCCAAAATTCAATTTTTCTCCATCACTTCTCAAGTTGTGTACCAACACTCATCTTGAATGCATATCCATCTATCCTCGCACAAATCTTCAAACATTCTATCTATTATCCAACACCACTTTTCTATCCTTCCATCCCTTTCATTCAATCCTTTGCATAAATTGATCATCTGTGAGATAGGCATTTGTGTCATTTTGTCACATGCTTGCCCATGCTCAAATCTCATGTTTAGTCCTTTTCCTAGATATCTATTCATGAAACACTTCAAAATTCGAGGTTGTTCCTCTTTAACATTTTATTTTGGTTGGGATACACACTCAATCAATAAAGGAACCACTTATTGTATCGTTGTATCGACATCCTTTGATTACTATATCTCATACACTTAATCAATTGCTCTAAGTCATTGTGATCTCTTAGTCGAAGAAATGGCTAGTGAAAAATCTAAAATCCTACTTCAGTGCCACTGTAACTCTCAAACCCACATGAGCTTCATTGCTTACGAGCCAATACACAAAAGAATCAATGACAAGAGCAAAAAGGCAATATCAAAAAATCAAAAGCATGAGCAAGAAAAGAAATATCAAGAAAAGAAAAGAAAAAATGCAATGAAATGAAATATCAAAATGCTTGGCTATAGGAACATGCAAATAACTCCATTGGAGCTATGGACACCTGGTTGGCAATGGAGCAATATTTATGAGATTACAACAATAACCTCATCGGGGCTATGGACACTCGCTGGTAGCGAGGCTCTATCCAGGATGTTTTTGAAGTCAGGGCAACTCATGTAGTTGGCCATGCTGGATTCTGAAGATTACAATGATCATATGAGCCGGAATGAACCCACTTGCACACACATGGGCAATCAAAGAATAAATACCTTGATTTAGTTTGGGATTCTTCTTCCCTTTCGAGTATGCTTCCTAGCCGCTAGTGTTGGCATTTTTTATGTTTATGTTGTAATTGTCATTGATGGACACACACTTGCATTGAGATCCTCTTTATATGTATGAGTTAAAGCACAACTGGTATTTGTTCCAACAGGAATGTTGTATTATAGTCTTTAGACTATTGATGTTTTGTAGAATGTGTTTCCCGGTCTTAAGCGGCATGTTGACCCCAAGTGGTTCGTGGATCCCAAGCGGTACGAGGGATTAAAGTGGCATAACACATTTTTACCAGTCTTCATTTTTGTCAAACGGACAACCAGCATTTTGTATGAACCGGTAATACTCTGTGGTGAGTTACCAACCGACATTTTGTGATGAGTTATTATCCACCGATTGTTTGACGGTGCCGACACATTAACGGTGCTTTTTGTGTCATGTTACCAAGTATGTCCAAGTTCATTGAACCTAGGAAATTGTAATGTAATCCTATTGGACCGACATGAAATCAGATTCCTTTATAAGGACATCATGTCTAGGGTTTTAGGTTGTTGATATGGTTGTAGCGAAAGTTTATGTTGTTGCTAGGGTTTAAGGTGGTTGAGGAGTTGGAAAGAATATGAATGTGTAGAAGACTGAAGTAATGCTGGAGTGCATTAGGAACAAGCTATCAAGGATCTAACCGAGCAGTCTGTGCTATTAGCTAGATCAAACACTTGTTGATTACTCACATCTTTGACAAGTCTGTAGCCCTTAACCAGGTAGGCCCAAAAGCCTTTTGTAAATCCTCTAACAAGGTGATTCACATCTGTGGATCTAAAATCCTCTAGCAAGGTAGTCTTTAATCGGACTTATCTCTTAACAGAGATTGAGATTCCTAACAGGATTTGTTTTGGTAAAGAACATTGTAAGACCTTAACCGGTCTGGTTCCTATTCTGCAGATAGTTACTTGTGAGTTCCATCTCATCGTGGTTTTTCCCATTTGGGTTTCCACATCAAAATCTCTTGTGTTATGGTGTTTTTGCTCCTGTGGGTGAATGCATTATTAGCTATTTGGTTTGCATGTGTGTTAACAAGTTTGTCTGCTAAACTATTTTACCGGTTCGGTTTACTATTAGTCTTGCAAAGTGTTTAAGTGCAAAGATTTTTGGCATACTAATTCACCCCCCCCCTCTTAGTATTCATCAATTGGTATCAGAGCCTGCCTTTCTATAAGTTTAACCACTTGGAAAGAGATATGGGGGAATACTCTATAAGGGAACTTACTCATCGGCTCACTCAGTCTGAGCAAGCCTATGATGATCTTATGGTCAAATACAAGGCATCTCAAGCAAAAAGGAGAGAACATGCAGAAAAGCTGATGGAGCTATCTGAAAATAGTTCTTCAGATGAGCAGACATGGAAGCCCTAATTGCAGAAGTAAATAAGTTGAATGAATCAAACTCCAACCTGAGAAAGGAGCTGGAAGGACTGACTATTCGGATGTGTCAAGAGCTTGAGAACCAGAGGAAAGCTGAAGATCTGGTGAAAGAAAGAGATCATGAGATCTCCAAGCTGAAACAAGAGATCAGTGCCCTAACTGCTCAACTCCATGCAAGCAAAGTGGAAAAGGAAGACATGCAAGGAGAACTGAACATTGCCATCTCTGAGAATGAAAACCTGTTGGAAACAAATGCTGCTATTTCCAAAGAACTCTCTGAGTCAAAGGAAATACTTGCTAAGTTCAACAAGAGTACTATCAAGCTAGAGCAAAAGCTTGAATCTGCTAAACTGGTCAAGAATACCAATGGACTTGGTTATTCCGGTCATGAGGAAGGTGAGACCTCTGGTACAAATGCTGGAACATCAAAGAAACAATCGACATCAAAGGATAAAGGTAAGCAAAAGTTTAAACCTATTTGCTTCAACTGTCTTAAAGAAGGACATACTGCAAATGTGTGGAGTAAGGCTTACAACAATTTTCCTTATTTCCTAAATGATAAGCCTAGATCCTTTACATTCAATGGTAACTGTTATGCATTCAACAAGTATGGGCATAGAGCATCTGAATGTAGGTCAGTTATGAACAAAATTGATAGATATCCTCAGAGGACCCAAGGAGCTGGTCCTGAACCTTTTGTGAGCCGAAATCACAACCGGTTTAATGCCTTCAATCATCAGCAAAGAAGCGGTGGCTATCAAGCGGTGACTGGATGGAGAGCAAACTGTATGGTCTGTCATGGTTATGGTCACATTGCTACAACATGCAGAAGGAAGAATGAAAACATGAATAATGGACCTTGGAGAGCACCTGGATTGGTCTATTATCACTGCAACAAACCGGGTCACATTGCCAGATTCTGTAGATCAAGAAAGGACATATCTGATGATATACCGGTCACTCCGAAAGGAAACATTGATGTTGACACTGTTCAAGTGGACATGAACAAAACCTGGAAGAAGAAACCAGTGGTGGTACAAGAGGAACCGGTTTATGCACCTAGTGTGGAAATCACGGAACTGGCAAACTAAGCTTCAGAAAAGCTTAGGGGGAGCAAACGACAAAATGTTTCGAACCCCTGGTTTACACCGGTAAAAGACCTTAGCCGGTATGTGATACCTGTCATTTGGCAGAAGACCGGAAAATGGTAAAAAGGCAAATTAGGGTTTACGCCTTAATGGAGGATCATTAATGATGGTAGGTGAGGAACATGCTTAAAAGAATTTTTAAAAAAATCATTTCTCAATATCAGTTTTTCGAGTGAAGAAATTTTTTTCAAAGAGCAGAGCGATGAAAAGGCGATTTGTGCTGAGATTTTGAGAAATTGAGAAACCGTGAAGGAGATTCAAACTCAAAATGCAAATAGTCAAGTGGAGAACTCAAAGTGGTGATTCATCAACTGATGGAGTGTGAAGTGAAGGAGAATCTACAAGCCCTAAATTCATGTGTTTCAAAAGGTATTTCTTGAGTTCTTAAAATTTATATTATGGCTTCCGCATCTCATACCAGTTCTAGTGCATATGTCGAGTTTGCAAGTTTTATTCAACGAAAGTCTAAGTATAATGCCCTATCACAAGTTCTGGCTGGTGTGATAGTAGAAGAGGGAATTTCTGACTACATAGATTGCAAGATTAAAGACCTAGGGTCTCTAGCCATCTACTCCCAATTAGGTTTATTTTGTGGAAAGGACAAGAAGATCAAACCGGAGTACAATATTTTGGAGAAGAAGAAGCTCCACAATGTTGTTTACTTCCTGGAGGATTTCACAGAGGATCATATAAGGATCATTCTGAGCAGAGTCCATGGTGACAAGATGTACCTAGAGAGAACACGTGACATCACACTGCAGGCAATTCATGCAGTCACCGGTTTCTACAACACAGGGGAAGTGCCAGCCCTAAGGATGGTAAGCAAAACTGAAATGTCCAAGCTCACTGGTTCAGTGAGTGACTCACGAGGCATGATAGTCAATTCTATCAAGGATGATCTGGTTAAGTATGCCTGCATGGTGATAGGCTACCAGACATTCTCTGCCAGCATAATTAACTCTATATCTGTTGCAGTAGTAAATGCTGCTTACCGGATGATAAAGGAGGATGCATCATTTGACTTGTGCACCGGTATGCAGAGACAACTCCTGTTGAATCTGAAGTCGATCAAACAAGATAATGCATTAAGGTTCAAGTTTGGACAACTACTGGTTGGATTGTTCTTCTATTTCCGAGGCTACTTTTCAGGAGTAGGAGATGTCCAGTGGTCTGCTGACCAACCGGTGACCAAGCAAATCAAGGAAAGCATTGAAGCAATTGGAACCGGTTACCCTGATGTTCTGAACAAGTATTTTGATGAGTTTAGATGGAAAATGAGCCAAATAATGAGGATATCAGGTGACATCATCAAGAAATATGAAGATGATATCTATTTCACCATCCAAGTGGAAAAATGCATAATGGAGGTTGTTGAGCCCAGACAGGAAGAAGTGGAACCAATGGGCTATGAGGTCATGTACGATATGCTGGAAGGGTATGCCTCTACCCTTATTGCCTCACCTCTTGATCCTAAGGCAAAAAGGACCAGAACCTATGTGGAAAGGGTTACATTGGTCGAGGAACCCTCTGTAAAGAAAGGAAAAGAACCTGCAGTAAAGAAGGCAAAGGCAGTGCCTGCAACATCAACACCGATTACTACTACAACTCCAAAAGTGACCAAGCGGTCACCAACCAAGAAGAAACCGGAAGCAACACTGGCTAAAGTCTTCGAGAGAAAAAGGAAGACTAAAAGCAATACACCAGACTCAGAAGAAACTGTGTCTGAGGAGAAGCCCAAGAAGGTGAGACAGACAAGAAAGAAGACGAAGAATGAACCGACATCATCTGCACTGATAAATATTGATATCTCCTCCTATAAACCTTTGACACATTGTCAAAGAACAATAAAGAATATTAGGAGAAAATTGCTACATGATTTAATTAAGTATTTTGATGACTTTAATGATGATGAAAAGGAAGTAGTCGAAAAGGAAATAATTTAGTATTTATGTGTTAATGACTGGTCACCTTCAGAAATTAGATCTGAAACATCGGATTCTTTGTATAAGTCCTTAGACAATAAATGGCGCATTTCCATAGAGCAGGAATAGGAAATGAGAGAAAAAAATTTTGTTGAACATTTTCCTGATGTATCAAATTCGGAACTATTCGATGTAATGAACAAATTCAAAGGTCTTTTCTTCATGAGAAGAAGAATACTCCTATTACTGGAAGGGAAGGGTAAGGAAGTGCTCGAGGATACACACACTCGTGCTCTACAAGCTCTGAAGATGCATCGAGTGGCTGAAGCTAACCGACAAGCTGAGAAAGAACCGGTTATAACAAAACCGGATGAAGCATTTGATGATGAAGGAAACCCGGTTGATGAACCGGTCGACACTATTGATGTCAATGCCCTAGATGTAGAAGATGTTACTCAGGAAACACCATCTGAGGCAACAGGATAGGAGCAACAGGCTAAACAGGTTGACAAGCAAGCCGAGGACAGTCAGGAAGCGGCAAAGGAACAGGTCAAGCAAAGGAAAAAGGATGAAGAAGAGAAGAAGAAAATGGATGAAGAGAAGAAGAAGAAAGATGAAGAGGAGAAGAAGAAGAAGGATGAAGAAGAGAAAAAGAAGCAAGAAGATGAAAAAAAAAAAAGAAGAAGAGGACGATAAGGAACAGGAGAAAAAGAAGGAAGCAGAGAGGAAGAAGGCAAAGGAAGACAAAGCAGAGGAAAAGAGGAGAGAAGCAGAGAAAAAGAAGAAGGAAGAGGAAGAGAAAGAAGAGGAGAAGCGGAAGGAAGCAGAAAAGAAAAAGGTTGAGGAAGACAAGGAAGAGGAGAAAAGGAAAGAAGCAGAGAAGAAAAAAGCAGAGGAGGATAAGGAAGCGGAGAAGAGGAGAGAAGCGGAGAAGAAGAAAGTAGAAGAGGACAAGGCAGGAGAAGCTTAGAAGAGCACCCAGATGGAGACTCCGAAGGCAACCGGGAGTCAAGCCAAACCAACTAATCTCACCAGTCATATCGATCTCCAGTCTGCAAGTGAAACACAACTAATGTAGAGCATCAAGGTTGCTCAAGAGTGCCTTGAAATCATTCGAAGGAAGAAGGAGCAAGATGTAATTCAAGCGGCTATGGAAACTCTTACTGGTTTGATACCTAGTACAAATCTTCCCAACACCGATTCATCACTAGCTAAACTTAAGCTCCTATGCATAGTAGTGGATGATCACGTGCAGAGCCTAGAAGAGGCAACATAGGCAAATGTCAAGAAGGAGCATCAAAAAGCTCTTAATATAGCTTTGGTGAAGAAGTTGAATGAGCTTCGGTCTGAATTGAAGAAAGAATAAAAGGATATAAGGGACGCTCTGGATGAGGGGAATCTGCTACTCAGCAAGATTTGCCAACCCCATCTGTTCTATGATGATGTGCTAACTCAGAAGCAAAAGCTTCAAACGGACTTGTAGTCCTACATGAGCACATTCAAGCCACCTTATGATTCCTTTACAACTTATGGGCAAACCATTCATCGGTTTCACATCCAGTCAGCAAAAATGGAGCAAGAGATCAACACTCGGTCTAGAGATTTGCAAGAGCTACAACTGGTTCTACTCCCACGATTGCAAATTCTTCAGAAGTGTTATCTGAACCTAGATGCCTTAACAGTCACACAGGAGATGAGCACAATTGATGCCATGGAAGAACATGTCTCCCAGATGCAGACAAAAAAAGAAGTAGCCACCTCCCTACTTGAGTCCTGGTCTTTGTTGATGAAACAATTCTTGCAGGACTTTAAATCTGTTTTTGACAAGTATCATTCCTTATTGTCATAAACTTTTATTATTTTAATATCAAATGGAAACATGGTTGTACTTTGTCATTGTTGGCAAACAGGGAGAAGAATTCTATTTGGGAGAAGTATCTGGTAATCAAAATTTTGATATATGCTCTGATTATCTCAATGTTTATGCTCTTTAAGCAAAATTGTTATACATTGTATTGCCAAAGGGATAGTGTATATGCTTAGGGGGAGCGATTTTGCTAATGGCATGATTTTGTTGTAAAACACTTAGATGTCAAAATTTTATTTTCCTAAGTGTTGCCATCAATGCCAAAGGGGGAGATTGTTGGCATTTTTTATGTTTATGTTGTGATTGTCATTGATGGACACACATTTGTATTGAGATCCTCTTTATATGTATGAGTTAAAGCACAACCGGTATTTGTTCCAACTGGTATGTTGTATTATAGTCTTTAGACTATTGATGTTTTGCAGAATGTGTTTCCCGGTCTTAAGCGACATGTTGACCCCAAGCAGTTCGTGGATCCCAAACGGTACGAGGGATTAAAGCGGCATAACACATTTTTACCAGTCTTCATTTTTGTCAAATCGACATTTTGTATGAACTGGTAATACTTTGTGATGAGTTACCAACCAGCATTTTGTGATGAGTTACCATCCACTGATTGTTTGACGGCACTGACACATTAACAGTTCTTTTTGTGTCATGTTACCAAGTATGTCCAGGTTCATTGAACCTAGGAAATTGTAATGTAATCCTATTGGACCGACATGAAATCATATTCCTTTATAAGGACATCATGTCTAGGGTTTTAGGTTGATGATGTGGTTGTAGCGAAAGTTTATGTTGTTGCTAAGGTTTAAGGTGGTTGAGAAGTTGGAAAGCATATGAATGGGTAGAAGACTGAAGTAATGCTGGAGTGCATTAGGAACGAGCTATCAAGGATCTAACCGAGCAGTCTGTGCTATTAGCTAGATCAAACACTTGTTGATTACTCACATCTTTGACAAGTCTGTAGCCCTTAACCGGGTAGGCCCAAAAGCCTTTTGTAAATCCTCTAACAAGGTGATTCACATTTGTGGATCTAAAATCTTCTAGCAAGGTAGTCTTTAATCGGACTTATCTCCTAACAGAGATTGAGATTCCTAACAGGATCTATTCTAGTAAAGAACATTGTAAGACCTTAACCGGTCTAGTTCCTATTCTGCAGATAGTTACTTATGAGTTCCATCTCACTGTGGTTTTTCCCATTTGGGTTTCTACGTCAAAATCTCTTGTGTTATGGTGTTTTTGCTTCTGTGGGTGAATGCATTATTAGCTATTTGGTTTGCATGTGTGTTAACTGGTTTGTCTGCTAAACCGTTTTACCAGTTTACTATTAGTCTTGTAAAGTGTTTAAGTGCAAAGATTTTTGGCATACTAATTCACCCCACCTACCCGCCCCCCCCCTCCCTCTTAGTATTCATCAGCTAGATATGTTTAGTTTAATTTTTCCAGAGGTTCTAAGTGTGGGTTGGGTCTCTATTTTTGAAAAGTTCAAGAATACTTATTCGGGTGGTTTTAGATGTTGTGACAATATTACATATTATCTTTTTGAAAATGGAAACCTCTATGCTTGGGGGCAAAGTTCATCCACTCTATTCTTCCTACCACATCTCCCATTATCCTTCCTCCAATATCCATTACCCTATCTAAATTCATCCCATGCTATCTACAATCTTGCTTCACACTAATCCATATCATATATCCTAACTATTCATTTCTTGCATCATCTATCACTATCTATGATCTTGTTTCTCCTATCCATATCCTATCTCTATCCATATCCCCTTTTCCATCCTTGATCTTGATCAAAACTAAGGACAAAACATGATTTTGAAAAGCTCTTGACATGTCCCTTCATGTTCCATAATAAGCTATCTCCATCTTTCACCCATTCATATTCATCTCAACAATTCTTTCATCCATTATTTGTCTTGATATACATTAGGGAAACCAAATACATCTTTCTTCTAATCCAAAAATCACAAAATTCAAAAAATTAAAAATCAAATAAATCGACAAAATCAAATAAAATTGAAAATCAAAGCATGAATGCATGTCCCATCCATCAAATCAACAATAGGAAAACTCTCGAAGTCTGCAATCAAATTGATCATGTGTCTTGTTAATCAATTCATCACTTGAAATCTATCAACATCAACCTATCTTATACAGGGATAGGTACACTCAAAACTAGACAAATCATTCTTATACATGGTACTCACTCTTTGAAACCAGACATTCCTATCGATCATTGAGTCTTGTTAATCAATCCATCTATCAACATCAACATCAACATCTCTTATACAAGGATAGGTACACTTGAAACCATACATATCAGTTTTATATGGAGTACTCACTCTTTGAAACCAAACATTCCTATCAATCATCGAGTAATCAAAACAATGGCATAGATCAATATGACTACTGGATTTTTATTCTAGTTATCCTTATCTTTATCAATTGATGGCAGTACATGTTTCATCTTTCAAAAATTAAAAAAAAACAAATCAAAAAGTGCAATAAAAGCAAGTGGTGAAAACCTAGGAACAAGCTCGCTATTTGTGATAGAGTGGTTCCTCCATCTATTTGTACATATCATATCCACCCATCTGAGCCATCATTAGAAATTCACAAATTCTTATCAATCCTAGACATACTTAGCATAATCATTGTCCTTGATTTATCTAAATTGGTTATCCAAATCATATCCCACCATCTGAGCCATCATCAGAAATTCACAAATTCTTATCAATCCTGGACATACTTATCATAATCACTATCCTTGATTTATCTAAATTGGTTATCCAAATCATATCCCAGCATCTGAGCCATCATCAAAAATTCACAAATTCTTATCAATCCTGGACAAACTTAGCATAATCATTGTCTTTGATTTATCTAAATTGGTTATCCAAATCATATCACAACATGGCTTGGTGATCAGTGTAAATATCCACATCGAAGTAGTATCAACAACAAGGGGCAAAATCCTGATCTCGTTGGGGGGAATTTTCCTTGAGGGTTTTAGACATCAGACCAAACACGTAGCAAGACAAAAAGGATCAAAACAACCAACAATGACAACAACAATGCAAGAGGCTAGACATTGTGAACTTGAATTGATTTGAACTAAACAAATGATCTATTTGCAAGATGTTTTATTTGACAAAAATACTTTTAAGATGGCATGCATGCTTACTTATGGTTGTTAATTTTTTCTTATCATATCTCCTAAGTGACTCAAGGATGTCTCAACGACTAGGGAAGCAAGGAAGGAATGTGGTGTTTACTTTGTTTTCTGGTTGTGAGTGAAGCCTTTTTACTGTGCAAATTTGTTCTACAACGTGATCCGGTGGCATATCACTAAGGAAATTTCCAATGTGTATAGGACAAAGGTTAACTCTTGTCTGTTTATGCAAGTCACACTCAAGTCATTGTGGTTCAATTATACCTTGACACTTGTGTTATCTTGCAATATCAAAAACCATGTAAGTTATACTCAAGTCATCATAGTTCAATTATACCAGAATGCTTGTATCAACTTTCAACATATAAAAGGCTCAATGATGATAAAAAGGAAGCATATCTAATTTGATCAAAAAGGGTGACAATATCAAGAATGAGAGTGCATTTCATATCAAGTTTCATATCATTGTTAAGTACTTAGGTGCATTTTTCAGATCATTCCTAAAATCTGCATTTAGTTGCATAATCATATCATGGCATTTAGTTGCATATAATCATCATCATCAACTAGTCACATTCATCATTGCATCCACCACATGCATATCTATCACATTATCATGGAATCTTTCTTTACTTTCATATCTTCATCACTCATCCAACTCTCATCTATCATGTCTTATATAGGATATATCTTTCCCGAAACTAGACGTTCTCTCATCTATCATGTCTAATACAAGATATATCTTTCTTGAAACCAAACATTCTACCATTCTATCATGTCTTATACAAGATGTATCTTTCCCAAAACCAGACGTTTTGATTAGGTCTTATACATGATATATCGTTCCTGAAACTAGACGCTTTGATAATCTTTGTCTTATACAGGATGTGTCATTCCTAAAACTAGACTTGATCTCAATCTTATTAATTCTATCAATCTTATCAATCTAATCAATCCAATCAATCTGATCAATTCTATCAATCCATTCATCTGATCCATTCTATCATGTCTTATACATGATGTATCTTTCCTGAAACCAGACGTTTTGATCAGGTCTTATATAGGATATATCGTTCCTGAAGCCAGACGCTTTGATCATCTTTGTCTTATACAGGATGTGTCATTCATGAAACCAGACTTATCTCAATCTTATCAATTCAATTAATCTTATCAATCCAATCAAACCCATGCATGTCATCAATTATCCACTCTTCTATCTTTCAAATAACTTTCTTCTTCTTTCAAGAGATCATCCATGCCCTTAAGGCATGAACACTCTCTCAAGGGGGCATCATCATATCGGTTTCATATCGTCATCTCATATCAAAATGAGTTTTTCATATCTGGGGCATCATATCGACAATTTTGGCAACAACATCATATCAAAAAAATTGGCAACATACCAAGCGTTTTTCTTTGAAGCAACATGTGGTCACACATTACTTCAAAGAGGGGCAAAATGTAGACACCTAAAAATTGCTCAATAGATTAAACGAACTAATTCACCTATTATTTAAATCTACATTTAATTAATATCCTCTTTTCTTCTACTTTGACCATTAATCAAATTAAAGATTTGATTAATATTCCCCTTCTTCTATCTAAGCCATTTAATTTAATTCACATTTAATTAAAAATCTCCATTTATCCCCTTTTCCATTTTAATTAAATCTACATTTAATTAAAATTCCTTTTGCATACAAATAAATCAAATTTATTTGTAAATCCCCCCACTTGCAAAATCCTACAAATGCAAGTTGCATCCCTTTTGGCTAAATTAAATCATTTTAATTTAACTAAAAATCCTATTTTCCTTCACCCACTTGCATTCTCCTACATCTCCCACTTGCATCCTAATATTCTTCTAGAACCTCTCTAACCCCTCATTAATTAGCCTAAGTTTTTTAATCATGTCACTGCCCTAAATTTGGGGGAGTCACTTCTCCAACTTTGGAAGAAAGTCTTCTAAATGTGTTGAAGACTCTACCTTCTTCAACAAGTTAACTTGTTGAGTTTTCCAAACATGTAAGGCTCTTACAAAACCACTAGAGTTTTTCCTCTTTGGGCAAGTTACCTTCCAAAGCCTTCCCATGAACATTTAATGCTCTTACAAGCCCACACCCCGTAGCCATGATGGTTGTCCCTTTAACCATTTTCCCATGTTGCACAAGAGTTTACGTCTTGGGTAATAGCATGCCTCTCCGGTTAATGACATTATCCAATGATGTTTGTTGACAAATGCACACTCCAATGAGATATTGTAGGTGATTGAAGGTTTTGTCATTGATGGCAACCTTACAATCCTATGACACCGACAAGGCAATCTACCAGCACTAGCAAGGTCAGACTCTACACCGACACATAGACCACCGACACCGGCAGTGAAAAGGAAGCATACCAGCACAGAAGCCGACATGAATTTTGTCTGTAATATATATTTTTAATTATTGTAAAATCATTGTAAGCCGACTTGGCAAGTTGTAAAATGACTCATATATATAAGAGATCATTGTAAAACATTTTGTAATAGATGGAAAAAAATATATAGGGAAATAAGGCAGACCTATTATGTGAATTATAGGTTAAGGGTTTATGTATGAAGCAAAGCTATAAACCAGTACTGGATCTGACATAGTAGATGCTATCTTGAAGCAGTACAAAACATTGGATTTATATAATCCATTTTTTAAGTCAGTGAGACTTCCCATTTTGTAATTGAGTAGTGAGCTCTAGGCACTTGGCCTTCCTGCATGTGCAGGCCCCTCTTGTAGCAGTAATATTCTCTTATTGGCCAGTAAGTGAATATTATGGGTCACAAATCCCACCAAGTTTTTTCCCACACTGGGTTTCCTCGTTAAACTACTGTGTTATGGTGTGTTTTTCATGTGGTTGATGTTATCTTTGTTTATTGTATTATTTCTTGTTTACCGGTATACATTATTGATATGCTCTACATTTTTTAAGTTAAGAAAATCATATAACCGGTCAGATACTGATTCACCCCCCCTCTCAGCATTAGTGGGAATCCTAACAATTGGTATCAGAGCTTGGTCCTGTATTTTCAGAAGCCTAACAGCTTGAGGAAGATCTTGACATCGGTAGAGATGGAAAACTTGATGAAGCAATTAGAAGGAGCTCTCTCAGACTATGATGCAAAAAAGTTGAAAAATATCAAACTTGAAGATGACCTAAAGGCTGCACAGGATATCATTCAAGCACTTCAAGAAAATCTTACCATTGCAAGAAACAAGAGAAGAGAACTTTGTGAAAAGATGCAAAATGAGAATGATGAAAAGGAAACTCTTAGTGATCTGATAAATAAGCTGAAACAAGAAAACATGACAACAAAGAATGAGATGTAGGATATGACTATGAGATTTTGTAAAAAAATTGAAGATAGGAAGAAGAATGAAGAAGACTTGACTAGAAGACTGAATGATGCTGCAAATGGAAACACAAGACTTAGTTATGAAAATGATATGTTGAAGACAGATCTGATGCATGCACAAAATAACTCAAATGAACTCATGAGACAGAAAGGTATCTTGGAAAGAGAACTAGATACTGCAAATTAGCACAAAGAAAAATTCAAGAAAAGCTCAGAAGAACTTGGTGACTTGCTAAAGAATCAGAAACCAAATGGTGACACTAATGGCCTTGGCTTTGAAGCTGGTGAAAGCTCCAGTACTGCAAACACAAAGGATCAAGACAAACCGGTAAGACAACCTACTGCTTATAAATTTAATGGCAAATGCTTTAACTGTAACAAGTATGGTCAACATATGTTAGAATCGACTGAGGACAAATACACAATGGAAGCGGGAGCGGGAGCTCAAATTTCAAATTCTCAGCAAGGCGGGAACTCTGGTTCCAATGGTGAGATCGGCTAGATCAATGGCGCTGGTCCTATTGGCGATAAGGACAAGCCCCCAAACTTCCCAGTTGTTGTTGCTGACTCACAGTCTGATGGTACTCTATTTGCGGTGACAGTGGATTCATTTGGGCATCTGGGGGAAGGGTCCAATGGGGGGCCCATTCCACGAGATGACCCCGTAGATAGCGGGAATGAGGGAAAAAATGGTCTTCCCTTTTTGGAACTAGACCATCTGGTAAATCCTCTCTTCCTCCTATTAAGAACATTTCTGACCCTTCTGGTGGTAAGTTTTCTATCTCCATCCTTGACCAGGTTTTGGACCTTAATATCAATAGTATGTCGAACTCCTTAGTAGGGAAATTTATGGGTCGGCGCCCCAACATTGAAGTCGTTAGGGCCTTTGTCAAATGAAAATGGGCCCTTAAAGGAAACGTTGAGGTCTCGGCTCTACCCAAAGGTCTTCTGTCTTTCTCCTTTTCGTGTGAAGAAGATAAGTTCAAGATTTTGTGCGGGAGTCCCTGGATGGTAGGAAAGATAGCTCTGGTTCTAAGAAAATGGCATCCGAAACTAAACGTGAATGATTCTCTTCTGGCCTAAGTTCCAGTTTGGATAAAGCTTCTTGGATTGCCTCTTGAATATTGGGCAGAAAGTATCTTCTCTAGAATAGCAAGTTCTTTTGGCAAGCTGCTCTCTATAGACCCAGTCACTGCTTCAAAAAGAAGATTAACCCACACAAGGTTCTGTGTTGGAGTAGCCCCTGAGGCAGATATGTCGGAACATATAGACCTAGTTTCAAAACTTGGAACCTGGAAGCAACATATAAAATATGAAACTATTCCTTTCGCGTGCTTCCACTGTAAAAAAGTAGGTCATTGGGCAAAATCTTGCCCAAAAAAGCAAAAGGCGGAACCCAAGCAGCTCAAACCTCAGATTGAAAGTCAGAATATGCCAGAGAAACAAATGTGGCAAGTTAAAAACACAAAAAATAAGGAAGAAAATTCCAATCGCTTTTCTCCTTTGGGGGAATAGAAGGAAGCCTCAAACTCTACATTCAGTCCCACTATACAGGAAGCGGAGAGAAATGAAACAATCAAAGCCAGCCCCATAAGAACAACTAAAAAAAAGACATTGAACGATCAGAATGATCTTCCAAATGCGATAGCTGAAGTGGTTGATGACACATATGAAAACAAGGCAGTGGAAGCAAGAGATTATCAACATGAGGAAGGAGAGATCCCTGATTCCCAAGTTGAAAGGACTGACTCTTCTGTAGCCATACCTAGTTTTGAAATTCAAGAAGCCCAAAATTGTGCAATTTTGGGTATGAATCTTTTGGATTCGGATCAGAACTCAAGAACAACAAACAATGTTTCAACTGATTCTAGAGCTCCTAAATGGGGTTATGAAGAAGAAATTTCCAAAATCCTCATCAATCCGGAAGCGGCTCCTGTGACAGAAACAGAATGGAAGCAACCCAAGCACAGGAACAAGAAAGCAGCAACTCCCTCGACATCTCTGATAAGGAAATCCAGCATAATAGCTCAAGTTGATGTGGGATACATCTCCTCTTCCCCAGGATGACCTTCTAACCACAAAGTTAGAGATGTAGAGGCCAATAAGAACATAGCAGATGGAACTCAAAAAACTCTCAAAAGGCTGGGAATTGGTAAGTAGCTATGAAGATAATTTCTTGGAATATAAGGGGACTAAACAATCCCCATAAACATGACATTATTAGGAATATGATAAGAGACAACAATCCTGACATTTTTCTTATTCAAGAAACCAAAATGAGTAGAGAAAAAGTTGAATCTTTGAAGTTCTTAAAAAATGGTACTGTTAGTGGGGGCAGTTCTGAGGGTGCTTCTGGAGGCATTGCTACCATCTGGAATCTTAACACTGTTAAAGGCCAGGTCATTATTCAGGAAAGTAATTTTTCTTGTATCAAAATTGAGCATCTTAAAGATGGTTCTTCATGGGTTCTCACAAACATTTATGCTCCTAATACCTTAAAGGCTAGAAACTCTTTTTGGAAAAAGATCAGACAGGCTAGGGACAACTTCAAATATCTTAGTTGGATGGTTATGGGGGATTTTAATACGCCTTTGAAAGAGGAGGAAAAATTTGGAGGCAGTCCTCCTCAGCTGGAAAGTAGGATGGGCCTCATGGATTTTATTAATTCCCAAGCTCTTAATGACTTGGAGATACAGGGTTGCAATTTCACTTGGACAAATAGGAGAAATGGTAATGACCTTATTTAAGTAAGTCTTGACCGAACTCTCATTTCTGATGACTGGTATAGTCAGTACTTCTGTTCTTTGTCTGTACATATTCGAGTAGGTTCCGATCACTTCCCAATCACTTTCAATGCTGATCTGATTAATAGAAGGAGAAACTATCCATTTAGATTTGAAAAAATGTGGACCCTTCACCCCGACATTAACAAAAATATTCAAAAATGGTGGAGTATCCAAGTTGAGGGAACGACTATGTTCAAAGTTGTTAAGAAGCTCAAAAGTGTGAAGGACAACATTCGACTCTGGAATAAGAACAGCTTTGGGAATATATTTGAGGCTAAGATTAAAATTCAGGAAAACCTTAAAGAAATACAGGACCAGATCCAGAAGGATGGTTTCAGTATTGTGTCTATTGCTGATGAAAACGAGATCCTTAAGAAATACCATGACATTATTGCTAAAGAGGAAATGTTTTAGAAGCAGAGATCGAGATGCATTTGGCTCAAGGAAGGAGACAAGAATACAAGATTCTTCCATATGTTGACTATCAAGCATAAAGCAGCCAACAGGATGAACAAGTTAGTTGTGGAAAGTGGGGAGCTGGTCAAGGAGGATGAAATAAGGAATGAAGCTAAGAGGTATTTCTCGGACCTCCTAAAGAGGGACCACAGTCTGGATGTTGAAGCTCAATCCTCTTTTCTTCAGAACATCCCTTGTCTCATTGATGCCCAAAATAATGCCTTCCTCTCTTCCATTCCATCTATCTTAGAAATTAAAAATGTTGTTTTCTCCTTTGATGGAAACAAAGCACCTGGACCTGATGGTTTCCCAATGCTCTTTTTTCAAGAGTTTTGGGACATTATTGGGATTGATGTAGCCAATGGGGTTAAGGAATTCTTTGGGGCTAGAAAACTTTTGAAAGAAATCAATGGTACTTTTATTGCTCTCATCCCCAAGATTCAAGGTGTTGACTCTTTGGACAAATTCAGACCTATTAGCCTTTGCAACTCCTTTTACAAGATCATATCTAAGGTCCTGACTTCTAGACTTTTGTCTATCCTCCCAGCCTTAATTAAACACCAACATAATGGGTTTGTTCCTGGAAGACAAATTCTCGATTCCATTATTACAGTTCACGAGAATATTCACTCTCTTGTAAGAGCTAAGAAGCAGGGTCTCATCCTTAAGCTTGACCTCTCCAAGGCCTATGATAGGGTTGATTGGTCTCTTCTTTAGAAAGTTCTCACTTCTTTTGGGTTTGGCCCTAGAGTTGTGGATCTTTTCTCCCAACTTATCACTTCTGCATCCTTTGCTGTTCTTGTCAATGGTTCTCCTTCAACTTTTTTCCAAGCATCAAGAGGTCTTAGGCAAGGAGATCCTATCTCCCCCATCCTTTTCATTATTTTGGCAAAATGCTTTGGTCGGACCATGGAAAATTTGGTAGCAAGGATCCTTAAAGGGCCTCCAACCTTCTTCTACTGACCTTATTTGTTCTCACTAGCAGTTTGTTGATGATACAATTATTATGGGGGAATCAAGCATCTCAGAAGCTAAAGTTCTGAAGAGTACCTTGTGCAATTTTGCATCTGCAACGGGGCAGCTTATTAACTGGGCCAAAAGTGATGTCTTTTTCATTAATACTCCTGAGAGAAGACAACAAAGGATCAGTAGAATTCTGGAGTGTGAGATTGCTGACCTTCCTGCTACCTATCTTGGACTCCCCATGGGGATTGCCCCGCCTGACTCCTTCTGGAGTTCTCTAGTTGATAAATTTCACAAAAAACTTGCAGGTTGGAAAGGCGCCCTTTTAAGTCAAGCTGGTAAGCTCCTTCTCCTGAAGGCTACTTTTCAAAGTATCCCTATTTATGCTCTTAGCCTATTCAGAATTCCAGTCAAGTATGCTGAAGCTATTGAGAAAATTCAAAGAATATTCATATGGTTTGGGGTTGAGGAAAAGCAAAGAATGTCCTTGGTGGCATGGGATCAGGTTTGTAGGCCGAAAAGCAATGGTGGTCTGGGGCTCAGGAGGATTCGCACTTTAAATGAATCTCTCTTGTCCAAACAAGCTTGGAGATGGTTTCATTCTGATTCTGAATGGTGCAAAATTTTGAGAAGTAAGTATTCTCTTATGTCCTCTTCTCTCTCTTCTTTTCTTAATTCGGATTTCAACATAAATGGATCCCATATTTGGAACCATGTTTCTAAATGTAAAGATGTGATTGCTAAAGGAGTGATATGGAAACTTGGAAATGGCAGAAAAGTTAGATTCTGGGAGGATCCCTGGCTTTTTGATAAACCCCTCTTGGATTTCCAAGAGTGGGCCTCCCATGCCCCTTCCTGTACTGGCTCTTTTGGCTCTTTAGTGGCAGATTACTGGGATGGGAACAATTGGCAGAACATTGATAGTATTCACCCTAGCCTCTCTAAGCTCAAAACCCAATTGTCTGCTATTTGGCTGAATAAGGAAGAGGATTCCCTGATTTGGAAACATGATCCCAAAGGCATTTTAACTGTGTCTTCGATGTATTGTATCCTATCCCCCCCCTCCTATTAATCCTTTTTGGTCTAAAGCTTGGTTAAAAGGTCTTACTCCTAAAATCAATTTTTTCTTCTAGACTATCCTCCAAAATAAGATCCTTACTGTTGACAACCTAAAATGCAGAGGCTTTGCCCTTCCAAACAAGTGTGTGTTTTTCTTTCAAGAGGAAGAGTCAGTGGACCATCTTGCCCTCCATTGTTCCTTCTCAGCCTCTGTTTGGGAAAGTTTCCTCAAGAACTTTAGCTTAGCTTGGGTGTTTCCCAATAACATCAGAGATTTGTTCTCCTCCTGGCAAATTCAATGGACTAATTCATTTCTGAGTTGTATGTGGCAGCTCTCTCTTCCTCACATTTTGTGGGGTCTTTGGAAAGAAAGAAACAACCGAATATTCAGGGATGTCTCCCTAAAACAAGACACTGTTTTTCAGAAAATTCAAAGGGCTATCCAGGAAAATATGGGGATCATGGAGGTTTCTTGTTATTCAAATAATTCCCTGGAGTCAAATATCTTAAGAGCGTGGAATATGAAGATCACTGATGGTCCTAATCTCAGCTACAATAAAAGGCTTGAAGCTAAATGGCAAACCCCTCCCCAAGGTTGGCTCAAAATCAATTTCGATGGTGCAGCCAAAGGAAATCCAGGTCCTTCAGGCTGTGGAGCTATTCTCAGATATTACAGAGGCATTTGCAAAGGTATGATTGCTGTCCCTATTGGCACTCAAACCAATCATAAAGCGGAAGCTATGGCAGCCCTTCAAGGCATTATCCTAGCCAAAAAATGGAACTGCCCCTATCTTTGGATAGAAGGGGACTCCAATAATATAATTAAGTGCCTCAATGGGACTTCAAAGCCCTCATGGTCGATTCACAATATAATTATTTCTGCCATTGACATCATTATAACTTTTAAAAAATGCCATATATCCCACATCTATCGGGAGGCCAATTGTTCTGCTGATTGGGTTGCAAATGTGGCGGTTAAGAATGAGACTATTACCACGTGGATGGGTGAGAGCGGTCTCCCCGAAGATGTCAGACAAATCATAATTGATGAAAGATATCGAAGTACCCCAAAGACTCTTGATTGACAGGGTAATTATGAAAAGCACTGATTTAAGCACCTTGAGTTACTTCTATAATGAGAAAATCACTCATTATAACATCAAAGCCAGCAAAACTTGTTTTATTATCAATCAGATCTTTAAGGTCACACATGCTTTCTGGGTATTTGTTCTCCAAAATGCACTCTATTTTACCAGTTCTGTAATTTTCAAAATTTGGCTGTGAGAAACGACACCATGGACAGAAATAGGAGATGATATGAGCCAAGTAGTTGCAAGGAGTGGTGATAGAAAGAAGAGGTGTGGGAAATTTTGCAGAAGGGTGGTCTTTCAAGCTTCATAGGGAGACTCCACGGCCGTGATGGAATGGTAACTAGCCTCTTCTGCAAAAATTGGAAGAAGGGCATGCTAAAAATGGGTGACCAAATGGTGGAAATTGATGAAGACTTAATAGCTAAAGCTACGGGTCTCAACAGGGAGGGCTGCAACTTCTACAGAGACAGGAAGGTCAACAGGGAAGCCATTGAAAGGTACCCGGTTATAGAGAAAGAGAAAAAAAGACTGGTAAAGTTGAGCAAAACCTATTACTCGCCTAGGGCTTTTGCAAAACCCTCGCGGGAAATTCTGTTTGTTTTAATGCGGTATATAACACTAGATGGTAGGTTTACGAAAGTCTATGGGTATCATTTTGTTCTGTTAAACCATTTTAGGCATAATGATAAGGTGAATTTTTCTTACTTCTTGCTCTGCTCAATGAATGCCTCCTTAAAAGCCTACAAAGAAAATCCTTGGGGCGATACCGCAATGCACCAAGGTCTTATGGTCCTCATTTATGACCATTTAAAGGCCAGTCAAATCAACCGGATGCAGCTCTTTGTGGACTCTAACGAAGTTTGGAGGAGGAGGAATCAGACAATGATTCCTCGAATGATAATGTGGATAGCTCTGATGATTCAGAGTATGAGAGTAGTAAGAAGAGGAAATCAAGACCCTCTTCTTCTAAGAGCAAAAAAATTCAAAGCAAACCCTTGATCAGTATCTCTTCGGAAGAAGAGTACTCTAATTTTTTTGAGGAGAAGAAGAACCCTAAGGGGTTGCTAAAGAAGAAAAGTAAAATCCAAGCTCAGACCCGGAAAAAGCATAAGAAAACAGAGGAGACTGGCAAGGAACTGGAGGAGACTGGTAAGGAACCGGAAGATGACAAGAAAACTAGGGCCCTGGAAGCCAAACACAGCCTAGACATGGAGACAATGGAGGAGACTCTCAGGGCCGCTGACACTATTTCCGCCCTCCATATTCCTAAAAATGAATAGGTAACCCCTGGAAAAGTTACTCCCTCTTCTGGCCCTCCTCCCGAGGCCTTGAATTGTTTTATGAAAACTATTGAATGGCTTATTGATGAGTATAAGAAAGCTGCGGATGAGTATTACAAACTTTGCAACAGAGTCCTAATCCTGGAGACTATTAACATTGGAGAGGGGAATACAATGGCCGATTATATCGAAGATCTAAAAAACACTATTGCTAAAGTGGAAGCCATCAGAGATGCTTTTAATCCCAGGTTTGAGAAGATTGAAAAGGAGATGCTAGACAAAAAACCCTGGCGGAAACCAGTGAAAAAACACTCTCAGACACAGTCATCAAAGTGGAAAAAATTGAGGAGTGCCTTAAGAATATTGCGGAGCAGAACCTTAGCATTCTAAAAATCTTGGCCAATAATACCCATACCCTCATCAGCAAGCTTGATGATGACAAGGAAATCCAAGAAATTGACCTGGACGCTGAAGGAACAAGGGAAGCTCAAGGTCCCAGAACCCGCACCAGAGGCAAGAGGAAGGAAAAGAAAGTAAATAAGGATTTGGAGGAGCTGAAAGCAATCGGGGTGACCTATGATGAGCTAGTGATAAAGGCAAAGGATCTGCTAAAGAAAATTGCTATGTAGTGTCTCCTTGGTCTCTTTGTTGTGTTTTGTTGGTTTGTTGTTCTTTCTGTTTGCTTGTCTTTTGGCCAGTCGTTTTGTATTCAGACTTTAATTCCTTTCCCTGCTATCTTTCTTTCTAAGATGTAATGGTTTCGGGTCCTTAAAACCTGTTTTTCAATCAATCAGAACAAGTATGGTCATAGAGTAAATCAATATAGATCTAGAAATGATCAAAGCACAAATACAACCACCGGTCAATGTTCAAAATGCAACAAAGTTGGTCACAATTCAGAGAATTGTAGAATGAATGTAAGATGTTATGTTTGTGGAATATTTGGATACTTATCTAATCAATGCAGGACACAAACCGGCATAGGATATGGGAAAGCTATTCAGAAAAATAATGTGACTTGTTATGCCTGTAATAAGATTGGACATATTGCAAAATTTTGTAGAAGCAAGTCCTCACCGGTAGATAACAAAGGTCCTAGTTTGAAAGGTAAAGAAAAGGTTGAAGAAGTTAAGTAGGAATTCTCAAAACAATGGATTAGGAAATTAAATCTAAATGGTGATAGGAACACTCCTCCATCGACAGAACAGAGTAACACTCCACCGGCAAAAGAGAGTAACACTCCACCGGCAGGAGACTCTTCATCTAACTGAAGAAAATTCCCTTGAGGGTTTAGCAATCAAATGTGAAACATGCTATTATTCCCTTGGTTGATGGTAAGAAGTTGAAATTACCTCTATACTAGCATATAAGTTAAGTGATTACTTAATCGACAAGCATTAAATGTGGTGGTTGGCAAAAATAACATTATAAATCAATGTTTTGGCTCCAATTTCATTTCACCAAGCATTCAAACATTTGAAGAGTGCAAAAATTCCTAAGCAAAGGCATTTCGAGCAAAGAAGTGAAGCAATTCAACAAACAATCATTCCTAAGATAGACAAAGGTATTTATAATCATGGCTTCTTCATTTGTTCCTGAATTCATAGCAAACCCTACTATAGTCAAAGTGATTAAATGCCCTAGACCCATATTCTAGTTAGTTCCCGAGATTGCCAAGAAAGATGATAATGTTGGTGCATTTTCTCAAATCCCAAAAGGAGTAGTTTTTGCTGAAGACCCTAGAATGTACATTCATTGTCACATAGAAGAATTAGGTGATGAGGAAATCATGAGCATGTATAAGACTGTAATTTGTGATGAAACTGGTAATGTTAAACCTAAGCACAAGATAGTGGAAACCCTAGGTTTCACTAAAATTCTCAGTATTCCAGATTCCCCAAAGATGTTATAAGGATAGTTCTAAGCAGGGTTCATGGTGAATTCTTTTGGTTGGACTCAGTTCACAAAATTACAAAAGAGGCAGTAAAAGTTGTGACAGGGTTATCTTTCACCGGTAACAGGCTTGATAAAACAAAGAAGGTCTCAAATGACCTAGTGATTAACCTAACAGGTGCAACATCTGATAAGAGATCTTTAAGAGTAAATGATGTAACCGACATCAATGTCAGATTCATTAGCATGATTTTAGGCTACAAAACCACACATGCAAATAGGTTAAACTCAGTATCTAGCCTATGCATAAAGAGTACCTATGATATGATTAAAGATAATGCAAAAATATATGTGTGTGAATGGTTGAAAGATGAACTTATTGACAATCTTGGAAAGATAAATAAAGACAAAAAGGGGACATTTAGATTTGGAAACCTACTTGTATGTTTAATATTGCACATAACAAAACATGTGCCCGGTATCGATAATAAAAATCTTGGTTTTGATATATCGGTAGGCAAACAATTGTCTGATTTACTAAATAACATGGGTGAAAACAAATAAAAGAATATAAATGAGTACTTTCAGGCATTAAAGGCCCGGATGAATACCAAAGTCAGATTATCACAAGCAATTGTAAATAAGTATAAGGATGAAATATGCTTTGTTATTAAGAAGGATGAGATTTGGATGGAGGCAGTTATCCCAAGAACCATTTGGGTTACTGAAATGGGTTATGAAACTGATGACCACATAATTGAAACATATGCAAAAGCCCTCCTAGAAGCACCCAAGGAACCTAAGGAAGAGGTATTTGGCAGTGCTGAGATGATTGAAAATCAAATCCAATCAAAGAAAAGGGTAAAGAAGGTGGAAGAAACAGTTAGAAGAGGATCTAGACAAGCTAAAGCTATCAAAGAAGATGTACTTAAGCAAACTAGTATTACTAAAGATGAGTTAGAAGCACAACAACCAGAAACTCACCTTTCATCGGTTGCAACCTCTTCAGAAAGTGATATGCCAGCTGAATTTAAAAGAGTTGTGAGAAAAAGGGAACCTTCACCGGTATCTACACCTTCTTCTAGAAGAACCAGACAGAAACAATAGGTAGTAAGGCCCCCAGCTAGAAAAGTAACTCCAAAAGAAAAAGTTAAAACCCAAGAAGAAGACTCAACAAACCATTGCTCCAATTGACAAACTTCTAAATGAAATTACAGAGGATAGAAAGCTGAAAAACATCAATAAATTATATGATTCATTATCAGTTGATGACAAGGAGAAAGTTTAAAACAGTGTAATTCTACACTTGGACATTTACAAGAAATTTCTAATGCAAGTTGTAGATGAATTACCGACGAAACTGTTTAAAAGACTTGAAGCTAGAAGGCAAGCTGTTGTAGAGCTTGATAAGAAAATGAAAATTGAAAAACTACTTGTTGTTTATCCTATCAACTCACCAAAAGAGATAGATGATATGATCTCTGAGGCTAGCCGGTCAGTATTTTCAACTGCACATCGACATGTAGCACTTATGGTTGGTAGAGTGAATGAGGTAGCAGAGGAAACTGCTAATGCATGGGACATATTCCTTGTAGAGAAGGAAATGCAGGAAGAATATGGAAACCCTAAACCCATCAAAGTATATCAGAAGGATAAGGATAAGGGAAAAGACAAGGTTGGTGGACCACCTAGCATAAAAATAAAAGATAACTTATCCCCACCACCTCTGGATACTCCACCGGTAGTTACCATTGACAATCAACTGGCTAGTGAGAGTATGGACATACCACAAGAGGACACCAATCCCAATTCTGAGGTGTTATATACAGTGGACGTTCACACACAAAAAGTCAATATTGTGGTAGATAAGGTTACAACTGGGAAAATAGATACTGCTAATGAGCCATCGGCAACAAATAGTATAGAAGGTAAACAGGTACAGCAACATGCTCCATCACAACAACAGGTTCATACAGAGACAGTGCCACCGACATCAGCTGAGCAATCCAAACCTTTGCTTAAAGAAATGGAAACACAAACTGACCTACTAGAGGTCATCACAAGCTAGGAAACTGCTCCCACCGACGTAATACAGATTGTTGGCTCATCAAATACAGAATTCAAATCAACTAATATAACATAAGTTCTTTTGGATTCCATTAAGAAGATAACATATTGTAGCTCACAAGCATACAAGGCAATAGATGATACCATTCCAATTTTGAAAATGATACTGTATATGGTGAAAATGGAAACATCAATGTTGAAAGACTAAATAGAATTCAACCACAAAACCCTATCCTAACAACAACAAAGATCCACCATAACATATGAAGATTACCTAAGACAATGCAAATCAAATGAAATCACAAAGATTATACCATCACATGTCTAATAGGGTTTGGATCTCCATTTTTCCTATCTCCATTGATCTTGTTTGATATATTTGCTCTTAGATTTTATGTGTACAAGAGCTCAACAAAGAATGGAAATGTGGTTGCAAGTAGGCTTGATCGCATATGAAAGTTTGAAAGCGTAATATAGTCGGGTGGTCAGCTGATCAGTTAGGATGCATTGATTAGATTGATCATGATTGATAATGAAGGAAGCATCTCCTTATATAGAAGACACAATAAGAAATGGAGGGATAAGATTAAGAGGTGTAAAAGATAAATGGTCGGCTATGATTAGAGGGTAGGTAGAGAAAATAAGAAAATAATGAGAGGGTAGGTAGTGTAGGAATTAAGAGATGAATGACATGTGTCATAGGTAGAAAAGGTTAATGAATTAATTAAATTAATAAAGATTTATTTAATTAATAGAAGAAGTGGGATTAATTAAATAAATAAGATATTTATTTAATTTAGGAAAGGATTATTTAAATAAATAAAAGTATTTATTTAAATGAGAAATAAGGCTAGAAGAGGATAAATGAATTAATTAAATAAATAAAGATTTGTTTAATTAATAGAAGAATTAGCCTAAAATAATTAAATAAATAAAATATTTATTTAATTAGAGTGGACAATTTTAGGTGTCTACATTTTGCCCCTCTTTGAGACAATGCAACTTGTCGCATTGTTTCAAAGAAGATAATATGAACTGATACAAAGTTGCCCCAAGATGGGAATGATATGCCCCCTCGAGAGATTGGATGAAAATGTCTGAAAAGATCGCAGACAATCTCTCGATAAGAAAGAAAGGCTAGAATGGACTGATCGGGTAGAGTGATAGAGTCACCGGATAAAGAAGACTGACTCGGGATACAAGGGCTAGGGCTAGGGCTAGGGTAGTCTATAAAATAGACCATGAGGGGAATACATCCTCATTGTCATCCACACCTCCAAGAGATCAGAGTGCAGAGAGAGCATACCACAACAACGATGGTAATGGTGTATAGATTCGATCGCGTTCGCCAATTTCAGAGGCCAGCAGATGTAGGAGAGCCGGTGAGTACCACAAAACCTCCTCGTACTTTATCGCATGAAATATTGTCATTAATGCATGTTAGGTAGTGCAATAAATGCATTTTAGAATATGTCAAACAAGGTAAAAAAATGTCGAGGCGCATCTGTGTTGGTGCACGCATCTAGGTTGGCTAGGTGCATTTGTGTTTGTGCCAGGTGCGTCTGTGCCAAAAAAAGCGTCTATGCAAAATGTGAGCGCATCTGCGTTGTGCAGGGGCATTTATGCTATGTGGGCATGTTTGTGTAGGACAGGCATGTTTGTGCAATATGTAAGCGTGTTTATGTCATGAAGGTGCGTTCGTGTCTTCTAGGCCAAATCGATAGTTCTGTGATGAACATACGTTGTCGATTGGATAAACTGCTGAGAGGATACACTCAAGCAGGTCCTCTAGGGAAGACTAGGATAGCAGATAGGGCTAGGATTGACAATTCTGTGATAGAATATACATTGCCAATTAGGAAACTACTCAAGAGGATGCACTCAAGCAGATGCCCTAGGATAAGATAGATCGAGGCACTTTGTGATGAACAGTGAGTACCAAGACATAGTACTTTGTGATGAATAAGGAGTACTAATATGAGCAACACTTTGTGATGAACAGCGAATGCAAATATGAGCAGCACTTTGTGATGAACAGGGAGTGCAAAAACATGTAGTACTTTATGATGAACAGGGAGTACCACTAGGATAGAAGCAACACTTTGTGATGAACAGTGAGTGTCACTAGGATAGAGTATCATAAGCACTTAAGATAAAAAGAAATATTTTGTGATGAACAGGGAATACCACTATGACTGACATGATTGATTTGTTTGACTGCAGGAGTACTTACCTATGCTGGAGTCACGGGAGAGATTCCCATTGACTCAGAGGTTACGACCAGAGCTGACATTTGAGGAAAAAGCCGCAATTGAGGTTATGGGTTTGCGATTCATTCTGTATGTGCCTGAGTTTTGGGCGAACATGGGTTTGCTGACTGCACTTGCTAAGAGATGGCATTCTGAGACATTCACATTCCATTTGCCGATGGGTGAGATTACAATCACCTTAGAGGATGTGTATAGGATTATGAGGATACTGATTGATGGGGAGTTGATACCCTATGATCGAGATGGAGATAGGGAGGCATTGAGACGAGTGTTCTAGGATCCAAGACTGGAGATGAGGGCAGGACATGTCGCCTAGGACACCATGATAGTGATAGGACTGGTGCTACCAGCAGTGCTAGGAGGAGTGATCAGTGGGTTCATGTGTCCAAATAGGGCGACACGAGGGTTGGCTGTGTAGCCATATGTATTTGGACATCATTGTATCATGACACTTATGATTTTGATATATATGAGATTCATCCTTGCAACAGCTATATGCATGTGTATCTATGTGATGAGATGTTCTTATGATGTATGTTACTATGTGATGGTTATGATATGGATGCAAATATGTATATGATGCAATGCAATATTTTTGTTCTTTTACGTTTTATATGTGTATGCATGATGCAAATGTGAATGTATGAAATGTTAATGAATATGATGAGGCAAATGTAAAATGTGCTAATATGTGTTGTGTGCAGGATGTGATGCAATTGTGATATCTATATGTATGTATGAAATGATTATATATGGTAATTTAGGTGCAACTACATGAAATACAAATATTTTTGGTGTGTCATTATGCTCAGTCAGGTGATAGTAGGCTACACAAATTCAAGAAGGACTATGGAGGTCAATCAAGAAAGGGGGATGGAAGATAGAAGATGTGGAAGTGAAAGAGCTTCTTGTGTGTTATCATCATTGAGATTTATTATGGCAAAATAGGTTATGACAATCTAGATATATGTTCAACCCAAAAAGTCATTGTACCTGTTTGCATGGAGATAAGACAGTCACAAACAAGGAATGCCCCAGTTCACACTAGACTCACAGTATCCTCATATCCTTGGACAAGTCATAGCATTACTAAGAGACAATCCATAGACAACAAAGAAAATAGGTGACGATACCCCATCCTCGCCTTTCTAGTCAAAGACATCTTGAAGATAGAATCTCTAGTCAGAGACATGCTGGAAAAGCTAAAAGACATGTCACCCAGAAGATAAAATCAAAAGAAAACCAAGACTCGACACCAACATCCACAAAGTTTGAGTGTCTCTTGTCACTTGTATAAGTCTTATTTGATTGGTCACAATATTTACTTTCACAAAAAGGATAGATAGCACTGAGCCATAATGTTGTCCGAGTCTGTTGAAAGATTTGATTTGTTGAAGCCCGTTGTTGCTGTTGTGTCTCATCTGAAATTGACTGAATCCATGAAACTGATACTTTATTGCAAAGAAGACAGACTTTATTGTAGATTGGTGATGCAAGTGTTTCTTTATTGCAGATTGTGCGTGAATAGATTGAAGAAAATTGGAAGAAACTGTACTCCTCAAAACATGTGATGCCCTCAGTTCCACACCCATTACTAGATGTAGGATTTGCCTTAGCCATAGATAGGAGTTGATTTATTATGGATGAAAAAGGGGTGAAAAGGAAGGATTATTATGAATGGCTAACCAATCTTAGGTAGATCAATAACAAGCCATGATGGGAATGAGTAAGGTTTATTATGGACGGATAGGTTGTGAGTGTGTGCAAAGTGAAGGATGAAATGGAATCCTGAAGGAGGGAGGAGCAATGTCTCTACACATAGTGCCGATGACCCGGTTTTCACCATGGCACTTGCCCAGGGCGCCACTGAAGTGGTTTTCACCGTTGGACGAAATACTTTTTTCTTTACTTTTTTTATTTTTCAATTTTTTTGTGTCACAAGGTGCCTATTTGCCAGGTTTTCACCAAGTAACGATTTTTTTTTCTTTTTTTTGAATTAGGATACTCGAAAGAGATATGTGTAAAACCTGCGAAGGTGCATGCTGTTGATACGATCCTCCAAAGGTTCACCCTCTACGGTTGGGAGCTGATATGCACCAGATCCATATGCTATTGTGATGATGTAAGGACTAAGCCGGTTTGGTTCGAACTTGCCCTTCTTCTCTCTGTCTTGTTGATTTTTTAGGATTTTCTATGAGAACTAAGTCACCCACCTCAAATGTGCAAGGCTTTATCTTATGATTGTAAATGCATTGTTCCTTGATTGAATGTTGTGTAGCTCGAGTGACTATCTTCCTTGATGAAGAAAATGAGATAGAATTACTAGTGTGTGGACTATATTTTCCCATATGCATGTCACCTAAAGAAGTTTGGGCATCCTTGATAACAAAGTCCCTTGAGGAAGCTCTATTAAAGGTCCATGATGTATCGCCAGAAGGGAATAGATGTATGGAACAAGTGGATGAGTGATGAAGGCTTATGATTGCGAAAAGAAGTGAAAGTATCATGACCTGATGGAGACTTAGAATCAACAAGTATTCTTTTTCACTTAAAATTTTAGAGCTTTTGCCCCCAATTATTTTGATATTAGGGGAGATCAATTCTTGTTCTTTTTCTTTCATAGGATTTTTATCCTCGACTTTGATTTTTGTGGAGTCTAGTAGCTTTTGATTTTTATTTGGACTAAAGGACTTTTCTTTATTATTGACTTTTAGATTTTTCTTTTCAAATCTTGATTTTTGATCCCCAATAAGTGAGGGCTTTTGTGATTCTTGTTGATCCAAGTCTGGAAGTGGAGTGGAAATGGAATGAGTGGATGATATGGTAAAGCTATGTGAGTTATCAAGAGGTCTAGTGATACGCTCAATGGATTCTTTGCTGGAATCACTCTTAGGACTATTGATATCAAGAGTTGCTTGCACCACTAGAGGAGATTTGCATTTAGACTTAGTGGCCACAACATTAGGCAGTTCACACCCAATTCCTTGCAAATTGTTTGTAGGTTGTTCTTGTCGACTGAATTCCTTAGGAGATAGTGGGAGTTGATCAACATGAAAGATATACTGACCACATCCCATGTCTTTAATCTTGAACTTTTCTTTGATCTCTGCATGCTTTGATGTAGAAGCTTTTAAGGATTCCAGATCAACATATGCTGATAAAGGAACAACTTCTCTGTTGACTGGGATTTTTATTTCTGATCTAGGATGCATATTATTACAATATATGAATGGATTTGGGTCAGCTTTGACAGTCACTTCAACTGCATTGAGTGGGAACTTGATACATCGATGATATGTAGATGGAACTGCACTCATCTCATGAATCCATGGATGCCCCAAGAGTATATTGTATGTGAGATCCAAGTCTAGTATTTGACAAACCACATCCTTTGTAACTGGCCCAACTTTGAGGGGCAAGGTGACTGTGCCCTTAGATGAGCGCTCTTCATCATCATATGCCTTGATGGTAATTTTGTTTGTAGAATTCACAGCTTTATCTGAATATCCCAATTGTTTAATTGTGCTTAATGTACAAATGTTTAGACCAACTCCTCCATCTATCAGGACTTGTTTTATTTGATGTTTGTGTAGGAAGGCTTCGATGTGTAAAGGTGCATTATGTGGCTGACTTATGGAGGCGTCATCGACTTCTTTGAATGTAAGTGAGTGTGGAATGGAAAGGTATCCCACCATGGCTTGAAACTGGTCCACGTTCAGATTAGTAGGGATAGAAGTGTCTCTCAAGATTTTGTCAAGAATAGCTTTATGTGCGGGGGATATGCATAAAAGCTCAAGGATGGAAATAAGTGCGGGTGTCTTCCCCAACTGTTCTACAAGGTCATACTCAGGCTTGGTCGATGAGGAAGCGGTATTTTTAGCTGGAGCACCTTGCAAAGTGAATTTACCTCGATGAGTTGTAACATTACATTCAGAGGTAGGTTCAGAAGAAGATCCAATGCCTTTTAGGACAATCTTGGGTCTTTGGGTAGAATTTTCTAGCGTTTTGTCCTTGATGATAATGGTAGAGACATAATTGTCCATCGAAATGTGACTGATAGTGGAATTCATAGTTATAGGATGCTCTGGTATAGTTGGTTTGGTCATTTGTGTCTGTTGCTTTTCCCTTGTCATGCTTTGGGAATGGTTCCTTAAACATTTCATGTTCTTGATTGGATGAGTGTCCTTCAATCTCAATGTCACCTCTATCAATAAGATCTTGTATGATGTTCTTCAACCGATGGCAATTTCCTATTTTATGTCCTTTTCTCTTATGAAATTCACAATACTCATCATCATTCCACCAATTTGGTTTAACCTTTGGCTCATATGGAGGCAAATCTGGAATTGTTATGATTTTGTTTGCTACTAGCTTTTTGAAAACTGATTCAAGTGGTTCTCCCAATGGAGTGTACTTCCTTCGTGACTTGGAAGTTGTTTGAGTATTCACTTGATTGTTTGTAGAGCTTGATCCAGAAAAAAATGATTTTTGGTCGTACCGTATTGGCATCCACAACGCCATCATTGACTGTGTTCTTGTTTTTATTCCAAAATCTTGGCTTATCTTTTCCTTTAAAGTCATCTTTGTTTTCTTTGAATATTTTAATAACTCCTTGTTCAATTAGGACCTTCTCTGTTGCTAAGCCTTTTTCAATGACGTCCTTGAAGGTGGACAAACAAGCTTTTCTTAGGTCATAACCAATGTCTTTTTTAACATTCTGAGTGAACATTTCTACCATTTGTTTTTGTGAAATTTCACAAGAGCATCTGCTGGCTAAATTCCTCCATCTTTGTAAAAATGATGAAAAAGATTCTCCATCCTTTTGCTTGGTGTTGCACAAAGTAGTGACTGATATGTCTGTCTCTACGTTGTATGAGAAATGTTGTATAAATGCCTCATCTAAGTCACCCCATGACTTAATACCAGGTGGAAGTTGGGAGAACCATTCCATAGCTTGATCACCTAAGCTCTGTGAGAATAATCTCATCAAATATGTCTCTTCTGCTGCTACCTCAATGCAAGCTGTGAAAAATTATCTTATGTGTGCCTTAGGATCTCCTTTTCCTCTATACTTATCAAACTTAGGTGTCACAAAGTGTGTAGGAAATGGAGGCATTGGAATGCTTTTGTCAAATGGATAGGGACATATGTCTCTCATTGTGTAAGTTGGCTTCGGTGTATTTATGTCCTCCATTTTCTTTTGTAAGTCCTTAATTTGCTGCTCCAAATTGTTCTTAGGTGGAGATCAACTTCTTGGACCATACCCCATGCCTAAACCACCAGGTGGAGCAGCATGTTGCATATATGGATGATATTGATCATACACATGTTCATATGGAGGAGGTCTATAATGATGCTGCGTATATGGACCACTTGGTATAGAGTCATGATGAGGAATGGAATATTTGCTTTGTCCATGTATGCCATACTCTACAGGAATGTCATGAGTTTGTTCTAGTGTGTTGTCCCCAAATTTGACATGGGGTTTCCTTGTGTCCAAATTTTGAGCATGCCTTTGAATATCTAGTTGCTTTGGTGGTTGATCCTTAGCATTGGTATGTGATTGAGTATATTTTTCTACATAAGACTTCCATAATGGTCTACGAAGGTGAGTATCATATGCTTGACCATGTGTGTATGGGACCTTTGGTTTTTGAAAAAGATGATGGTGATGTAGGCACAAGATGTGGTCCTCTATTGTCTCCACTATTAGGCCTCCTTTGATCCATGTTGAGGTGAGGTTGTTGCAAAGGTCGTTTTTCTATTATTTGAGACATATCAAAATCATGAGGGATCTTGGCTCCACTTTGTGCCATCACTTGTAAGAAGTATTGTTTATCTCTCCTCATTATTTCCTCAACCAATCGATTGAAACGAGGATCCATAATGGTGTCTTCCACTTCTGCTGAATGTACTGAAATGTTGTCCATATTGTCATTGTGTGTATCATTGTTGTTTGTATTGTCCATGTTCTCAACATTTGGAATGTTTTTATAGGCATCCATGTCAGGTAATGTGGTATGATCAGAATTGAAGAAGATATCATTGTCATACTCATAAGAACTCATGTTTGCAGACTCTTGAGCCTCTTTAGTTTCTCTCCTAGATTTTTGGGAACGGGTTTCAACCATGAACTAGGTATTGACCAAGATGTGTGAGACCAAATGAAAATGGAAAGAGTATGGAAGACCAAGAGTTTGGATGGAATGTAAATGAATCTGAGGTGTATTTGCAATGTCCAAAGTGTAAGACCAAGTATGTATGTAGTAGAGTAGGTGTGACTTCCAAAGAGATGATAGTTTCTCTTGATGAGGTAAGTTGACCTTGACTCTAAGTAAGACCAAATGAGACCCAAAGGTGAGAGACCTTGATGAGGGACCACTTAGCAAAATGTTGTTGTATGTAGTATGTTGACAAAGCAAGATGAGGACAAGCAAGTGACCTTTTGACTCAAGTTTAGACAAATGTGAATGTAATGCAAGGTGTAAAGCAATGATGGAATTTGTGAGACCCAAAGGTAGGTTGAATGCTAGATGAAAACCTGAAGAGATAGCTTAGGAAGCTCAAGAATTCTGAAACTGATTGCTCTTGTTTGTTGGACTATAAATTTTTCCAATTTGTTTGTTGTTTGTTGTGAGCAAATCTGAATTTTTGACTATTTTTTTTCGTGACAAGAGGACACAATGTTGATGGAGACTCAATGTTAGCAAGTGTTTAGACTCAAAATGACTCAACGAAAAGTGTGTTGTTTGATGTAAAAAATTGTTTTGCATACACTTGAAGACACAAAAGACACAATGTTTTGCTGTTTGGTCTTGAATGTTTGATTGTTCAAAAAAAGACACGCACAATTCTTATGGTTGGCCAGGACAATAGTTGTTGATCCCACAAGGAGTTTCCCCCGAGGCTACACTATTTAGAGTGGATAATTAGATGCTTGACCCCACTGGCTTTACCCTCGACACTCACTTCTCGGGGCAGCCAAGCATCAGTCCCCATGAAAACTCCCTGTGGTGAACTTTGTATCTCTACTAAGAACCGTATGTGTGTGGGCCGCTACCAGAGGTCCGACCTTCTGCCCCAACAACTAGAAGGATTTTGGCTTCTAAAACAAAAAGGTGCTAGTAAGGGCATCCACTCATGTGGCCATACATGTGGTACTTTCAGCTCTGTAAATATAGAAGGCTCCCAGCCGGTAGGGGTTATGCCCTACAACTGATCAAATAAATTTGATCAAACAGGTTTATGGGGAGACATAGTGTCGCTATGAACTAATCAGCACACATTATCCATAGTTTTCACCATGAATACAGTTATTTATAGTGGTTCAGAAGAGGATGGCTTTTCCTCGCTACCACTTGGGTTGTTCTCTCCTCACTAGTAGTCCTAATGACCACACGGGGAGACATGCCCTCTAAAGATGAAACAAAAAGAGCCTATTGCCCAAGACACAAAAGACACTGGTTCAGTTTTAGTGCACCAATTGAAATGTTTGATAATATATGAAAACAAGGCACAATAAAGATCAAAATAAATCCTTGTCAAGGTCCTACAACAAAGATTTATTAGTAGTTTGGATTGTTTCAAATGATCACCCCTTCCTGCAAGCACACAAGTTAGGTAAATTTTAGATCCAAAAGACTTTGTGAAATAAGGGCCTTCAACAATGCGTTTTGTTGACTAATTCAAAGATATGATTCATCATAAAAAAATACCACTTGTAAAATTTCAAGAGATTTCTAGAAATGTAAGAAAATCCAAAAAATTTGCTAATTTGCTCCAAAGATTAATTTTTTTATGAAAAATCATAAAAAATTCATATAAAATGCAAAATCGATCCAAAAAATCTGAAATTTTTATTGGATAGTCCTGATGGTCTTCCAAACATACATAAATTTTTTTTTGCAACAAATCCAAGCAGTTTGTGAGATATAAGTAAAATAATGCAAAACCCTAATTTTCAAAGATCCAATTTTTGAGGAATGATTTTGCATCAAATTTAAAATTACAAAGAACAGATCATATGTATAATTCTGAGAGATTTCTAAAAGTGTAAGAAAATCCAAAAAATTTGCTAATTTTCTCTCAAAATTAATTTTTTATGAAAAATCATAAAAAATTCATATAAAATGAAATTTTGATCCAAAAACTCTAAATTTTTTTTTGAACACTTTTGATAAATTTCTTGACCTGAAAAAAACTTTTATGCTAAAATTCAAATCTGTTTGGGAGATCTGATCAAAATAAGGAAAAACCCTAATTTTTAAAGATCCGATTTTTAGGGAAATATTTTGCATCAAAATTAAAATCACAAAGAATAGATCCTATGTATAATTATGAGTGATTTCCAAAAATGTAAGAAAATCCAAAAAATTTGCTCATTTCCTCTTAAAATTAATTTTTTATGAAACTTCATAAAAAAATCATAGAAAATTAAAATATGCTCCAATAGATCTGAATTTTTCTTTTAGAGCTCTTGATATTGTCTTGAACCTGCAAAAAAAATTTGGTGCAAAATTTCCAATCCGTTTGTGAGATATGATTGAATCTCTCCAAGATCTTGATTTTGTTTCCAAAACCCTAGTTGTCCAAGGTTATTCTCCAAATTGTTTTACAAAACAACAATATATGGTTAGGAAAACCTGCAAAAAACATAGATCTAACAAAAATCTATGTCCCACAGGGCGTGCCAAAATGTATATGGTGAAAATGGAAACAACAATGTTGAAAAACTAAATAGAATTCAACCACAAAACCCTAGCCTAACAACAACAAAGATCCACCATAACATATGAAGATTACCTAAGACAATGCAAATCAAATGAAATCACAAAGATTATACCATCACATGTCTAATAGGGTTTGGATCTCCATTCTTCCTATCTCCATTGATCTTGCTTGATATATTTGCTCTCAGATTTTGCCATCAATGCCAAAGGGGGAGATTGTTGGCAAATGCACACTCCAATGAGATATTGTAGGTGATTGAAGGTTTTGTCATTGATTGCAACCTTACAATCCTATGACACCAGCAAGGCAATCTACCGACACTAGCAAGGTCGGACTCTACACCGGCACATAGACCACCAGCATCGGCAATGAAAAGGAAGCATACCGGCACAGAAGCCGACATGAATTTTGTTTGTAATATATTTTGTTAATTATTGTAAAATCATTGTAAGCCGACTTGGAAAGTTGTAAAATGACTCATATATATAAGAGATCATTGTAAAACATTTTGTAATAGATGGAAAAAAATATACAGGGAAATAAGGCAGACCTATTATGTGAATTATAGGTTAAGGGTTTATGTATGAAGCAGAGCTATAAACCAGTACTGGATTTGGCATAGTAGATGCTATCTTGAAGCAGTACAAGACATTGGATTTATATAATCCATTTTGTAAGTCAGTGAGACTTCCCATTTTGTAATTGAGTAGTGAGCTCTAGGCACTTGGCCTTTCTGCATGTGCAGGCCCCTCTTGTAGCAGTAATATTCTCTTATTGGCCAGTAAGTGAATATTGTGGGTCACAAATCCCACCGAGGTTTTTTCCACACCAGGTTTCCTCATTAAACTACTGTGTTATGGTGTGTTTTTCATGTGGTTGTTGTTATCTCTGTTTATTGCATTATTTCTTATTTACCGGTATACAATATTGATATGCTTTACATGTTTTAAGTTAAGAAAATCCTATAACCGGTCAGATACTGATTCACCCCCCACCTCTCAATATCTAAGGGAATCCTAACAATGTCAACCCTTGAGGTTATCCCTAATGCTTACTTAGAATCCTCTCAAGCCATCTCAAGGTGACATTTGTCAACTTGAGATTGGATTGAATTCCTCCCATGGATTGATAACTTTCAATTCCTTCCCTTGTTAAGATTGCTCAATCTTGGCCATCCATTTCTCTATTTTCTTTATAAATAGAGCCCATTTCTTCAATCAATGATCCATCTTCATTTGCATCCAATCTATAGATAAATTGTTTTGTGCAAGTTACTAAGGAGCTCCATTGTCTTCTCTTAGCATTTTTAGATCATCTTAGTTGCATTATAGCATAGATTTCATCATGTTTTAGTATAACATGCTAGTTTCTTTTCCATGTTAGATCAATCTCATCTTCATAACATTCTCATGCAAGCTTAATCTCATACTAATCTTCTCATTTTGGTAACATATCTAGTTTCATATCCATTTATCATATCACTAACATCTTAGTTGCATTCCATTTAGATCTTAGAATCATACATATCTATCATTCTTTAGGTAGTCATCCTAGAGATCAAGTGCTCTTCCAAGTTGAGAGCCACCTTGATTTGAAGGATCCTTGTAGATAGAGAACAATGAGATGCTTTTAGATTTTTTGATTGAGTAATATATTTTTCTCATTTGAATCCTCTAACACAATGTTTCGTTGGTGTGTTTGTGTTGTTTGTGTCTCTTTTGCAGGTACCACAATATGAGCATACAAGTATATATAAAATCTTTGACTGGTGTGTTGCGCACCTATATAGATATGTATGTATGTTTGTATATATTAAATTGTGGTGCATATTAAATATGTGGATATCATATAGGTTAGATATTCTTGGGGACACTTTATACACTGAATGAGACATTTAGATAAATATTTAATGTGGGTGTTACATTGAAAAAATATTGAATATTGAGAAAATTCAATAAAAAATATTTACTTTGGGATCATGGTTTTGAGGCACATGGTTTATGTAATACCACTTGGTCATTTTATGCAAGCTTGTCTCTATAAAATAAATTGCATGAAGTAGTTGTTAAGGTTGGCTTGTTGAATATTTGGCATGTTAGCTAAGGTTGTATTGAGCATTTATTGTAGGTTGGATATGTGGTAACATAGACTAGATGAATGGCGACATGGTTTTCTTTTTCTTGTTCAAATGGAGGATTATAACAAGGATGTTTGATGTTTCAAAAGTCTTATATGGAGACTCTAAAAGTACATTAAAATCATGTCCTTGAGATAATACATTGAGTTGTGTGGGTGCTTTTGGAAGTTGGCTTTTTCCCTTGAGATGGTTTTCCAAAGTTACATTTGGTGTTAACTTATGACATGCTTATGTATCTCTTGTGTTAAAATCTGAGAAAACAAATTTAAACTGGGATTGAATTGAAAGTATTAGAACAAAAAATTGGAAATAAAATGGACAGAATAACAATACTAGAGAAACTTGATGTGAATGGTCAACGACAAAATAACATCAAGAGAAATCTCTATATCTTCGATATCCAATATAAAAATACAATCTAGGGAGCATGTTTATATAGACTCAAGCGAGGGTTGGAGGTGTTAATACCGGCCAATGAGGAGAGACCACCGGGTAAAAGTACAAATTTATGTCACACTTTTATAAAGGAAATAGCCAATGCTGGTTCAAGTTTTTAAATTAAATCAATAGAAATTGAAATATATGTTTCAAAATTTGAAATTGTTGTCGTCAATTTCAGCTGGACTAAATCATGAGACAACCCCTATAAAACTTGTCTATTTCGTATCTCACGCACTTCAAGATGGATCAACTTGCCTTGTAAGCCATGCCCCTTTTGCATCTTAGTTAAGCATCTTTTGATTTTTAAGAGTTATCCTTTTGTTTTCTCTTTTTATGCATGTCGAGTTTAAAAACCCGACTTGCATATTTTTAGCTTTCAAGTCGCACATCGGGTTTTAAAACCCGATGTGCAAGTTTGTTGCCTTTTTAGAAGGTAGGTCGGGTTTTAAAACTTGACCTACAGGTCGCTTCTTTTCTAGTGGCAGGTCGGGTTTTAACGAGTGCAGATCAGGTTTTAAAACCCGACTTGCTCGGTATGCTAAGTGCATTAAATGCACTTAATTAACCTTTTAAAATATGTTTTTAGGTTTTCTTTTGCCATTTATTTTTCATGTTTTTGGCATTCTTGTTCTCTAATCTTCGGATTTCACCTAAGCATAGGCGTGAGGGTTTTGCAAGCGATTTTTTCATCGATTTCTTCATCTCTTTGCATTCTAGGTAAGTGTTTATCGTTTTCTCCTTTGTTTTTTTTCATTTGTGTTTTCTAGGGTTTGTTTTTGTTGTTGCTTTTATTTACTAAGGGTTTTTCTTCTAGTTTTCATGTCAGGATTCAAATTCTGACATTTCTTCTTCTTTCTTTCTTGATTTTTCCTATTTCCAAGCCGAAATTTCCAACCCGACCTGCGAAGTTGACCTATTCATTCATGAGCAAGTCAAGGTTTTGATCTGTTGGTGTAAATACATATTCATTTTGGATATTATTACACTTTACTTAAGTTAACTTAGGATAATGCATCTCTTCGTAGTTTGGATTTGAGACACTTAGGGAAGTGTGCACATAGGGATAGGGATAGAGCTTGTAGGAGAAATTCCACCTTTTGTGGTCTTATTTTGCTGTTACACTCCACATTCGGTGGGTCATCCACCTCTTGTGGAATATTATATTATTTCTCCTACCTAACCTTAGTATTTCTTACCTACCCTTGTTTCTCATTGAGCCACATGTCATATTTGTGTGCTCATACATCCATATGACCTTGCCTATATAAGCAGGCCTATATTCATTGTATTGGTTAATCCAGTTGATCATTTTGCATATTGATGAGAATATGGTTTGTTCTTGTCATTCTATTCTCTCTCTTTTTATGCTTTTCATTGTCCCCTTGATCTTGACAAAATCCTACATGATCTTAATTTGCTATTTTGTTCTTTCCCCTAGTATATTTTTCATGTCGGGAAATAAATCTTGACATGAAAGTATGATCTGAGAAATTCTGACATGAAAGGTTTGTTTTTCCCCTTGGGCATGTCAGGTTATAAAACCTGACATGCCATATTGGTGCAGGAGCACCTGAGCACCTGAATGCTCAAGTCACAGCAGGTATAGCATTTTGTTGCAAATTAAGCATGTGTGTTTATTTTATGCTTCTAGTAGGTTTAATAGGTTTGTTTTGTGGTGTAATGAGGTTTGGAACTCATTTTGTTTAAGAGTTTCCAAGATTTTTGGTTTTTGCTCAGTGGGCCAAAAATTGTCAATTTCGGGTCCAAATGAGCATTTTTGAATTTTTTGATGTTGTAAAGCCTTGAAAGGCATTGGAGCATGTTTATTTAGTGTTTCTAAATGATTTTGATTCATTGGTTTGAGTGCCAAGTCACCGGAAGTCAAAATGCAATTTTTGAGCAACAAAAGTTGTCAAAAAGTTGTCAAAAGTTGTCAAAAAAGTGATTTTTGGTGGTTTTGGTTAGTTCCAGCCTGTACCTGTCTGTACAAGGGCTTCAACAAGTTGGCACATGTATATAAACCATGTTCCAATCATTGTATGGGTTGTTCATTTTGGAAAATTAAGAGAAATACTTATTTTGCTCTCATTTTTGTGAGTTTTTAACTAATTTTTTGCACTTTTGAGAGTACAGTCCGTACCATGGCTCCATGAGTCCGTACTACTCCTATTTTTCATTGCTGTGATCTCTCTTGATGTTTTAGTAGTGATCTCTGATCTTTTCTTGGGGTTTGGAACAAGTTTTGTTTGAAGTGCTCTTGAGAAAGGCATTGTTTTGTGGTTCCACAGGAAGATCATTCATGGTCCAACTAATTTCTTCAAAGTCTCTTCATCCATGGCTTTGAGGGAATTTGTTGGATCTATACATACTGTACCATACATCCATTTTCCTTTTCTAGCAATGTACAAGTGTTTGTAAGCCCATGGCAAGTGTGTGAAGTGAGCAACTTGGCTTGGGTATTCTCAAATTTGTTTAAACGGTACTTTGTTGTTCATAGCACTGTACCTTGAAATGTTAAAGAAGAAACAAGTTGGCAAGAGACAACATTGTGCTTTACCATCCTTTTCTCTCTCATGACTTGGTTGGTTACAAGAAGCAAAGGTGTAATCAGATTGTAAAAACAGTGTATCATTGTTTCATGGATAAAACCTCATTGCCAACCTCCCAAATGGATAGTGTGGAATGATGGATCCCTTTTCTATGCATCATGGAAATGTATTTGCAAGTGGTTCCAATGTTAAGTTGACAAGTTACACAATTTGATTGTAAAGGACCTAAATAAGGATCCAAGAATAGCGTACTCTTTGTCACAGTCATATAATATTGTCATACTTTGTGGCATCCTTTTTGAGTGTTCAAACTTACAAGCTCTTTGGAGAGGTTATAGGCATTATTATATCTTGCCATTAACACATGTTTGCAGGCCATGAACAGATTGAAGAAGCAGGTCAAAACAGAGAAAGAAAGTTGTCACAATTTTAAGACTGTAAAAAAAATAAAAAACAGTGAAGGCGGGTGTATGAGCAAACAGTCCTAAGAAAACCTTTCCTAATTTGTATTGTACGGTGTTACGACTTCTAATAAGGCATTGTTGCTTCTATATTTGTTAAATCTTCATTGTATTTGCTTAACCAATGTTGGAAATGCATGTAGAACTTTGAAAAGTTGCTGTCCCAATCCTTTAGACTGTTTTTCTGTGTAAGGGCAGCAGTGTGGCACTTGTTTGATATAATGACAATATTAGAAGATAAGTTTTTAATCTTTGGAGGTGTTTGGCATATGTTAAAGAAAGGATTGAAGAATTTAAGTTGGCCTAGTATCATGAAGAAAACTTGTAAATTGCAAACCCTCACTAAAACTTTCAAAAACCCTTGAAAAGTGCCTATTTTGTGGGACAGCACTAAAACAGTCCGTACAGTACTTGCCATAGCAAAAATCCTTGATCTTTCATCATCAAATGACCACATCTCCAAGGGTTTTCCATGAAGTTTAGCAGATTGAGCAGGGTGAACAAATTTCACTAAAAACTAGGGCTAATTCTAGTAGCCTTTTTGGAGCAAATTTGACAATTTCATGAAATCGGTAAGGAAGGAGAAGTAAATGATTGTTTCAAATCATCAAAACTGATCAGTTAAGACCTGAGACACCCTACTACAAGCTCCATAGCATTTCATTAAGTCATTTGATCAAAATGACCACTTGAACCTAGAAGTTGCCTTGAGTAAACCAACGTTCTTTGCATCCAATTTGGATATTTTCACTATTGAAGGGTAAAGGACAGTCATCATACTTTGCAGACCTGTTTAGATGCTCAGTCAACACATTAATATGATTGAAATCCTTAAAGGTGCAAACAAGATTAGGTAAACCATGGTTCTCCAACAGTTGCCCATTCCGGGAAGAGAGGAGATTCAGCCAGTTGGACAACCAAACTTGTTCATTTTTGGTGACACTCAAGAGGACCTCATTTCAGACTTGAATGCCTTAGCATGGAAGGTAAGGAGGTGTGATGTCCAATACAATAGGGTGCAAGCAGTGTTGAATAGAGAGGAGGAGATAGGAGAAAGGTTTAGAAGAATCCCATTTGTGCCTAGGGATTGATTTGGGAAGAACATTGAGAACAAAAGCCCACCAAACTCAAAGAAGACTAACCTTCCTCTATACCTCCTCATCACATATGATCTACCTCAAGGTGCATGTCAGGTTTTAAAACCCAACATGCCTTTTGATTTGCATGAGGATGCAGATCGAGAAATAAATCCCTACCTGCGAGTTGATGTACCCCTGGGAGCAGGGCGAGATTTATTTCCCGGCCTGCAGCTTTCGATATACCCTTAGGCATGTCGGGTTTTAAAACCCAACCTGCCAACCATATCATACCTTTGACATGTCAAGTTTTAAAACCTGACATGTTGATTCATGTGTTTTATTTTGCAGATCGGGTTTTAAATCCCGATATACAAGGATGACCTTCCTTTGTGCAGATTCGCTTTTAAAACCCAACCTGCAGTTTTTGTTGTTTTTTCTTTCTAAGGCATTTTTGCCTTCCGATTCTGATTATGATCAATGAAGATGCAGTTTTGATGATGTTGATTCTTTGGAAACTAATCTCTGGTGTTGAAATGCATCCTTTTGCAAATGTCTAAGCCCTCTCCTAGCAAGTCAACAGGAAATAAAATGAAGTACAAGTACGACAAGTACTTGAACATGTTCTCGGAAAGCTTTGTTAAGTCAAATGTGGACCAGATTCGAGACACTGAAATAGGGTATGTGGACATGGAGGAGTTTCTGAAAAGAGTCTAGGAAGCCCCCTTGAGGATGACTCATCTTATAGCCAGCGATCTCCACAAGTATGCATCTTTTCCAATGGCAACTCATGATCCTGACTTCGTACTAGCAGCAACCGAGCGCTTTGATCCCACTACCAGGCAAATCAAAGATGTAGATGGGAATTTAGTCATCTGTCTGGATAGTGAATACTTTAATAGTATTTTCAAAGGTTCTTATGTAGAGGAAGTTGTGGATATTACTCCGGCAAGGGCACAAAAATTTTACGAGGAAAATGAAGATAAGTGTAAGAAAACAATCAATAATGTTTTCTTACAAACTGCTAGAAACTCCACAACAACCCGTTGGTCAAAATTATTTCACAGGAGTGACTTCACTGAGGAGTATAATAATATTGTCACCTTGTTGTCATAGATAAGAGGGCTTTTAGATTCTCACATTTCTCAAACATGAATGTGTTGGTATACGAATATCATTAGGAAAGGGAATGATAAAATAGACTGGGGTGAGCAAATCAGTGGTGCGATTTGTGAATAATTGAAGGAAGTTAGAACCACTCTGAAATTTTATTTGACTTCCTACCTTTTGTATGCATCTGCCTCCATGAGGCAATTTCTAGGATTGTCTATGAAAGGTGTAGAAGACAAACTCCAATATGGGATTATTATTCTCAGTTGACCATTGCTAATTGGAGAAGTCACTTCTGAAGGGTCAATGATGCCTTCTTTGTTGTATGGAAATGTTTGTTTGAAAAAGAGTTGTAGAAAAAGAGGATTTTTGATGTAGCATTTAATAAGGTTTATGAGCATGGGTGTGTCTTCTTGTAGTTTCTAACATTCACATACATCCGTATAGGTTGATTCACTGGTGAACCTTTTAGTCTACCCAGGTATCCATTTGATAAAATTATTATGATGGAATTATGTTGGCAGTTAGTATATTTACATGAGAGGAAGTCTTCTTCTCACAAGACTGGTCTCAACTCCACTCAGTCCATTGGCAGGTATTCAGTATTGACCACTCCTAAAGCCAAGAACATGTAGGAAGAAATGCAGTGGGTGAACATGAGAAGATTCAAAGCCCACAATAAGTTTGAATTCTGTGAGATGAAAAATAAGATCCATCATAATTATATACATGTACATCAGCTAGAGGATGCTTGGGTAGATTGCAGAGATGATGCAGATACGAGGAAGCTTTATTTTAGTCGCCTCACACTTGAGCATATTGGAAACCTGAATTTGGCCAAAATACCAAATACATGGGAGGATTCTACTAATGATGTTTTGGACCCTATTTATTTCAAGAAAAATATTTCCAATACTCTTCTTGCACCTATACAGTGGTCACATAAGGAAAATAAATCCATTTTTGCAAGATTTGCCCCCATCATGGCAAATACTAATGCATGGCTTCTTAAAAAGGGCATAAGGATGAAACAACTTCTACAAGTTCAGGTGATGGATAGGATGATGAAGGTCCTGTGAGAAAGACATTAGAAATGAGAACTAAGAATAGACAATATCCATAGGAGCTACCACCAATTTCATCTCCTAGGTCAAAGGGAAAGAAACCTACATACAAGTCCACTATCAAGGGGCCAAAGAAGGGAGAATCTATTGACTTGACGATGATTGTAATGTATTCATCACTTGTTGTCATTGATGAAACACTCTCACACACACATATGATTACATTGACTACCGGTGTAACTTCAACTGGTTTACACTGTCAACCTGTATGTTTAAGGTTTATCTCTAACCGGTACTTTGTGTTAAGCAATTTGTGCATAAGAGACAACCTGTGGCTAATGTGAAAGGAAAGAAAAAGAAGTTTGATGAAATGTCTCCTGTGATAAAGACCACAAGGGTGACTCGGAGTGTCCTAACCAAAAAGGAACCGACACCTAAAGTATATGTAAAAAAGGAGAGTGCACCAAAGTAGAGAAATCAAAAATTGATTTTGCAACCAGAGTCTGAGGGAACAGATTCCGAAGAAGAACCAAAGAAGGAAAAAGCAACTGGCAAAACATCCAAGAAGGTAAAGGTAGTGCCAAAGGCAACTACACCTATTGATATAGCTACCTACAAACTTGACACAATTTTTGAGAGAATAATGAAGACACTAGGAAGGAATAGGTTTGACAATGTCAAAGAATATTTTGATTCTTTCACTGAAGATGAGTAGAACCAAGTCATTCAATTGGTAATCACTTATTTGGTTCATTACAATAGATTTCCACTGACTTGGAAAAGGATATTTCAATCTCTTTGTATAATACTCTTTTAGATAAATGGGAGGAAGCTATTCAATTGGAAAAGAAAATTATTGATGAAATATTTGTACAATATTTTCCCAATTTATCCTAAGATGGAATTAGTGCTTTAGTTGAGCAATACAAAGTACATTTTGATTTTAAAATGAGAAGACTGGAGCTTCTTAATGCAAAAAGGGCAGTTATTGAGTCTGAGACACATAATATAGCCCGTGTAATCAAACAGAGGGAAGAACTCATCCACTCTAGAAATAAGGATAATACTACAAATGATATTCATCTATGAGAAATGGATGAAGAAGAGATTGTTCAACTTGACATAGTCTATCCAATCAAGAAGAAGGATGATTCCATTATTCTTGTTGATGAAGATGTTTAGAACACAGTGGACCTATCTGGAGACAACACTGCACCAGATATGGAGCCTCCTACAATTAGTGAAGTACAAGTTACATTAGTTGATCAACCGACTATTCAACTAAAAGTGGACAATGAACCAACAACAGAATGATCGGACAAACCCCAATCTACACCGGTCATTGAAAATACTCAAAAGGAGTCTACTGAGAAAGTTGTCACTCAATTACCTTAAAGACAATAGAGTAGAATACCGAGAGAGCTATCATTAAGAGTGTACGTCCTGAACCAACGAAGCAGAAACTACTTGAAGATGATGATGATGATTCTTTAAGTATTTCAGGACCCATTGATATGAACACTTTGAGCGCATTAGAAATGTTGAAGATTGTTAATGTTATGCAATCTAGAGTGCATAAGAAGAGACTAAAAGAGCAAAGGATTGAAGCAGAAACAATCTAGAATGCAGTATAAATTTTGTCTGGTTTACTACCAGAAACAACTGTTGCACATCTTCCTACACCATTAGCAAACTTGGTCAATTAGTTGCAGATGCATCTGATCAAATCAAGTCACTTGAAGATGTTGCTCAAATGTCTACTGAGAAGAGCCACAAGAAGATATATGGAGATAAACTGGAAAAGAACATTGAAAGTGGCAAAATGGCTCTATCTCATAATGGAAGTCTATTGAGAAAAGCTATTGAATCTAGAGGAAAGTATCTTGCTTTTACCTCCAATGTTTCTTTATTTTATTCTGACATTTCTAAGAGTCAAGTTGAAACCGAGAAATAAATGGAAAGGATATGCAAGGCATATGTCCCACTCCAGGACTCCATTCATGCCTTTAACTGGTCTGTAGATGATTTGCATGATAGATTGAACATGAATGATAATGAGGAGGCTAAGAGACTCTGATCTCTAAAAGAGCTCAAGAGTCTGCTCACATCACAGGTCGACATTCTTTAGAGAGCCTACTCCAATGCAGAAGCTATTCTTGCTACTCCTGAAACCTGCACGCTAGACTCAATGGAAGAATTCCATTTCCAGCTTATGTCTACATTTGAGTATACTGCTAATATATTGGTATCATGGGAAAATGCTTTATCAGAGATGAAGCAGAACTTCAATGATATTTTTATGAGATTAGCCAATGCATGAACTTTTTTAAGTTGTTAATATATGCTGAACACTTTGATACAGATTTTCTATATATATGTATATATTTTACTTTTTCATTTTGGCATTGTTGTCAAAGGGGGAGTAGAAATATGTATGCGTGTTTTTGAAAATTTTGTATTTATGCATGCATTAAGGGGGAGTATTTCATTAAGAGGGAGTATGAGTATATCTGTAAATTTGTTGTGTATGCACACTTAGCAGTATTGTATTACTCTAAAATTTTCTAAGTGATGCCATCAATGCCTAAGGGGGAGATTGTTGGCTTGATGATGATTGTAATGTATTCATCACTTGTTGTCATTGATGAAACACTCTCACACACACATATGATTATATTGACTACCGATGTAACTTCAATTGGTTTACATTGTCAACCTGTATGTTTAAGGTTTATCTCTAACCAATACTTTATGTCAACCGGTATGTGCATAAGAGACAACCCGTGGCTACACTAAGTTGGCATCAAAATGAAGATGAAGATGAAGATGGAGATCGAGCTAAAGATTCTAGGACAACGGTTCACATGTTTTGTTCCAACCGGTATTAACTGTTCTAACTGGTATCTGATTTTGTGATGAGTTACCAGCACCGACTTCTTGGCGGTCATTTTTGTGATGAGTTTTGATCACTTGTCGAGATACACTGCACCTAGGAAATTATGTTTTGATTTCCTTAGGCCGGCATAAGATTTGAACGTCTATTTTAAGACATCTTAGTGAATCATTTGAAAGATATAGAGAATGAGTATGATTATGATGTTATGCGAATACTGATATGCATGAAGAGTGAAAGCTTTTGTTGAAGAGCGATAAGTGTTAAGATGAAGAGCAGTGTTGAATGTACTTAGAGGGATCTGATCAAGCAACTATTGTGCTACTCAGAACAGATCAAACTGTTCTTGTTATTTTCTAATCATTACAACAGAATCAAATCCCCTAATCGGGTAAGCTCTAACAAGCTTCATTGTACAAATCCTCTAACTAGGTGATCCATTAGTTTGAATTCTCAAATCCTTCAACGAGGTTACTCCTAACAAGGTAGTACTCTTAACAGCGTATAAGCTTCTAATCAAGCTTTGGGATCTCTAACAATATTTGCTCCTAGCAGAGCACTTTGCAGACCTTAACCGATCAGTTATCTATTACTGTAGATGGTTAACTTGCAAGTTCCATCTCACCGTGGTTTTTACCTATTTGGGTTTTCCATGTATAAACACTTGTGTTATGGTGGATGCTTTACTTTTTGTAGATGTTGTTATATCATTTTGGATAGCATGTATTTTGTTTAAATGTTCGGTTAAGTTCATCTACCGGTTAGTGTTTTATTTGGTGTCATTGATTCACCCCCCCGCCTCCCAGTGTTTTTCAAGTTCATCAGAATCCTCATCTAAAGCTGTACAAAAGGATATTTTTTGAGGAACCGACATTACAAGAATAAAAAAAAGGACAAGAAGAGGGTGAGATACCACTGGAAGAAGAAATACAAGATGTAGGAGAATCACTTCCATCGCTAGTTACCACCATTTCTACAACATACACAGGTTCCTGCTTCAAATTAGGTAATCATTCATTCTATTGAATCTCTATACACCTAAAAATGGTCTGAAGATAATTAATTAAATAAGAAATTATTTAATTAATCCCCCTCCCCAATTTAATTGAATTCACTAAGCAATTTGATTAAATCCTTCCCAATTTAATTAAATTCACTAAGCAATTTGATTAAATTTCCCCTTTCATCTACTTATTAATAAATCTAAGGATTTATTTAATGGGTTCATTTCAATAATCCCCTTTAATTAATTAATTCCCCCCATCCAAAATCATTTCTTCTAATCATTTAATTAATTAAAACAAATCAATCATGAGTTGTTGAGATTAATTAGCCTTTTTCATATTATTTGAATTTTTAAATTCAAATTCTGCTAACTTCTACCACTCCTAAACCTAACCATTCCTAAACCTAACCCATTCTACCTACCCACCATGTCCCCTTTCATCCAACATGTTCTAGAACCTTTGTGACACTTGTCACTAAGTGTTCCCTTTCATCCTACTCCTTCTAGAAGACTCTTGACACTTGTCACCATAGAGATGACAGATGTTCCCTTTAATCCAACCCCCTTTGCCAACCTCCTCCAATTTAACCATTAATATCTTCAGATCAATCTTGACCATTGATTTTCGCCACATCACCCCTAGCCTTGGAAAATCCTATAAATAGACCTCATTTTGAGCAATATGGATCCCAATTTCATATCATGATTGCATCCCATCTCATTCTCATTTTATGCATTGTTATTATAGGCATCTAGCTTATAACTTATCATCTTTAGCAATGTTATCATGCTTAATTTTAGCTTAATTGCATCTTCATTCTAACTTATTTTCTAGATCAATCATGAAATCATATAGCTTAATCATGCTATTCTTGCTAGATCATGTATTTTCATCATTCAAATCCTCCATCTAAGTGTAGTCAAGTCACTGGAATATGCATAATCAGATTTGAGAGCATTTTTCATACTCGCATTTACTAGGAGGCAATAAGTCGATTAGCTATGGTTTTGTCTTTCATTGTTTCAATTTAATAACCATTGCTTGTAATGATTTATTGAGTGCATTGTGGTTGTAGGTGCACGTACACTTCACAAAGCACGACATTTTTGGCGCCCACCATGGGGCCGAAATCATCACTTTTGGCCTCTTAATCCTCAACAAACATCTTCTCTTTCCGGCTCTAGTGCAGAAATTCGTACGAGTTGCCTTTTCAGCTCGTACGAACTTCCTTTCAGTTTAGGATGACACCTCATCCTGACTCGTATGAGTCCATTTCCCTTGTCGTATCAGGTATAAATTCATGTCGTACGAGTTAATTTCCTAATAAATCCTGTATCGTACGAGTTGATTTTTACTGTCGTAAAAGAGCTAATTATGTTTCGTACAAATTTTTGCTTATTAACTCCTATGTCGTACAAGTCTGTTTGTATTATTGTACGAAATCTAAAGTTTTGTTGTACTAACCGATAAAGCATGTCGTACGAATCCCTGGTTCTGTGATTTTTTGATAAACTGCAAATTAGAATTTTCAAGTTTGTCTATACGTTGGTAATTTGCATTTTTGAAGGCCTTCTAGTCATTTTTAGCCCTTGAAAGTGCCCAACCAAGCATGCTCTTTCAAAATCTCACCTACAACTCTTGGAGACCTTTCTAATGAGTTAAACGGTTCGTAATTTCGAGTCTCCATAAGAAAGTTATGCCTATTTGAAGTTAGGATAAAATTTCATATAATTTTTTTTGAAAATTTCGTAGTTCAGATCACTAATGCTAATCTTGTTATGTCTATGAGATGTTTGCAACCTAAATCTTTTCTGCAGGATGCTTATCAAAGATATGCTTGTCAAAGATATAATTCTAAACACAATCATGACTACTAATGGATCTATTTTGCAGGTTGCCTAAGGATTCAGCGAAAAACTTTGTGTATTCTTTAAGATTTTTAGGCACACTTCAATTTGGGCTTAAAGAAATGAACTATCATGTCTTATGTGCTTGTGATGATAGGCGAGTATGCTCTCACCTTTCTTAGGGGATCAAAAAGCTAGACTCATCTTTTTGCTTTCATTAGTGAATCTCTTTAGCAGGCCTGCCCTCCCGAGGAGTTATTAACTCTTAGCCCTTAAGGCCGGTGAGAGGGGAATGACCTAAGTGGGAATGACTAACACCAAGTAATCCAACCCACTATAAAATAAATGTGTTTTTGATTAAAATCAAAGCAACGGCAGTGCTCAGGAATAGCTCTCCTCCGTACCTTCGGGTATATCAAACCTTGGTTTTCAAGGCTGGGAGACCTCTTAATTGAGTTTATACTCCGATGCACCAAACAGATCCCTTACTAGTGTTGGTTAAAATAGAAGCTACCCGATTCACCCCCAAAAGGGTGATAATATTTGTGCAAGAGAGATAGTAACTCTCCTAAGACACTTGCCATATTGTGCCCCCATTAGCGTTTGGAGTCAGATAATATGACGTTGAAAATCTATTGCGTGAGACTCAGCGACCATATTCTAATTAGCTATTGGGTGTGTACCTAAGTCAGCAAGCAAAGGTTTTCATTCTCAGCCAACTTCCTTAGGGTTTAGCTTGATTGGAGTCATTTATCACATCATGTGTTTGCTGTTTATTCATCCCTAAATTGAAAAATCAGACACTTACAACTGGAAAACCAAAGTAAAACATCAAAATTCAGTGATCAAAACTCAAACAAACAAACACTTTTTACACCTGTTAAAATACCTGTTGTACGAGTCAAGATATTATGTCGTACTGTTTGATCTTCTGTCATACGAGTCAAAGTTCTGTGTCATACAAAACACTACTTTACACATGAAGTCACTAGTCTGTCATTCTATTTTGTATCTCTTGTCATTCTATGCTGCATAATCTGTCGTACGAAACTCTACATCTGTCAGTCCAAAATTATGTCTTACATGCCTATTTCAGACTTGTCAATTTTGCCTAATCAATTTGCAATAAACATAAACACATGTTATCTGTCAATCCGTGCTTAGATTGTTTTCTTGGCTTTCTTGGTCAAGTTATCACCTGTTAAAATCAGACTCTAGAAGATAAACACCCCAAAATTTTCAAAGTGCTCACCCCCAACATGTTCAAGATCTAAACATCTCAAAGTGCATTATCACCCTCTTTGATAAACTGATCACTCAAACATAGTTTCTCATTAGGATCAATCATCCTTTATCATGGAACTAAAACGTTTGGTCAGGATAACCTTGTCCCACATCGTAGGATATATTATTCCTACTAGACTTGGTTCTTATCAAATCATCATCATTGCGCTCCTAAACCGAAGATCGAAAACCTTGCAAACTTTTAAACACTTGAATCATCTTTTAGTGTTATATCACTCTATTGCCTTGAAATTGACTATTGATCACTTACCCAAAATAACTTTTAGACAATCAAACCCCTGAAATGGAAACAAAAACATTTGAAATAGCTAAAAATCATATCAACATGACATACCAAAGCAAAACACAAGAAGAAAACAGAACAAGGCAACATATCAGAGCAATCAAACAAGTTCAAAATTAGAATCCAACTATGTTAAAACCTCACAAGGATTTAAATACATCTCAAAAGAAAGGTGGTTCTTTTATGCACCTCTTAAAAAGATCCCTAAAGGATTTAGCTAAAGAAGATCAAAATCATGCACCCATGTCTAACAATGATCCATCCATCCATAAGCAAATTGACGCTCCAAAGGCATCTATTCCTACACCTCTTGAAAGCTTGCAAGAACCTTCAATATTATCCTTTCCAACTAATGCATCCAAAGTTAAAGTTCCCCAAGCGATATCTAGGATTGCCATCAAGCCTATTTCAGAGGATCCTATTCAAAGCTCATCTCCTTCATATCCAAGCATTAATTCATTGCAGCATCCCCATAACACTTCCTTGCAAATTGAAGTCCTCATTCATAGAACGCTTGTTAAATGTGTCTTGATAGATGGGGGAGCTAGCTTGAACATTTTCTCTATGAATCTTGTTCATGCTCTAGGCTATTCAGAAGATGTAGTTGATCCCCTGAAAAAGATAAAAAATCAAAGCACATAATGAAGAAGAGAATTCATCTAAAGGAATGGTGATATTACCTATCAAAGTGGGACCCTTACAAAAAGATACATCATGCCAAGTTCTAGACTTGGACCTACCATACAATATACTCTTGGGGAGACCATGGATACAGGACATGTAGGCTATTACATCAACATGTGAACAATGCTTAAAATTTCCATACAATGAGAAAGAAATCACAATATTAGCAGACTCAAATCTAGTGCAGTGTAATAATCTGAAATCAGTGCAAGAGGTCAGTGTTTCACATAACAGAGAGGCAACATCTTCAAGAACACAATCCAAGCAACAATCATTTGAATCAATTTTGTCAAACATTGAAAAACAAATGCAGCTAAAAGATCAAGGGACCGGAGAATATTTTCTATCGTGAAAAAAAAAACAAGAGCAACTTCAAATTGAGAGGGATGAAGAAGCAGATATAGAAGTCCATGTAGTTCACACGTATGCAGAACAAACGTTAGGAACTAGCCCACTTGAATCTGAATCACATGCGACTGACATGGACTTAACCGAGGACGATCAAGATTTTCTTATACGAGGTCATTCTGATGAGAGTATCGTTCTAGACATGGAAATACATACTGAAAGCTCTGACATCTCTACCATGACCACTAATATCTTTGACACTATTCAACCTGAAGATCCTTTATCCTTAAGCTATCCTAAACCTATGGACTGGGAAAATGAAGAACATACTGACATTGATACCTTACCTAATGACCATGCCATATCCTTATATCTTAATGAAATCAAACCTGTAACAACTTTCACTAGGGATTCTGCTAACATATCTTTGAGTCAAGTGGGTGTTAAATCTTCTAGTCACAAAAGTGAAAATCAAGAAAACAATATCAGGTCTAATGCTGAAAACCATTTATTGGCAACATTGGACCGTGAAAAAGTAAAAATAAAGGACGCATCTAACGGTGAAAACCTCCTTGAAGCATCGAAAGATGGGAGATTTGACACCTTACCTGAATGTTATCAAGAGAAGTTATCTATCCTGATTGAACTAGCAGAGGCATTTATCATTGGCACAACTGATCTACATCCAACAATCTCTCTATCAGAACCAGCAAGACAAAAATACTTGAAACCATTCAAAAAATGGCAAGTCAATTTTACCTGGACATATACAGTCAATTTTACCTGGACATATACAGACATTCCAGGGTTCGATCCATATCTTACAATACATCACCCAAATATCAGTCCAAGAGAAAGCATTCTACTCATCATACAACAAGGGCATACAATCCCGAAAGCATACAAATAAATTAAGATTTTCGTGTACAAACAATATAGCAGAACATGAAGCATTGGTAACAGGTATCAAAATTGCTGTAGAATGGAATATTAAACAAATTCAAGTCTTTGGAAACTCTCAGCTTTTCAATAATCAAATCAATGATGAATATCAAACAAAATATGACAAACTCATGCCTTATAAAAAGATGGTGGATGATATCGAGAAGTACTTTGTAGAAATAACATTTGAACAGATTCCAAGAAATGACAACAAAGTAGCAAATGCCATGGCTACACTTGCTTCTCTATTGCAGACACAGGAAAATCAACAACGTTATGAATTCCTGGTTGAAGAGTTGTTTCATCCCACCTTTAATTGTCCTGATTCCCAAATCATCTGTCAACTTATTGGACACGATTCCTCCTGCTATGGCCAAACTTACACATACTTGAAAGACAATATCTTACCTCCTGACTTATCAAAAAATCAAAAGAGAAACTTTATTCGCCAATCCTCTCATTTTACTCTTGTCGCAGATACCTTGTATAAATGAGGTCTAGATAGTAGTCTCTTACGATGTCTCGAACAAGAAGAATCTGAGAAGGCTTTACATGAAGTCCATAATGGCATTTGTGGCACTCATTCAAGTGGTCTTACCCTTTCAAAAAACTCATACACTTGGGCTACTATTGGCTGACTATGGAACGAGATTCTTTTAAGATAGCAAGAACAAGCAAACAATGTCAAATCCATGGGAACTTGATCCATGCACCTGCACAAGAACTACATGCTTTAGCAACATCTTGGCCTTTTTGCCAATGGGGTCTTGATCTAGTAGGAAAGATAAATCCTTCCTCATCTAATGGACACAAATTCATCCTTGTAGCTACTGAATATTTCACAAAATGGATTGAAGTGACACCTCTCATAAATATCACATGAAAACAAATTGCTGCATTTATCTTGAATTACATCATCTGTCACTATGGAATACCAATGACCATTATCACTGATAATGGGTGACCATTCAAGAATTAGGATGTACAAGAGCTATGCAAAAAGTTCAAAGCCCAGCACAGATACTCCACACCATAATATCCACAGGGAAATGGCTAGGCAGAAGCATCTAACAAAACTATTCTAAAAATCCTCAAAAAGACAATGAATGATGCTGGGAAAGATTGGCATATTCAACTAAACCCTGTTCTCTAGGCCTACCACACCAGTATCTGCACACCGACATGTGCCACACCTTTCTCTCTTGTATATGGATCAGAAGCCATATTGCCAATCGAAGTAGAGGTACCCTCTCTACCTGTATCACTAAAAGGTCTCATCCCAAATGAAGAACAAAGAGTATCTAGACTACAAGAGTTAGAATTGATCCATGAACATAGACATAATGCCTTTGATCATCTAAAGGTATATCAACAAAGGATGCGTCGAAGCTATAATCACAAGGTCAAACCATGAATCTTTCAAGTGGGAGAACTAGTGCTAAAGGAAAATCCACGCAACCAGGCAGATCGAGAAAAGAAAGGCAAGTTTGAACCAAACTGGTTAGGTCCATTTGTGGTCACAACAATATTTGAATCAGGAGCATATCAGCTATCAACATAGGACAACGATCAACTTGAAGAACCTATCAATAGCATGCACCTGAAGAAATTCTATGTCTAAAAAAAAAAAAAAAAAGAAAAAAAGAAAGAAAAATAAATCAAATATTAGAAAAAGTGCAATAAAAACAAACAGTCAAAACCTAGCAAACATGCGCTATCTATCAGCTAGCTCTTCCATCTATTAGTTCATGCATTCATTCCGCTTGCATTCATTCATTCTTCCATCAGCACTATCCATATCCATCATAAGCCTTTGTACATACGCAAGCATCTTAGGTGGCTTCTTGCCATGGTTTGGATCATTGGATATATCATTATGACTTTGTTTCTAGGCTTGGGGCAATATCCTACACCTAGCTGGGGGGGCAAAACGTTTGATCATTTTGAGCTTAATCAAATAGGTAGAACAAATAGTTAGACAACTATTATCAAGCGAAAATTGTGACACATCCAACATTGAACATGAGATCAAATTATCAACTATCAAGCTATCACGAAATCAATCTAAGCACATCACACACTTTTCAGTGGATAATATCTTTTGGATAATGATTGTAACATGATTGTTCAACTTTTCTATATTGATTTTTGCTATCATGGTTTATGAGTGACTCCAGGATGTCTTTGACTAGAGGAACAAGGAATAAACATGATATTTTTCTTGTCTGCTGTCTGAAAATTAATCATTAATATGTGCAAATTTGTCTCAGGACATGATCATCGAAATATCATTGAAGACATTTTTGATTTGCGTATTGAAATGATTAATACTGCCTGTTTTACGCAAACAACACTCAGGTCATCATGGTTCAATTATACCTCGATGCTTGTGTTAACTTGCTATATCAAAATCCAGGAAAGAAGTGCTCGGGTCATCATGGTTTAATTATACCATCAATGTTTGCACTCACTTCCCACATTTCAAAAGCTCAATGATGACAAAAATGCAAAATAATCTAGTGACTGGTCCGATCATTCCATTGCATTAGCTTGCATTTCATTCTTGCACAGGATCATACAAGCTCCTTCTATCCAAGGTTAAATCTATCGCAGGAATCATCAAAGTATCATCACAAGTGTATACACAATCAGAATGATGACTCATCTCTCTCATGATATTATCGACCTAGCCCAAATCTTATGCTATCTCTCTCAACAGAATCAATAATCAACATATCCAAATATTTTAGCAACTTGATATCAACAAATTGTCAGTTCTTTATCAACATCAACCTTATCAAATCAAAACAATCAATCAAACCTAATCAATTCTATCATGTCTTATACAGGATGAATCCTTCCCGAAATCAGACGATCTGATTCTGATTCATGTCTTATACAGGATGTATCCTTCCTGAAACCAGACGCTTTGATCATGTCTTATATAGGATGAATCCTTCCTGAAACCAGATGCTTTGATCATTGTTGTCTTATACATGATGAATCCTTCCTAAAACCATACTGAATCTCGATCTTATCAATCTAATCAATCAATATTTTTCAATCTCATCCAATCTAAGCAATCAAGCTAATCAAAGAACTTGCATTTTCATCAACCATAGTTACAAAAATTAAATCAAATCTATCGGGATATCAATCTCGCAAAATCTCCAAAGATCAATTATCTCAATTGATCTCCCGAGGGGGGCATCATCATACCGGAATTTAGCAATCAAGAGCTGGGGCATCCTATAAAATCAAAACCATCATCAAAATGAGATTATTCTTTGAATCAATGCGTCATCACACCTTGCTTGAAAGAGGGGCAAAATGTATACACTTAAAAATGGTCTGAAGATAATTAATTAAATAAGCAATTATTTAATTAATCCCCCTCTCCAATTTAATTGAATTCACTAAGCAATTTAATTAAATCCTTCCCAATTTAATTAAATTCACTAAGCAATTTGTTTAAATTTCCCCTTTCATCTACTTATTAATAAATCTAAGGATTTATTTAATAGGGTCATTTCAATAATCCCCTTTAATTAATTAATTCAAATTAATTAATTCCCCCATCCAAAATCATTTCTTCTAATCCTTTAATTAATTAAAACAAATCAATCATGAGTTGTTGAGATTAATTAGTCTTTTTCATATTATTTGAATTTTTAAATTCAAATTCTCCTAACTTCTACCACTCCTAAACCTAACCATTCCTAAACCTAACCCATTCTACCTACCCACCATGTCCCCTTTCATCCAACATGTTCTAGAACCTTTGTGACACTTTTCACTAAGTGTTCCCTTTCATCCTACTCCTTTTAGAAGCCTCTTGACACTTGTCACCATAGAGATGATAGATGTTCCCTTTAATCCAATGCCCTTTGCTAACCTCCTCCAATTTAACCATTGATATCTTCAGATCAATCTTGACTGTTGATTCTCACCACATCACCCCTAGCCTTGGAAAATCCTATAAATAGACCTCATTTTGAGCAATGCGGATCCCAATTTCATATCATGAGTGCATCCCATCTCATTCTCATCTTATGCATTGTTATTATAGGCATCTAGCTTATAGCTTATCATCTTTAGCAATATTATCATGCTTAATTTTAGCTTAATTGCATCTTCATTCTAGCTTATTTTCTAGATCAATATGAAATCATATAGCTTAATCATGCTATTCTTACTAGATCATGTGTTTTCATCATTCAAATCCTCCATCTAAGTGTAGTCAAGTCACTAGGATATGCATAATCAGATCTGAGAGCATTTTTCATACTCACATTTACTAGGAGGCAATAAGTCGATTAGCTATGGTTTTGTCTTTCATTGTTTCAATTTAATAACCATTGCTTGTAATGATTTATTGAGTGCATTGTGGTTGCAGGTACAGGTACACTTCACAGAGCACGACAAAATTTGTTTCAGATGAAGAAGATGATGAGAAAGATGATGAAGGCTTAGATGTTGGAGAAGATGATGAAGAATTTTTAACTTTGTCAAGCCTTCCAAGTTTTGATGATGTACCTACGTCTATGATTGAATCTTCAATCTTAGACTTTTAAGAAGAAATGGCCTAGATTTCTCAAGAGCAATAGATAGTGGCGCTTCCTTCAGGCATTGTTACTGCAGAAGTTCCACCACTTGTTTTGACAGTTGTAACTACAACAAATCCACCATTAGTTTCTACTACTATAGCAACAACATCTTCTTCTCAAGTTCCTAATGTTACTGATACAACTACTCTTGTGCCAATGTTGCAAGCTGTCGCAACTATAAGCCAAGCTACAATACAAGTATCTGTGTCTTTACAAACCGATACCACAACTCCAACAAAAAAATCAAATCTTCCTCCATGGTTGGATATTGTGGCGCTCAAAAGAAAGAAGCAGGTAATCTCACCAGATGATTTTGATTTTGATCAACTGGGTCCTATCAAGTAGAAAGTCACTAAGAAGCCCAAGACTGTGTCCGAAATCTTGGTTGATCTAGTAAGAAAAATGAAATACATTGAGGTCTTGGTGTCATCTTCAAATAAGGAAAAAGACAACATCCAACCTACGGATTATACTATGCAGACTGTATAGCTTGGTGTAGAAACACATGAGAGTGTTAAACAAGACTCTCAAACTGCTTTCAATTCTCTCATGCGTAAAAATGATCAAGAAAGGGATGAGAAGAATGAATGGAAGCAAAAATGTGAACAACTGATAAGTTTTCTTCATAAAATAACGTAATCATCACAAGAGGTTCAACCAATGGTTTCTTCAGTCAACATAAAAGCACTTAAAAAGGTGGAGCATCTGGGTACAAGGGGTAAGGTAATGGAAGAATGGATCGATCACTTGAAGTCAGAAGGGATGCACCTCATTGATTTTGCAGTCAAGCTTTTGACAGATTTTGAAAATGCTCATGTACAGGTTCAGGATGTACAATCTATATTATCCCAATAAATAGCAAAACTTGAGAAAGATTTAGGGCTTTGGGATAAAATGAGAGAGTATAGAGTAGACATTCATGTTGATAACAATGTAGTTTTGATTTGAGGTGAGTACATCCAAACCCGATCAATATTGGCACACAAGGATGAGCTAATGAAAGTGTTGGTAAAGGATATGAATCATGATAAGAAAGCATGTATTGATGCAATCACAAATATTTCATCAGGAATATCATAATTACCTTGCCAATTATTTGATACAGAACATAAAGTTTTACCCAATGAGACTATCAAATAGGAATTCCTCACCATGATCGACCAATTGGTAGATAAATTTTCTCTAGTGTCATTTGATAAGTTGATTGAAATCCAAATCAACTTAGATGATCTTGCATCAGTTTTGAAGAAAGCAAAAAGGATTTATGTAGAAGTCGTAGATTCTATATCTCATCTCCATGCCATTTCCAATGTGACTTTAGGGCTAGACAAATCTGAAATGCAAGCTACGCAAACAAGGTTCGAGGAATTATAGAAAATCAACGAGGGAGAGGAAATAAAGAATAAAGTGTCATTGACGCTATGTAGTTTTCATGTAGTTGCATTCTTTCTTATTGCAAATTTTCTTGCAGATGCATTTTTCTTTTATGTAGTAGTTGTAGTCAAGTGGGACTCCATAGTTGAATTAGTCAATTGTGCCCACATTTTTCTCCACTCCTTTCCAATAAAAGGAGGAATCTCATTTGTAAATATTTATCTTTTATGTGCTAAGCAAAACTCTACCGAATTGTTGCCTCAACTAAGACTTTTAGCTTTTTATTATGAAGATTCAATGAAGCAAATAAAGAGAGAAATTCCTTTTGATTCCAAACTTTGTGTTGGGAAAAATATCATATATATGAGTGGATGTTCCTATGTTCATTGCTTATATAAGTTCTTTAATTCCTTGATATTGGTGGCATTTTTGTTGATGTGATTAAGGGAGCACCTAAATTGTGGCAAATAGACTTTGAGCTATTTTCATATTTAGGAATAAGTATTGTGATACAATGATTAGGTAATAGTATTTGTACTATTGGTGGTTGCTTTAGATTATCGAAAGTTTCATATATATATATATATATATATATATCTTGAAGACTTTGAGCTACAAGCTATATTAGCTATAATTGTAATTGATTTGAAAATTAGATGGTAATCAAATAAGAATTTGTGCTTATGCGGTTTTAGAGATAATTTAGTCATTGTATGCAAGTTTCTTTAGTTGGTTATTTTGTAAGAATTTTCATCAAGTAAGGGGATATACGTGAATTCTAAAAAAAATTGAGAATTATAAGTCCTAATCTTACCCCCTTGAATATAATTTCAAAGTTGTCAAAATACCCAAATTCTATTAGGGAACCTCCCCTTGATGAGAGGATAGACTTTGTCTCAACATAGATGTGTGTGAAATACATATTTTGTCATTGGTACATTGGTGACAAAATATTCACCCAACAATTTTTTAGCGACTCTACTGGGGAGCGACATGCAACTAATATTTTCTCTTTTGGGTTGTAGTGTGTTTTTCCATTGCAATATTTATATTGCTAATTTTCTCAAAGTACTAATCTGGATGATCGAAGTTACACTCATGGATAATGAGCAACAAGAATTGTTGAACCTACCTTTGAGTTTTTTTAGCAACATAATTTTCAATTTGTGACTCCTTCACGAACAAGATCTCCTTTGCAACAAATAAGGAGTTTTCCTCCTACTAAACAACAATCTCCTATTCCAAGTGAGGTGTCAAGTTTGCAAGTTGCGGTTATCCCAACGGTCAATCATTTTGTAATCCCCCCATACAATCCATTAAGTATGGCTGCCCAAGGTCCTTGGGGTACCACTTTTGATCCCTTGAATCTTACGACACCTCTACATGAACTTCCAAAAGGCACAATAAATAATTTGCCTGTTTCTGGGCGATGGTTCTCAACACCCTGATGAGCACATCGCTGTTTTTTACATTGCACGTGGTGTTCTCAGGGTTGAGCATGAAGATGTTTCTGTAAGATTATTTATTGAAACTTTGCAAGGTGTTGCTGCAGATTGGTTCTACCATCTTCCTAATGGTTCTATGACAAATTAGGCTAGCCTCAGAACAAGGTTCGAAGCAAGGTTCAAGCTCATTGAAGATGATCATGCGCTTTTAGTGCAATTAACTCAAATGAAGAAATAACCACAAGAGACTATGTGAGAATTTGTGGCAAAATTCAATAAGCTGCAAAATTGCATCCTGACAACATCACAACATACTCCTAGAAACTTAAAATGTTTCTTTATTAATGCTCAATTGCCAGAAGTAAGTTTTCTCTTTGTAGGAATAATCTTGTAGATTTGGCTGTTGTATAACATTTGGCCATATCAGTTGAAGATGATCTTATCCTTACTGGTAAGATAAGAAAATATCCTAACAAGGTTAGGAATAGTCAAATTGTTGATGCATCGTCTTCTTCAACAAATTTTGTTGATCCTATGATTCAAAAGCTAGCAAACAAATTATTAGCACTCAAGAAGAAAATTTCCATGCAAGGGAATGCACCATACCATGATGTTCCAAGGAGAACATTCCTTAATAATGCTTCTAATTATGCTACTCGTAATCAAAACAAGTTACATCCCACTCCGGAGAGACATGCATTAGAAGTGCCACCTCAAAATTCAGCTACTGGTTATTATGAGGCGAAACAAATTGATCTTTCACCTTTTGGTGAAGAAGATGCCAATATGCCACAATATGAAGAGGTAGAATTGGCTGGCAATTCTAGCATTCGATACATGTAATATGAAGAAGATCATGTGCAGGATGGACACAATGGAGATGTATTTGCACTATTCACTCGTTCACAAGCTCAAGCCAATTAGTTGCAAGCGAATGCAAAGAGTGATGATTCAACACAAGTGAAGGATTCTCAGCATTTTCCAGTTACCATTGCCAAGCGTGGAACACCTTTTCCAAATCCACCAAAGGACAAATCAAATCCTTTAAAAGATAATGTGAAGGATAAACATGGAAGTGCTCCTTCAATTCCTGCAAATTTTTCAGTAGCTGCACTGAAGACCAGTACACCAAATATCTCAAATCTTCAAAGTGAGAATCTTTCTCAATATTTAATAAATTCTTATCAAGCATTTGATATAATAGATCATGCTAAGAAAACAAAGGTTCAAATGTCTGAATTAGAGTACTTGAGGTTTGATCCGAATCCGTTTGATCGATTAGTTAATTTTATCAAAGAAAAAGATAATACCCCAAATCCTCCACAAAAGTCCAAAGTTTCTCAAAATAACTTAGTGACTTCTCTGGTCCCTTTGGAGAAAATTGAACCATTTTATATTTTATTATTAATTAATGGTCATAAGTTAAGCAATTGTGTTATAGATTCTGGTGCGTTAGACAATGTAATTCTTTAAAGGTCATGAATGCTATTGGTTTAACTTTGACTAAGACCTTTGGTAGGTGTTTTTCTATGGATAATAAACAAGTACCATTGATAGGCCAGATAAAAGATGCACAATTTGCATTTGCTACGTTCCTAGAGAAGAAAATTAAAATGACAGTGTTGGTAGCTGATGTGCCAACTTCATATAGGATTCTTCTTGGAAGAAATTTTTGTAGAGATGTTGGAGGTGAGTTGAGTATGGATATGATAGAGGTTCACATTTCTATGAAAGGGGAAATCAAGAAGTTACTGCCTAAAAAAGAATCACAATACACCGTTGTGAAGTCTAGTGATCAATGGGCTCAAATTATTTTTGAGTCATCTGGTATGTGAAATTATTTCTTGTATGCTGATGATGAATTTGTAGTTGTATCTGAGCCAAAAGATGTGGTTTTGCTTGAATAGAATTCAAGTGACAATGAAAGCATTATTGCAGAGTCCATAGGTTCTTCAATGCCACAAGAGGAACCTCTCAGTTTTGACAATATGAATATGGGTGGTCCTAATGATGTTTGGATGTTGGAATTTTATGGTAGTTGCTCTTCTTTTAGATCAAGAGAAGGTATTGTATTAGTGTCTCTTGATGGTAAATTTTTTCCATTTTCTTTCAAATTGCAATTTGACAACACTAATAATACTTCTAAGTATGAAGCTCTCCTTTTGGTCATGAATGTTTCTCAGAAGAAAGGAATTAAAAATCTGCATGCTCAAGGAGATGTAGAACTTACAGTGTGTCAAGTAAGGAGTATTTATCAAACAAGAAGTGATAGGTTGAAGCACTACCAAAACTTTGCTTGGGATTCTTTATAATATTTTGATGCTTTTGATATATCCGTTATTCCAAGAGAATTCAATGATAGAGAAGATTCCTTGGCAATTTTACTACCTTGCTAATTCCGCATAAGGATTTCTCAGGTCCCAAGTATACTATTGAGATGATTTTTCAGCAAAGTGTCCCAAGTATACTATTGATAATTATAAAAATTGGCAAGTGTTTAATGATGATCAACATGTTGTTAATTTTTTGCAAACAATTGATAATTTTGATGACCTTTACTTTGAAGGTAGTCAATTTCCTTCAAGAGATGCAGTAGAGGAAGTTGATCCTCAAACTGGCCGTGAGAAGTTCTTATAGTTAAAGGGAAACAAGATTCCTAAGGGTCTGGTATCTCTTGAAAAGTTCTTTGACAAACATGATCGTTATGTCAAGAAGCAACATAAGACAGTTGCCAACACAATGGAAAATGAATAGGTAAATTTGGGAATAACTGATAATCCAAAAATGATTAATATTGGGAAATGTTGTTCTAGTGAGGAAAAGCAAAAGTTTGTTGCATTATTATAGCAATATTTTGACATTCTTGCATATTCTTATGATGACTTGAAGTCTTTCATCCTGAAGAACTTGAGTTGACAACACTTAAGTGGGTATTGAGTAAACTTGAATTATTAACCTAAGCAATCTTAATAAAAGTGTAGGAAAAACCTAGGAAAAGGGAGAAAAAAAAACCCAACTGGGAAAATAAAAACCTACACTAACACCCCCCTTAAGCGTAGCTTAGGTGCTTAAGAATATGGGTCTTGAAAAATGGAGCCTGCTGAGGTACCCATGTACATAATATTGCACAAAGAAGAATCCCCATCGGACAAAAGAGAGTACTCCCCCCCCCCCCCTGAATAGATAGAGAAAGAAAGAAGGAACTAAGAAGTTCCCCAAAAACAGGACACCTGCCGCACCCCAAGCAAAGCTCTGAAATGAATGAAATTTCTCTCAATGAAGGGTTTGATGAAGATGTCTATAGTCTGATATGATGTCTAGTAGTATGAAAGATCAAGAACCTACTCATGAATAAACTCCTGAATGTAGTGCATGTGAATCTCAATGTGCTTGGTCCACTGATGATGGACTGGATTGCAATAAATCTAAGTGCTACTCTAGTTGTCATAGACGATGACTATAGGATTTTGAAAGGAAATGTCAAACTCAGTGAGAGTGTTCTGAATCAAAATGGCCCTAGTAGTAACATTAATTTCTCCTTGATACTTAGCCTCGGTGGATGAAAGAGCAATAGCAGATTGATTCTTCCTCGGTCAATAAATTGGACCAGAACCAAGAGAGAAGCAATACCCTAAAGTAGACTTGTGATCTTGATAATCGCTATCCCAATCTGAATCTATGTATCCCACCAAGTCAATATCCACATCAACTGCATAGTGAATCCCATAACTATGAGTGCCCTATACATAGTGAAGAATCCACTTAGCTACCTTCCAATGTAGCTCATGTGGCTCCTGCATGAACCTCAAGACCAGGTGTACTGTCCACCCTTGATTTGACCTATTTTGACTAGAGTTGACTTTTATATTATGCTTAATAGACTTATCTAGACTATATTTGATTATTTTGATGATGATTATGTTGGCATTATACACTCTAATGAGAAGAGTTTTTGTTGTCATTGATGGCAACCAACTAGCAACCAATCAGCAATAGGTTTCTACACATGCATCAACATCACAGATATCATACACCGACAGGCACTAGCATCGGTAGGCACCGACACCGACAGTACTTCCATCGGCATCTAGATTACACCGGAAATGAAGTATACCGGTGATGAATACTAAGAGGGGGGGTGTGATTTAGTATGCCTATAAAATTAATCAAATTCTTAAATAATTTTCCAGTAGACCGGTGTAGTAGTTTAAACAACAAACCAATTAAAACATAAACAAGCCAAATAACAAATAGAGCATTCACCCACAGAAGCACAATCACCATAATGGAAGATATTTTGACGTGGAAACCCAAATGGGAAAAACCACGACGAGTAAAACTCACAAGTCAACTATCTGTAGAATAGTAACCAGACCGGTTAAGGCCTTACAATGTTCTTCACCAGAACAAATCCTGTTAGGAATCCAGATCTTTGTTAGGAGATAAGTCTTGTTAAAGACTACCTTGTTAAAGGATTTCAGATCCACAACTGTGAACCACCTTGTTAGAGGATTTACAATAGGCTTGGCTGGGCCTACCTGATTAAGGTTTTCAAACTTGTCGAAGAGATTAGTAATCAACAAGTGAATGATCTAGAAAGTAGCACAAAATGCTTGATTAGATCCTTGACAATTCTTTGTTAATGCATTGCAACATTACTACAGTCTTCTAACCTTTGCACTCACAATCTCTGTAGTGGGATACCTTTTTTGTATAGACCTAATCTGCTCTACAATACTCGCACACATAAAAATCCTTCAAAACCCTAGACATGATGTCCTCATATAGGAATCTGATTTCATGTCGGTGTAATAAGATTAGACTACAATTTCCTAGGTACAGTGCATCTAGACACATTTGCTAACACGACACAGAAACACTGCTAAAGTGTCGGTGGATGATAACTCATCACACTTTACAATTATACTGGTTTAACACAATATACCGATTATCGATAAACAAAGACTGGTAAACTGAAACATAGTGTTCCGATAAAAAATTAACTGTCGCTAGGGGTCCTCGTACCGCTTGGTGTCTTCATACCGCTTGAGGTCTTCATACCGCTTGAGGTCTTCGGTCATGCTTTGACTGGTAAGCATGTTCTACAAAACACCAATAGTCTTCTACAAATAAAGAATATACATTTAATGGCATATAGTACCGGTGTGAACAACACAACACATATTACCGATTGAGAATAACTCATACATAAAATAAGTGCGTGTCCATCAATGACAATCACAACTAAACATCATCAAAATACCAACAATCGACACTCAGGTCGACATGGGATAAAGTTTTGTTTGTGTGAATTGTTTTGTAAATGTAATTAACTATTTATAAGCCGACTTGGTATATTGTATAGACTCATATATGTATGAGATCTCATAGGTCATTTTGAGGAAGGTAGTAAAAAAAAAGGAATGTAATGAATAGGAAATTATTGTATGAGGTGATATAGTGGACAACGAAGGTTTTGGTTAAGATATCCAATTGAGCTTAAACCAGTACTGAACCAAACATTTGAGATGCTATTTTGAGCAATACATTGTATTGGATTTAATTATCCATATTGTAGTCAATGAGACTCTTTTGAGCAGTGCACTCCAGGCAGTTGGCCTTCCTGCATGTGTAGGTCCTTATTGTAAGTAGTATTTATTTATTGGCCAGTGAGTAAATATTGTGGGTCACAAATCCAACCGAGTCTTTTCCCACACCGGGTTGCCTCGTTAAAGTATCTTGTGTTATGGTGTGTTTCTATGTTGTCTCTATTATTTGTATTTACTGCATTAATTCTTGTTTACCAGTACACTATTTTGGGTTGCAAAGTTATAAATAAGTTTAAATATATAATAAACTGGTTAGACACTGATTCCCCCCCCTTTGGGACTGTAATTGAATCTAACAATTGGTATGAGAGCCTGGTCCTCTATTTGCAAAAGCCTAATAGCTTGAGGAAGATTCTGAAACCGGTACAAATGGAGAACTTAAGAAAATAGTTGGAAGGAGCTCTTGAAGATTTTGATGTAGAAAAATTGAACAATATCAAACTTGAAGATGATCTGAGGGCTGGTAAGGAATTCATTAAAGGACTTCAGGAGAACCTGGTTATAACACAAAATAAGAGAAAAGAACTTCATGAGCAAATGCAGAAACATGATGATGAAAAGGAAACTCTTAGTGATATTGCAGACAAGTTGAGGCAAGAGAACACTAACATGAGAAATGAAATGCAAGACTTAACCATGAGGCTATGTAAGGATCTTGAAGACAGAAAGAAGAATGAAGAAGAATTGACTAGGAGACTTAATGATGGAGGTAATGAAAATCTAAGACTCTGTCATGAAATTGATATGCTAAAGACACATCTGATTCACATGCAACATGATAAAGATGAGCTTGTGAGATAAGCTGGAATTCTTGAAAATGATTTGATCACTGCAAATGAACACAAAGACAAATTCAAGAAAAGTTCATAAAGACTTGATGACATGCTGAAAAGACAAAAACCTGATGGAGATACAATTAGACTTGGATTTGAACATGGAGAAAGTTCTGGGACTGCAAACAATCAAGATCACAGTAAACCGGTAAGACAACCTAATGCTTATAAATTCAATGGGAACTATTTCAATTGTAATAAATTTGGTCATAGAGAAAATCAATGTAGATTTAGAAATAATTAGAATACAAACTTACCCACCACTCAATGTTCTAAATGCAATAAAGTTGGTCACAATTCAGAAAATTGCAAAATGAATGTGAAGTGCTATGTTTGTGGTAGATTAGGGCATTTATCTAATCAATGCAGAACACAAACTGGTCAAGGATATGGAAAAGCTATTCAGAGGAATAATGTAACTTGTTATGCATGTAATAAGATTGGGCATATTGAAATTTTTTGTAGAAGCAAAACTATACTGGCGAACAATAAAGGATCTAGTGTGAAGGGAAAAGAAAAGGTAAATGAAATAAAGCAAGAATTTTTGAAACAATGGATTAAGAAGGGAGATCAGAAAGTTGATGAATCTATCTTTGCACCGGTAGAATAGAGTAACCCTCCACCGGTAGGAGATTCTTCATCTAACTAAGGAAGATTCCTTAGGGAGTATTGCAACAAATTGAAAATCATGCATTTTACCCTTGGTTGATGGGAAGAAGACGCATTTCTTCTTTACTAGTAGATATGTTAAGTTTTCACTTAACCGACGGGCATTTAATGAGGTTCTAAGGAACCTTTTTGGCTATAAAGCACCGAAAAACCCTCATTTCGACTCACCAAGCATTCAGAGAGCACAAAATTGAGCAAAGGCATTCTAAGGCGATGCAACAAAGTGATTTTCAGACATTCAGAGAATTTCAAGTTAAGAGGTATTTATCAAAAGGGCAACTTCATCTTCTGTTCTTGAGTTTATTGCAAACCCTACCATTGTTGAAAACATTAAACGCCCTAGACCCATGTTTAAGATTATTCCCGAGATTGCAAAACATGAAGGTTCTGTCGGAGCTTTTTCAAAAATTTTTAAGGGTGTCGCATTTGTTGAAGACGCTAGAATCTACATCCATTGCAACATAGAAGATCTAGGGATTGAAGATTTGAAGAAAATATTCAATGAGGTTATTACCGATGAACAAGGTGTGATTAAACCTGAATATAAGATTGTGGAAGACTTAGGTTTTGTAGAAATACTGAACATTCCCAAATTTCCAAAGGAAGTTGTATGACTTGGATTGAGAAGAGTCCGTGGAGAGTTCATGTGGTTAGAATCTATTTGCAAGATAACCAAGGAAGCAATTAAGGCAAAAACTGGTTTATCCTCAACTGGTAGTAGTCCCGATAAAACCAAGAAAATACCTAACAAGCGTGTGACAAGCTTAACCAGAGCCACATATGATAGTAGGTCACTTAGAGTCAATGATGTTAAGGATATAAATGTGAGATATGTAAGTATGATACTTGGATATAAAGCAACACATGCTAATAGACTGAATTCAGTTTCTAGCCTTTGTATTCACAATGCATATGAGATGGTGAACAATAATGCTAAGATTGATGTTTGTGAATGGCTTGAAGATGAATTGATTGACAATTTGAAGAAGATTAAGGGAGATAAGAAAGGTACTTTCCGTTTTGGGAACCTACTAGTATGCTTAATGCTATACTTTACCAAAGAGATACCTGACATAGGTCACAAATATTTTGGTTATGACATCCCGATAGGTAAACAAATGCATGAAGCTTTCACTAGTATGGGCACTGACTGTGATAATAACATTGCAGATTACTTTAAATAATTTCAAACCAAAATGAAGGCAAGAGAGAGGTTACCACAGAGCATAGTTGATAAATATGACAAGCAAATCTACTTTGTAATTAAATGAGATGAGACTTGGATGGAAGCAATAAGCCCTGTAACTATTTGGGTTACTAAAATGGGTTATGAAGTTGACTTACACATTCTTGAAACATATGCTAAAACATTACTTGAAGCACCAAGGGAGCCATCTAAAAAAATATTTAGTATTGCTAAAACTATTGCAAGTAATGTATCTATGTAGAAAGAAAGGAAGAAAAGAGACAAGTTTATCATAGATGCCTCTAAGAAGGCCAGTGAAATTAAGGAAAATGTCATGAATATCAATGGTATATCAGCTAGTGAGCTTAAAGGACTGCAACCAAAAACACATGTTTCACCGGTTGTGACATCTTCTGTTACTGGTAGTGACAAGGCTGCTAAGTTTAAGAGAGTGGAAAGGAAAAGGAAAACTCCATCGGTACCTTCTCCTTCTCCTAAGAAAACCAGAACACAGAGAAAGAAACAACAGGCAGTTAGGGAACTGCAAAAGAAGCTTACACCAAAGAAGAAATAGACACTGGTTACCCCTACACTAGATGATGTACTAAATGACACAAGAAGGTAATCTGGTAAATGTAAATAAATGGTATCATTCTTTTAAAGATTCTGACAAAGAAACTATTGAAGAAAGGATTATTCTATATTTGGATATTTACAAGAAAGTTTTGATTGAGGTTGTGGATGTTTTACCTAATGATCTCTTTCTGAAATTTGAGGCTAAATGACTATCGGTAATGGAACTTGATAAGAAATTGAAAGTTGAAGCACTTTTGGCTGTACATCCGGTAAACTCTAAGGAAGAGATAGTTGAGCTTATATCTGAAGCTAACCGGTTAGTATTTTTTAGTGGACACTGACAAGTAAGCCTAATGGATGGGAGAGTTAAGGAGATTGTAGATGAGACGGCTGACAGCTGGGATATATTTTTTGTTGAGAAGGAAAAGAAAGAGGAAAGAAACAAACCAAAAATGGACAAGACATTCAAGGTATATTAGAAAGATAAGGGAAAAGGTAAAGTTAGTGGTGTTCCTACTATAAAGATTACAAATATTCTTCCACCACCACCTCAAGATACCCCTCCGGTACACATAGCTAATCCACCAGATATGGCTACTGAAGGTATAACTCATGATGATACTAACTCGGAGTCTGAAGTACTTTTCACAATAAATGTAGATGCACAAGATATAAACATTGTTGTACATAAGGAATAAGCAGTTGATAGTGAAAATATAAATATATTTGAGAAAATGACACACATTGTATACTCTTAGAAGACTGAGATACCGGCTCAAGCAAAGCAACCAGAGACTGAAAAACCAACAGAGGATAAGGGAACTAGCACAAAGCAACCAGAATCAGAGAAATCGACAGTTGAAGAAGTACTTGTACAGACTGAGAAACCATCAAAGGAAGAGGTACATACACAGACAGATCCACCGGAAGAAAATGTAAGTAAAGAGCAACAAATTTTTGGCAATAAGGAACAAATAATTAAGGTAGTTGGAGAATCTAGCACATCACCAGGAGAATTCAAACAGACTAACATCACAAATGTTCTTTTGGATTCTATCAAGAGGATAACAGATTGCAATGCCTTAGCATTTAAGGCTATTTATAACACATTACCTATCTTGAAAATGATTGCACCTACCCGTAAGATAGATCACATTAATGATTCTTTAGGTAAATTGGACACATTGTTCAAATTTATTGTTGAAAATGTTCTAACTCTGGAAAAGGTGAATGAGGATACCATTAAGGAGAGTGTTGACAAAGAGAAAAATACATTCTTTGAGAACACTATAAAGAATTGTACCGATCACTTGGACACACTTTTACCGGTACTTAAATCTACAATTTTGGAGCATAAGGAGCTATATAGAGAAGAATGTAAACCTCACTATTTGACAAAAGATATAGATGAGGAAATCAAGAAGACACAAAAAGAAATCGATGATATTGCAGATAATTTGATAGGCTCTTCGAGACTTATCTCAGTTTCTAAGCAAGAAATGACAGTTTTCGAAGAGAAGTTAGAGAAACTTGAGAAAGAAAAGGCAAGAATAAGGTCTATGTCATGCCCAAAATTTAGGGCAAAAAATAGAACAACAATTTTAAAATTTTTTTTTGACAACATAAACTCATTAAATAATCTACATTAAAATGAAATCAAATAAGTTTTGTCTTAACTAAGGGGTAAATAGAATTGTTTACTAAAGTTGAAATAATTAACTCAATCAATATAGCGACAATAATTAGTGAAGACTAATTATTCCCTAAGAGGGTCATCACAACTTAATTAATTAATCTAATCAACCTAATTAATTTTCCCCTAATTAAAGTCGAGAGATATTTAAATATCTCGATTGTATTAAAAATAGTCCAGGCTAATTAAAATAATGATAATGTTATCTTAAATTAAAATTAATTAATTGAGCGCACACACATTCACTTTTTAAATATAACCAATAAGGTTAACTAATTCAATAATGATATTTGCCAAATAAATATATTTTATATTAAAGTCAATTTTAAATCCCCTAAACCTTCAAATTTTTGACTATTAAATTCTTGGCCGAAATTGACCTCATAGGCTAGATTCCGCATAAAATAATTATTAATATTCATTAATAATTTCCCCCAAATTAAATTTAACTTAACATCCATATTTAATTAAATATGAACAATAACTATATAATAACCCTAGTTATTAAAATTAGATCAATAATTCCGAATAATATATCTATATAAAATTAACCCCCATTTTAAATTTTACCTTGATAAAAAGACTATATTAAAATAAATTAATCTTCACCTTAATCAAATAAGGAGTTATAATTAAATTCCACATATGGGTATAATTAAATGGGAGGGAAATTCTTTTTTTTTTTTCAAACTTTAAAAAGAATTCCCCCTCTTTAATTAATATTTTAAAACTCAAACCCTAAATAAGGTTGAATTATTCTTCTACTATAATTTAAAAATAACCTAATATTTTTTATAATCTCTAAATGCTAACCCTAACCCGAATGTGGGCTAGGGTTGCATATCTAATTTACTTCTATTATTTAAATGCTAACCCTAACCCGAAATTGGGTTAGGGTTGCATATTTTTATCAACTTAATTCTTTCTTTCTTTTATTTTATTGTGCTAGGGATTTTTTTTTTTTGTTTGTGTGTGTAGGGTTTCGCAAGGGTAGAGGAGGCCGAGCAAAGGAATGGTCGAAGAAAATAGAATGGAGGAGGAAGGCGCGGGTGACCGAACTATGGTTAACCACAGTGGTGGCCATGGCCATCCACTATGGTTAACCACAGTGGCGGCCGCAACCATCGCTACGGATTAATCGTAGTGCGGCTGTAGCCATTCACCACGGCTTAACTCGTAATGGCAACTGCTAGCCGTCCACTGTGGCTTAACCCGCAGTGGCAGCCGCTAGCCGTCCACTGCAGCTTATTCCGTAGTGGCGGTGGCTCCGCCTAGGTAGCTCAATCGCTTACCCCATACTTTGTTTTCAATATTTTTTTAATTTAAATTTCCTTTTTTTAATATGTTTATATATATATATATATATATACAAAATCTTAGGATATATGTATGATTTCTAGAATAATAGCCAAAATACGACTGCAAGATTTCTTTCTTAAATTTCCAGTTTACCCATATATATATATATATATATATATATATATATATATATATATATATATATATATATATATATATATATATATATATATATATATATATATATAACCCTCTAAGGTAAAGCTTGAACTTCAATAGTTTTAGTAGGCGGTTTTATTTCAATAACATAATAGGAGTTAATCTTTCTATTTTATTTTCACTTAGGGCATAATCTATATCTATTTTCGGATTTTGAAGAATGTAAAGATATGACAGTTTATCTATCTACAGAATAAGTTACTTTATTGTTTTTACAAAATGAATAACAGTGACAAAATTAAAATTAAAAATTTTCTTTTTGTTTCCTACTAGCATGCATTTTCCAGATTTATAACTTAAGCAAAAATGACTAATCTTTTTTTTTTTTTTACGTCTGCAAATTAACCTTTCTAGTTTAATGGCTTTCTACTTACATGCATTTAAATAATATGTAAAAAGTAGCAGAAATAATCTTATAGACAACTGCAACTAATATTCTCTAAAATTCCATGAGTAACAACAACAAGATAAAAAAAATACATTAATATTTTAAAACAGAATAAAACATCTCATTCCTTTTTGCAATAATATTTGAACAACATAATACATCTCTTTTTTCTTTGCAACTCATACAAAACAAAATTAATCAAATGCACTCTTTTTATTTAAATGATCCATACATCAAATAAAATAAAACTTAAAACTTAGTCAATAATACAGTTTCTTATTATTTTACAATATAATTACAATAGAAAACTCTTTCTTTTCCCTTCTTTCCTTTGCAACTTAAAATACAATATCATATTCTTTTTTTTTTTTGCAACTAAAATAAAATTAGCAAGACCATATCCAAGCTTTCCCTTCCAAGTCTTTTCCCAAAGCAATCTGCAATAAAAAAAATCTTAAGTTTGTGACCATGGAGGGCTCACCTCCCAACCTAGGCTTACTAGAAGCCACACCCGAGCTTGGAGAACCAAGACCTAGACGGGTTACACTCAAGAAATACACAAACAAGCATGAAAAATTCACAACAAACACATTCCCATCCCAATGCTAAACATCATCACATAATGTGATTTTTACATGGGTGGAAGTGGACTAAGTACCTTGAGGAGAAACTGCAAAATAGTAGATCACAAGCCATTTCATGGCAACCAAGAACACATCACAAGTCCAACTTGACTCAACATCCTTATGATCCCCAAGGCATACATGCCATAATATATCCCCTTATGACCCCCAAATGCATAAACAAAACTATGCAGCAAGGGTCACATAAACAAACCCTTGAGATCACTCTCTTAAAGAGAGTCTCTCACTCTAAGGTTGTCAAACAACCTTCCACCCCCAAGGCCACTCTACCCTCCCAAGGGTGAGATGGCTTTGGATACTCCCAAAACAAATAAAATTCATAACCAAAACAAGTGAAAGGTCACATATATTTCTTTACAAATTAAACATAAAGGAAGAAAACAAATTACATTCAAACAATCTTTCAAAGCAAAATTGTAACATACAAGGAAAAAGATTGAACCAATCTTGAATCTGCCAAGAGTTTACAAGGGATAGTTTGGAGAAGAGCAACCCAAATCCACACTTCTTTCCTTCAACACTTAGCCAAAAATTCTATCCTAAACTTGCTTTCAAAATTTCAAGAACTAGTCTCCAAAGATGGAGAGTGGGTGATTAACTTCTTAAGTCTCAATCCCTTGCCTAAGAAGGCTTCTCTTACTCTTTCCAACCTCTTGGATAGAGTGAGAGCTCACTTTGGTTGGTCTTCCCAAAGCCTTACACACTCCCTAACCAAGGCATCTCAAAAAGGGAAATGGAATGGGGAAAAAGAATGACACGTACCAAGAATGTTATCTAACCAAGGAAGGCTCTCCTAAAGATGAAATTCAGTCAACTTGGGAAACTCACTTTTTGGGGAGGTTAAACAAGTCCTAGGGAGTGGACACATGACCAAATTTGGCCTTCATCCATAGGTACACCATATGGCCCACTAAAAATGCTCCTAAACTAACTCTAGGAGTTGGTTTAACCCTTTGAAAGTCCACCCAAAGTTTACCTACGGGTCCACCCAAAGTTTACCTATGGGTCAAACCTGAGTTGACCCTCCTAATGGCTCACTATCCTAGGTTTACTCGAGACCTTCAAGGATAATTGAAAATATAAACATTGAAAAAAAAAAATTCCTCAAAAAGAGACATGACAATGCCAACTCAACATACAACACGTGTCAAGTGACACTACAAAGGAATTACACATCACCAAAACACACATGGAAATTGTCTCTTTCAAAATTTATAATTTAAACAAATTCCAAAAATAAATACTCAACCAAGCATAACATTTACAAATTAAATACATTTACAAATGAGGGGTTGTCTCTCCAAATAGACAACCCTTGGCTTCACAATCGCACATAGACCTAGGCTTGATTCTCCATAATGTTTCCATGGTCACATGGATAATTTTACTTCACATCTCAATTACACATTAGTAATTTCCAAGTAGCCTCATATAATATTAAACACATAAATAAGAATACAAATCAATCACCCTACATACAATTGACATCATACAAATCAATTTACCATATATCAAAGAAATCCACATAAGCAATTATCATAATCCTCATAAATTTAATCAATTCATAATATGCATCATATTTATAGCATCATAATAAAGTCCTGCAAATCAAATAAATAACATACACAATCTCAATGTTATCCTATCCTAGAATCATTTAAAATTCTATATCCATAATGCATAGAAATGAAGCATCAATATTTCAATTTTATCCAATCCTGGGATCATATAAAGTTCTTTATCCATAATGCATATAAATAAAGCATCCATAATAGTTCCAACATGAAAATCATTGAAATGCTAGGATGGGTCGGGGTAGGGCCTCACAGTCTAAAGCCTAGGAACTCAAAAGTAAACTTGGTCCAAAATTGGATAGTCTCATTACTCAACGGGTTGAATTATCTAAGGCAACAGTTCAAGGAGAGCGATCACTGGAGCAACAAATGCACTATCTAATCGGCATGATCCAACAGACCAAGGCCATTCTCTCTGATAGCAACAAATTCATGTAGAGCCTAAATTTAGTTTTGGCAGACATCTTTCAGATTGTAACCAACTTGTTATAGGCGATGAGGTAGTATTTTTGTATTCTTTGATTCTTTTTGACATCCTTTGTCATTGATGTCAAAGGGGGAGTAGTAGTATAGAGAAAAATAAGGAGTAGTATGGAGAAAATAAATGCACAAAGGAGATCACTTGCTCAGGGGGAGCACACTTCTTTTTGGATAAAAGTTTTGGATTTTTCTCATGAGTGTTGCCATCAATGCCAAAGGGAGAGATTGTTGGCATTCTACACTTTAATGAGAATAGTTTATGTTGTCATTGATGGTAACCAACTGGAAACCAATTGGCAACGGGTTTCTACACATGCACCGACATCACAAATATCATACACCGGCAGGCACTGACAGACACTTCCACCGACATCCAGATTACACCAGAAATGAAGTATACTGACACTCAGGTCGACATGGGATAAAGTTTTGTTTATGTGAATTGTTTTTTAAATGTAATTAACTATTTGTAAGCTGACTTGGTATATTGTATAAACTCATATATGTATGAGATCTCATAGGTAATTTTGAGGAAGCTAGTAAAAAAAAGGAATGTAATGAATAGGAAATTATTGTATGAGGTGATATAGTGGACAATGAAGGTTTTGGTTAAGGTATCCAACAGAGCTTAAACCGGTACTGAACCAGGCATTTGAGATACTATTTTGAGCAGTACATTGTATTGGATTTAATTATCCATATTGTAGTCAGTGAGACTCTTTTGAGCAGTGTGCTCCAGGCAGTTGGTCTTCCTGCATGTGCAGACCCTTATTGTAAGTAGTATTTATTCATTGGCTTGTGAGTGAATATTGTGGGTCACAAATCCCATGAGTTTTTTCCCACATCGGGTTTCCTCGTTAAAATATCTTGTGTTATGGTGTGTGTAGCATCCTAAAATTGTGACACTTGCAATTTAGACTGCATTTGGGTCTTCACGATGGCAATGCAACACGGAACCTGAATGGAGACCCCGAAACCTGTCTATAACACCAAAAACTGCATTTCTCTGCACCTTGGCCTGATCCCTCCTTGCACCCTGCTGTCCGGGGAGGTGGGACCATGGCGCCCAGCGCCCTGGTCCTTTTGGACTAGGGTGCCCAGTGCCTTGGTCCCCCAGGACCATGGCGCCCAACGCCCTGGTCCCTGGCCCTATTTTGGGCCTGGTCTCTTTTGGGCATCGGGTCTTTAAGTTTGTAAATTGGAAAATAATGTTTCCTAGTCGGCCTAAGGTCGGGAAAATCAGTCTATCAACCCTAATTGACAAGTATATAAACTACATTTCCTCTCCCATTTGAGGAGGTTGAAAAGGAAGATATATGCGAGCAAAAGGCGGAAGCGCTATTCAAACATTCAAGCATTCAAGCATTCAAGCATTCCTTCAAGCAATTGAGCATTCTAAGTCTCCATTCAAGGCTAAGTGTTGCATTCAAGACAAGGATTCAACCATTGAAGAGGAGATCACATACAACATACAACAGACAACATTCTACATACATTACACCTTCACATGTAAGAATACAAACATTCTTACAACAAGGTATCAGTACTTGTTTACATTACAAACATTTACATTTACAACATTCTCATTTCTTGGTTAATTCCAAAACCGGGGTTTGACCTAAAGGCAAACCCCTCATCCCTAACCCCCCAATCGTCCTCTCTTTTCTATGTGTAGGTTGCAGGTACGCGGCTGTAATTGGAGATCTGGAATCCTTGTGCAGAGACGAATAGATCCCCCTTCGTTTCGCGGATTTTTCGGAGGACTGTGTGCACGCCGGGCGCCATCATCCCGTCAACTTTCGCTCAAATTTGCAGAACAACACCGTCTTGACATTTTACTGCTAATTCCAGGTCCGCAGCTTCATCCCATATCCCTATCTTTGTTTATAAGCGAATCTTTCCTACTTTACATGCATTCCTAGTTCAATCTTTCTATCTACATTCTTTACAAAAGAGGGTATCCTTGATGTCTTAACCCTTGAAACTCATATAGAATCCAATCTTGCATTGCGTGGGATTGGATCTTGTGGGTTTCAACCCCTCTTTTGAATGTAAAGTCTCTCCTAAGTGAAAACCATCAACCCTAGTGACTCTCCCTTCTCTCTCCTTGGAGTTGGGGAGGGGAGAACAACTAGGGTTCAATTTTTCCGCTTTACAGTGTGTTTCTATGTTGTCTCTATTATTTGTATTTACTGCATTAATTCTTGCTTACCAGTACACTATTTTGGGTTGCAAAGTTATAAATAAGTTTAAATATATAATAAACCGGTTAAACACTAATTCAACCCCCCCTCTCAGTGTCTTTGGGACTGTCATTGAATCTAACAGATTATTCATGTGCTTTAGTTACTTACTATTGATGTTAGACACTATTGGTCATATGTTATTTTGATGATCTGTATGGATGATGATATTATCACTATTGATCATGCGACTTGATGGAGATGCGTGTTCGATGGATTCCATATTCTTACTATGTGACGAATTATTGATAGATTAGATTTATCATGGTTTTGATGATGATTATGATTACGCTAACCCTATTTCATGATTACATTTGATGATATGTTTATGAGATGTGTTTGACTATTGTTTGACTGTCTTCATGATAGAGACAATTCCACATAACTCATTGCGAGCGAGATGTGTCATTGTGATTCTCTATCACTTAATTATTCTATATATGTATATGTCTATGGTGTATTGTCGTTTTGTGGTTGCAGGACTTTGCAGGTACCAAACATCAACTCCACCTGGCTTCACTGGTCTGAGCGTGTCTTTAATTCCAATGGCTTACATGGTTCAAAGATGACATGAGTTCCCTTCACATACTCTATTTCTAAGTTGTTCACTTTGAGTCTTCAGCATCTTGGCATAATTTGCCATGTCAGTTAGTGAGTTGTGGCTTTGTGAGTATGCTAGTTATTGTTGATTTATTTAATTAATTGATGCATGATTCTATATGACTCTTGATTGATTAATTTAATTGTTGGTTTAATATAGTTTTGTTTGAGTATTTAATTATGTGCGATTTAATTTTCTTTTATTTATTATTGAGTTATTGGCATTTTTATTATTTGGAATTTATTATTTATTTACTTATTTATTTATCATTCATTTGGAATTTATTGTTTAAATAGTTATTTATTTATTTAATATTTATTAATGTTTTGAGCTTTAATATTGAATAATATTTTAGTAAGTATATTTAATTATTTTATAGTCTTGGTTTATTTATTAATTACCAATTTGGTTTATTTTATTATAGCCTATAATCTGATTATTTATATAGCTTGCTTAATAATAATTTAGGGTGTATAAAATACTTTAGCTTATAAAAATAATATGCCCCCACTCATATAATTATAATATGTTTATTTTTCTTTCTACCTACCTTTTATTCCCAATGGTGGAATTCGAATGGGAAATAATATTTTAAACTATGTGGGATAGGTAAAATATATTCCAAAATGGAATATTTTGATTGGTCAAGAATGTGGACAATGTTGTTGTTTTTTCACGACTTTTTATTTTCAAGTCCGTGACTATTCACGGGTTGCTCTGTTTGGCCTTCTCTATAAAATTTGGTTTTGGAATTTGGATTTGGGGATTTTGTTGATGGAGTTTGTTGGAGTGTGTGGGCTCTTCTTCAACTTACTTCCATCTCCCAGGGTGCATGTTGGAGCTTCTTTGCCCTTGTTTATTTTGGTTTTCTTGTTTTTATGGTTATATGCTCTGTGTCTGCAATTGTTTTAGGAAGTTTGCAAATGAAATCTATTCCTAATTCATATAGGTTTGATATAGTTTTTGGGAGAAAATTTATGGGTGTATAGTTTTAATGTAAAGTTTTAATTTTGGAATATGGACGATATTTTTGGGCATTGTCATGAATGCATGGCTTGTATATTCATTCCTTCTTTGAGATTTGGTTGAACTGCAAATGTTTATGGATTGTGTCTTATTGTTTTTGGAGATTGAATCCATTTTTTTGAGGCTTCATTGTGCATTTTAGGATTTGGGTGAGTTTCAGCTTCTTGTATGCATTTCGGTTTGGCATCGCCGAAGACTCACAAAACCTCTCCTTCTCATGATTGTTTTAAGTAATGCTTAATGAATAAAGTATTGAGCTTGTATGGAATTATATTAGCTTAAGTGAAGGTTTTATGCAAACTATTTGAAAGGTATTTGATATTTTGAGAGTTCTGGGAGTAGTCTTGACTCCATGGCTGTGTAAGTTTTTTGATAAGATCTTTTGCCTTGATTCATATTTCTTCAAACCATTTTCACCTCTTGAAAGGTATTTGTTGGGCATCATTTCCTTGTTTGGTTTTGGGTTTTAGTTATTTTTTTATGATTTTTAATCTGAAATTGAAATCCTGGCTTTTCTGTGCATTTTTCTGAGTTTCTGTATTTGCGGCAGGAACTTTGAAATTTTACTGTTGCTATTATGTGTTCAGTTTTCAAAATCTAGGTCTTTTGTATGTGAGACAGGAGCTTGAGAACTTCCTATTGCTATTTTGTGTTATGCTCAGTTAGTTTTCTTGTGTTGTACTTTCCAGATTAATCTTTGTACTAGAGGCATTTTTTTAGGGTTTTGTTGATGATTTCTTGATTTATATCTAATCTGATTTGATGTATTTTGTTGGTTTTATGCATATTTACCTTCCTATGTTATTGTGTATATAATTGTGCTCTCTTGCATGTTGACATGCCATGGTTGTTGAGTTGGATGTGTTGCTATTTTGGACCAACAAGTGCGTTGGCCTTGCTGTAGTTTTACTTTCATTATTGGCAGCAGATTTCATGGCTTGATATGCCTATGTTTATTGTTGGCCAAGTGGCTCGTTTGTTATATTTGATGTTGTTGTAGCCTTGAGTATGTTGTGAGAGTATGTGTGGATGTTCTTGGTTGCATATGAATGTTATATTTTCATATTTCCTTATGGTTTAGATCCTCTTGCAATTTATTGTTGGGCCATGTTAGGGGGAGTAGGCTTCCATGTGATGACTGGGGTCACGAGAGATAGGCTTTCATGAGGTTTCTTGTAAGGATGCATGAATTCTAGATCGTTAGGGCACATTGGGAGTTTACCTTAATTTGTAAATAAGTGATAACCTAATAATTGATGGGTTGGGTAGCTAGATTTATTAATAAGATAATATATTGATTTGATCCTCATGTCTTAGTCTTAGAGAGGATGTTTTAGGATAAGCATGAGAAGGCCGTGAAGATGGTAAGCTAATCTCCCTTAGTCTCTCATAGGTTGAGATGGATCCACGTGTCCATCAGGCTAGTGCCTTATGTTATTATGTTTTGAGGATGACATGTGATGACACTCCATTCCTACATGTGTTTCACTTTGATGATCTATGATTATGTCTTATTGGATGCATTTATGTCTTGGTGAGTTATACACCTCTGGGAGTTTATTCTTATTGTATTGTGTGAGTTCTTGCATGAGAGTTCTTGTGTGAGTAGTCTCTTTGGTTATAGGTGCCAACTTAGGTCTAGAGTGTGTGTTGGGACCTTGTGTCATCTCCTAGCATGGGGGGTGGTTCCTTTGGTTCCACATGGTCGGGTGGTTGGTGCTTTTTAGCCATTGGGATGTTATCTTGGATTCTTCTTGTGTGGATGTGGATTCTTCTTCATGATGAACTATGGATGTACCTTGTAGCAGATTTATGTAATGAATAAAATGGAATACATGTAATGTAATATTCTTTTATATAGTAAATGGAGTCTTGTAGTAGAAAGAGCTATGCTCATGATGTATTTAATGTACTTGTAATTATAAGATGAATTGTAATTAAAATTAGAATTAAGTCATATTTTGTAATGGGAAATTAGGGATGTAATTGTACTATTATAGAGATGTGATCTTATGTATCATGGAAAAAAAATAGATTATGATTGAAATGGAAATGGACTTGCATTGTGGTTTAGTTGTATTATTCCATAGAATGTTTAGAAAGTAGGATAGAATGCAAAGTAATCTTATAGGAGGAATGTTTATAGTGTAAGAAATGAATATGTTAGAGGATGTTAATTAGATCTAGTGAAGATGAATGAATCATATAGATGCATTGGTAGAAAGGAAATTTTGTATATCATGAAAGAATTGTAAGTAGGAAGTTGCATTAAGATTATTGTATCATGTATTTGGAAATAATGATAAGAAAGATAATCATGCTAGAATCGGTTGCAATTGATGTATATTTAGTTGGATTAGTAAAGACATATTATATCTATGCATCAAGATTGCATTGTCATGAAAAGGAAAAGAGCATGTAGTTAGGAAATGTTGGATTAAACACATTTGGATTTGGTGCTTAAATGAATGTAGGATATGGGAATTGTCTTGCATTTTAAAATAGGAATTTATCATGTGTGTAGGATGTCATTATGGTAGTGAATTAAGTAATGACATTGAAGTACCCTAGGGAAAGGTTAATGATGTTATGTTATTTTCGCTTGCGTTATTTGATGAAATTTGCAATGATGTATGTTCATATTGGTTAAATGGTTAATAAATGTAATTAGATGGAGATGCTACATGTTTCATTAGTTGTTACTAGATGCTAATATTATTATTTTTTATCTCCATTTGCATGTTAGATGTTTAGTTTCTCTAGGGTACTTTGGCGGGCATTACATTTGGTATCAGAGCTAGGTTCAAACACTGGGTACTCTGGTTTCAATTGAGCCTATTGTTCATGTTATCTTTTAGCATGGGGTAGCCCAACAAGTTTAGCCCTGCTATTTATTCTCTTTTTATAGTTGTCCTAGATGGTTATCTGATAGTTTCCTTTGCATCTTGCTTAGACAAGATGCCTACTAGGGGTAAAGATCGCCATCGTGCTGGTCACATGGGTACTCATAGGAACCCTCATCCCAAGATTTCTGAGGAGTCACACCATGAGGAGTAGCAAGAGTAGCATCCTAGAGATGATGCAATTTTAGAGTTAGTGAATGTGCTTTAGGAACTTCTTGGATGCCTAGGAACGAGATAGGAGGAGAACCAACATGAGAGATCTCATCATTCAGAGCATCATGATAGAGAGCGTTCACTTTATCCTAGGAGGAGAGTTGAGGTGGATCAGGAGGTGCTAGTAGCTAGTCCCATCAGAGATCTGAATAGGACTCATCCTCCTACTTTTGATGGCTTAGGAAGTGGTATGGAGGTAGAGACATGGTTATTGGACTTAGGTAGGTGTTTTTCTATACACCAGTGTAGTAGTAACACCAAGGCGAGATGTGAGATAATGCATCTTTGTGATTTTGCGGCGACATGGTGGCACATGGAGGAGTAGAAGTTGCATCTGGACATAGCAACAATATCTTGGGAGTTATTCTTGGAGCAGTTTCATTCTAGATTTCTTTTAGATCATTGGAGGCAAAGGAAGACCGATGAGTTCCATGATTTGAGACAACAAAGGATGACTGTGGAGTAGTATAAGCACAGGTTCTTCAAGCTTAGATAGTATGTTGGGTATGTAGATGATGAGCCAATGCTGATTCAACACTTTGTGAGAGGTCTCAGTGATTGTATTAGTGGAGAGGTTCAGATGCACAAACCTAAGACCTTGGAGGCAACTGTGGAGAAGGCAAGGCTAGTAAAGGAGAATCTTGCCTTAGCATAAGGAGGAGCAACTAGAGGACATATAGTTAGTGCACCTATTACAAGATCTATTGTGAGAGGATCTCAACAATAATATTCAGGTTATGCTAGGAGCCATCCTTCTACTTTTCGCCGTGGTCAACAGTTTAAGAAGAAGTTTTCTCAGGGGCAGAGCTTTGCACAAGGTGCTAGATTTCAAGGTGATATGAGTCACAATCGTCAGCATGACAAGAGACCTACTCCTTCTCAACTAGCACATATTTCTCATCCAACTTCTAGTAGAGGTAGTGTTCAACAGTCGAGTACAACACCAGGTAGCAGAGTGTTTGGCAGGAGAGATTGTTTTTGCATGTGGACAACCAGGACACATTTCTAGTCATTGTCCTCAGCGTACTTTACATATGTTAGGACAAAAAAAGCTAGCTACTTCTGAGCCTACAATTGGAGATGTAGGCAGGTCTCATCATTTTTTTGCGACAGTTGATAACCGTCAGGCTAAGCATCAGGCCACCATTGTGGAGACATCAGGTGTGATAGGTGGTATCTCTTGTTCAATGTTATTTGATTCTGGAGCGTCAGACTCTTTTATTTCTCCTTTTCTAGTAGAGCGATGCGGGCTTGATACAACAAAACAAGATGATAGGTGGCAGGTAGAGTTAGCTATGGGGTCCAAGGTGGCAGTGGATTCCCTTGTGCTCAGTTGTCCTTTAGTTTTGGGAAATTGCCATACTTCTATGGATCTTTGTGTTATGTCATTGGGATCGTATGATGTGGTTCTTGGTATGGATTGGCTTGGATCTCACCAAGCACAAATAGATTGTAGAGGTAAGAGAGTGCAGTGTGTGGATGATAATAGGAAGAGTGTGGAGATTATAGGTATTCAAAGACCTATATCTATTCACATGATTTCCACTATGCAGATGAAGAGGTGTGCGTGTAAGGGTTGTTAGTTGTTTGCAGTTAGAGTGAAGGATGTGGATGAGGGAGTTAGCTCAAAATATTTATTGCAGCAACATCTGATTCTTCAAGAGTTTGCAGATGTTTTTCCTAGTGAGATTCTAGGTATACCCCCTCGATGAGATATTGATTTTAGGATTGATTTGGTGTCAAGAGCCGAGCCTATCTCTAAGGATTCCTATCAGATAACCATGCAGGAGTTGAGTGAGTTGAGGGTCCAGTTGGAGGAGTTGTTGGTGAAGGGGTTCATTCATCCTAGTGTGTCCCCTTGGGGTGCACCAGTGTTGTTTGTGAAGAAGAAGGACATATCTCTTCGATTATGCATTGATTACAGGTAACTTAATAAGGTGACGGTGAAGAACCGATATCCCTTGCCTTGAATAGATGATTTGTTTGATCAGATCAAGGATGTGAAGGCTTTCTCTAAGATTCACCTTAAGTCCAGGTATCACCATTTGAGGATTCAGGAGGCAGACATAAATCACATAACTTTTTGCATTAGATATAACCACCATGAGTTTACAATGGTACCTTTTGGTCTCACGAACACGCCGTCAATTTTAGTGAGCTTGATGAATGGTGTATTCAGGTTGTATTTGGACAGATTTGTATTGGTATTTCTGGATGATATTTTGATTTATTCAAGATCAGTTGAGGAGCATGGGGATCACATGAGACAGGTTTTGCAGTGACTTAGGGAGAATCAACTATACACCAATTTGGTGAAGTGTGAGTTCTTTCAGATAGAGGTGAGATATCTTGGTCATGTGATTTTTGGAGAGGGTATCACAGTTGATCCCTCAAAGATTCAAGTGATTGTTGATTGGCCAGCACCCACTAATAGCCCATCCTATCACTTTTTAGAGGAAAGGGAAGAAGTTTGTTTGGATAGAGCAGTGTGAGAGAGCACTTTGGATTCTTAAGGAGTGTATGACCAATGCACCTAGTTTAGCAGTTCCAGACCCTTTGGGGAATTTTGTGGTGTGTACAAATGCTTCTTTGGAGGGTCTAGGAGAATTGTTGATGTAGGATGGTCGTGTGATTGCATATGAGTCACAGAAAATTAAAGATCATGAGCATACCTATCCCACCCATGATCTTGAGTTAGTGACAGTGGTTCATGCTTTGGTTAGATGGAGACATTTTCTTTTTAGACATAGATTCGAGTTGCATAGTGATCATCGCAGTTTGCAATATATCTTCACACAACCGAATTCAAATGGTAGGCAAAGGCATTGGATGGAGTTTCTATATGAGTAATAATTTGAGGTGAGACACATCTAGGGTAAGGAGAATGTGGTAGCAGATGCATTGAGCCACGGGAGGCATGAGATTTCAGTAGTGTCTCTTAGTGTGGATTTGAGGAGCCGTATTCTTAGAGCCTTTCATTTAGATGTGTGGTATCAGTAGGTTATTGCAGAGATTGCCATAGGTAGAGCTCTTGAGGGTAGATACAAAAGTTATTCAACTGAGTTAGATGGACACCTTAGACATTTGGGACACATTTATGTTCCACCATCAAATGGTCTTCAAGATTTGATCATGTCAAAGGCACATCATGCACCTTACTCGGTACATCCAAGTGTAAAAAAGATGCACGCAGATTTGAGATAGATATGTCATTGTTCTGGTATGAGGAGAGATATTGCAGATTTTGTCATGTTGCCTAAAGTATCAACGAGTGAAGGCAGAGATCAACATCCCACATGATTATTACAGTCACATTTGGTTCCAGGATGGAAATGGGATATTATATCTATGGATTTTATAGTTAGCTTGTCCATGTCTTCACACTGTCATGATGCTATTATGGTCACTACAGATAGATTGACCAAAGTAGCGCACATTTCTCTGATCAGATCTTTATATACACTAGCGATGGTAGCTCGGGTTTTCTTGGAGGGAGCTACGAGGTTGCATTGTATTCCTCAGCTGATCATATCAGATTGCGATCCAGTGTTCACATCAACATTCTGGACAACTCTTCAACATGATTTGGGCACGCAGTTGAACTTTAGTTCAACTTATCACCCTGAGACAAATGGATAGATAGAGAGGGTGAACTAGATTTTGGAGGACATGTTGAGGATCTACATGATGGATCAACAGTCTCATTGGGAGGATTACCTTTATTTGGTTGAATTTGCGTACAATAATGGTTACCACAACTCTATTGGTATCTCTCCTTATTAGGAATTATATGGTAGACCACGTCGTACACCCCTCAGTTAGGACCGTTTGGAGGATAGAGTGCGTATTGGATCAAAGATGTTGCAGGATATGGAGGAGGAGGTGGATCACATTAGAGAAAATTTGATGGCTGCACAAGATAGACAGGAGAAATATGTGGATGCTCATCGAGTGAACAGGTAGTTTTCTGTTGGTGACAAGGTGTTTTTGAGAGTTCACCTATGAAAGAGTCTGATCTGTTATAGAAAAGGATCTAAGATGGCACCTTGATTTGTTGGACCTTTTGAGATTTTGGAGCAGATTGGTCTTGTGGCTTATCATCGTGCCTTGCTGCCTAGCTTGTCCTGCATCCATGATGTCTTTCATGTTTCAATTTTGAGGTTATATGATCCTGATATTTCGCATGTGTTGGTTTGGAATACTTTACAGGTCAAGGATGGGAAACTTTCTATGGAGCCTATGCACATTCTTCAGCACAAAGAGATGTCCCTCAAAGGTCAGAGCATAGAGAAAGTAAGGGTCCAGTGGGATTCGATTGATGATTCTTTAGCTACTTGGGAGGATACAATGCAGATAAGAGAGCTATAACCCTATTTGTTCTCAGGCTTCCAAGAGTAAGCCTAGGCAAAGGGGGGGAGGATGTAGTGTCTACCCTTGATTTGACCTATTTTGACTAGAGTTGACTTTTATATTATGCTTGATAGACTTATCTAGACTATATTTGATTATTTGGATGATGATTACTCATGTGCTTCAATTACTTACTATTGATGTTAGACACTATTGGACATATGCCATTTTGGTGATTTGTATGGATGATGATATTATCACTATTGATCATGCGACTTGATGGATATATGTGTTCGATGGATTCCATGTGCTTACTATGTGATGAATTATTGATAGATTAGATTTATCATAGTTTTGATTATGATTACGCTAACCCTATTTCATGATTACATTTAATGAGATGTTTATGAGATGTGTTTGACTATTGTTTGACTGTCTTCATGATAGAGATGACTCCACATCCTTCATTGCGAGCGGGATGTGTCATCGCGATTCTCTATCACTTTCTTATTTTATATATGTATATGTATATGGTGTATTGTCATTTTGTGGTTGCAGGACTTTGCAGGTACTAGACATCGACTCCATTTGGCTTCATAGGTCTAAGCGTGTCTTTAATTCCAATAGCTTATGTAGTTCAGAGATGACATGAGTTCCCTTCAGATACTCTAGTTCTAAGTTGTTCACTTTGAGCCATCAACATCTTGGCATAATTCACCATGTCAGTTAGTGAGTTGTTGCTTTGTGAGTATGTTAGTTATTGTTGATTTATTTAATTAATCGATGCGTGATTTTGTATGGTTCTTGATTGATTTATTTAATTGATGGTTTAATATAGTTTTGTTTGAGTATTTAATTATGTGTGATTTAATGTTCTTTTATTTATTATTGAGTTATTGACATTTTTATTATTTGGAATTTATTATTTATTTATCGCTCATTTGGAATGTATTGTTTAAATATTTATTTTATTTATTTATTGTTATTTATTTATTTTATATTTATTAATATTTTGAGCTTTAATATTGAATAATATTTTCGTAAGGATATTTAATTATTTTATAGTCTTGGGTTATTTATTAATTACCCATTTGGGTTATTTTATTATAGCCTATAATTTGATTATTTATATAGCTTGCTTAATAATAATTTGGGGTGTATAAAATACTTTAGCTTATAAAAATAATATGCCCCCACTCATATAATTATAATATGTTTATATTTCTTTCTACCTACCTTTTATTCCCATTGGTGGAATTCGAATGGGAAATAATATTTTAAACTATGTTGGGTACGTCAAATATATTCCAAAATGGAATATTTTGATTGGTCAAGAATGTGGCTAGGGTTTTTGGTTTTTTCATGACTTTTTATTTTCAAGCTCGTGTCTGTTCACGGGTTGCTCTCTTTGGTCTTCTCTATAAAATTTGGTTCTGGCATTTTGGATTTGGGGATTTTGTTGTTGGAGCTTGTTGGAGTATGTGGGCTCTTCTTCAACTTCCTTCCATCTTACAAGGTGCAGGTTGGCGCTTCTTTGCCCTTGTTTATTTTGGTTTTCTGGTTTTCATGGTTGTATGCTCCGTGTCTGCAATTGTTTTGGGAAGTTTGAGAATGAAATCTATTCCTAATTCATATAGTTTTAATATAGTTTTTGGGAGAAAATTTATGGGTGTATAGTTTTATTATAAAGTTTTAATTTTGGAATATGGATGATATTTCTGGGCATTGTCGTGAATGCATGGCCTATATATTCATTCCTTCTTTGGGATTTGGTTGATCTATAAATGTTTATGGATTGTGTCTTATTGTTTTTGGAGATTGAATCCCTTTGTTTGAGGTTTCATTATGCATTTTAGGATTTGGGTGAGTTTGAGCTTCCTCTGTGCATCCCGGTTTGGCATCGCCATAAGGAAGACTCACAAAACCTCTCCTTCCCATGATTATTTTAAGTAATGTTTAATGAATAAAGTCTTGAGCTTGTATGGCAATCTAGTTTCTTAAGGTTTTATGCAAACTATTTGAAAGGTATTTGATCTTTTGAGAGTTTTGGAAGTAGTCTTGACTCCATGGCTGTGGAAGATTTTTGATAAGATCTTTTGCCTTGATTCATATTGCTTTAAACCATTTTCTTTGCTTGAAAGGTATTTGTTGGGCATCATTTCCTTGTTTGGTTTTGGGTTTTAGTTAGTTTTCTTTGACTTTTAATTTGAAATCAAAATTCTGGCTTTTCTGTGCATTTTTCTAAGTTTCTATATTTGTGATAGGAACTTCAGAATCTTCATGTTGCTATTCTGTGTTCAGTTTGCAAAATCTGGGTCTTCTGAATGTGCGACATGAGCTTAGGAACTTCTTGTCACTATTCTATGTTATTCTTAGTTTTCTTGCTTGTGTTGTACTATCTGGATTAATCCTTGTACCAGAGGCATTTTTTGAGGGTTTTCTGATGATTTCTAGATTTATATCTGATATGATTTGATGTATTTTGTTGGTTTTATGCATATTTACCTTCCTATGTTATTGTGGATATAATTGTGCTCTCTTCTATGTTGATATGCCATGGTTGTTGAGTTGGATTTGTTGTTGTTTTGGACTAGTTAGTGAGTTGGCCTTGCTATAGTTTTACTTTCATTATTGGCAGCAGATTTCATGGCTTGATATGCCTATGCTTATTGTTGGCCAAGAGCCTTGTTTGTTATATTTGATGTTGTTTTAGCCTTGAGTATGTCATGAGAGTATGTGTGGATGTTCTTGGCTGCATATGAATGTTATATTTTCATATTTCCTTATGGTTTAGAGCCTCTTATGGTTTATTGTTGGGCCATGTTAGGGGGAGTGGGCTTCCATGTGATGATTGGGGTCACGAGAGATAGGCTTGCATGAGGTTCCTTGTAAGGATGCTTGAAGTCTAGACCATTAGGGCACATTGGGAGTTTACCTTGACTTGTAAATAAGTGATAACCTAATAATTGATGGTTTGGGTAGCTAGATTTATTAATAAGATAATATATTAATTCGAGCCTCATGTCTTAGTCCTAGGGAGGATATTTTAGGATAAGCATGAGAAGACCGTGAAGACGGTAAGCTAATCTCAGGTTGAGATGACTCCACATGTCCATTATGCTAGTGCCTTATTTTATTATGTTTTGAGGATGACATGCAATGACACTCCACTCCTACATGTGTTTCCCTTTGATGATCTATGATTATGCCTTATTGGATGCATTTATGTCTTGATGAGTTATACACCTCTGGGAGTTTATTCTTGTTGTATTGTTTGAGTTCTTTCATGAGAGTCCTTGTGTGAGTAGTCTCTTTCATTATAGGTGCCAAATTAGGTTTAGAGTGTGCGTTGGGACCTTGTATCATCTCCTAGCATGGGGGGTGGTTCCTTTGGTTCCACATCATCAGGTGGTTGGTGGTTTTTAGCCATTGGGATGTTCTCTTGGATTCTTCTTGGGTGGATGTGGATTCTTCTTCATGATGGACTATGGATGTACCTTGTAGAAGACTTATGTAATTTATAAGATGGAATACATGTAATGTAATATTCTTGTATATAGTAAATGGAGTCTTGTAGTAGAAAATCCATGCTCATGATGTATTTATCGTACTTGTAATTATAAGATGAATTGTAATTGGAATTAGAATTAAGTCATATTTTGTAATGGGAAATTAGGGATGTAATTGTACTATTGTAGAGATGTGATCTTATGTATCATGGAAAAAAATGGATTACGATTGAAATAGAAAAGGACTTGCATTGTGGTTTAGTTGTATTATTCCATAGAATGTTTAGAAAGCAAGACAAAATGCAAAATAATCTTAGAGGTGGAATGTTCATAGAGTAAGAAATGAATATGTTAGAGGATGTTAATTAGATCTAGTGAATATGAATGAATCATATAGATGCATTGGTAGAAAGGAAATTGTGCATATCATGAAAGAATTGTAAGTAGGAAGTTGCATTAAGATTATTATAAAATGTATTTGGAAATAATGATAAGAAAAATAATCATGCTAGAATTAGTTATAATTGATGTATATTTAGCTGGATTAGTAAAGACGGATTATATCTATGCATTAGGATTGCATTGTCATGAAAAGGAAAAGAGCATGTAGTTAGGAAATGTTGGATTAAACACATTTGGATTTGGTGCTTAAATGAATGTAGGATAAGGGAATTGTCTTGCATTTTAAAATAGGACTTTATCATGTGTGTAGGATGTCATTATGGTAGTGAATTAAGTAATGATGTTGAAGTACCCTAGGGAAAGGTTAATGATGTTATGTTATTTTCACTTGTGTTATTTGATGAAACATGAATTGATGTATGTTCATATTGGTTAAATGGTTAATGAATGTAATTATATAGAGATGCTATGTGTTACATTAGTTGTTATTAGATGTTAATTAATTATTTTTTTATCTCCATTTGCATGTTAGATGTTTAGTTTCTCTAGGGTATTTTGGCAAGCATTACACCAGGCCCACAATATATGAAATATTAGGCCTCCTGTGAGTCAAATACATGAGGCTTCCAACTAATTGGTGATACAAGGTAACATCCACCAAGGGTGAAGACCAAGAAGCCTCATGTTTTACCCTTGACAAAAATGGAGTCAATGCAAGCTTACAGTCAACCATGCGAAATATGGAGAACATATCAAGAGTGTACTTAAGTTGTGAAACAAAGATACCAAAAGGTGACTAAGTGATCTCAATATCTAAGAATTAGTGGAGTGGGCCTAAGTCTGACATCATAAAATAATCATGAAGGATAATTTTGACTACCTTGATGTGGGATGAGTGACTCCCTATGATCAACAAGTCATCAACATAGAGAACAAGGAAGGTGAGAGTATCATCTTGCTGCAAGATGTAGATGTTTGAATCAAAATGATACCATGTGAACCCAACTGATAGAAGGAGGAAGTCCATCTTGGTATACCAAGCTCGAGGGGCTTATTTAAGGTCATAGAGAGACTTTTGAAGGCAAAAAACAAGTGAAGGATCTTGGACAAACCTCTATGGTTGCTCCATATATATCTCCTCCTAAATGTCACTATGAAGAAAAGCACTCTTCACATCCATCTGATGAACTTCCCAGTGATGGGCTGTAACAATAGTAAGAACAAGTTGGATGGAATTCATCTTGGCAACACTTACAAAATTCTCAGAGTACAGTCAATCCTAGGAATGTGAGAGAATCCTTTGGCGAGTAGGAGAGCCTTATGCTTGTCAACCAACCCATCTGCAACAAATTTTGTTGGGTAGATCCACTTACACCAAACAAGTTTCCTTCCCTTAGGAAGAGGGACTAAATCCGAAGTATAGTTCCTCTCCAAGGAATTGAACTCCTCTTGCATAGAAGCATCCCACTTGGGGACACCTGAAGCTTCCCAAAAGGACTGTGGATCTTAAACTATCATAAAGAAGAGATGTAGAGCATGCTTGAATTGTGACCTTGTTCTTCTCTCATCTAAAGGATCACTGACCCAATCACTAGTTGACTCTAATGTTTTACGAGCCCAAAGAGGCTTAGTAGCTGGAGAATGAGGAGAAGCTAGAGGATAATCATCACCCTCTAAATGATGATTAAGAGAGGAGGATGATGAATCCTCATCATCATCACCTGAAGTGGAGGAAGAAGACTCCTCAGAAGGATCCAGAGTATTAAAATCCCCAGAAGAACTATCATCATGAAGTCACAATGTCTCCATAGGAATGAAAGATGGAGAAGTGGTAGAAGAAGAACTAGAGGTATCCTCCTAAAAAAGAATGCTCCTCTCAATGAAAAGCTCATGTGTGGTAGGATGGAGAAGCCTATAGCCTTTGACACCATCTAGATACCCGATAAATATGCAAGGCTTGCTCTGTGAATCCATAGCCTTGTGTTTCTCTGCTGGAATGTGGGCCCATGCAAGAGACCCAAAAACTCAGAAGTGTTTGACTATGGGTTTTCGGCCAGTCCAAGCTTGAAAAGAACTTACCCCTTTCACAACTTGATGAGGAATCTAATTATAGATATAAAATGCATAATTGATGGCCTCTGGCCAATACTAAGGTACCAATGATTTGGAGTGAATAATGCAACTATACATTTCCTTCAAGGACCAGTTCTTACATTTTATAGCTTCATTTTGCTATGGAGTGGAGGGAATTGTGTGTTGAAGATCAATGCCTTCTGAGGTACATAACTGCTCAAACCTTTGGTTGACATATTCCCCTTATTATCGGTGCATAGAACCTTGATGGTTTTCCCTAATTGTTTCTTTGCAAAGGCTTTGAATTCTTAAAAAAAAACTCAAAGACCTTAGACTTTGTTTGAGAAAATATACAAAGGTGTATCGAGAAAGATCATCAATGAATATCGAGACATATTTGGCCCTATTGAAAGAAGTGTGCGGAAATGGCCCTGCCAAATCATTGTGTACTAGCTTCAAAAGTTGTGTGGCTATGCATGCTTTGCCTTTATCAATTTTTTCTTTAGGATGCCTTCCAAGAATGCATCCTTGACAAAATCCATCAGAAAATTGAATAGAAGGCAAACCTATAACCATGTTATGCTGATTGAGCTGTTGCAAGTAGCGATAGTTCAAGTGGCCAAACCGCTGACGCTACAAATGAATCACCTCATTTGAGTGAGTGAGCAATGAAAGTGAAGGAGAATCAAGAACAAAGTAAGAAAAGTGATATAGTCTAGACTGATGATTTGCCTTTCCCATTGTAATTGTAGACCCATTGTACATCTTAATAATTACCATTATGTATGGAGTGAAATCAACCCACTTACCAAAGCTAGTGTGAGTGATCTGATAGATATGTAGGAGATTAGTTGACAAATATGGAACACAAAGGACATCCTGAAATGTTCCTTCACCCATGTCAATAGATCCTCTCCCATGCACTTCAGTAGGAGTATCATCACCCAATAGAATAGATGGCATAAAACATGACTCCAAAGAGGAAAAACTACATTTTAATGAAGCCATATGGTGCGAATCACCCAAGTCAATAATCCAATAATCAGGTTGTGAAGCAACAACAACTAGTTCCTTACCCTTTGCTTTCCCCTTACTTGTTTCCTTTGAATATTCTTGAGATGAACTTGGCTTGATAGAATCAGGCACCTTGATGTTGTTCTTTTCGAGAAGATGAGACATGTGATCAATTTGCTTCTTTGAACATTTATATTCATCATAACCATTCTTCTTACAGTAGGAACACTTAGTTTTCTCCTTCTTGGGCTTATCACCTTTTGAAGAAGATGCATCATTAGTTGCTTTTGGTGCATCCAGTTTCTATTCCTGCTTCTTTTCTTCCTTAGAAGACACTTTTTGATCTGGTGTACCCTAATTTGCAGTCAAGGCATGAGATTTAGAGGGCTTAATTGTGCCTATTTGAATCAAATTATTTTGTTCTTTTGTGAGTTCATTTGTAAAATCATCAAGAGAAAACATTTTATAGATGGTTCCTAATGCACTTTGCATGACATAGAATGTAGAAACAAAAACTGAATAGTTTGGACCAAGTTTGGAAAGAATGCTTACAAACAATTGTGAATCTTTCTTGTCAATCCCACATGACTTCAATTGTAATCCTATAGCCTTTAGTTGTGTGAAGAACTCTTGAATCGTATCAAAATTACATAGATTTAACCCTATTATCTCATCTTCCAATTGGTGTCCCCTTAATTCATGTTGTTTACCAAACAATCCTTCTAAAGTTGTCCATACATCATTTGGAGTTGTAGCAGATTCAACATGAAAAAGAAGATCAAGAGATATAAATATGCATAGAGTACCATAAGGTTCGTCACATTTGTTAAACCATTTTGGCTTTTCTGCAATTCGATATGGTTCAATTTCAAGACCCATAGTCACTCTAAAAAACCCCAACTTCTTACGGTGGATTGTCATTTTTGACTTCCACTCATAGTAGTTATAGGGTGTGAGTATTGGTATTGTTGTTTGATCCATTATAATGCAAAAAGTAAGATTGTTTGTTGTGCGGAAAAGAGAGAAAAAACAAACACAAATAGAGCACATGAGACCTGCCCCTTTTCAATAGATCACAAATCACCCCCCTTAGATATTACAAGTTGGGCACTTTATAGTTTAGTGTGTTTACAAAGCTTTTTATAAGTTACAATGCTCAATAGGCTCACAATGACCAAAATTACAAATTCTGATACAAAATGAACCATAGATAAAATATGGAAAAATAATCCTTGTAGTTGTGTAATGCACTTCACCACCTTTTTGATGCTTATTCATTTTTTAAAAAATAGAGCATCGGGGTGAAAGTTATGGCTAGATGAATAAATTAGCAATACCAAACTTCAACCTACAAAAAATAGGGAAAACAACAAAAATTATGATCCAAACCACTTTCAAAGAGAAGATCTTGTCTCCATCTTTCTGTCGATATCTCGTTTGAAAAAAATTGCCTTCGTTTGCCCAAGTTACACAATTTTTAAAAAAAATCTCCTTTTAAGGAGCCAATGGAAGAGCCCTGGTGGCTAGAGGGAGGCGCAACTGGCAAAGGTGGCTAGAGGGCGGTTGAGGTGGCTGAAGGGTGGCACTGGGTGGTGAATTTGCAGTGGAGCACTGGTGTTGGTGGTGGAGGAGCGTAGTGCTTAGAGCACTTTGAGTGCCTAAAGTGCTTAGTGCTAGCACTTATAGTGCTTTAGCGCAGTGCTATATAAAAAGTGATTTTAAAAATAAATAAATTTTTTTTTCAAAAATTTTTCTTCGAATTGCATGTAGAGGGTCATATGGCTTGTCTGAGAACAATTTTTGCCTCATAGGCTCTTGACACCAAAATGGGGCAAATTATATATCAAAATTTGTATTTGAGGCCTCTCGGATGCAATGGCAAGGTCCTTTTGCCCTGAAAATGCTTTGTTTGAAAGTTGTCTTCCAAATCTGAGTTATAAACCCCCGTTTTGTAACTATTGCAAATGATCTCCAAAAAGGATGAAATGAAAGCCAATATTGACTTTCTTGAGCCTCCCAGATACTATGAAATAGTCACATAGGCTCTTATAATCCTCCAAAATATTGCAATCACCCAGATCAAGAGAAAGACAAACATGCAATGACAAAGATTATCAAATCTTCATAAAAACTTGTTGTTCTCTAGACCATACACAATGCAAGAGAAAAAACAAAAGAGTTTTACAAGATCACTACAAAGATATAATATTCCAAATTAAGCTTTGATACTATGATAAAATCTAAGAAAACATATTTAAACCATAATCGAATTGAAAGTATTAGAACAAAAAACTGAAAAATAAAATGGACAAAATAAAAATACTAGAGAAAAATGATGTGAATTCTCAACAATGAAATATCATCAAGAGAAGTCTCTCTATCTCCGATATCCAATATGAAAATACAAGCTAGGTATAATGTTTATATAGACTCAAGCAAGGGGTCGAGGTGGCAATACCTGCTAATGAGGAGAGACCACCATGATGGTCTAAACATAGTAAATGCACCTCCTCATAGAATGATGTCTTAGCATTTTTGATGATGATGTTGTGATTGTCATTGATGGACACACACTTACTTTGAGATCACTTTTTGTATGTATGAGTTATGCTCAATCGGTATTTGTTCCAACCGGTTTTATGTTTTATAGTCTTTAGACTATTAGTGTTTTGCATAAACTGTTTACCGATCTCAAGCGGTATGAAGACCCAAAGCAGTATGAAGACCTCAAGCGGTATGAAGACCTCAAGCGGTATGAAGACCTCAAGCGGTATGAAGACCCAAAGTGGTATGAAGACCTCAAGTAGTTCGAGGATCTCAAGCGAGATGAACGAACTAAAGTGACAATTATCATTTTCCCAGTCTTCATTTTTGACAACCGATAATCAGTTAAATATATGAACCGGTATTACTCTGTGATGAGTTACCAATTGGTATTTTTGTGATGAGTTATCATCCACCGACACTTTGGCGATGATTCTGTGTCGTGTTACCAAATGTGTCTAGATGCACTGAACCTAGGAACTTGCAATTTAATCCTATTGGACCGACATGAAATCGGATTCCTTTATAAGGACATCATGTCTAGAGTTTTAGGAGAAGTTAGGGTTTTAGGTGGTTGATGAGGTTTTTGTATGTGCGATCATAGAAGAGAAGATTAGGTCTATGTGAATAAGAAGAGTGTGGAGATATTGAAGACTAAAGTAATGCTGAAATGCATTAACAATGAGCTATCAAGGATCTAACCAAGCATAATGTGCTAGTATTTAGATCACTCACTTGTTGATTACTCACATCTTCGACAAGTCTAAAACCCTTAACCGGGTAGGCCTGACAAAGCTTTTGTAAATCCTCTAACAAGGTGGTCCACAACTGTGGATCTAAAATCCTCTCACAAGGTAGTCTTTAATCAGACTTATCTCCTAATAGAGATTGAGATTCCTAACATCATCTATTCTAGTGAAGAACATTGTATGACCTTAACCAGTCTGACCTTAACCAGTCTAGTTTCTATTCTAAAGATAGTTACTTGTGAGTTTCAGCTCACCGTGGTTTTTCCCATTTGGGTTTCCACGTCAAAACCTCTTGTGTTATGGTTGTCATGCTCTTGTGGGTGAATGCTTTATTTGCTGTTTGGATTGTATTTGTCTTAACCGGTTTGTTAGTAAATCTGTTATACCGGTTGACTGCTAAACTGTTTAAGTGTTTAAGTTCAGTAATTTTTGGTATACTAATTCACCCCCCCTCTTAGTATTCATCATGGTGACACCTCAATAGCCACTTAACTTAAGTAAACATGATTTATTAACCTAAGAAAGCTTAATAAAAGTGTAGGAAAAACCTAGGAAAAGGGAAAAAATAAACCCAACTAGGAAAATAAAAACCTACACTAACATCTTGCATTATGGATGTTGAATATTTATTTTACATATTTTTTACTTATGAGGATTATATGAAAATGGTATATTTGTTATAGATTTCCTTTCATTTGGTATCAAAGTCTAGTTATCTAGTTGTAGGAGGAGACATCTTGGTTGTTAATACTTGGTGGTGGATATTTTTAATTGTTGAATCCATAGTATTGCTAAGACAAAAATAAGGCATTTTCAATATTTCAAATGTGTTTATGGATCTCAGGTTTTGAGTGGATATGGAAAAGGTTTTATTTATTTATTTATTTTATTTAGTTGATTTTGTGAAGGTTTTAGAGGTGAAGTTATACAAATAAACTCCTAGATAAAAATACATCTCACCATTGGATCCAAAAGGCCTCAAAACATATGGATTAATATAAAACTCAATAAGGTTTGGAGAAAAAAAAAGCTTTTTCAAGAGAAGGAACCTTTGGTATAATTATGTGTACAAGGGTATGAAATATGTATCGTTGCATGATCTATAGATAAAAATTATAGAAAATATTCTCCTATGTAAGAACTTGGCATAAACAATTATATAACTACCATATTTGATGAGGATTTGTTAGTTGGACAATACATTTCCTATGTTTGCAGAGTACATTTTTGTATTGTGGTACCTTATAGTCATCAACAAGCCATATAAGGGTTGAAGGGACAAATCTCATTGTTCTAGTAGATGATTGGTTGCTCAAACTCTAGCTAGAGGTCACAGGGGGTTATCCCTTAGCCACGACTAGCATTGATTGAATAACTAATAGTAGCAAGATCCATCATTGCTCCCTAGGTTGTGACAACAATGGTTTTGGGACTCTCCACCACTATGTTGCTCAACCACCACTTGGAGGGAACTACTTAAATTTTCTCCACCTAATAATCACCACCACGACCCACCAAGATAAATCTTTGAAGACCTAAAATAGAAATTTTTCTTGGATCCATAACTTACACCTAGGATGTTAGAATTTTAACTTATATGAATTAGTAGTTAGTTTAATCTAGTTTTCTCTTGTGGATTTGATAGGTCATATCTTGTGTCTAAAATGTTTGATTTTATATTTCTTATAGACAATGAAGATATTTTTTTAATAATACTATAATGGTGGGAAAATTAGGATTTCACAAGTTATTCTTTGTAAACTAGGAAATAATCTCACTTTTACCTCCAAAACATTAAATGAAGATAAATACAATTGATCCAACCTTAATTCTTCTAGGAAGAGGGTTGAATGTTGATTGTAGTCCTTATTCCCCTTTTGTTTGAGTTGAAAATGTAATTGGAATTGTAAAGTTTGAATTTAGGTAAAAAAATAGATAATTAAGAGGAATTAGTAAAAACAAACTACTATAGATGTCCCATGCCGCCATCAACTAAGATCTAGGCAAAAGAAGAGATTCAAAACCTATTCACAGAAGTTTGGCCTAGTTTTTTAGGACCAGGTAGTAAAAACTCACCCTATTCCTCTAACGTTTTCTTCATTAAAAGCTATACCTATTAATCATCGTCAACATTGTCAAAATTCCTAAATACAACTCATGAACCAATTCCTTGCACATAGAAAGAGAAAATAAATTGTTGGGGATAAGGGTTTGCCTTAGGTCAAATCCCAATTTAGGAATTAATTTTGAATTAAATAATATAAATAGTAAATTAAGTGCTAGGAGATATACCTTAGATCTACAATTGTTGATGGAATGATTGATGATGCAATGCTCTTTGAATGTAATCAAAATTGTTGAATGTAATGGCATGACAAACAAATGAACATGAAAACCCTAAGAAAAACACATGCTTGCATGAACATTGATATAAATTTGCTTCATAATGGTTGAAGGATGAAATTATGCCTTGAATCTCTAAAAATTCTTGACGATGAATGCTTGAATGCATGAATTCTTAGTGGATGTCAAAATGTATTGATAGGATTTCTTTATATAGGTGCTAGTCTCTAACAATGGATAGATAACTGAGCATAACACCTCAACTCAGAGATATGATATCTTTATTGAATAGCCATCAGATCCCACTATTAAAGCTCATTTATCCTATCAACCTAGGGATGCATGACTTGAAATGTGACAACACTGTTTGTGAACTAAGAGCTTCTCGGTCCTAAAATAGAACTTAAGAAAGGAAAATAATTGAAAGAAATCAAATTTAAAAACCATAAACTACTTATCTATTAAGGTAAATGCTAACAAACATTTCTCAAGAATGATAAAACTCTAACTAGTAAAGGAAATAGTTATGCTCTGTCTTGGCTATAAGAACAGTCACAGAACAAAGTTTATGCGGCTGCAAGAGCAGTCAAATATTGAAACTATGCTATAAACAAAATTGAAACCAACTAAAAACTAACAAATGGAATCCTCACCAAGTGGCTCCCCTTGGATGATTCTTCCAACAACTAAATCAAAGCTCATATACTATGTACTCAAAATCCCATTATGTATTCTCACGAAAAACAAAGATAATATGAGCTTGTTTCTTTATTTCTGATGCTCAACAAAAATAAGAAATTACATATCTTCCTACACTAGCCTCTTCTAGAATAAAATTATTGAATTTATATAAGAGAAGAAATTTTATTATCTAACTACTTTAGCTACTTGACTCCTAAAGATCAAGAAGATGGCTTTTATTGAAAACAACAAAGAACAAAAAAGTTGAAACAAAGTCTAAGACTCTGCTCATGGCAATCAATCTTCATAATATGTTTCTCCTATATTTGCTCCACTAGTGGACATGGTGAGTGAATTAAAATATGTCCGCTCTTGGAATAAATCAAAGAGTCCTCAAATGGTATAACAACTAGCTAACTATCTATAATAATATTGACTCCTTCTTGGACTATTGCTTCCAATCTTCTCCTAGCTCTACTACAACTTGTCAATTGCATTAAATAATTTTTTAACAACCTGAAACCATTCTTATAATAGTTGCATTCACGAGGTTAAGCATGCAACGATCTCTATCCATTCAAAATCACTTAAAACATAACATTTATCACTATTCATAACCAAAAACACATTCATCTACCATTCATGACATTGATTCAAAAAGACTTTAAGACATCAAATGTTCACTTAAACTTATAGCCTAATGCAGACATAAGTTGTATAATATCACGTCTTTTGAAAATATAAAGGAGTTTCAAACAACATTAATGGTCTAAATAAGATATAAATAATGGGGCTCATCACTCCCCCTGACTTAATATTTTGTTGGTCCACCAACAAGAGGATTATGTTTCTGCTGCCAGGTTAGAAGCTTGAAATCTCCCATAGTAGTTGCAATAGTAGCACAATGGGACACTGGTAAAATCCCTGATCTTTGGCCAAGCCATCCCACCTTAAATTTTCATGATTATCATCATAAGATGCAAGGTCTTCCCGATATAGAATGGGCCACCAAAGTAATGGTGCCTAAAAAATTAATAGTATCCATCTTTCCAGCAATGAATTACCCAACTTATGTATGTTATTGCTCTCCAAAGTGTTGCATGATAATTCAATAATGAATGAGTATATTCGTTTCAAACCATCTGGCAAGAAATTCCACCTCCGAGCTTGGTAGAAAAAACTGTTCTAGCTAAAGTTGATATCATTGCCTCATACTCTTGATAGGCTTCTTCTCTTAGAGTCATAGATTTGTACTTCTCTTCAATATTATAAATAATTTAATTTAATTTATAAAATATCTTCTCAGGATCATCTACTTCAGGTCACAAGGGTAGTGGAAGAACATGTTCCATTTCTTGATAATCTTTAAATTGCACACCCCTGTTATTTTCATTATGAATATAATACATGAATGCCCTCAAATGTATGTCTCCTATAGTGAACATGGGGTTCAATTGTGAATAATATGGGATAACATAATTGTGTAAATAAAATTCATGGAGTTGGTTTCTTAATTGAGGATTGAAAGTTCTATATGCAAAGATGAAATCATTGGGTGTAATCAAAGATGAGTTTAAGCTTTAAAGCTCCCTAGATAATTTGTAGGAAAAGTATAAATCCCTCAGATATAAAGCATAGACCCTAGGAGGTGGTCTACATTGAACATTTTGAGGGGTAGGAGTGGTTACTTTTTCCATTCAAGGTTTCAAACTATCTATTTCTGCATTCTTCTCCTCGAGTTCCTTCTGCAACTGCTCCTTTTCTTCCTTCCATTCTTCTTCTCTTTCCTCCATTAACTTCACATAGTTCCATTGCAACTGAGGCCCATGTAAATAGAGGCAACATATGTATGCTTACCCTAATTGTCTTACCCAACTACTTCTTATTCTTTCTTTCCTTGCTTTTGGCTTCCACTTGCTCTGTTGCTACCACAAGATTCTCTAAACCACTAGTTTGTTTCTCCTCATTCTTGTCTTTCTCAGGGCTATTTGTTTTCTGATTAACCTTTGTATCTGGACTAATTTTAAGGTCAATTTGTACTCCCTCAAAATGAATTGCTACTTCCTTTGTTTTCTTTGATGAACTCCTTTGAACATCCTCTTCATTTTTAGTATGATGAAAAAATTATGATGGGGATGAAGGTGTTTTAATTAACAAAGACTTTTCATGAGGAAGTTCCTCTTCCTCTTTATCAAATAAAGATTCTTCTATATCACTACATTGGATAATAATTTCCTCATTTGGTTTCCCTTTACTTTTAAAAATCTTCTTAATCCTATGGCTAATCCTTACAAGTTCGTGAACAACCTTCTTTAATTTCTTTGTAGGCTTCTTCATTAGTTTAGTAGCCCTTTTTACTTTCTTAGTGGCTACAAGACGTATAGGTTCTTTGGCATTTCATTTCTGAGGCTTAGATTCTTAGGAACAAGAGTTCGAGTCTTAATTTTCTTTTTACCACTCTCTTTCTCCTTTTAAACTATTTTTCTTTTATTGTTCTTAACTCTTGGAGATGTAGTCGACACATAGGTTTCTTTAGGGGTAGGACTAGGGTTTCTAGTTTCCTCATTATGTTTAAGCGAATGAGGAGTGTCTTCAAAAGGGTTTTTTTAAAGAACTGAGTGAGAGGTGGTCTAGAAGAAGAGTCTCCTTTTGTCCCCACAACTACAGGTCCTATATTTATTGGTTCGACCCTTGTTCTTTAGAAAATCATCCCAAGGAATCCCATGGTGTTTTTCCTTTAGGGTCTTTTCTATCAACAACTGAATCAAACAATGATAAGAAACAAAATTCACACTACCTTTATGAACTTTTTATGCCATCTGCTTCAATATGTTGTAGAAGAAATTTGTAACATTCATCAACTTCCCATATCAAAGATGACTTAGGATCTTAAAATACACTGAATGAAGAAGAGACTATCAACCTTCACAAGTCAAATATTGAATGGCAAAAGCTACCCTAGTAGTCCCTTCTGGTGGCAAAGATAATCTTCTTGCTCCTTCTTTAGTTACTATCAATGGTGGATCACCATATACTATAAATTGAGCCCTAGTTGTTTGAGCATCATGACCTTTAGGATACAATTCCACTGTTATAGGCTACCATATTACCTCTACAATTTGTTGTCTTGTAACCCTAATTCTTAAACCCTTGATCACTGCTTTGTCATTCTTCAAAGTGTAGTCAGAATACTTGACAATCCAGGTCTTCTAAAAAGAGGGTGTGCTCTATTTGTTCATGACGAATAGGGGAGCCTCCCATTTTTGCAAAGGTTGATTTACTTCAAGAATCCCCAACTATGGCCAAACCTTTGAATCACTACTAAGATTTGTTTTGTAGTTTTAAATTTACCTCCCTTACCACCATAATTGCACACTACTTTCTAATGACTGCTATTATAGTTTATATTTGCTATGGCAAGATTTTTTTAATTTATTTTTGTTGTAAAAAGATGTTAAAAACAAAGCCATAGCTATAGGCATGTTGAAAAGATATAAAATATAATTATGACAATAAGGGGTAATAAATGGCATGGTTTGGGGTACATGCAAACAATGAGAACTAACTCCATGTTTATCAAGACATTCCTTCAAATTATCATCACACATATTCATATGACTCTTAGTTAACTTGGCATGGCCAATTTCCTCCCCCGACTTAAAATGTAATAGGTGTCCACACATGTAGAATCATTGAGGAAGGTTGTCACTTTGAATGCGAAATGAATACATTTAAGGTGATGAAATGATAATAATAGATACATTTCAAGGTAATAATGAACAAAAAAATATCATTTCTATACCTTGCAACTAAGGTGATTGATACCACGAGTTGATAAAGTTTCTAGCACATGCAAAGCTAACAACAAGAATTTTAAAACGTCAGGATATATGAAGTGATAGTGAGAGAAAGGGAAAATGAAATAAAGTAAAAATGACATGGAATGGAAAATAGAGTATAGGGTCACCACATAAGTGTGAAGACTTTGTTATGAAAGGATTGAAGCAATCCTTTTATTCATGTGGTGAACTCGAAGGTCCACCTTCAATGGCTGGAGGAAGAGTATGATTTTGGTTATCCTCAAATTGTTGCATGAACTCGTCCTTGCTAGATGGTTTATGATAGAGACATAATCGATGCCTATTTACTAGTAATTTAAATCTAACCTCATCAAGGGTTGTGAGTTTGATAGCACCATTTGGAAATACTTCTAGAATTTCATAAGGACCTAACCAGCGGGTTTGAAGCTTTCTCATGATATCCTTGTACTGTGAATCATACAATAGATCCCAATCACCTTATTTGAATGTCTTTCTTTTTATGTACCTATCATTCCATTTGTTTATCTATTGTTGGATTAATGTAGTGTGTTACAGAGCTATCTACCTTAGTTCATCTAATGCATTGAGTTGCATTACCCTGTCTAATTGTGCTTGTGACAAATCCATGCCTAATTCCAAGGCTGTTATAAGTGTCTTATGTTCAAATTCTATTGGAACCATTTTTTTTTTGCCATATACCAATTCAAAAAGGGTGAATTCGGTTATAGATCTCATGCCATTATATAAGCCCATACTGCTTCTGGTAAGTGGTTTGTCTAATCTCAATTATGTAGTGCTACTATTTTAGTGAGATTAGCCTCAATTTATCTATTAGTAACCTCTACTTGGCCATTGTCTTGTGGATGGTATGGGGTCAAATTCTTGTGCCTGATGTTATATTCCTCTCACAATGCTGCCACTAGATTGGATGTGAACCGAGTTCCTTGGTCTTTGACAATTTCCCTAGGCACCTCATACTCGGTGATACTTTCCTCATATAAAAATTATACAACTTTATTGTCTCTTGCATGTATCATGGCTTTAACTTCAACCCATTTAGTTAGGTAGTCAGTGCACACCAAGATGTAGGACTTATCATTAGAAGGTGGATCAATAGGTCTTATAAAATCCATACCACACTTATCAAAAGTGGTAAAGACCACTTGCAGATGCAGGGGCATTTCATCAGATCTTGTTGGCTTCCCCATCCTTTGACATCTATCACATTTTCTTGTTTACTTCACACCATCTTTGTGGAGACTAGGCCAATAATATCCTATGTTCAAAATCTTCATATTGTTATTCTTTTAGCAACAAAATGGCCTCCACAAGACTCATCATGGAAACAATGGAGGATAACATATGTTTCATCTTCTCTAATGCATCTTCTCATCACAATGTTTGGTCATGTATAAAACAAACATCTTGATATCCATGTGAATGGAAAAATTCTTTCTATCAACATCCTCTTTTCCTTTGGTGAAAAGTGTGAAGGGACTTTATCTGCTACCAAATAATTTGCAATATCTACATACTGTAGTGTGTTGATGCTAATATAAAATAGATGCTTATTTGGAATTGAGTCATCAATTACATGTTATTCTATCTTACTTGTTAGTCTAGACTGTTAGGATAATCGGTGGACAATTAAACACTGAAAACATTTTATCGAAATGCATAGAACAAATACCAGAATAGCAGATATATCAATTAAGCACATACATAAATCATTAACTATTTACCATGCATCCACAACACATAACACCAAGATTTGTACATGGAAAACCTGATAAAGGGAAAAACCAAGGTGGGAAACCCTACCCACAATACGATGATACTTTTGCAGTAAGTATGTGATTATAATAAGGGGCATGCACATGTAGGAAGACACACTACTCATCACTAAGGAGCCTCATTGACTACAAGAAATCTTCAGACTATAATCCAAAAAGAAGATTGAGCTGCAAGAATAACATCTCCTATGCCTGAGTACAGTTCTAATTAAGCTCAATACCAAAGGTCTTAAACCTCTTGCACAAACCCAGTTTTATCACCTATGACCGATCAAAACCTCTACATATGATTACAACTTTATTCGCACACAGATAATCCCATAACCACAATCCCATGCCATGATCTACAAAGAGATCTTACATCATATTTATACAAACCCTGGACCTAAACAATTAGGTTGGTCACCTAAAAGATAGTATAATAGATCCATTACATAAACCCGCAAACCAATGAAAGCCCAAGTCATCCTGAGGCCAAAACAACATTATCCAATCAATAAATCCAACTGGTAACGCATGGGGAGCATCCACCAACATGTTACACAAACCGGTCAATAGCCTAGGAGAATAAAATAGAATAGCACCAGACCTAAAATAGGTCACCATAAGACAAATGCAACACCACCAATCAACTAGAACATGAACATGATAACCATCAACATCCTCAGAACCTTCTAGAAGCCACACCAACACCACTTATCAAATCCATCAAATAACCAAAAGGCTTATTATAACACATCATAACTTCCAAATCACCAAATCCCAAACCAAATGAATGTGACACACATCTGAATCACATGAATGGACCGAACCAAACTATTTCCACCAATCTAAACATACCGGAGACCAATCTCCTAATCATCATCACAATCCAACCACTTTATTAGAACCCAGTAGACAACCAAATAAGCTAGTGTTGACATCAATGACAAACATCAATGCAATACATAATCAACTCCTCCATATTGCCAACAATATCCCCCTTTGGCATTGATGGCAACACTAGATGTGAAAAATATCTAAGTGCCAATAAATGCCAAACAAATCTCCCCCAATGGAAGACACCCAACAATCTCCTCAAATGACGTATCAATGAATCTCTGAACCAATTAACCATCCATAGAACTGAACCAAACTCCCCCTTTGACCGATATCTCTATTTATCTATGTTTTTGACATCTATATCTCTCCCCCTTTGACATCAATGCCAAAAATCTGACATAAATGTCAAAGAAAAACCACACAGTTGACTACTCCTCCTGAGTAGTAGAACCATCTCATCAATTCGGAATGAATAATAGCTTTGATAAATGCATATCAGACTGGTGCCAATCAACATCACTTAAGTCTCTACCGAAGGGGCAAAGACCCCCAATCTATCTCTAAAGTACTCAAATGATTCTTTGGGTAAAGGTTTAGTGATGATATCTGGAATTTGCTCTTTAGTGTTCACATAAACCAGTTTGACTTCATTTGCTTCTACCTTTTCCTTCAAAAATTTATACTTGATTGATATGTGCTTTATCTTAGAATGAAATACTAGATTCTTTGATATGTCAATAGCAATAGAGTTATCATAGTGAATAACTAGCGGTTCATCACAATCTATCATTATGTCTTTCAACATTTACTTCATCCATAGAATTTGTGTACAATTAGTAGTAGCAACAACATACTCAATTTCAATAGTAGATAAAGAAGTACATGACTATTTCTTGTTGATCCATGAAACAAGTTTCTTTCCAAGAAAGAAAGCTCCACCGCATGTGATTTTCCAGTCATCTATATCTTGAGCCCAATCTGCATCTGTATATGCACATAGTGTAAAGTCATCATCTTTAGGATACCACAAACCATACTTAGTTGTTCCTTTTAAATATCTAAAAGTCCTTTTCACTGCACTTTCATAATTCTCTCTTGGATCACTTTGATACCTTGATACAATACAAACCGCATTCATTATATCCAGTCTGGTTTGAGTCAAATATAACAAACCTCCAATCATAGATTTGTACCTTGTAGGATTTATCAAAGATGATACATCTTTCTTTGTCAATTTCTCACTTGTAACCATAGGAGTGCCAACCGGTTTAGAATTTTCCATACCAAATTTCTTCAACAACTCTCTAGCATACTTAATTAGTTTGACAGATGAAAATACCTTTATCAGTCTGAGTAATCTTTAAACCTAAGAAAAATATCATTTCTCCAATCATAGACGTCTCAAATTCATTCTTCATATCATTGGAGAATTCCATACATAAGTTTTCCTCACATCCAAAAATCATATCATCAACAAATACCTCAATAATCAATATGTCATCGTTGGTGATCTTATAATACAATTTACTGTCAGCATTACTTTTAGTGAAACCAAGCTTCAAAAGATATTTGTCCATTTTGGCATACCAAGCTCTAGGGGCTTGATTCAATCCATATAAAACTTTTCTCAATCTGGAAACTAGGTTTTTGCCATCTGAAAGTGAAAATCCATCAGGCTGCTCAATGCAGACTTCCTCTTCAAGATATCCATTTAGAAATGCACACTTAACATCCATCTGATAAACCTTGTAGTTCTTATGGGAAGCATAAGCAATAAATAATCTCACAACTTCAATCCTTGCTACCAGAGAAAAAAATTCATCATAATCAATTCCTTCCTTTTGAGATTATCCTTTGCAGTCCAATCTAGCCTTGTTTCTCACAACTTGTCCATCTTCATTCAATTTATTCCTAAAAACCCATTTAGTTCCAATAACATTGTTATTTTTAGGCCCGGGAACTAAAGTCCATTTGTTGTTCTTTTCTATCCGATCCAATTCCTGTTCCATAGCTTTCATCCAACATTTTGTTAATCCTATGAGGATCCGATTAATACTGAGAGAGGGTGGGGGGTGAATCAATATTAACACCAACTAAAAATAAAAACTCAAAATCAACCTTTTAACACTTAAACCAATTCTTCATAACATATATCTCACTTCCCTAAACAATCATTTCTTCTTATGAAAACTTATTAATCTAATTAGTCATCAAATCAATATCAGATCAAAAAACACTATAACTAACTTATTAACTGATCAGAATGCTTCATAAACCATTTAACTCAACCTTACATACCTAGGATTCTTCTGAATTTTTGTTTCTCTACTCTAATCTTCAGTTATTGTTGAATTTTTTGATACTGCTGGGGTAACTGGTTCAACATTTTGTTCAGGTGTATGCACTACCGGATCAATTATGATTATTTCCAATTCCGATTCTCTTTCATAAGTTCTGATTTAACCTCAGTACTGCTCATCCACCTTGACATTAGCGATATCCATAATTCTTTGCAATCTTTTGTTATAACATCTATGTTCTTTTCTTTCATTTGAATAACCAAGAAATATCCCTTCATCACATCTAGCATCAAAGTTTCCAATGGAATCATCCATTTCGATATAGCATTTACTACCAAAGATTCTGAAGTATTTAACTAGAGGTGTATAACCAAACCATAACTCATAAGGTGTCTTACTGGTATCTCCTTTGATGTGAACTCTATTGAATGTGTATACCGCCATGCTCACAGCTTCTCTCCAATAGATATGAGGCAAAATGTCTTTCATCATCATAGTTCTAGCTACATCCAAGATGGTTCTGATCTTTCTTTCCACAACACCATTCTGCTAAGGTGTTTGGGGTGTAGACAACTGTCTCCTTATGCCATGTTTCTCACAATAATGGTTAAATTCATGGATGTGAACTCACCACCCTGATCTGATCTTAAACATTTGATCTTGAACCCTGTCTCTATTTCAACCATAGCTTTAAAGATCTTGAATTTTTCAAAGGCTTCATATTTCTCCCTTAGAAAAGTAACCCACATCATTCTAGAATAATCATCAATGAATAGCATGAAATATCTATCACCTTGAAAGCTTCTTATTCTAGTAGGACCACACTAATTAGTATGAATAAGATCAAGAATATCATTAGATTTGTCTTGTATACTCTAAAATAAGTTCTGGCTTGCTTACCCATTTGACATTCCTTACATACCTGGATTATGAGGCTTCACAATCTTAGGTATATCTCTAACTTTCTTAGTTGAGCTAATCTTTGCAATGCAATCAAAATTCACATGACATAACTTCTTATGCCATAGACAACTCTCATCAATATGTGCAATCAAACATGTCTTCTCACCGGAGTTCAAATGAAAGATGTTACCTCTAGTCTGAGTACCGGTTGCAATATCCAATCCATATTTGTTGATGATTTTGTATTTTCCATCATTGAACTATAATTGAAATCCCTTATCCACAAACTTTCCTACACTCAAAATATTATAACTTAAACCTTCTACATAATAGAAATTATCAGTTTTATGCTTACCATCCAATGATATAGTTTTGATAGATATTTGGTTAACCCCAAAGACACTGAGGGGGGGGAGGGGGGGGGTGAATCAATGTCTGATTGGTAGATGAAAGATAACTGAAATTAATATGCCGGTAAGCAAATAATAATGCAGTAAAGAGAAACAAAAGAATCAACATCAATGCACACCATAGCACAAATATTTTTGGTGAGGAAACCCGGTAAGGGAAAAACCTCGGTGGGATTTGTGACCCACAATATTTACTCACTAGCCAATATGAATAAATATTACTTAGTACAATAGGGGCGTATACATGGATGAAGGCCAACTTCCTAGAGCTCACTGCTCAACACAAAATGGAGTCCCACTGACTACACAATTGGATGGTTAAATCCAATAATAATGTACTACTTCAAAATAGCATCTGCAATGCTGGATTCAGTACCGGTTTAAGCTCTGTCTGATAACTCTGTCAAAACCATGCTGGTAAATAGTCTTCGCTCTACTCTGCTTCTTATTTGCTCTTAAAATAAATACATCAAAGTGCATATACAACTATCTGGTATCATACATACATTTCATTACCTACTTCGCATACAACTACTCCAAACCAAATGACCTACAAGATCTCATACATATATGAGTCTTTACAATACATCATGTCAGCTATACAATTACAATTTACATTACAATACATTTTGCATAAACAATACTATTTCCAAGTCAGCTTTGGATGCCGGTATGATTTGTTGCCGATGTAAATTGAATGCCAGTGTGAATAGACCTTGTTGTATCTGTCGGTGCCGATAGGTGAAGTCTTTTGCCGGTTGAACCTGTGAACCATGTTGAACCTTGTTGCCACTTAGTTGAACGTAGTTGCCATGAATGACAACATCTACCATTCTCATCTGAGTGTATAATGCCAACAATATCCCCCTTTGGCATTGATGGCAACACTCATGAGAAAAATCAAAACTGTGAAATCCAAAACTGAAAGTGCTCCCCCTGAAAAATCAAAACTGTGAAATTCAAAACTGAAAGTGCTCCCCCTGAGAAAATGATCTCCTTCTATTCACTTGTCACCATGCCTTACTCTGTACATTTTTCTCATTGTACCACTCCCCCTTTGACATCAATGACAAAGGATGTCAAAAGTCTCAAAAATTTAAAAAATACTTAGATACCTGAAGCCGATTATGTACAATTTGAAAAATATCTGCCAAAACCAAGTTAAGACTCTACAAAAACTTTGTACTATCAGAAATTATTATCTCTATCTACCTGATCATCCTAGTGAGATAATGCATTTGTTGCTCCGGTGATCCATCTCCTTGAATTTTTGCCTTGGATAGTTCATTCTAGTGTGTTAGTAGATTATCCAATCTAGGACCAAGTTTATTCTTCAACTCTCGGGTTTTCATCTTCAACCTTGCTTTCTCTCTTTTCATTTTTTCAGTCTTTTCTTCATAAATAGCCATTTCCTAATCCAAAATTGATGTTAGTTTCTAAGAACCAATCATGTTGTCTGCAATGTCATCAATCTCCTTCTGAGTTTTCATTATCTGTTCATCAATGTCTTTTGTTAAATGATGAGGTTTGCAAGCTTCCTTGTACAATTCCTTGTATTCCAAAATAGTGGAGTTCAATGCTGGTAGCAATGAATCGATCTGTTCGGTATAGTCCTTTATTTTTTTGTCAAAGAAGTCTTTCTTTTCCTTATTAACTCTTTTCTGAATATTTTCCTCATTTATTTTATCTACAAACTGAATGTTAGAAGAAATGAATTTGGAAAATGTGTCCAATTTACTTATTGAGTTAACAATGTGATCTACCTTCCATGCTAGTGCAATCATTTGGAAAATCGGTAGAGATTCATCAATAGCCTTAAATGCTAAGGCATTGCATTCAGTTATCTTCTTTATTGAATCCAATAATACATCAGTGACATTTGTCAGTCTAAAATCCATAGTAGAAGTATTGGGAGAAGTGCTAGGTTCTGCAATAAGTTTCTTCTCTTCTCCAGATACCTGTTCAACCACTTGAACCTCTTCCTTATTTTCATTCTTATTCTCTGTCAGTTCAGATTCTATTTGTTCTTGTTCTTGTTCTTTTTCTACCTACATCTCAACATTTTGTTGAGTGTCAACTACCTTTACTGGTGATTCAAGTTTTTCAACATTTGTAGATTTAGATTTCTTTTCCTCAACAATTTCTTTATCCAATATAATATTAATTTCTTTTCCTCAACATTCATTGTGAACAAAATGTTTTTCTCAGGATCAACATCATCTGCTTTCATTTCCTCTGACTTCTCTTCAGGCTTTTGCATTTCTCCCAGTGCCTCTGCTACTGCCGGTGGGGTGTCTTGTGCTGGTGGAGGTAAGTTATCTTTTATTTTGAGGTTAGGTACACTGCCAAACTTACTTTTACCCTTATCTACTTTTTGATATACCTTAGTGAAGGATTTATCAACCTTTGGTCTTTCATTTTCTTCTCTTTTCTTTTTCTCTACAAAGAATATGTCCCACTTATCCGTTGTTTCATCTTCTATCTCTTTCAATCTGTTGGCCATGAGACTTACTTGCCGGTGACCACTTGCAAAAATAGTTTTGTTAGCTTCAGATATCAAATCATCAATTTCTTTCTTAGAGTTAATAGGATGAACCGCTAACAGTGCCTCAACCTTCAGTTTCTTATCTAGTTCCATAATAGACATTCTCTTGGGTTCAAGTCTCAGATATAAATCATTTGTAAGAACATCTATAACCTCAATAAGAACCTTCTTATATATATCTAGATACAAAATTATACTCTCTTGAATGGTATCCTTATCAGAATCTTTGAAAGAATGATAGAACTTGCTAACATTTCCAAGATTGCCATTCCGAGTTATTTCATTGATAAGTTCTGCTGGTGAAAGAGTATCAGATACCTTTTGTTCTGGTTTCTTTTGTGTAACTTTATTTTTCTTCGGACTACTGGGCTCTCTTACAGCTTGTTGTTTCTTTCTTAGTGTCCTTGTTTTCTATGGTGATGGAGCAGGTGTCGGCGAGGGTTTTCTCTTCTTCCTTTCCACCCTTTTGAATTCTACAACCTTGTCACTATCAAAATCAGATGAGGTAGCCACAGGAGAAATATGTGTTATTGGTTGTTGTTTTGATTTTCTTTCTTGTTGAGCAACACCACTCATTGGATCAAGTTTCAACAATCCCATTTTAACAATTTCCACAAACTTTGAAGCATCTTTTATCATTTTATCTCTTTTCTTCCTTTGCTTCAGAATAGTAACATCACTCTCTATAGTTTTTGCAGTACCAAAGATCTTTTCTGTCGGTTCCGATGGAGCATCTTGGCATAAGATTCCAAAATGTTTGAATCAACTTCATAACCCATCTCAGTTATCCAGACAGTTCTAGGTCTAACTGCCTCCATCCATACTTCATCTCTTTTAATTACAAAGCATATCTGTTTGTCATATTTATCAATAATGCTTTGAGGGATTCTTTCCCCTTGTCTCATTTTAGCTTGAAAGTCCTTGAAATAATTTTTTACCTACTTGTCACCATTAGAGCCCATGCTGTTGATTGCCACCTTTATCTATTTTCTAATAAAAATATCATAGGAAAAGTCTTTGTGGCCTATACTGGGAATCACCTTTGGGAAATATAGCATCATACATACAAGTAAATTGCCAAATTTGAAAGTTCCCTTCTTATCACCTTTGATCTTATCTAGATTTTCTATCAGTTCATCTTTCAACCACTCACATAGATCAATTTTAGCATTGTTCATTATCATCTCATAGGCACTATGAATGCATAGACTTGAAACAAAATTCAGCCTATTAGTATGTCCCACCTTATATCCAATAACCATACTAGCATATTTGACATTGTTATTAGTTATATCGCTATTCCTAAGTGATTTGTTATCTGATGTTGTGCCGGTTAAGTTCATAAGCTCTTTGTTTGTAATTTTCTTTTTCTTCTCAAGCCTAGTGCCGGTAGAAGGTAAACCAGTAACAACCTTAATTTCTTCCTTAGTGATATTGAAAACTGAGTCTAGCCATTAAAATTCACCGTGAACTTTGCTAAGAACATAACAAACAATCTCATCTGAAAATTCAGGAATGTGAAGGATGTCAATGAACCCTAAATATTCCACAATATTATGTTCTAGTTTGACTACACCTTGGTTGTCAATGATAACATTCATGAACATGTTCTTTAAATCCTCGGACCCTAAATCTTCGATGTTACAGTGAATGTATACCCAAGGGTCTTCAATAAATGTAACTCCCTTTGGGATTATTGAAAATGCACCAATGGAGTCATCCAACTTAGCTATCTTAGGGATGATCTTAAAGAATGGTCTAGGATGCTTGATATTTTCCACAATAGTAGGGTTTGCAATGAATTCAAGAATGAAAGATGAAGAAGCCATGTCCTAAGATAAATACCTTTTAACTGAAAACCTTGGATTCCTTGAAAATCTTGCTTCTTCACTTCTTGAATGTTGGTTCTCAACTTCTATGCTCTTCGAATGCTTGGATTCTTGGTAAGTTGAAATGAGAGATTCAAGTGATTTATAACCAAAAAGTTAACTTACAAATGCATTAAATGCATTTTTGGTTAAGTGAATACTCAACATATGTGTCGGTAAAGAAAAATTGTGACTTCTTACCACCATCTGAGGGTAAAATGCATGATCTTCAATTAGATTCCTTACCCCTAAGGATTATACCTTAGTTAGATGAAGAATCTCCTACCGGTGCAGGATTGCTCTGTTCTACTGGTGGAGAGACAGATTCATCATTTCTCTAATCTCTCTTCTTGACCCATTGTTTAGTGAATTCTTGCTTGATTTCATCCACCTTTTCCTTGCCTTTGTCATTAGATCCTCCATTGTTTGTCGATATATTCTTTCTTGTGCAAAATCTTGCAATATGCCCAATCTTGTTGCATGCATAACAGGTTACATTGTTTCTTTAAATAGCTTTTCCATAACCTTGACCGGTTTGAGTTTTGCATTGATTAGCTAGATGTCCAAATCTACCACAAACATAGCTTTTTACATTCATTCTACAATTGTCTGAGTTATGACCATGTTTATTGCATTTGGAACATTGACTGGTGGATGAGTTTGTATTTTGATTATTCCTAAATCTGCACTAATTTTCTCTATGAACAAATTTGTTGCAATTAAAACATTTCCCATTGAATTTATAAGCATTAGGTTGCCTTACCGGTTTGCTATGATCATGATTGTTTGCAGTTTCAAAACTTTCTCCATGTTCAAATCCAAGTCCAACTATTTCTCCATCAGGTTTTTGACTTTTCAGCATATCATCAAGCTTGTCTGAACTCTTTTTAAATTTGTCTTTGTATTCATTTGCAACAACTAAATTGTTTTCCAAAGTGCTAACTTGTCTCATAAGTTCCTCTTTGTCATGTTGCATGTGAATCAAATCTGTTTTAAGTCTATCATTTTCATAAGTAAGCCTTATAGATTCATCCGATCTTTCATTAAGTCTTCTAGCCAAATCTTCCTCATTCTTCTTTCTACCTTCAATATCCTTATATAGTCTCATGGTTAAATATTGCATCTCATTCTTCATGTTATTGTTCTCTTGTCTCAGTTTCTCTGCAATATTTCTGACAGTTTCTTTTTCTTCATCATCTTGTTTTTGCAGTTGCTCATTTAATTCTTTTCTCTTGTTCTGTGCCCTAGCCAAGTTTTCTTGAAGTTCTTTGATTAATTTCCGAGTAGTTCCGAGTTCATCTTCCAGTTTGATATTCTTCAATTTTTCTGCATCAAAATCTTCAAGAGCTCCTTCCAACTGTTGTCTCAAGCTTTCCATCAGTACTAGTTTCAGAATCTTCCTCAAGCTGTTAGGCTTCTAGAAATAGAGGAGCAGACTCTGATACCAATTGTTAGATATTTGGTTAACCCCAAAGACACTGAGAGGGGGGGGGGGTGAATTAGTGTCTGATCGGTAGATGAAAGATTTAAACTTATTTGCAACTTTATAACTAAAATTAATATACTGGTAAGCAAATAATAATGCTGTAAAGAGAAACAAAAGAATGAGCTTCAATGCACACCATAACACAAATATTTTTGGCGAGGAAACCCGGTAAGGAAAAAACCTCGGTGGGATTTGTGACCCACAATATTTACTCACTGGCCAATATGAATAAATATTACTTAGTACAATAGGGGCTTGCACATGTAGGAAGGCCAATTGCCTAGAGCTCACTTCTCAACACAAAATGGAGTCCCACTAACGACACAATTGGATGGTTAAATCCAATAACAATGTACTGCTTCAAAATAGCATATGCAATGCTGGATTCAGTACTGGTTTAAGCTTTGTCTGATACCTCTGTCAAAACCTTGTTGGTAAATAGTCTTCGCTCTACTTTGCTTCTTATTTGCTCTTAAAATAAATACATCAAAGTGCATATACAACTATCCGATGTCATACATACATTTCATTACCTACTTTGCATACAACTACTCCTAACCAAATGACCTACAAGATCTCATACATATATGAGTGTTTACAATAGATCATGTCAGCTATACAATTACAATTTAGATTACAATACATTTTGCATAAACAATACTATTGCCAAGTCGGCTTTGGATGCAGGTATGATCTGTTGCCAATGTTAACTAGATGTTGGTGTGAATAGACCTTATTGTATCTGCTGGTACCGGTAGGTGAAGTCTTTTGGTGGTTGAACCTGTGAACCATGTTGAACCTTGTTGCCACTTAGTTGAACCTAGTTTCCATCAATGACAACATCTACCATTCTCATCTGAGTGTATAATGCCAACAAGTTCCTCTTCCTCTGATCATGCATGCTTTGTCTTCTCCAAATCTGGCCAAACCTCCATCAAATTCTCGCAAAGATAGAAAATTCCTTGTATCTCTAGTCATATGATGTGAACATCACTATCTATCAACCATTGATCCTTTTCTTCAAATTTAGTAGCAAGGGCCTTCTCTTCATTTTAAATAACAGATTCCAGAGCACCTTCCTTGATAGCTAAGAATACCCATTCCTTTCCATTTCTAGATCCACTAGTTGAATCGTTTGTCGGTTCATCATCATCAGTTACACCTTATTGTTAATCCCAACTGTTACTGAGAGGGGAGGGGTGAATAAACACTTTACTAGTTTTACCCAATTAAAACTTTTAACTTAAGTTTTCACTAACTTAACATTCATCAATATAAATAATTACTGTAGAGGAATAAGCATGCATGAAAAGATACATAGTGACACTAAGATTTATCTTGTGGAAACCCAAATGGGAGAAAACCACTGTGTGAGTAGGAACTCACAAAGTTTGTACTCTTTTTGAGTATGCTCGGTGAGGAGCCATCCCTGTTAGGAGATTACAAAGACATTGTTAGGTGCCACCCGATTAAGGGATTTTGATTAAGGCTTGTTAGTGCCTTTACCCTGTTAAAGGTAGCTTGGTTAAAGGACTTACGAACATCAATTAAGATGTCACCTAGTTAAAGGATTTTACAAAGGGACCTATTAAAGTCCACCCTATTAAGGGATTTTAGTTGCAATGATTAGAGAGAAACAAAAAGATGATCTGTTGGAGTGGCAACTAATAGCTTGATCAGATCACACTAAAAATCATACTATATTTGCATCGGTTGTGTATGCTTTGTACAACATGAGTTTCCTGAATATACCTTTGGCTCTACACACTGCCAATTTACTAATCATCTACTCTACATTCTATAGGTCCTCTGTCACTCAACTCTGCACTCTACTGGTCCTCTGTCACTCGGCTCTGTACTCTACCGGTCCTCTGTCACTCGACTCTATACTCTATTCTACTCCCCTTGTGTTCACTTTTACATATCACTTTTCACATGAACAACCTCATCAAAATGAGTTATGTGGATTTATTACCCTTTGGATTTGTCACAAACTTTCCCTCCAAAACATCAGATTCAAAATTTTGTTACCGTACCATAAATCACTCTCCAGAAATCATTCTAGGAATCTTTGTCAAAACAGTTGTTCATGCCGATAAGTCCATCGGTTGAATAGATAATATTGCCGGTTTAATTGGATGTTAACTGAACATTGCCAAGTCTGTTGATTATAGACTCTGTTGGTGTACTGATCAAAACCTACCTAGCCGATTACCTCATGTATACCGATCTGTTCACTGATTAGCCAGTTGACCTTTTTTGTGCCGGTCTATTCACTGCTTGCCGGTTGGTCTCTTGTGTGCCGGTCTATTCACTGCTTGTTGTGTCTACACTCTGCTTAGCCGGTTATCATCTGTATATCGGTCTACTTACTACCGATAGACTATGTAGACTTGAAAGATGATGTTTCCAATAATGACAACCATATCATTCACCGATTTACCGGTCATACAAAATGCACCAAAATGCCAACACTTTCTCATCAGCATAGTAGCATGATTTGTCTTTGTTCCTCCTATACTTATGCTTGTCCTTATATTCAGAGTTAGGCTTTAAAGATCTTTTAGCTTTTTCCTCAAATCTTGAATTCCTTTCAGGACATCTAGATGGAAAATGACCTATCTTATTGCATGCAAAACATTTGAAAGGTAATTGTCTTGATACTTACTTCCTACTGGACCTTTAGGTACTCTTCTAGCAAGTAGGGCTTTAAGTTGCTCAAGATCTTCATCTTATTTCTTCATATCCTCTAGTTCCTTTGTATATAGTGCTTTCCAATCATTCTTGCTGGTTGATGATGTAGATGCCTTGAATGCAGAATTTGTCTTTACAGCTCCTTGAGGACCAAATTCTTCAAGCTCAAAAGTAGATAACTTCACAACCAAAATGTCCCTATTGATAGAAGTATTAGACATTGTTCTTAGCTCATTGATTGCAGTAGCCTTCATTTTGTAAGCTGGTGGAAAACTCTCAAAACTTTAGAACCAATCTCATCTTCGCTCAAAGATCCACCACAAAATTGAATTCCCAAGACAATTTCATTGACTCTTTCCATAAAAGCAACAATTCTTTCATGTTCCTCCATTTTCATGTTCTCATATCTCACCCTGTAACCATCAAGTTTATAAACTTTAACAGTAGGGTCACCTTCATTCAAAGTCTCCAACTTATCCCATATAGCTTTTGCAAATGATTTGTCTAATAATCCCATTATTTGCTGATATGAAAGGGTGCTCAAAAGGGATTCTCTAGCTCTACAGTCATTTTCAATGTTCTTATCCAAGTTTGCCGATGGAGGATTTCTACATGATGGATCATATGGAGTATAGCCTTTCTCTGTGATTTCCTAAATCTCTTTGCCAAGACATCTCAGATGTGTCTCCATTTGAAGCTTCCACACTCTGTAATTTGTTCCATCAAGCCTAGGGATTTCCTTTTGGTAAACAGTTGAAGTTAAACTATTAGATGCCATAGGATCTTCCTCAAGTGGTTAAGCTTCTGCCGAGAGGACCAAGCTCTAATACTAATTATTAGGATAACCAGTGGACAACTGAGAGTGGGGAGGGTGAATCAGTTGTCAACAGATTATGAAACTTTAAGCACTGAAAAACCTTTTACTGGAATACATAAACCAAATACCAGAATAGTAGATATATCAATTAAGAACATACATAACCATTTCCCATGCATCCACAACACATACCACCAAGATTTATACAAGGAAAACCTGGTAAAGGGAAAAATCATGGTGGGAAACCCTACCCACAGTCAGATGATACTTCTATAGTAAGTATGGGATTACAATAAGGGGTTTGCACATGCAGGAAGGCACGTTGCCTAGAGCACACTGCTCATCACTAAGGAGCCTTAGTGACTACAAGAAATATTCAGACTATAATTTAGAAAGAAGATTGAATTGCAAGAATAACATCTCCTATGCCTGAGTACAATTTAGGTTAAGATCAATAATGGAGGTCTTAAACCTATTACACAAACCCAATTCGACCACCTATGATCGACCAAGACCTCTACATATTATTACAACTTTATTCGCATAGATAATCCTATAACCACAATCCCATACCATGATCTACAAAGAGATATTACATCATATTTATAAAAACCCTAGACCTAAATAATTAGGTCAACCACCTAAAAGATAATACAATAAATCCATTACATAAATTGACAAACCAATGAAATCCCAAGTCATCCTGAGGCTGAAAAAAGATTATCCAATCAATAAATCCAATCGGTAACGCATTAGGAGCATCCACCAACACATTGCAAAAACTAGTCCGTAACCTAGGAGAATAACACAAAATAATATCGGACCTAAAATAGGTCGTCATAAGCTGGATGTAACACCGCCAATCAATTGGAACATGAACATGATAACCATCAATATCCTGAGAACCTTCTAGAAGCCGGACAAAGACCACTTATCAAATCCATCAAAAGATCTTCAATGAAGTACTGCTAGTAAATCCCTTGCCAGAAACCAAAATGCAAAACCCTTACCGGTAACCAAATGGCTTACTAGAACATATGATAGCTTCCAGATCACCAAATATTGAACCAACTGAATGTGACACGCATTTGAATCACATGAATGATCGAACCAAACCATTTCCACCAATCTAAACATACCAGAGACCAATCTCCTGATCATCATCACAATCCAACCCCTCTACTGGAAACCAGTAGACAACCAAATAAACTAGTGTTGACATCAATGAAAAACATCAATGCAACACATAATCAATTCCTCTATATTACAAATAATGCAACCAAATTAGCTAGTGTTGACATCAATGATAAACATCAATGCTAGGTCAATGAGGGAATTTTGAATTGCTATACCATTAATGGTCACACCTACCACTGGGCTATTGGGATCATTATATTTAGGCACAACTACCTTTCTTAGCATAATATCTGCCAACTGACCCATCACATGGACTGTGGTTGGATCTTTCTTTTTTCTTGCTTAGTTTCTTGAGGCATGGATCCCTGATTCTCTTACTATAAATGGGTACATCTTTAATGGCCTAGAATGAGGGTATTTTGACACACACAAGATTTAGTTGATCCAAAAAGTCAGAGGCTGGTTCTATATTAGGCTTTATGGCTACCAACCTTTGAGGAAATGATGGTAGTGGATATCTATATTGGATTGGATTAGGTGTTCGTGACTGATTTCTTTGAAGAAGATGTTCTTGTGAGGGTAAATTGGTATTTGTATTCTCTCCTTCTTTCATAGGGAGTTCATTGATAATAGAAGTAGGTGCTAACAAGGTTGTTCCTGAATGCAAGTGTATATCACTTATGTTCACAACATATGCAGGATATGAAATAGAATTTGTGGAATAGGCATGCTAATGATGTGGTCTATTATTGGGATTGGGTGTTGGATGAGCTAGTAATTGAGTAGGCTTGGGTGCATTGGTATTTTTATTTGCATTTGCATTTGCAGGAGGCATAATCGTTGGTTGATTTGGTTGTGCTTGTGGCTACAGGTAACTAGTTGTCTCATTGGACCATTGTTGTCCTTCTCTCCATTGTGGTGGTTGGTACTAGTTTCCTGGTGGGGTTCTCATCGAGGAGGACGATTAGGCTTTTGATAATTTGTCCAAGTATTTTGTTGGTAATTCTATTTTTGTTGTCCATATCGACCAAAGTTTGGAGAGTAAAAGGATTTACATTGATTAATAGGTACATAAGAATTTGAATAAGGACCACTAGAAGATAGAGGATTTGGACATCCTTTGTGAGATGTAGAAATTTTTTCCTTCATAATCTTCAATTGGTTTAAATTATAGTTGCACTTGTTTTCTTTCTATATTGGCTACTCTCATGCATTTGAAATCTCTCTCTTTTTTTTTTTTTATATTTGTAATGGGGATGAAATTGAACCAACATTGCCTCAGCCTCATCATGTTTCTGCTTGGATTGAAGTGTGTCCAATTGTGTAGCCATGATGTTGATAATGTCTTATTTAAGTCCTTCAAAAAATTGGTTATTTCTATTCTTGAAACTCTTGATGATGTCTTGTTTATGCTAGGTGTGTAACCTCTAGTCTTCTTATGAGCAACTTTGGAATAATTTTGACAAAGCTTCTTTATATCATCCCAGTTAGCTTGGGTAATATATCCTCCTCCCATAAGGTCTAGTGCCTCCATGCAGTCATCATTAATTCCTTTTAAGAAGACCAACTTCTGAGAGTCTTCACTCAATGCATTATGCTTAGATTCCTTGAAGCTGAACAAGAATCATTCAACATAGTCTTCCAAACTCTCATCTTCCCTCTGTGACATCCTAAAAATGTCATCTCCATGCACATCAATTCCTCTATAACAATCCTTATATTTTTCAAGGAATTTCTCCTTCATTACATCCCAACTGGTCATTGTATCAACACCTAGACTCATAAACCATCTTAGAGTAGATTCCTTCAATGTGGTAGGGAGTAGCTTGAGCTTATGAGCATTAGTAGTATAGTTATAGCTCCTGCATAGGATACCAAATTTAAACAGGAAGGTGGGTGGGCCCTTTGTCACCAAACCATAGAATTTGGGAAGAGCCGAAGCAAGAATATTCTTGAGATTAGGAACTTGATTTTGGTCAAGAATAAGAAACTTAAAGGTGGGCTCAACATTATTAGCTTAGGAATCCATATTTTCTTGATAGACAAGAAGAGACCAAGGATTTTCAAAAGCTTTCTCAATTGGTGGTTCTTGAGGAGGTTGTTCAATCAATCCCAGATCTCAGAAAAAGGTCAGCAAAAGGATTTATTTCATACTCATCAAAAAGGTCAAATTCTAGTTAGCTAGGTGATCTTTAGGATTAAATTATTTTAGTATGAATCTCCCATAAGTATCCCTTCTCCTTCTCCTATGTATGCAAATTTTAACTCAATTCTATTAGGCCTATTGTAGGCTAATATGGTGATATAATTTTTTCCTATCTAATTGTATTGTTGGTGAAAACAAAAACTTCTACTTCTATATTGCAACAAAAAACTTCTCTAACTCCCAACAAACTCTTAGCTTGACATCATCCATAGCAATGATGCCAAAAATGTTGGTCTCTAACAATGGATAGAGAACTGAGCATAACACCTCAACTTAGAGATATGATATCTTTATTGAGTAGCCATCATATCCCATTATTAAAGCTCATTTATCCTATTAATCCAAGGATATATGACTTGAAATGGGACAACACTGTTTGTGCACTAAGAGCTTCTCGATCCTAAAACATAATTCAATAAAGGAAAATAATAGAAAGCAATCAAATCTAGAAACCATCAACTACCTTTTTATTAATTTAAATTCTGGCAAAAATTGCTCAAGAACAATAAAATTCTAACCAGTAAAGGAAATAGTTCTGCTTTGCCTTGGCTATAGGAATAGTCATAAAACAAAGTTTTTGCGATTGTAGGAGTAGTCAAATATTGAAACTATGCTATGAACATAATTGAAACCAACTGAAAACTAACAAATGGAATCCTCACGAAGCGGGCCCCCTTGGATGATTCTTTCAAAAACTAAATCAAAGCTCAAATACTATGTACTCACATGGATAACAACGATTATATGAACTTGTTTCTTTATTTCTAATGCTAAATAAAAATAGAAAATTACATATCTTCTCACACTAGCCTCTTCTAGAATAAGCTTGCTGAATTTATATAAGAGGAGAGCTTTTATTATCTAATTACTTTTGCCACTCCACTCCTAAATATTATGAGGATATATTTTATTGAAAACATGAAAACAAGGAACAAAAAAGTTGAAATAGAGTAGGACTCCGCTCATGGTGACCAGTCTTCATAATGCATTTCTCCTATATTTGCTCCACCAATGGACATGGTGAGTGAATGAAAATATGATTGCTCTTGGACTAAATCAAAGAGTCCTCAAATGTCATAACAACTGGCTAATTATTTATAAAAATATTGACCCCTTCTTTGACTGCTGTTTCCAATCTTCTCACGACTCTATTGCAGCTTGGCAACTGCAATAACTGCTTTCTTAAGAAATTGAAACCATTCTTATATCAATTGCATTTAAGAGGTTAATCATGCAAATATCTCTATCCATTCAAAATCACTTCAAATATAACACCATTCATAACCAAAAACACATCCATTTAGCATTCATGGCATTCATTCATAAATACTTTAAGACATCAAAGGTTCACTTAAATTTATAACCTAATACAGACATAAGTTGTATAATATCATGTCTTTTGAAAGTATAAAGGAGTTTCAAACAACATTAAGGGTCTTAAAAAGATATAAAAAATGGGGCTCATCAATGGGGTTCCCTAGGTAAATTATTGATTAGGCCGACCTCCAATGGTCAAGTGTAGCCACGAGGACCAAATTCCATTAGGGAAAGATTGAGCTGACTAGGTCCCAAATTGGGACTTGTTTAAGGGGGACCATAGTGCTAGGGGACTCCCTGGTCCTCCAAAAATAGGACCAAAAAATTTAGAGGCCAGAGGAGGATAGTTCCTGAATGGGGCCCACTCATTGGTGTCAGCAGGTGACATCAAGGTTGGAGTAAAGAGGACCAAAATAGACCTAGGGGAATGAAGATAGAACACACTAAAGTAGGAGCACAAATATGAGGTGTGTATTGTGCTATTTATAGTTTATAATACTACATGTAGCCCCCACTTTAACGAGAGTATGAGCCTATACAAATACTTGCAGTAAAGTAGAAAGATGAGAGAGAAGCAACTAGGAGCGAGATCATAAGGAAATAAGACAACACTAATTTTGAGGAACCAAGCCCCCAATCTTAGGATCTCAACTCACACAACCACATGCAAGGACACATAAAACAAGACAAAGACAAAATACCAAACATAGATAAAATCACATAACACATGTGGTTAACACTAAAAACTAAAAGGGTCCAAGTCAACTAGTTGAAGGGATCTCATTAATCAAATGTCTCATCCACTAATATCATTCTTAGAATGCTATCACAAGAACATAAGTGGTCACATAAAAAGAGAAAAATCATGCATCAAGTGATGAACCATGATCCCAAAATAGCAAAGCTATTAGCTCATGGGGAGGAGAAAAGAGAGACCATGGACACCACAGGCTAGCAAGTTGCATTATGCTAGATGATCCATGAGAAGAAGTGTAAGAGAGGTTGTGAAATTGATAGGCTAGAAAGTTATGTTATGCTAGGTGACCCACAGGAACATGAGTACTCACAAGACAACGAGTTGTGTTATGTTGTGTATTCATGTAAAGGAGAATTATAATAGCCTAGCAAGTTGCGTTATGCTAATTCCTCTTATCTTGAAAAAAGAAGAGGTAAATGATCTAGCAAGCTATATTATGCTAGTCAACTCACCTTGTTGCATATGTCAGTGTTTGGTTTTAGGAGTTAAGCATCTCATATAAGAATTGGGTTTGGTTTCAAGCATGCAACAACTTTTATAAGACATGTAATAAAAATAAAACATGTCTAGTTTCAAGAACATCTCGCATAAGAACTGGGTTTGGTTTCGAGAATGTATACCCCATATAAAATATATAAAAGGGTTGCACTTGGTTTTAGGAATGAAGCATCTCATCTAAGAATGGGTCTAGTTTTAAGAATGTACACCTTGGATAAGACATGCAAAATAAAAAAAATGTTGGATTGGTTGAAAGGACCAAAATACTGGGAGAGGGGGGGGGTGTGAATTAGTATTCCCACAAATTCAAAAACTTTCTCACAACTTCTTAACCTTTTACTGATATATCAGATTTATCAATTAAGAATATTAACATGAAATAGAAAATACATAATAAACATGAAAACTCAACCACAAATGGAGAATCAAATTTTATACATGGAAAACCCAAATGAGAAAAACCATGGAGGGTGTTGACTCTCATATGTTGTTTACAAAAGAGTGGGTTACTGCCAAAGTACAAAAATGACTCACTGCCAGAATGTTCACCGCATTAGATAAAAATGAACTGAGGAAATTTGCATCTCCAAATGCATGAAGTTAGTTCTAGATTAAGCTCATATAACAACTCACAAATAACAAATCTGGTAAAAGATCTTTGTACCACTATCCATTGTAGCAGATTTGGTGAAGAATTACTGGAAGACTGCTCTATCGAACCAAACACTTGCAAAAGATTTAGTAAAGGATAAATATAATGCTATCCACACTCTGACTTTGCTCAAACTGCTTTGCTGTCCACAACTCACAATCCACACATTGCACATTTACTTGTCTTCCCCATACATACATACTTATCAGTTACCTCTCACTGATCACTTAACATACATATAAAAACACCTATATATATTGGATAGCTTACACATAGGGATAATATGTCATCCAAGCATAAATAATATGCTAATAGAAATAACACATTATCTAATAAAGCCTTAAACACAAACATAATAACCAAGTTGGCCTCCACAAGATCTTTTATGAAATGTTTTAGAAATGTTTTGAAATATTTCTATTTTTTGATATAGCAGCTTTGGAGAATTTAAACGGTCATGTAAGGACCTTTTTCCAATGGTCATGTAATGGCCTTGGAAGTTGTATCGTCTAGTGGATTTGTCTCCACACCTCTATATACTCTCCTTTCCTTGTATCATATTTCTTGAGTTCAACTGATGAGCCTTCAATAGGTAAAACTAGTTTTGAGCAACTCAATAAAGAATAATGTTTTTCTACTAAATCTATTCTCTGTTATTCCTTTGTCTTTCTTCTTTTGCTTCAAGTGATTCTCATAAAAATTTTAAACTCTAAAATTTCTTTTCTTCACAATGGCCAATAGAAAAAGACTTGATGATGATCGTCCTGCATCTCATAGCAGATTTGTAGCTCAGAGTTCTTCATTTGTTGCATGCACTATCAATGGTGATGATCATCACACCAAATCTGGAAATGTCTTCAGACATGAAAGGGATTCCTCTCCATCTTCATCTGATTCTAAGTCCACTTAGGATATGGAAACACCCCTTCTTTGGCAGCTACAATAAAAAAATGTTCTCCTCTCTTCTGAATTTCGCCCAGAAATTCAAAATCAACGTCACAGTCAATCTGAACTAGAGGACAATCTTGAGAACATACGCACTCATCTAATGCAGTACCATCAGGATGTAAACCATGTTCTTGAGGTTTTGTCTATTGCTCAACCTGTTGTTTTGCTAGATGCGCAACCTGAAGTGCATGCTTATGACACTGTCGCTCCAAAAATCCTTGAGAGATTTGATAAATCTCAAATGCTTCATGTTGCTATCTCCTCTCTGGTAGAAACTACTTTCAAGGATTTGAAGTGTAAGAATCAACAAGATGATCGCTCTAAAGAGTTTCTCTGAAAACAATATGTTTTCAAGGATTCTGGCACTCTACCCAAAAATCTTCAGGTGAAACCCCCAAAGATTTATTCAACGATCCTGAAGGCGATTCTTCCTTACTCGCAGAGCTCGATTCTATCCGAGCCAATACAAATCATATGTTTTTGATTATGTATATCTCTGACATGGAGATCGTTGTTAAAAACCACTCTAAAGCCATTGAAGACCTCTCTTCTAGTTTTTCTATCTCCCTTGCCTCTACCATTGATGCTATTCAAAACTAACCCTATATGGGTTCTTTCTCTATCTCTTTTGATTTATGGCTATCTTTTGCTATAGATATTTTTGATTCATAGTGCAATAATTTCCTCATGGAGAAAATTTTGAAGAAAAATACCCGTGATGCTGGTGCTACCTCCAGGTAAGAAGCTCATGACGCTGCCATGACAAAAGCTGATCAAGTCCGTGTAGAAAAATCCATTACTGAGGTCATCAATGATAAGCGTAAGCAACAAATCAATAATCTACAGAATGAGAAAAAGAATCCTTCCCAGCTAGCCCAACAAAAATAGAAGTCTCCACAAAAGCAAGCAGAATCTGCTCAAAACAAATCTGGATAGAATCTGTTAAAAAATAGGGCTCACTCTAGGAGCAACTTTTGGAAGAACACTTCAAATGTCTCTAGTTGGCAGAACTCAAAATCCCCCTTTGTCCAAAACAAAAACTGTTCTGTCCAATTTGCCTAACCGCTTTTTTCCTCGGTTCCAGAGGCTCAAAATTATGGATGTGGTCGTAGTAGAGATCACAACCGTGGTTGCAACTTGAGTCATTGTCAGATTGGCAACCAAAGAAACAATCAGAATGGTCAGAATTGTCGGTGCACTCGAAATGCCCGCAATTCCATTTAAGTCTTTAAGGTCTGGTCATTAATCAAATGCTCTTTTCTCTCATCCTATTTTCTCAAAAATGTCCCTTTGAAGTTGAGAATCATATTTCTAATCTTGTGATCCATAATTTCTCCTCAAGGGCTCTTTATTATGATGAAAGAAAAGTTCTCAGACTTGGATTGAAATTAATTACTCATCCCCCTCTGGTGACCATTGATCTAATCAAGGATGAATTCCGCTCCTTCACTAGAAACCTCTAGCTTCATGCATTCTTTGGCCCAGATCATGATGCTCCTGCCCTTGTTCTTGGTTCCTATGATATTCTTCCCTTCTTTGGTGTTTTTCCTTTTATCTTTCGTGGTTCTAACCCCTCTTGGAATCCTTCAGATCCAAACTATGAGCTCGAGGATATCATCAAAAAAGGTGAATAGATTTTTCTTCGTCAGATAGCCTCTACTTATTTCAATGTTCGACCTTTATTTCCCTCTTGACTCTTAAAGACCCTGAAAAATCTTAGTAGAGACTCTTCAATCATTATCAAACCAGCTCATAAAAACCCATGTATTATCATTTTGGACATGTTTTGGTACAAATCTGAAGGTCTTCGCCAGTTATTTGATGTCAATGTTTATGCTGCTATTTCTAATATTTCTTGGGAGCTAATGCACAAAAATCTCTTGTCAATAATTCATAGCTTTTCCTTTTTTCTTAAAGGAATCTCTAAGTTTCTTTTGCAAAATCTAGTTTCAAAAGATCGCCCTTGTGCTTTTTATCTCCTTCCTAAGATCCATAAGCCTATTTTGGTAGGAAGACCAATCTGCTCCTACACTGGTTACTTTCTTGAACCAACTTTGAAACTCTTGCATTATCTCGTTCTTCCCCTTATAATGAGCCAACCCAACCATCTTAGAGACTCTCTATCTCTCTTGTGTGAACTCCAATCTCTTAGGCTCCACCGAGACTGCATTCTCTTTAATTTTGATGTTGAGTCCTTATATCCAAGCATTCCCACTATTGCGGGGCTTAATTCCCTTGAAAGTATGGTCTCTGCTTATTTTGCTCTGCACAATCTCGATCAACGACCAATGAACATGATTGTTAGCCTAGTAAAGCTGGTCCTGCATTTTCATTTTTTGGAGTTTGATGGTTCATTTTATAGGAAGATTAGGGGTACTGCCATGGGGAGCAACTTTGTTGTTGTGTATTCTTTTTTGTTCCTCTATTTTATAGAAATGTCGTTATGTTCAATTGTGGACACTTCTCCCTTGTTTTTATAGAGGTAGTTTATTGATGATGCTATGGGTGTTTGGTCTAGATCTTTGGACTCTTTATAGGCTTATTTATGTGCTTATCAGAGTGTTTATCCAGAGATCAAGATCACCTCCTGCATTTTTGGTGCTTCTGTGGTTCTTCTGGACATTACTTTTTTCAAAGGTCCAGATTTTGACTCCACGGGTATTCTTTCTACCTAGTTTTTTCATAAAAAACTCAATGCCTATCAATACATTCCGTACAATTCATAGCACCCCTTGCATCAGAAAAATCCTTTGTTATAAGTGAGCTTTATTAGTATTTGATTCATGAATCTGATCCCTTTGGATTCATCCATTTAAATAAAATCCTTTTTCAGAGACTCTAGCCACATGGCTATTTCGGAAATTTTCTGCTTCACTACTTCAACAAAGTTGTTCTGAAGGACAAGTCTACGCTTCTGCATAGATTTTTTACTCCTAAAATCAGAAAGAGGATCTCCCTTGTTTTCAAACTTGAATTTAGTCAGTTGACTAAGACGATGAAACCCTACACTTCATCAACTTTGCCAAGAAGTTCCTGCACTGCACCATATTCGACCTCCATAGATTTCTTGGCGTAATCTTTGAAAACTTGGTTCCTTCATTACTAGAAGCAGATTTCTTGCTGCATAATTTCTTATTCTTATTTTGTCTTTTCCATCTCAAATTGATTGTTGTACTTGTTGGTCCTGTGGGCACGCAAAATGATGTGATTAAGCACGCTCCAGGGTTGACACTTCTGGGATGAGTGACCTCCCAGGAAGTCCTGAGCGTAATTCTAGAAAGGAAGAGTTTGCTCTTTCTAGTGCTCTTTCAAGAATTACTTAGGATAAGTAGATTTCAAATTTTTTAGAAATGTTTTGAAATATTTCTCTTTTTTAATTTAGCAACTTTGGAGAATTTAAATGGTCATGTAACGACCTTTTTTCAATAGTCGTGTAACGACCTTGGAAGTTGTATCCGCTAGTGGATTTATCTTAACGCATCTATATATTCTCTTTTCCTTTTTATCTTTTTTCTTGAGTTCAACTAATGAGCCTTCAATAGGCGAAATTAGTTTTGAACAACTTAATAAAGATTCATGTTTTTCTACTAAATCTATTCTCTATTATTCCTTTGTCTTTCTTCTTTTGCTTTCAGCGATTCTCATAAAATTTTTAAACTCTAAAATTTCTTTTCTTCACTATGGCCAATAGAAGAAGACTTGATGATGATCGTCTTGCATCTCATAGCAGACTTGCAGCTCAGATTTCTTCATTTGTTTCATGCATTGCTGATGGTGATGATCATCACACGAGATATGGAAATGCCTTTAGACATGAAAGGGTTTTCTCTCTAGCTTTGTCTAATTTTGAGTCTGCTCAAGATACAGAAACACCCCTTCTTTTGCAGCTACAACAACAAATTATTCTCCCCTCTTCTGAATTTTTCCAAGAAATTCAAAATCAACATTGCATTTGATCTGAACTAGAGGACAATCTCAAGGACATCTGCGCTCATCTAATGCAGTACCATCATGCTGTAAACCCTCTGAACGAGGTTTTGCCATTTGCTCAACTTGTTGTTCAATTAGATGCGCAACATGCTTCCGATAATGTCACTCCAAAAATCTCTGAGAGATCTAATAAATCTTAGATGCTTCTTGCTCCTATCTTATCTCTAGTAAAAACTGCTTTCAAGGATTCTAAGTGTAAGCATCAACAAGTTGATCACTCTAAAGAGTTTCTCCAAAAACTATATGTTTTCAAGGATTCTGGCACTCTACCCAAAAATCTTCAAGTGAAACCCCCAAAGATTTCTATGAACGATCCTAAAGGCAATTCTTCCTTGCTCTGAGAGCTCAATTCTATCCAAGCCGATATGAATCGTAAGTTTTTGATTGCGCATATCTCTGCCATGGAGATCTTTGTAAAAATCCACTCTAAAACCATTGAAGACCTCTCTTTTGATCTTTCTATCTCCCTTGCCTCTACCATTGATGCCATTAAAAACCAACCCTATCTGGGTTCTTCCTCTGTTCCTTCTGATTTATGATCATCTTTTAATACGAACCTTTTTTACTCATAGTGCAACAATTTCCTCACTTTACCAAGAAATTCCCGCACTACACCATATTCCACCTCCACGAATTTGTTGGCATAATCCTTGAAAACTTGATTCCTTTATTATTAGAAGTAGATTTCTTTCTGCATAATCTCTTATTCTTATTTTTTTTTCCATCTCAAATAGATTGTTATACTTGTCGGTACTATGGGCACGCAAAATGATGCAATTAAGTGCGCTCTAGAGCTGGCACTTCTGGGATGGGTGACCTCCTAGGAAGTCCCGTGGGTAATTATAGAAAGGAGCCGACTAGTCTGTTCTTTCTAGTGCTCTTTTTAGAATTACTTAGGATAAGTAGATTTTGATTTTTTTGAAATGTTTTGAAATATTTCTATTTTTTAATTTAGCAACTTTGGAGAATTTAAATAGTCATGTATCGACCTTTTTCTAACGGTCGTGTAACTACCTTAGAAGTTGTATCGACTAGTGGATTTGTCTCCATGCCTATTTGTATACTCCTTTCCTTGTATCTTTTTTCTTGAGTTCAACCGATGAGCCTTCAATAGGCGAAACTAGTTTTGAACAACTCAATAAAGATTCATGTTTTTCTCCTAAATCTATTCTCTATTATTCCTTTATTAGTCCTTTGTCTTTCTTCTTTTTGTGCTAGTGATTCTCATAAAATTTCTTTTCTTCATGATCGCCAATAGAAAAAGACTTGATGATGATTGTTCTGCATCTCATAGCATACCTGCAGCTCAAAGTTCTTCATTAGTTGCATGCACTACCAATGGTGATGATCATCGCACTAGATCTGGAAATGTATTTAGACATGAAAGGGCTTCCTCTCGATCTTCATTTGATTTTGAGTCCACTCAGGTTACGAAAACACCCCTTCTTTTGCAACTACAAAAAATTGTTCTCCTCTATTCTGAATTTCGCCAAGAAATTCAGAATCAACATCACAGTCGATTTGAACTGGAGGACAACTTGAGGACATTTGCGCTCATCTAATACAATACCATCAGGCTATAAACCCTCCACTCGAGGTTTTGCTGGTTGTTCAACCTGTTATTTTGCTAGATGCGCAACCTGAAGTGCATGCTTATGATACTGTCATTACAAAACTCACCAAGAGATCTGATAAATCTTAGATGCTTCTTGCTACCATCTCCTCTCTGGTAGAAACTAATTTCAAGGATTTTAAGCGTAAGCATCAACAAGCTGTTCTCTCTAAAGAGTTTCTCCAAAAACCATATGTTCTCAAGGATTCTAGCACATTGCCCAAAAATCTTCAAGTGAAACCCCTGAAGATTTTTATCAATGATCCTGAAGGCAATTCTTCCTTTCTCATGAAGCTTAATTCTATCCAAGCTGATATGAATCATAAGGTTTTGATTGCGTATATCTCTACCATGGAGATCGCTGTAAAAAACCACTCTAAATCCATTGAAGACCTCTCTTTTAGTTTTTCTATCTCACTTGCCTCTACCATTGATGCTGTTAAAAACCAACCCTATTTGGGTTCTTTATCTATTCCTTTTGATTTATAGTTATCTTCTACTACAGATCTTTTTGATTCACAGTGCAATAATTTCCTCATGGAGAAAATTAAAAAAAAAACATTCGCGATGTTACTGCTACCTCAAGGCAAGAAGCTCGTGACGCTGCCATGACAAAAGTTGATCAAGTCCATGTAGAAAAATCCATTACTGAGCTCATCAATGATAAGCTTAAGTAACAGATTGGTAATCAATAGAATGAGATCAAGCAACTATGCTCTGATTTGACTTGTAAGAACTCTGCTCTTGCCCAGAAGAAGAAGAAAAAGATGCAATCTACCTAGAAAAAGAATCCTTCCTAGCCAGCCCAACAAAAATAAAAGTCTCAACAAAAGCAAGTGGAACCTGCTCAAAACAAATCTGGACAGAATCTATCAAAAAATGGGGCTCATTATGGGAGCAACTTCTAGAAGAACACTTCGAATGTGTCTATGGCCAGTGGCACTCAAAATCCCCCTCCATCCAGAACAAAAACTGTTCTGTCCAACTTGTAGAACCACTTTCTTCCTCGGCTCTAGAGGCTCAAAATCATGGACGTGGTCGCAACAGAGGTCATAACTATGGTCTCAACTTGAGTTGTGGTTAGATTGGAAACCAAACAAACAATCAGAATGGTCAGAATCGTCGGTGTACTCCAAATGCCCGCGATTCAGTTTAAGTCTCTAGTGTTCGATCATCAATCGAGTGCTCTATTCTCTCATCCCATTTTATTGAAAACTATTAATCTTAGAGGATCTAATCAATACTAAGAGGTGGTGGGGGGGGTGAATTAGTATTGGTGTGTGTGAAAAGTGGATGTGTATCTATATCTGGAATACACAACATTTCAATTAAGTCATTAGATGCATGGTTAGTAAATCAATAATAAATGAATAATAAACCATTACAAAGCGACCCATTTCCTTCTAGTAGATGCGAGTTTAGATTTCTCTCGGATCACTAAGCTATCCAGTGACTAGACAACACCTAAACGAAGGATTTAATCTATATGAGCATGAATTCAAGCTAAATGAATGTAAGATTAATCTAACATGATTTAAGCAATAAATGGGACAAATGATCTAAATATGTATGCAATAACTAATATATGAATATCTGAATGCACAAATATCAATGAACCTAGAGCAAAGAACAACATAATAACAATATATTCTCTAGGATTTTTGAATGAGAGATGAAGGCCTGAATTTATAGAAAATTCAGAAAGAAACCAAAGGCTGAGATCAAATGATGATGAGCAATCAAGATTTTCCAAGAGGAAGCACAATCTAGGTTAATTGATGTGATTGGATACTTTTCTCAGTTTTAAAGGAAATTGAAATAAAATTAAGATAAAATCAAGAAAAAAACTGATTTATTCTCTCTTTCATTCAAATTTAATATTTAATTGTTTTAATTGCTTTCTTTGAGATTATTTATCAATTTTTAATTTGTTTTTCAAGATTATCTCCAATTGATTTCTTTTCTCAAATTTTTAATTCTTTTTTGGTCAATTAATTCCTTTTTTGATTTATTTCATTTTTTGAAGATTTAATGGCAAATCAATTTATTTAATTAAATATGCTAGGATATTCAATAAAATAAATAAGATAATTGTTTAAATTGATTTACTTGGAATGATCAATTAATTAAATAAATATTTAATTAATATTGGTTGATTAATTTTGCCATGTGAGATTTGATGATTATAGAATTAATTGTGTGCTCAAGATTTATTTAATTGCCTTTGGTTAGGACCTTGGTGACATTGTCGAGATTAGGGGCCCATGGTTTAGATGACCATTTTTAGGGTATTACATTTACCCCTCTTTGAATTAATGTGCGAGGAGCGCATTCATTCAAAGAATAGTTGATGTCTAGGAGATACCAGTCTTGAACTTGATTGATCATGAACTAGATGAAAAGTGAAGTGTTTAGCTTGTTTCGAAGTGATGAAGCTGAATGAAGTCTGATTAAAGTGATACCATTCCTGAAATTGATTGAACTTAGGAATGATAGAAAATAAAGATACCAAACTTGAACTTGATTGATCAAGAAGTGGAACTTACTGATCTAGAACTTGATTGATTTAGACATAGTGAGTGATGATAAAAATTAATCTTGAACTTGATTGATCAAGATACAATGAGTGAAGATAAACTATCTAGCTTGATCCAAACGACGGATATTGAACACCTGCTTAGATTGAGTGTGATTAAAGATACTCTTTAAACCCTTGGTTGAGTTTAAACGAATAATCAGTTTGATGAAAGGCGATGAAACTGATTAACATTAAGAGATTGATTTAGATAAAAGATAAATATCAACTTGATATGAAGTGATGAAACTGATATGCCCCTAGTGATTGATTTGATTCAGATGATCGAGAAATCTCAACTTGATATAAAGTGATGAAGTTGAGATGCCCCTTAGCAATAAGGATTTGATTGATTTTCTTTAGTTGAAAAAGATGTTTTGCTCGACTTTTGATGAAGATTTGAACATTTTATTGACATTGAAGAATGTGAGGTCATAAGGTCATGAGTATGCTCCCTCGGGAGCGAAATCGAAAGGTAGCGGGGGTACATAATGATGATAGGCAATTTTTAGCGATGATAAGTTATTTTGAGCACAAATTGATTCAGAGGAATTTTTGAAAATTTTGCGTTGATTGATAAGAAATTGAGCTCAAAGTTGATTTGAAGAAATTAAATTGAGTTTCAGCATTGAAACATGAGAAATTGAGCGAAATGAGAAGAGAGAGTGAGCCTTTGATGAAAAGTGCTCAGTGATCCATAGTTTGTGAAATTGACTAGCAAAATGATCTCAAATTTTGATTTCGATCCCGAAAATGGAGTCAGAACGGGCAAATCAGCTAAGGGTACAATTTTCATGACCATCTGAGAAAGTTGAAAAATTAGTTTTTTGGCTATATATGGGATAAAAGTATCATTTTCAATTCATTTTAACCCTCCAAAGTTTGAAAATTCAAAAAGCCTTCTGTGACAAAAATGGTAGTCCCTACTCGTGAGCGTCGATTCAAGCACCAGAGATGACATAATCGACTGCGACACTATGAGCCACCAATAAATGATCTATCTTAAGCCTATTATTCATTCCAAATTTGATTTTTTTGTTGATTTTTTGAGTTTTTTGGCATGTTGAGTTGGGTTTTATCGTTTTGTTTTGTGAGACAGGATCCTGTTTCGTATGACAAACTACTAAATTTTATTTTATCATTTCAGACCATTAGATTTTTCATTCCAGGGTTACCCTTGTGTCGTACGACAACCTTCTTAAATGACCATTTTGTCGTCCGGGGTCTAATCTTTTGTTGTTTGGGAGTATTTTGTCATACAGGGCTCAATTCTAACTCGTACGAGTTTCTGTTCTTCTGTGTTTTGTCATTTGGAAAACAATGAGCATTTTTAAAGGTCTAAACTTGAAATTTTGTTTTTGTAATTGACGTAGTTGGATTTGCGTGATGTTTTACTCCTCTTGTAGGATTACTTGGAATGTACTTTGACACTCCATTGTTTGATTTTGCAGGTTCGATTGCCTCATGTTCTCTTAAGGTTTGTTTATCCACCTACCATGAATTTAGTTCGACAACTATCATGGGTTGAGCAGGCTCATATTAACTTGTGCGGCTTGACACATCTGTTGAGATTACGTGATATCCATATGAATCATGGTATGATCACAACATTGGTAGAGAGATTCCATTCTGAGCATAATACCTTTCACTTACCAGTTAGGGAGATGACTATCACTCCCGAGGATGTATATAGGATCCTCCGTATCCCTTTTGTTGGGAATAAGGTGGACTACGATTCAGGACACCTTCTCAGATTACAGGCAGTGAGGCATGTCTTTAGGGATCCTGATATCCTAAAATGGTCCATCAATTGGGACATCATGATGAGTAGGTATAATGATGAGTTTCCTCTAGCTTGCATCCTAGCAGGTTTTATCGACTGTTTTCTGATGTCAGATAGAGGTCAACAGGGATTTCAATGTGGATGGGGCCGGATGCTGGAGAGATTGATGGAGACCCGTCAGAGGCTTGGCTGGGGTTCTTGCATATTAGCCCACATGTATCATGAGATGCATGAGATAGTCTACAGGGATGACAGGAGCATGGCCATTGGTGTGTTGATCTGATAGATTTGGGCTTGGGAGCACCTCCCAGTTTGTCGGCCTATTGTTGATGATAGTAGAGAGCCTGTGAAGCCAGTTGTATATAGGTATGCCGGTTACGTTACACAGCCCCATCTGGGGAAGACGGATTTTTAGCGGTGGCAGTTGGATGACCTAATAGTCGTGGTATGGAGGCTTGACAGGGACTTAGAGCCATGGGATGACTGGAGGCTAGTACGCAGGGACCTTTTTATTACTCACCCTTTTATTGGCATATCACAAATGATAGTGGAGCGGTTTGTAGTATCATGGGTGATGAGGTAGTATGGCCGACCTCACGAGGTATCATAGGAGTTCATAGCATATACTCGATATGCTGATGAGGAGAGGAAGGGATGGTCACCGAGGTTGTCCTATTGCTTGGCCATGCAGGAGCTGACTGGTCTATAGAGACTGAGATGGGATTACCTGAGTGATATTGCAGATTCAAGGGTATTGCCCCAGTATAGAGATTATTTTCAGCAGCATCCATTCCCTCATTTGACGGATCCAACTGAGCAGGCTCCTCGCATTGAGGAGGTTGAGGATGATGCCCCCGTGCAGGGATAGGGATAGGGTCAGAGGCAGGGCCAGAGACAGGGTGTTGGCATATGTGCAGAGTATGATGACATGATGATACTGTGTTGTCATTGATGTCAATATGCTGAAGAGTGAACCGGTTTAGTGAAGTTAAGAAACTGGCAAAGAGAACCGGTATATGTGCAAAAGGTGAAGTGGTTTGTTTGTCCAAGTGAACTAGTATGTTGAAGAGTGAACTGGTATGTGGAATGTTTTCTATCAGGGTTTAATATGGTATGACTACTGGCTGGTAGTCTCAACCTCAGGGTTTCCAGTTGAAGTGTTTCGAGCCTGTGTAATTCAACCAATGACATTATGTGATGAGTTAGTAGTAGAATGGAGATCAGATCATGTTTCCACATCAGTCTCGTGCACGTAAAGGATCTTGCATGAAGGAGATTGATCCTATCTACCTCGAGAATGTGTAAAATTTCCGCAAACGATCGAGAACGTGTGATGGGTTATCATCTCCAAGAAGCGGTGAAGATCGAACAATGGAGAATGTATTGAGATTTGTTCAAGACTGTTGTATTTAAATGCAAAGTGTTCAATGGTCAGGATTGAACCAACTGAATTGCTCAACCTAAATGTTTAGGGTTTAGGGTTTATGCTACCAACCTATCTATTTCCTATAAGGTTGATGTTGTGTTCCATGTTTTTGTTGTTGGCAAATTTTGTGTGTGTATCTATGTGCAGAGATACATGATTTTTGCCAAACCAAATAAGAGAATTGGTACCTACAAAGAGTGTGTGCATAAGGAAGGAACTAAAGCGGATATGCATTGGCATTGAGTGCTATTACTAGATCATTGTAATACCTATTGATCCCTAACCACTTCAACAATTGGAAAATCCCTTAATAGGGTAGCTTTAACCAACTTGCTATAAATCCTTGAACAGGGTGACTCAAAGCCATTGAGTTATTAAAAACTTCTAACAAGGTAACCTTTAATAGGGTTTAACCCTTAACCGGGTGATCCCTAGTAGGATTGGTTCCTAACAAAACCTATTGTAACAGTCTTTAACCGGACTAGGCTCCTAACAGAGTGGACTTCTAAAGAGTTCAAGAACAACTTGTGGGTATTCATCCCCACCGTGGTTTTTCCCAGTTGGGTTTCCACGTGAAAAATATGTGTGTCATGGGTGATGTCTTTTTCATGTGATGCTTTGTTGTTTTCTGTCAAGTGGTGAATCATGTTGATTTAGCAAGTTATTATATTTTTGATGATAGATTACCTGTTTATGCACAAGGATAATGTGGAAATGAGGGTGTAGGTTGTGTGGAAAGATAAGTGTTTCCGGTTTATATCTTTCACAATCTCATTGTGCTTAACTGGTAGTAGTTTGGTTTAAGGCTGGTGTTAGTGATTACCAGTCAAGTTCACTGTTTGTAGTCAAACCGGTTCAGGAAAAGTTTTTGTGCCTGTACTGATTCACCCCCCCTCTCAGTACCAGTTTGGTACTCACTATTCATCATTGAGTTATCAATTGGTATCAGAGCATCCTCTAGGTCCTCTGTGTTGTAAGCTTAACCTCTTGATGGAAAGATCCTATTGTAATGATGAAGAGGGAAGGTTTCAATAGAGATAATTTCAAAATATGGAAGGACAGAATGAAAATATACATCAGAAGCATGGGTGCTCAACACTGGAGCTATGTTGAGAATGCTTATGTTATTCCTACTAGTACTCTCATCAATGATCAAAAGAGAGAGATTCAGGAGAATGAGAAAGTCATGGAAGCCCTAATCAACAGTTTATCTGACATTGAGTTTATTGATGTCCAGGACAAAGAAAATCCCAAAGAAGTATGGGATACTATTGAGAATATCTATGGTGGCGATGAGCATGTAAAGAAAGCTAAGGAATAAATCCTTAGAGGAAAGTTTGAAGACATGGGGATGGTTGAAGGACAGACCATTCAACAATATGGAATAAGAATCAAAATTGTTGTTGGAGATATAAAAAGTGCAGGTGGTAAAATGGAAGATTCCACAATTGTTAGCAAAGTTTTGAGATCCTTATTACTGATTTATGCAATAAGGGTTGCTGCTATCCAGGAGTTGAGGTCAATAGACAAGACTAAGGTATCCCTAGAATCCATCATTGTAAAATTGACTGCCTATGAGCTAAATAGTTTTGATGGCAGTATTTAGAAGACTGAATCAACTTTTAGAACATCTGCTGCACCATCTAGAAAAGTAAAAGAAGCAAGCACCAGTGGTGAACCAGGATAGTGCAGAGAAATGGATGATGAGGAGATCCTGATGGAATTTGAAGCTCTTCTTGCCAAGAGACTTCCTAAGGGAACTGGTAAATATAGAGGTAAGCTCCCTTTGAAATGCTTTTCTTGTAACTGGATATGACACATTGCTATAAACTGTCCTAATGGTAATAACAAGGACAAACCGGAAAGGTTCAAGAAATTCAAAGGAGGAAACCGAAGAAACTATTTTGTAGTAGTTGATGAAGGTGTCACAGATGAGGAATCAAAAGATGAAGAAAATGAAGATATTGTGTTTGTTGCAGTCAAGGAAGATGTGTCAGACAAGAAGGCTCTTGTCTCCCGCTTTGATAATTCCAATGAGTGGATTATTGACAGTGGTTGTTCTCACCATATGACTAGTGACTAGAGAAAGTTTCTATCTTTGGAAGAGTATGATGGTGGTGTGGTTCCTTTTGGTAATGATGCACCATGTATGGTCAAAGGAAGAGGGTCCATCTCTCTGAATGGAAAGAGCAATGTTGACAATGTGTATTGGGTGGAAGGTCTCAGACACAACCTATTGAGTGTTGCCCAGCTAAATGATAGTGGACTCACTCTAGAATTCAAAAATGGAGTGTGCAAAATCAAAGGGAAGAATGGTGAACTGATGGCCACCGATATGTAGACCAAAGGTAACATATTTCAGCTGAATGCAATTATAAGTAAATGTCTTATGGCTAAGTTTGATGATAGCTGGATATGGCATAGGAGAGTTGGCCATGTAAACTTTGATAACATTGTGAAGGCCAGTAAGATCAAGGTAGTTAGAGGACTGCCGATGCTAAGCAAACTGGAAAATCCTCTGTGCAGAGAGTGTCAACTGGGGAAAATGTCTTCCTCAACCTTCAAAGGTAAATATTTCACTACAGACAATTTACTTGATCTTGTGCATACTGATTTGTATGGTCTTATGAAAACTAGGAGTGTGCAGGGAGATAGGTATTTTATGATTCTTATAGATGATTGCTCAAGAATGATGTGGGTCACATTCTTGAAGGACAAGTCTTAAGCCCTTGGAAAGTTCAAAGCTTTCAGAGCACTAGTAGAAAAAGAAAGTGGTAGAAGAATCAAATGCCTAAGAACTGATCAAGGAGGGGAATGCACTTCTGGTGAATTCAACAAATATTGTGAAGAGAATGGCATCAAAAGGCAACTATCTGCCCCCTGGACTCCACAACAGAATGTCTTAGCAAAAAGAAACAACTAGATTATAATTGAAGCAACTAGAACTATGTTGATCCAAGGAAAGGTTGCTCACACCTTTTGGAGAGAAGTGGTGAGCACTGCAATCTACACAATGAACCAGGTACTCATCAAGAAAGGAAAGGATAAGACTCCTTATGAGTACTGGATTGGTAAGACACCAGTGGTAAGCTACTTTAGAGTATTTGGTAGCAAATTTTATATCAAGAGAAGTGAACATCTGAGTAAGTTCGATGCAAAATGTGATGAGGGAATATTCTTAGGATATTCCACCAAGAGTAAAGCTCTCAAATGTTTCAATAATAGAACTCAGAGAATCATTGAAAGCATCAATGTTAGGATTGATGAAAACTCTGAGAAACCTGAGGAAACCGACAATGAGCATGTGGGAGATGAATTGGTAGTAACCTTCTGGGGACCGGTTGCAAATCTGACTAGTACCGGTAATTATGCTCGTACACCAGTAGATGCTGATGCTGATGAAGATGAGGATAAAGAAGAAAAGCAAGAGGAATCTGTTAAGAATATACCTAGGTATGTCAAACTCAATCATGATCCAAAGCAGATCATAGGAGACAAAGATGCAGGAATTCTTACAAGAAGAAAGGTCAGAGAAAGCTCATGTATGATCTCTGAATTTGAGCCTAAATCATTCAAAGAGGAACATAAAGATGAATACTGGATCAATGCAATAGAAGAGGAACTTGACTAGATAGAGAAGAATGGTACATGGTCTTTGGTACCCAGACTAGAGAATAAAAATGTCATTGGAACCAAATGGGTTTTCAGAAATAAGCTGAATAAGGATGGCACAGTGGTAAGGAACAAAGCCAGACTGGTATGTAAAGGATATGCCCAAGAAGAAGGGGAAGACTATGGAGAAACCTTTGCTCCAGTAGCCAGATTGGAAGGAGTTTGAATGCTTCTCGCATATGCATATTTTAAAGGATTCAAGGTATACCAAATGGATGTAAAATCTACATTCCTAAATGGAATACTTGAAGAGGAGGTGTATATAGAGAAACCAGATGGGTTTTCCCTATCAGAAGATAGTGACATGGTGTGTAGGCTACATAAAGCATTGTATGGATTGAAGCAGACACCTAGAGCATGGTATGAACACTTGCACTCCCATCTTGTGAAGATTGTATTTGAAAGAACAAGTGAAGATAGCAATATCTACTTGAAATTAGAAGGAGATCAGATTCTGATCTGTGAAGTATTTGTTGATGATATAATCTTTGGTGGAGATGATAAGATGAGTCATGACTTTGCAGATGAGATGAAAAAGGAGTTTGAGATGTCACTCATAGGGGAGATTAAGTTCTTCATTGGACTGCAGATTCAACAAATGAAAGATGGAATCTTTATTACTTAGTCCAAATATGTCAAAGAGGTGTTGAAGAACTTTGGCATGGAAGACAACAAACCGGTTGGTACACCAATGGTAACCGGTTGTAAACTATCAAAAGAGGATGACTCAGCATTGGTAAATGAGAAGGATTACCGATCAATGATTGGTAAGTTACATTATGTAGTGCATAGCAGACCAAACATTGCACATGTAGTCGGTATTACCGCTCGGTTTCAGAAAAGCCCAAGAGAATCCTTCTTGGTAGCAGTCAAGAAGATTCTTAGATATCTGAAGGGAACTATTGACTATGGATTATGGTATCTAGACAATGATGATTTCAACCTGAAAGTGTTCACAAATGCTGATTGGGCTGGTAATGTGGATGGCCGGAAGAGCACAACCGGTGGTGCATTCTTTCTCAATGGAAGACTGCTCTCATAGATGAGTAAAAAGCAGAGTTCTATCTCTCAGTCTACAACAGAAGCAGAGTATGTTGCAGCTTTTATAAACTGCACCATGACTATATGGATGAAGGAAGTATTGAATGGCTTCAAAGTTCCTATTTCTGAGCCGGTAAGTATATTTTGTGACAATACAAGTGCAATTAACATCTCCAAGAATCTGGTTTTACATGCTATAACTAAGCACTTTGAACTCAAGTATCATTTCTTGAGGGAAAAGGTTCAAAATAAAGAGGTGGTATTGGAACATGTTTCCAGTAAGGAGCAGTTAGTTGACATATTCACCAAGCCTCTACCGAAGGCTAAATTTACCTATTTGAGAGGTGAATTAGGGGTACTGCCCCTTCAAGAGGTAAACTAAAGTTTTGTGCTCCACATCAGTCAGATCTTACTTTGTTATATCTTTTCATGATTGATGTGTTGAAGGATGCTACTACTCAGGGGGAGTAGCATAGTGGAACAGGGAAGCTCGTGCCTTCACTTTGGCATTGTTGTCAAAGGGGGAGAAGATGTGAAGCAGAGAAGATATTTGCAGTATTAAGGAGAAGATGTTATGTAAAAAGAGAGATATCTTTGTATATTGCCATCAATGCCAAAGGGGGAGATTGTTGGCATATGTGAAGAGTATGATGACATGATGATACTGTGTTGTCATTGATGTCAATATGCTGAAGAGTGAATCGGTTTAGTGAAGTTAAGCAACTAGCAAAGAGAATTGGTATAATGTTGTGAACCAGTATATGTGCAAAAGGTGAAGTGATACGTTTGTCCAAGTGAATCGGTATGTTAAAGAGTGAACCGGTATATGGAATGTTTTCTATCAAGGTTTAATATGGTATGACTACCGGTTGGTAGTCTTAGCCTCAGGGTTTCCGGTTGAAGTGTTTCGAGCCTGTGTAATTCAACCGATGGCATTATGTGATGAGTTAACAATATAATGGAGATCAAATCATGTTACCACGTCAACCTCATGCATGTGAAGGATCTTGCATGAAGGAGATTGATCCTATCTACCTTAGGAATGTGTGAAGTTCTTGCAAACGGTGGAGAATGCGTGATGGGTTATCATCTCCAAGAAGCGGTAAAGATCGAACGATGGAGAATGTCTTGAGATCTATTCAAGACCATTGTATTAAAATGCAAAGTGTTCAATGGTCAGGATTGAACTGACTAAATTGCTCAACCTAAACATTTAGGGTTTAGGGTTTATGCTACCGACCTATCTGTTTCCTATAAGGTCGATTTTGTGTTTCATGTTGTTGTTGTTGGAAAATGTTGTGTGTGTATCTAAGTGCAGAGATACATGATTCTTGCCAGACCAAATAAGAGAATTGGTACCTACAGAGTGTGTGTGCAGAAGGAAGGAACTAAAGCAGATCTGCATTGGCATTGAGTGCTATTACTAGATCATTGTAATACTTGTTGATCTCTAACCACTTCAACAGTTGGAAAATCCCTTAACAGGGTAGATTTAACCAGCTTGCTATAAATCCTTTAACAGGGTGACTCAAAGCCATTGAGTTCTTAAAATCCTCTAACAAGGTAACCTTTAATAGGGTTTAACCCTTAATTGAGTATTCTAGCCATCCCTTAACCAGGTGATCCCTAACATAACCTGTTGTAATAGTCTTTAACCGGACTAGGCTCCTAACAGAGTGGACTTCTAAAGAGTTCAAGAACAACTTGTGGGTATTCATCCCCACCATGGTTTTTCCCAGTTTTCCAAGTGAAAAATATGTGTGTCATGGGTGATGTCTTTTTCATGTGATGCTTTGTTGTTTTTTGTCAATCGGTGAATCATGTTGATTTAGCAAGTTATTATATTTTTGATGATAGATTACCTATTTATGCACAAGGATAATGTGTAAATGAGGGTGTAGGTTGTGTGGAAAGATAAGTGTTTAAGGTTTATATCTTTCACAATCTCATTGTGCTTAACTGGTAGTAATCTGGTTTAAGACCGGTGTTAGTGATTGCCAGTCAAGTTCACTGTTTGCAGTCAAACCGGTTCAGGAAAAGTTTTTGTGCCTGTACTGATTCACGCCCCCCCTCTCAGTACTAGTTTGGTACTCACTATTCATCATTGAGTTATCAAAGGGACATAGAGCTGAGGTTCCGAGGCAGACAGACGATGATCCTGGTGCTAGTAGTAGCAGGGTTCTAGTTGATGTGGGACAACAAAGGGGTGAGGGTGGATCTCTTGGGGGTATAGGTGTGAGATTGGGTGGGGCAGGGGAGGAGCGAGTAGCTTCGAGATAGGTTCATCAGTGGCAAGAGGAGTAGGGCAGTACTGGAGGTGGAGATGGGGGTGGAGAGCCTGTGAGAGAGCAGGAGATGAATGCTAGATTGTCGATGAGGGTACGTTTAGTGGAGCTGCAGTCATAGTTGACAATGGCTCAGACTCAACTAGTGGAGCGAGATCGACAGATTGCCGATATTAGGGTTGAGTGTGATCACCAGATCTCAGAGATGAGAGAAGATATGAGAGTAGAGATGAGAGCCCTTGCAAAAGGTGGTCCTTCACCAGACCAGTAGGGTAGCCTACTATGTTGCAACATATAGTGTTGTAGTTCCAGTTGCGCAATAGGTTATACCCTACTCCCAGTATATGGCACGTTTACAGGGAGCTCAGGCATCTCGTCAGGATCTCGGTCATCAGGCTCCACCTCCTCCACCAGGCGACGAGGGAGAGGCCCAGAGCTAGATATTCTTTTTTGTAGCAGGTAAATTTTTGTAGACACACCCTTTTTTTTGTAGCCTATAATATTCTTGCTCTGATCGGAGTTTGTATATGTCATTTGACATCATTTTATACTCCTAGACTTGATACGATATATATATATATATATATATATATATATATATATATATATATATATATATATGAGATCCGAGTTGACTTCATTGTACTTGTGTTGATTCGAATTTTGAGATGCTTTCTATATGCTTTATTCTACATGTATGCATTTATTTCCAGTAGGGATGTATGTAATGCAAATGATCATGGATGTCTATTTTTGTTTCTTTTCATATGCAAATAAATGAATGTGAATTAGTAATGCAATTTTTTTTTTCATTTTTCTATGCAATAAGATGAATGCAAATAAGTGATATGGAATGTATGAATCTATATTAAATGTTTGTAGCTAAACATCTAAAAAACACAAGTACTTGATCGGAGAAATGATGAAAAGAGACCACTTAGCTGAAAAATGATGAAGCATCCAACGCTCATTCAGAAAATAGGGAGATCATTGTTAGCATACCGACATCACTCTAAATTCACAAGATGCATAATGAAATGCAAAATGAGATGCAATCCCAAACCTGGTCACTAGACTTTAAAAAGACTAATTTTCACCATGGAGCGATTTACAATTATAGCAAGCAGAATAGAGTTCATTTCTTTGCATATGCAATATTAATTATCTTGTTTGCAATGACCCTTTTTTTCATTCATATCCTTGGACAGATTTCGCAGGGACCCAAATTGCATCATAAAGAATTTCCCTCAAAAGAGACAAAGAAATGATATGGACCTCCCTATAGTATTCAAATAAGTAGAGTCAAGGTATGTGTGGCGATTTTACCTTAATGTGAAGGCTCTTATCATAGACACCCAACTGCTTAGATGTTTTTAGATCATCGAAATCATTCCTACAAGCATAAAACAAAGAAAATATTATGCCCCCAATCCTTGCTCCTCTTAGTCAAGATAGACTTCCTCGAGTTACTCAGAGGGAATAATAAGCGAAGGCCAATGTAAAAGACAACACACAAAGAAAATTTCATGCATATCTCAAACAATTTAGTGATTGTTTTTAGTAGTCTTGTTTTGCTTGTATACTCAATGATAAAACTCTTTAGTAGTCAGAAGACAGGTGACTGACTCGGAGTGGACGACCAGGTTTCACTGATGTAAAGTTGACTTGGTTGATACTACTTAGGACATGTAATGTGCTCGGTTGATTAACCTAAGACTAGGACATTGATCAGTTTCAAGCCATGAGGGTTCCAACGAACCAGGATGTCACAAAAGTGACTAAAATATGTACAAGCGAAAGCAAAGATGCATGAAAGAGGGAATGCCAATGTTCTGTTGATAGATGGAGTGCTTGAGTACAAGAGGCACCTGTTTGCTAGGTTTTTACCTGCTTGGCAGAGATATATATATATATATTTTTTTACCAAGGTGCCTGTTTACCAGGTTTTCACTAAAGCATTTTCTCTCTTTTTTCTTTTGTTCTTTTCTTCAGGACCTTTTTCTGATTTTTAGGATTTTTTAAGGACTTTTTTATGATTTTTAGGATTTTTTTAAGGATATTTTCTGATTTTTAGGATTCTTTCAGGACTTTTTTTGATTTTTAGGATTTTTTCAGGACTTTTTAGCTGTATAGCTTGCTTGGAGCAGAGAATATGTAAGTGAAGAATTTCTTTAGATGGATGGTGTTGATCAGTTCACGAAGCTGTTCTCCTTCTGATGTTGAGAGTTGATAAGCACTAGAGCCAAAAGCTGCAGTAACGATATAGGGACCCAGCCAGTTGGGTTCAAACTTCCCTTTGTTGTCTCGAAATTATTGATTTTTAGGATTTTCTCTTAGAACTAGGTCACCAACCTGAAATTATCGGTGTCGAACCTTTTTGTTATATCCTCTAGACATTCTCTTTTGGTACACTTTGAGATGATCAAACGCCACTTGCCAACACTCATCCAACAATTCGAGATCTTGTAATCTAGATATTCTATATTCTTCATCCGTGCAAAGAAACTCTTAGAGATGGTATTTCCACCTCAATAGGTAATACTACTTCAAACCCATACACCAGAGAAAAAGGTGTAGCCCCAGTAGGTGTTTTGATACTTGTTCTATAAGCCCATAGTGTAGGATTGAGCTGTAGATGCCAATCCTTCCCAGATTTGTTCACTGTTCTGTGCAAGATAGTCAATAGGTTTTTGTTAGATGCCTCTGCTTGTCCATTACCTTGAGGGTAATATATTGATGGCCAGTGTTGTTTTATTTTGAATTTCTTATAGAGTTCATCTAGATCTTTGTTCTTGAACTGTCCTCCATTGTCAGTTATAATGGATGAAGGTATACCATACCTATAGATGATATAATTAAGAATAAATAGAGCTACTTGTTTGCCAGTTGCTTTGATGAGTGAAACCGCTTCTACCCACTTAGTGAAGTATTCAATGGTAGTGATAATAAATTTGTGTCCGTTAGATGATGCAAGATATATTTGGCCAATTAGATCAAATGCCCACTGTTGAAATGGCCAGTGTGTCACAAAGGGTATGAGATCCCTTGTTGGAGCATGGATATGGTGCCCATGCAGTTGGCACTTTTCACAAGTTTTAGAAAATTTTATAGCTTCTTTCTCCATGTTTGGCTAGTAGTAGCCATCCCTTAGTAGTTTTCGTGCTAAAGTTAGACCGTTCGAATGGGATCCACAAACACCTTCATGAACCTTGGATAATGCGCGTTGGGACTCCTCAGTTTCTAGACATCTAAGCAAAGTATTATCTAAACCTTGCCTGAATAGGTCGTTAGCAATGATGACGTACCGCAACACATTTTGTATTAGGTTCCTTTTTTCATTTTGGGAAAGATTAGCAGGGACAACTTGGTCATGCAGGTAAGAGTAAATGTGGCTTTAACGAGATGAGTTATGTCCAATAATAGAACAAACCATCTGGGACTTGGGGGAATCATAAGCATGATAATGTAAATCTTCCACTAGGAATTAAATTGAAAATTAGACTCCTGTAGCTGTGGTATAGATGCCAAAGTGGCCATTGCATCCGCTGCTCTATTTGCTGTTCTGGGGATCTGCTGAAATGATATGAAGGTAAAGTATTTCTTGAGATCATCCACCATTCTCTTATAAGGAATCAATTTCTCATCTCTTGTCTGATATAAATCATTGACTTGGTTGATAATGAGTTGAGAATCTCCATAGATGTGTAATTCAACAATCTTCCAGTCGATGGCCAGCTTGATCTCGTTTACCAAAGCTTCATATTATTTAATGTTGTTTGTGCAAGGGAAGAGAATCTTGTAAGCTTTCAGAATTGAATATTTTTGAGGAGTAATAAAAAGTATTCTGGCACCGGAACCATGTTGAGTGAAAGACCCATCAAATTACATCTTCTATGATTGGTCAGTAAGGTGCATGATTGATTCATTTGGGAATTCTATATGCAGAGGTTGACTATCTTAAAGTGGAGCATCAACAAGTTGGTCTACAATAACCTGTCCTTTGATGGCTTTACATTCCACATATTCGATATCAAATTCCATAAGAACCATGACCCATTTAGCCAGTCTTATTGTAAGAATTGCTTTACTGAGAAGATATTTGAGTGGATCAATCTTAGCTACTAGCTTAATAGAGTGTGCCAACATATAGTGCCTTAATTTTTGTGATGCAAAGACCAATGCCAAGCATGTTTTCTCTATTAAAGTGTAGCTCATTTCATAAGACACCAATGTTCTATTGATGTAATAGATAGATCGTTCCTTTTTATTGTCATCCTATTGTGCCAGAAGTGCCCCCAGTGAAGTATCTGTAGCTAATATGTATAGGATCAGTGGCTTACCTTGAATTGGTGGCATTAACATGGGTGGATTAGAAAGATATTCTTTGAATTGTTTTAAATGTTGTTCATAATCTTTATCCTAGTTGTATTGAACTCCTTTCCTTAATACTTTTGTGAAGGGTTGAGCTTTGTCTACTAGCTGAGATATAAAGTGCCTTATTGACTGAAGATGACCTTGTAAACTTCTCATTTGACTGATATTCTTGGGTGGAGGCATTTCCATTATAGCTTGGACCTTTTCAGGGTCAACCTCAATTCCTTTTTTTGAAATTATGTAACCAAGCACTTTTCCTGATGTTACCCCAAATGCACACTTTTTAGGATTTAATCAGAGTTTAAACCTTTCCATTCTATCTAGTATGAGGCCTAGTTCTTGAATATGCGTAGATCTCTTCATGGTTTTTACCAGGGTGTCATCAATGTAATCTTCCATGTTTTTATGCATCATATCATGGAAGATAGTGGTTACCACTCTTTGGTAAGTTGCTCCCGCATTCTTTATCCCAAATGGCATAACATTCCAGTAGAAGGTTCCCCATGCACACGCGAAAGCTATTTTTTCTTGATCTTTAGGTGCTATCTTGATCTGATTGTAACTAGAGAATCCATCTATTAATGAATACATCTCATGTCCAGCAATCATATCTACTATCATGTCAATGTTGGGCAATGGGAAATCATCTTTTGGACATGCTTTATTGAGATCCCTAAAGTCTGTGCAAACTCTAATAGATTTGTTTACCTTTGATACAAGTACTATATTTGATATCAATTCTGCATAGTCTATAGCTTTGATAAATCTAGTTTTTAGCAATTTAAAAAGTTCAGCCTTGAATAACAGTGCCACATGATGATGCATCTTATGGAGTTTTTGCTTGACTGGTTTAACTCCTGGTGTAATAGAGAGATGATGCATGATGAGATCAAGATCTAGTCCTAGCATATCTGAGTATGTCCATGCAAAGTTGATCTTCTTTTCTAAAAAAAGGTTGCTGAAATTTTTAACTCTTCTGCTGATAGTGATTGAGCTAAATGAATGATGTGTGGTGTCTCTTGACTCCCAATGTTCACTGGCTAAGTTGGATCGATCAATATAGAAGATCTCTCCTGGAAATGACTTGGTAGTATATCAAGTATCTCACCTTCAGGTGCCTCAGAGAGGTTTTCACCTTTAGGTACGTCCTTTATTTTCTCTTTTTTAGATTTTGATACCGCCACAATGTGGTATTCGCCATCAGGTCTTTTATTTTTTATTTTTCTTATTTTTGCGACTAAGAAACTTGATATCTGTTTCAATCCTATTTTCACTCTGTTCACTTGTGGAAGAGTTCATGGGTTCAACTACATTGAGATAATAGGATAATTTATAATCATTGGTAAAAGTAGGTACATTCAAGGGTTGGTTATAAAGAGTACAATCAATCAGTTTCAGATGCATTAAGGATAAGGTTGGAATAGGTTCAAGGGAGTTCACGGTACTATCATCATGGCTTTGAACTGACCAGTGGAGTTCTAGAAGACTACCTTGCGTATGTGTCTCGAGACCAGGAAGAGTCACGACATGATTATCAAAATTCATGTTAGTATTTAATGGACCGAACTCAACTGACCTACTTCTAGCATTGCCACCTACTTCAGACTGGACTACATACTATGGTGTGACAGTAACAGGGTCACCAGACAACATCTCATCATTCATGACAAAGTAGTCATAACGTGTTGTTGAATAATTGTTGTTATATATAGAGCTCCTGTTTGAGTTATCAGAGTCATAAGATGAAGTTTCTGACTTGCCTTCAAGTGGCTTAGTAAAAGTATATATAGTATCAATACCCGTATCTTTGATGGTGCAAGTTCCTTTGTGATTTGGTCATTGAGTACTTGTATTTGACACACTTGTGGACATAACCTTGATGGTTCTGTTAATCTCTGTCATCTATTCCATTCAGCTTCCTCTGGACTAATGACTGGTTCTGTTTCTGTAGCTTCTAATTCTTCTTTTGTAGTTCCGTACTTGATTTGTCCTATCTCATTAGAGAGAGAGTTAGTAGGTGAAGAAATTTCTTGTGTCCTTTCATCCTCCAGCTATTGTTCATAGTCTTCTCATCTTTTTAGTCTGATCTCTTCTATTTCCCTTTGCATTCTTAGGCATATCAGCTCTTGAGCATCATTTGTGATATCACTAGATTCTTTAGGGGTTTCTGTAGTAGATGTATCTAAGAGATGGTCTTGACCCCATTCATACTCATTTGAATCAGTTTCTGAATCATCTACTTGTTGTCTGCCAGTATATGTGACCGGAATGTTCAGCGGTGCAAACAATTCTCTGATTCTGTATACTTCATCTCTCATATCCTCTAGGACTTCTACTTCCTGTGGTATTATAGCTGATATAACTAGAACTTGATTACCATCTGTTTCCTCTCTCTGGGTGGGCAATTCTTTTTGTTCATCATCACACTCAACCTGAGTTTGTTGAGTATTAATTTCTTGTGTTGTTAAAGGTAGTACCTTTTTCTTCCACTTATGTTGATGGTGGGACATGTGCTTCTGATTTGATTGCTTTCTTGGATCATATCCCAGTCCAACTTTATCATTGGCATACTTAGTTTGTGACTGAATAGGTTCAACAATACCTTTTTGACATTTGCCTAGAGCACCAGTACCTGAATATCCCATGCGTTGAAGCATCTTATAGCCTGGACCATATTGTGTCAGGGAAATCTCAAAATATCATATTTATTTGATTGCACTGTCTTCTTTGAAAATTTATTTGAGAACATCATCCTCTTCTATTTCATCTACACGAGAAGTAGAGGACTGTATAAAGAGACCATCATACATGAATTTTAGAGTTGAAGTTTGTGGCTTCATAACCTCTGATGGTTTTCTCAACTATCTTGGTGATGGAGGAAGACACATTAGTGAGAGTATAGGCTCTATTTTGTAGCCATCTATGCCAATGCTTGTGATTTTCAATTTATTTTCTAAATCTTTCAGCAAAGATTCTGAACTTTTAGCTGTAGAGGTTGCTCTATTACGAGGAACAAAAGTATCAACACTCTGCGTTAATGCATTGCAGGTATAGCTTGTATCGGTAGGAATGTTGACTTCAACCCCATTATAAGGAAATTTTAGGCATTGATGATATGTAGATGGTACTGCTTTTATTTCATGAATCCATGGCCTGCCCAGTAAGATGTTGTATGAAAGATGAAGATCCAAGACCTGAAAAATAACTTCTCTTTCCACAGGTCCTACTCTGATTGGTAATAGTACCAGACCCTTAGAGATCCTTTCTTCTTCATCGAAAGCCTTGATTGTTGTTTTCTTTGTTGGGTCAATAACATTTTCAGAAAATCCCAGCTATATCAGTAGATTGTAGGTACACATATTCAACCTAGTGCCTCCTATCAAAACACGTTTAACGTGGTGTTTATGGATCATGGCTTCAATGTGTAATGGCTGATTATGTGGGTGACTTAGTGAGTTATCATCTTCTTCAGAGAAAGTGAGGTAATAAGGTGAGGTCAGGTGACCCACCATAGATTGAAATAGATCTACGTCTAAATCTTTAGGGACATTGGTGGTAAGTAGAGCCTTGTCCAGGACCTCTCTATGAGTATAAGAGATCTTAAGCAGTTCTAAAATGGAGATTTGAGCATTGGTTCTCTTCAATTGTTCGACAATACTATAACCAGGAGAAGATGATGAAGCCAACTATTTTGATTTGGCCATGATTGTATCTATTTGTCTATTTGGTAGATTTGATGTTGTTTGATCGAAAGTTGAGGAACTAGCTCCTGGGAGAGTAATCTTCCTTTGAGCGTGAGTCACGACATTAGTAGTTTGTGCTTGACTTTGGTGATCCTGGACTATGATCACATGGCAATATTCAGGTTGAGTAGATTCAATCATGTTGATCACATTATTGTTGTTAGTGTAGGTATAATTGACTCTAGCTCCTCTCTTGGATTTTGAGGAATCTCCTTGTTCATAAGTCGGTAAGAGATCTTTAAAGGCCTTATGATCAGCATTAGTTGCATGATTTTCAACAATGATCTTGCCTGTGTCAATGAGATATTGGATTTTATGTTGGAGCTTCATGCAATTGTTTATGTTATTGTTCCTTGTTCTGATGGTAGTCACAATATTCATTTTCTCTCCATTTGGGTCTAATTTTTGGGTCATATGGTGTAGAATTTTTTGGCAATGTTATCAGATTATTTGCCAATAAGGTTTTGAAAGCTGATTCATATGACTCATCTAGAGGAGTAAAATCATGCTTAGGTTTTGAAAGCCAAGGTTTTTCTTTAAACCATTCTCTTGCTTTCTTTAGAGGATTTTCTGTCGCAGTTTCAACTGCCTTAAGTGCTTGCGTGCCACTGGCCAAGTTAAATATTGTGGATTTTGTTTTTGCTTGGAAAATATCTACCACTCCATCACTAACAATGTTTCTATTGTTATCTTTGCTGTATTTCTATTACTTGCCCTTTTCTTTAGAGCTAGAACCTTGCGATGTTTCTTTCCAAAGCGATATATCTCCCTTTTTTATAGGCACATCTTCCATTCTGAGTACGTTATCTACCATTTTGTTGAATGAAGGATGTACTTGTATCTGGACACTATACTTTAATTCAGGGATTAGGTTGTTGACAAAGATATCCATTTTCTCAAGATCTGGGATAGTCCATGAATATCTAGAGAACATTTTTCTCCATCGTTGGAGAAAAGTGAGAAAGGGTTCTCCTGTCTTTTGTTTGGTATTGCAAAGCTCTATCATAGTCACAAGATGTCGAATGTTGTAAAAATAGTTGGATTAGTTCTTCAAATGTTTTTATTCCTTTGGGTAGACTTGAGAACCATTCCATTGCTTGAACCCCTAAACTCCTTGGGAAAAGGTGCATGAGGTACGTTTGATCGTAAATGAACTCCATATAGGCAGGACAAAACTCTTTGACATGATCTTGAGGATCTAAGGTACCATCATATTTGTCAAATTTTGGGATCTCAACTCATGAAGGGAATGGAGGCATGTAAATATTTTTGTCAAATGAGAATGGGCATATTGTGTCCAGAGAATATTGTTTTGGTGTTTTATCTTTGTTCTGTAGTTTTGTGACCACAGTTTGTAATGTTTGTATTTTTTTGCTTATCTTTCCCCATTGTGTCTCTTCCTCTTTAGTGATGAGGGCCTCCACATTATAACCAGTAGGGAGTTTAGCTCCTTGCTTTGCTAATTCTAGGAAATAGTCTTCTTTTTCCCTAGCCATGATGACCTTCATCATTTTTTAGAATTCTTTATCATTCCGACATCTATGTACTTCGGCTTCGAGAGGTTCAGGAAGTTTAGATTCAGTTAATGAGGAATCACTGTCAGTGGCATGATTGCTAAAGTCGTCGTGAGTGTCTCATTTATTAGTTTCTCTTTCTTGTCTTTCCCCAGACATGGTGAGAGATAGGGGCTGACCAAAGATTGGTATATCGTAAACTGGTATTTGTGATGAGGACAATTTATTTTGAAAGAGGTTTCCTTCAAAGAATGGATTGTCGTTTGACGAAATGGGTGTTTCTTTTCCTTTGTTCGTTTTGCTGCGAGAGTTTCTGGTTTGAACAGGCATTTGTAACCAATAGGACCGAGTGCTAAATGTGTTACAGAAGTCAAGATCAAGTTGTAGCTAGTAGTTCGTTTAACGTAGTGATTTAAGATAAGTAACTAAGATCTAGTCTGGTTTCAGGAATGATCTATCCTATGAAAGACGCTATCTAAGTTAACTTAGGTTTGATAAGATGTTTGTTTGAACTAGCTTAAAGATGATCGACAAAATCGTGCAACACAATAGTAGAGGTACACTATCAAGGTTGTTTATGCTTCGGAGGATGATAACCAGTTTTAGGCTTGCTATAGACTGTTTTAGGTAGGTTTGACTATTCTGGACTGACAAAATCAGCGACTCATACGATAGGATTTATGAGACCGTACGACAATATAACAACTTCATGATGACAACAGTTCTATTTCATATGAGTTGCTACCTACTACCATACGACAAATGGGTAGGTCCTGAATGACAAAAGATTCAGCGCAGTTCTGTCTCGTATGACATAGGATTTAGCTTAAACGACAGACTGATGGGTCTTGTACCATAGAGAATTTATCTCGGATGACAATTTAGAATACTCATACGACACAGTATATGGTGCAGGATGATAAATGATTAGGCTCGTATGACTGTTAATCAGGACAGAGACAAGAATTCTGAGTATGACAACTGAGTATGACCAATTCCGAGATAGACTGATTTTTGACCAGGATAGGCTAGTTTTGACACGGATAGAGTTTTATCACTGAGTTGTTGGTTTATTTGATTTGTTTTCTCCAGTTTTGGTATTCCAGTTTTAGTTTCAGGGATGAAAACATAAAAAACATGCAGTATAAATAGTAACTCCAATCACAACATGCAAACCCTATGGAAGTTGGCTTAGAGAAGAAAACCTTTGCTTGTTGACTTAGGTACACACCCAATAGATAATTAGAATATGACCATTGAGTCTCACGCAATGGATTCTCAATGCCGTATTAGCCGACTCCAAATGCTAATGGGGGCACGATATGGTTGGTGTTTTGGGAGAGTTACTATCTCTCTTGCACAAAGATTATCAACCTTTCGGAGGTGAATCGGGTAGCTTCTAATTTTAATTGGATCTAGTAAGGGTTCCATTCAACGCGTCGAGGTATAAACTCAATTAAGAGGTCTCCTAGCCTTGAAAACCAAGGTTCAATATACCCGAAGGTACTGAGGAGAGATATTCCCGAGCATCGTTGACTTGATTTTCATCAAATCATGTTTATTTTATAGTGGGTTGGAGTACTTGGCATTTATCCATTCCAACTTAGGTCATTCCCCTCACACCGACCATAACAACTTTAAGAGTTTTTCAACCCCTCAAGAGGGCAGGCCTACTAAAGATGTACAAATCTCAAATAAAGAAAATGCCTCAAGGGTCTAGATTTCTGATTGTCTAAAAAAAAAGACAAGAGCATACTCTCCTACCTCTTAGAATTTTCTAAAAACACAAAAGACAGATTTGTTCATTAACCAGATAGCAAGTTAGGTGGCTAAATTTTTTTAAAGAATACACAATGTTTGATTGATTCTCTTTAGGTAACCTGCAAAAACAATGTATCAGTAGTCATGTTATTTTTATTCTTTGATAGGCATATGTTTGATTGGTAAATTCTTTGACAAGCGTCCTGCAAGAAACTGGTTAGGCTGTAAAAATACCAGACAGACAAAAGACAATTCAGGGTTAGCGTTAGCGTAATCAAAATTTAATTCAAGAAAAACCCTGAAAAAGTGAAACTTGCTTTAATCCAACAGAAAACAGAATCGTACGACAATTCTCATAGAATGAAATGACAAAAGGATTTTGTCGTACGAGTAAGAAATAAGCATAGGACAATAGAAGACAAAATCAAATATTTAGAACATAATGTCGTAGAACACCATTTTCTGATTCATATGACAAATAACAGGCTTCAATATAATGTCGTACGACAAATAACAGGCTTCAATATAATGTCGTACGATGTAGTAAAACTACTCGTACGATATTTCGTAGAGATTGTATAGATGAAACCTGCAGGATAAAAAAATGATTTTGAGGCCGAAAAATTAGGTTCCTACCCCACGGTGGGCACCAAAAATGTGTGTCTGAAAAGTGGACCTATATCTGTATCTGGAATACACAACACTCCAATTAAGTCATTAGATGCATGGTTAGTAAATCAATAATCAATGAATAATAAACCATTACAAAGCGACCCATTGCCTTCTAGTAGATCTGAGTTTAGATTTCTCTCAGATTGCTAAGCTATCCAGTGACTAGACAACACCTAAATGCATTTTTTAATCTATATGAGCATGAATTCAAGCTAAATGAATGCAAGATTAATCTAACATGTTTTAAGCAATAAATGGGATAAATGATCTAAATATGTATGCAATAAATAATATAGGAATATCTGAATGCACAAATATCAATGAACCTAGAGCAAAGAACAACATAATAACAATATATTCTCCAGGATTTTTGAATGAGAGATGAAGGCCTGAATTTATAGAAAATTCATAAGGAAACCAAAGGCTGAGATCAAATGATGATGAGCGGTCAAGATTTTCCAAGAGGAAGCACAATCTAGGTGAATTGATGTGATTGGATGCTTTTCTCAGTTTTGAAGGAAATTGAACTAAAATTAAGATAAAATCAGGAAAAAAATTGATTTATTCTCTCTTTCATTCAAATTTAATATTTAATTGTTTTAATTGCTTTCTTTGAGATTATTTATCAATTTTTAATTTGTTTTTCAAGATTATCTCCAATTGATTTCTTTTCTCAAAATTTTAATTCTTTTTTGGTCAATTAATTCCTTTTTTGATTTATTTCATTTTTTGAAGATTTAATGGCAAATTGATTTATTTAATTAAATATGCTAGGATATTCAATAAAATAAATAAGATAATTGTTTAAAATGATTTACTTGGAATGATCAATTAATTAAATAAATAATTAATTAATATTGGTTGATTAATTTTGCCATGTGAGATTTGATGATTATAGAATTAATTGTGTGCTCAAGATTTATTTAATTGCCTTTGGTTAAGACCTTGGTGACGTTGTCGAGATTAGGGGCCCATTGTTTAGATGACCATTTTTAGGGTATTACAGTATTAACAACAAATTAAAATCTGAAACTCAACCTTATAAAACTTTCACCAAATCAAACAATAACCAACAACAATACCATCCACTAGTACCAATATCTGCTGATAATCATTTTCTAATCTGATTTATCAAGTCTGGATATTAAGTCTTCATTAAACATGTTAGGTAGTTCAAGTAACCAGAAGACAACTAAGAGGGGGGGGGGGTGAATCAGTTGTCACAGATTACTGGAACCATTAGCGATTTAAACTTTAATACTGGAATAACAAGTAATCCAATTTAGCATAAACAATAATCATAGAATAAAAGCCATCCACTTAACACCAAGATTTGTACGTGGAAAACTAGGTAAAAAGAAAAACCATGGTGGGAAGCCTACCCATAGTCAGATAATACTTCTGCAGTAAGTATGTGAATTATAATTGAGAGGCCTGCACTTATAAGAAGGCCAACAACCTAGAGCACACTGCTCATCATAAAAAGAGCCTCATTGACTACATAGAAATCCAAACTGCAATCCAGAGAAGTATTGAACTTCAAAAGATAGCATCTCCTATGCCTGGGTACAGTTTTGGTTAAGGTTAATACTGGAGGACTAAATCCTCTTACATAAATCCAATTCGATCTCCAATGATCAAACAACTCCTTTGCCTGAATGATATTACATTATTTGCACATTACATTTATTGACCATGACCTTTTACAATAACCATGATGATCTACAATGAGATCTTACATCTATATATACAAACCTTTGACCATAAACAATCAGGTCGACCACCAGACAATAAACAAATTACATAATTAAAAACCATGTCAGGCTTAGACTAAACAAATAATATCAACACATAAGACATCCCATAAATAAATCAATAGGTCCTATCAACACCTTACATTAAAGCTGGTCCATAGCCTAGATTAACCGAGACCAAGTATAGGTCCATACACTACAACAATGATCTCCAACTGCCAAGTCTCGAACATGATCACCAACAACATCTTGAAACTCCATCAAAAGCTACACCATTACCACTTATGCAATTCATCAAATATCTCCATCAAAAGCTCTGCCAGTGAAAACCCTCATTGGAACCAGAGACCAATCTTCTAAGCAAGTAGGATAGCATCCGATCTCAAGACCAAAACCAACTAACTAAATATGAGTATAAGTATCATAAACAAGCTGATTCCATCACCAAACTATATTAGAGCCTACCAGATCATGCTGGATCTAAGTTAACTAGAAACCACTCATCCTACAGGGACCAGAAGGGTGCCAGTAAAGCACCCAAACAACTAGTGTTGGCATCAATGACAAAACATCAATGCAACACATAATCAGTTCCACCAAATGTCCAACAATCTCCCCCTTTGACATTGATGGCAACACTAGATGTGAAAAACATCTAAGTGTTGGCATTATAAACTTAGATGAGATTGGTTGATGTTGTCATTAATGGCAACCAACTGGTAATAGGGTTCAAAGGTTCTACCAGCACCAACAATCACTACAAGGGTTATTCACACTGGCATCCAGTCTACACTGACAACAGATTATACCGGTAGTCCAAGCCGACTTAAAAATAATATTGTTTATGCAAAATGTATTGTAATGTAATATTATATTTGTATAGCCGACATGATGTATTGTAAAGACTCATATATGTATGAGATCTTGTAGGTCATTTGAATATAGGATATGATATGTAATGTAAAGAAGCGGTAATATGTGATAGGTTATGATAGCGAATAATTGTATATGCATTTTGATTTATTTATCTTGAGAGCCAATAAGAGCAGAGCAACACAAAGAAAGGTTTTGGTAGAGGTATCAGACAGAGCTTAAACCGGTATTGAATCCAGCATTGTAGATTCTATTTTGAAATAATACATTGTTATTGGATTTAACCATCCAATTATAGTCAGTGTGACTCCATTTTATTGTTGAGCAATGAGCTCTAGGTAGTTGGCCTTCCTGCATGTGCAGGCCCCTATTGTACCGAGTAATATTTATTTATATTAGCTAGTGAGTAAATATTGTGGGTCACAAATCCCATTGAGGTTTTTCCTTTACCGGTTTTCCTTGCCAAAAACATCTGTGTTATGGTGTGCATTGATGCTCATTCTTTTATTTCTCTTTACTGCATTATTATTTGCTTACCAGTATATTAATTTGGGTTGTAAAGCTGCAAATAAGTTTAAATCTTTCAACAACTGGTTAGACACTGGTTCAACCCCCCATCTTAGTGTCTTTGGGACAAACAAAGTATCTAACAATTGGTATCAGATCCTAGTCCTCTATTTGAAAAAGCCTAACAACTTGAGGAAGATTCTAAAACCGACACTGATGGAAAGCTTGAGACAACAGTTGGAAGGAGCTCTTGAGGATTTTGGTGCAGAAAAATTGAAGAATATCAAACTGGAAGATGAACTCAGATCTTCTCGGGAATTCATCAAAGCACTTCAAGATAACCTGGTTATAGCAAAGAATAAGAGAAAAGAATTACATGTGCAACTGCAAAACCAAGATGATGAAGAAAAATAAACTCTCAGAGATATTGCAGAGAAACTGAGACAAGAGAACAATAACATGAGGAATGAGATGCAAGATTTTACCATGAGACTATACAAGGATATTGAACATAGAAATAGGAATGAGGAAGATTTGGCCAGAAGACTTAATGAAAGATCAAATGAATCTCTAAGGCTTAGTTATGAAAATGATATGCTTAAAACATATTTGATTCACATGCAACATGACAAAGAGGAACTTATGAGACAAGTTAGTACTTTGGAAAGTGAGTTGGTCGCTGCAAATGAATACAAAGACAAATTCAAGAAGAGTTCAGACAAGCTTGATGATATGCTGAAAAGTCAAAAACCTGATGGGGAAATAGTTGGACTTGGATTTGAACATGGAGAAAGTTCCAGAACTGCAAACAATCATGATCACAACAAACCGGTAAGACAACATAATGCTTATAAATTCAATGGAAAATGTTTTAATTGCAACAAATTTGGTCATAGAGCAAATCAATGTAGATTTAGGAATAATCAGAATACAAACTTACCCACCAGTCAATGTTCCAAATTAAAAAAATATGGTCATAACTCAGACAATTATGGAATGAATGTGAAATGATATGGTTGTGGTAGATTTGGACATCTATCTAATCAATGCATAACTTAAACCGGTCAAGGTTATGGAAAATATATTCAAAGAAATAATGTAACCTGTTAAGCATGCATCAAGATTAGGCATATTGCAAGATTTTGTAGAAGCAAGAGTGTACTGACAAACAACAAAGGATCTAATGACAAAAGAAAAGAAAAGGTGAATAAAATCAAAAAATAATTCACTAAACAATGGATTAGGAAGAGAGATAAGAGGAATGATGAATCCATCTCTACATTGGCAGAATAGAGTAATCCTACACCGGTAGGAGATTCTTCATCTAATTAAGGAATAATCCTTAGGGGTAAGGAAACTAATTTAAGATCATGCATTTACTCTCAGTTGGTGGTCAGTTGGTGGTAAGAAGTCACATTTCTTCTTTATTGACACATATGTTGAGTATTCACTTCACCTGCGAAGTATTTGATGCAGTTGTAAGTTAACTTTTTGGTTATAAAGCACTTGAATTTCTCATTTTGACTTACCAAAGCATTCAAGCATTTGAAGAGCATAGAAGTTGAGCACCAACATTCATGAAGTGAAGCAACAAAGTTTTTTTCAAGGAATCCAAGGTTTTCACTTACATTCGAAAGTAAAAGGTATACCAACATTCATGAAGCGAAGCAACAAAGTTTTTTTCAGGGCATCCAAGGTTTGCACTTACATTTGATAGTAAAAGGTATTTATCTTACGAAATGGCTTATTCATCCTCCGTTCCTGAATTCATTGAAAACCCTACTATTGTGGAAAATATGAAGCATCATAGACTACTCTTAAAGATAATCCCTAAGATAGCTAAGTTGGATGACTCCTGTAAAGCGGAAAAATCGAACCCTAGTTGTTCTCCCCTCCCCAACTCCAAGGAGAGAGAAGGGAGAGTCACTAGGGTTGATGGTTTTCACTTAGGAGAGACTTTACATTCAAAAGAGGGGTTGAAACCCACAAGATCCAATCCCACACAATGCAAGATTGGATTCTAAATGAGTTTCAAGGGTTGTGACATCAAGGATACCCTCTTTTGTAAATAATGTAGATAGAAAGATTGAACTAGGAATGCATGTAAAGTAGGAAAGATTTGCTTATAAACAGAGATAGGGATATGGGATGAAGCTGCGGACCTGGAATTAGCAGTAAAATGTCGAGACGGTGCTGTTCTGCAAATTTGAGCGAAAGTTGACGGGACGATGGCGCCTGGCGTGCACACGGTCCTTCGAAAAATCCGCGAAACGAAGGGGGATCTATTCGTCTCTGCACAAGGATTCCGGATCTTCAATTACAGCCGCGTACCTGCAACCTACACATAGAAAAGAGAGGAAAATTGGGGGGTTAGGGATGAGGGGTTTGCCTTTAGGTCAAACCCCGGTTTTGGAATTAACCAAGAAATGAGAATGCTGTAAATGTAAATGTTTGTAATGTAAACAAGTACTGATACCTTGTTGTAAGAATGTTTGTATTCTTACATGCGAAGGTGTAATGTATGTAGTATGTTGTATGTTGTATGTGATCTCCTCTTCAATGGTTGAATCCTTGTCTTGAATGCAACACTTAGCCTTGAATGGAGACTTAGAATGCTTAATTGCTTGAAGGAATGCTTGAATGCTTGAATGTTTGAATGTTTGAATATCGCTTCCACCTTTTGCCCTTGCTTATTTCCTTCCTCCCTTTCTAGGAGAGGAAAAGTAGTTTATATACTTGTCAATTAGGGCTGATAGACTGATTTTCCCGACCTTAGGCCGACCAGGAAACATTATTTTCCAATTTGCAAACTTAAAGATCCGATGCCCACAAGAGACCGGGCCCAAAATAGGGCTAGGGACCAGGGCACTGGGCGCCATGGTCCTGGGGGACCAGGGCGCTAGGCGCCCTAGTCCAGAAGGACCAGGGCGCCATGGTCCCACCTCCCGGGACAACAGGGTGCAAGGAGGGATCAGGCCAGGGTGCAGAAAAATGCAGTTTTTGGTGTCGTAAACAGGTTTCGGGGTCTCCATTCAGGTTCAACGTTGCACCGCCATCGTGAAGACCCAAATGCAGTCGAAATTGCAAGTGTCGCAATTTTAGGACGCTACAACTCCATTGGTGCATTTTTTAAAATTCTGAAGGGAGTCGCATTTGCTGAAGACCCTAGGGCATACATTCATTATAAAATTGAAGATTTAGGGTCTGAGGATTTAAAGAACATGTTCATGAATGTTATCATTGACAAATAAGGTGCAGTCAAACTAGAACATAAGGTTGTTGAAGATTTAGGGTTCATTAACATCCTTCACATGCCTAAATTTTCAGATGAGATTCTCCGTTATGTTCTTAGCATAGTTCACGATGAATTTTTGTGGCTAGAATCAATCTTCAAAATCACTAAGGAAGCAATTAAGGTTTTCTTACTGGTTTACCTTCTATCAGCACTAGGCCTGAGAAGAATAAAAAATTCCAAACAAAGAAGTTATGAACCTAACTGATGCAACATCAGATAACAAATCACTTAGGGTTAGTGATATAATCGATAATAATGTTAAATATGCTAGTATGGTTATTGGATACAAAGTTTCTCATACTAATAGGCTGATATCTATTTCAAGTTTATGTATTCATAGTGCCTATGAGATGATTATGAATAATGCTAAAATTGATATCTTTGAATGGTTGAAAGATGAACCATTAGAAAATTTGGATAAAATTAAAGGTGATAAGAGGGGAACATTCAAGTTTGGGAATTTGATTTTATGCTTAATGCTATATTTCTCAAAGTAGATCCCTGGTATTGGACACAAGGATTTTGCCTATGATATTTCTATTGGAAAACAAATTAAGGAGGAAATTACCGATATAGGTTCAGATGGTGATAAACAGGTAAAAGAGTATTTCAAGGAATTTCAAGCAAAAATGAGGCAAAGGGAAAGGATTCCTCAAAGCATTGTTGACAAATATGACAAACAAATATGCTTTGTGATTAAAATAGATGAAGTATGGATGGAAGCAGTTAGACCTAGAATTGTTTGGATAACAGAGATGGGTTATGAAGTGGACTCACACATCTTGGAATCTTATGCCAAGATACTCCTAGATACTCCATCAGAACCCATTGAGAAGATATTTGGTAATGTTGAAACTATAGAAAGTGATGTTACTATGTAGAAGTAGAGGAAGAAAAGAGACGAACTAATAAAAGATGCTTCAAAATTTGTTGAAGTTGTTAAGAAGGGCTTGTTGAAACTTGATTCGATGAGAGTTGTTGCTGAACAAAAAAGAAAATTAGAACAACAAATGGTAGCACATATTTCTCCTGTGGCTACCTTATCCGCTTCTGACAATGACAAGGCTGCAGAATTCAAAAGGGTGGATAGAAAGAAAAGAAAACCCTCATCGACACCTTCTCTATCTTTGAAGAAATCAAGAACACTGAGAAAGAAACAACAGGCCGTGAGAAAGACCAGTGGTCAGAAGAAGAAAGTCACCCCAAAGAAGCAACCAGAACAAAAGAAACCTGACACTCTTTCACCAGCTGAATTGATAAATGAAATAACTTAGGAAGGAAATCTCGATAATGTTAATAAATTTTATCATTCTTTTAAGGATTCAGATAAGGATACCATTATTTTGTATTTGGATATATATAAGAAGGTTCTTATTGAGGTTATAGATGTTCTTCCTAATGATTTATACTTGAGACTTCAAGCAAAGAGAATGTCCATTATGGAGTTAGATAAGAAACTAAAGGTTGAGGCATTGTTAGCCACTCATCCTATTAATTCTAAGCAAGAAATTGATGATTTAATATCTGAAGCTAACCAGACTATTTTTGTGAGTGGTCACTGGAAAGTTAGTCTTATGACCGACAGAGTAAAAGAGATCACAGATGAAACAACTGATAAGTGGGATATATTCTTTTTTGAGAAAGAGAAAAGGGAAGAGAAAGTGTTGTTCTCAAATTCTGATTCCCTCCTATCCTCTCTATAAGAAAATTTGATAACTCTATTTGCATATGAAGAGGACACCAAGAAAATAGAATTCCAGAATAACATATAAAAAGGTTTCAGCAAAATCTTCTACACTTTGAACTTATCCAAAGCTTAGGTGGGTATACCTTTTGTGAATACTTTCACACTTTTAAATTGAGATCCATAGTAAACCAATACTAAAAACCTATGGACTTCATCACCTCAATAAAACTAAAACATTAAAGAAAACTTTGCTCATTTTCAGTATTTGATCCCAAGAAAGACAAAAAAAATTTCACCACTGATATCAGTGCCTTATCCAGGCTACAGAGTCACCTAAATCAAGCAAGAGTTCCAAAACTAAACATTCTCCTACATTTCATCACTTTGACTTTCATGAACCCTATACATGCCTGACATATATATAAGTTCTTTCCCTTTAAAATAAAACCGTATATCAAATTCAAAGCAACAAACAATTAATCTATTGACAGAAATATTTCACATATATTTAATTCCTCTCCTGTAGAGAAAAGCCAGAAACATATCTATGCCATTGCCCTACAATCCATCTTCAATTGAATATCCCTAAATTATTCAAATGAAAGCAGAAAACTAATGAATGCACACCAGAAGACAATGAAGATTTAGGCCTGAAAAACTTTGATCTGTATATTCATATTCATTTTTGAAAATTTTACATAACTCAAGGTAATTTATGAGAGAAAGAGAAAACCCCAGATATATTTTAGCAGAGTCTCTTTACAAATTCTTGTGATATCCTATCCTTAAGTCCTGGTATCCATTTATAAGAATATGGATGCAAAACAAGCTTCGGACTTTCCTAAGCATAGTTTGTTACAACTGCAATTTTTCTTCAAAAAGAAGTTACAAGTCATTTTCAGTCCTAATGACCTTTTAGTTTGTTATTCTACTACAACTTCTTCTTGAACCTCTGATTCTCACACCATGTATTTGCTTGTCCACTCTTGGAACATGTCATCATTAGGCCAGGAGAAGCTAACAATTTTCTTTTTAAATTTGTCCAACCTTTTCCAAGTATTTTTAATTTTCTTAACCTCTGATTCCAAAAAATTGTAATGTGACTTTATCTTCTCCATTTCTTCAATTGTCTTGATAAACAAAGATGTGTCATCTATATTGATGACTTCATTCACCCTCTGGGACAAGTTAGCTCCTAGAAACTCAAGCCACACCTATTTGTCCTTCAACTGATTTGGACCGACAAAACCCCCAGGAAATAGCTCAAACTTATGTTCAGTATATTCCTTCCTGTATGAGTCAGCCTTCCTCTCTACACCAGCTCTTCCTTCTGCTAGCCTGGTCATGCCTTTTGCTAACTCACAAATGGATTTAATATTGGTATGAGACCTTGCCTCATCATAGAAGGCACACATAAGTTCCAAATCCACCTCTGTAGGCATCCACTTATTCAAAATCGGCTCTAGAGTAGCCTTGTCTTTATTGAGCTCAATCAAAATGTCCATAATTATTTTCATGCTAGCGTGCACAATGGGGGTCCTATTGTGTTAGCAAAACTCAAAATTGTGGCCCTTACATTTTCCTCATATTTGTTTTCAAATAGGGCTTGAGAATGTTTCAACTTTTCTAATTCATCTTGTAATGTTTCAGCTGGTTGAAAACCAAAAGATATAGGAGAAGGGGGAAATTCGATGATGGGACTGGTGGGTGGAGGTCTTGCTAGAGAAGATGCAATCATTAGAGTAGAGGACTCACCTTTCTAGTATTGCCCTACCAATTGACTCTGTAGTTTAGCAATGATGCTATCCCTATTGGCTATCTCCCATTTGGATTCATTATAAGCCTTTAAAATTGTACTGAATTTTGCAGTTTCTAGAACTGTGCTGACAACTTCTACCACCAGTGTGTCCTGCACTCTCTTGACAATCATACCTCCAAGGTAGCTGGAATCTAAGGTATCTATCCTTTTTCTACTCTCATCCCTCTTTAGGGACCACATGACCAAAGAAACATTGTCCCTACTGAATGTCACTCCTTCTAGGGGCTTGGTTTCTTTTCTTACTGCTCCAAGCACTAAGGCATCTACTATGTCCCACTCAGGAAGAATTAGCACACCAGCCTTTGATACTATTTCTCTCCCAGTAATTGTCTTCAACGCTGCCATCATTTCTTGCTTCACCTCTTCCTCCACTGTAGTTGCATCTTTGTGGGGTTGCTCACTCCTTTTCTTCTCACATCTTGCCTTAAATTGTTCAATGTTTTGTTTCCAAACAAATTACATAAAGGACCCTGTTGTAACAAAACTATTATCAGCCAGGAACTCCTCACTGGCTTGTTTGATAGCAAGGTCTAGCTCCTTACCTTTGAACTCATTTGTAGTCGAGTTCATCTCGTCACTAGGTGGCTCTTCAAGCATTCCCTCTTATGCTTCCTCATATGTGTAGGCAATCTCCCTGAGACTCCCTAACTACAACAATTGCTCTGCTACCACCTGTTCATCTCCCACATGGATAGGGGATTGGGATGGAGAGTATAAAGGTTCACCTATTTGCACATCTTTGCCCACCCTTTGCCTTTTAGGGGAGTCTTGGATGCCAATGAAATTTTCTATTGATCTCTTCTCTTTTGAAGTAGAGGGCTCACCAGTTACGGGTACTAGCACACTATACCTTGGCTTCTTATGTATCACATAATCACCCAAAAGGATGGCCTTAGAAAAGGCATGCTTGGCTAGAACCAGCTTAGCCTTTTCAGGATCATTTCTCATTATAGCTTCCCTTTTCTCCTTCAATGTTTGCATTAGGTCTTCAAAATAAAGAATAAAGAATTTGACTTTTTCCTCAAAGGGAGTAAAACTAAACAGAGGGTCATAACCACTATCAAATTGGTGAATAAAATCAAGAGCCTTTTTGTATGATACCCATTTTTATTTTCTCAATTCTTGCTCATCTAGATTGAATTAATTTCTAATTAGATCCTTAGGAAAATGGAACTGGTGAGGTCTGCCTTTACATATTGCTATCTTTTTAAACATGCCATTGAAGAAATCTTCAGGGTCAACAAACCTTGATATTGCAGTAGACAAACTCTATGTTTGAAAGAAATCATCAAAGTGTTTCCAACCACCCTTGGTGATTAAAAATTGATGAGCCATGGTGATTGTTGGGAAAATGGTCCCTTTTCCCCTAATTGTTAGTTCTGCCTCTTGCACACCCCCAATTCACCCCAGGATCTTTGCAATTCCTATCTTCAATGGGACTTGATAGGGGAGTAATTATGGGGTTCCTCTGAAACCTTAAACTCTGAACATATTAGAGATAGTGTATAAATATATATCACCCCAATTATGAACAATATTGATACTTTCAGCAAATTCATTAGGCCTAAGGAATTCTAAAAGAGCCTTAGGGATCCTAGGGTTTTGTGGGCACAATAGGATCCTAAGCATAGATGCAAAACATCTATCAAACTTCAAGTAACTAGCATCCTTTGTATCACAATAAAAAATTGTGCTCCATAATTGCACATCTATCTCTTCACCATCCTTCTCCTTAACTAGGTCCATTTCCATGGCAAAATAATCAACACCTTTGAACAAAAACATGTGCATAAGAAGAGAGTACCACCCAAAAGGTCTATCTACCTTACCATTTTTTATCCCTATCAGTGTTGGTATTTTGGTATGGTTTTTTCATTGATGTCAACACCTACTAAAACTCTGGCACTTTGGAGAATCAGCAACATTCACTGGCAAGCAAATGACTTTTGCACATCACCGGTATATGGTACATCGATAGGATATAATGATCACCGACACTTGGAATGGCATGGAAAACACTTGGTAATGTTGAAGACATCATCTGGACATCTTTTCTTGGAGAATTGGTTATTGATATATTCATATTTGCATATTTGCTATTACCGGCAAATAGGTCCAGGTTATGCACTGACAGGTTTATCTTTTCCAGATCAGCACAACACGCTATGAAGATGATTAATTATTGTTGTAAATGCATTAAGCTGACATGTTGAATCAGTTATTGCATTGGATAATATATTGTTTGTAAAATATTTTTATTGTAATATCTTAGCCGACTTACTAAAATTGGTCTTAGGCTATGGTATAAATGTAAGATCTTATTTGTAAGATCGGATAGGGAATGTCAAAAAGGAATTGTAAGAAGGTATTTGCGAGATTTAGCATAGATATACACACAAACATCATTTGAAGGTGAAGCTAGGTTTTTATGAAAGCATATCAGAACTACACCGATATCGAATCCAACATATGAAGATGCTATTTTGAATAGTACATTCTTATTGGATTTAACCGTCCAATTGTAGTAAGTGTGACTCCCATTTGTGCTTGAGCAGTGAGCTCTAGACGCTTGGCCTTTCTGCATTTGCAGACCTCATTTATGTACACTTACTATCTATAGTAGTATCATCTGACTGTGGGTAAGGTTTCCCACCATGGTTTTTCCCCTTACAGGGTTTCCACTTACAAATATTGGTGTTATGTGTTGTGGATGAGTTTATCTTTTTGTTTCATGCATTAATCCTTACTAGTATTGCAATTAATTGTTAAAACTATCTACCAGCATATAAGACTAGTTTACCGGTATTAAGCAGTAAATTGGTTAAGTTGTTTATGGTTTAAAATTGTTAGACAAATAATTCACCCCCCCTCTCAGTTGTCTCCAGGACCTAACAATTGGTATCAGAGCCTAGTCCTCTTTTTGCAAAAGTTTAACAACTTGAGGAGATCCAATATCTACTAACTATTTCAGGAAGGACAATCCTAAATTTGATGGAACCAACTATGGCATATGGAAGATCAGAATGGAGACACAACTAAATTGCATTAGAAAGGACATTTGGGATGTTACAAAGAATGGCTATATTGCTCCAACTTAGAGTCAACCCAATCCACCTAACTTGACTAAAGATGAAGAAAATGATTGCAAAGCAAGAGAAGCACTTTTGAGCACATTATCAGATCAACAAATCATGGGATTATCAGATAGGTCTACTACTAAAGCTATTTGGGATCATTTGGAAACACTGAATGAAGGAGATTCCATAGTTAAGAATGCAAAACTTGAAAGCTTCTGGGTCAGGTATGAACATCTGAAAATGGAAGAAGATGAAAGGATTTCTGCTTTTATGGAAAGAGTAAATGAAATTGTTTTGGGTATTAAATGTTGTGGAGGTACTCTAAGTGAAGATGAAATTGTTTCAAAAGTTTTAAGGGGATTGCCACTGGCATATAAAATGAAAGTCACTACTATAAATGAGTTAAGAAAAATGCCTAATACATCAGTAACTAGGGATAAATTGATTGGAAAACTTTCAGCTTTTGAAATTGAAGAATTTGGTCATGTTGCTACTATAAAGATAGATTTAGCTTTTAAAGCATCAACATCATCTACAACATCATTTGAAAAATCTGATTGGAAAGCCTTTTATGCAAGAGAACTTGAAGAAAGCAGGAAAGAAAATGAAGAAATTGAATAACTTGAAGCACTATTTGCAAGGAAAACGCCTAAAGGTCTAGTTGGAAGTGAGTATGAAGGTAAAGAACCCTTTAAATGTTTTAATTACAATAAGATTGGTCATATGGCTTCAAGATGCCCTAATAGACATGCTAGACTAAGAGAAGAAGCTAGAAGAACATGCAAGCCTAACCCTGAATATCAGAGATATAGATTTAAGAAGAATAAAGACAAATCTTGTTACATTGCTGATGAAGGTGTGACTGATAATTCTGATGAGGATCTGACAGACAATGGGTGGGTTTTTGTTGCTATAATAGAAGATCAACCGACACCTACTGCTCAACTGATAGAATAGGCCTTGGTAGCTAAAGTTGAAGTAAAGGATGAATGGATCATTGATTCAAGTTGCTCACATCATATGACAGGAGATAAAGGTAAATTCCTGAACTTTCAAAAATACAATGGAGGCTTAGTAAGATTTGGAGATGATAAAGCTTGGTTGATCAAAGGTAAGGGTACAATATCTCTTGATGGTAAGAATAATACTGACAATGTTTACTATGTTGAAGGATTAAAGCATAATCTTTTGAGTGTTGGTCAATTAGTTGAGAAAGGATTTTAGTTACAATTCAAAAATAGAAAATGCAAAATCATGAATAGAACTGGTTTGGAAATTGCAACCAATAATCAGACTAGAGGTAATATCTTTCATTTGAATAACAGTAGAAAGACATGCTTAATTGCACACATTGATGAAAGTTGGCCATGGCATAAGAGACTCTATCATGTAAACTTTGACTGCATGGTGAAAATTAGTACTACTAAGGCAGTTAGAGATTTACCTAAAATTGGCAAACCTCACAATACAGTATGTAAGGAATGTCAATTTGGAAAACAAGTTAGAACTAGTTTCAAAAGTATTCTAGAAAAATCCAATAATGCTCTTGATTTAATTCATACTAATTTATGTGGTCCAACTAGAACTAAAAGCTTACAAGGTGATAGGTATTTCATGCTAATCATTGATGACTATTCTAGAATGTGCTGGGTTACTTTTCTTAGAGAAAAATCAGAACCACTTGGAAAGTTCAAATTATTCAAAGCTATGGTAGAAAATGAAACCAGTAAGAAAATCAAATGTCTTAGATCAGATCAAGGAGGAAAATTTACATCTAAGGAATTTAATACATTCTATGAAGTAAATGGAATTAGAAGACAACTATCAGCACCTCGAACACCACAATAGAATGGAGTTGTTGAAAGGAAAAACAGAACTATCTTGGATGCAGCCAGAAGTATGTTATCAGAAGCAAACCTACCACATGTATATTGGAGAGAGGCGGTAAGTACAATGGTCTATACATTCAACAAAGTTCACATCAAGGGTGAAATCAGTAAGACCCCTCATGAACTATGGTTTGGTATTACTCCTACTCTTAAATATTTTAGAATATTTGGAAGCAAATGCTATATTGGAAGAGATGAGTATATTGGTAAATTTGATCTTAGAAGTGATAAAGGAATATTTCTTGGTTATTCATCTAAGGGCAAGGCATATAGATGTTTTAACAAGAGATTGCAGAAAATTGTTGAGAGTACAAATGTGAAGATTGATGAACAATTCAGAGGAACTTCAAGGTATATAGACTCTGAACTGGCAACAAAATTTTTGACAAATGAACCTACACTAAATCCACTGGTATAGAATGAAGATCTAGTTACATCGGTATCATCTGAAAATTCCACACTAATTAAAGAACAACATCAAATAAAGACACCCCAGTATGTAAGACTGAATCATTCTGAAGATCAGATAATTGGAAACAAGTATAAAGGAGTTATGACAAGAGGAAGATTGGAAAATGAAGAGGTATGTCTTATTTCTCAAATTGAACCATCATCTGTTAATGAGGCATGTGAAGATAAATATTGGATTAAAGCTATGGAAGAAGAATTGGAACAAATTGAGAAAAACAACACTTGGACATTAGTTCCCCGGCCTAAAGATAAAAATGTAATTGGAACCAAATGGGTATTCAAAAATAAACTTAATGAAGATGGTAAGGTTATCAGAAATAAAGCAAGACTAGTGTGTAAGGGATATTCTCAGAAAGAAGGAATTGATTACAATGAAACCTTTGCACCGGTAGCTAGAATTGAGGCAGTAGAATATTTTTGGCTTTTGCAGCACATAAGAACTACAAAGTATATCAAATGGATATTAAATGTACATTTTTGAATGGAGATCTTGAAGAAGAAGTCTACATTGAATAGCTTGATGGATTTTCTTTGACAGATAACAAAGATATGGTTTGCAAGTTCAGAAAAGCTTTGTATGGATTGAAGCAAGCTCCAAGAGCTTGGTATGCAAGATTGGATAAGTATCTTTTGAAGATTGGTTTTTCTAAAGGTAATGTAGATGGTAATTTATATTATAAAGTGACTAATGAAGACATCTTGGTTATAGAAGTTTTTGTTGATGATATAATCTTTGGAGGAGAAGATGGATTATGTAAAGACTTTTCCATTGAGATGCAACAAGAATTTGAAATGTCTATGATTGGAGAAATAAAATTCTTTTTAGGATTGCAGATTTCACAAACTGATAAATGTTTATTCTCGAGTTAATCCAAGTACTTAAAAGAGTTACTAAAGAAATTTGGGATGGAGAACTCTAAACCAGTAAGCACACCTATGACTACAAATGACAAATTATCACTAAGGGATGAATCTACACCTGTTAATCCGACTAGGTACAAATCTATGATAGGAGGTTTACTGTATTTAACACAAACCAGACCTGATATCATGAATGCAGTATGTATTGTTTCAAGATTTCAGAGTAATCCTATAGAAAATCATGAATCAATAGGAAAAAGGATTTTCTGTTACTTACAAGGCACTTCAGATCTTGGATTATGCTATCCTAGAGATGAGAAATTTGAATTATATGCATATACAGATGCAAATTGGGCAAGAGATTTGGATGATGGAAAAAGTACCACCTGCAGAGCATTTTTTCTTGGAAACAGACTGATTTCTTGGTTGAGTAAGAAACAAAGTTGTACATCTCTATCAACAACAGAATCAGAATATGTTGCAGCAGCAACTAACTATACACAGGTATTATGGCTTAAGCAAATGTTGAAGGACATAAAGGTAAAATGCAAGGAACCTATTACTATCTATTGTGATAACACTGCAGTAATTGATATATCTAAAAATCCGGTATTACATTCTAAAACCAAACATGTTTCTATCAAACTGAATTTTTTAAGGGAAAATGTTGAAGCAAAGGAGATAAAACTGGTTTATGTGAATACTAAAGAACAGATTGCAGATATTTTCACTAAAACTTAGCCTAAGGAGACTTTTGAACATCTCAAATATCAGCTTGGAGTCATACCCCCACTGGTAGTGACTTAGACAGTTGATGATTATCATCAACCGACATAATTAATAGAGAAATCTTTTGTTTCCGGCTTTGATGAGGAAGCTACTTCTCAGGGGGAGTAGTTGGTATATTGAATTGGTTGGTATTTTGTCTATGAACTTGGTTTTTTTGTAACTTTGGTATTTGATGTTAAAGGGGGAGTGATATCTATGGAAAAACACATTATCTTTTGGGGAGAGATTGGTATGAAAAACATGTTACTCTCAGGGGGAGAGATTGTCACTTTGGGAGAGTTTACTTATACTCTAGTAATTGTTGGTACTTTGGTATTTGGCATTTCTGTTTTGGCACTTTGACGGTTTTCCATCTTGTGTTTCCATCAATGCCAATGGGGAGATTGTTGGTATTTTGGTATGGTTTTGTCATTGATTTCAACACCTACTAAAACTCTGGCACTTTGGAGAATGCACAACATTCACCGACAAGCAAATGACTTTTGCACAGTCACCGGTATATGGTACACTGGCAGGATATAATGATCGCCGACACTTGGAATGGCATGGAAAACACTTGGTAATGTCAAAGACATCGTTTGGACATCTTTTCTTGGAGAATTGGTTATTGATATATTTATATTTGCATATTTGCTGTGACCGACAAATAGGTCCAGGTTATGCACTGGCAGGTTTATCTTTTCCAGATTAGCACGACATGCTATGGAGATGATTAAATATTGTTGTAAATGCATTAAGATGACATGTTGAATTGGTTATTACATCGGATAATGTATTGTTTTTAAAATGTTTTTATTGTAATATCTTGTAGAGCCGACCTACTAAAATTGGTCTTAGATTATGGTATAAATGTAAAATCTTATTTGTAAGATCAGATAGGGAATGTGATAAAGGAATTGTAAGAAGGTATATGTGAGATTTAGCAGAGCTATACACGTAGACATCATATGAAGGTGAAGCTAGGTTTTTATGAAAGCATATCAGAACTACACCAGTACTGAATCCAGCATATGAAGATGCTATTTTGAACAGTACATTCTTATTGGATTTAACCATCCAATTGTAGTCAATGTGACTCCCATTTGTGATTGAGTAGTGAGCTCTAGGCGCTTGGCCTTTCTGCATGTGTAGACCCCATTTATGTACACCTACTCTCTACAGTAGTATCATCTGATTGTGGGTAAGGTTTCCCACCATGGTTTTTCCCCTTACAGGGTTTCCACATACAAATATTGGTGTTATGTGTTGTGGATGACTTTATATTTTTGTTTCATGCATTAATCCTTACTGATATTGCAATTAACTATTAAAACTATCTATCGGCATGTAAGACTAGTTTACTTGTATTAAGCAGTAAATTGGTTGTTGGACAACTGATTCACCCCCCTCTTAGTTGTCTCCGGGACCTAACAATCAACCGTGCATGAATTGCATCAGTGAGATAAGGTGCAAAATCAAAAGTTACTACCAAAAAGGAGTTCAGAATCTATGCTATCATTAGCATATAGTGAGTTGGCATAATGGTTTCAACATCTTCCCCAAAACTCTGACAAATTGACCAATACATGCCTTTAGCCCTTAGAGTGAAAATATTTAGAGAGAAGGGTTCCATGGTACTAGGGCCTACAATAGTTAATTCTCCTATTTTGACAAAAAGCTCTTTCAAAGGGCCACTCTTGAGGTGATCTCTCTGCATATTGTAGACCTGTGCAAGTGTATCAAAATTGATTGGATCTAAATAATTTGATACCTCATTGAGTTTAAATACCTTCCTAAATTCATCATCATTTATCTCAATTATAGCTCCCCCATTCACATTTCTCACACATTTAGCAATAGGGTCATAGTTATTTGCAATCTGGGTTAATAAATATACATCCATGAAAACCCTAGGGACTATGAGTTTTCCCACATCTAACTCCCATATACTGTTCATTGGAGCGGAGGAATGTCTTTGGCCAAATCCCACTTTCAAGAGCCCCAGACCTGATATCCCTATCTACGAATCCCTTAAAAAATTCCCTTTATCATATAAATTGTCTCCAAATCTTAAACATGGTCCCTTGGGCACTAATTATTTTATTTTAGCAACGACATTTGTAGACATGGTTAATTGTTCTAGGAAATCATCACATATAGCTCTATCTTGATAATTTTCCTTCCCTGTGAAATCTCTTCGAGGTGCCATATTTGAATTATAGCTATTTCAATTTAAACTTAAACAGACCTCTGGGAATTTGAGCACCCAATGATATCAATTTGAACTGTAACTTTTAAACAATGTGTAGAACTTACTTGTTGCCTGAAGAAATTCTCTCTGCACAATGGTTCCTCTGCAAAACTCCTTGAAATGATATTAAAATTCAGTTGGTGTGAGGCTTAATATGGCAATAGAGGATTGAATTGAAATATTAATCCACATGCTTTAGTAATCAATTCACAATTGAATTTGAATAAAGGCTCCAATAGACTACAAAGAAATTCTCAGTGTCCTGGCTTTTTTCTATTTCACGGAGGTTAAAAACCTCGCATCTTTTTCATGCGTAACAACACCGTCCATCAGATCCTGAAGAACATGCATGTCTCTTACCTTACTTGGGTCATCCTGCTTAAAAATAGGACCCACCTTCCTTTCGTTGCTTCACAAAAGATAAACCTCATGCATCTCTTTCATGCAAAACAATGCTAGCCGTTGGATCTTCTACCATCTGCTCGATCTTTACTCTGCATGGTGACCACTAATTTTTTTCACTAACCGCACACAACTGTTACCGCTAAAGGTTTTCTCTATTTCGCAAAGGTTAAAAAACCTACATCTTTAGGCTACGAAACAATGCTTATCATTGGATCACTTTCAAGATGTGCAACCTTTAACATCCCTTAACCTTCAGAGTGGGCAATCTGCATGGAATCCACGTACCCTATTTATTGCCAACAGATAGTTCTTACGTGTCAGCCACCCACTCATCCAAGAACTCCAATAGACTCCACATATTAACTACCATGTGTTTTACTTTACCCATGAATTTCAAACCATCACCACTCAATCAAAGTGGGCCAATTATGATCCTTTGGAGCCACATGTTTGTCTGACAGATTCCCTTTCACCTCAGCTAGGCATCCAACTGTTCTGCCACATCATCCACCATGTATCCGCCATCTCATTATGCCACTTCATGAAAGGTAAATTTCGTGTTGCTTCTAGCTGCGAATCAATGCGGGCCATCCGATCAACTCCAAGTTGATCAATCTTTAAAAACCAGGAACTGTCTCTCTGCCAAACCCACCATCCTTTCACTACTTCACGAAGGATAAAAAACATGCTATTTCTTCTTGAAAAATAGTGCGGATTGTTGGATCTATATTAAGATGCACCCCTTTTACCTTACAAGAAAACCTTTCTCTTGGCCCACTACCTTTTCGCCATTTCATGAAAAGTAAACTTCAGACATCTTTGCCAGGCAAAATAACACTGACCATCAAATCTTCTTGGAGATGATCGGTTTTTAACTGAAGCATTTTCTTACCTTTTGGGGCTCGCCAGGCTTTTGCTACTTCCTGAAAGATAAATCTCTTGCAACTTTACTTTGTGAATTAACACATACCGCTAGATCTTGAGAAACATGCTCGATTTTTAATTTCATTCTTTAACCCACCGGCTCGGGTCCACCATTCTTTCGCTCCTTCGCGAAGGAAAAACCTCACGCATCTTTGGGCTACAAAACAACGTGGTCCATTAGATCTTCTGGGAGATGATCATCCATTAGCCTTCCTTGTGACCACTTTACTCGGGTTAACAACCTTTTTGCCATTTCACGAAGGTTAAGTTCCACACATCTTCCTTTCGTGAGATCACGCACACCGTCCGATCAAGTAGAACTTGTAGAATCTTTAGGAAGTCTGACAAGGAAAAAAGACTTAGGGGAAGGCGAAGAAATAAAACATATTTAAGGTCCTGCCTAAGATAAATATAAAAAGGGGGGACCTCTTTTCACGGTGGAGCGACAGTTCCACTTAAGTGGAAAAAGTATTATGGAAATAGAATGCATAGACTTCAGATAGAAAAGGGTAAATTGCAGAACCTTAAACCCCTAGACCAAAATACTCAGAGGAAAAAAATGAAGTAAAAAGCACAATTTTTTGCAGATTATAACTGATTAGAGAACAAAATCACCCAATAGTCAAAATAGTGACAACAACAGCTTTGATTGGGGATGGTTGATTGCAAGATAAACACAAGAACATAGAAAACTCTGGAGAAAAGACCAAAAACAAGCCCAAAAGGAACCAATAGAAACAAACCTAATTATATACATACTAAAACCTACTGTGCATGGACTTAAGAGAAGTAATGCTTCAGGAATTGTCCATGCACTCAGAATTCCTTTATCTCACCATCCATTGTCTGCAAGAAATATGATTTTTTTCCATTATGATCACAAACAATAGAAGGGCCTATCCATAGTGACTCAATTTTTTTGTGTTTTCCTTTATCTTTCCCTCTTGCATTCCATTGAAGAACCATGCCACCAATTTGAAACTTCCTTAATGTGGTTCTTTTGTCAAATGGATATTTGGATTGTAACTGAATCTTCAAATTTCGTTTATGGGCTAAAGTCCTAATTTCTTCCACTTACACCATTTGAATCATTTTGTCATCCATTGGTTCTGAGAACTCCATATCCTCAGCTTGTAGGAACTTGTATATAGGAAGAAGGTTATTAATTGGCACCCTATATTGTGTTCCATAAACCAATTCAAATGGTGATACACCATTTGCTTTCTTAATAGTAATCCTATCTGCCCATAAGGCCAATTTTAATTTCTGATCCCAAGACCTTTTGTTTTCCTCAAGGATTTTCTTGATAATATTCAAAAGGCTTTTGTTGCTGGATTTCACTTGTCCATTAGCTTGTGGATGGTATGGTGAAGAATAAGATAGGATTATTCCATGACTAGTACAAAATTCAGTGAAGTCTTCTGATCTAAAACTCATGGCATTATCCATTACCAGTTTCACAAGAACACCAAAGCTTGTTATAATATTATCCATAAAAAATTCAATGATAACTTTACTAGTGGCTCTTTTAGTAGGTATAGCTTCAATCCACTTAGCGAAGTAGTCAGTGGCCACGATGATCCATCTGTGACCTCTTCCTGACTTCTCAATTATTTCCCCAATAAAATCAATCCCCCACTCGACAGAAGGGGCTTCCACTATAACTGGATTGAGAGGCATAGCTCCTTCATACTTTAATTTGGAAGAAAAAATTTGGCATGGGTCACACCTCCAGACATGCTCATGGGCATCTTTAAAAAAATTAGGCCAATAGTATCCAGCCCGGACTATCTTGCTAGCTGTAGTCTTAGCAAAATAGGGGCCTCCACATACTCCATCATACATTTTAGTTAGCATCCTTTTAGCTTGGGATTTGTCTAGGCACATCAACAATGCCCCATCTCTATTTTGCCAATATAGATCACCTTGAATAAGGACATACTTTTGAGACCTTAGTCTCAGTGTCCTTCTCTGGTTGGGAGTCATTCCCTCTAAATATGTTGCATCCCTTAAAAAATGTACTATCTTTGAATACTAGGGCTATGTCTCAATACTTTTGACTAGGATATTCTCATTTTCAACATTATTAACCTCTACATTAAGGAGATTCGATTAAGCAATTAACTTAGCTAGACCTAAACCTTTTACTAATTTAGTTATCTTAATCTCTTGATCAAACTCTTGAATTCTGGTTATCCATCTGCACCTTTTACCAGTGACCTCAGATCGAGATAAAATATCCTTGACAACCACATGTGGGACATAAGCAACTACTTGTGCATTCACAAGGTATGACCTAAATGCTTTTACAACCTTGACCAAAGTATATGCTTGTTTTTCCATGATTTCATATTTAAGCTCTGCAACTTGTAGAGATTTACTATAAAAGGCAATAGGGTGTTCATATCCTTCAACATCCTTTTGAAGAAGGATTGCAACCACTATATGATAAGAAGCAAAAGAAAACAAAGAAAAGGGCTTACTGTAATCAGGGGACTTTAACACTGGTGCCTCTTGAATAGCTTTTTTAATTTGAGCAAAAGCCTTTGAAGCTTCTTCACCCCAATAAAACTTTGTATCTTTCTTGAGCAATCTAACAATAGGCTTGACTATTTCAGCAAAGTTGGCAATGAACCTTCTAAAAAAATTCACCTTGCCCAAGAAAGACTGGATACCTTTGACACTCTTTGGCTGAGGTACATTGTTTATGGCTTCAATCCTCTCACGGTCTATCCTAACCCCTTCCTTGGAGACAATGTGCCCAAGCAGCTTCCCTACAATATCAGCAAAACAACACTTTCTTGGATTTAAAGAGACACCAAACTCCAGAGCTTTGTTGAAAACCTTTTCCAAATGCCCAGAGTGATCATCTACCCTTTTGGAGAGATATGTTAAATCATCCTGGTACAAAACCATGATAATGTTGATAAATTCCTTGAATGCCACATCCATTTCTCTTTGAAAGGTAGCTCCAACATTTTTAAAATTGAATGGCATCCTTACATACACGTAGGTCCCCCAAGGGGTAGTAAAAGTAGTCTTAAGCTATTTGGACTCCTTCACTAATAACTAATTGTATCCTAAAAAATCCATCCATCATAGACAATAGGTCACAACCAGTTACTCTTTGTAACATTCCCTCCATATTGGGAGAAGAATAGTTGTCTTTCAAGGAAGCAACATTCAAATTCATGAAATCAACACAGAGCCTTATATCCCCATTCTTTTTTCTAACTGGGACTAAGTTAGACACCCATGATGAATGTCTTATAGGGTTGATGATCCCCCCTTCCCTCAGCTTAGTTAAATCTTGTTGCATTTTAGTTTCCATAAGGGGGTTTATAGGCCTTTGCTTTTGCCTAAAAGGCTTAGCATCTGGATGCAAGGGGAGTTCATGTTGAAAAAGATCTTGCCTATATGCCTTCAAGTCCTCATAAGACCAAGCAAAAACATGTTTATACTTTTTCAATAAATTAATAAGGTTAGCTTTAATATGAGGAGACAATTTCTTTCCAATGTATACCAACTTAGGGGATGATTCTGTCCCTAAATTCACTTCCTCCAATTCTTCTAATTTGGTGGTTGACTATTGTTGCAGATGGCTATCACTATGACTGGACATATCTTCCAATTCTACCAATCCTCTAGGGATTTCATTAGTTACCAACTGGACCATGTCATTACCCAACACTATTTCTCTATTTTCCACCACTTCTAGTAATGCATTGCAATAAATTTTCTATCCATCAGAGTCATAATGCACTGAATGAATTTGAGAATATCTTCATCATCTGCAAATACTTGCCAATTATATATGTTATCAGGGATAGTGGGCCTAGCTTTTATCTCAACTATAGATACATCGGTTAGTGTTACATCATCATTTTTTAATGCAACATTACCTAAGAAATCAACCATGATGTTCTTTGAGATTTCTATCCAGTTAATAGAAAATGCACAAAAATGCTCGATCACATCCTATACTGCATGTTTATATTTTTTCAAGTGATCATTTTTAGATGCATACTTAGATCTAACCTGAGAAATAACCAACTCTGAATCCCCTAACACTCTTAACAACTGAATCCCATGCTTCTTTGCAACTTCAAGCCCCAATAACAAGGCTTCATATTCAATAGTGTTATTTGTACACTTGAAAGCTAACAAAAAAGAGTATTTGAAAGTTATACCTGATGGGGACACAAAAAGAACTACTGCTCCAGATCCTTCCTTAGAGAAAGCTCCATCAAAATACATGTGCCACAAACCTTGTTGCTGAGGTTCCAATTCACCAATAATAGGATCGGTGTTTTTCAACTAAGGTAAATTTGGTTGTATTTTGAAGTTATCATCATCCACATCAATCATGCAATTCAACATATTAGGGTGTATCTTCTCAATTACCTTAGGAGCATGTGGTTCTCTATACAACTTGACATGGCTTCCATTTATTAGGATTGTAGCATATGAAAGATCTAGCTGAACACTTCACCCCACTGTTGCAGCCCATTGTCTAGATAATAGCATGCCATAATGAGGTTTTGTATCAGTTACTATGACATCCATCTTATATGTCTCTTCAGGAAATGCTTCTATCTTTACCTCTATGTCTTTCATTGTACCTATTATTGGTACTTCTTTATTGTCCATAGCATAATACTTCCCATACACTGTACTTACTCACAGTCCCAATTCTTTTCTGACACCATACGACATCATATTTGTAGCAACACCAAAATCTATCATATAGTTCTTAATTAACCGGTTATTCACTAACAAAGCTATATAGAAAGGGTCAACTTGTGAAGGTTCTTGTGTAATGGTTGTTCCAACATATACCTCTAGAGTTTGCAGCTCAAGATCCTTTTCATCCTTCATCATACCTGAAGGCAAATCAACACTATTATCAGATATTTTAGAAAATAAAGATAGAGAAGCTTCTCTATGTTCTTTTATTTTTCAGTAATTCTATGAATGGGATTGTAACCTTCATTTGGGTCAGAGCCCGAGTCATATCAAAAGTAGAACTATTAATTAGCTCAGTATTCATTTTTTCTTTTTCTTCTTTAGGATTGATTGCCTTCTTAGCTGTCGCAGTCCCTTGTGAATCACCAGTAGTGTTATTATCTACACTCTTGGCTACATCTTTGGGTTGGTCACCTTTTTCCTGACCATCTTGAGGCAAGGTGCCATTACTCGTTGTCCTTTTCTGAGATACTTATTTCATAAACAAGGAACCAGGTTCACCCTGATCTCCATCCCTTCTACTACTTCACAGATTGTAATTGTGCTTGGCTTTGGATATGGCAGCCTTGGTAAGATTTTTTACCTCATTATCGCTGGGTCTTTGGAGATGAACTTCTTCATCTTCAATGGTTACCATATTCAAAGTGGGATGCCAGTCAAGTGTTAGCTGCCCTTGGTAAGATTGATTACAATTTAACACATCACACTCACTAGATTCACTTTGTGAAGACAATATCACTTTCAATAACAATATCAAACATGTTAATATCAGGCTCACCCTCTTTTCTCATGGACTCTTCAAGAGCTTGAGCTAAAACACATTGATGAGGAGAATGTGGTCCATCACAGGCCATGCACCAGGGAGTATTTTCCATATTGTGTACATTTCTTCCTTTCAAAGGATCTGGGGTGTCTTGGCTTTGAGTGTTTTTTAACTTATCATTCTAAGGTTTGCCATCCTTCCAAGTAGTGTTGTAATGCATATCATGTAATCTAGGAGGCCTATCTTGCCAATTGTAATGATGCTTATCATTTTTACTTACCTTAGTAGTAAGATCTTTCATGACAGTCGTCAACTTTTCTATTTTTTCATCCTTCTTGGCAACTTTATTTTCCTGCTGTTTTGATTCTTGCCACATCCTTCCATCGGTCCTCCTTCCCACCTTTCCAGATTCTTTCCTATTACTTTCCACATTAATGACAATTCTAAAAGCATCTCTCAGACTATGTGGGTTTTTATCCCTCAAATTTAGAATCAAAAGTGTTATAATAAGTGTTCAAACATATATTATCATCTAATCTCATTACTTGATAGAGCCTATGCATTGCTTTCTGAAATCTAGCATTGAAATCTATGACAATTTCATTATTAGACTTCCTAATGTTATTGAACTCATTGAGCATGAAGCTCACATTTGCTTTGTCACCATATTGTTCTTGAAAGTAATTCTTAAAATCCTCCCAATAGCCAATGCTGCTCACAGGAAGACCTATATACCAATCCCATGCATCATCCACCAAGGACTGTACAAATAGTTTCATGATGACATCTTCATCTACTGTCTCATAGTCATTTATCAGGTCACCAAAAGATTTTAGCTCCTCTTCTGTACTTATAGCATTATTACCAATTAACTTGTGAAGCCCTATCCCTCAATTCGATAGGAATATGGTTAGGGTACCCTGTGATTACTTCAAAGAAGAGCTATCTATATAATTCCAAGTTAATGGGTCTTCTCTAGAACTAGTTACCAAGAAGGTTATTTCCCATGTTCATTCTCATATTAATAGGGACTTGATTAGCTGGAACAATGCTCACAGGCAGGGTTGACTGAATTTTGACTGGAGGGAGTGAGGGATGCTGAGATAAAGGTTTATTTAGGTATGTTGAAGGAAAAATTATGGGAGGAGCCTTTAGATAATTAATTTTTCTTTTGCCCTCTTGATTGGCTGCTTCTAATTCAGCCTTTTCCAAATCTCTTTGTAGGCCTTCCTTCTCCTTCCTCATCCTATCTATCTCTCTCTCATGTGTAGACAACATATGAGAAATTTCTGCTATAGTCTTAGACCCAGACCCATCTTCCATGCACTTCTATTTTCCTTTGTCAAAATTATTCCTAACAGGTTGTGGGTCACTAAGGACCTCCCTACTAGGTTGCACAATAGATTTGTGTGCAAGGTTGATTTTGGAAACTAAATTTTCTCTGATGAGTGGACCCTCATCCTCACTCTTATTTTTCTCTTGGTTGAACAATTCAAGATCATCAATCTTTCTTAGAAGCCTATCCTCTCAATCAATTTAGCTTTCAATTCCTTTTCTTTATTTTCTTCTTTTCGTGCTCTTAGGGAGATCAAGTGATGAACTATTCTATTGAGAACCTCAATTTCTTGGGATACCTTATCCTCATCAGGGAACATCTCTTCAGAATCCGATATATTAACTTGATCTATATTGATCAGACTAATGTTTCCATCTATTGTTCTAGGTACATAATCCATCTTAACATTTGAACTGTTCCTATCCTTCCCAGATAAACTAGCATGAGAGACCCTTTGATTTAAAACTTGGACATCCTCATTATTACCAAACAAACCAGAATGGAAACCCAAAATGTCCTTCTTAGATTCACGGGAAGAAGAATTTGAATTTGCATATATGGGTCTATCAGATGACTTACTCGTATAAATGTCATTTTCTACCCTTGTAGCACTAGATGGATCATGTGTAATTGATCTTTTCTGTCCTCTTCATGCCTGCGCAGGTAATCCTTTTGGCAACATCTCATGAGGATGTTTCCTCATGAATGATCTGGTGTTGCTTCCTCTTTGCATTGTACTTGTTTTTATTAAAAGTGAATTATGCTTATTAAAGAGCACTGGTTATTTTAATGTCAGAGTTGCAACCCAAAGCAATGGGAAAGTAAGAAAACAAGCTTGACAAATCACTCATAGAAGACTTAGAACAAGAATATTTTCAAAGAAAGAAAAGTAACACAGATCAAGGATGAAACAACCCGCTACAAGGATTACACAGAAAATTCAAACAACCTTCCAGGCAATTATAAACACTAGATCTGAGACACAGATTCCACTATGACTGTCCCCAACAGAGTCGCCACTTTTGTTGTTCTCAAATTTGGATTCCTTCCTATCTTCCTTGTAATAAAATTTGATAACTTTGTTTGCATATGAAGAGGGCACCAAGAAAATAGAATTCCAGAATAACATATAACAAGGTTTCAACAAAACCTTCTACACTTTGAACTTATCGAAAGCTTAGGTGGGTATACCTTTTGTGAATACTTTCACACTTTTAAATTGAGATCCACAATAAACCAATACTAAAAACCTATGGACTTCATCACCTCAATAAAACTGAAACATTAAAGAAAACTTATGCTCATTTTCAGTATTTGATCCCAAGAAAGATAGAAAGAATTCCACCACTGATATCAGTGCCTTATCCAGGCTACAGAGTCACCTAAATCAAGCAAGAGTTCCAAAACTGAACATTCTCCTACATTTCATCACTTCGGCTTTCATGAACCCTATAAAAGTCTGACATATGTATATATATATACACATATATATATGTTCTTTCCCTTTAAACTAAAACTGTTTATCAAATTCAAAGTAGCAAATAATTGATCTACTGATAGAAATATTTCACGCATATTTAATTCCTCTCCTGAAGAGAAAAGCCAGAAACATATCTATAAGACTGCCTTACAATCCATGTTCAATTGAATAACCCTAAATTATTCAAATGAAACCAGAAAACTAACGAATGCACACCAGAAGACAATGAAGATTTAGGCCTGAAAAACTTTGATCTGTATATTCATATTCATTTTTGAAAATTTTACATAACTCAAGGTAATTTATGAGAGAAAGAGAAAACCCTAGATATATTTCAGCAGAGTCTCTTTACAAATTCTTGTGATATCCTATCTTAAGTCTTGATATCCATTTATAAGAATATGGATGCAAAACAAGCTTCGGACTTTCCTAAGCATAGTTTGTTACAATTGCAATTTTTCTTCAAAAAGAAGTTACAAGTCATTTTTAGTCCTAGCAACCTTTTAGTTTGTTATTCTGCTGCAACATCTTCTTGAACCTCTACTTCTCGCACCACGTATTTTGCTTGTCCACTCTTGGAACACATCATCAGTAGGCCAGGAGAAGATAACAATTTTCTTTTTCAATTTGTCCAACCTTTTCCAAGTATTTTTAATTTTCTTAGCCTCTAATTCCAAAAAATTGTAATGTGACTTTATCTTCTCCATTTCTTCAATTGTCTTGATAAACAAAGATGTGTCATCTATATTGATGACTTCATTCACCCTCTAGGACAAGTTAGCTCCTGGAAAATCAAGCCACAACTGCTTGTCCTTCAACTGATTTGGACTGAGAAAACCCCCAGGAAATAGTTCAAACTTATGTTTAGTATATTCCTTTGTGTATAAGTTAGCCTTCCTCTCTACACCAGCTCTTCCTTCTGCTAGTCTGGTCATCCCTTTTGCTAACTCACAAGTGGATTTCATATTGGTATCAGACCCTGCCTCATCATAGGATGCACACATAAGTTCCAAATTGACATCTATAGGCATCCAGTTATTCAAAATTGGCTCTAGAGTAGCCTTGTCTTCATTCAACTCAATCAAAATGTCCAAAATTATTTTCATGCTAGCATGCACAATGGGGGCTTCTACTGTGTCAGCAAAATTCAAAATTATGGCCCTCACATTTTCCTCATATTTGTTTGCAAATAGGGTTTGAGCCTCTTTCAACTTTTCTAATTCATCTTGTAATGTTTTAGCTGGTTGAAAACCAAAAGATATAGGAGAAGGGGGAAATTCGATGATGGGACTAGTGGGTGGAGGTCTTGCTGGAGAAGATGCAATCATTAGAGTAGATGACTCACCTTTCTGGTATTGCCTTGCCAATTAACTCTGTAGTTTAGCAATGATGCTATCCTTGTTGGCTATCTCCTCTTTGGCTTCATTAAAAGCCTTTAAAATTGTTTCTATTTTTACTTGGAGATCAACCCACTCCTAAGTTCCTTCTTAGCCACTGCCACACTGAATTTTGCAGTTTCTAGAACCGTGCTGGCAACTTCTACCACCTGTGTGTCCTGCACTCTCTTGACAATCATACCTCCAAGGTAGCTAGACTCTGAGGTATCTGCCCTTCTTCTACTCTCATCCCTCTTTAGGGACCACATGACCAAAGCAACATTGTCCTTGCTGAATTTCACTCCTTCCAGGGGCTTGGTTTCTTTCCTTACTACTTCAAGCACTAAGGCATCTGCTATGTCCCACTCAAGAAGAATTAGCACACGAACCTTCGGTACTATTTCTCTCCCCTTTTTAGGAGTAATGGTCTTGAACTCTTCCATCATTTCTTTCTTCACCTCTTCCTCCACTGTAGTTGCATCTTTGTGGGGTTGCTCACTCCTTTTCTTCTCACATCTTGCCTTAAATTGCTCAATGTTTTGTTCACAAACAAATTGCATAAAGGACCTTGTTGTAACAAAATTATTATCAGCCAGGAACTCCTCATTGGCTTATTTGATAGTAGGGTCTAACTCCTTGCCTTTGAAATTATTTGCAATCAAGTTCATCTCGACACTAGGTGTTTCGTAATATGTGTAGGCAATCTCCCCGAGACTCCCTAACTACAACAATTGCTCGACCACTACCTGTTCATCTCCCACATGGATAGGGGATTGGGATGGAGAGTATAAAGGTTCACTTGTTTGCACCTCTTTGCCCACCCTTTGCCTTTTAGGGGAGTCTTGAATGTCAATGAAATCTTCTATTGATCTCATCCCTTTTGAAGTAGAGGGCTCACCCATTACTAGCACTAGCACACTATACCTTGGCTTCTTATGCATCACATAATCACCCGGAGGGATGGCCTTAGAAAAGGCAAGCCTGGCTAGAACCAACTTAGCCTTTTCAGGATTATTTCTCATTATAGCTTCCCTTTTCTCCTTCAATGTTTGCATTAGGTCTTCAAAATAAAGAATTAAGAATTGAAATTTTTCCTCAAAGGGAGTAAAACTAGACAGAGGTTCATAACCACTATCAAATTAGTGAATAAAATCAAGAGCCTTTTTGTATGCTACCCATTTTTCTTTTCTCAATTCCTACTCATCTAGATTGAATTCATTTCTAATCAGATCCTTAGGAAAATGGAACTGGTGAGCTCTGCCTTTACATACTTCTCCCTTTCTGAACATGCCATTGAAGAAATCTTCAGGGTCAAGAAACCTTGATACTGTAGTAGACAACCTATATGGTTGAAAGAAATCATCAAAGTATTTCCAACCACCCTTGGTGATTACAAATTGGTGAGCCATGGTGACAGTTGAGAAAATTGTCCTTTTTCCCCTATTTGTTAATTCTGCCTCTTGCATAGGCCCAATTTGTCTCAGGATCTCTGCAATTCCTATCTTCAATGGGACTTGATAGGGGAGTAAGTATGGGGTGCCTCTAAAACCATAAACTCTTAACACAGTAGTGACAGGGTATAAATATATATAACCCCAATTGTGAACAATTTTGATACTTTCAGCAAATTCTTTAGGCCTAAGGAATTCTAAAAGAGCCTTAGGGATCCTAAGCCTAGATGCAAAACATCTATCAAACTTCAAGTAACTGGAATCCTCTCTGTCCCAAGACAAAATTATGCTCCACAATTGCATAGACATCTCTTCACCATCCTTCTCCTTAACTAGGTCCATTTCCTTGGAAAAATAATCAGAACCTTTGAACAAAAACATGTGCATAAGAAGAGAGTACCACCCAAAAGGTTTGTCTAACTTACCATTTTTTATCCCTATCAGCCCCGCATGAATCACATCAGTGAGATAAGGTGCAAAATCAAAAGTTACTGCCAGAGAGGGGTTCAGAATCTTTGCTATCATTAGCATATAGTGAGTTGGCATAGTGGTTTCAACATCTTCCCCAAAAATCTGACAAAGTGACCAATACATGCCTTTAGCCCTCAGAGTTGAAAGATTTAGAGAGAAGGGTTCCATGGTACTAGGGCCTACAACAGTGAATCCTCCTATTTTGACAAAAAAACTCTTTCAAAGGGCCTCTCCTGAGGTGATCTCTCTGCACATTATAGACCTATGCAAGTGTATCAAAATTGATTGGCTCTAAATAATTCGATATCTCACTGAGTTTAAACACATTCCTAAATTCATCATCATTTATCTCAATCAAAGCTCCCCCATTCACATTTCTCACACATTTAGCAACAGGGTCATAGTTATTTGCAATCTGGGTTAATAAATATACATCCATGAAAACCCCAGGGACTATGAGTTTTCCCACATCTAACTCCCATATACTGTTCATTGGAGCGGAGGGATGTCTTTGGCCAAATCCCACTTTCAAGAGCCCCAGACCTAATATCCCTATCTGCGAATCCCTTAACCAATTCCCTTTATCATATAAATCATCTCCAATTCTTAAACAGGGGCCCTTGGATACTAATTCTTTTATTTTAGCAGCGACATTTGTAGAAATGGTTAATTATTTTAGGAAATCATCACATATAGCTCTATCCTGCTAATTTACCTTCCTTGAGAAATCTCTTTAGGGTGCCATCTTTGAATTACAACTATTTCAATTTAAACTTAAACAGACCTTTGAGAATTTGAGCACCCAATGATATCAATTCAAACTGTAACTTTTAAACAATGTGGAAAACTTACTTGTTGCCTGAATAAATTCGCTCTGCACAATGGTTCCTCTACAAAACTCTTTGGAATGACATTAAAATTTAGTTGATGTGATGTTGAATATGACAATAGAGCATTTAATTGAAACATTAATCAACATGCTTCAACAATCAATTCGCAATTGAATTTGAAAAAAGGCTCCAAAAGACCATACAAAAATTCTCAGTGTCCCGACTTTTTATTGTTTCACGGAGGTTAAAAACCTCGCATCTTTTTCATGCAAAACAACGCCACCCATCAGATCCTGAAGAACATGCATGTCTCTTACCTTACCTAGGTCATCCTGGTTAAGAACGGGCCCCATCTTCCTTTCACTGCTTCGTGAAAGATAAACCTCACACATCTCTTTCATATGAAACAATGCTGGCCGTTGGATCTTCTACCATCCACTTGATCTTTACTCTGCATGGTAACTGCTAATGTTTTTCACTAACCGCACACAACCGTTACCGCTAAAGGTTTTTGCTATTTTGCAAAGGTTAAAAAACTTGCATCTTTAGGCTGCGAACAACACATCGTTGGATCACTTTCAAGATGTGTGACCTTTAACATCCCTTAACCTTTAGAGTGGGCCCTCTGCACAGAATTCACTTGCCCTATTTATTGCCGACAGATAGCTCTTATGTGTCAGCCACCCACTCGTCTAAGAACTCCAACAGACTCCACATCTTAACTGCCACATGTTTTACTTTAGCCATGAATTTCAAACCATCGCTACTCAATCAAAGTGGGCCCTTTATGATCCTTTAGAGCCACGTGTCTGTCTGATAGATTCCCTTTCACCTCAGCCAGGCGCCCAACTGTTCTACCACATCATCCGCCATGTATCCGCCAACTCATTTCACCACTTCGTGAAATGTAAATTTCGTGTTGCTTCTTGCTGCGAATCAACACGGGCCGTCTAATGAACTCCAAGTTGACCGGTCTTTAAAACTAGGAACTGTCTATCTACCAGACCCACCATCCTTTCGCTACTTTGTGAAGGATAAAAAACATACTATTTCTTCCAATGAAATAGCGCAGACCATTGGATCTATCTTAAGATGCGCCCCTTTTACCTTACAAGCAAACCTTTTGCTTGGCCCACTACCTTTTTGCCATTTTGTGAAAGGTAAACTTCAGACATCTTTTCCAGGTGAAATAGCGCTAACCATCAGATCTTCTTGGAGATGATCAATTTTTAACCGAAGGATTTTCTTACCTTTTGTGGCGCGCTAGGATTTCGCTACTTTGCCAAAGATAAATCTCTAGCAACTTTACTTTGCGAACTAACATGGACCGCCAGATCTTGAGAAACATGCTCGATTTTTAATTTCATTCTTTAACCCACCTGCCTGGGTCCACCATTCTTTCACTACTTCACAAAGGATAAACCTCGAGCATCTTTGGGCTACAAAATAATGCGGTCCGTTAGATCTTCTGGGAGATGATCGTCCATTAGCCTTCCTTGTGACCACTTTACTCGAGCCGACCACCTTTTCGCCATTTCGTGAAGGGTAAGTTCCACACATCTTTCTTTCACAAGATCACATGCACCGTCCGATCAACTAGAACTTGCACAATCTTTAGGAAGCCCGACAAGGAAAAAAGACTTAGGGGAAGGCGAAGAAATAAAACATATTTAAGGTCCTGCCTAAGATAAATGTAAAAACGGGGGACCTCTTTTCATGACGGAGTGACCCTTCCACTTAAGTGGAAAAAGTAACTTGGAAATAGAATGCGTAGACTTCAGATAGAAAAGGGTAAATTGTAGAACCTTAAACCCTTAGACCAAAACCCTCAGAGGCAAAAAATGAAGTACAAAGCACAATTTTTTTCCAGATTATAATGGATTAGAGAACAAAATCGCCCAATAGTCAAAATAGTGACAACAACAACTCTGATTGGGGATGATTGATTGCAATATCAACACAAGAACATAGAAAACTCTGGAGAATAGACCAAAAACAAGCCCAAAAGCAACCAACAGAAACAAACCTAATTATATACATACTAAAACCTACTGTGCATGGACTTAAGAGAAGTAATGCTTCAGGAATTGTCCATGCAATGGGAATTCTTGTATCTCACCATCCATTGTCTGTAAGAAATATGAATATTTTCCATTATGATAACAAACAATAGAAGGGCCTACCCATAGTGACTCAAATGTTTTGTGTTTTCCTTTATCTTTCCCTCTTGCATTCCACTGAAGAACCATGCCACCAATTTGAAGCTTCCTCAATGAGGTTCTTTTGTCAAACGAATATTTGGATTGCAACAGAATCTTCAAATATAGGAAGAAGGTTATTAACTAGCACCCTATATTGTGTGCCATAAGCCAATTTGAATGGTGATACACTAATTGCTTTCTCAATAGTAATTCTATCTGCCCATAAGGCCAATTTTAATTTCTGATCCCAAGACCTTTTTTTTTCCTCAAGGATTTTCTTGATAATATTCAAAAGGATTTTGTTGCTGGATTCTAGTTATCCATTAGCTTGTGGATGGTATGGTGAAGAATAAGACATGATTATTCCATTATTGGTACAGAATTCAGTGAACTCTTATGATCCTAAACTCATGGCATTATCTATTATTAGTTTCACAAGAACACCAAATCTTGTTATAATATTATCCATCAAATATTCAATGACAACTTTACTAGTGGCTCTTTTAGAAAGTATAGCTTCAATCCACTTATTGAAGTATTCAGTGGCCACTATGATCCATCTATGACCTCTTCCTGACTTCTCAATTATTTCCCCAATAAAATCAATCCCTCACTCGACAAAAGGGGCTTCCACTATAACTGGTTTGAGAGGTAAAGCTCCTTCATACTTTAATTTGGAAGAAATTTTTTGGCATGGGTCACACCTCTGGACATCCTCATGGGAATGTTTGAACAAAGTAGGCCAATAGTATCCATCCCAAACTATCTTGCTAGCTGTGGTCTTAGCAGAATAGTGGCCTCCACATACTCCATCATGCATTTCAGTTAGCATCTTTTTAGCTTGGGATTTGTCTAGGCACATAAAAAATGCCCCATTTCATTTCCCTAATACAGATCACCCTGAATAAGGACATACTTTTGAGACTTTAGTCTCAGTGTCCCTCTTTGGTTGGGAGTCATTCCCTCTGAATATGTTGCATCCCTTAAAAAATGTACTATCTCTGAGTACCAGGGCCGTGTCTCAATACTTGTGACTAGGATATTCTCAGTTTCAACATTATTAACCTCTACATCAAGGAGATTCAATTTAGCCATTAACTTAGCAAGACCTAAACCTCTTACTAATTTAGTAATCTTAATCTCTAGATCAAACTCTTGAATTCTGGTTATCCATCTGCACCTTTTAATAGTGACCTCAGTCGGAGATAAAATATCCTTGACAACCGCATGTGGGACATAAGCAATTACTTGTGCATTCACAAGGTATGGCCTAAATGCTTTTACAACCTTGATCAAAGCATATGCTTGTTTTTCCATGATTTCATATTTAAGCTCTGCAACTTGTAGAGATTTACTATAAAAGGAAATAGGGTGTTCATATCCTTTAGCATCCTTTTGAAGGACTACAACCACTGTATGATAAGAAGCAAAAGAAAATAGAGAAAAGGGCTTACTATAATCAGGGGACTTCAACACTGGTGCCTCCTGAATAGCCTTTTGAAATTGACCAAAAGCCTTTACAGCTTATTCACCCCAATAAAACTTTGTATCTTTCTTGACCAATTTAACAATAGGCTTGACTATTTCAACAAAGTTGGCAATGAACCTTCTATAAAAATTCACCTTGCCCAAGAAAGACTGGATACCTTTGACACTCTTTGGATGAGGTACATTGTTTATGGCTTCAATCCTCCTAGGGTCTATCCTAACCCCTTCCTTGGAGACAATGTGCCCAAGAAGCTTCCCTTCAGTAACAACAAAATGACACTTTCTTGGATTTAAAGAGACACCAAACTCCAGAGCTTTGTTGAAAACTTTTTCCAAATGCCCGTAGTGATCATCTGCCCTTTTGGAGAAACATGTTAAATCATCCTGGTACACAACCATGATAATATTGATAAATTCCTTGAATGCCACATCCATTTCTCTCTGAAAGTTAGCTCTAACATTTTTTAAATCGAATGGCATCCTTACATACATGTAGGTCCCCCAAGGGGTAGTAAAAGCAGTCTTAAACTATTCAGACCCCTTCACTAATACCTGATTGTATCCTGAAAATCCATCCATCATAGACAATAGGTCACATCCAGTTAATCTCTGCAACATTTCCTCCATATTGGGAGAAGAATAGTTGTCTTTTAGGAAAGCAACATTCAAATTCCTAAAATTAACACAGAGCCTTATATCCCCATTCTTTTTTCTAACTGGGACTAAGTTAGACACCCATGATGAATGTATTATAGGCTTGATGATCCCCCCTTCTCTCAACTTAGTTAACTCTTATTGCATTTTAGTTTCCAAAAGGGGGTTAATAGGCCTTTGCTTCTGCCTCAAAGGCTTAGCATGTAGGTGCAAAGGGATTTCATGTTGAAAAAGATCTCGCCTATACACCTTCAAGTCCTCATAAGACCAAGCAAAAACATGTTTATACTTTTTCAATAAATTAATAAGGTTGGCTTTAATATGAGGAGACAATTTCTTTCCAATGTATACCAACTTAGGGGATGATTCTGTCCGTAAATTCACTTCCTCCAATTCTTCTAATTTGGTGGTTGCCTGTTGATGTTGATGGCCATCACTACGATTGAACATACCTTCCAATTCTACCAATCCTCTAGGGATCTCATTAGTTTCCAACTGGACCATGTCATTACCCAACACTGTTTCTCTATTTTCCACCACTTCTACTAATGCATTGCAATCAATTTTCTGCCCATCATAGTCATCAATGCACTGTATGAATTTGAGAATATCTTCATCATCCGCAAGTACTTGCCAATTATATGTGTTATTAGGGATAGAAAGCCTAGCTTTTATCTCAACTATAGATACACCAGTTAGTGTTACATCATCATTTTTTAATGCAACATTACCTAAGAAATCAGCCATGATGTTATTTGATCTTTCTATCCAATTAATAGAAAATGCACAAAAATGCTCGATCACATCCCAAACTTCATGTTTATATCTTTTCAAGCGATCATTTTTAGATGCATACTTAGATATAACCTGAGAAACAACCAACTCGAAATCCCCTAACTCTCTTAACAACTGAATCCCATGCTTCTTTGCTACTTCAAGCCCCAATAACAAGGCTTCATATTCAGCAGTGTTATTTGTCCACTGAAAAGCTAACAGAAAAGAGTATTTGAAAGTTATACCTGATGGGGACACCAAAAGAAATCTTGCTCTAGATCCTTCCTTAGAGAAAGCTCCATCAAAATACATGTGGCACAAACCTTGTTGCTGAGATTCCAATTCACCAATAATAGGATCAATGTTTTTCAACTGAGGTAAAATTGGTTGTATTATGAAATTATCAAGATCCACATCAATCATGCAATTCAGCATATTGAGGTCTATCTTCTCAAGTACCTTAGGAGCACGTGGTTCTCTATACAACTTGACATGGATTCCATTTATTGGGATTGTAGCATATGAAAGATCTAACTGAACATTTCCCCCCACTGTTGCAACCCATTGTCTAGATAATAGTATGCCATAATGAGGTTTTGTATCAGTTACTATGACATCCATCTTATATGTTGCTTCAAGAAATGCTGCTATCTTTACCTCTATATCCTTCATTGTATCTATTACGGGTACTTCTCTACTGTCCATAGCATAACACTTCCCATACACACTATACTTACTGATAGTCCCAATTCTTTCAAGACACCATACGACATCACATTTGCAGCAATACCAGAATCTATCATACAGTTCTTAATTAACCGGTTATTCATTAACAAAGTTACATAGAAAGGATCAACCTATGAAGGTTCTTGTGTAATGGTTGTTCCAACATATACCTCTGGATTTTGTAGCTCAAGATCTTTTTCATGCTTCATTGTACCTAAAGGCAAAGTCGCAATATAATCAGATATTTTAGAAAATAAAGATAGAGCGGCTTCTCTATGTTCTTTTATTTTCAGTAATTCTACCAATGGGACTGTAACCTTCATTTGGGTCAGAGCCTGAGTCATATCAAAAGTGGAACTATTAATTAACTTAGTATTCATTTTGGATTTTTCTACTTTAGGCTGATTTGCCTTCTTAGCTGTCACAGTCCCTTGTGAATCACCAGTAGTGTTATTATCTACACTCTTGGCTACATCTTTGGGTTGGTCACTTTTTGCCTGACCATCTTGAGGTAAGGTGCCATTACTTGCTATCCTTTTCTGGGATACTTCTTTCATAAACAAGGAACCAGGTTCACCCTTATCTCCATCCCTTCTACTACTTCACAGATTGTAATTGTGCTTGGCTTTGGCTATGGCAGCCTTGGTAAGATTTTTTACCTCCTCATCACTGGGTCTTTGGAGATGAACTTCTTCATCTTCAATGGTTACCACATTCAAAGTGGGATGGCAGTCAAGTGTTAGCTGCCCTTGGTAATATTGATTACAATTTAGCACATCACACTCAATAGATTCACTTTGTGAAGACTCATTATCACTTTCAATAATAGTGTTAAACATGTTAATATCAAGCTCACTGTCTTTTCTCATGGACTCTTCAAGAGCTTGAGCTACAACACATTGATGAGGAGAATGTGGTCCATCACAGGCAATGCACCAGGGAGTATTTTCCATATTGTGTACATTTCTTCCTTTCAAAGGATCCGGGGTGTCTTGGCTTTGAGTGTTTTTTAACTTATCATTCTAAGGTTTTCTATCCTTCCAAGTAGTGTTGTAAGGCATATCATGTAATCTAGGAGGCCTATCTTGCCAATTGTAATGATGCTTGTCATTTTTACTTACCTTAGCAGTATGATCTTTCATGGCAGTCATCAACTTTTTTATTTTTTCATCCTCCTTGGCAACTTTATTTGGCTGCTATTTTGATTCTTGCCACATCCTTCCATCGGTCCTCCTTCCCACCTTTCCAGATGCTTTCCTATTACTTTCCACATTAATGACAATTCTAAAAGCATCTCTCAGACTATGTGGGTTTTTATCCCTCAGAATGTAGGCCATTTTAGAATCAAAAGCGTTATAATAAGTGTTCAAACACATATTATCATGTAATCTCATTACTTGATAGAGCCTATACATTACTTTCTAAAATCTAGCATTGAAATCTATGACAATTTCATTATCAGACTTCCTAATGTTATTGAACTCATTGAGCATGAAGCTCACATTTGTTTGTCACTATATTGTTCTTGAAAGCAATTCTTAAAATCCTCCCAAGAGCCAATGCTGCTCACAGGAAGACCTCTACAACAATCCCTTGCATCATCCACAAAGGATTGTACAAATAGTTTCATGATGATATCTTCATATACTATCTCATATTCATTTATTAGGTCACCAAAAGATTTTAGATTCTCTTCTGTACTTATAGCATTATTACCAACAAACTTGTGAAGCATGTCCCTCAATTCGATAGGAACATGGTTAGGATACTCAGGGATTCCTTCAAATAATAGTTGTCTATATTATTCCAAGTTAACGGGTCTTCTCTAAAACTGGTTCTCATTAGGACCATGAGTCAAAAGGATTTGGTTGCCTTGATTTGTAATAGGGACTTGATTAGCTGGAACAATGCTCACAAGAAGGGTTGATTGGAGGGAGTGTGACATGCTGAGATAATGATTTATTTAGGTCTGTTCAAGGAAATTTTTTGGGAGGAGCCTTTAGATAATTAAGTTTTCTTTTGACCTCTTGATTGACTACTTCTAATTCAGGCTTTTCCAATTTTCTTTGCAGGTGTTCCTTCTCTTTCCTCATCCTAGCTATCTCTCTCTCATGTGCAGACAACATATGAGAATTTCTGCTATAGTGTTAGACCCAGACCCATCTTCCATGCACTTCTATTTTCCTTTGTCAACATTATTCCTAATAGTTTGTGGGTCACTAAGGGCTTCCGTACTAGGTTGCACAACAGATTTGTGTGCAAGGTTGATTTTGGCAACTAAATTTTCTCTAATGACTAGACCCTCATCCCGACTCTTAGTTTTCTCTTGGGTGAAAAATTCAAGATCAACAATCTGTCTTAGAAGCCTATGCCTCTCATTCAATTTAGCTTTCACTTCCTTTTCTTTATTTTCTTCTTTCTATGCTCTTAGGGAGATCAAGTGATGAACTCTTCTATTGAGAACCTCAATTTCTTGGGATACCTTATCCTCATCAAGGAACATCTCTTCAAAATCCGATTTATTAACTTGATCTATATCGATCAGACTAAAGTTTCCATCTACTATTCTAGGTACAAAATCCATCTTAACATTTGAACTATTCCTATCCTTCCTAGATGAACTAGCATGAGAGACGCTCTTATTTAAAACTTGGAAATCCTTATTATTACCAAAAAAACCAGAATGGAAACCCAAAATGTCCTACTTAGATTCACGAGAAGAAGAATTTGAATTTGCATATATGGGTCTATCAGATGAGTTACCCACATGAATGCCCTTTTGTACCCAGGAAACACTAGATGGATCATGTGCAACTGATCTTTTCTGTCCTCTTCATGCTTGCTTAGGTAATCCTTCTTGCAACATCTCATGAGGATGTTTCCTCATGAATGATCTGGTGTTCCTTCCTCTTTGCATGGTACTTGTTTTTCTTAAAAGTGAATTATTCTTATTAAAGAGCACTAGTTATTTTAATGTTAGAGTCGCCACCCAAAGCTATGGGAAATTAAGAAAACAAGCTTGACAAATCACTCATAGAAGACTTATTAGAACAAGAATATTTTCAAAGAAAGAGAAGTAACACAGATCAAGGATGAAATGACCTGCTACAAGGATTACACACAAAATTTGAACAACCTTCTAGGCAATTATAAACACTAGATTTGAGACACAGATTCCACTATGACTATCCCCAATAGAGTTGCCACTTTTGTTGTTCTCAAATTTTGATTCCCTCCTATCCCCCCTTTAAGAAAATTTGATAACTCTGTTTGCATATGAAGATGACACCAAGAAAATAGAATTCCAGAATAACATATAACAAGGTTTCAACAAAACCTTCTACACTTTGAACTTATCCAAAGCTCAGGTGGGTATACCTTTTGTGAATACTTTCACACTTTTAAATTGAGATCCATAGTAAACCAATGCTAAAAACATATGGACTTCATCACCTCAATAAAACTAAAACATTAAAGAAAACTTATGCTCATTTTCAGTATTTGATCCCAAGAAAGATAGAAAGAATTCCACCACTGATATCAGTGCCTTATCCAGGCTACAGAGTAACCTAAATCATGAAAGAGTTCCAAAACTGAACATTCTCCTACATTTCATCACTTTGGCTTTCATGAACCCTACACATGCCCGACATATATATATATATATATATATATATATATATATATATATATATATATATATATATATATATATATATATATATATATATATATATATATATATATATATATATATATATATATATAAGTTCTTTCCCTTTAAACTAAAACCGTTTATTAAATTCAAAGCAGGAAACAATTGATCTACTGACAGAAATATTTCACACATATTTAATTCCTCTCCTGAGGAGAAAAGCCAGAAACATATCTATAAGACTTCCTTACAATCCATGTTCAACCGAATAACCCTAAATTATTCAAATGAAACCAACAAACTAACGAATGCACACCGGAAGACAATGAAGATTTAGGCCTGAAAAACTTTGATCTGTATATTCATATTCATTTTTGAAAATTTTACATAACTCAAGGTAATTTCTGAGAGAACCAGATAACCCTAGATATATTTCAGCAGAATCTCTTTACAAATTCTTGTGATATCCTATCCTTAAGTCCTAGTATCATTTTATAAGAATATGGATGCAAAATAAGCTTCGGACTTTCCTAAGCATAGTTTGTTACAATTGCAATTTTTCTTCAAAAAGAAGTTACAAGTCATTTTCAATCCTAGCAGCCTTTTACTTTGTTATTCCGCTGTAGCATCTTCTTGAACCTCTGCTTCTCACACCATGTATTTTCTTGTCCACTCTTGGAACACATCATCAGTAGGCTAGGAGAAGCTAACAATTTTCTTTTTCAATTTGTGCAACATTTTCCAAGTATTTCTAATTTTCTTAACCTCTGATTCCAAAAAACCATAATGTGACTTTATCTTCTCTATTTGTTCAATTGTCTTGATAAACAAAGATGTGTCATCTATATTGATGACTTCATTCACCCTCTAGGGCAAGTTATCTCCTAGCTAATCAAGCCACACCTATTTGTCCTTCAACTAATTTGGACTGACAAAACCCCCAGGAAACAGTTCAAACTTATGCTCAGTATATTCCTTCCTATATAAGTTAGCCTTCCTGTCTACACCAACTCTTCCTTCTACTAGCTTGGTTATGCCTTTTTCTAACTCACAAGTGGATTTAATATTGGTATCAGATCCCGCCTCACCATAGGATCCACACATAAGTTCCAAATCGACCTCTCTAGGCATCCAATTATTCAAAATTGGCTCAAGAGTAGCCTTGTCTTCATTCAGCACAATCAAAATATCCAAAATTATTTTCATGCTAGTGTGCACAATGGGGGTCCTACTGTGTCAACAAAAATCAAAATTGTGGCCCTTACCTTTTCCTCATATTTGTTTGCAAAGAGGGCTTGAGCCTGTTTCAACTTTTCTAATTCATCTTGTAATGTTTCAGCTGGTTGAAAACTAGAAGATATAGGAGAAGGGGGAAATTCGATGATGAGACTGGTGGGTGGAGGTCTTGCTAGAGAAGATGCAATCATTAGAGTAGAGGACTCCCCTTTCTGGTATTCCCCTACCAATTGACTCTATAATCTAGCAATGATGTTATCCCTGTTGGCTATCTTCCCTTTGGATTCATTATAAGCCTTTAAAATCATTTCTAGTTTTACTTGGAGATCAACCCTCTCCTTAGCTTCCTTCTTCGCCACTGCCACACTAAATTTTGTAGTTTCTAGAACTGTGCTGGCAGCTTCTACCACCCATGTGTCCTGCACTCTCTTGAAAATCATACCTCCAAGGTAGCTGGACTCTGAGGTATCCTTCCTTCTTCTGCTCTCATCCCTCTTTAGGGACCACATGACCAAAGCATCATTGTCCTTATTGAATGTCACTCCTTCTAGGGGCTTGGTTTCTTTCCTTACTGTTTCAAGCATTAAGGCATCTTCTATGTCCCACTCAGGAAGAATTAGCACACCAACCTTTGATACCATTTGTCTCCCCTTTTCAGGAGTAACGGTCTTGAACTCAGCCATCATTTCTTGCTTCACCTCTTCCTCCACTGTAGTCGCATCTTTGTGGGGCTGCTCACTCCTTTTTTTCTCACATCTTTCCTTAAATTTCTCAATGTTTTGTTTCCTCGCCTTTGAACTCATTTGCAGTCAAGTTCATCTTGACACTAGGTGGCTCTTCAGACATTCCCTCTTATGTTTCCTCATATGTGTAGGCAATCTCCCCGAGACTCCCTAACTACAACAATTGGTTGGCCACTACCTGTTCATCTCCCACATGGATAGGGGATTGGGATGGAGAGTATAAAGGTTCACCTGTTTGCACCTGTTTTCCCACCCTTTGCCTTTTAGGGGATTCTTGGATGTCAATGACATCTTCTATTGCTCTCTTCCCTTTTGAAGTAGAGGGCTCACCAATTATTGGCTTCTTATGCATCACATAATCACCCAGAGGGATGACCTTAGAAAAGGCAGGCCTGGCTAGAACCAACTTAGCCTTTTTAGGATCATTTCTCATTATAGCTTCCCTTTTCTCCTTCAATGTTTGCATTAGGTCTTCAAAATAAAGAATTAAGAATTTAACTTTTTCTTCAAAGGGAGTAAAACTAGACAGAGGGTCATAACCACTATCAAATTGGTGAATAAAATCAAAAGCCTTTTTGTATGCTACCCATTTTTATTTTCTCAATTCCTGCTCATCTAGATTGAATTCATTTCTAATCAGATCCTCAAGAAAATGGAACTGGTGAGATTTGCCTTTACATAGTACTCTCTTTCTGAACATGCCATTGAAGAAATCTTTAGGGTCAGCAAACCTTGATACTACAGTAGACAACCTATATGGTTGAAAGAAAGCATCAAAGTGTTTCCAACCACCCTTGGTGATAGTTGGGAAAATGGTCCCTTTTCCCCTATTTGTTAATTCTACCTCTTGCACACCCCCAATTTGCATCAGGATCTCTACAATTCCTATCTTCAAATTGACTTGATAGGGGAGTAAGTATGGGGTGCCTCTGAAACCATAAACTCTGAACATAGTAGAGACAGGGTATTAATATATATCAGCCCAATTGTGAACAATCTTGATACTTTCAACAAATTATTTAGGCCTAAGGAATTCTAAAAGAGCCTTAGGGATCCTAGGGTTTTGTGGCCACAAGAGGATCCTAAGCCTAGATGCAAAACATCTATCAAACTTTAAGTAACTGGCATCCTCTCTGTCCCAAGACAAAATTATGCTCCACAATTGCACATGCATCTCTTCACCATCATTCTCCTTAACTAGGTCCATTTCCTTGGCAAAATAATCAACACCTTTGAACAAAAACATGTGCATAAGAAGAGAGGGTGAACTCACAATACTGGTTCCCACTTTTTGACCAACTTTGACACTTAGATGAATATTTTGAAAAAAACCTTCACTTTCTGACACCTATAACTTTTAAACCGTTAAGAATTTGAAGATGATATAAACTAGTGATTTTTAACATCTTGTTTGTAGATTCTAAATATATTTTTTGCAAATTTGTTTGAATAAAATTTTATTGATTTTTCCATCTCCCTCAAAAAGTAGTTGTTTACAACATTCAACAGTTTTTAAGAGTGACGTGTATCCCGAAATGCATAATTTTTTTTCTATAAATGATAAAAACTTAATTCTTTTGAATTTCTATTTGTAACATCAATACTCGGGGCATGCACTTGGTTTGATAGTGATATTTTGAATATTTTTTATTTTATTAGGTTTTGAAGTTGGACTAATTATAATTTGGATATAGGTGTACGTTTGAACACAACTTGTTCTATATAGATCAAAATTCAATTTTCTTTTTTTTGTTAGAAAGAAAACACCAATATCTGTTGCATAGATATTTTTCAGAATTTTTTTGAATTAGTTTACTATTTTTCCCAATCCGTTGAACAAAGTTCATGTTCGGTGAAAAACCTACATTCATAAGAAATTAAATAAAAATATATTAATGACATTAAATATATTAAAATTTATACTATTTGGAACACTTATAATAAGGACCAAATACTTAAAAAAAAAAACTTTTAAATGAATTAATTTGACCCCCTAAAAGCTAATGTAAAATTTGTTTTTTATCTGTATTTGATAAATGTAAAGGAGACTCCACTACGAGTATGATTTAGAAGTAGAGAGGTTCTATCCAAGAAATTTTGATCTAGGAGCCTTTGATTTAACTTCCTTCAATTAATTACTTCAAATGGGACCTCTTAAAGCTTAAATCATTATATTTTTTTAAAAATGTATGATTTCAGCAAAAATTAGGACGTACCAAAAAGTGGGAACCAACTTTGTGAGTTCGCCTGAGAGTACCACCCAAAAGGTCTGTCTACCTTACCATTTTTTATTCCTATCAGCCTCACATGAATTGCATCAGTGAGATAAGGTGCAAAATCAAAAGTCATTGCCAGAGAGGGGTTCAAAATCTGTGCTATCATTAGCATATAGTGAGTTGGCATAGTGGTTTCATCATCTTCCCCAAAAATCTGACAAAGTGACCAGTACACGCCTTTAGCCCTCAGAGTGAAAAGATTTAGAGAGAAGGGTTCCATGGTACTAGGGCCTACAATAGTTAATCCTCCTATTTTGATAAAAAACTGTTTCAAAGGGCCACTCCTGAGGTGATCTCTCTACACATAGTAGACTTGTGCAAGTGTATCAAAATTGATTGGCTCTAAATAATTTGATAGCTCACTGAGTTTAAACACATTCCTAAATTCATCATCATTTATCTCAATTAATGCTCTCCCATTCACATTTCTCACACATTTAGCAACAGGGTCATAGTTATTTGCAATCTGGGTTAATAAATATACATCCATGAAAACCCTAGGGACTATGAGTTTTCCCACATCTAACTCTCATATACTGTTCATTGGAGCAGAGGAATGTCTTTGGCCAAATCCCACTTTCAAGAGCCCTAGACCTGATATCCCTATCTTCGAATCCCTTAACCAATTCCCTTTATCATATAAACCGTCTCCAATTCTTAAATGGGGGCCTTGGGCACTAATTCTTTTATTTTAGCAACAACATTTTTAGACATGGTTAATTGTTCTAGGAAATCATCACATATAGCTCTATCCTGATAATTTACCTTCCCTGTGAAATCTCTTTGAGGTGCCATCTTTGAATTACAACTATTTCAATTTAAACTTAAACAGACCTCTGAGAATTTGAACTGTAACTTTTAAACAATGTGTAGAACTTACTTGTTGCTTGAAGAAATTCGGTCTGCGCAATGGTTCCTTTGCAAAACTCCTTGAAATGACATTAAAATTCAGTTGCTGTGAGGCTTAATACTGCAACAGAGCATTGAATTGAAACATTAATCCACATGCTTCGACAATCAATTCACAATCGAATTTAAAAAAAGGCTCCGAACGGCCACAAAGAAATTCTTAGTGTCCTGGCTTTTCGCTATTTCATGGGGGTTAAAAACCTTGCATCTTTTTCATGCAAAACAACACCATTGATCAGATCCTGAAGAACATGCACGTATCTTACCTTACCTGGGTCATCCTGCTTAAAAATGGGTCCCACCTTCCTTTCGCTACTTCACGAAAGATAAACCTCACGCATCTCTTTCATGCAAAACAACGCTGGCCATTGGATCTTCTACCATCTGCTCGATCTTTACTCTGCATGATGACCGCTAATCTTTTTCACTAACTGCACACAACCGTTACCACTAAAGGTTTTCTCTATTTCACAAAGGTTAAAAAACCTGCATCTTTAGGCTGCAAAACAACGCTTATCATTGGATCACTTATGAGATGTGCGACCTTTAACATCCCTTAACCTTTAGAGTGGGCCCTCTGCATGGAATCTGTTTGCCCTATTTATTGCCGGCAGATAGCTCTTACGTGTTAGCCACCCACTCATCCAAGAACTCCATCAGACTCCACATCTTAACTGCCACGTGTTTTACTTTAGCCATGAATTTCAAACCATCGCTGCTCAATCAAAGTGGGCCCTTTATAATCCTTTGGAGCCACGTGTTTGTCTGACAGATTCCCTTTCACCTCAGCCAGGCGTCCAACTATTTTACCACATCATCCACCATGTATCCACCAGCTCATTTTGCCACTTCGTGGAAGGTAAATTTCATGTTTGTTCTGGCTGCGAATCAACACAGACCATCTGATCAACTCCAAGTTGATTGGTCTTTAAAAAATAGGAATTGTCTATCTACCGGACCCACCATCCTTTTGCTACTTCGCGAAGGATAAAAAACATGCTATTTCTTCCAACAAAATAGTGGGACCACTGGATCTATCTTAAGATGCACCCCTTTTACCTTACAAGCAAACCTTTCACTGGGCCCACTACCTTTTCGCCATTTCACGAAAGGTTAACTTCAGACATCTTTGCCAAGAGAAATAGCGCTGATCATCAGATCTTCTTGGAGATGATCGGTTTTTAACCAAAGGATTTTCTTACCTTTTGGGGCCCACCAGGCTTTCGCTACTTCACAAAAGATAAATCTCTAGCAACTTTACTTCACGAATTAACGCGGACCACCAGATTTGGAGAAACATGCTCGATTTTTAATTTCATTCTTTAACCCACCTGCTTGGGTTCATCATTCTTTCGCTGCTTCACAAAGGATAAACCTCGCGCATCTTTGGGTTGCGAAACAACACATTCCGTTAGATCTTCTAGGAGATGATCATCCATTAGCCTTCCTTGTGACCACTTTACCTGGGCCTGCCACCTTTTCGCCATTTTGCGAAGGGTAAGTTGCACACATCTTCCTTTCGCGAGATCACGTGCATCGTCTAATCAACTAGAACTTGCACGATCTTTAGGAAGCCCGACAAGGAAAAAAGACTTAGGGGAAGGTGAAGAATTAAAACATATTTAAGGTCCTACCTAAGATAAATGTAAAAAGGGGGGACCTCTTTTCACGGTGGAGTGACCCTTCCAGTTAAGTGGAAAAAGTAACATGGAAGTAGAACACATAGACTTCAGATAAAAAAGGGTAAATTGTAGAACCTTAAACCTTTAGACCAAAACCCTCAGAGGCAAAAAATGAAGTACAAAGCACAATATTTTGTAGATTATAACAAATTAGAGAAAAAAATCACCCAATAGTCAAAATAGCGACAATAGAAAGATAGACAAAAAGTTGATAAATCATTTACCAAAGTATATCAAAAAGCAGATAAGGGTAAGAGTAAGGTTGGCAGTGTACCTGACATCATAGTTAAGGACAACTTATCACCATCAGCATTGGACACCCCACCAGTAGTATCAGAGGCACTGACAAAAATGCAAAATGAGCCTAAAGAAGAGAAGTCGGAGGAAGTGAAAATAGATAATGTTGATTCCGAGTTAGACATTCTATTCACAATGAATGTTGACACTCAGGACATCAATATTGTATTGGTCAAGGAAATTATAGAAGAAAAGAAATCTGAAGCTATATATATTGAGAAACCTGAATCATCGGTCAAGACTGTTGACACTTAGTAGAATATTGAGATACCGACTGAAGCAGAAAAATAACCAGAATAAACACAATCAAAACCGATAGAAAATAAGAATGAGAATAAGAGTGAAAAATAAGGAAGAGAAAGTGTATAAAAATGAGGTTAAGACAACTGAACAAGTATTCAGAGAAGAGAAGAAAATTATTGCAAAACCTAGCACTCCTCCCCATACTTCTACTGTAGATTACATACAGATAAATGTTATTGATGTATTATTATTAGACTCCATAAAGAAGATAGCAGAATGCAATGCCTTATAATTTAAGGCTATTCATGATTCTTTACCAGTTATGCAGATGATTGCACCAACATGCAAGGTGGATCACATTGTTGGGTCTATAGGTAAATTGGACACATTGTCCAGATTCATTTCTTCTAGCATTCAAACTATAGATAAGATAAACGAGGAGACCATTCAGGAAAGAGTTAATAAGGAGAAGGATGAATTCTTTTATAAAACAATAAAGGATTGTACAAGATAGATTGATTCATTGATACCGACACTGAATTCCACCATTCTGGAATACAAGGAATTGTATAGGAAAGCTTGCAAACCTCACTATCTAACATAAGATATTGATGAGAAAATAAAGAAAAAATAGAAAGAGATTGATGACATTGCTGACAATATGATTGGTTCTTTGGAACTAACATCAGTTTTGGATCAAGAGATGGCTACTTATGAAGAGAAGATTGAGAAATTGGAAAGAGAGAAAGCAAGGTTAAAGATGAAAACCCGGGAGTTAAAGAAAAAACTTGAACCTAGATTGGATAATTTCTTAACTCACCGAAATGAGCTATCTAAGGCAACTATTAAAGGAGAAAGATCACAGGAGCAATAGATGCATTATCTCACCGGGATGATCCGATAGACAGAGACTATAATTTATGACAGTACAAAGTTTTTGCAAGGTCTTAACTTGGTTTTGGTAGACATTTTTCAAATCATACATAACCGACATGTATCTAAGTAATTTTTGAATTTTTGATTCTTTTTAACATCATTTGTCATTGATGTCAAAGGGGGAGTGGTGTAATGAGAAAAATATACATAAGGAGATCACTTGCTTAGGGGGAGCACTCTCAGTTTTTGGACTTCAAATTTTGGATATCAGTTTTGATTTTTCTCGTGAGTGTTGCCATCAATGCCAAAGGGGGTGATTGTTGGCATTATACACTCATATGAGAATGGTTGATGTTGTCATTTATGAAAACCAACTGGTAATAGGGTTCAAAGGTTCTATTGGCACCAATAGTCACTACAAGGGTTATTCACACTAACATCCAGTCTACACCGGAAACAGATTATACTGGAAGTCCAAGCCAACTTGGAAATAATATTGTTTATGTGAAATATATTGTAATGTAATATTATATTTATATAGAAAACATGATGTATTGTAAAGACTCATATATGTATGAGATCTTGTAGGTCATTTGAATATAGGATATGATATGTAATGTAAGGAAGCAGTAATATGTGATAGGTTATGATAGCGAATAATTGTATATGCATTTTCATGTATTTATCTTGAGAGCCAATAAGAGCAGAGCAACGCGAAGCAAGGTTTTGGTAGAGGTATCAGACAGAGCTTAAACCGGTATTGAATCCAGTATTGTAGATCCTATTTTGAAATAATACATTGTTATTGGATTTAACCATCCAATTATAGTCAGTGTGACTCCATTTTATTGTTGAGCAATGAGCTCTAGGTAGTTGGCCTTCCTGCATGTGCAGGCCCCTATTGTACTGAGTAATATTTATTTATATTAGCTAGTGAGTAAATATTGTGGGTCACAAATCCCATTGAGGTTTTTCCTTTACCGGTTTTCCTTGCCAAAAACATGTGTGTTATGGTGTGCATTGATGCTCATTCTTTTGTTTCTCTTTACTGCATTATTATTTGCTCTCAGTGTCTTTGGGATAAACCAAGTATCTAACACTCAGTACCAAGAAATTCCAAACAAGTCTACCCCTGTGAAAGACAATCAATAATCTCCCACATATAGCTCTAAAAATAAGTATCTCTCCCTCTTTTTTTTTTCTTTTCTTTTTCACATCAATATCTCTCCCCCTTTGACATCAATGCCATAAATTTGATAGAAGTATCAAAGCAAAAGCATAAGCCTCTGAATCATAGAGATGATCACTCCCCCTCAGTAGTAGCATCCCACATAAGTGTCAGAATGTAGTATCTTTGATAATGCATGCTAGAATGATGCCAAACTACATCAATCAAGTTTGTATTGGAGGGGCAAAAACTCCCAATCTGTCTCTCAGGTACTCAAATGATTCCTTGGATAAAGGTTTAGTGAAAATATATGCAATCTTCTCTTTAGTGTTCACATAAACGAGTCTAACTTCATTTGCTTCCACCTTCTCCTTCAAAAACTTATACTTGATAGATAAGTGCTTTGTTTTAGAATAAAATACTGGATTCTTTGATATATCAATAGCAACAAAGTTATCATAGTGAATAACTATTGGTGCATTACAATCCACTTTTATATCCTTCAACATTTGCTTCATCCATAAAACTTGTGTACAGTTAGTAGCAGCAACAACATACTCAGCTTCAATAGTATATAAAGAAGTACATGACTGTTTCTTGCTGATCCATGAAACTAAATTCTTTCCAAGAAAGAAAGCTCCACCAGAAGTACTTTTCTGATCATCAACATCTCCATCCCAATCAACATCTGTATATGCACATAAAGTAAAGTTACCATTCTTAGGGTACCATAAGCCATATTCTGATGTTCCTTGCAAGTATCTAAAAATCATTTTCACCGCCATCTCATGACTTTTTCTAGGATCACTCTGAAATCTTGAAACAATACAAACAACATTCATAATGTCAGGCCTAGTTTGAGTGAAATAAAGCAGATCTCCAATCATAGATTTGTATCTTGTAGGATTTACCGGTGTAGAAACATATTTTGTTGTCAATTTCTCACTTGTAACCATAGGAGTACTTACCGGTCTAGAATCTCCCATACCAAATTTCTTCAACAATTACTTAGCTTATTTAATATGGCAGATGAAAATACCTTTGTCAGTTTGAGTAATCTGCAAACCTAGAAAAATTTCATCTCACCAATCATAGACATCTAAAATTCTTTCTCCATATTCTTAGAAAATTCTATGCATAACTTATCTTCACCTCCAAAAATAATGTCATCAACAAATATTTCAATAATAATTATATCACCATCAGTGATTTTATAATATAAATTAGTGTCAGCACTGCCCTTAGTAAAACCAAGCTTCAAAAGATATTTATCCAACCTTGCATACCAAGCTCTAGGTGCTTGTTTCAATCGATATAAAGCTTTCCTTAACCTACAAACCATATTTCTATCATCTGATAGTGAAAAACCATCATGTTGCTAAATATAAACTTCTTCATCAAGACCCCCATTAAAAAATGCACATTTAACATCCATTTGATAAACCTTGTAGTTTTTATAAGCAACATAGGCAAGAAATAATCTTACAACTTCAATTCTAGCTACAGGTGCAAAAGTCTCTCCATAATTAATTCCTTCCTTCTGTGAATATCCATTACAAACCAATCTAGCCTTATTTTTTACAACTTGACCATCCTCATTTAATTTATTCCTAAAAAACCATTTAGTTCCAATAACATTTTTATTTTTAGGCCGGGGAACCAATGTCCATGTGTTATTTTTGTCAATCTGATCTAATTCTTCTTCCATAGCTTTTAACCAATATTCATCTTTACATGCCTCAATTACTGATACCGGTTCAACTTGCGAAATTAAACATACCTCATTAGTTGCCAGTCTTCTTATCATCACTCCATTTCTATTATCCCCAATGATTTGATCTTCTGAATGATTCAATCTTACATACCTAGGAGTCTTCTGACTTTCTATTCCTCTTCCCTGTTCTTCCGTTACTATAGAATTCTCTGATATTTCCAGAGTAACTGGTTCAACTTTCTATTTTGGTAAAGGTGCTATCGGTTCAGATATAATCATTTCCACTGCTAGTTCCTTCTCATAAACTCTGATTTGATTTGTGTTCAGCTCATCTACTTTGACATTAGTAATCTCCGCAATTCTCTACAATCTCTTGTTATAACATCTATATTCTTTTCTTTCATTAGAATAACCAAGAAATATGCCTTCATCACATCTAGGATCAAATTTCCCAATAATATCATCTCTCCTAATATAACATGTACTACCAAAAATTTTGAAATACTTAACTATAGGTGTATTGCCAAACCATAATTCATAAGGTGTCTTACCAATTTCTCCTTTGATATGTACTCTATTGAATGTATAAATTGCTGTACTCACTACTTCTCTCCAGCAGATATGAGGTAGACTAGCTTCCATCATCATTGTTCTAGAAACATCCAAGATAGTTATGTTTTTCCTTTCCACAACTCCATTCTGTTGAGGTGTCCGGGGAGTAGAAAATTGTCTTCTTATAGCATGCTTGTCATAAAAGTTATTAAACTCACTGGATGTGAATTCACCACCATGATTTGATCTCAAACATTTAATCTTCAATCCTGTCTTAGTTTCCACTTTAGCCTTAAAGATTTTAAACTTTTCAAATGCTTCAAATTTTTCTCTCGAAAAAGTAACCATCATTCTAGAATAATCGTCAATGATTAGCATGAAATATCTGTCACCTTGAAAACTTTTAACTCTAGTAGGGCCACACAAATCAGTATGAATAGGATCAAGAACATAATTTGATTTATGTTGTATACTCCTAAAAGAGGTTTTGACCTATTTAACCATTCAACATTCTTTACATATCAGATTATAGGGTTTCATAATCTTAGGTATATCCCTAACTTCCTTAGTTGAATTGATCCTCACAATGCAATCAAAATTCACATGACACAACCTTTTATGCCATAGCCAACTCTCATCAATCTGTGTAATCAAATATGTCTTCTTGCTAGAGTGCAAATGAAATATATTACCTTTTATTTGTGTACTGGTTGCAATCTCCAATCTAGATTTGTTAATGATTCCACATTGTCCATCCTTGAACTGTAATTGAAATCCCTTGTCTACCAATTGTCCTACACTTAAAAGATTATGCCTCAAACCTTCAACATAATAAACATTGTCAGTATTGTTTTTACCATCCAATGATATAGTTCCTTTTCCTTTAATCATACATGCCTTGTCATCTCCAAATCTAACTAGACCACCAATTCTTGTAAAGATAGAAACTTTCCTTTATCTCCAATCATATGATGTGAACAACCACTGTCAATTACCCATTCATCTTTGTCTTCAATTTTAGTGGAAAGTTCCTTCTCTTTAGGTAAATTCTTTTCAAGTGCCAGATCATCTTCCTTGATAGCCAGGAATACCCATTACTTTCCATTGTCGGATCCACTAGCAGAGTCTTTTGCCGGTTCATCATCAGAATCAGTAATGCTTTCCTCATCTGCTATGTAGCATGATTTGTCTTTGTTTTTCTTGTATTTATACTTGTTCTGATATCCAGGGTTAGGCTTAAATGATCTTCTAACTCTTTCTTCCAATCTTGAATTCCTTTCAGGACATCTAGATGAAAAATGACCAATCTTATTACATGCAAAACATTTAAAAGGTGCTTTACCTTCATACTTACTACCTACCAGTCCTTTAGGTACTCTTCTAGCAAATAGTTCTTCAAGTTTCTCAAACTGATCATTTTCTCTCTTCATATCTTCTAATTCCTTTGTATATAAAGCTTTCCAGTCTTGCTTACTAGTTGTAGATGTAGATGCATGAAAAGCAGGTTCAGACTTCATAGCTCTAGTAGGTCCAAATTCTTCAAGCTCAAAAGAAGATAGTTTCCCAACCAAAGTATCTCTATTGATAGATGTATTAGCCATTGTTCTCAACTCATTAATAGTAGTAGCCTTCATTTTGTAAGCTGGTGGCAGGGCTCTCAGGACTTGAGAAACAATTTCATCTTCACTCAGAGTTCCACCATAATATTTAATTCCCATAACAATCTCATTTACCCTTTCCATGAATGCAGTAATCCTTTCATCTTCTTCCATCTTCAGGTTTTCATATCTCATCCGGTAACCATCAAGTTTAGCAATCTTCACTGTAGGGTCACCTTCATTAAGACTCTCCAACTTATCCCATATAGCCTTTCCAGATGATTCGTTGGTTAATCCCATTATTTGTTGATTATAAAGTGTGCACAAGAGGGATTCTCTTGCTCTATAATCATTCTCAAGCTCCTTGTCCAGGTTTACCAGAGGATGATTTCCAGATCTCGGATTATAGGGCATGACACCATTCTGTGTTATCACCCATAATTCCTTGTTAAGACATCTTAGATGAGTCTCCATCCAAATCTTCCATACTGTGTAATTTGTTCCATCAAGCCTCAGAATATCCCTTCGAAAGATAGCTCCAAAAGAACTGGATGAAATTGAATTGCTAGTCACCATAGGATCTTCCTCAAGTGCTTAATATTTTTGCAGAGAGGACCAAAGCTCTAATACCAATTGTTAGATAGTTCAAATAATCAGAAGACAACTAAGAGGGGGGGGGAATCAGTTGTCACGGATTACTGGAATCATTAGTAATTTAAACTTTAATACCGAAATAACAGTTAATCCAATTAAGCATAAACAAGAATCACAAAATAAAAGCCATCCCCATAACACCAAGATTTGTACGTGGAAAACCCAATAAAGGGAAAAACCACTGTGAGAAGCCTACCCACCGTCAGATAATACTTCTACAGTAAGTATGTGAATTAAAATTGAGGGGCTTGCACTTGCAGGAAGGCCAACTACCTAGAGTGCACTGCTCATCACAAAAATAGCCTCACTAACTACATAGAAATCCAGACTACAATCTGGAGAAGTGTTGAACTGCAAAAGATAGCATCTCCTATGCCTGAGTACAATACCGGTTAAGATCAATACTGGATAACTAAATCCTCTTATATAAACCCAATTCGAACTTCAATGATTGACCAAGTCCTTCACTTGAATGATATTGCATTATTCATATATTAAATTTTTCGACCATGACTTTTTACAATAACCATGATGATCTACAATGAGATCTTACATCTATATATACAAACCTTCGACCATAAACAATCGGGTCGAATAGCAAAAAATAAACCAATTACATAATTACAAACTATATTGGCCTTAGACCAAACAAATAATATCAACACATAAGACATCCCATAAATACATCAATAGGTCCTATCCACACGTTACATTAAAGCTAGTCCATAACCTAGATCAACCGGGACCAAGTATAGGTCCATACGCTACAACAATGATCTCTAACCGCCAAGTGTTGAACATGATCACAAACAACATCCTGAAACTCTATTAGAAGCTACACCATTACCACTTATGGAATTCATCAGAGATCTCCATCAAAAGCTCTGCTAGTGAAAACCCTCATCGGAACCAAATACCAATCTTCTAAGCAAGTAGGATAGCATCCGATTTCCAGACCAAAACCAACTAACCAAATATGAGTATAAGTATCATAAACAAGCTGATTTCATCACCAAACTATGTTGGAGCCTATCAGATCATGCCAAATCCAAGTTAGCCATAAACCACTCATCCTACCGAGACCAGAAGGGTGCCATAAAGAATCCAAATAGCTAGTGTTGGCATCAATGACAAAATATCAATGCAACACATAATAAATTCCATAAAATGGCCAACAAAACATGCATTAACTAAAACTAGAACATAACAACACATAAACATATTCGCCATATGAATACCATGTTTTTCACGTGGAGACCCAAATAGGGAAAATCGATGGTGGTAATTATTGATGAGCTGAGATATTAGCTCCCTTTATTCATAGAACTCATAAATTTTTTTCACGTTTTAATTTTTTATAATGGGATGGTAATGATGTATTAAATTTTGACTATATGCATTTCAAATGTTAATTGAACCCATTAAATCATGTTTAGTCTTTGCCAGTTATTCCTGCAGCCATGTGATTTGTTCTTGTTGCCATACGGATTGTCATGGGCGATATCATGGGTGAAATGGATAAGTGTTATGATTAATTAAAATAGATATGTATATTATTGTATGTTCTCTCTTTTCAATTGCAGGAATAAATGAGATGCTGTGGAGAAGGTTGTCCTGTCACATCGAGAAGGCAGTTCGAGATATTCAAGGGGGTGACTAAAAGTTCAAATCAACAAAGAGGATAATGAGCATGAGGAACAACAGAGGAGTATCAGGGTGCACAAGACTCATTTATGTCTGACTTTAGTGGGCATCAATCTTGTAATACCGCCATGCTATATTCTTGGTTGTGTTTGGTGTAGATCCACATTTTTAGAGGCTTAACTTTGACTGTTCTGCTTCATGAATGTTATCCACCTCTTCTCATCGACGTGATCTTAATTGTAGGAAGTTGTTGTTTTATTTTAAATAAGTGTCTCCATCTCTTCTCTGAGCTTAGAAAGAAAGAGAGGGAAAAAGAGAAGAAGATTTAGAAATAAAGTTGCAGAGTGTTTGAGTTTTCTTTCATTCTGAATGATGTATCAACTTTTTAGAAACAATGAATAAAGTTATGTTATTATGAGCACTTAGGGTTATTTTGGAAGCTTGGATACACTCATTCAAGGGGTCTGACTTGGTGAGCGATCCTGTGCCTTTGTTAAATTTAGTTTTCTTTTTCTGCTGCAATAGCCATCCTGGCATTGACTGTTCCTGCAGCCATTGGAAATAGATCCATTGACTGTTCCTGCAGCCAAAGAAAACATAGTAATTCCTGTTTGACAACTTTGGGCTTAGTTACCATTTATTTAAGTGAGTTTTATATTAATGCAAAGTTTTCCTATAGCCATTCAGTTGTTTTAATTCTTGCTTGCTTTTCCCAAATAGATTTTAGTTTTTGCAGTAATGCAGGATAGCTATCACAGGAACTTAGTGCATATATAGTGCATACCCATTTCAAGTAATACATCCCTAGGTTGACAATCAAATGAAATTTAGTTATGGAGATAGTAAATTCATAGAGTGAATGTCCAAACTTTGGGTTGAGACTTTAACTATAGTTATTATTCCTATTGAGGGACCAAACAATTGTTACCCACTAAAATTTATGTACTCTTTCAGAATGTGCCCTATGTTAGGATAAGCGGTGAACAATTCAGAGGGGGGGTGAATTAGTTGTTAACAAATTATATCATTTAATCCACTTAATAACCTTTAACCAGATTAAGTACCGGTAAAGCAGAAATAAATACCGGTAAGCAATAAAACTTAGCAATGAAGCAGATAATCAACACAATGAAACCATACCACATAACACCATGATTTGTACATGGAAAACCCATAAAGGGAAAAACCACGATGGGAAGCCTACCCACAGTCAGATGATACTTCTATAGAAAGTATGTGATACAAAGAGGGGCCTGCACATGTAGGAAGACACACTACCTAGATCATGCTGCTCATTACAAAAGTGTCTCTTTGACTACAGAGAGGTTAAAACCACCTCAAGATAAATGGACAACAATCCAAAATAATGAACTGCCAGAGATAGCATCTACCATGCTTGATTATAGTCCCAGTTAAGCTCAATACCAGAGGCCTTTGACCTCTTCCTTAATCCCAATTCGATCACCTATGATCGACCAAATCTCCTTTGCATATGATATTGCATTTCAAGAGCACGACACATAATCCCCATGATCTACAATGAGATCTTACATCATTTTATACCAACCCTAAGGCCTAAATCAATTAGGTCGGCCACCTAAAAGATATTAAAATAAGATCATTACATAAATCCATATTACAATGATATGCCATGTTATCTTAAGACCAAAACAACAATAACCAATCCATAAATCATCTCAAAACATCCCGATAACATGTAGAGTACACGTTAACATGATACCAATCCATAACCTAGATAGGCACCAGACCTAATCTAGGTCCACCATGCCAAAGAAACATCTTCACTCAATTGGGGCACGATCAAAGATCATCTTCAGCATACCCAAATCCATCTAGAAGCCTCATCAACACAACTTATGCATCCTGTCAAGATTCCTCAGTGAAAGCTCTGTTGGTTTAAACCTTAAACCAATGCTAACATGGGTTTACAAGAGTGTATGATAGCTTTGGATTACCAAGTCAATACCAATTGACCAAAATATGCTCCAGGAACATGTAACACATAAAATCAAACATACTCTATTGATCCAAACATGTCGGAAGTGTCCAACAGATAGTCTCTTCTACCGGTAACACTAGATCTTCTACCGATAACCAAAACCTGTCTATCAGTAACCATAATAGCTAGTGTTAACATCAATGACAAAACATAAATGCAACACATAATCAATTCATCCATAATGCCAACACCCTATTAGGAGCCTAGCTCGGTTAGGAGCTTACAAAGATGCCTTGTTAGGAGGAGACTCTGTTAAGATTTACCCGGTTAAGGGATTTAATATGACGAGCCCTCTTAGGAGCTTTGACCTGTTAGGTGTTGGCATTTTTTATGTTTATGATGTGATTTTCATTGATGGACACACACTTGCATTGAGATCATTTTTGTATGCATGAGTTATGCTCAACCGACAATTGTTCCAACCGATATGATGCATTATAGTCATTAGACTATTGATGTTTTGCAGAAAAGTGTTTACCGATCTGAAGCGGTAAGTAGACCCCAAGCGGTTCAAGGAATTCAAGCGGCATGCAGGATCAAAGTGGTAGAACACATATTTCCTAGTCTTCATTTTTGTCAAACCAGCAATCGACATTTTGCTTGAACCGGTATTTTGTATGAACCAGTAATACTCTGTGATGAGTTACCAATCGACATTTTGTGATGTGTTACCATCCACCGATTGTTTGACAGTGCAGACACTTTAATGGTGCTTCTTGTGTCATGTTACCAAGTATGTCCAGGTTCATTGAACCTAGGGAATTGGATTGTAATCCTATTGGACTGACATGAAATCAAATTCCTTTATAAGGACATCATGTCTAGGGTTTTAGGTTGTTGATAATGCTATTGTTGTGACAGTGGATATTGCGGCTAGGGTTTAAGGTGGTTGAGGAGTTAGAGAGAGTATTAATTTGTAGAAGACTAAAGTAATGCCTGAATGCATTAGGAATGAGCTATTAAGGATCTAACCAAGTAGTCTGTGCTATTAGCTAGATCAATCACTTGTTGATTACTCACATCTTCGACAAGTCTGTAGCCCTTAACCAGGTAGGCCCAAAAGCCTTTTTGTAAATCCTCTAACAAGGTGGTTCACATCTATGGATCTAAAATTATCTAGCAAGGTAGTCTTTAATTGGACTTATCTCCTACCATAGATTGAGATTCCTAATAGGATTTGTTCTGGTAAAGAACATTGTAAGACCTTAACCGGTTTGGTTCCTATTTTGCAGATAGTTACTTGTGAGTTTCATCTCACCGTGGTTTTTTCCCATTTGGGTTTCCACATCAAATATCTTGTGTTATGGTGGTATTGCTTCTGTGGGTAAATGTCTTATTTGCATTTTGGTTTGCATGCATGTTAACCGGTTTGTATGTTAAACTGTTTTACCGGTTTATCTCAAGACTATTTAAGTGTTTGAGTATACTATTTTTCAGTATACTAATTCACCCCCCCTCTTAGTATTCATCAATTGGTATTAGAGCCAACCTTTCTATAAGTTTAACCACTTGGAAAGAGATATGGGGGAATACTCTATAAGGGAACTTACTCATCGGCTCACTCAGTCTGAGCAAGCCTATGATGAACTTATGGCAAAATATAAGGTCTCTCAGGCAAAAAGGAGAGAACATGCTGAAAAGCTGATGGATCTATCTAAAAATACTTCTTCAGATGAAGCAGACATGGAAGCCCTAATTGCAGAAGTAAATAAGTTGAATGAATCAAACTCCAACCTGAGAAAGAAGTTGGAAGGACTGACTATCAGGATGTGTCAAGAGCTTGAGAACCAGAGGAAAGCTGAAGATCTGGTGAAGGACAGAGATCATGAGATATCCAAGCTGAAACAAGAGGTCAGTGCCCCAATTGCTCAACTCCATGAAAGCAAAGTGGAAAAGGAAGACATGCAACGAGAACTGAACATTTCCATCTTTGAGAATGAAAACTTGATGGAAACAAATGCTGCTATTTCCAAAGAACTCTCTGAGTCAAAGAAAATACTCACTAAGTTCAACAAGAGTACTGCCAAGCTAGAGAAAAAGCTTGCATCTGCCAAACCGGTTAAGAATACCAATGGACTTGGTTATTCCAGTCATGAGGAAGGTGATACCTCTGGTACAAATGCTGGAACATCAAAGAAACAATCGACATCAAAGGATAAAGGTAAACAAAAGTTTAAACCTATTTGCTTTAACTATCTTAAAGAAGGACATACTGCAAATGTGTGTAGGAGTAATGCGTACAACAATTTTCCTTATTTCTTAAATGATAAGCCTAGATCCTATAGATTTAACGGTAACTGTTATGCATGCAAAAAGTTTGGGCATAGAGCATCTGAATGCAGGTCTGTTATAAATAACACTGGAAGATATCCTCAGAGGACCCAAGGAGTTGGTCCTGACCCTTTTGTGAACTGGAATCACAACTGGTTTAATGCCTTCAATCATCAACCAAGAAGTGGTGGCTATCAATCGACAACCAGATGGAGAGCAAATTGTATGGTCTGTCATGGTCATGGTCACACTGCTGCAACATGCAAAAGGAAGAATGGCAACATAAATAATGGACCTTGGAGAGAACCTGGATTGGTCTGCTATCACTGCAACAAACCGGGTCACATTGCTAGATTCTGTAGATCAAGAAAGAACATATCTAATGATATACCAATCACTACGGAAGGAAACATTGATGTTGACATTGTTCAAGTGGACATGAACAAAACCTGGAAGAAGAAACCAGCAGTGTTACAAGAGGAACTAGTTTCTGCACCTAGTGTGGAAATCATAGAACCGACAAGCTAAGCTTCAAAAAAGCTTAGGGGGAGAAAATGACGAAATGTTTCAAACCCCGGTTTACATTGGTAAAAGAGCTTAACCGGTATGCAATACTTGTCAATAAGTGGAAGACCCGAAATGGTAAAAGGCAAATTAGGGTTTACACCCTAATGATGGATTATTAATTGCGGTAGGTGAGGAATATGTTTAAAAGGATTTTTAAAATCATTTTTCACTATTAGTTTTCGAAGTGAAGGAGGTTTTCAAGTGCAGAGCGATGAAAAAATGATTTGTGCTAAGATTTTGAGAAATTGAGAAACCGCAAAGGAGATTCAAATTCAAATTGCAAATGGCCAAGTGAAGAACGCAAAGCGGTGATTCTGCAACCAACAGAGTGTGAAGTGAAGGAGAATCTGAAAGCCCTAAATTCATGTGTTTCAAAAGGTATTTCTCAAGTTCTTTTTAAGTTTCTATCATGGCTTCTGCATCTCATACCAGTTCTAGTGCATTTGTCGAGTCTGCAAGCTTTATTCAATGCAAGTGTAAGTATAATGCCCTATCACAAGTTCCGGCTGGTGTTATAGTAGAAGAAGGGATTTCTGATTACATAGATTGCAAGATTGAAGACCTAGGGTCTCTAGCTATCCACTCCCAGCTAGGTTTGTTCTGTGGACAAGATAATAAGATCAAACCAGAGTATAGTATCTTGGAGAAGAAGAAGCTCCACAATGTTGTTTATTTCCTGGAGGATTTCATAGATGATCACATTAGGATCATTTTGAGCAGAGTTCATGGTGACAAGATGTACGTAGAAAGAACACATGACATAACACCACAAGCAATTCATGCCGTCACCAGTTTCTGCAATACAGGGGAAGTGCTAGCCTTAAGGATGGTAAACAAAACTAAAATGTCCAAGCTCACCGGTTTAGTGAGTGACTCATGAGGTATGACCGTCAATTCTATCAAGGACGATCTAGTGAAGTATGCATGTATGGTGATTGTATACCAGACATTCTCAGCCAGCAAAATTAACTCTGTATCTCCTACAGTGGTAAATGCCGCTTATCGGATGATCAAGGAGGATGCATCATTTGACCTATGCACCAGTATGCAAAGGTAACTCCTATTGAATCTAAAATCTATCAAACAAGATAATGCTTTAAGGTTCAAGTTTGGACAACTACTGGTTGGGCTATTCTTTTACTTCCAAGGCTACTTTCTAGGAGTAGGTGATGTCCAATGGTCTGTTGACCAACCGGTAACCAAGCAAATCAAGGAAAACATTCAAGTAGTTGGAACCAGCTACCCTGAAGTTCTGAACAAGTACTTTGATGATTTCAGACGCAAAACGAGTCAGAGGGTGAGACTATCAAGGGATATTGTCAAGAAATATGAAGATGATATCTATTTCACCATTAAAGTGGATCAATGCATAATGGAGGCTGTTGAGCCCAGATAGGAGGAATTGGAGCCTATGGGCTATGAGGTAATGAATGATATGCTGGAAGGATATGCCTCTACACTTATTGCCTCACCTCTTGATCCAAAGGCAAAAAGAACCGACACCTACCTAGAAAGGATAACATCAGTTGAGGAACCCGCAACAAAGAAAGGAAAATAACCTTCAATGAAGAAGGCAAAAACAGTGCCTTCAGCATCGAAACCGGCTACTACAACCAATCTTGCAGTGACTAAGAGGTCACCGGCTAAGAAGAAAACTGAAGCGGCACCTGCTAAAGTGTTCGAGAGAAAGAGGAAGACAAGGAATACCTCTCCAAACTCAGAAGAAACTATGTCTGAGGAAAAACCAAAGAAAACACGTCAAGCAAAGAAAAAGACAAAGAATGAACCGACATCATCGACACTTGTAAATATTGACATCTCCTCCTACAAACCTTTAACACATTATCAAAGAACTATCAAAAACATTAGGATAAAAGTATTGAATGATTTAATTGATTGTTTTGATGACTTTAATGATGATGAAAAGGAAGCGGTGGAAAAAGAAATTATTCAGTATTTATGTGTTAATGACCGGTCACCTTCAGAAATTAGATCTGAGACACTGGATTCTTTATATAAATCCTTAGACAATAAATGGCGCATTGCCATAGAGCAGGAACAGGAAATGAGAGAAAACGTTTTTGCTGAACATTTTCCGGATGTATAAAATTTGGAAATGTTCGAAGTGATGAACAAATACAAAGGCCTCTTCTTCATGAGAAGAAGAAGACTCCTGTTACTTGAAGGGAAGGGTAAAGAAGTACTCAAGAAAACACACACCCTTTCTCAAGAAGCTCTAAAAATGCATCGAGTGGCTGAAGACAACCGAAAGGTTGAGCAAGAACTAGTAATAACAAAACTAGATGAAGCATTTGATGATGAAGTAAACCCAGTTGTTGAACCGATCGACACCATTGATATCAATGCTATGGACATAGAGGATGTTACTCAAGAAACACCATTTGAGGCAATAGGATAGGAGCAACAGGCTAAACAGGTTGATAAGAAAGCTGAGGACAGACAAGAAGCGACAAAGGAATAGGAGAAGAAGAAGAAGGATGAAGAGGAGAAGAAGAAAAAGGATGAAGAGGAGAAGAAGAAGAAGGATGAAGAGGAGAAGAAGAAAAAGGATGAAGAGGAGAAGAAAAAGAAGGATGAAGAGGAGAAGAAAAAGGATGAAGAGGAGAAGAAAAAGAAAGATGAAGAGGAAAAGAAGAAAAAGGATGAAGAGGAGAAGAAAAAGAAGGATGAAGAGGAGAAGAAGAAAAAGGATGAAGAGTAGAAGAAAAAGAAATATGAAGAGGAGAAGAAGAAAAAGGATGAAGAGGAGAAGAAAAAGAAGGATGAAGAGGAGAAGAAGAAGAAAGATGAAGAGGATGAGAAAAAGAGAAAGGAAGAGGAGAAGCAGAAGGAAACAAAGAAAAGGAAGAAGGAAGAGGAAGAAAAGAAGGAAACAGAGAAAAGGAAGAAGGAAGAGGAAGAGAAGGAAGAGGAAAAGAGAAGAGAAGCACCAAGGAAGAAAACAGAGGAGGAAAAGGTAGGAGAAGCAGCAAAGAGCATGCAGATGGAGACACCTACGAAAACCAGTAGTCAAGCCAAACCAGCTGAAATTACCAGTCCCATCGACCTCCAGTTTGCAATTGAAATGGAGCTAATGTAGAGCATAAAAGTTTCCCAAGAACAACTTGAAAACATATGAAGGAAGAAGGAGAAAGATGTAATTCAAGCGGCTGTGGACACTCTCACCGGTTTGATACCTAGTACTAACCTTCCTAGCACTAAATCATCACTGGCTAAACTTAAGCTCCTATGCACAGTAGTGGATGATCAAGTGCAGAGCCTAGAAGAAGTAGTAGAGGCAAATGTCAAGAAAGAGAATCAAAAATCCCTTAATAGAACTTTGGTAAAGAAGTTGAATGAGCTCTGATCTGAATTGCAAAAAGAACAAAAGAATATAAGGGACACTCTGAATGAGGGGAATCTACTACTCAACAAGATCAGCCAACCTTATCTGTTCTATGATGATGTGCTAGCTTAGAAGCAAAAGCTTCAAACAGACTTGCAGTCCTACATGAGCATATTCAAGCCGCCTTGTGATTCCTTTATAACTTCTGGGCAAACCGTTCACCGGTTTCACATCCAGTCAGCAAAAATGGAGCAAGAGATCAACACCCGATCTAGAGATTTGTAGGAGCTTCAACTGGTTCTACTCCCATGATTGAAAATTCTTCAGAAGTGCTATCTAAACCTGGATGCCTTTACAGTGACACAGGAGATGAGCACAATTGATGCCATGGAAGAACTAGTCTCCCAGATGTAGACAGAGAAAGAAGTAGCCACCTCCTTACTTGAGTCCTGCTCTTTATCGATGAAACAATTCTTGTAGGACTTTAAATCTATTTTTGACAAGTATTATTCCTTATTGTCATAAACTTTTATTATTTTAATATCAAATGAAATAAGGGTTGTTCAGCTGTACTTTGTCATTGTTGGCAAAGGGGGAGAAGAACTCTATTTGGGAGAAGTATAGGGGAGAAGTATCTGGTAATCAAAATTTTGATATATGCTCTGAATATCTCAATGTTTATGCTCTATATGCAAAATTGTTATACATTGTATGTTCAAAGGGATAGTGTATATGCTTAGGGGGAGCAATTTTGCTAATGGCATGATTTTGTTGTAAAACACTTAGATGTCAAAATTTTATTTTTCTAAGTGTTGCCATCAATGCCAAAGGGGGAGATTGTTGGAATTTTTGATGTTTATGATGTGATTGTCATTGATGGACACACACTTGCATTGAGATCATTTTTGTATGTATGAGTTATGCTCAACCGACAATTGTTCCAACTGATATGATGCATTATAGTCATTAGACTATTGATGTTTTGCAAAAAAGTGTTTATTGATCTGAAGCGGTTCGAGGATCTCAAGTGGCACGAAGGATCAAAGTGGCATAACACATATTTCTCAGTCTTCATTTTTGTCAAACCAGCAATCGACATTTTTCTTGAACCGATATTTTGTATGAACCGGTAATACTCTATGATGAGTTACCAAATGGCATTTTGTGATGTGTTACCATCCACCGATTGTTTGATGGTGCCGACACTTTAATGGTGCTTCTTGTGTCGTGTTACCAAGTATGTCTAGGTTCATTGAACCTAGGGAATTGGATTGTAATCCTATTGGACCGACATGAAATCAGATTCCTTTATAAGGACATCATGTCTAGGGTTTTAGATTGTTGATAATGTTGTTGTTGTGACAATGGATATTGCGACTAGGGTTTAAGGTGGTTGAGGAGTTAGAGAGAGTATGAATGTGTAGAAGACTGAAGTATTGCCTAAATGCATTAGGAATGAGATATCAAGGATCTAACCAAGCAGTCTGTGCTATTAGCTAGATCAATCACTTGTTGATTACTCACATCTTTGACAAGTCTGTAGCCCTTAACCAGGTAGGCCCAAAAGCCTTTTGTATATCCTCTAACAAGGTGGTTCACATCTGTGGATCTAAAATCTTCTAGCAAGGTAGTCATTAATTGGACTTATCTCCCAACAGAGATTGAGATTCCTAACAGGATCTGTTCTGGTAAAGAACATTGTAAGACCTTAATCGGTCTGACCTTAACTGGTCTGGTTCCTATTCTGCAGATACTTACTTGTGAGTTTCATCTCACCATGGTTTTTTCCCATTTGGGTTTCCACGTCAAATATCTTGTGTTATGGTGGTATTGCTTCTGTGGGTGAATGTCTTATTTGCATTTTGGTTTGCATGCGTGTTAACCAGTTTGTATGTTAAACTATTTTACCAATTTATCTCAAGAATGTTTAAGTGTTTGAGTACAATGTTTTTCGGTATACTAATTCACCCCCCCTCTTAGTATTCATCATTAGGATCAACCTCGCAAGAGGATTTAGAACTCAGATGTTGAGCCAACCAGTTAGGGGATTTACAATGTAAGGCCTGTTAGGACCTATCTGGTTAAGGGATTTTAAATGCTGCAACTGTTAGGGAACAATAGTGAATGATATAGGTATAGCACTTAACTGCTTGCTTGATCGGATCCAATTCTGCTCCAAATCTGCAACTCTCTGGTAGATCTCTCAAACTTTGGCTCAACTTCACACTCTTTTCTCAAAAACCATTGACACCACAAACATCATCCAAACCAACATAAGTAACCTTTACAACTAGGCCAGTTACTAAACCCTATATACATCAAGAATTTATAATACAAATCATCTAAGATTATATCAGATCATCATACAGATCATTACAATATTTTACAAGATAATATCAACTGTTGAGTGATTGTAACTCATCATAATAACTCGATCTGATACAAAGTCAAACCCTTGGAACACTCTTCTAAGTGGTTCATTGAAATTCCATCTTCAAACATGCCAAAACAACAATTAAACCATCTGTGCGGGTTGTGCAATGTATCCTCCAACATTTGAACTTGGTCGGAGATCACTAGCAAACCAAAAATCATTACCGGTTAAGAGAATTCTTTACTGGTCCTTAAACCCTAGCAAAAATACAATAGAAATCATAAACATGATTTACAGTAACCAAAAAATGATGCGGTTCCAATCAGACACATATTACAATGATACAAACTCATATTCAAAACCACAACACTTCAATCATCACTAATCGCCAGATCTAATCAAAACATTTCCTCATTAACCGGTTAAGGTCTTAATTCTCAGTTTCTTGTTTCTTTATCAGTAAGTTCTTTCTGGTAGACCAAAAAGACTAAGATGACAAAATACAACATAGTAAACATTAGTCACCATCAATGACAAACAAATAACTGATCAAAGTCATCCAATCATGCAATCTCAATCTCTTCATCACAATGTCATCACAAACAGTCCTTTACCGGTTCAGTCATCATTCTTCATTTGCATCAGTGATGCCAATCATGCCAACAAAAATGTCCCTTTGAAATTGGGAATCAAATTTCTAATCTCGCGATCCACAATTTCTCCTCAAGGGCTCTTTTTTATGATGAAAAAAAAGTGCTCAGACTTGGATTGAAATTCATTTCTCATCCCCCTCCAATGACCATTGATCAAATCAAGGATGAATTCAACTCTTTTGCCAGAAACATCTGACTTTGTGCATTCTGTGGCCTAGATCGTGATGCTCTTACCCCTATTCCTGGTTCCTGTGATCTTATCCCCTCGTCTAGTGTTTTTACTGTTAGCTTTCATGGTTCTAACCCCTCTAAGAATCCTCTAAATCCAAACTATGAGCTTGAGGATATCATCAAAAAAGGTTAACAGATTTTGCTTTGTCAAATAGGCTATACTTCTTTCAATGTTTGGCCTTTTTTGCCCTCTCGGCTCTTAAAGGCTATGAAAAATCTTCACAGAGAATCTCCAATCATTATCAAAGTAGTTGATAAAAACTTGGGCCTTGTCCTTTTGGAAAATTTTTGGTACAAGTCTAAAGGTCTCCACCAATTATCTAATGTTGATGTTTATGTTGTTGTCTCTGATATTCCTTGGGAGCTGATGCACAACAATCTCTTGTCAATAATTGACAGATTTTACTTTTTTCTTAAAGGAATAACTAAGTTTCTTTTGTAGAATCTAGTTTCTAAAGCTCGTCCCTGTGCTTTTTATCTCCTACCTAAGATCCATAAGCCTGTTTTGGTAGGAAGACCAATCTGCTCATACACTAGTTACTTTATTGAACCAACTCCAAAACTCTTGCATTATCTCCTTCTTCCCATTTTAATGAGCCAAACCAACCATCTCAAAGATTCTCAATCTCTCTTGAGTGAACTCCAATCTCTCAGCCTCCCCTGAGACTTCATTATCTTCACTTTTGACGTTGCGTCCTTATATCCAAGCATTCCCATTGATGCGGGGCTTAATGCCCTTGAAAGTATGGTCTCTGCTTATTTTTCTCTACACAATCTCGATCAAAGACTGCTTAACATGACTGTTAGCCTAGCCAAGCTAGTCCTACATTTTCATTTTATGGATTTTGATGGCTCATTCTATAGGCAGATCAGGGGTACCTTTCATAGGGATCAACTTTGCTATTGTGTATGCTTGTTTGCTCCTCTATTTTCTAGAAATATAGTTATGTTCAATTGTAGACACTTCTCCCCCATTTTTCTATAGGCGGTTTATTGATGATGCTATGGGTGTTTGGTTTGGATCTCTGGACTCTTTACATGCTTATTTATGTGCTTATTAGAGTATTTATCTAGAGATCAAGATCGCCCCCTTCATTTCTGGTGCTTATGTGGTTCTTCTGGACATTACTTTTATCAAAGGTCTAGAATTTGACTCCACTGGTATTCTTTCTACACAGTGTTTTTAGAAAAATCTCAATGCCTATCAGTAGATTTTGTACATCATGGTACCCCTTACATCAGGAAAAAAATCCTTTGTTATAAGTGAGATTCAATGGTATTTGATTCGTGAATTTGATCCCTTTGGATTCATCTAGTTAAAGAAGGTCTTGTTTCAAAGACTCCGGGCACGTGGCTATTCCAGAAATTTTTTGCTTCACTGCTTCAACAAAGTTATTCCGAAGGACAAGTCTTAGCTTTTGCATAGAGTTTTCACTCCTAAAATAAAAAAGAGGACCACCCTTGTTTTCAAACTTGATTTTAGTTAGTCGACTAAGACGATGAACTTGGGGGCAACCCTAAACCCTACACTTCATCGACTTTGCCAAGAAGTTCTCGCGCTGTGCCATATTCCACCTCCATGAAATTGTTGGTGTAATCTTCAAAAACTTGGTTCCTTCATTACTAGAAGACAATTTTTTTCTGCATAATCTCTTATTCTTATTTTGTCTTTTCCATCTCAAATTGATTGTTGTACTTGTTTGTCCTGTGGGCATGCAAAATGATGTAGTTAACCACGCTCCGGGGTCAACACTTTTGGGATGGGTGACCTCCTGGGAAGTCCCAAGGGTAATTTTAAAAAGGACTAGAATCTATCTAGTTCTCTTTCTATATTTACTTAGGTTAAGTATGTTGGCATGATTGGCATAAGTGATACAGATGGAGAATGATGATTGTATCGGTAAAAGACTGTTTGTGATGAAGAGTTTGAGATTGCATAATGGATGACCTTGATCAACCATTTGTGTTGTCATTGATGGTGACTAATGTTTATTCATGTCTATGCGTCTTCTAAATCTCTTTGGTCTACTAGAGAGAGATGGCAACACTTAGGAAAATTTTTGTCAACTAAGAGTGCAAACAAAAAATTGACTTCATGACAAATACTCCCCCTTAGTAGTTACATGCTACTACAAAAAAAAAACTTATACTACTCCCCCTTTATTGTACATACAAAATTTGACTGACTCAACTATTACTCCCCCTTTGACAACAATGCCAAATAAAGAAAGTGAATACATTTATACTAGAATTTGCATCAAAATTGTATAGCATATATATAGATATAAGAGTGCAAAATATTTTTACAATACAATCTGAGAAAAAGCATCACTAAAATGTGACTTTAATAGTTTCAAATCATTATGCCATGTCTCCAAAATAGTGCCGGTTATCTCCACATGTGTCTTTATCTATCCAACAAGATCCTCCATGGCATCTATGGTGCTTACCTCTGGTGTTGCAAGGATAGCTTCTAATTCTTTATAGGTTCTCTATAAGATTTCCACCTTTAGTATCAACTGTGTCTATAATTCTTGCAGTGATCTGACCCTTTTTACCAGCTCATTTTCATAAGCTATCAACTTATGCTAAAGCTATACAATCGATCTTCCAAACTTTATAGTAGAGTCATTAAGGGGCTTAAATGAATAACTAAGAACTTAAATTTCTTTCTCGGCTTCCTCCTTCTTCTTCTTCTTCAAATCAACACAAAACAATGAAAATTTAGAAACGGTTTAGAGGATTTTACTGCCAATTTCAAGTGCTTCCTTTAAATAGTCCTTATTGATAGTGAGAGAAAATTTCCCTTTATCAATTTTAGTCATTAAGTTCTTTTTCATCTTCTTCTTGTAATCTTTCTCAAAACTAACATAAGCTACATCTTCAAATGATTTTATTTTCTCTTCGACATAAAAAACAAGGTGTCCAAGTTTGTCAATAGGGGTAACAAAATTATATATATCAGTATCTAGTAGGAGAGTTGACAAAATCTCAACAACATTCCTTATTGTCTCTGCCTCCTTTTGCTATTTTCTCATCATCTTCTTCTTGGCCCAAGACTGCATGGTAGTTGCAATCTCCATAAACTCAGTTAAACTCAAATTTTCCATGTCAAGTGGACCTTGAATTCTTATAGCATCATCATCATATTCATCAAAAATTTTCTTCTTGGAATCAAGTGACAAAGGTGTCACTTTAGATTCAGTCTTCTTAGTATCCTTATGTTCTTTTTCCTTTTTGTCTTTAGTTTTCTCCTCTTCCTTTTCCTTTTCTATTTCTCTAGTCTTCTTCTCTACAACTCCAGTCTTATCTTCTGTCACTTTCTCTTTGTTTTCACTTTCCTTATCCTTTTAAGTTTTGTGTATCAATGGGGGTTGTGTATCAACAGTTTGAGTTATTATCGGTGGCTCTTTAGCCATCTTTTTTTCTTCATCTTTCTTTTCTTCCTGTCCCTGTTCCTGTTCACGTTGTCTAGACATTTGAACATCAACATCCTGTACATCCATATTGTTAGTAGCATCAACATTATCATTATTATTGGTATCATCATCATCAGGGACAATCACAGGTTCAATTTGTGCATTCATTGGTTCACTATCTACCGGTTGATCACCCATCACAATGTCATTAGGCATGAAATCAGTTGGTTTAACACCTTCCAGAAAATCTTCACCCTTAAGATTTTCAAATTCATCTTCCTCATCTTCTTCCTCATCAGGAATTCGACCCAAAACTCTCTTTAGAATATGTTCAGTCTCCTCATGGACTGATTGTGTCTCATCGATCAACATTCTTGTCAGCCTCTTCTTAGATCTAAAATATGATTTTGCCTTGGCTAAAATCTCATCTAATTCTTCCTTTATTTCCCCAGGCTGCAATTTCTTCAAAACAAATTCAATGTATTTTGTGTCTTGTTTTATGGCAGCTTGCCATCTAGCATCAATTAAATTGTACAAAGAATTAAGGATTTGCCCTTGCAACTCAATAAGTGCCTTGCTATATTTATTCATGCTATATACCACAACATCTTCTATTTCTCTTTGTTGTTTTTCAAAGTAATGACTAAATAATGGCTTCAAACCCTTATACACACCATAATATTTAATATACATAATCATATTCTCAAAAATGTCTTGAAATGTTTTTGATTTCTTTGGAGACTTAACAACTGGTTTACTAATACCTTTAGACTTTTTGCTTCTAGCCTTTAGGGTTTTCTTCTCTTCTTCAGATTTGATCTCTTCAACATCTACAACTACTAGTTTTTGTGCTTGTATCTTTTTCCTTTTACCAGTTGCTACTGGTGCAGGAAGAGGTTCAACAATCTTACCTTTTATTTTTAATTATATCTTTGATGGTTTCTCCTTCTTTGTTTCTGTCAGTTTCTGCTTCTTAACAACTGTTGGTTTCTCTTTCTCTACAACTTTCTCCTTTTCAACTCTTTTTTTCATACTGGTGGAGGTATCGGTGGGGGCACTTGATGTTCTGGCCTATTGAGCAACATGCTTGGCTCTTGCTTCAGCAATGGCCTCCTTTGTGAATCCTAATTTCTCCATAAATGCTTCAACTTCTTTCCTTATTTTCTTTGATATTACCATTTATTGAAGTTCTGAGTGCACTTGAAGGGATTTCTCCTTGTAAGTGCCAAATCATTCAACAATTGTGTCTACCAGTTGGGCCAACAGATGGTCAACATATGCAATCAAAATATCTTTATGCACTTCATATCCCATGGGCATAATCTATGTAGTCTGGGGTTCAACTGCCTCCATCATGCAAGTATCAGTGTCAACCATAAAGCATATAGCTTTCTCATACTAGTTAACAACTTCTATCGGTATCCTTTCCCTCGCATTCATTTTATTTTGAAATCCCTTAAAATATCCCCATGCAATCTTGGAAAAATCATTCTGAAGTATTCTTATGTTGTTATTCATTTGCACCAATGTTGGAGTGTCATCTATCCATTGGATATCACCAATACCAGGGAAATAATTATGAAAGTAGAAGAATAAACTAAGAATTAATTGACCAAATTTAAACATTAACCTCTTATCCTTCTTGATGGATTCCATGTTTAGCACAAGTTGACTCCTTAATGCCTCTTTCAAGTTGTAATGAACATCTTCCTTTATCATCTGATGGTCAATGTGAATAGAAGCAACATGGATGTTGTTCATACTGCTAGAGTAATAAATCTGGTAACCGATCACCATAGAAGCATATTGTCGGATCAATGATATTATTCACCATCATTGCTCTGCCATCCCATTTAGATCCTACCAAATTTTCTACATCTTTCTTAGGAATGGATCTGAGTATAGGGACCTCAATGATGACACAAAATTTGGTGACTGCATGAATAGCTTCCTTAAATTTTATGTGGTCCGTCGAGCCACAAAAATTGGTTGTGAATTCTGCAAAGAACATATCTCACAAATTCATCATCAAAATCATCAATGGTATTTAGGGCATGGTGAAACCCTTTCTCAATAACCCTCTTGAATTGTTCCTTCAAAATACCATTCTTATCACACAATGCTTTATACTAATAAACAATAGCAGCCATAGCCAAATCTTCCAATTTGCAGTGATAAAATGATCTAACATCTTCAACATGTAAGATACCATAAGGAACTCCGGATAGGGCTTCGATGAGATAATCTTCCTTGAACTTAAACAGGTGCCTTTTGAATTCAGGTCGAGGTCTATCGGTAACATCTACCAAATGTGGGGTGTCCATTCTCAATGATTCACACAGATGAATAGATAACAAGATAAATACCTTTCAACACTTCCACACTAGGTTTCCAAACACCGACAAAGACCTCTCACCAATTTTCAATCGCAAATCACACCAAATTTCTTCGAATATCTGTCAAACAGGTTAGATGCTGTAAACACAAGCTCTGGTTTGCTCTAATTTTTCTTTGTGTGCTCACAAGTATGCAATGTGGAAAATAACATTCAAAATGTTCCTTTTATTTGCCCATTATCTACCGCATTAAATGCCATTACTGATAAAAATTTAAACTTCTTTTAACATACGAATACATACTACTGATTGCCAAAGATACATCATTTCTACTAGTTATGATCCCAAAACTCTTCATAACATCAAAATGTATCAAAATATATAGATCAGACTTACCGCACTTCATCCAGGGGTTCTTCTAAAGATCTGACAATAAGCTCTCCCCAAGTTGTATAAACAACTTAGTTTATTGGTGAAGGATTCTCTGCACTAAGTGAAGAATTAGACTTCTCACATGGTTTATCATTGCTCTTCTTCTTCTAGATTCTATTCATCTTAGCTTTGGTTTCCTCAACATCAACTGTATTCTTCCCTTTCCGGTCAGCATATTTATTTATTGGTTGATTCTTCTTTACTCTTCAAAACTTAGCAATGTGTCCCAGTTGGTGACAATGATAACAAGCCATACCTGATTCTATCCAAGGTACCAGTCCTTATTCTGCAGTTCATGGCTACATGTCTATATTTATGATATATTGTGAAAATTACATTCATCCTCTTTTCCATCTCATAGGGACTAGACCGATTAGCATAGGGTCTCTGCAAAGTAGGGTTTCTCCAGTCATTAAAATTCCTTCTCCAATCACCACAAGATCTCTGATTCATGTGAGGTGCTAGATTATTTTCTCCATACTTACATTCAATAGATCTATTCCCATACATGTTACATGTGTAACAATATCCATTAAAGTTTCTAGGCACATATCCTTTATACGTATTATGTCTATAACCATTATCATCATTAGATATGCTTCTGCAAACATTAGTAGTATGTCCTAGTTTATAACAATTGAAACAAATAGGCTTATAGGATTTCTTACCAGTGAATTTATGAATCTTAGGTGTAGGTTTACCTTCTTCCATGTTGTCCTTAGCACCAAAAAACTCACCTTTCTCAAATGTCATATAAACCAATCCAATTGTGTCACCTTTCATCCTTTGTGATTGAATCTGTTCATCAAGCATGGTATAACTTTTGTTGAACTTAGCAAGTTTTTCATTAGCATCAGCAAGATCTTTAGTAAGATCTTCATTCTTCTTCACCATATCAAGTTTTGTCTTTATTTATTCTTTTTATTCTTTCTCCTCATGCCAATGAGCATACAGAGTACCGACTTCCCGATTCAACTTAAAGATCTCATGTTCTTTCTCTTTGATCTTGTCTTCTACTATCCTCACTTCAAGTTCTTGACTCATTCTGATGGTTAGAGCTTCTAGCTCTATCCTCAAGTTAGCCTTCTCATCATTCAATTTATCCACTTCATCAACCAATGCATCTATGTTTGCTTCATCAGAAGGGATGCTTTCATAAACCTCCAACAATTGTTCAGTTAGCTCTTTCCTCTTTGCAAGCGAGGCTTTATACTTTCCTCTCAATGTTTCTAGGGCTTCCTTAGTTTCTGCAACTCTTTTATACATCTCTCTATAGCTTATTCATTCCCCCATGTCTGCCTTAGGGATCCTTCCCATGCGGTTAAGCCTCAAGGAAGTGTGGCTCTGATACCAATTGATAAACTTATAAGTCACTAAGATGGGGGTGAATTAGTGCAAAAAAAAAAAAAATGAACCTGATCACCAACTTAAACAATTTAAAACTTAATAAGAATAAGAGGAATATCACCACATAAGCTAATTCCCAATAAAACAAATTCCACATAATACAAGAGATTTATACGTGGAAAGCCCAAAAGGGAAAGACCACGGTGGGAGTTAATACCCACAAGATTCACTATCTATAGAATAGATATCTTGACCAGTTAAGGTCTTACAAATATGCTCTGTTAGGAGTCACCCGGTTAAGGGATTTAAATGATAAGCCCTGTTAAAAGCTTTGAGCTAGGATAAACCTCACAAGAGGATTTAAGACTCCAATATAGAGCTACCCTGTTAAGGGATTTACAAATTAAGGCCTATTGGGACCTACCCGATTAAGGGATTTTACTACTGCAAACTATTAGGAAAACAACAGTCAAATGATCTTCATGTAACACCTCTATTTCTGATAAGATTCACTTTAGATGCTCAATACTTAAACAACACATCAATACAAAGCTTCACTAATCACCACATAGTCAAATTCACATCCTTCGCTAATGATCTCACACTCTTACATACAAATGTACATATCGACTTGATACCTCATCACACTTTTTATAAACATCTCTTAGTTGGCTAAAACCTTGAAACAATTTACTAGGTTTAATGAATCTAGAAAATCTTACATTACATAATTTACTTATGTTGGCCATCGACATAAGAAATAAAAAACAAAATAAATCCTGTGCCATTTTACCAATTTAAGCGAGTTTCATAAGTACCGGTTAAGTGTTCATCAAAATGCCTTCTCTGTACATCAAATCTTGCTTGTCTGATTGATTTTGCCAATGTGGTTATGAACATAACTTCAAATACCTATCTATATCATTTCTTTAAGACTGCATCATCCAACTCTTCATGAATTGCCTGTATCGGTTGTCGAAATGCAACTCTGTTTACTATTTATCAGTTGAATTCCTATTCATCGGTCCTTTGTTAAACTTTCTTCTATACCGATTAAGTCTTATCAGTTGTCTTCCGAGACTTAGATGACTACAAAAACATTTTTGCCATCAATGACAACACAAGACTTAGTCATCAAACATGAATCTCAATCTCTTCAATCATTTATTGGTTAAGTCAAATGCTAACATTTTCTTTAGCTGGAAGGGATCCTAGAAAATACATAGCTAATAAAATAAGAAACGATCCAAACCAGAAGGGGTAATTATTTACTTTTGACATCTTAATATTTTCTAACAACAATGCCCTTAACAATTCACACAAGTCAAACATTCTATCTTCTATAACAAGAATATGTGCCAAGTAAATTGCAATAGCTGAGGTTGGACCTTCCCTATTTTTGAAATAGATATTTTTGGAAATTCTATATACAACATACCTCACAATAGGGTTGATGATTTTGTAAATGATTAATGCTCGCTGATCACCTGTTAGATCAATTAGGGTTTCAAACTCTTTATTATTTATTGGAATTATTGTGATTGATGTCAAAAGGATGTCAAATGGTTGTAGAGAAGCAGGTAGATGTCAAGGGATGTCTAGTGGTTGCAGGTTGCTGAGAAGCTGATTGTAAGCAATCGCACATAACACGTTGTGTTATGCTATAGGAGTTTTTGACCTGATTCCTTGTTGTATTCTCAACCTGTTCCAATGTCTTCATATGTTGGTCATGTCGGTAATAGTCACTAAGTAATTTTCCACATGGCTGCAATTATATGGCTCACGTGTAATCATGAGTCTCATGTTGTGTTCATGAGCAAGGAAGAGACCGTGCAGGATAACTTATGTTTGATGAACAAGGCAGTCCATATTATCTTGTAGTGTGAAAAAAGGTCATATTCTTGTCATGCATGATAATTCTTTTGAGGTGCACATGATGTTCCTTCTTATCCCACAAAATTTTGGACAAGCATTGAAGACCCTGCAGGATAACACTAAAGTGGGGAAACCAGTGTTATATCTTATCCCGTGTTGTTAAAATGTGACTTGTTGAACAAAGCGATCTCTCTTATCCCACATTGTTAAAAGTGATCAATGATGGTTGTTCAGGATAGAAAAGTCAGAAGTGGTCAAAGCGAGGAGTTGTTCCTTCTTATCTCATGTGTCAAGGGTGACTTGATACACATAAAATATCACGCAGGCTAACAAGCGCTACATGCCTTGAGGAAAACCCTTATCCCTTGAGGGCTCACTACATCAAAAAAATTGTTGCAAGATAAGTGTAAAGGAAAAATAAAGGTTTTCTTATCCCACGCATCTCTGCAGGGATAAGGAAAGGGCCACGAGACAAAGGTTGGCTTGTCTATACGATAGACATAGCTTATCCTATGGGAGAAAACAATATCAAGGAATGTAATGTAGGACAATGGAAAAGATTTGTGAGCATGGACAAGGCATATCCTAGGAGGTGAAACTGGGGCAAGGAATGCACCACGAGACAAGGACAAGAGAAATAAAAGACAAAAATGGGAGAAACCTTATCTCACGTAGGTTAAAAGATCATGCAAATGAGGTGTGGGCTAACAAAGGAAGAGGTGTATAACACGAAGGTTAACCACAGTATGAAGAGCCCAACTACCCACTTGGGCATTGACCATGTCTGACACGACAATGTGGCATGTATGGAGAGAATCAAAGGTCATGTTTGCATGCCAATAAATGTAGAGGCTTATGTGGTGGCTAACCGACATTGACCAAGTGATGTGGATGTAGAAAATGAAGACAAGTGGCCCCCAAGTGGTTGATAATGGAATCAAATATGCAAAAGTTTGTGATGAGGGATTTCAGTATGGTAGTTGGTGAACTTCTCAGAGAGGTTGAAAGATGCATTAATGGTGACCAAGTTACAGGTAGGCTGTGCGGCTTGAGGAAGGATTGTAGATCATTTTGGGTAGAGGAAGATTACTAAACTTAGTAATCCAAGTAAAGATAAATATCTAAAGACAGGAAGGATGCATTTAATTTAGGCAACTGATTTGATATCTTATTCTAGACAAAGAATAAAATCTCTTGAGTTACAAACCTCCAAGACAATCGACTTGAATAAAATATTCAAGTCTATAGTAGAAGAAAAGTGTGATGTTTACAGAGTCAATCTAATCTAGTAGTAGCTGTAAATATGATTTGATATTGGTAGGTGTGGCGGTTGAGACAAAGATAGAGGTGGAAAACAAACATATCACCACTAGTTGATTGCAGCATTGTGTGCATTGAACATTATAGAGTGGTGAAGAATAGGGAGTACTGTTGATAAGAGAAAATAGAGAAAGAACAAAAAATTCAATAGAGTAATGCTGTAGCAAAGACAAGGGGATAACCAGAAAGAGAAATGAGGAGTAACAAAGAAAAACTTTAGCAGGCAGAGAAATTCATTCTCATGAGATAAGAAATTTGTAAATGTTACAAAACTCATTTGTAACAAGGCTTTATCTTTACATTGTAAACTTGAACAATCACTGTAAATCTCTAAGTGGGTGCTTAGAGAAAAGGTAGGCGCTCCTTTGAGTAGGTGCTCATAATATCAGGAGTTGGTGCTCCTTGGGTTGGCACACTAGAGTTTAAGGGGGTGGTGCTCCTTGGGTTAGTGCCCTAAACATTGTAAACTATTATTGACTGTGAGTTTGGATTGAAGCAATAGATTTCAACAACTATTCTCATCGAGGTTTTTACCAAATTGGGTTTTCCTCATACATCTGGTGTTATATGATGTTCTCTTGTGTGTGTGTGTGTTCTTAATTAATTTATAGTAGCAGTATTTGCACAGTTAGTTAAAAGTTTTAAAATACACTGATTCACCCCCTCTCAGTGTCCATTTGTGTTCTTCAATTGGTATCAGAGCATAGGTTCTTCTTGTAGTAAAAGATTTCTCTAGATTGGATAGATTCTCATTAGTGAACAAAATGGCTAGGAATGAATCCTCATCTGTTACAGAGTTTGTCAATGTCATGCATTGCACATCAACAAAAGAAACTTAGGAAAAAATGAAGAGTGTATATGAAGGAGACACCAAAGTGAAAGAAGCCAAACTGCAAAATCTAAAAATGAGAGAATAAGAGAAGATAGATGATTAACTGCAGAGAGGATGAGACTATGAGTGCTATAAGAGGACTTGCAGAAGAAGTGAAAGATGAATTCACAATAAAAAAGGTTTTGAGATCATTAAACCCAAAGTATGATACAATAGTCTCAGCTATTGAGGAAGCTAAAGACTTAAAGACTTTCTCTATGGATGAATTATTTGGCTCCCTGTCTTCCTATGAGATGAGAACAATAAGTGTTGAACCTTCAAAGAGAGAAGTTTCCTCAACACCACACTAAAAGGAAAATAACAAGCCACAAATGAGGATGAAGATGACTCTGATGCTGTTGTAGCAAATTTTGTCAGTAAACTCAAAAGAGGCTCATGAAAGTATAAAGGTAAGTTGCCCTTCAAATGTTTCACCTGTGGCAAGATTGGACATTTTACATCTAAATGCCATTATGGAGAAAATGATAAAGATGGAAAGAAAACCATGAAGTCTTTTGGCAAGGAAAAGATGAAGAACTCTTATAAGCGAAGGAGAAGAAGTTTTAAGAATAGGAATAGTATTTACACTTTTGAAGATGATGCCTCTAATGAAGAAAGTGTCTCTGAAGATTGCTACAGTGAAGGTGAAAGTGAAGTTAATCTATTTATGGCACAAGGTGAGTTATCTGATGAACATATTGTTGATGATAAAGAAGAGGAAATAGAAGCTGAAGTAGACCTTGAAGGTGAACTTGTGAGTGCACTAGAGAAAATTAGAAAAGTAAGAAGAGAATATAAAAAGAACAAGAATACCATTATTGAAAAATAAGAGCTATTAAAAAAATCTCTTGAGGAATTAAAGAAAATAATTTGTGATTTGAAGATCCAGTTGGAAGAAGCAAAGAGGATGTATGAAGTGACAAAGTCATATTTAGAAAGAAAGAATAAAGAGTATCAACAGTTAGAGGAAGAGATTGTCAGTCTCAGAAAAGAACTTGAAAAGAAGAAAGATGAACTAAACATGAGGATTAAGTATGATGTCAACACCAAAGCATTAGACAAAATGTTAAGTAAACAGAAGCAAAACAAGGACATTGATGTAGTTGGATTTAAAAATGGACAATGTTCTAACAATAAAGATTCATCAAACAAGGAGATAATCTTCACCTCTTCAAGTAAAAGTGAATTCAAACAAAACTTTTGATAAATACTAAGAGGGGGGGGGGGGGGGGGGGTGAATCAGTATACCAAAAAATATTGAACTTAAACACTTTAATAGTCTAGCAGTAAACCGGTAAAACAGTTTAACAAACAAACTGGTTGACACACATGCAAACCAAATAGCAAATAAGGCATTCACCCACAGGAGCAATAACACCATAACACAAGATATTTGACATGGAAACCTAAATGGGAAAAAACCACGGTGAGATGAAACTCACAAGTAACTATCTATAGAATAGAAACCAGACTGATTAAGGTCATACAATGTTCTTTACCAAAACAGATCCTGTTAGGAATCTCAATCTCTGTTAGGAGATAAGTCTGATTAAAGACTACCTTGCTAGAGGATTTTAGATCCACAGATGTGAACCACCTTGTTAGAGAATTTACAAAGTCTTTTCTGGGCCTACCCGGTTAAGGGTTTCTAACTTGTCAAAGATGTGAGTAATCAACAAGTGAGTGATCTAGCAAATTGCACAGATTTATTGGTTAGATCCTTGATAGCTCATTCTTAATGCATTCCAGCATTACTTCAGTCTTCAACACATTCACACTCTGCCTTCTCTCACAAACCTAAACTTCTCTTCTCTGATCACACTTACAAAAACACATCAGCCACTTTCAAAAACCCTTACTACCACCTAAAACCCTAGACATGATGTCCTTATAAAAGAATCTGATTTCATGTTGGTCCAATAGGTTTACAATACAATTTTCTAGGTTTAGTGCATCTAGATATATTTGGTAACATGACACAAAAAGCACCGCCAGAGTGTCAGCACCACAAAACATTCGGTGGTTGGTAACTCATCACAAAATGCCAGTTGGTAACTCATCACAAAGTATTACTGGTTCATACAAAATACCAGTTTATGCAAAATACCGGTTGCCAGTTTGTCAAAAATGAAGACTGGGAAATATGTGTTCTGCCACTTTGATTTTTGTGCTGCTTAAGATCCTCGAACCGCTTGGGGTCTTCATACCGCTTGAGATCGGTAAACATTTTCTGCAAAACACCGACAGTCTAAAGACTAACACATGATACCGGTTGAATATAATTCATACATTCAAAAAGTGATCTCATAGCAAGTGTGTGACCATCAATGAAAATTACAACATAATCATCAAAAATGCCAACAATCTCCCCCTTTGGCATTGATGACAACACTTAGGAAAATTTTGACATCTAAGTGTTTTACAAAATCATGCCATAAACAAAATTACTCCCCCTAAGCATATACAGTATCCATTTTGCTGAAAATACAATGTATACTACTCTTTATCAGAGATAAACATAAGAGTATACATCAAAACATCAAAATTTATATACTTCTTGCCCTTTGCCAACAATGACAAAAACATTGCAGACTAACCCATGTTTCATTAGTATTAAAATAATAAGTGTTTATGACAGTAAAGAGTAAAACTTGTCAAAAACTGATTTAAAGTCCTGCAAAAATTGCTTCATGGATAAGGACCATGACTCAAGTAGGGAGGTAGCCACCTCTTTCTCTATCTGCATCTGGGAGACCTGTTCTTCCATGGCATCTATCATGCTCATCTCTTGAGTGACCATTAGGTCATCAATATTTAGATAGTATTTCTAGAGAATTTGCAGTCGTGGTAATAGGATCAGTTGAAGTTCCTACAAATTACATGTTTGGTTGCTTATCTTTGCCTCTATTCTTGTAGACTGGATTTGAAGCCGGTGAACAATTTGACCATATGTGGAAAAGAAATCATATGGCATCTTGAAGGTGTTAATAAATGACTACATATTAGATTGTAGTTTGTCCTTCTGAGTGAGCACATCATCACAAAATATATGAGCTTGACATATCTTGCCGAGTAGTAGATTGCCCTCATCCATTGTATCTCAGATATTCTTTTGTGTCTTCTGGAGTTCTAACTGAAGCTCATTCAACTTCTTCACCAAGGCAATGTTCAGAGCCTTTTCATGCTCCTTTTTGGCATTTGATTCTGCAACTTCTTCCAAGCTTTGGACCTGGTCATCCACAACTGTACATAGAAGATTTAAATGGGAAAGTGAGGAATCGGTACTGGGGAGGTTCGTACCGGGTATCAAATTGGTAAGTGTTTCACCGTAGTTTGGATAACATCTTCCTCCTTTTTCCTCCTTAGAGCATCCAATCGCTCTTGAGCAAGCTTAATGCTCTGCATCAGCTCTGATTCATTTGTAGACTGGAGGTCAATAGGACTGGTAATGTTAGTAGGTTTGGCTTGACTACCGGTTGCCTTTGGAGTCTCCACTGAGTGCTCTGTGCCGCTTCTTTTTTCTTGTCTTCTTCTGCCTTCATTTTCTCCTCTTCTTTCCATTTCTCCTCATCTTCATCCTTCTTCTTCTTCTCCTCTTCCTCCTTCTTTTTCTCCTCTTCCTTTTTCTTCTCTGCTTCCTTTCTCTTCTCCTCTTCCTTTTTCGCTTCCTTCTTCTTCTTTGCATCTTCCTATTTCTTATTTTCCTCTTCTTTTCTCTTTTCTTCCTCTTTCTTTTGTTCCTCTTTCTTTTTCTTCTCTTCCTCTTTCTTTTCTTCCTCTTTCTTTTTCTTCTTATCTTCTTTCTTTTTCTTCTCTTCCTCTTGCTCCTTTTCCTATTTTGCCTATTTTGTCTCTTCAGTCTCCTGTTTCTTCCTTTCTTCTTCTGCCTGTTTTCTCTTGTCTTCTTCTTGTTTCTCCTGACCTCCTGTTTCTACTGGTGCATTTGGAGTAACATTGTCACCGTTTAAGGTATCAACATCAATCAGTTCTATTTGAGTGGTGACTGGTTCTCCTTCACTATTGTATACTTCGTCCAGTTGAGTGATTTTTGGTTCTTGCTCAGCTTTCCTATTGGCTTCAGCCACTTCATGCAGTCTTAAAGCTGATTGAGCAAGGGAGTGGGTATCTTTGACCACTTCTGGAACTTTTCCTTCCAATAATAGGAGTCTTCTTCTTCTCATGAAGAAGAGGCCCTTATATTTCTCCACCACTTCATATATTTCTATTTTAGGTACATCAGGAAAGTATTGTGCAAATACTTCCTCTCTTATTTCTTGTTCTTTTTCTATGGCAATGTGCCACTTATTGTCTAAAGAATTATACAAAGAATTAGGCACCTCAAATTTAATTTCTGATGGCCACCGGTCATTAATGCATAAATATTGATAACTTTTTGTTCAACTTCTTTCTTTTCATCATCATTAAAATCATCAAAGCACTCTTTTAAATCACCAAGTACTTTTCTTCTAATATTCTTAATTATTCTTTGACAATGTGTCAAAGGTTTGTAAGAAGAAATATCAATATTTACCAATGCAGATGATGTCGGTTCACTCTTTGTCTTTTTCCTCGCTTGCCTAGTCTTCTTAGGCAGTTCTTCAGAGACACTGTCCTCTGAGTCTAGTGTATTGATTTTTGTCTTCCTCTTCCTCTCAAAGACTTTGGTGGGTGCTGCTTCCGATTTCTTCTTTACTGGTGACCGCTTGGTCACTTTGGGACTTGCTGGAGTAATCGGTGCTGATGCTGAAGGCACTGCCTGTCCCTTCTTTGCTGAGGGTTATTGAACCGGTGTGACCCTTTCTAGATAGGTGCCAGTTCTCTTTGCCTTTGGATCAAGAGGCGAGGCAATTAGGGTAGAGGCATACCCATCTAACATGTCATTAATTACCTCATATCCCATTGGTTCAACTTCTTCCTGTCTAGGCTCAATCGCCTCCATTATGCACTCATCAACTTTGATGGTGAAACAAATGTCTTCCTCATACTTTTTGACTATATCACCAGATATTCTTATCCTTTGGCTCATCTTGCATCTGAACTCATCAAAGTATTTGTTCAGCACTTCCGGATAGTCGGTTCCAACCGCTTATAGGCTTTCCTTGATTTGCTTTGTCACCGGTTGATCAACAGACCACTGAATATCACCTACTCCTGGAAAGTAGCCTTGAAAGTAGAAGAACAACCCAATGAATAGTTGTCCAAACTTAAATTTCAGGGCATTGTCCTGTTTGATTTACTCAAGGTTCAACAGGAGTTGTCTTTGCATACTGGTGCATAGATCAAACGATGCATCTTCCTTTATCATCCTGTAGATAGCATTAACCATTGCAGTAGAGACAGAGTTGATTCTGCTAGTCAAGAATGTCCGGTAACCTATCACCATGTAGGCATACTTGACCAGATCATCCTTGATTGAGTTGACAGTCATTCCATGTGAGTCGCTCACTGAATTGGTGATCTTGGAAATTTCAGTCTTGTTGACCTTCTGTAGTGCTGGCACTTCACCGATGTTGCAGAAACTAGTGACGACATGAATCGCTTTAGGTGTGATATCATGCGTCTGTTCTAAGTACATCTTATCACTGTGTACCCTGCTTAGAATAATGCAAATGTGATCATCTGAAAATTCTTCAAGAAAATAGGCTGCATTGTGAAGTTTCTTCTTTTCCAGAATGTTGAATTTTGGTTTAATCTTCTTATCCTTCCCACAGAACAAACTTAACTAGGAGTGGATCACAAGAGACCCCAGGTCTTTGATTTTACAATCTATGTAATCGGAAATGCCTTCTTCCACTATAACACCAATGGGTATTTGAGACAGGGTATTGTATTTTGACTTCCATTGAATGAAGTCCATAGAATCAACGGGTGCAGTAGAGCTAGCATGTGATGCGGAAGCCATGATAAACAAGGAATTTTGAAAAATACCTTCGTAGGTCAAAATTTAGGGCTTCACAATTTGAACTTCGCTTCACACTCCTTCAGTCACTGAAATACCACTTTGCATTCTACACTTCTCCAACAGATGTTTGCTTCAGATTCTTCTTCAGGTTTTTGATAAATTCCTTGAATTGCAATGTAACTCGCTTTTCTTCACTCTCCACTTGAAAACTTCTTTTCTCGAGAAAATGATAGTGAGAAATGATTTGAAAATTCCTTTTAAACAGATTCTCCACCTACCATAATAAATCCTCCACTATTAGGGCGTAAACCCTAATTTTTTCTTATACCATTTTCGATCTTCTGCCAATTTGACAGGTATCTCATACTAGTTAAGGTCTTTTATCGGTGTCTATCGGGGGTTTGAGATATTTCACCATTTGCTCCCCCTAAGCTTTTTTGATGCTTAGTTTGCTGGTTTAGTGACTTCCACACTGGGTGCAGAAACCGGTTATTCTTGAATCACTTCTTTTGGCTTCTTTTTCTAGGTTTTCTTCATATCTACTTGAACAATTTCAACATCAATTTTTCCTTCCAGAGTGACCAGTGTATCATCTGATATACTCTTTCTTACTCTGCAGAATCTTACTGTATGACCCGATTTTTTGCAGTGATAGCAAACCATTCCAGGTGCTCTCCAAGGTCCATTATTCATATTTCCATTCTTCCTTCTGCATGTTGCAACAGTGTGACCATGACCATGACAAATCACACAGATTTCTCTCCATCTAGTTGCTGCTTGATAGCCACCGCTACCTGACTGATGACTATAGGTGAAGAGGGGAAAATAGATTTGAAGGTCAAATGATCAAAACATAATGAAATAAACATGCAGAATGCTAAAATATCATTAAAAGACCATTTCACCTTGCTATTTTACCTTCTCCTTCGGATTGAGCTTGATGAAGTGAAGGCGCCCCTTGATAATGCTCCACTTGATGTGCTCCTTTGATTGCTGGATGTGGATGGCTCTCCAATGTTGTGCACAAATGGAATGGATTTGAAAAATGATAAGGATGAGATGATCAAGTTGCCAAGATGATTTCCCAGGCTCAAAAGGGTAGCATAAACTTACTGGATTTCAAGATGTTTTAAATGAAGGGGTGGAGCCCTTTTATTTATAGGAAGAGGAGAGAAAAATGGATGGCTAGGATGGATTCGAGATGAAGGGCTAAGATTTACTTGTGAGCTCACACAAGCTCCAAGAGAGGGTGTGGAGACCAAGAAATATGCCTTAAAGGCATTTCGTATCTCCACACTCCACAAGGTGCATTGGAGGAATTAAAAAATTCTCCCAAAAAGGATATTATGGGGATTGGAGGAATAAAAAAGGAATTAAAAATTCCTTGAGAGAGGGGATACCTAGAGGAATGTGAGATTTCAAAAATCTTACATTCACCTAGGAAAAGATTATTTAAAAGCAAGGAGTTGACTTTGTGGCTAATCATGATGATTAGCCATTAACTATTCATTAGGAGGGGGATTGGAGGAAATGTTAGGTGGGATTAGGATTAGACTAGGAGAGAGAATGAGTGGAGGGAATAAAAAATTAGAAGAATAATTTTAAGTGAGTTTAGGGAGTTTCTAGAAGAATTTATTATGTTAATGATGATTTAAGAAGATGATTTGTAGGAATCATTTAGGTTAACTAATTAATTGAAATTAATTAGCTAAGAGGAAGATTTGTGAGGATTTGATTTTTTAGAAGAATAAAGAAAGGGATTGATTTATTAAATAAATCAATCACATGCTATAGTGACAATATTAATTAGATTTAATTAATATTGAGGAGAATTTGAATTAACATAATTAATTAATTAATTATGTGAGGCATTAAAAATAATTAAAATAATTATTTTTAAGTGTCTACATTTTTCTCCTCTTTTAAGTGAGGTGTGATGACGTATTGATTCAAAGAATAATCTTGTTTTGATGTTGATATGGTTTGATAGGATGCCCCAACTCTTGATTGATAGATTACGATATGGTGATGCCCCGTCGGGAAATCAATGGAGGTAATTGCTCTTTGGAGTTTTGTGAGATTGATTTCCCGATAGATTTGATTCAATTTGATTGATAAGATCTGGATTCAGTTTGGTTTCAGGAAGGATTCATCCTGTATAAGACAAACATGATCAAAGCGTCTAGTTTCAGGAAGGATTCATCCTATACAAGACATGATAGATCACAATGTCTGGTTTCAGGAAGGATTCATCCTGTATAAGACATGATCGATCACAACGTCTGGTTTCAGGAAGGATTCATCCTATATAAGACATGATTGGAGCGTCTGGTTTCAGGAAGGATACATCCTGTATAAGACATTATTGATCACAACGTCTGGTTTTAGGAATGATTCATCCTATATAAGACATGATCGATCACAACGTCTGGTTTCAAGAAGGATTCATCCTGTATAAGATGTGATCAATCACAATGTCTAGTTTCAGGAATTATTCATCCTATATAAGACATGATTGATCACAACATCTAGTTTCAGGAAGGATTCATTATGTATAAGACATGATCAGAGCGTATGGTTTCAGGAAGGATACATCCTGTATAAGACATGAATCAGAATCCTAATTGATTATGTGAGGAAAAATAGAGGAAGAAAAATTAGGGTGGAAGGGATAAATGAGGAAGATATATGAAGTAGTCGTGAGGTATTTGGAAAGAAGAATAAGAGATGCGAGACCGCAGAGGAAAATGGGGGCAATTGAGAACTCCATGGGATTATTGAGTTTAGGATTTGATGGAATGATGGTGAGATTTTGTGCACAACAAATGTGGAGAGCCAACCTAGTTTGATGTTGCTGCACCACTGATTATAGAAATTAGGATGCCATGAGAAACCCAGGGTGTGGATTGACTCTGTAGACAAACGGGAATTTATTGCACATAACAATGCAAGTGTTAAGAAACACTAATACAAAATTGTGGGTTCGTGCAAGGAAACCCTCAAACACACCGATACCTCTTGTACACGAGAAGGTAAGTGTTGGTAAACACTGGTTCCAGGTCACCGGTTTATACAAGAAGAATCCAAAACATTCCATGCTATGAAATATGCCCTAGTATGCGCCTATCATAATGTACCTGGATATGAAAGAATCCAGGCAGTTGTAAATAGTGGCAGCCATAGGGCAAAGATGAAAGTCTATATGAAAAGATCTAACAAAATCTAACAATTCTCTTCCTTGTGACCAAATGATACCTCTTGCCAAGAGTAGAACTAGGATGGACTTGGGATTGTTGCTCAAGACTTCTTGAAGCTTACACATAGGCATAAAAGCTCAGTTTCAATGGGACATTCCCTGTTCATGACTCAGGTGAAGACTCATCATCATACACATGTTTTATTGGGAGGTGGAAAAGAAGGAATGTTTCGCATGGGTGGGCTAGATGGTGGATGATTTGTAGTATCGACATGAGAGACAGTGGATCCGGTTATTACCTTGGCACCTGCACACAGGTTTTCACTAAGGTACTTGTCCATAGCGCCACCAAGTGGTTTTCACTAATGGATGAATTATTTTTCTTTCTTTTTTTGATTATTTAAAAAAAATAAAATAAAATAAAAATTTGTGTCATAAGGCATCTGTTTGCCAGGTTTTCACCAAAGTGATGATTTTTTCAGGATCTTTTTCTGATTTTTTAATTTTTTTCTTGATTTTTTTTTTGTTTTTTTTTTGACAATTTAAGACTTTCTTAGGACTAAGCATAAAATATTTTGAGGTGCATGATATTCATTGGATCATCCACAGGATTGCCTTCAGGAGTAGCCAACTGATAAGCTCTTGATCCATATTTCGCTGTGATTACATATGGTCCAAGCCAATTAGGCTCGAACTTGCCTTTATTTTCTCTTTCTTGTAGATTTTTCTGATTGTCCATGAGGATAAGATCACCAACTTGGAATTCTCAGGTTCTGACTTTTTTATGATAACTCATGTGCAGACAGTTTTGATATACCCAGAGATGATTCAAGGTCTTGAGGCGCCTTTCGTCTAATAATTCTAGCTCTTGTAAGTGGGCAATTCTATATTCTTCCTCTGGTAGGATGTTTTGTAGCGATACCCTTAGAGAGGGGGTCTCGATCTCAATAGGAAGGATGGCTTCAGAACCAAATACTAGGGAATAAGGAGTGGCGCCTGTGGGGGTGCGGATGGAGGTGCGGTAGGCCCACAATGCAAGATGGATTTGGAGGTGCCAATCACGACCCACTTCATTGACTGTCTTTTTGAGGATTTTTATTAGGGTTTTATTAGAAGCCTCAGCTTGGCCATTGCCTTGGGGGTAATATGGAGTGGAGAAGCGGTGTTGGATGTTGAATTTTTGGCAGAGTTCTTTGACATCCTAGTTCTTAAATTGTTTACCATTATCTATGATGATAACTTTTGGGTTGCCATATTGGTAGATTAGGTAGTTCAGGCTGAATTTGGATATTTTCTTGCCGATGGTGAAAGCAAGAGGGATAGCCTCTACCCACTTGGTGAAGTATTCGGTGGCGGTGATAATGAATTTATGTCTATTGGAAGATGAAGGGTGGATTTTCCCAATGAGATCGAGCCCCCACTACGAGAAGCACCATGGTGTAATGAATGGCTGCAATTCTTGTGACGGTGCATGAAGGTGTAGTTGGGTGTTGCTGTGGATGTTGGGACATACTGGCGGGGGGCTGTTGTTGCCCTTTTTTTTGTCTGCTGGAGAATAGGGAATGATCTTCAATTTGTTCCTCCTACTTTATCCCCTATTGAGGTGGGGATTTTGGAGGGTTTCACATTTTTATCTATGTTTAGTCTCAAGATCAAGGTTAGGGAAGCCTTTCAAAAACCCATTGTTTCAGGTTGTGGGAGCCTAGTAAAATCCATGCTCATGGTTGAGGGAGCTTGGAAAAACCCTACTTTAGGTTGTGGGAGACTTGTAAAACCCACTATCATGGTTGAGGGAGCCTGGAAAAACCCTATGTCTCTTGTTCTTGTCAGGGACAAACTGGATGCTGGCAATTTTCAAGAGCCCAGTTTGGTCAGCTGTTCTTTTTAGTTAGGTCCAGGTTTGACTTGTTGCGGTCTTGTGATTTTATTATAGGCTTTGGGAGTTTGGGAAAAACTTTGTTGTTGGTTGAAGGTGCCCAATAAATCCTCAATTCTTAAGGTTTATTGTTTGCTATTTTAGACTATTGTTTGGCCAACCTGATTTGATTCTCTAATTTTGTTGTGTGGTTGGGGTTTTACTATTTTGTGGCTACTATGTCTTTTTGATTATATCTTTGTATCCTTTGTTCTATAATCTAGATTCCTGTAAGTCGAAAAGGTATCGGGTCCTTTTAAAACCCTAACCATGATGTAATCCCTAAATATAATCCTAACCTAATAATCATTATCCTAACTATAACTATAATCCCAATCATAATTCTAATAATCATAATCATAATATAACCTAATAATAATCCTAATCCTAAGCCTAATAATAATCCTAATCCCAACTACAACCATAATCCCAATCATAACCCTAATAATCTTAATCATTATTTAACTCTAACCATGATGTACACTAAAACCATAATCCTGACCCTAGCTCTAATTCTAATATTAATTGTTTGAAATATGTTGCAAATATATACAAAATATTAAATGTGTGGTTCAGTTATAAAAATGTATTTTGACAAATATTTAACATGTAAATTAGAAAGATTTACCAAATTTGTTTGAATTATATTATAATATAAAGACATAATACCATATTAAACAAATTTGAAGTGGATGTCCAGCATTGTATAAAACTTCCATTACTAATATTTTTTAATTTTCATAACATATTTTGTGCTACTATTTATTTGTAATATACATGATTCTTTAAGATTTATGACATTAAATAAACATAAATCAAATTATAATCCTAACCCTACACCTAATTATAATTTTAACCCTCACCCTAACTATAATTATGGTTACACTAATAACAAACCCTAACCCTGACCATAAACTTGATCCTAACACTAAACCCTAACCATTATCACAACCCTAAGCCTAACCCTAAGAGTGATGTAAACCTAAGTAACAATAACCATAATACTAAACTTGACCCTAACACTAAACCCTAATCCTAACCCTAACCATACATTAAATCATCATAATCCTAACCCTACCCCCAATTATAATTGTAACCCTAACCCTAACCCTAACCCTAAATTTGATATGAAATCTAAACATAATTTTAACACTAACAATAAACCCTAAACCTAACCATAATTTTAACCCTAACCATAACCTTAACTATAATCGTAAACCTAAAGCAAACCCTAACCATTATCACAACCCTAACCCTAACCCTAACAATGATGTAAACCTTAACCATAAACATAATACTAAACTTAACCCTAACACTAAACCCTAATCCTAACCCTAGTTGTACATTAAATAATCATAAATCAAATCATAATCCTAACCCCACCCAAAATTATAATTTTAATTAATGCTAAAATCAAATTTCACATGGCTTGAAAATTGTTGTTGTAATAATGCTAATATATATCAAATAAATATAATGTTTGATTTTTATCAACTCAAATTATTGAAATTTCCTTAATCAAAACCTTAATATTAATCATTATTGTAAGTGCAACTATAATTGGCACCATAACATTTTTTCCTTACTCTAACATTTTATTATATTTCTAACCCTAATATTATCATAATTTCAATCCTAACGTGAACCAAAGCCCTTATTGTAACCCTAACTCTAATCAAAATCCATAATATAATTAAAATTAAAATTATAATTCATACTCATTAACCTTGACAATGTTTGTAATCCTTACCCTAAATCTAACCCAAAACCTAATCTTGACCCTAATTATGATCCACACTCTAACCCTAATAATAATTCTAATCTTAACCCTTATACTAACTCTACCTCAAACCCTAGTATTATTTATAATTAATAATTATAATCTTTAACCCTAGCCCTGATTATAATCACTAAGACTGACCCTAATCCTAACCCCAACACTAATTGTAACCATAACCCTTAACGTAATTATATCATTAACCGTAATAATAATTCTTATCATAACCCTTATACTAACCCTACCTCAAACCCCAACACTAACAATAACCCTACTTTTATTCATAATTAATAATTATATCTTTAACCCTAAACCTAACTATATATCTTACCCAAAACCAAACCCTAACCCTTTTCTAGCCCCAATCCTAATCCTAATCCTAACCCAAACCCTAATCTTAATTATAATTCTAATCCTAACCCTAACCCTAATTTTATTTATAATTAATAATTATAATCTTTAACCCTAACCTTAATTATATTCACTAAGATTAACCCTAACCTTGGATTTATCCTATGCACACAGCTAATAGAAAAATTAATTTCATTAAGCCGATTGTGATATCGACTAACATGGCGCGTTATGCGCTTTCACAATTTCACGCATGACCTCTTCAATTCATTCTCTACTACCGCAAAGCAACGATGAAGACTAACATGACGTGTAATACACTTTTGCAATTTCATGACTTCACGGGTCAATGCCATTTATTGAACCACAAGACAACGGTTATGACTAGCACACTATGTTAGGTGATTTCACACTTTTGTGCATGACTAGTTAACTGCATTCTCTATTACCACAAAGTAGCGATTGCGACTAACACAATGTGTGTGCACTTTTGGAATTTTGCTACTTCATGGGTCAATAACATCTGTTGATCCGCGAGACGTCGATGGGGACTAACGTATCATGTTGTCCTCATTCGCAGTTTCGTGCATGACCTTTTAAACACACTCTCTACTACAGTGAAACGATGATTATGATGAACAGGACGTGTCCAACAATTTTGCAATTTCGTGACTTCACGGGTGAATACCATATATTGACTTGGGAGACAACATCATCAATGGACACAACATGTTAGGTCCTCTGGGACATTCGCACATGACCTTTTAAATGCATTCTCTACCACCGCGCAAATGACAATTGTGACTAACATGATGTGTTGGGCACTTTCACAATTTCACAATTTCACAAGTCTGTACCATCAGTTGACCCGTGAGACGACGTTATCCACTAACACACCATGTTTGCTTTCAGAGTTTCACGCCTGACCTGCTAACTTCATTCTCTACCACTATGAAACAACGATTGCGACTAACACAGGTTGTTATGCGCTTTCGTAATTTCGCGACTTCATGGGTCAAACCATTTGTTCACCCATTGGACGGTGATTGCGACTAACACACAATTTTAAGCACTTTCACATATTCGTGTGAATAGACACAACCAATTGCGACTTTCATCATTTCGCTACTTCCTGGATGAAGCCCAATCTGTTAACCCGTGAAATGGTGATTATAACTAACGCAAAATATTTTTCCCGGCTTCTAACCCTAAAACTAACTATATATCTAACCCAAAACCTAACCCTTAACCCAATCCCTCTAATTGAATGATAACCCTAAACTCAACTGTAACCATAGATTTGAACCCTAAATACAACTTGATCCCTAATCTAAGCATTTAATTGAACCCTCTTCTTAAACTTAACCCTTTTCCTCAATTGTAACCATAATTGAATCCTAGCCCTAAACTTAACCCTAACCCTAATTGAACTCTGATCCTAATCCTAATCCAGCCCAAACCCTAATCCTAATTGACGTGTAATACTGATTTAACCCTAACCATAATGTAGTTGAATAACAACCCTAATTCGTACCGTAATTAAACTCTAGCACTAACTGTAACCTAAACCTTAAAATTAACCTTAACTGTAATTACTATTTAAACCCTATTTTGAACCTTAACCATAACCCTAAAGTAACCTTGATTGTAAATATAACCTATTCTTGACGTTATCCCCATTCTTTATGCTAACATTGTAGGTACATCCTATGATAGCTAATTGAACCCTATGAGCCATAGTTAGTTGCATTAAAGATTGGGGATAACGTCAGTTTTAAAGGATCAAAAAAGCCTAACAACATGCTTTATCCTTAAATCCTAACCCTTCCTCATTCATAACACTAACTCTAACCTTAATTTAGTTGTAATGCTAACCCTAATCCTAATTAAACCCTATCCCTAACCCTAATATTGATTCTAATTGAACCTCAACCCTTACCTAAAGCATTATCCTACAATAATAACTCTAATCATTAACTAAAATCAAATATAACTATTATTTTATCTATAATAGTATAACCCCCTCTAATCTAGACCCTAACCCTAACCCTAACTTGATAATGACCCAAAAGCTAACTTTATATTTAATTATTAATTATAATCTTTAACTTTATATCTAGTTATTAATTATATCTAATTAGTTTTTTAATAATACATTTACTATTTTAAATTATTTTTAGTTATAAAATAATATTATAACTAAAAATAATTTAAAATATTTCAAATTTATACTATGAATATTATTTTCAATAAATTATAAAATAATATCATAATAATCAAAACAATATAAATTAATAATAATATATTATAATATTATTACACAAACGAATAGAAAATAATAATAATAATTGCAATAATAATATTACATATTATTGCAACAAACATTAATAATATAATATTATATAGTTCTATTTTGAACTTTTTATTGTTTCCCATGTTGCGCCACGACTGCTACTAGCTTACATATATTTGATTTTAATCACATATATATATAATATGCCGAGAGATATCCTTCTCCGGACGCCTATTTTTATCATGTACCCTGAATTCTAATAGCCGCCTCAAGAAGGATATCTCTCGACATATTATATATATGTAATTAAAATCAAATATATGTAACCTAGTTATTGACACTTGTACATCGATTATTTTTTTAATCATGCCATGTTTCCTATTCGCCGATCTGAAGTTTTACCTTTATTAATCGCGGATAGAACGCTTACGCGTAAATTCATTTTGAGAGACTTTTCATTTTCATATGCTTGAAAAAGTTACGCTTTCTAGTTTTTCTTTTCCCAACACGGCTGACGTTTCAAATCCCTTGTATTTCTTGTGCCGCTTTAAATGTTTCTCATAAAAAATGTAACGTGTACCAAATTTGTGCCATTACCATAGTTTGCCATTACCATAGTCTCAAAATGTTTATTTAGATTAATATACTCTGCATTTGTACTATATGCAGACAGTCTAACCGAGTGACACAGATGTAATTATAGTGCAGATACCTGCTACAAATTTACAAGACAACTTATTCATGGCTTAATACAAAACGAGAAGATGCTTTCGGATACGTAAAATAGTTAAGAGAGCTTACATTACTGACGACGACAATTGATCATAAATAAAGGCTGAAAATATAGAGGAGCTTTTATTGGATGGTGCTTGTCAAGTTGATTGGAGGTAAGAAAAGATGTCAATCATCAAGCCAATCCAGACTAAACTGTGTTTCCACAATTTCAACTGTAAGTTCTGGAAGCGAAATGTTCTTAGCTCGTAACCACTACTTCACAATCTTCTCATCAGAAATAACCAGCTTGAGGGAATTCAGTTCACAAACAGCTCTTGGCAACCTCTTCAAACGAGAACATTCCCTCATATCAAACTCACTCAATTTCTTTAGTTGCCCTATTTCAACTGGAAGTTCTCTGAGCCCCTCGCAGAACGAGATGTCTAGACATTCCAACGGCCGAAGTTTTCCAATCGATGGTGGAAGCTCTTTTAAGCCCGGTAACGCTGATAACCTCAGCATTCTGAGAGAGTTCATATTCCCAAGTTCATAAGGTAACTTCTGAACCAGGTGGCAGTTGCTAATAGACCACATCTTAACAGAAGGCATATAACAGAAACTAATTGGCACCTCCTCCAAGTTGCTTGAGTGATCAATGTTAAACTCCCGCAGCTTGGTAATGTTGAATGTGGATACATATTCAAATCCTTCGCATAAGCTTAAAGATAACTTCTCTAAGTTTGAGAGTTCTGTCCTTTGTTTTTGAACAAGGGGTGCAATCAACCTCTCCAAGCGGACACACTTGAGTTCAGTGAGCGAAGATAAAGCATCTAGACCTTTTACAGTTGCCTTCTTTGTCCCATAATTCAATATCATTAGAAATTTTAGATTCTTCATAGACCTCAGAAATGGGGGAAGAGAGTATTCACTTGAAGTAAAGAATAACAAAAGAGCTACTGTCTCAGGTAAATTCATCTCATACCAGTTGCTTGCCTCCATCGGACCTGCATTAATAGATCAGAAAAGAATTCAATTTAGATCATTTACCATGTTGATTATGACTATTAGCTATTTGGGCATTATTTTCACCATTTGGAAGTCAAAACCGGGAAAAATGCAATACTAAATCATTCTACAAGATTTTCATGTCAAATAGAAACATTTTGATACATATGGCAACTGTGTTGGCGAAAGCAATGATGTAAATATTTAAAATTATGGCAAATATTTCAAAGAATTTTACACAAAAAGGGTTGCAACTAAATTGTGAAGAGATTGCTTGGATTGACATACCTGTATGAATGGACAGCACTTGAACATCGCATGCAGTATGATTAAGAAACTCCCATTTTTCAGGCAAACTTTGCTCCTTCATATCCATTAGAAACCTCTTGCTGTGGACTACACTGCCTCGGCATCCCAAATGGATGGCAAGTTCACGCATTACACTATGCTGAGAAAAGTACAGCTCCGAGACATTTTCATGTGAGATTGCTATTGTTCTCCTGATAAGTGATACTACGTCAGCTTATGGTTTAAACATGATAACAAAAATACCCAATATGGGAAAGGCAAATACCTTGGCGTGCTAGTCAAATTCAACAGGTTTCTGCTTGCAAGATCCGATAAGATGGACAAAGCGTCATGCCGCTGTAACTTCCGAACATAAACCCATATGTCCAACAGTGCATCGGCACAGATTTTCCTGTCCTCTGGAAATAAAGCTAAGTCTAAGAAGCATTCTTTGGCTACATCATCTAACGAATCGATACTGATCTCCAACAATTTAAGTAGCCCATTTTTGTGATAAGCTGATATGGATTCTCCTCTAGAAATCTTGTTCTTTGCCCTCTCCCAAACCTGTTGTGGTTCCCCGTGCAAAGATCTTCCGATCACCTTTAGAGCAAGTGGCAGGCCGCCACATTGTGCTTGCACCTGTGATCCAAAAAGGTAGAGAAAATTAATAAAAAGACCAGTTCGAGGGAAAGAAAAATTCTTACATGTCACGTGAACCATAGTAATTGTTGAAAACCTAACTTCCGAATTTCTAGAGTTCTACAAAAAGTTCAATATGATATAAAAATTCTTGCGTATAATATAAGCCATAATATTGCGAGAAAATCTACTCGAGATCAAAATATTCTAGAATTTTAGAATTATTTCAATATGATAATAGATCTAACTATTTAGTGATTTCGAAGAAAGATATTCCATATTGTTTATTTATAGTTAGTAAATTTTAGACATTTGTTATATGTCAAGAAAATCACACTCCCCACAAAACATTCGTTCTTAATTAGAAAAAATGAAATTCTCCTATAATTTCAGGGGTATTGGAATCGTCCACTTTGTTTTTTCCATGCTTTTACAGTTTGAATAAATGCTTCTAGCACAACAATTAGATATAAGTTGCATTCGCGATATATTTGAATGACTTTTCGAGTACCATATATTCGAATAAGATAGTGATAAGATTGTAGAATAAGGATAGAGATTACAGTATTGTGACAACAAATAGAGGATTGGAGGAGAGACAGAGGAGAAACCCATAAAGGGGCTCTGAGATTGTATTTCGAATACATTCAATTTATAGACCATTGCATATTAAATGTTCTAGAAAGTGTAGATTAGAGTTAGCTGCAGCAATAATGGTGGGCAGGTGAAGGAAGGCTCTAGAAGTCACTCGGTGGAGGAACTTTCTAGAAGACAAAAGTTTCTAGGAAAATCTAGAGGATAATTAATTTATCTCCAACATCCCCCCATAAATTAATTATCGAATTATTTTTGATATCCCCCCATAATCGAATTAGGATGGGTCCTAGTCTCAAACCTTTTTAGTTACCCATTTACAACGAATTTTGTTTCCCCTAATCACTTTGGGTTTTCACAGTTCACCCTTAACTGATTCGCTACAAACTTCTCTTTTACAATAACTTTTTGGGTTTTTAACCGGTTTACCCATAACCATTTGGGTTTTCCCCAACTGATACAATCACTTTGAATTTCATACTACTTTGGGTTTTTTACCCAAACAAGTGGTTTTGGCTTACCACAAACCATCACAAGAGACTTAACTCTAACATGGTTCCAATGACATCGCAATGGGGAAACTTTCATCACGGGGAAATTTTTTCCTAAAATTATTGAGTCCATATAAAAAGCAAACCATCTATCGAGACACATAGGTTACCAGCCACTGTGCTCACCAGTTCTATAGGAATGCTTTTCAGATACATGGTTCATCTATAATCTATACCACAAGCTTTGGGGTGTCGGGTACAACTGATCATGCACCCCTTACACAAACTTAAATAGAATACACAATTCTGTTTTACCTAAATATTTAGACAAATAAGTTTTCTCATGACTGACCCAAACACTTTGCACCCCATATAATCACAACTAACTCTCATACTCACACATTTTTTTTTATAAACCAAGCCTATATCCAATATCCAAGACTTAATACAAGCCAAAAACTTATAGCTAATGGTGACTCTTTTGCTACACATACCAATGCATTCATGAAGGTCTGACTTCAATGGCTTCAAACACCCGGCTTTGAATCTTTGATGGCTGTAAATCTTTTACTTCTTCCGAGTCATTTTTTTCAGCAACTATCTCCATACTGAACAATACACTTTTTGTTGCATGCCTCCATTACACAATTACATACACCACTCTCCTCAATTTGCCTATATGCAACAACTGCTACGGCTACCTTTATTTTGCTAGCAGTGATCTCATCGACAATCACTTTCCTCGGTACCTCTGGCATATTCCTTGTTATGCAATGGGGGCTTATAAACTAAATCAATCTCCCTTTACTTTGGCAGACTCTCTCTCTCTCTCCAAATCAATCTAAGATGCCCACATATTAAGATTCAAGAAACCCTACACTGTAACTGGTTCAACTCTATCCTGTAACTGGTTCGACTCTAACCATTCACCAGTGGCAGTAGAAAGGGATCACTAAGTAGCAAAGACTCCCATCCATACAAAGCACATCCAAGAAAGACACTCAAAGGCTCACATCCAGCTTTAGAAAATATGTGAATGTGGTCACTAGCTTCAGAGGAGGTGAAATGGCTCCTTAAAGATTCCAAAAGCAACTTCTCAAAAAACTCTTGCTCACAGCACAAATATTTCACATAACCCTGAATTTCACAGAACACTTGATAAAGACAGTGACATAAATAGAGTGAAGAATTTTACAAGCTACAACACATAGTCCTGCCCCCTCTGAATCCTTCAGCTCTGAATCTTCCTTCTCTCCAAGATCTTTTGATCATGTACCATCGGCTCTGATACCACTGATGGATAGAGAGGCAAAGGACAGAAAATAAACACAACAATACTAGTGATAAAATAAAAATACATTTACAATATCATGTATTCATATGTATATTTCTTTCCATATCCAAATAAAAGAGGAGCTGCATTTTCTGATTCTACTGAAAACACAAAAACAAAACATAATATTATGTTTTTAACCACAAACCCTATTGTTGTCTTGTTATCTTCTTGTAAATACATTTGCAGCAGCACACTCTGTTCTGTTTTTGTCTTTTTTAGTATAATCAAAAAATGCAGCTCCTCTTTTATTTGGATATGGCAAGAAATATACATATGAATACATGATATTGTAAATGTATTTTTATTTTATCATTGGTATTGTTGTGTTTGTTTTCTGTCCTCTACCTCTCTGTCCATCACTGGTATCAGAGTCGATGGTACATGATCAAAAGATCTTGGAGAGTAGGAAGATTTAGAGCTGAAGGATTCAGAGGGGGCAGGACTGTGTGTTGTAGCTTGTAAAATTCTTCACTCTGTTTATGTCACTGTCTTTATCAAGTGTTCTGTGAAATTCAGGGCTATGTGAAATATGGGTGCAAGCAATGGATGAAGAAATTGAAACAATTGAAAAGAATGAAACATGGGAGTTAGTTAGTCTTCTACAAGGAAAAGAGGTGATAGCAGTGAAGTGGGTTTACAAAACGAAATTGAATGCAAATGGAGATGTGCAAAAACACAAGGCAAGGTTGGTGGCAAAAGGTTATTCACAACAACCCGAGGTAGACTACAATGAGACATTTGCAACGATTGCCCGCTTAGACACCATAAGAACAATACTAGCCATAGCAGCTCAAAACAAGTGGGCAGTATATCAAATGGATGTGAAATCAGTTTTCTTAAATCGTATTTTAGAAGAAGGAGTCTATGTGGACCAGCCACCCGGATATGACATTTTGGGTCATGAAAACAAGGTTTACAAGCTCAAGAAGGCACTTTATGGACTCAAACAAGCCCCAAGAGCATAGTATAGCAGAATTGATAGTTATCTTTTACAAAATGGATTCAATAGGTGCAGCAGTGAGCCTACATTGTATACCAAGATGAATGAGCAAGGTGACATCATAATTGTTTGTTTATATGTTGATGGCTTGATATTCACTGGTGATCTTTCAATTGGCATGTTCAAATCAGCTATGAAGATAGAATTTGAGATGACTGATTTGGGTTTAATGAGATATTTTCTTGGCATTGAAGTAAGTCAAAATGATAAAGGCATTTTCATTTCACAATCTAAGTATGCAAATGATATTTTGAAAAGGTTTAATATGATGAATTGCAAATCAGCACCAACACCAATAGTGATAGGTTTGAAGTTGAGTAAAGATGACATAGGAGCTAAGGTAAATCCAACTTTGTATAAGAAACTTGTTGGTAGTCTCATATATCTGACAGCCACAAGGCTGGATATAATGTTTGGAGTTAGTCTCATTTCAAGGTTCATGGAGTCTCCAAAAGTTACACATTGGAATGCTGGAAAAAGAATTTTGAAATATGTTAGTGGAACAAAGAATTATGGAATATTTTACTCAAAGTCAAATGATTTCAAGCTGATAGGATACACGGATAGTGATTGTGCTGGCAGCATAGATGATAGGAAGAGCACTTCTGGTTATGCTTTTCATTTTGGATCAGGCATAGTATCATGGGCTTCAAAGAAACAATCAATTGTAACTCTTTCATCAGCTGAAGCATAGTATGTAGCAGCTACAGGGGTAGCGTGTCAAGCCATTTGGATGAGAAGAATGTTGAAAGAATTGAGGTATGAACAAGAAAGTGCAACACAGATATATTGTGACAACAACTCAGCTATAGCATTATCAAAAAATCCAGTATTGCACAAAAGGAGCAAGCATATAGACACAAGGTATCGATTCATCAGGGAGCTGATCAACAATGGAGAAATAATTTTGGAACATTGCAAGTCAGAACACCAATTTGCTGATATCTTCACCAAACCACTGGGAAAAGAAAGTTTTGTGCATCAACGAAACAACTTGGGTATTGTAGATGGTAGTTGTGATTAAGGGGGAGTGTAGGAATTAATCACAACCACTGTCATTTACTCCTCTGACTCCACTGTAGCACATCCTGCAAACATTTATTCTCCATCATCTCCTACGTATGGCCTTCCATGGTGCAGGACAGATTTGAGTAGATTATTTTATATAGTAAAATCTTTACTTCCAGATTTTGCATACTGGCAACTGGATTTAGTATTGTAAGTTTTGTTTTTGTTAGGTATGAATAGAAGTGTGTAGAAGGTTTTCCTTGGGTATAGCAACAGAAGTGTAGTCATCTTTAAAAAAGACAAAAACAGAACAGAGTGTGCTGCTGCTGCAAATGTATTTACAAGAAGATAACAAGACAACAACAGGGTTTGTGGTTAAAAACAAAATATTATGTTTTGTTTTTGTGTTTTCAGTATAATCAGAAAATGCAGCTCCTCTTTTATTTGGATATGTCAAGAAATATACATATGAATACATGATATTGTAAATGTATTTTTATTTTATCACTGGTATTGTTGTGTTTGTTTTCTGTCCTCTGCCTCTCTGTCCATCAGTATTGGAGAATCGTTCAAACGACAATACAATAATTAATGGAAATAAATTATTATACCTCATTTACTGTATTTGCATTTACAGTACTTGGAATTGATGGCTGTCCAAAAGCCCAGAAATAGAAAAGTGACAATGCATCCTCTGTGCACAATAATTGCAACCAATACAACTGGGTGTTCGCGGTTGTGGCAATAGTGGAAATGTCTCTAGTGGTTACAAGAGTTTCGTATCCGGGTCCTTCAAATAGCAAATTTTCCAAATTTGTTCTAGACCATACATCATCCAAAATCACCAGAGTTGGTTTGGATTGATTCAAAATCAATTGTTGCAGCTTCATCCGTGCATCTATCAAATTATGAAATTCTGGTCTCGTCTTTCTAGGAATCTTTTCCCACATAGTCTCTAAAATTACCATCATGTTTGGGGACTGCGACACGGTGATGAAAATGACATTATCGCGGAAGTATACTGGTAGCATGAAAACACAAATTCTATTTAGGCTAAGTACCCTACCATGGACCAATAGATGTAATCAAATCTAAACGAGAGCACCATTATAGATATTTACCTTTGATTTGAGGATCATTCAATAGAGCCAAAGAAAGAGTAGTTTTTCCTCCACTTCCCATGCATTGCAACCCAACAACTGACACCTCGCTGTCAAATAACAGTCCCCTCAAATCCCCAATACATTTGTCCAATCCAACATAAAAAGGAGATTTTCCAAAAACACAATATGCCGCATCATCTACTATTTCCCGAACTATTGATAAAAGCCATTTGTTGAACTCTTTGTAATTCGGAACTTGATATTGACTATTCTTATGCTGGTTCACCTTATAAAATTTATTTTCTTTCCAAGCTCGTTAGACATGTCTTTCTTTTATAGAAGTAATAGACGTGTGAAGAAGTGTTTGCGCTAGTTTCCATGAACTTTGTAATGAAAGCAAAAGTAAAATACAAGGTGGTACTAGTATAATCGAATTTCAACGTTTATAATGACAATTGACGAATTCAAAACCAATTTTAAATGAGCCTGCATTCTCAGATATATATTCCAACTAGATTTTCCACAAGGATTTATTCTCAGAATCAAGAAACGTCTTTTAGGACTCTCTTTCTTCCTTTGTAGATAGATATAAAAATTAATAGCGTATGATCTCATCCTTTCTGGATAGATATAAAAATATCGATGACAAGTGTAGGAATCAACAAACAATATCCCAAATAACTAGAAAATGTTGTTTCAAATCAAATTGTACTAAGCATGGACTGACTAAGGCATCATTAAATTATATCATAATTTTCCTCCTAGATAATCTTTAGAAAGTGGCCATTCTCTCCAGACACTAGTTTAATTCTTTATAATTCTTTATGAATCAAGTTAACTACATCCAAATAACCAATGTGAAATATATATACACAAGTTAATGGACCTTGTAATAGATTAATCAATAATTATTTGTATATTTTCTTACTCGCTAGTTTTAAATGTAAATTTAATATTGGTTTTTTATATAAGAGAGAATAGATATTTAAAAAATAAAAATTCACTTTTTCTTTTCTTTCCTTATAATGTTTTCCCTTAGTTTCTTTCATGCATAATAAACTTCACGTATTCGCATATTTTTAGTTTGTTTTCTATTTTTAGATTTTTGTTGTAGTTTAGTTTATTCCTGTTTATACGACTAAGAATAAACAACATTCAATGGTTCTATCATGTAGCCTGCATGGATTTGATTCTTCAGTAATCTATATTATACTCTACTGATCGTGGCCTCAATGTGCTGTTGAATAAACTTTAATATCTTTTTCTTATGCACCCATTCTTCAAGGAAAATAATACAGTACTTAATTTTATCTCTGTTGTTCGCACAGCTTAGAGCAGTTTTTTTTATTGAAGTCTTTTATTTAACGATTTTTATTAAAAATTTTATTTAAAAAAATAATATTTATATAATAATTAAATTTCTATAATATTAATAGTAAATAAAATTATATATATATATACACAAAAAATTTAATAGCATATTATTATTATATTAATAATATTTCATATTATGAATGAAGTTCAAATTTATTTAAAAACAATCTTATTCATGTGAAAAGCAATTTAATCTTAAAATATTCTTTTATGTACATCAAATTGCATGCATTAAAACTAAGTGAGAATCTTTCAAGTAGGCATGCACAAGGTTAGAAGGACATAGGAAATTTAGTTTGCTAACTTCTCCACAATAGATTGAAATAGTGCAACTCACTTTGAAATGGTTGTTGACGATATCAAATGCATTTTTGCCATCATGATACAAAACAATTCTTCCCCATCACAATTTGGGTAATAGAGTCTATAAATAAACGTGATCAATTTTATTTCTAAGTTTTTGATCAATATAGTGCAAAAGTTTTATAATCTTTTCTTTCAATTGGTATCCAAGTAGGTTGCAAAACTCTTTCATTATGCAAGGAGCATTTCTCTCAAAGAAATTTCAGAATGGAAAATGGCAATAGCATTTTATTCTAGCTTCTCCTACTCATGAGTGAAAACTATGAATATTGGAGCATAAAGATGAAAACCCTACTATTATCCCAAGATCTTTGGAAATGAGTAAAATTAGGATCTAACAAGCCTATAAATTGGAGTGCTTTGAATGTATTACCAATGAATAGATGAAATTACTTGAAGGAATACAAGAAGAAGGACAATTGAACTCTTTTGATCATCTAATCCACATAGAATATTTCAAATTTGTGATGTCTTGCTAGTATGACAAAGTGAAAATATGCATGAGAGGCTTGACAATGTGCATACCAAGGATCTAATAAAGTAAGATTGATAAGACTTCAAATCTTTCAAAGAGATTTAGAAAATTTTAAAATGAGACAACCTAAGTCTATTCAAAACTTTATTACTAGCAATAAAGACATTGTAAAGTAGCTTAGAATTAAAGGGGAAACTATCCTAGGGTAAAGAATTGTAGAAAGATTTTGAAATCTCTTCCTCCAATATTTGATCTAGTGGTGATAGTCATTTAAGAAAGTAAAGATCTAACTACTTTCACAGTTGTAAATTTGGTAGGTTTTTTGCAGTCATATGAGGTGTACATATAAAATGTTTTATGGAGATTCTGATGCAAGCCTTTTAGTCAACAATAAGAACTGAAGACAAGTATACAACACGTCCTTCTCACTCGCATAAACCTTATAGGGGAGTCTTATACAAACTAACAACATAGTAGAGAAGGAGGAAGATTCAATAACAGAGGAAGAGGAAGATGAAGATACTATATGGATCATAGAAGGATCTAGTACAAGTATGTGAAAGATATAGACATTAGGAATATGAGAGCAAAAAGAAAAATCTAAGTTGAATATATCAAGAGCCAATTATATTGAAGTTCCTTTTGAAGCTGCAAAGCACTGCACATTATTCACATGCAATTTTAAAAAAGAACCTATTTGGTTTATGAATAGCGGTTGCTCAAATCATATGATAGATAAATTTGATCTCTTTGTCAAGTTAGATGAATTTGTGAGAAGTCAAGTAAAATTTGGTGATGACAAATACGTAGATGTAATGGAAAGAGGTACCCTTACAGTCAAAAATAAGAAAGTATAAACTTTTTTTTATTCATGTTAGTTTTCATGTGTGAAAATTATAGCATAATCTCTTAAGTATTGAGAAATTAATAGAAAAAAGATATTAGATTGTGTCTGGAGATAACTACTATAAAAAATTAAACAAAACAATGGATTATCATCTTGTAGTAATAGCTTGTATGACAGAGAATAGGATTTTTCCGCTCACATTGGTTTCTACTAAGATTCATGCCCTCAATGAAACCACAAATGATTTATGGTTATGGCACCAATGTATGGTTGTTCATAGAGTTTGAGTCATGTAGGAAGATTCTTTATTATTCTAGACCTTATTGTGGCATCAAATGTTCATTTGATAAAAAATGGGGGTGAATCATTGAAACAAACTTGTGAAAGGTTCATGATTCTAACCATGAGGCAATACTTGGCACATTAAAGGGTAGAAAAAATTGAGATGGTTTATTGCATTCATTGTAAATGAAAAAAATTGTAATATCACCCCTATCTTTATATATATACAAATGATTTACATATTTTTAAAGATAATATTTGCATTATTTGCAATCATGTCTTATGAGATACTATGTGAAATATCATTATTTATTTGTATGATTTGTCGACAATAATTTCAACTACCTCAATGTGGAGGAAAAATATAAAAGTAAATTATGTATATTCATGCTACATGCACCTATCAATAAATGACATTATCTTGTGTGAAGTTATGCTCATTTGCCAATACTTTAATCATCCATATACACATATGTTCCTATATATACTTGATCTCAAGTTTATCTTTATACAAAACATGTACTCAATTACATTCACTCAATTAATAAATTTATCACACTATTATTTTTACCTTGTCTCATTCTAGTTTTCACATGTGCCTTTCTTATCCCATTAACTAGTCCCACACTTAGATTCTCACATTTTAGGTGTGATTAAATGGTCTTGATTATTATTTTCCTTCACCAATTTTTTTGGTTCTCATGCCTAATCACCTTTAGATTATCGATTCATTCATCTTCTTTGGCTGGTTGTATAACTATATCTTCTCCATTCTTCTTGACTCTTTCTATGATGTATTAAATTCTATTAAAAATTCCATGAATCCCATATTCTGCAAGACCTTACACTTCCCCACTTTCTTGTTTTTCTTTTGATATTTCAAAAATCTAGTAATAATGAATGGATTAAAGTGTATTCATAATTTTATGATTTTATTCCATTTTCAAGGGTGCCTTATGTTTGATGGCTTTTCACAAATAATAAAACACTACATGAGGTTTTCTTGACTGCTAACATAGAAACACTCCACTGATTAAAACCCAAGAAAATAATGGTACTAAGATAGTTTGTTATCCATACATCATTAGTGATGACAGTGATTGGGTCTCAGTTTATTAAATTAGAATAATTAGAGTAATCCTTCATAGATTATGTGTTTTTTAAATTTCATAAAAAATACATGAAAATAAATAAGCCATCTTCAAATACTACAAGAATAATATATAAACATAGGTTCATCATGTGATAGATGTAGAAATAATTTTCTTAGAGGTAAAATATATCATAGGATGAGGGAGGATAATCAGAATAGACAACATTTTATAGTGGTATAGAGAACTCCCTAAGGTACTCAAAGATACAACCACTATAATGAAATAGAAATAAAATACCCAAAGAACTCATTCAATATACCCAAAGCATTAGAAATACTTAAAAATTATCAAGGACAATTACATGCCATGAAAGATCATTACTAAATTCTAATTAATAACATTGAAGGTTGTATTAGACTAAGATGATTGTGACACAAGATTTATATTAAGGGATAATTGTATACATGCATTGTTATAGGGAAAGAAAGATTGTTAGACACACCACAAGATTGAGAGGTAGGGGGAGTTGTGAATCAATTTGAACCATAAAATACTTTAATTATAATTCTTCAAACTTAAAACCATAATTAATTATTATTGTGATTATGAAACATGAAACCACAAAGCACAATGAACACATGAATACCAAATTTACATGGAAAACTCTCAACATGGAAAAACAATGATGAGCATCACATTCACAATATCAATAATAGATTGCAGTGTTTTCTAGGGTCAAGGCCATGGAGCTCATAGCACCTAGTAGGATTTGCAATATTAGGGCACACAACCTTATGACAAGATACAAAGGACTTGCATTACTTAGACTCACATTTGTTAGTCATGTGTTGACTTGATAGGAATCATTGAAATATCCATCATGGATTGTTTCCCATATTATAGTTACATGGACACTACGTGAAAGGGAGCTATAGAATAAAGTAGTATTAATCTCATCATATGAATTATAAATGTCAACTACGTCAATCATATGACATAGCTCATCTCTAATCATCTCTCCCCTTTCCTTATTTATACGATTAGGGGTGTTTACCAATGTGTTTTTCAAGTGATCCAGAGCACATTGTAATGCCTGTGTCGTCTGATCATGAAGATGTTTCCTATTCTCAGGAGTTCTTATAGACCTAGGTGATGTCTGCTCACTCCCTCATGGATTAACATTGGGCTCAGATCCAGTGTAATGTGAACTAGGATGATCATACATGATGATAATAGAAAATATATAAAAATAAATTTACACATAAACATACATTTTCACCATTTAAAGTTCATATGAACATATTAAGATATAAAACAAAATTTAAATATAAACAACAATTACATAATTTAAATTTTTAATCTAAAAATTGTAGGACAAAATAAACTGCAATTTAAAAAAAAAAAGTTGTCTAATTTACATATATTTTCATCATTTTAATCATATTTAAACATATATAAACAGATATAAAAAATAATTTACACATAAACATACATTTTCATCATGTTAAGTTCATATGAACATATAAAGATATAAAAAGAAATTTACACATAAACATACATTTTCATCATTTTAAATTCATACGAACATATAAAGATATAAAAAGAAATTTAAATACATATACATGTATTTTGAACATTTTAAACATATTTACATCCATTAAAAAAGATATAAAAAAGATATAATTTAAAATTGTAAAAAGAAATATTTAAGCATGTGCAACCCCTTAGGACCACCCTTAGGACACTATTGGGTCCTATGGGGTCAAATTGGATCTTATGGGGTACATTATACACACACTTGTATGCTATAAGGGGTCATATGTGGTCCTAAGGAGTCACGCATGTGTTAGAACAAATACGTGATTCCTTAGCACCACATATAACCCCTTATAGCATCCTAGTGTGTACATTATGCATACTATTGGGTCCTATGGGGTCAAATTATGTCCTAAGGAGTTCATTATACACACTAGGATTCTATACAGGGTCATATGTGGTCCTAAGGGGTCACACATGTGTTCTAACACATGTGTCACCCCTTAACACCACATATGACCCCTTAGGACACTATTGGGTCCTACAGGGTCAAATTGGGTCATAAGGGGTACATTATACACACTAGGATGCTATATGGGGTCATATGTGCTCCTAAAGGGTCACGCATGTCTTATAACACATGTGTGACCCCTTTAGACCATATATGACCCCTTAGGACACTATTGGGTCCTATGGGGTCAAATTGGGTCCTAAGGCATACATTATACACACTAGGATGCTATAAGGGGTCATATGTGGTGCTAAGGGGTCACTCATATGTTAGAACACATGTTTGACCCCTTAGCACCACATATGACCCCGTATAGCATCCTAGTGTGTAGGTTATGCATACTATTAGGTCCTATGAGGTCAAATTGGGTCCCAAGGCGTACATATAAATACACACTAGGATGCTATAGTGGGCCATATGTGCTCCTAAAGGGTCACACATGTGTTCTAACACATGCGTGACCCTTTAGGACCACTTAGAACACTATTGAGTCCTATGGGGTCAAATTGGGTCTCAAGGGGTACATTACACACACTAGGATCAAATAGTATCATAAGGGGTCATAGGTGGTTCTAAGGGGTCACGCATGTGTTAGAACACATGCATGACTTCTTATGACTACATATGAACCCTTAGGATACTATTCGATCCTATGGAGTCAAATTGGGTCCTATGGGGTACATTACACATAGTACGATGCTATAAGGGGTCATAGGTGGTCCTAAGGGGTCACACGTGTTCTAACACGTGCGTGAACCCTTAGCACCACATATGTCCCCTTATAGCATCCTATTGTGTACATTATGTGTACTATTGGGTCTTATGGGGTCAAATTTGGTCCTAAGGGGTATATTATACACACTAGGATGCTACAAGGTGTCATATGTGCTCCTAAGAGTTCATGCATGTTTGACCCCTTAGAACCACATATTACCCCTTAGGACACTATTGGGTCAAATGGGGTCAAATTGGGTTCTAATGGGTACACTATACACACTAGGATGCTATAAGGGATCATAGGTGGTTCTAAGGGGTCACGCATGTGTTCTAACACATGTGTGACCCCTTAGCACCACATATGACAACTTATAGAATTGTAGTGTGTACATTATGCATAATATTGGGTCCTATGGGGTCAAAGTGGGTCCTAAGGGGTACATTATACACACTATGATGCTATAAGGGGTCATATGTGTTCGTAAGGGGTCGCACATGTGTTCTAACACATGAACACATGTGTGAGCCCTTAGGACCACATATGACTAGGATCTTATAAGGGGTGATATGTGGTCCTGAGGGGTAAATTATACACACTAGTATGCTATAAGGGGTCATATGTGCTCCTAGTGGGTCGCACATGTCTTCTAACGCATGAACACATGCGTGACCCCTTAGGACCACATATGACTAGGATCCTATAAGGGGTGATATGTGGTCCTAAGGGGTCACTAATGTGTTAGAACACATGTGTGACCCCTTAGCACCACATATGACCTGTTATAGCATCCTAGTGTGTATGTTGTGCATTCTTTTGGGTCATAAGGGGTATGTTATATAAACTAGGATGTTACAAGGGGTCATATGTGGTCCCAAGGGGTCACACATGTGTTCTAACTCATGTGTGACCCCTTAGGACCACATATGACCCCTTATAGCATCCTAGTCTTCACGTTGTGCATACTATTGGGTCATAAGGGGTATGTTATATAAAATAGGATGTTATAAGGGTCATATGTGGTCATGTGAGGATGCTAAATTTGGTCAAAATATATTTTAAGATGTATTAAAAGATCATTCATGATTTACTAGTGTCTTCAGTTGTTCTAGTATCTATTCAAGTGTCCTAAGGTGTATGTATGTATGTGTATGTCACATTTATTTAAGTAATTAACCATTTAAGTACTTAAGTAATCTTGTCCTAAGGCATTGTGTGTTTGTGAACCACTAAAAAAAATCAACCATTTAAATGTTCAAAAGAAATATATTATTAAACATTAAAAAAAATTAAAGCTAAAATATTATTAAGAATTTAAAAACTAAACAACTAAAAAAGAAATAAACTATACAATTTTTTTATGAAAAAAACAAAAAAATTAATATTTTACTATTTATACATTTAAAAAAAATAAAAAAAATACTTACCCCTGAAATGCTTTCGACCGGATCCCTACTCCCATTCTCTCCTCGCCTGCTGCTCAATAAGCCCCTTAGTGCAAAATTAGGGGTTAGGACTATTTTACAACTTATATAGTGCAAGAGGTGTCGAGTCGTAACCCTTCTGACCAGAACCATGTTGCCATGCTAGCGCTCCATGGCTACCACATTGGTTTGGCCGGAAGCATTCTAGTCAGAACCCTTTCGGGTGGATCTCTCGGGTTAGCCTCAAGTGTGGAAAAAATCCATACTTTTATCCAAGGAAAGATCACATAGAGAATGTTGATACAAGCATACTGATTACTGAAATATGACTAAGTCTAGAAAATTTATATGAATATTCTAAAAACTAGAATCTATATTATAACTCCTAAAGATATGAAACTACTATCAAACATCTTGCCAATATATAAATAAAATAAAACTTAATGTTTTAAAAGGGAAAATTACATATTAAAATATGAATATAACTTAAAGTATAAGAAAGATTAAATACATATTAAAATGTGAATTTCAATATTTATTTTTCTTTTCTTATACTTAAATGTTATATTTTATGTATATATTGCACCATCAAATAGCGGGAGAGAGGGATTGAAAAATTATCGATGTAATACACTTGGGTTGTACCATATTTTGTGCACGCTAAATGTGGCACACACCATATTTGGTGTGTGCCAAAGGAACTTTCTTGGGAAACACCAAGAGGCTTGGATTTTCCTTGGGCATCAAACCCAAAGGATTGGACATCCTTCTTAAGCCTAAGATGTGGTTTTTAGCAAACATACAAAATTTTGTCACATTTGTGTTTCTTCTCTCTATTAGGTTTGCACATGTTTCAATTAAAATAAAAATAAATTCCATGATAGGGTTAATCTCTCTCTTAGCTATTTGTCCATATAATTTTTTTCTAATTTTGATGATTATAAGATCTTCATCTCTAATTTCTTTAGTTAGTGTGTCTATTTTTTGTTAGAAACCAACATGTCAAATTTTGGGCATATATTTTTACTTGTGAACATCAAATTTTAAAACAAACTACATTTTAGAAACTAGACTACATTCTACACAATTTTTTAAAAAAAATGAAAAATTGATTTTTGATTAGTTTTCAGAACGTTTTTGGGAGGTACGCTCAAATTTTTGTTTCAGGATATGTCCACTTTGGACATAGTAAAAGATCACATATTCATAAAAAATTTAGCCAAAAGAATTGGCATAAACTTCAATTTGTTATCTAGTTTCTCACTAGAGCAATTTGTAAAATTCTAAAAAAGATATTTCAACGGCACCACATTTGGTGTTATGTTATGTTTTTCTAATAAAATCAGGACCAATAAATGTGATGTCCCTTTTTTAAACTCTTAATCTCCACCATTTTCAAACAAAATTAGTAGTTTAGAAAGTAGATTTAGAGCACTTCAACTCTTGTTCTTGTTGCATCTTCAAATTTTGAGTGTGTCTATCTTCAATTTCCTGTTGAATTTCAGACTTCATTGATTTCATAGAAAAGGTGGCATTTTAAGACTCCTTTTTGGTCCCCCATCTTTTTCCTCTTACTCTCATACAAATATAATCAACATATATTTTATATATATAGTAATGCACAATACTACACAATATAAACATTCAATTGGTACTTGTACATCTACATGCAAAGTGTACCATACATACATGACATATATAAGCCTTCAATTTGTAGGCCTGTTAAATAGTTACTCTATTTAAGAAAAGCTTGTTTTCATAGCTCAATAAAAGGGTTTCCATCATACGAGACTAAATAGAATTCATTATAACCCTGTACTTGTAGTCTTATAGAATCAACATTATTATCATTTGTACCTATTAATCCCCAAGGCGATTATTGCACTTCCCAGTACATATTTCCACTTTCAAGGAAAAGTTTCTCATCATGAAAGTAAAAAATTTATCATCTGCATACCATGGAGGGTTGAAGGCCAAATCTATAAGATTGGATTTTATCTCATACTCTTTGAGATCAATATATAATTAGGAGGGTATTCCTATAATTTTGAAGATAAACAAAATGAAAAACTAAAAAGTAGTGATACTAAACGTAATTGATTGATTCAACTCCAAACACTACCATTGAGCTTAGAGTAATTAGTTACCTCAATACCTCTATATAGTTTAATTTATAACATCATTATAGTGACTTAATGAATTTTATGTAATTGGAAATACAGAGTGAGCGATGAGAGGGAATGGGAGAGCATATAGTGGTAGGTAAGATAGGGTTTCGTCGGTAGAAGACCCAGGAGATGGCAGTGAAAATGGTGGGGGAGTGGGCATCTTGGCTTGTGCTTAGTAATTTCCTCTGTGTTTTGTTCTTACCTTCTATGGATGTTTGTGTGGGCTTGGTTTTGCCTTGGCTCATGTTTAGATGTTGGTTTGCATGTTGTCAATGGCTTTTGTGGCAGCTAGAGATCCTATTTAGGGTCCCCCACCCCCTCGTGTGCTAATCCTACCTTTTGTGGATGTTTGAACATGTTTGGTTTTTCCCTAGGATCATGTTTGTGTATTGTGAGTGGCTTCTGCAACAGCTAGAGAACCTATTTGGGGATGATTGGTGGGCATTTTGAATGGTGCGGTGGGGTGAGTGGGTGGTGCTTTGGGGTGTAGCATTCCCTTGTTGATGTCTCTGATGGCAGATATCTATTTGGCCCTTTTGTATTTCTGCCATCTTGGGGATCAACTTGGTGGTGAGCCTTTGGAGGTTCCTTCATTTCCTCTTGAAATCTTCGTGCCAAGAGCCTCTCTTGTTTTCCCTTGGTGATGTTTGGGGATATTTTTTGTTGCTTTTTGGTGCACTCTGTTTTTTAGAAGGCATTGGTGGAGGGGGTCTATTTTCTACTAGTTATATCTCTTGGATCCCTCTTTCCCTTGTGATGAGGGTTTTTTGGGTCCCCTCTCAACTTGCTTCCTTGGTTGTGATTTTTGTGCTTCATGTTATGCATCTTTAGGCTTCTCTTCTCTTTCCTATGGAGGTGGTCATGTCTTCTATTGAAGGGGAGATGGATGTGGATGGAGTTTTCCCTTCTCCTTTTGAGGTGGAGAGGGATGCTATGAGATTTGCATGGGTTTGTTTCTTAGGGGTTCAATGAAGTTCTGAATTTTGATTTTAAGGAAGCTGATGGTAGCTTTTGTGCTGATTTTTTGCATGCATGTCCTATTGAGGTGGAGGTCCTATTTGGTAAGATGAAGCCTAGTCTCATGGATATGGTTTACAAAGCTATGACTATCTCTATTTTTCTGGTTATGAAAGTTATTCCTTCCAAGGTGGTGATTTTGGTTGGGGATGGTACTAGAGTAAACCCTTCTCCTATTGAGTTCAAGTTGGGTGTTGTTGTTGTGTTGGGACATACTAGCGGGGGTTTGTTGTTGCCTTGTTTTTTGTCTATTGGAGAACAAGAGATGATCTTCAATTTGTTCCTCCTACTTTATCCCCTATTGAGGTGGGGATTTTGGAGGGTTTCACGTTCTTATCTACGTTCAGTCTCAAGATCAAGGTTAGGGAAGCCTTTCAAAAACCTATTGTTTCAAGTTGTGGGAGCCTAGTAAAACCCATGCTCATGGTTGAGGGAGCCTGGAAAAACCCTACTTCAGATTGTGGGAGACTTGTAAAACCCATTATCATGGTTGAGGGAACCTGGAAAAAACCTATGTCTCTTGTTCTTGTCAGGGACAAACTGGATGCTAGCAATTTTCAAGGGCCTAGTTTGGCCAAATGTTGTTTTTAGTTAGATCTAGGTTTGACTTGTTGTGGTCTTATGATTCTATTATTGGATTTGGGAGTTTGGGAAAACCCTTGTTGTTAGTTGAGGGTGCCTAATAAATCCTTGATTCCTAAGGTCTATTGTTTGTTGTTTTAGTCTGTTTTTCGGCCAACCCGATTTCATACTCTAATTTTGTTGTGTTGTTGGGGTTTTACTATTTTGTGGCTACTATGTCTTTCTGGTTATATCTTTGTATCCTTTGTTATATAATCTAGATTCCTATAAGTCCAAAAGGTATTAGGTCCTTTTAAAACCCGTGGTTTGCTGCTAGGTATTCCAGTCTATTTTTTGATAGTAGCTTTGACGATAAAGGGTTTTGGGGCCCCTTCAAAACCTATTTATCCTAATAAAAAACACCACTATAGTGACTTAAGGCAGGAGTAGTGAGCATTATTGATAAATTTAGCTATTGATAATAGTTCACATAAATTTATACCTTGCCTTATTGTAGCAACATGAGATGGACCAATTTGAAAATGTGTTAAAATAATGATTTTAATAAATTTGTATTTATTTTAGTTGAATTTATTTTCTCGATTCGACCAAATATAGGTCATCTATAAATTCCAATGCATGGGCTATAGAGTCACAACTAACAAGGACAATGTCACATAGTTATCCATCAATGAGTTAACAAATTCATATGTAAACATGATGATCCATTACACTTAATTGTAAGCTCGGTGTAAAATGCCATTTCCTTCATCAAATGACATTTATATTCACAGTATAAAGTGTGTTGAAATACATATCTCAAATTGTATATATATTTTTTAATTTTCTCATACATCAATAGAGAAATCAAAAAAAGAATCCATACACAAATAACATGTTTAATACATTTCAATATAGTCTTTGCCTCACTAGATTTGGACTTAAAATGGGTCTTTTCACTTCAAAATAGGCCTCTGATTTATTCCTCTTATCTACCATTGTCTTTGTCATTTCCTTATACCTCAACGTGAATTCTAAAACACCTATTTATGTATTATAGAAAACAATATTATATCATTCTAAAATCATTTCATAAATGGAATCGCTCCAAAATAGATTTCTAAGATGTTAATGATATTTGATGAAATAAATGCAGGAGAAAAGATATGACCTATAATAATGAAAAATGGATAGGAGTTTGTGCATAAGAATCATTCTATTAAATATGACAGTTCATTTTTAAAACTATTTAAAAAATTTAGACTTTGTATTCAACCTTCCATCACACAACTATTAGTCCAACCATTGAAATGATCTATCACAATTGACTTTAGTGTCTATTTTTCTTGGGTTTGGCTCCTTAATCTTAATCTTTTGGAAGGATATGTGCAATCCCATAGTTCCAAAATATAGGCCAATTTATTTGTTTGTTGGGTTTCTAGACAGGATAAAGACTATTTATCAGGCCTAGATTAGCATATGAGCCTCATTTAATTGGTTGTTGATTGACACTAGTACCTCCCTTTTTACTTTTTAGCATCAAATCACTACTCAATACTTAGTATAGATTTATTCAGAGTCCTAACAAATTGATAAACAATAGGATGTAATATCTTTTAATTATGTTGGGAAAAGAAAAGCGCATATATCACCCTTAAAGTCTAATAGGAATTGTAATTCTGTATCGACCCTTGGCTAAAATAAATATCAATTTCTTTGATGTTATTTGCACCTTCTATCATAAGAACCTTTATTTAAATTGAAACCATGAGATATGAGTATAATATATCCTTAAAATATAACATATACATATATATTATATATCCTTAAAATATAATAGGGACCATAGAAGTAGGAGAAAAGAAACATCTTCCCCCACACCAAAGGAACCCATAACATAGCTCCTAACACGGTATGTGAGTCAAGACTAGCCAAGCTAGGCAACATTACCTTCATCATTTGAGTCTCCATCATCTACATCCTCTCCATCACCAGAGACCCTAGCTACTCCTCCTTTTCTCTCCATTCTTTTAGTCTCTTATTAAACCATTTTGTTAAATAACTCTTTCTAAATAAATTGTGATTTCTATTTTTGCATTTTATGCTACTATGGATGCTCTAGGCAGTGAACACAAAATTCCTATTAATGATGTATATGTATCTTAACTCACAAGGGAATACGCAAAGTTGATATTTATAGGCACATTGAAGTCTTTCAAATCATAAGATCTTTATTGTACAAAATCCAAAGGCTTTATATAACAAAGACAATAAGAAAAAAAATAAGATCTTATTTTATGCATTTTATGCTATTATGGATACCATAGGTAGTGCACAAAAAAATCCTATTCTTGGTGTATTTGTAGCTTCAATCACAAGTGAATATGTAAAGTTGGTACATATGGGCACATTCAAGTTGTACAAGATCCAAAGGCTTCAAATAGAAAAGCTGAGAAGAAAAAAAAGATCTTTATTAATGCAGTTTATGCTACTATGGATGCCTTAGATAGCATAGAAAATTCTATTTTTGATTAATTTGTAGCTCCACTCACAACGGAATAGGTAAAGTTGGGAAATATGGGCACATTGAAGTCCTCCAGATCACATGATCCAAAGGCTTGAATGAGAAAAGGAGAGAAGAAAAATAATAAAATCTCCAAAATGAATGTGAATTCCAAAGAATAATTACCACAAAATATCCTTGACTTTTCTTCCTCTTCAAAGGGGAATCATCAAATAAAGATAAAAAAGAAACATGTGGATATTGAATAGGTTTGGCACATAGTGAGAATAAGTGTTTTGAAATCAAGATTGATGAGTTGTTCCATCTTCTTTAGAAGCTCAATAGTCAATTAATTTCATTATTTTCCACTTTTCTTCAACACCAATGTAAACAATATCTACATCTACATAATTAAGGACAACATGAATTACAAGTTGGATATAGAAAATGAAAGGTAAATCTCTCTTGACATTTACAAGTCTTGAGTTATGGAGATGGCTTCTTGATTTTGGAGCATCTCATGATATGAAATCATCCATGGGTATTCTCTCTTCTTTTGAGACTTGTAATTTACTAAAAAAAATTGATGGGTAAAAATACATATATACATGTGTGTGGGAAATTTTCTATTTATATGGGAAAAGTAACTTTCAATGATGTACTTTTTTTTAATTCTTGTCAACAAATAACCTCTTTTTATGAAATCGAACGTAGTGGACATGATAAAACAGTGGAGTTCACAAATCATTCAATGTTCATTAGGGAATTGGAGACTAGGGAGGTAATATTTGTTCATATGGTTGCTCATACATCTCAATTGTATTAACCTTTCCATGTTCTACTCATAATAATATTTCTATTGATTGATATTCATACTAATGCATCATGTGTGAATCATATTTTTGAGTAAATTTTTGGTCATTTAAATCTTCCTATTCTTAAAACTAGTGATGAGATTCCATCTACTCTACCTCCAACTTCTTCAAAGTGTTCATAGGTTCTAATACTTCAATTAGTAGGATGATCATACTTTCTGAAATCTTTCTTTATGGAATAATTATCATAGAATCCATTATTTTTTGTATTGAAGAATTGCAAATTTATAGGAATATGTACCAACTACAGCTGCCTAAAATAATACTACAAGAGAAGCTATCCACACAACAAACTACAAATAAGCACTAACCACTAAAAGTGGCAATATAAACCAGCACAAAGAAAATATGAAGGAAACATTCCATGGGAGAATAAATGCCGAATACAACCAATTAGACCACAATAGACATGTACTGAAGCAAAATACATAAGTTCTACTATTGCGATCTAAATTTGAAAAATTTCTTAAGTTGTCTTGAGCAGAAAATATCATCTTTATGGTGCTAAACAATCTACAATTTAATATTGTCCAACTACCAGTCGACTGCCTTATGATATTTTCTTGCCCCCCTGTAGCGGAAAGCACAAAACTATAATATGATATAATATGCCAAAGTAGAGTCTTTGAATTTGCACCTCATGATGAATCAGTTGATTTAAAAACATTGCCAAAAACCTATGTTTCAATAAAATTAACAAAATAACTTGTCTTACAGAATCAACTATAATATTATTGTCAAGGCAACCCCTAGATTTGCTTCTTTCTATCTCAAAGAATGACCAAATATAGATGGAAAATTAATAAAAAGTGTATTTCATTTCTTTTTAGCCAAAAAACAACCCCAAATAACACGCATGCCTCTCTCCTCATTGATGATAATTACAACACAATTGTTATCCCATCTTTATTTTAATCAAGAATATTTTTGTTAATGAGTTTACACATTTAGTTGATTTGTCATCTTTATTGATTGGGTTAACAACTATTTTTTTGTTGCACATTCAATCTTGGAGACATATAATAAGGTTTGAAAAATACACATCCTCAAAATTCCTCACTCATCTATCTATTTGAAGATGGAATTTATTTTAACATTCACCATTGACTTTTTTTCTTCCCAATGGAATGCATGTTGTTCCTCGGCTTTGTATCATGTTTATTCTTTAAGAATTATTCATTGGTATAGGAGCTACCTTTTTATGGAGGGGATATATTCGCTCTCTTTTTCCATATTATGCAGAGGTTATTAATTTTAAATGTTTATGATGGATGTAGTCCTTGTAGGTCACATTGAGTCCGCTTTTCCTCACTTTTTCATCATTTGTGTAAGTTTTTTGTATTTTTTATATCTTATAGAGAGGATTTTTGTCCCACTAAGCTTTCCCCTTTTCTTCATTTGTGAGAGATTGTATTTGTAGATGGGTACCTAGATTGACCTAGTAAATTTGATACCCTTAATTATGTTCATATTTTTGTATCATTTTTTTGTTTATAGTCTCCCTAAATCGCACTTAGGGGGTGTTGGTGTGGATAGGGGTATTTCCTATTTTGTTTAACCTTTTATAGTGTGAGCAATGTATATTGCCAAACTAGACATTAGTTACACTATTTTAACATATTTTGGCATCTTAAGTTTACTTAAGGACATATGAATCTTTCTAGAAGGTATTAGTTATCATGTAATCTTATCGTATCTTATTTCTATTTGTCCAATGTAATAGGGTTAAGACACTTGTCACGATCTTTTTTAATCCTTCCTATCAACCTTTACTTTACAAGAAAGGCTTGATATATACAATTGTATTCAATATTTTGGACCAATAATAAAGAAAGTTGTTCTTTCCATACTCTCTTGAAGAAGGATAATTTTATTTTGTAGGTGATCCTAGGGTGCGGGGACTTCACTATCAAATCTTATAGTATTGAGGTTATCCATTTCTGGTTTTGCACTGCTATCATTCTATTTTATCTAGAAAATCTTCCATATTCAGCTTGCACATATTGTATGCAAATACATCAAACTTATAAATATTTAGATGGAAGGTAGAATCTATGGCATACAATCCTCTTTAAAAATTCACAAAAGACACAATGCAAAAGATCCCAACATAGCCAAAAAACCTTCAAAAATTAAAAAGAAAGGTGTCCCTCTGTTAATATAATCATTAGCTTTGATACCAAATGTTTAAAATAAAGAAAAAACTATTGGAATATTAACTTCAACAAAGTGTATGCAAGTTTGAAATCTAAAATTACCCAATATTATTAAAGAGTGATTGAACAAATCAATAATAGAAAATAGAATATAAAAAACATGAAATATCTAATTTACTTGGAGAAAACCTTTCAAAAAACCAAATTTACATGCAAAGAGATCTAATTCTTTTATTAATTCTTCAAATGAATATAAATTAAAACAACATCTCTCTTTGATTGTATTTTGGTAGCACTTTATTACTTGTTCAACATGGAAGTCAGACACACATATACTAACACAAGGTACTATATTATAAAAAAGTAGGAGGTGAGAATTTCATATTATATACAGTAAATTATAATAAATTATCACATGGTTTTGACATGGGTGCCTTACCCATAGCTTATAAGAATATGATAAATCCCTATGCCCCATTACTCCTAATAGTTGATATGCACAACATGCAAGAACATTCACTAAGATGCAAGCATTAGGAAACAATATGCATTGGATTGACGAAATCTATATTTAAAACTTTTAACTGCCATCGATGACCAGATTCAACTCTATGAATGCAATTACAATATCATAGGTAAATAAATATTAAATATTTTTATGCTTTGCATGTTTCCATATCCATGTACAACTTCCAAACATCATGGAAATAAATGAAAATGAATTAGGATTGAAAGGTTAATTTCAACATATCCTAACATAAATTGCGACATTTAATTAATTTTATTGAGTAAATATAATGAAGTTGGTGGAATCTTACAATTGTAGGTAGTCTATGTGACTATTCTTAATGATCAAAGGAATTCAGATGTCTCTCATCACAGGATAAATTTATGTAATAATATGGCATTTGTGGATTAATTATTGTAATTAGGATAATCTACTTGAAGTATTTAAAAAAAAAAAGGGAAAATACTATTGGTATGAAATTCACAACACTACATTGATACATCGTAGTAATATTGTATCTAGGATAGGAGCATTTTCTAATAGCTACTCATTTTTATATAGTAATATTTTTCAATAATGAAGAAAAAAATTCTTAGTAGTTTGGAAGTGATTCTAGATGGTACCATCTCTAGAGTTGGTATGAACCATTTTTACATGGTTTTCTCTACTACCTTTATAATTGCTAGCTCCTAAACAAGCATTATGGTTCACTTCCTTATCTACAAAGGTGACTAGGTTAACAAGGATTGTATCAACATGACAAATACGATATCAACGTTTCTCAAATTTGTTCTTAGGTTAGTTCATTTATAAGAGAGAGATTGACACTACACATTTGAGGAAGTGTCTGACTCAAGTATCAAATAATGATTAATAGATCAATATTTAGCAAGGTGATACACAACTAGTAGTATATAAAAATTCTATTGCTAACTCCTATGTTATTAATTCTCACTTAGGCTTCTAAATCATCTAAAATTTTTAGTATTGATGCTTTTTGATTTCAGATGGAATATAAATGCTCCACTTATTAGCCACCTACAAAAATATAAAGACTGTTCGTGAATTGATACAAATATACTATTTCATTTGTTAATATTATTACATATTCTTTATTATTAATTAATTTTACGTATTTATTTAATTTCTACTCACACATAGTTATATTTGATTATTTAGAATTTGTACATGATTACCTCTACTACTTGGGACGTGTCTATTCTGGCTCCAAACGACAGTACCGATTGACTAACACGAATGTTAGTCGCGCGTTTTACACTGTCGATTTTGCAATAAACGGCTGCGATTGACTAACCTGTCACCAACACACTGTACGAAATGTCTGTTTTGGAGCCAGAATAGCTTCAGCCTACTACTCGTGGGTCAAAAGCTTTACCTTTATTAGTCGTGGATAAAACGCTTACGTGTACATTCACATTGAGGCTTTTCATTTTCATTTGCTTGAAATTGTTATGCTTTCTAATTTTCTTTTACAACATGGCTGACGTTCCTTATCCTTTCCTTCTCTTGTGCCACTTTATATGTATCTCATAAAAATTGTAACTTGGACCAAATTTGTGCCAATACCATAGACAGAAAACGTTTATTTGGATTAATATACTCTGCATTCGTATTATCTGTAGACAGTCTAACCGACTGAAACAGATGTCATACCTGCTAGAAATTTACAAGACACCATTTTCATGGCTTAATACAAAATGAGAAGATGCTTTAAGATGCCTAAAATAGTAAAGAGTGCTTACAGTACTGAAAAGACGACGACAATTGATCATAACTATAGGCTGAAAATATAGAGGAGCTTTTATTGGATGGTTCTTGTCAAGTTGATTGGAGGTAAGAAAGTATATCAATCATCAAGCCAATCCAGACTAAACTGCGTTTCCACAATTTCAACTGTAAGTTCTGGAAGAGATATGTTCTTCGCCCATAGCCACTGCTTCCCAATCTTCTCATCACAGATAACCAGCTTGAGGGAACTCAGCTCACAAACAACTCTTGGTAACCTCTTCAAACGAGAACATTCCCTCATATCAAACTCACTCAATCGCTTTAGTTGCCCTATTTCCCCTGGAACTTCTCTGAGCCCTCAGGAGAATGAGATGTCTAGACATTCCAACAGCCGAAGTTTCCCAATCGATGGTGGAAGCTCTTTTAGGCCCGGTAACGCTGATAACCTCAGCATTCTTAGAGAGTTCATATTCCCAAGTTCATAAGGTAACTTCTGAACCAGGTGGCAGTTGCTAATAGACCATATCTTAACAGAAGGCATATAACAGAAACTAATTGGCACCTCCTCCAAGTTGCCGGAGTGATCAATGTTAAAGTCCCGCAGCTTCGTAATGTTGAATGTGGATGCATATTCAAATCCGTCGCATAAGCTTAAAGATAACTTCTCTAAGTTTGATAGTTCTTTCCTTTGTTTTTGAACAAGGGGTGCAATCAACCTCTCCAACCGGACACACTTGAGTTGAGTGAGTGAAGATATAACATCTAAACCTTTTATAGTTGCCCTCTTTGTTCCATAATTCAATACCATTAGAAATTTTAGATTGCTCATAGACTTCAGAAATGGGGGAAGAGAGTATTCAGTTGAAGTAATGAATAACAACAGAGCCTCTGTCTCCGGTAAATTTATCTCAAACCAATGATTTGCCTCCATAGGGCCTGCATGAATAAATCAGAATTGAAATCAATTTAGATCATTGAGCCTGTTGGTTATGAATGTTAGTTATTTGGGTTTAATTATCACCATTTAGAAGCTCAATACAGCAGAAAAGCAAGTGGAAATGAGTGCTTAATGTTACACTGCTATTGAGAGCAGTAGTGTCTTACAATTCTACTATTGAGAAAGTATGACTAAAGCGACAACAAATATTTCCTATAGTTTCCATAGACTTTGTAGTCGACACCATGAGTGAGTGACAAGAATATTAAATCATGCTACTTGATCTTCATGTCAAATGGAAACAGTTTGATACATATGGCAACTAAGTTGCCGAGAGCAATGATGTTAATATTAAAATTAATGCTAAAATTATGGGTTGCAACTAAATTATGAAGAGATTATTTGGATTGACATACCTGTGTGAATGGAGAACACTTGAACATTGCATGCATTATGATTAAGCAACTCCCATTTTTCTGGCAAACTGTTCTCCTTTCCATCCATCAGGAACCTCTTCCTGTGGACTACACCGTCTCGGCATCCCAAATGGAGGGCTAATTCACGGATTACACTATGCTGAGAAAAGTACAGCTCCGAGGCATTTCCATTTGAAATTGAAACTCTTCTCCTGAGAAGTGCTACTACGTCAGCTTATAATTTAAACTTTATAAGAAAAAACCCAATATGAGAAAGGCAAATACCTTGGCGTGCTAGTCAAATTCAAGAGATTTCTGCTTGCAAGATCTGACAAGATGGAAAGAGCGTCATGCCACTGTAACTTCCGAACATAAACCCATTTGTCCAATAGTGAATCGGCACAGATTTTTCTATCCTCTGGAAATAAAGCTAAGTCTAAGAAGCATTCTTTGGCTACGTCATCTAAGTAATCGATACTGATCTCCAACAGTCTAATTAACCCATTTCTGTGATAATCTGATATGCACTCTCCCTTAGAAATCTTATTCTTTGCTCTCACCCAAACCTCATGTGGTTCCCCATGCAAAGAGCTGCCGATCACTTTTAGAGCAAGTGGTAGGCCGCCACATTCTGCTTGTACCTGTAATCCAGGAAAGGTAGAAAAAAATCATAAAAAGATCAGCTCGACTGCAAGCAAAATTCTTCCGTGTAATATAAGCCATAGTATTACTAGAAAACATAATTTCAACTTCAGAAGTTTCCACAATTGTATAATTAGTTCTATATATATTAAAATTCTTGCGTGTAACATAATCCATAATATGGCGAGAAAAACTACTTAACTTCAGAATTTTGTAGAATTTTATAGTTATTCTATATAATATTAGATCTAATTATTTAGTTACTTGTAAGAATCATATTTTAAAATGATAATTCATTGTGCATAATTAAGTCTTTCAATCTTAAACATTTGCTAATCGTTGAGAAAATCACATTTCCCACGAAACATCAATTCTTAATTGGACAAAAGAAAGTCTCCTATAATTCTAGGTGTTTCAGAATCCAGCACTATTTGTTTTCTTTTTCTCGATGCTTTTCCACTTTCAATAAATGCTTCCAGCATTATAATTAGATAAAAGTTGTATTGCCATTAATATATTCCGAATGACTTTTTCTGAAAAGAAATCAGAGGAGAAACTCAGATTACATTTCCATTCACATTATATATTTATAGGTGAGAAAAGGCTCAACGTGAATATAATGGATGATCGAGGTCCGCTATTGGTCGGCTGGAGACAACGTGCGACGACGGTTGGTAGTGGCTCGATCATAATTAATTTATCTTCTAACATTCCTTCATAGATTAATTATCTAATTATTTTAGATATGTTTTTTAAGGTACCCATTTACAATCACACATCAATTTTGGTTAAATGAGATTTTAGTGTACTAAAGATTTGCCCTTATCAAAAATACTTTAAGACTTTTTACTTCTTATCCCAACCACTACAATTCTAAAGTAGTTTCAAGCTGATCACAAAACTCTGCACTCAAATGGTTTTGGCTAACTACAAATCTTACATACAAATGGTTTTGGCTGACCACAAATGCAACAAACTTTTCAAATGGTTTTTAGCTGACCACAAACTCTTTACTCAAATGGTGTCCAACTGACCATAAACTTTGCACTCAAGGAGTTCTGGCTGACCACAAATCATCATGATGGGGAAACTGATCATCACTTTGGGTGTTATTCATGGGCTTTTACCCTTTTCCTTTTGTATCTGAATCAAAATTGATTATTGAGTTCATATAAAAAGCTATCGGTCAACTGAGACACATGGGTAACCAGCTGCTATGCTCGCTAGTTCTATAGGAATCATTTTCACATACATGATTCATCAATATGTTAAACCAAGAAAACTAAGGTATTGGGTACAACCGATCATACATCCCCAACAATAACATAGGTACAAAACATACTTCAATTTTGTCTTTCAACAAAAACAACTTGCACTCAATACATTTACCCAAAAACCAAGTTCATTAACTATGCCCATTTACATATCGATACTATGAAGGATCTTTTCAATTTCCAGCAATATTTTTTTACAGAACACTTTGCACCTGATGCTAACTCTACATTTAATATCTATTACCTTAGACACTCATATAATTAGTTCACAGAGCAAGCTTATATGCCACACTTAAGCACAAAAAAAACTTACAGCCAGTAGTTGTCACCAGATTTTCTTACACTTTGCACCTGATGCTAACCTTACACACTCATACGATTAGTTCACAAACCAAGCCTATATGCCAAATTTAAACCAAAAAATTAACATCCAATAGTTGTCACCAGATTTTCTTATGGCTACACGCACCTATGCATCCGTGCTCTTCTTTCTTGAAGAGGGTGACTTTAACAGTGACAAAATAATTCAACAGCTTCTTGAAATAGGTAACTCCAAATCTCTTATGACTTTAAACTCTTTACATAGTCTTCACAACAGTCAATGACCACAACTCTACAACTCTACAAGAACTACACAGTCACCACAAACTTTGAAGCTGCGAACCTCTTCCAAAGTAGGTAACTGAGAACAGGTTTTAACTACAACAGCCACACTGTCACTCCCTAGTGCGCTTCTCAAAAGTTCCTTTTCTAAAACACGCACACTGTAATCTCAAGTTGGGTATCTCCTTCCCCAAAAAGCCACACTATAATTCCAGGCAGGCAATCAATCTCCTCGTGCACTCCAAACCTTCTCTACTATTCCCACAAATCTCTCTTATTCTCAAGAGGGGATTCCTCTGTGCACAAATTTTTTCCGCGGTCTCACTCTTTCTTTTCTTTTTTCCGAGCTCTGCCACAAAGAACAACAATCTCTGCGGCTTCTCTCACTTTGCTGGCGTCAATGTTGGTTTACTTGCTGGCAGCTGAACTGGCCGCACTTTTACCGTTGGGCAGAAGAGTCGGACTGAACTCTGTGACTTGACGAGCAACTCTTGACAGCTTACCTCCAACATCAAATGTGACAGGACTGATGAAAAAAACTTCAAACGTGCTCAAAAAGCAATACAAAAAACTTTAGCAACTTGTATTTGAGATCTCCAAACGATTTGACAATAGGTAGTATGTGGATCTGATGAACATGCAATTTTTCAGGCAAATACCGTTCTGTACAATGGATGATCTCGTTTCTTTATTTAGGCTGCTCAACCGAACTGAGGTGGCTTTTCATCTGCAGCACTCATCTTTTCAAGTCATATTCTACACCTTTTCGACTGTAAACTTCTCCAGATAGGACAAGCTACGAAGACACTACTAACTTTCAAGCACAGGACACCCAGAAATGTTCAGTTCAACTTGGATTTTACATTCATTCAACTCAAGACATTTCAGCTTTGTACATCTATCGACTTTAATCCTTTGCAGACAATACAGACTACAAAGACACAACTCACTCTGAGCTACATGTAGCAGAATACTCTACCCAGGAAACACTGGGCACCCCATGTGGGATCGGAGAAGCTCAAATATAAGTTCTGATAAGACATTTCAATTCAATTCAATATATAGGCAAATACATAATAAATGCTAAATGCACCGTAGCATAAAAGTTAACTGAGAAATTTATAGTAGGCCGGTGAGATAAACTAGCATGTAAAACAGGGACGAGTGAGGTCGGCTCATGGTCGGCTGGAGATAGCGTCAGAGACGGTTGGTCTGTGCCGACAGTGGCTTGACCATAATTAATTTATCTTCTTACATTTTCGAGTGCCATATATTCCAAAAAGATAATGATAAGATTGGAAAATAAGGATAAAAGATTACAGTTTTAGAGAATAAAAAGTTAGGATAATCTTTCAAAGCACGATACTACAAATAATGTAAAAAATAATATCGTACCTCGTTCACTATATTTGCATTTATAGTGCCTGGGATTGATGGCTGTCCAAAAGCCCAGAAACAGAAAAGTGACAGCGCATTCTCTGGGCACAACGATGGCAACTGATACAGTTGAGTTGTCGGGGTTGTGGGGATAGTGGAATTGTCTCTGGTGGTTACAAGAGTTTTGTATCCAGGTCCTTCAAACAATAAATCTTCAAAATTTTGTCTGGACCACACATCATCCAAAATCACCAGAGTTGGTTTGGGTTGATTCAAAATCAATTGTTGCACCTTCATTTTTCCATCTTTCAAATTCTGAAACTCTGGTCTCTTCTTTCCAGAAATCTTCTTCCACATAGTCTCTAAAATTCCCTTCAGGTTTGGGGACTGCGAGACGGTTATGAAAATCACATTATCGCGAAAGTACCCTGCTATCCATTAGAAACAAATTTGTTTTAGACAAAGCATCTTAGCATGCAGTTGCACCAACAGATGTAATAAAATCTAAATCAGGGAAACATTATAGAGATTTACCTTTGATTTGAGGATCATTCAAGAGACCCAACGCCAGAGTAGTTTTTCCACCGCCTCCCATGCATTGCAACCCAACAACTGACACCTCGCTCTGGAATAACAGTCCCCTCAAATCTCCAATACATTTGTCCAATCCCACATAAAACTGAGGTTTTCCAGAAACACCATATGCGGAATCGTCTACCATTTCATGACTATCGATAAAATTAATCAAAGCCATTTGTTGAACTTTCTATGAACAGATAATTTATTATGTAATTTAGGACTTGCGACCCAATATTCTTATACTGCTTCAAGTTGCAAAATTCGTTGTCTTTCCAGGTTGATTAGAATTGGCTTTTCTTTATAGACATATTCGCGTTAGTTTCCATGAGTCTCTGATGAAAGTAGAAGGAAGATACGAAGGAAGAACCCAATCCCAAGGACAATCATGTTCAAGCCACGTTTTTCGGACCATCTTACTTTCCTGCGCATTTTCGAGGGCTTTTTAAAAAAATATTATAATAATAATAATGATTATTAATATTTATATTTAATATTTTAATGGTTGATTTTGTTGAGATTAGGTTCAAGTGTATATTGTTTAAGTTGAGTTATGAAATGAGCTGTATATATTATGTCAAACATTAAGAATATCTCTTTATTAAAGTAGTTTAGAGCATAAATTCAACCTTGTTTCTAATATTTAGGATTTTCAAGCATCTATACCAAAATTCTTAAATGAAAATCAATTTTTCAAAAGTTTGTTTTATTGAATACATTATAAGAAAAATCATTTTTCTAAATTTTATAATTTATAAAGAAACATCTTTTATGGAAAACTAAAATTTCTAACACTTGGACATAGAGATCTTATTTAAAAATTATGTATCGTAATTTGAAAAAATATTTTTATTCTTTTGAAATTTTTTGGATTCGATTGTGTGTATTTTTTTTCCATCATGATGGGAAAACTATACACACAATCGAATCCTGAAAATTTCAAAAGAATGTAACATGGATTATGGAAATCTCATAGCATTAAACATATTTTATATTTAAAATCATTCAATAATGTTAAAAATATTATTTATTATTATTTTGATTATAAATAATATTCTAATAAATAAATTTGTATACTCATACCAATTTTTATTTAATTTTGGGTCCATTTAATGGAATGACCTAATACCATTATAGATAGATAGATGACACATTATTGTGTGATGTTGGGCTCACATTTTTATCCCTCACCCATGCCCGTTTAGACATATTTCCATATATTAGATTATATGTCATCTATATCCACATATGTTGTTATACATTTGACATTTATTTTGTCAATCATTGTCTTCATTCAAATATATTACTTTATGACCTTAATGTTAGCAATTTGTTCTCCTAATTTAATATTGCAACATTTACAATTTCAATCTAGCATCACCCAAAATTGGTCTAAAATTAAAAAAATTAAATTAAACCTTTGTTGAAAACCATCTAATTTACTTGACATTATAAGTTTCGTTGATTTAAATATTTGTATAAATAGTCACTATTGGTGCTAAAGACATTCAATGTGTGTTCATTCTATCCAAATAATATTTAAAAAAACCTATACATTTAGGAGTTAATAACCCTAAGAACACTTCCCTTTAAAGCACTAAAAGTAATCTAATTCTATATCAAATTATTTTAGGATATTTTCCTTGCTAAAGAATGTAATCATTAATCAGTTTAATCAAAGGAGTTGACCAATATGAGAACTTTACCCTTCCAATCTAGTGATTTATCCAATGTATTGTTCAATATCATGAATCCTCAAAGCAGAGCATTCATTAGAGTTTTCAACAACACAAATTGAGTGAGTCATTAGTCAATTCATTTAATTATGCATTTCACAAACAAAAATTATACATAAGGTCAAATTTGTAATGCACATTGATTCACAATATGAAGATTTGGGTAGTCAAATTTTGAGATAAAACCAATTTATATTCTAACATTCTATTTAGAAATTACATAGAGGAAGATGAAAACCCAAGTTATGATTCAAAATTTATAATCAAAATATTCAACTACTATGTATTGGCCACCATATTGTTTTGTTGGTAGATTCCCAATATGGGAGGTTGGATTGTTTCTATTTGCATGACATTCAAAATTGACAGAATTAATTTTCTAGAGTTGTTTTGGATATATTAAACCGAGAGAGGTCCAAAACCTTTACAAAATCACAAAACACACAAGCAACAAAAAAGAAGGGCTCATGAGGGGTGAGGCCCCAAGAACAAAATACCTATTACCAAAAAGGAAGAAAAACTAGCAGGCATCTGACACAACTAACAAAACCCAAAAAATAATCTAGCAGAACCAACAAACTAAAAAATAAAACAGGACACACCCCCACCGAAGGCACACGTCAATGGCCTACTTGGTGGGGGAAAATACTAGCTTCCTATCCGAGCTGATTTCTTTGCCCTTTTTGTAAAAAGGGTGATTCCTATTCAAACCTTTCCTAGAGGATATGGTTGAGGGAATTCAGGGTTATCTTTACCTTGCACATAGATTCCTCCAGCCTAGTGCTGGTGGAGGACTCCAAACGGCAACACTTTTTTTCTTTCCTCCTCATGATTTTGTCTTATATGGCTTGGAGAGAAATTGAGTTCTTCTTGGTCATCTCTATTTTTTTCACAAGCATATTGTCCATTTTTCTTTTCATGGAGACCTAATAATTCATAGTCTTCTCCAATCTTTCCCACTTTTAAACCATTTCAAGAAATTTACCTACCACCATCGACACAGCCTAGTCCTTATCATCCATATCCCAAATTGAGACTTTGGAATCTACTTCAATGAGGGATTCAAGTCTATTGATTATCATCTTTGCTACCTTGAATTGTCCAAGAAGCCATCAGATGATAGGTTCTTGCTTATTGAACCCCTCAAAGAGTTCGTTCACTTTGGCTACAAAGATGGAAAATTCATCCTTCGTCAAAGCATTTACAAGAGAATAACGAGGGGATTCAAGAGGAGGAGGGGAGGGAGAGGAAGAAGCATTTCTCATAGAGTTCTTAGGATTCTATTCAGACCTAGTGGACTGAGAAGAAGTCATCTCCTCTGAATCTTGTTGAATAGTTACTAGCCTTTTAGCAAAGCATTCACCAATAGGGGGTTAAGTATTTTTTGATTTAGGAGTCCTAGAAGGGTTAACGTGAGTGGGAGTATTTTGTGGCTTCAAGGTAGATTTTGCATCATCTAGATTGATCAGTAACTCAACACATAGGGCCAAACCAAAAGGATTAATGGTAGGGCCACTAGTTGGGATGAAACCTAGGTGAAAATAATAAACAACCGAAGGGTACCTCTAGCATTTGCAACCACAATATATTGTCAAATTTATGAGAAAATAAAGAAGGGAAAGTTAACTTTAATGCCATACCTTAAGTGATTAAGCATGAGGAATAGTTGGGAGTGGAAGTAGTTAACCACCCATCAAGACAAATTCCATCAAGAGAAACACCACCTCTTTCCATATTCCTAACAAGTCATCCATTTTGAACACACTTTGGAGAAACGCAACTTTTTCAATCTAGCCTAGAAATATATTGAAGTCCTCCTTATAGTTTCCATTGGGTTTTTTTTGGGAAGAATGTGCCTTTCACAACCAGCCTAATGGAAGCTGCAGTAGTCCTCATTGCCACTATGATCTTTACCTTCCCCCTCGAGACTTCTCCATCCACCCATGACTAGAAAAGTTGTCTCAATAACGAGGGATCAAATCCTGTCATATATTCCATATAGTTAGTTATATTACCATAAATTAATTTATCTTAGAGAGACTCGAGCTCTTTAAGTTTATCATAACTATCAACCTCTATTTGAATGAAATCCACTCCCATGGCCACTAGAGAAAAAAAAATCCAAAAATTGAGGCAAGATTCCATAAAATAGGATTCGAAAAAGAACACTTGAGAGCGGTATTAGAAATATAGTTTTCCTTTTTATTGAAAATTTAAATCCATTTTATAAAATAATTGATGTACGTTGTGGACAAGATACAAAGAAAAAACACAATTTTAAAAATCTTCAGGACTCATATATTTTAATATCCTTGTTAATCATAGCACAAATATCTGTGAGCAATTCATGTTGATATATCCATATTTTAATCCCCATGGAGAGAGGACCAAGTTTGGCTAACCGATCCATAGTTCTCTTTCCTTCTCTAAGGATATGTTGATACACCATGTGGTCCAATGTAGTAGTGATACCTTGGAACCTACAAATAAAATCCACCACTTGCTAGGCTAGTTTTGTTGTGCCTTATAGCATCATGCAACATCATAAATTATAATCGGTATAATTCCATTTGTATACCTACCTTAATGCGTCCAATTTCCATTCCTCATAGGTCAATTGTGGTCCTCTTTACTCCAACCTTGATGTCACCTATTGACACCAATAAGTGGGCCCCATCTTGGAGTTTCCTTCCCCTAGTTTTTGAGTTTTTGGTCCCATTTTTTGAGGACCAAGACATGGAGTGACTTGGTCCTAGACTAGGGTGTCCCAAACATCCTCGGTCCCCCTTAAATAGGATCCAATTTAAATCTAGGTGGGCTCTCTCCCTCCGTAATGGGTGTTGGTCGTGTGACTAAACTTGACCATTAGAGGCCAGTTTAATCAATAATTTACCTAGAGAACCCTATACATAATGACATCCTATTTATTCATTTAAGCTTTAAAAAAATACCCCACAATTCATCGATCCATCAAGAATTCATCATCCAACATTATAAAGCATTCAAGGCAATATTTAATCCTTCAAGCATTATGGAGAAAAGTTACATCAATCTTCATGAAAGCATGTAGGTTTGACTATGTCTTTCATGTTCATATGTTTTTCATGCCATTACATCAAACATTTGTGATCACATATAAAGAGCGTTCAGTCATCAATATTTATATCAACCATTGCAGTCCCAAGGTATATCTCATGAGAATTTGCTTTAGTATTTACATTATTCAACTTAAGGTTTGACCAAAGAAAAACCCCTATCCACAACCTTGTCTTCTCTCTTTTTTTGTGTTTAGGGAATTGACTTATGTGATGTACTCAGATATTTTGATAGATTTGATGATGACCAACTAGTTTAGCTTTTAATGGACTGAAAATCAAATGACTAGGGTGAATCTCTGCTAGCCAATCCTATAAAATCAGCTCAAACATTTGGAAACAAATTTTGATTCTCTTCTTCTACCCAGATCCCTATCTATGGCTCTATTGGATACCTGTAGCAATATGTGATGGTGTAAATAATTATTCATCATGGATATTATTACACTTTACTTAAGTTTACTTAGGAAATGCATTTCATAGTAGTTTGGGTATGAGACACTTGGGTGTTTGTGCCACATTGGGATAGTGTGTGTAGGAGAATTTCTGCCTTTTATGGTGTTGATCTTGTTGTTACACTCCACATTCAGTCGGTGATCCACCTCATGTGGACTATTATATTGTTTCTCCTACCTACCCACACCTATTTTCTACCTACCCTTGTTTCTTATTGAGCCCCATGTCATGTTTGTATGCTCACATATCCCTAGCCTTGCCTATATAAGCAGGCTCATCTACATTGTACAAAATGGAACAATTGATCATTTATCTATTGATGAGAATACAGTTTATTCTTATCCTATATTTTGTCTCTATTGTACTTTTCATTGAGCTCTTGATCCTGGCAAAATCTCACATGGTATCAGAGCCATTAGGGCTTCATTGATTGGTTTTTGGAGACATCGTGGAAGGCTTCTATTTTCGGATTTGAGGGACTGCATTTTTTGGAGGCATCTTAGAGTGTTTTCGACCTCACCATTGCGTACGGGAGGCCATTTCCATAAAAATCGAGTATAAGTTCAACCTATTTTGGCGAAAATCGATTTTTGGGTGTGGAGGAAATTTTCTACCCAATTTGGGTGGTACGGTATGGAATTTTCGGATTTAAAAAAAAAAAAAAGATTTTAAATTATTTTCCAGTTTGAAAATTTTTTTTGAAAAAAAAAGAAGAAAAAAAAAAAATTCTGGGAAATTATTTTTTGGGATCTGTACCTTCTGCCCAGTGAGCAACGCACAATCAATGCGACGTCAGCAACACCACGTCAGTAGTCCAATTGGCTGCCAAATCACCCTACCATGTCAGCAGCCTAGTTGGTTGCCACATCACCTGCCAAGTCACTTGCACAGTCTGATGTGATCATTTAAAAAAAAAATTTGCAGGCCCCTCTCATTGAGCTTTTGCCCCTCTCATTGAGTTTTTTGATTTTGCAGTTCAACTTCAAATGGTCATATCTTGCTCATGTTTGCTCCGTTTTTGGTGCAATTTTTTTTGAAATAAGATAGAATTTTGTGTACTTTCATGTGGTGGAATTATTTTCTAATTTTGATGGACATAGTTTTCATAATTCTTAGTTTTTGGTGACTGTACATGTCCAATCCCCATTTTTGCAACTTCCAGGTCTCTGTTCGGGCTCATACGAACTCCTTTTCAGGTGCCATTTTTTTTGAAAGTGCATTAGTTTTTGTCTACTCTTAGAATATGCTATCAGTTTGCAGAAATTGTGGGTATAAATTGTACTTTCATCATATGGTCTTATTTGGCCAATTTGGCATTTGTATTGCATAGATCTATCTTTCTGATCTTTTGCTTTGAAGTTCTCAGCCTATTGGGGTAGTTGTAAAACAAAATCAGAATTCCACCTTGCCATTGTTTGCAAGTGGCTTATTGTACACGCATTACATATAAAGTGCCAAAATCATCATTTTTGGGGGGTGTACTTTGATTGAGTGAATTTGGGAGGGCGTCTCTTGTTCTTTTGTGCTCTTGTGTTCCTTCCTTTTTGCTGCTATGGGTTCTTCTAAGTTTTCTCTCTTAACTCCTCATAATTATGCTACTTGGAAAATTGATGCATGGAGTAAACTTATGGAAAAAGGACTAACTCATTACATTGATGGAACTATTGTTGCTTCTGCTGATCCTAAGGTTGATCCAATTGGTCACTTAGATTGGCTCACTAAAAATATCATGGCAATTGGTACCTTAAGAAATTATGTATCAAAGGATCTCATTTTTCATATTGAGAAGTGTACTCTAATCAAGGATGCTTGGCAAAAGTTTCAAGACTTGTATGGTCAAGTTGATGAGATTAGGGGATATCAAATTGATAGTGATCTCACCATGTTAGATCCCAAGAACTTTGATACTATACAATATTATGTCACTAAGGCAAATGAGTTGAGGGCACAACTCAAAGATTGTGGCATTGATAAGAAGGATACTCAATCAAGAAGAAATGGCAATCAAAGCCTAAGGATATCATATGGCATCTTCGCAGTCTATGGCAGGAAATTCAGAGAGATGGCTTCTAGATTCAGGGGCTTCTCATGATATGGCATCTTCGCAGTCTATGTTCTCTACATTTGAGCCTTGCACCATACCACAGATTTTGATGGGCAATCATACATACATGGATGTGATTGGGAAAGGATCTATTGACATTGGGGATAACTCCTTCAATGATGTGTTGTGTGTACCCCACTTGACAAACAATCTCCTTTCCATCTATCAAATCACACATGGCGCAACTAAGAGAGTTGTGGAGTTCACACCTGAGTCAGTTTTCATTAGAGATTTGGAAAATAGAGCTATCATTGCGACTGGGGTGGTTGATCATGCATCTCGTTTATACTCCTTTTCAGATTTTGTTGATGATGATGATTTCACATTTGATGATTCTACACATGATGATCACACTTCTTGTGATGGTTCAGTTTTTTAGGAGAACTTTGGGCACTTGAACATGGGGATTCTCACATGTGACCCCATTCTTGAGCCTTGTATTTCATCTCGTCATATTGATATCACATCACCTATTGCACCTGATGATGCAGATAGTGCGATAGTTTTGCCTTCATGTGATTCAGTGCAGCAGGATATTCATTGTCTTCCAGCTTCAGATTCATGGGATGGTTTCTTGACAGACATTGCAGGTTTGTTTATGGAATCCTACATTGCAGATTTGGGAGACATTCATCTTCTCTTTGATGAAGACGATCCTTCTTCGATTGTTGCGAGGGAACACTTTGACCCTCTTGTTCATTCTCTACATGATCATTCTTTCAAGGTTGACATGATTGTGGATACTTATGTACAACAGTTGGAGGAGGTCTCTTTATCTTTTGAGGAGACATGTGAGTCTTTGGGACATGTTCTACATCCATTTCCACTAGATCTTGGAGTACCTTTTTCAGCAGTGTGGAACAGTTTACCACCTTTGAAGGGGGTATCTTTCAGCATCGACATGGGGACACTTGAGCAGTTTTCAGAGATTCCTTTCATCATGAGTTTTCTTCATACATCTTCCCTTCATGATTGGGGAGACTTCATGGATACACCTTTGGTTTTGTTTCTTCCTAAGGGGAGGAATGTTGTTCGACGTTCATAGAGCAGTTTCTTCATATATCGAGCTTCTATCATTGGTGCAGAATCCACATTGAGGGGGGGCTTCCTAGCTTCTCTTCTTCTCTCATATGGGGGGGACTTTTTCCTCACATGGGGTTTTGTCCTTCTTATACTTCTATGAGAGTTCTTTGTATCTAGTTTTTCATCTCTCTTTTGGGGAAGGATTTTTTCCCATTGGGTTTTTCTCTCTTTCCCCACTTTGTGAGAGATTTCATTGCATTGGTTTTCATGCATTCACATTTGTACATGGATACCTAACATGGCCTAGTAGCCAAGACCCATCTTGCATTGCTTAGTTGCATTGTAGACTTAAGTGCATTCCCCTAAGTTGGACTTAAGGGGGGGTGTTGGTGTAAATAATTATTCATCATGGATATTATTACACTTTACTTAAGTGTACTTAGGAAATGTATTTCATAGTAGTTTGGGTATGAGACACTTGGGTGTTTGTGCCACATTGGGATAGTGCGTGTAGGAGAATTTCCACCTTTTATGGTGTTGATCTTGTTGTTACACTCCACATTCAGTGGGTGATCCACCTCATGTGGACTATTATATTGTTTCTCCTACCTACCCACACCTATTTCCTACCTACCCCTGTTTCTTATTGAGCCACATGTCATGTTTGTGTGCTCACATATCCTAGCCTTGCCTATATAAGCAGGCTCATCTACATTGTACAAAATGGAACAATTGATCATTTATCTATTCATGAGAATACAGTTTATTCCTATCCTATATTTTGTCTCTATTATACTTTTCATTGAGCTCTTGATCTTGGCAAAATCTCACAATATGTTCTCAGTATTCCTCCTCTATTATCCCTTGTCTTGTCCTATTTCATAATTCACATCCAAATTTCAACTACAAAGAGGGTGGAAAACTAAAACTAGTGAATCTAATCAGAATTTCAGCCCCTTTCCTGTTTAGATTGTGGCTACATCTATTGGATTCACCCCTCTTTCAATGTGCTCATCTCATAGGTTAATTTTGTGGTTTTATTATCTTACCTAGTCAAAATCTATTTTTCTATACCAACACATTTTGGTGAACCTAACATTTCTTACATTGCATTAAATATATTTTTTAGATCGGATTTGGGGTGTTTTCATAGTGGAATTCACCAAATTTGATCGGTTCTATATTTCACATATGATTACATTGTTACTTAGTTATATGTATCAAAAAAATGTGTTAGATAATGGTTTCTTTCAATTTAAATTACTTCTTTTCATCTAGAGTACTCTTGCATATTTTATATTTAGAATTTCAAAGATATATCCTACTTGTAAATCACCTCTCAAAATATTTTATCCATATGGTGTGTTGTTTTATGATTATTTATTTAAGAAAATATATTTTATATATAGATCACATAAAATATTTTGTATACAATGATAATTATAGAAAATTAAATGAAAAAGCTAACATTAGTACCTCCCCTAGTACTCATGTGAATGACGAAAGTGTCAATACTCCTATCAATTGTATCTCCAATGGAGAGCCACCATTGAAGAGAAACATGACACCATCATCTTTTGATCCACATACTCTAGTGCAAGGGGGGTAAGATTTTTTTTTTGATATATCAATAGCTCTAGATCCTTCTTATTCTCATAGAACTTACCTTAATCATCAACATATTTGTAATGAAGATAATGTCATGAATTTTATTCATGATTTTTTTCTGTACATAGCATTAGGTAAGATGGAATTTTAGAAAATAAGGACCCTACTTATTGACTTGTCACAGAGGACATGAATGATGATAAAAAGGAGAATTTCCTCACAAGCAATATTCCTTCCACGTCTACTTATCCCTTTGACTCCTCTATGTGTCTTTAAACTACAGAATTAAAAAGAAAAATATTATAATAGTCCTTCTTCTTCACAATTGAAAAACTCTTATAGAGTTTGTTATGATATAATCTTAAAATGAGGTTATAGTGGACAAGAAATTGGAAAACGTGAACAATCAATACAACTCCCTGTAAACCCTCCTTCACAAGCTAGCACAAAAATTCTATGAAATCCTTATCACTCACCCATGGATGATCTCCTTAAAGTTAAAATTCTTAAATAATATTTTGCAAGACATAGAAACTATCACCCGTCAAAACATACTTCTACATCAAATAATCCTCCTTCACCAATTCCTTTACCTCAAGAAAATAATCCTCCTCCTTTTTTACAAATTCTTTTACCTAGCGAAAATAATCCTTCTCCTTCTATTATAACACCTTGTTGTATATCTCACGAGACAATACCTATTCATACTGACAATCAAGACAAATTAACCATAATAATCTTTTCAAGATTTAAGTGTGATAAAATGTTGTTTTTTATTTCATAAGATATAGCAATAAGAATAAAGGTGATAAGTATTACCTTTTTTGTTATTTTTATTCTCATTCTCTTAGAAATTGTAAAGATTTTCAAGAATTTGTTCAAGACCAATATGATCAATCTTGCATAGCTCTTATAACTAATCTTGTAGTTTTTCTTAGTGAAGGGGTGGTGCCTTAGTACTACATTCACCTTATTATATTTCTCCTCACCCTATGACACTAGTATTTTAACCTTATTGGGGGATATTTTTCATGTGTGATGACACATATTCATTTCCAACAATTCTCGGACAACAACATAATTCATCCTCGTCTCCTCTCTTGGGGGGGAAGGACAATATATTCAATTCTCTTTCCTTTAAAAGGTTGCCTCTTCTTTTGAGTTGTATTGTGTATAACATGATGTCTTTTCTTGCATTGAACCTTCCTTCATGTATGTACATGTGTGTTCCTTACTTAGCACCTTTTATTTCCTTGAAGTGCTATATCTTCTATGTATAATCTCTCTTTGTAGGTTGTGTAATCCTTCTCTTTGTCCCTATGATTGTGGGGCATTGATTTCTACCATCCTTTCTAAAGATCTACTTTTCATTTGTTTAGTGGTATTTTATTATAATATGATGGTATCCCTTGTGTAAAGTTTTTTTTACTCAATGATTCTCTCTTATGCAAGAGGTGTGTATCTTTATGTACAACCTCTTCCTCTCTTGGCAATGCATTTTTATTATAAACAATCCCCTCACTTTGGGTCAAAAGTATGTTATCCTTCATCAAGAATCCCTTTACCTAACAATTGGGGGAAGGTATGAATTCTTTTTCTCCTTCTTTTATTTTGGTCAATGATATTTTTTTTGTTCAAAATCTCCTCTTGGAGGTAGATGTCTTTAAGCATTTTAAGATCTCTTCCTCCTCCTCCAAAGGATTCCCTTTGCAATTTTCGCAAGGTATCTTTTTTACAACTATATTTTCCTTTCTTGTAAGAGCCACACTTATTTAGTTTTGATTGGTGTACATTGTTACCTATCCTTGGTTTTAAAGGTGTGTATCCATTTTTATAGAATCCTTAAGAAATCAACATACCTCTATGTTGAAATCTTAAGGGGGAACATACATATCTCCCTCTTTGTACTATATCTTTTATATTGTATGTTTTATATGGGGTGTAGATTCTTGAAACTAGACTTAACTCCTAGAGAATATGCTACATTATTGAAACTAGATGCAACCATTTTATATGTCTTATACAAGGTATAAAATCTCAAAACTAGACCGAACTCTTATATGAGATGTTGTTGAATCTAGACATACTTATTTTTTGATTACATGTCTTATACAATTTTTTGCATGATTGAAATAAGACCTAACTCTTAGATGATATTCTTAATTCCTAAAACCAAATGATGACATATACAGCTGGGTGAGTTGACTAGTATAACATAGCTTTCTAGACTATCCTGACTCCACTTCTCTACATGAATCACACAACATAACATAACCTTTTGTCTCATGAGTATTCATGTTTTCGTTGGTCACCTATCATAACATAGCTTTCTATCCTATCAATTACATAACATCTTTTACTTCCTCTCATGAATAACCTAGCATAATACATCTTGCTACTTTATGGAATCCATGTTCTCTCTTTTCTCCTCCCCATGACCTCATAGCTTCACTTTTTGTGGATCATGGTTCATCACTTGATGCATTTTCTTGCTCTTTTTATGTGACCACTTGTGTTTTTTTGCTAGCATTCCAAGAATAATATTAGTGCCTAAGATATTTGATTATCAAGATCTCTTCAACTAGTTGAATTGGAGCCTTTTTGCATTTAGTACTAACCCCTTGTGTTATGTGTCTTGTGTTTTGTGTCTTTTATCTTTGTCTTTTTTTTTTGCCTTTTTATTGTTTTGTGTGTACTTGCATGTGATTGTGTGAGTTAAGATCCTAAGTGTATGTTCTTTTTTCCTCAAAATTAGAGATGTCTTATCTCCTTGTGATCATGCTCATATTTGTTCCTTTATCTCATCTTTCTACTTTACTATGAGTATTTGCACAGGCTCATACTACCATTAAAGTAAGGGCTAAATATAACACCATAAATTGTAACCAACATAATTCACACCTCATATTTGTACTCCTACCTTATCATGTCCTATTTCCATTCCCCTAGGTCCATTTTCATCCTCCTTACTCTAACCTTGATGTCATAGTTGACACCATTTAGTGGGCCCCATCCTGGAGTTGTATTTCCCTATTTTTTGAGTTGTTGATCCTATTTTTGGAGGACCCAATTTGAAATCAAGCGGACTATCTCCCTCCCTGATGGATTTTGGTCCCCATGGCTACACTTGACTATTGGATGCTAGCCTAACATGCAATTTACCTAGCAAATCTTATATAAAGACATCCTATCAATTCTTGTGAGCATAACAAACATACCCCATCATACGTGCATATGTCAAGCATTCATCATCCAACTTTCTCAAGTATTCAAGGCAACACTTATCCTTCAATAATTATCGAGAAAAGTTACATCAATCTTCATGTAAGCATGTGTATCTAATAAGGTCTTTCATGTTCATGTGTTTTTCATGCCATTTGATCCCACTTTTGAGATCATATCTAAGGAGAATTGCATCAAAAAACTCTATATCAATCATTGTAGATCTAAGGTATAACCCCTAGCATTTACTCAGTATTTACATTTTTAAATTCAAGGTTAATTCCTAAATTAGGGTTTAACCTAAGGAAAACCCCTATCTACAACATTATCTTATCTAATTTTGTGTGCAGGGAATTGACTTAGGAGTTGTAATAAGATATTCAGATAAATTTGATGATGACGAATAGGTCCAGCATTCAAAAGAGTGAAAATTGGAGGACTAGGGTGAATCTCTTCTACCTGATCTTGGAAAATCAACTCAAACATTCAAGAGAAGTTTCAGATTCCCTTCTTCCTAGATCTTTATCTCTAGTTGTATTCAATAGTTGTAGTAATTTTTTTAAACTATTCTTCCTCTATTATCCCTCGTCTTTCCCTAATTTCAAATCACATTCAAGTTGTAACTAGAAAGAGAATGATAAACTAAAACTAGTGAATCTAATCAAAATTTCAGCTATTTTCCTATTTAGATTGTGGGTATATCTATTGGATTCATCCCTCTTTCAATGTGTTGGTCCCATAATTTAGATATGTGGTTTTATTATCTTAATTAGTGTAATGCTAATTTTTCTAGACCAACAGACATCATAATAACATTCAGGGAATCACCTCCAGTGATTAACTTCGATCTTTTATTTTTGGCAATGGAAATTCCATGAAATGACACCATCACCTCAACCATGTTGGAGGTTTGGATACCTGCAAGATTGGCCACATAGGTCACCACCACTTTGGCTTTTGATTTTTTGATGAGACCATGTCATCTTTCCCAACCTAGGTTTCATTTAGACGACCCATCAAAGTTTAGCTTCAACCAACCTAGATGGGGGATTACCATTTTATTCTATTTTCAAGCCCAACAAGAGATTAATTAAGATTAGATATGAAATCCACCAACTTCTATTTTTTTGCCACACACTAGTCTAAATGTGGGTTGGGGTAGGGAGACTCAAGACTTTCTTGTTCTCCTTATCTTTTTTAACAATCACATTTATTAGGACCAACCAATGAGACATGCAATCCCTAAAAATTATATTGTTACTCTTTCCATCATCTCCATCCTATATGGAGAAAGGCTTGCCACTAGAGCTCCTAAATGATAGGGTGAGTAGAAGGTGAATTCCAAGTAGTAGAGGTCATCTTAAGACATGGTGCCATACACAAGGAGTTAAAACAGTACTAGTGTTCTTCTACCTAACCTACCAAGAATACGTGCAATGTAACAATAAATGGTCAATGGTTTCCTTTGCATCTACCACCTAGATATATTGTCAATTATTTTTTTAAGGTTAAGAACCTTGATATATAATGGATAAAATATTTATTTGGTAGTGTTCTTAATGGATTTCAATATTGCAATTGAACTTGTAATACTCATAGTGGAGTTGATAGACATACGAGCTTTATGAAGTGGGATTTAAATTGTATGATTTCTTTAGATATATTTAAAACTAATATAGGTTCCTCGATTGGAAATTTAATTTCTCTCTATATAGCTATAGGTTCCAATTTGGATTGGCCAATATGATCATTCAGAAGATAGTAACCTAATATTTGGAATGAGATATCTAAATCATTGAAGAATTGAAACATAAATTAAATATACAAGATCTCATAGCTTATAGACATATCTAAAAAGATGAATACACTCATTGGGGTTTTGTTAATAATAAGGTAGCTTTATAAATCAGAAAATTGCTAATATATAGGTGAGATTGAAGAACATGTAAACCATTGTGGAGAGCCTAAGGATTGATAAAAAAGATCCTATTTAAGGTGGCCAATTCCCTAACCTTGATCATAGATGAAATTATGAGGAAAGCAGTAATTGGTGTGGTCTAAAGACAAAAAAAGATTAACAAAAAATAGAAGAAAGGGAAAGATCTTGTAGAGTGTGATCCAAATGTTGATGATTGGAAGAAGAATCTCTGCATTATGAAAAGGAATTGTTGTCTTATCGGAGACCGAAGAAATAGGTAGTCTTCTCTAGATTTTGTTTCTTTCTTGGTTGTGAATAGTTATAGGTTCTCTTTGATTTATGATTATATTTTTAATACTTATATTAATGCTATTTTGAAGCCTACGTGCCACCTATATGCCTATATGATTAGTTATTTTCTTTAGTAGTTATGGTTGGCTTAGATACTCTAATATTTCTTATCTTTTTTTTATTATGTATATTTGATGGTTGGTTGGTGTTGCTAGTTGTTTTGTTATAGTAGCTATTTTGTGGTTGCTTGTTATGTGGTGTTAGTTGTATAGGATAAGGGCCCTTCCCTACATAATTAAATATAGGTAACATCTTAACTAAGAAAAGAATGTGTTGGTCGATGTGTATTGAGCATTGCTTGAATGAAGAATCATTAAATTTAATCATAAGTTTTATCAAAGTCACTTTTTATTAACATGTCTTGCTAAATGAATTTCCTAGCCATTTGATACCTACCTATATGAAAATTTAATGGTTTATAAGGTAAATATTCTTTTTGTGAATTAATTTCACTCCATACAAATACCTAATGGGAAAATACATCCAACAAATTATATGAGCCATGAAAATTATCTTGTGATTATGAACACATCCACAACTTGTAAATAGTAGCATAGTGTGGCTATCTAAAGCATGGAAGGTTTCTTGGAAGGGCATCCCCTTGAGATGAGAAGGGATATATCTAAGATTTATTAACAAGGTTATGTAGGACTTGTGATGGATTTTAGCTAGTTGATGGTTATAGATCTTAAAAATAACTAATGTTGCAAGTTTTGCAATTAAAGTTCCATAGAATACAACATATTTTACCCTCGAGATGTGATAATTTTTTCTAAACACATCATATATGAGTGAGAGTGGGACTACAATGAATAATTTATGTGTTATTAAATATGTGTATTTTCTAAATATTATAATTTTTACAATCTTATTTCACTACAAACACATTGGAAAGTAGTTAGAAAGCACAATATCTAACCATGTTTTAACAAAAATACTATAACAAATTATAATTGAAAATTTATAGCTGCATTGAACTTGTAGTCTAATCAAGTCACCTTGTTATTCTTGCTACTCACTAAAAAAGTTGGACAAGCTCTAACATGTCAAAGATGTAGTTTAGAAGTCAAGATGGAGTCATTAAGCTTCAATTTACTAATTATGTAGAATTTCACCTCTCTCTTATAACTCTTCATCCAATTGGGAGGTGTCATAATTTGGTGTAGGACATGTCAACCATATTGAAATCAGCATTAAAGATACACTAGGCCTCAAGCAAATTAGTTGCAATCTTTTGTCAAACACTTGATATAGAATTATCCTTCCAAATACATGATTCAAGGTATCTATATTGACAATTTCAAGGGCTTTTTGTTAATGTTGAATATGACCCTCAAACCTTTGTTTGAATGGTCATAACTATGTGTGACATAATAGGATTTCCATTTCACAACTACAATTGTCACCACACCACCACATCATTTCTCATGATTTTAAATTGAAAATCTCTAGTCATATGACATGACACACAATAAAGAATGAAAACCTAATCAGATGATAGACTAATTAAAGCTCTAACTTAATTTGAACTAGATGAAATTTCAAATATACAATAAAAGCCATTTACTTATAAAAATATAACAATAAATATTTTGTTATTAAATTAATTTACATTACATTTTTAACACAATATAATTGAGCAACCTAAAAATTAGGAGGACAATATTTTTTAAGATTGTATATAATGCTCTGCAAAAAGGGATGGTTAGGATATCATCAAGACAGATGTAAAACAACAAGCAACAAACAAGTGTTAGTGTTAGAAATCACAAATCAAACACTATCCTAAGCAAGCATATCAAGAGATACACAAAACATTAAATAGAAAGCTTGATAAATCTAAGAAATGCAACAAGGCATCTCAAAATGCCCTCCACCATGCTTGTAGCTACTCCTCCCTTGTTCCTCTCCTCTCCAAGTTCCCAAATGAGTGTAGCTCTCAATAGCTTTTGGCACTATTCTGGATGTCTTATGGAGGTTCAAGATTTTAAAATGGATGATTATGAGAATGCAAATTTAAACAAGCTAAAACAAGATATTATCTAATTATCTAATGTTAATTTTATACCAAAAAGACAAATGTAGATGATTATGCTAAATGCTCTCTAAATTTCACTATAAATTAGATGCATACAAGATTTCAGGATCTAGATTATAAAGAAATGAGTTCTATTTATAGGTAAAATGGAGAAATGGAGGGTTGATATTGAGTATTCTCATCAAGGGTTAGGATTGAGGGGTTTATGATCCATGTGAGAGCTTTCAATCCAATCCTAGGATGACAAATGTCAACAAGAGATGGGTTGAGAGGGGAGGGAAGCATTAAATGCTTGACATGACTTGAAGGTTAACTTGGGAGGTAAGGTTAATGTTGAGTTGAAAGAATAAAGCCATTATCCAATAAATAATGTCTTTATCCAATGGATAAACTCTTGTAAAAGAGTTAGTAAGGATAATCATGGTCAAAGCAATAAATATTTGAAGAGACCCATGAGTCAAATGAAGGTTGAGTTAGAGCTAAAGTCTCTAACCATGGGGGCAAGTGGATTTAACCATAAATGGTTATGTAAGAGCCATTAATGGTAATGTAAGAGCCATTAGTGGTTTGGAAGACTTTAGAGGTTAGCTTGCTGAACACATAAAGCATTAAATGCTTTTCAAAGACTTTGAAGGCTTTGAGAAGTGACTCCAAGTTGCTTAGGAATGTGACAATATTTAGGGGGTGGATTAGGCTAATTAAGAATGGTTTAGAAGAGTCTGGAAGGGGATTTAGGATTGAAAGTGGGTTTGGTGGGTGAGGGAAAATAAGATTTTAAATTAAAATAAAATTAATTTATTTCAATTGTGGTTGCAACTTGCATCTGTAGGAGAATGCAAGTGGGGGGAGTTTAATGATTTAAATAAATGTTTTAATTATTTATTTAAAAAAGCAAAGGAAATTAAATTAAATAAATATGATTTATTTATTTAATTGATTGTGAATTTGGTTTAATGAATTAATTGAAATAAATTTTAAAATTTATTTAATTAATAAGAGAATGTTTGAAGATGAACTAATTAAATGTAAATGTTGGCTAGTGGGTTTATTAATCAAATAAATAGTAAATATTCATTTCATTAAATAGATAGATTTATGTGACTACAACATATTTTAAATAATTATAAGATAATCATATTTAAGAAGTAACCTACAATACCCTAAACGAATGAATAGAAAAAGTTTGTTGACTAGCAAGCAAACCCTACCTACGTGACTTTGAATTGTTCTCTCAGTCAAACAAGTGTTTGGTAATCATTTTTACTATGAAACGAAAGCGAAAGAGAGTAGAAAGTGAGAAAATGAAATTTAGTCAGATTCATGAGCGTATACGCTGAGAATGCCCATTTCATTGAAATTTCAGTAATACCTCGTCCTCTAATATTTACCTTGCCTCTTTCTTATATAAAGAAGACCCTTGCAAAGACAAGAAATCATATAAAAAGAAACATTTTCAGGAGAAATTTGTAAAGAGTAAAAAATTGCTTCAGTTCATTTTTATTGACAGCTCTGAAATGGGAGAGAATTCGGCATGCCCTTATGATAATGCATTTGGAAGGGATTTTGTTCCACAGCGAGGTGGCACGGAGACTATGATTTCCAAATTAATAGTCATATTGCCTCTTCATTATGTCATCTTTTCTTGAACGTTCAGGCATTTATTAGCAGAACCAATCTATTTAAATTCTCGGGTTTGTAGTCTTTGAATGTTGTATGTGTATAAGAAGAGATGAGTAGACACATTGAAAAACTGTGTTTTTACGGTATTTTTTTATTAAGATAAGTTGGATTTTTGACAGGGTTATGTACATTATGATTTGTTTTTGCTTGCTTGATTTATTGGTTTTGTTTTATTGTTTAGTTGATGGCAAGTATTTCTTTTAGTATTTTATTTTTCAAATACCACCGTGATGAGAGTTTTCTTTGAGGAGACCTAAGGAAAGCGAGGAGGGTTTTGTTAGGGTTTATGCTTGTCCTTTTGATTCATGATAAAGGACATGTGATATTATCTTTTTAAATGAGAAGTTTTCTTTTTCAATATTTATTTGGATGTTCCTTAGTTGAATATGTTTGTGGGAATTTCTTATTCTTTAAAATTGTTTAGATAATTCATTGCTTTATATTTATTGTTGGAATAGAAGGTTCATTGACACATTATAGTGAGACATTTTTCATGGTATACATTGAGGCAAGGTCTTTTTTCATGCATTGTTTCATAAAGATGTGTCCCTCCTAAAAATCTTCGTGTTTGTTGTATTGGGGCATTTCCAAGACTTGGAAACTTGGGGAAATACCCTCGCATAGCACCATTGTTGGTGTAAATGTGGTTATATCCTAGCTAGTTCTTAGTTGGAATCTATTCACATTTTAATTTTACTTAGAACCTAGCTTGCATTTATGTTAGTTGTCATAAAGATGTTCTAAGTAACTCATCATTAAATAATATTCATAGGATCATTTTAGTTGTCATAGGTGTCATTTTAGGATCATGTTGATTTTGTAACTTGATGATGGTTTCTTTATCATTCCAACACCACCACCTTTGTGACCTCAAATGGGGATTATGTTAGATTGCTTTCTATATGGCACATGCCATTACATACTGATTGCAACCTTTAACTTCATGAAAACTAGTTTTCATTTCATGGGCCACTCACATAGATGTTATATTATAGATTTTTCCTTCAAAAATTCAATTTGTATATCAATGTCCGCTACCACCACTGCTCTATCATTGCCCCACTATCATCTTCCTGTCTTCCCCAAATTTACGTCCATGGTCCCCGTGTCCTCAAAACCCATCCCCATGTCCCCTTATCAAGAAAATTTAATTTGATAGCTAATGCATATTCCTTCTTACTTTATATTTGGCATTCAATTTACAATTCATTTTCAACTCAAGTGAAAGGGGAATGGGACTTCAATTAGCATTCAACCCTCTTCTTATTAGAATTGAAGTTTGATCTAAATTGAATTCATCCTCCTTTTAATCTGATGCATGTTAAAGTTAGGTCATTTCATAGTTTACAGAGCTAAACTTGTGAAACTCTAATTTTCCATGCAATACATTTTGGTGAACCTATCATTCTTACATTTCCATTATTTCTGATTTGTGGTTTATATCTAATTTGTATGCACTTTAACATTCATATTTGTAGTCATTTCTTAAACTCGTAGCTTATACCATTTCATTAATTGAATTAGTTAGTTCATATGCTTAGACTTAGTTAATCACATAATTTCTTTATTTCTTAGATATTCAATTTCCTTTCATCCTTTACACCATTTCTTTCATTTCATTGTTAAAAAAAAAAAAAGGGGACATTTTAAAGTTTTTTTATGTTGCCAATTTTTTTTTGGGTCATTGCCCTGAACCCCGTTCCACACGACATCAATTCTAGTATGAAACTTCAGCCTTCGACTGACTTGTCTTTGCACCATGATAGCTTCTTATAATTTTTTATGACCCTTCAACCCTCTCCTAAAGATCCTTCCAATGAAATTTTGATGCAAGAGGATGATTTCAATAACACCTTTATTAATATTCTCCCTTCTAAGGATGAAGTATTAATAAATAATGCTTGTTTCTCTCCCAAAATTGGCGCTACCCATGAGGACATTTTAATTAAAGAAGAGATATTTCTTTGAAAGATCTCCCTCTCAAGGATGAAGCTTTGGAGAGTTTTGTTGATCCTTCTTCTAGAATGTACCTCCCCAATGTGGATCATTTGGTGCTAGAGGATGATATGATGGCTACCTTTCCTAATAACACTATATAACAACTTTCCAATTCAATAACCTTCCCTCTATGGATGAAGCATTAATGAATAGTAATAGTCCCTTTTCTAAAATTGATCCTATCCATGACAACATGTTGATGCAAGAAGAGACTATCAACACTTCTTTCAATAATCCCACTCATAGGAATGATGTTGATGCTTCTCATAGAATATACACCCCTTGTAAGGATACTTCAAAACAAGAGAATGATATTTACAAGGGTTCACTATCAATAACAATCCCCTTTATGAGTATTTCCATATCATTCAATCCGAAGATAATCCTATTCATGAAGAAGTGTTTAAGGTTGATAATCCTCTTTATGAACCACATGATGATTTCAACTATACTAGATCTTCCTCAAATATTTTGAAACCATCATTGATTAATATAATACATGTAAATGGTTATGAAAATCCTAATAATCCTATGATTTTTGTTCAAGGTGTTGTCAAAATTATCAGCCTCTCAATAAGCCTCTTTTTGTAGTTCAAGGTGGTTATAATCATGATACTGTTTGTACTCCCAACAAATTAGTTGCTACTATGCAAGGCGTTTATGCTACTAAGAGTCCTTATGAATATGCCAAATGAATCACTTGAGAGAGTTACAAATTTTTTACCCTCACATATAATATGAGGAACAATAGGCAACCAAATCCTCCTCGAGTTATCCTTTCTTCTCTTCCTACTTCTCAAGCAATACTTCCACCAACAACTTATTTATCGCAACATCTTAGTAAAGAGTATGATCTTATTGAATAACTTAGAGCCACTCCTTCCAAGTTATATCTTTGGGATTTGATTCAAACTTCCTCTACACATCACGAAATGTTAAAAGATACTTCAAAGAGATTCGGTCTCCCACCTATGGTGACACCTAATAATATGACTTCATTGCTTCATCAATTGATTCTATGAAAGAATCTATAACATAAATTATGTTTTCAAGTCCTCTCAAAACCTGTTTTATCGTTAATCAAAAACTATAATTATGTTTTCACAAGATGAGTTACCTCCTAAGGATATTCAAAATCAGTATGAGCCTCTTATCATCATTTTTCTTATTAATGTTAATATTATAAGACTAACCTTATTGGACAATAGATATGGCCTTAATGTTTGTAGCATTGATTTATTGCATAAGATTAATGTGGATCCCTCTCTTAATAAACCTAAATCTCTTTCTATTTGAGGTTTAAATAATGTTGCTAGAGCATCTTTACGTATTGTAACCTTACCTATCAAGATACCTACCTATTTTTTTACCTACACCTATCCAAGTCATGCTTGATAGTCTTACTTAAAAATATTCTCTTAGGATGACCTTGTAATCATAGCATGCAAGTTGTCCCTTCTACTCTTAATTGTCAAGTCAAATTCATTTATAACAATAAGGTGTATACTTTGCATGTTGATACTAATTTAAACATTCTTTTTTGCAAACTTCATCTGATTCTAAATCTTCTTCACATTAATCTAATTCTTCTACAACTCAAGATAAAACACCATATCCTCTTGAAGATACTTCCTCATCTGAAGAGGTACTCTTAGAAGACAATTGCGGGTCCTTGTTGGCATTTGCATGAAGATTGCAATAATGAAATGTTATGTTTTCATTAATGTCAATTAACTGGTAATGATGTTGTTATAATATTGTTTTACAACCGGTAAGTGAGCTTGTGAAAGAAACCGATATTACTAGAAAATAAGCGAGATCAACTAGTAAACCCTACCCTTTGATATGATAAACCCTAACCGATGGAGTTTGTTGAATCGATTGTATTGGTTTATGATCTAATGATGAGAGGTAATGATTATGACATAGATGCATGATGTATTAGAACTGTTTCAAATGGTTTCAACACGTAGAGATAATGGTTTTTATCTTGGGAATGAGAAAGTTCATTGCATATAATGTAAACCACATGATGAGTTATAGTGTTCGATGAAGTTGTGATCAAGCGGTTGAGGTTGTCTTGAATGTTGTGCAATGATTGCTATGTAATCCAACGGTCATACTTGAACTGATTGTTTGTAATCTCTATGAGGTGATTAGGTTTTTGATGTGTTACCAACCTATTATTTTGTTTATAAGGTCAACGAGTTATTTTGTTATAGAGTTGGAAATTTGTGGTTGAGAGTAAGAGAGTGTGGTTGTTGAACCAGATGATGTATTTGCAGTATGTGTAAAAGGCAGATAGGAGCATGAAAAGGATCTAAACAAGCAAGTGTAGTGCTCTTCAAATAGATCAACAAACCCCTATTGTTTTCTAACAATTACAACAGTCAAATCCCCTAACCGGGTAAGCTCTAACAAGCTTAGTGTTATTCAAATCCTCTAACCAGGTGGTCCATTAGCTTGGATTTCAAATCATCTATTGAGGTTACTCCTAATAGGTTATTGCTTCTAATAGGGCATTATAGTCAATCTCTTAAACGGGTGGTCCCTAACAGGATTTGTTCTTAAGAGGACTTATTGTAAAGCTTTAATAGGTTAGGCTCCTAACAGGGCGAACTTCAGAAGAATTCAAAATACTTGTGGGTATTCATCCCCACCGTGGTTTTTCCCATTTGGGTTTCCACGTCAAAAATATTGTGTCAAGTGGTGAATGCTTTTGTGGTTATGTTTACTATGGTTGAATTGCTTAACTACTAAATCCACTTTGATATGTTAGGATAACCGACAACAATCTGAAATGAGCTTTTACTTATGTCAGTAAAGTATTTGAATGATTCAGTTAAAAGGTTTTGAGAGTTTCAGAGTTGTTTTATTCTTAGTTTGTTATAACAGTCAACTGGTTTAACTTGATAGTGATATTGTATTTTGTCAGTTTAGAGTTTGTCTTGAGAGGTTGATTTTGAGATTAGTGAAAGTCTAGTCAGTTTTGTATCTATTGATTCACCCGCCCCTCTCAGTAGTTGACCGGATCCTTATTCTTTCATCATACCATTAGTCCTTAGATTTTACACCTACCTTTATAGAAAAATATAAAGTCCCCTCAATATAGCATGTGACTAAAAAGGATGATGACACGGTGGAATCTAAGAGGAAATAAACTTTTGCTAAACAACTTAGTAAGAATTTTGTGGCCATTTGTAATTCAAATATTTTTAAAATTTTTTCTTCTACTTCATCTAATTATGACATTGAGATCTATGAGGCCCCACCATCTCCCTCCAATATGGCATCCCTTTATATTTTGGGCTTTCACATTTTAGCTAAAAGCGATTATAATGGAAATAGTTGTGGCACAAGTGAATAAGGGATTAAAGTTCCTTTATAAAATAACATACAAGAAACCTCATTTGGACTTCCATATAATCCTTCAAAGCCCATCAAAACATCTAAAAGACAATCTGTCAATGTCAATGCCATACTTAGTAGTGATGATTGTGATATGTTTATAGCATCGTAAATTATGACGGGTCCAATTTACACCTCATGTTGTGCTCGTACTTTAGAAATTCCTATCTCTATTTCCTCTCTAGGTCCAATTTGACCCTATTCTCAAAATTCAATGTCAAGAACACATTATGGTGGGTCCCATCATGGGATCCCTTTCTTTCTTTCTCATTGTTTTGGTCCTCTTTATAGAAGGACCAGGGTGCCGCAAAATGCCCTAGTCCCTCTTAAACAGGCCCCATTTTAAATTGGAGTAGGTTCGATATCTCCCCAATGGCATTTGATTCTCGAGGCTACACATGACTATTGGAGGTTGTCTTAATTGGTAAATTACCTAGGGAAACCTATATAAAGAAATCCTATCAATTCAATTCATATTAGTATAACACACATACCCCCATCATTCATGCATCCATGAAGCATTCATTGCCAAGCATCTTCAGAGATTTAAGGCTACATATTCCTCATTCAAGCATTGTGGAGTAAAGTTATATCAATCTTCATGCAAGCACGTGTGCATGATTAGCGTTTTTCATATCCATGTGTTTTCAATGCCTTTACATTCAACATTTGTGATCACATTCAGAAAGCATTGCAGCATCATCAATAATTATAGATTTGAGTTATATCTTCTTAGCATTTATTTTAGTATTTGCACTATTTCATTGAAGGTTATTTCCTGAATCAAGTTTTTACTTAAGCAAACCCCTATCCACAACATCTATCAATTTTTTTTTGTGTGCGGAAGCTATACTTAAGAATTTTGGCAATGTCGACAATGACAAATAGGTTTAGCTTTGAACGGTAAAAAATTCAAAGTACCAGGCCAGATCTATGCTACTTGGTCTTGGAAAATTAGGATGAACTTCTAGGAATAGGTTTTAAACATCTTATTTTTCATAGATATTAAGTGGTGGCTCTGTGGGATAGCTGTAGCTTACTATTTTTGTCAATTTACTTCAATTGTCACTTATTTTTCCCTAATTTCATAACTACATTCCATATTCAACTAAGGAAGAGCACAATCAACCTTAACTAGTTGAATCTAATTAGAATATCAAATCTTTCCCATTAGGGATTGATCCTAGATCTATTGGGTTCAACCCTCTTTCAATGTACTAGTGTTAATTGGGTTATTTAGTGGATTTACTTGGTGAAACCATAATTCCAAATTTTCACCACATTACATTTTGGTGAACCTAATATCTTGCATGCTTAATTCTGATTTATAATCTAAAATGTGATTTTTTATTCAATTTAGCTTTTAAATTTGTACCCAATGATCACATTTTCAATTAAAAACATAAAATTAGAGGCTAAAATCATAAAACCACTAATTTATTTTGATATATTTGACTTGTGGGTTGCATAATCTTTCACTTATATTTTTTACATCTGATTTTAGGCATTCATAGTGGAATTTATTAAATCTATTTTGTTTTCTATTTCACATATGATTAAATTTCTTTTTAGTTTCATTTATCACAATCATGTGTTGGATAATTTCTTCTTTCATTTTACATTATTTCTTTTCATTCATAGTACTCTTGCATGTTGCATCTTTAGGGTTTCAAAGCATTTCCTACCTGTAAATCATATTTTAAAATTTTTATTCATGTTATATGTTGTTTCTTGATGGAATTTTTAAGAACACGCATTACATGTGTATATCACATAAAGAATTTTGTAGAAAATGATAATCCTTGAGATGACATTAAAAGATTTAATACTTGTACCTATCCTAGGGTATCTCATGTGAATGTAGAAAGATTCAATACTCCTATCAATGATATCTCTAATGGAGAGAAAGCATTGTAGAGCAACTAACTCCATTCTCTTCTCATAGGAATACTCTAGTGTAAGAGGGGCAAGATCAAAATGTTGGTTTATCAATCTCTTTAGATCCTCCTTATTCTCCTAGAGATTATATTAACCATCATAATTTCTTTAGGAAAGATGATTTATGCATTTTATTCATGATCTATCTCCTCATATAACATTAAGATAAGTTGAAGCCTTAGATGATAAGGACCATCCTTCCCAACCTATCAAAGAGCATATGAATAATGATGATACTAGAGTATAAGAAGTAAAGGGATTCATTACGTAGCCTCAACATGAGTCACCTTGGTGGCCTCTCTCGACCCTTCCACCCATTTGACAGCTCATGCAAAATCAAAACTGTCATTTAATGAAGACAAGAAAGTACAATTATGGTAGATCAATTCTCCATAGATGATCAGGCCCTCTCACTCCCATCCTTAGTTTATAAAAGAACTCAAGGTCATGGGTAGGGCACCATATTTCTATTATTAATGTTTATTACCTCAATTTATTAATGAGGTGATCACTTCATTAAGAAACTATCTAATGAGTTACCCTGATAGCCTCTTTTGGGCCTTGACCCCCATTGAGAGTCCCTTAATGAATCTCGTTACCCATATGCCAAAGTCAATAAAGGAATCATAAATTACTTAAACATACACATCTCATATAGGACATCCATGACTCCATTTTCAAAAGACTAAACACATACTTAAACTTTCACAATAATCCCCAATTTATTCATTAAAAACAAGCACAGTTATAATCCAAACTTAATATCATTTTTAGATTAATAATGAATACACATTCCAAAATGATATAAAATAAATCAAATCAACACATTTCATTTGCAAAACATGATAAATTCAAAGATATACAAGAAAAATATGGAACCCTACCTCCAAATTGAAGGTCAACAAAGAAGGAGAAATGTGCACACCAAAAATTCTACCTGTAGCCTCTTTAGAATTAGAAGAAAATCCAATATAAAATGACTCCAAATTATAAGGAAAAAATCTTTAAAAATAAGAATAATATCCGCATGCATCAAAGCTAAGGATTACACTCAATCTCCACTAGAAACCCTCGATCAATCTCCTCAAAAATTATAGCCATATAATTCCCAAATCTTCACCAAATATTTCAGCCAAACAATCCCCAAATCTCCACCAAAATTATAGCCAAAGAACCCTTAAGTTTCCATAGAAAATTTCAGCCAAAGAAACCTCAAATTTCCACCAAAAATTGTGGCCAAAGAATCCTCAAATTGCCACCAAAAATTGCAGCAAATGAACCTTGAATCCTCTAGAAATATCTCCAAAAGTTGCAACCCAAAAGCATCCACCAAATTCCTTTCCAAAATATGTACAGGAAGAGAAAACCAATTCTACCAGTAACCAAAAAAATTAACAAAGAACCAATAATTTAATAAATATGCCATTTAATAAATCACGAACAAGTAGAAATATATATATATATATATATATATATATATATATATATATATATATATATATATATATATATATATATATATATATATATATATATATATATATATATATATATATATATATATATATATATATATATATATATATATATATATATATATATATATATAATTAAATAAATAATCAAACATATAATTAAATAATTAATAATAATTACATCACTTAACGTGGGAAAATAATAAAATAAAAAATGGAGACAAATAATATTAGTGACACAAAATATCATAATAAATAGTATAACCTATAATAATCAAATACTAAATAAAATAGATAATAAATAATAATACATATAGCCATGATAAATCCACCAAAAAATCACAGAATCAAAAATAACTTACATAGAGTACATGGATGTTGCCTTCATAACAACCCAAAAAGATAGACTAAAGACTAAGACAATCGCCTTGATTTGATAAAATGGCTAGGGTTAGGTCAGACATGCCTTAATGGTATATCCATGTAAACCACCATCAGTGATTGCATAGGCATGCTCAAAACTATGAAGCTAGTCGGAGTCAATGCCTTGTACTTGCAACAACCAAAATATACAATACTCATGTATATATATAAATATACTTCTAACATGATATTTGAAACATCAATAGTCAACATCAATCTCCCTTTGAGGTCACTTGAAACCGAAGTTAGTACATCATTATAATACATCCTCATCATATAAAAACTATTAGGAAATAATAATTGTAACCATAAACTCTAGTACAACCAATAGGTCCTTATATGTATAAATCATCATAACATTATCATGCCTTGAAACATAGAGTCATTATATATAAACAACCTCCAATATATCAATTGAGTATGTCTACTCCTTACAAATAACATGCAACTAAAGTAAACATAAATCCAAAAGAAACATAACCAGGAAACGAATATGAAGGGTGTTACAAGAGAATATTATTCATTCCCCCAAAAGAGATCACATAGAAAACATGGCTAGAAAACCCCCTTGACAACTACACATTACATTATTACTAATATCATCAAATTACCACCTCCTAATTAGCACAATTAAGATATTTCGACATTATATCTAGGTATCCTCATATACATATAAATAGCCAATTGCTAAATTCATTGGAAGGAGACTTTAACATCACATACATTCTTGTCTATTCAAATGATGTGATATCATCGCTTTCAATCTAACATCCATAAAAACATAACATGCTACTTTCAATAATTAACTATATTAGCAGGACCTTTATCATCACAATGACCACTACATCCAAAAATTATCTCTATCTACATTGATTATCATTTGAATACTTACTTCATTTAAATTTAAGTAGAGGTTTAATAGCATACTACCTACTTTATTGTGTTAGGGTTAGAGAGGTGTTACAACAAACATCATGGTATTTCGCGCAAAATCATCTTTCTACTTCTCCTTTGAAATTTCACACTTTTCACCCATTATTGCTCTTTTGCACCCTTTTTTGTTTTTTCTTCTGTCACAAGGTATTTTACAAAAAATCTATTATATTTAATGTCTAAATTTATATTTTTATTAAATTTTTTTATACCTCAATAAATTTATTTAGAAATAATTTATAATATTTAATAAGACAAATTCAAGAATAGAGTAAAAGATAACTTATTTATTTATATTATACTTTTCTAACTAAAAGTAATAAATATTATTTTATATAAGAACAATACATTAAAAATATAATTCTAAAATAATTTATTGTAAATATTAATAAATTAGAATTTTAAAATGTATATATTTTATTTTATAAATATTTAATCAAAATAAAAATAATTTTTTTTTTTAACATTTACAATTTATTACTTGTGTAATACATTAATGATGTCAATATAGATTCTTTGTTTGCTTTCTATGATTTTCTTTAAAAAAAATTGTCTATTTCTTGCGCATCTCTTACAATATAAATACATAAAAATTATGAATTTGTAATTGTAATTATGAATTTAACAAATAAATTAAAAAATCTATTTAATAATGACATTAGATAAATAAAAATAGAAATGCTGAAGAATAAATAAACAATTTGAGACAACCATATAGCAAAGTACCCAAAAATAACAAGTGGTATAAGATAAAGATAAAGGCAGAGGTGCGCAAGAATAATATAAATAAATAACACCAGGCAAAGATAAAGGGAGAGATCTTTATAGTTTCATCATATTATCTGTCACAACTAGTCCAATAGAAGTCACAATAGTCCTCATTGCCACTATGATCTTTACCTTCCCCCTTGAAACTTCTCCATCCTCCCATGACTAGAAAACTTGTCCCAATAATGAGGGATCAAGTCCCTTCATATTTTTCATATAGTTAGCTATATTACCGTCATCCACTTTCTCCTAGAGATCCTCAATCTCATTAAATTTATCACAACTATTAATCTATTTTTGAATTAAATCCACTCCCATATTCACTGTAGAAAAAAAATCCAGAAACTAAGGCAAGATTCCACAAAATAGGATTAGGTAAAGAACACTTGAGAGCGGTATTAGAAATCTAGTTTTCCTTTTCATTAAAAATCAAGTCCATTTTATAAAATAATTGATATATGTCATAGATAAGATACAAAGAAAAAAGGCAATTTTAAAATCTTTAGGACTCATAGGTTTTAATATGCTCGTTAAACATGGCACAAATATTTATGGGCAATTCATGTTGATATATTCATATTCTAATCCCCATGGAGAAATGACCAAGGTTGGGTAATCGATCCATAGTTCTCTTGCCTTTTCTAAGGATATGTTGATACACCACGTAGTCCAATGTAGCAATGAAACCTTGGAACATACAAATAATAGCCACCACCTGCTAGGCTACTTTTGTTGTACCTTATAACATCATGTAGCGTCATAAATTGTAATCAGTATAATTCTATTTGTAAACCTACCATAGTATGTCCTATTTCCATTCCACGTAGGTCCATTATGGTCCTCTTTACTCCAACCTTGATATCAACTATTGACACCATTGATTGGGCCCCATCTTGGAGCTTCCTTACCCTAGTTTTTGAGTTTTTGGTCCTATTTTTGGAGGAACAAGAAGTGGACTACCTTGGTCCTAGACTAGGGTGTCCTGGAAACATCCTTGGTCCCCCTTCAATAGGATCCAATTTAAATCTAGGGGGCTCTCTCCCTCCCTAATGGATTTTGGTCCTTGTGACTACACTTGACCATTGGAGGCCATTTTAAGCAATAATTTACCTAGAGAACCCTACATATAAAGATGTGCTATTTATTCATTTAAGCATTAAATACATACCCCATTATTCATCGATCCATCAAGAATTTATCATCCAATATTCTAAAGAATTCAAGGCAACATTGAATCCTTCAAGCATTATGGAGAAAAGTTACATCAATCTTCATGCAGGCATGTATGTTTGACTGCATCTTTCATGTTCATGTGTTTTTCATGGCATTACATCAAACATTTGTGATCACATATAAAGATAATTCAATCATCAATATTTATATCAACCATTGTAGTTATGAGGTATCTCTCATGAGCATTTACTTTAGTATTTACATTATTCAATTCAAGGTTAATTCCTAGACTAAAGTTTGACCAAAGATAAACCCCTATCCACAACCTTGTCTTCTCTCTTTTTTGTGTGTAGGGAATTGACTCATGTGATGTACTCATATATTTTGATGGATTTGATGATGACAAACTGGTTTATCTTTTATTGGAGTCAAAATCAAATGACTAGGGTGAATCTCTGCTAGCCAATCCTAGAAAATCAACTCAAACATTTGGAACAGATTATGATTCTCTTCTTCTACCTAGATCCATATCTATGGCTCTATTGTATACCTATAGAAATATGATTTCAGTATTCCTTCTCTATTATCCCTTGTCTTGTCCTAATTTCATAATTCACATCCAGATTTCAACTACAAAGAGGGCGTAAAACTAAAACTAGTGAATCTAATCAAAGTTTCAACCCCTTTCCTATTTAGATTTTGGCTACATCTAGTGGATTTACCCCTCTTTCAATATACTCATCTCATAGGTTAGATCTGTGGTTTAATTATCTTAACTAGTCAAAATCTATTTTTTTCTATACCAACACATTTTGGTGAACCTAACACTTCTTACATTGCATTAAATCTATTTTTTAGATCCAATTTGAGGTGTTTTCATAACGGAATTCACTAAATTTGATTGGTTCTATATTTCACATATGATTACAATATTTCTTAGCTATATTATCAAAAACATGTGTTAGGTAATGGTTTCTTTCAGTTTACATTACTTATTTTCATCCATAGTACTCTTGCATATTGCATATTTAGAATTTCAAAGATATTTCCTACTTTCAAGTCACCTCTCAAAATATTTTATCCATATGGCATGTTGTTTTATGATGATTTATTTAAGAAAATATATTATATATATAGACCAGATAAAATATTTTGTAGACAATGATAATTCTAGAAAATACAATGAAAAAGGTAACACTAGTACCTCCCCTACTACTCATGTGAATGATGAAAGAGTTAATACTCCTATCAATTGTCTCTCCAATGGAGAGAAACCATTGAAGAGAAATATGACACCATCATCTTCTCATCCACATACTCTAGTGAAAGCGGGGTAAGATAAAAAATTTGGTATATCAATATCTCTAGATCCTTCTTATTCTCATAGAACTTACCTTAATCACCAACGTATTTGTAAAGAAGATGGTGTTATGAATTTTATTCATGATCTTTTTCCGTACATAACATTAGGTAAAGATGGAAATTTAGAAAATAAGGACCCTACTTCTTGACCCATCAAAGAGGACATGAAAGATGATAAAAAATAGAATTTCCTCACAAGGAATATTCCTTCCTCATCAAATTATCCCTTTAACTCCTCTATGTGTCCTTGAACTACAAAATAAATAAATAAAAGATTATAATAGTCCTTCTTCTTCACAATTGAAAAAATATTATAGAGTTTCTTATGATATAATCTCAAAATGAGGTTATAGTGGACATGAAATTGGAAAACATGAACAACGAATACGACTCCCTATAAACCCTCCTTCACAAGCTAGCACAAAAAGTCTAGGAAATCCTCATCACTCACCTATTGATGATCTCCTTAAAGTTCAAATTCGTAAAATAATATTTTGCAAGATGTAGAAACTATCACTCATCAAAACATTCTTATACATCAAATAATCCTTGTTCACCAATTCCTTTACCTCAAGAAAATAATCCTCCTCATTCTTTACAAATTATTTTACCTAGCAAAAATAATCCTTCTCCTTCTATTAGCACACCTTGTTCTATATCTCAAGGGACAATACCTATTCATATTGACAATCAAGACAAATTAACCACAATAAGCTTTTCAAGATTTAAGTGTGATAAAAATGTTGTTTTTTTTATTTCATAAGATATAGCAATAAGAATAAAGGTGATAAGTATTACCTTTTTTGTTATTGGTATTCTCATTCTCTTGGAAATTGTAAATATTTTCAAGAACTTGTTCAAGGCCAATATGATCAAGCTTGCATAGCTCTTACAACTAATCTTGTAGTATTTCTTAGTGAAGGGGTAGTGACTTAGCACTACATTCACCTTATTATGTTTCTCCTCACCCTATGACACTAATAGTTTCACCTTATTGGGGGAACTTTTTCATGTGTGATGATACATATTCATTTCCAATCATTTTTGAACAAAAACATAATTCATCCTCGTCTCCTCGCTTAGGGCGGAAGGAAAATATATTCAACTCTCTTTCCTTTCAAAGGTTGCCTCTTATTTTGAGTTATATTTTGTATATCATGATGTCTTTTCTCGCATTGAACCTTCCTTCATGTAAGTACATGTGTGTTCCTTTCTTAGGACCTTTTATTTCCTTGAAGAGATACATCTTCTATGTATAATCTCTCTTTGTAGGTTGTGTAATCCATCTCTTTGTCCCTATGATTGTGAGGCATTGATTTACTATCCTTTCCAAAGATCTACTTTTTGTTTGTTGAGTGGTATTTTCTTATGATATGATGTTATTCCTTATGTGAAGTTTTTTGTTAACTCAAGGATTCTCTCTTATGCAAGAGATGTGTATCTTTATGTACAACCTCTTCTTCACTTGGCAATGCATTTCTAATATAAAAAATCCCCTCACTTTTGGTCAAAAGTATGCTATCCTTCATCAAGAATCCCTTTACCTAACAATTGGGGGAAGGTGTGAATTATTGTTCTCCTTCATTTCTTTTGGTCAATGATATTAGTTTTGTTCAAAATCTCCTCTTGGAAGTAGATTTGTTTAATCATTTTAAGATCTCTTCCTCCTCCAAAGGATTCCCTTTACAATTTTTGCAAGGTATCCTTTTTACAACTATATTTTCCTTTCCTATATGAGCCATACTTATTTAGTTTTGATTGGTGTACATTGTTACCTAAAGGATATATCCTCTATTTTGAAAGTGTGTATCCATATTTCTAGCTTACTTAAGACATCAACATACCTCTATGTTGACATCTTAAGGGGGAAAATACATATCTCCATCTTTGTACTATATCTTTTATTTTGTATGTTTTATACGGGGTGTACATTCTAGAAACCAGACCTAACTCCTAGAAAATATGCTACATTCTTGAAACTAGATGCAACCATTCTTATATGTCTTATACAAGGTATACAATCTCAAAACTAGACCTAACTCTTATTTAAGATGTCATTGAATCTAGACATACTTATTTTTCAATTACACGTCTTATACAATTTTGTGCATGACTGAAATCAAACCCAACTCTTAGATGAGATTATTAACTCTTAAAACCAAATGATGACATATGCAACAGGGTGAGTTGACTAGTATAAAATATCTTGTTAGACTATTCTGACTCTCCTTCCCTACATGAATCACACAGCATAACATAACTTGTTGTCTCGTGAGTATTCATGTTCTCATGGGTCACCTATCATAACATAGCTTGCTATCCTATCTATTCCACAAAAAAAATTACTTTTCCTCTCATGAATAACCTAGTATAACATATATTTCTATATTATGGCATCCATGTTCTCTCTTTTCTCCTCCCCATGAGCTCATAGCTTCACTTTTGTGGATCATGGCTCATCACTTCATGCATTCTCTTGCCCTTTTTTTTGGGACCACTTGTTTTTTCTTGCTAGCATTCCAAGAATAATATCAATGCTTAAGACATTTGATTATCAAGATCTCTTCAACTAGTTGAATTGGAGCCTTTTTTCCTTTAGTACTAACCCCTCACATTTTGTGTTTTGTGTTTTGTGTCTTTTGTCTTTGTCTTTTTCTTTTCTTTTCTTGCCTTTTTATTGTTTTGTGTGTACTTGCATGTGATTGTGTGAGTTAAGATCCTAAGAGTATTGTCTTTGTTCCTCAAAATTAGAGATGTCTTATCTCCTTGTGATCATTCTCATAGTTGTTCCTTTATCTCATCTATCTACTTTACTATGAATATTTGCACAGGTTCATACTGCCATTAAAGTAATGGCTAAATGTAACACCGTAAATTATAACCAATATAGTTCACACCTCATATTTGTACTCCTACCCTATCATGTCCTATTTTTGTTCCCCTAGGTTCGTTTTCATTCGCTTTACTCTAACCTTGATGTCACCGTTGACACCATTGAGTGGGCCCCATCCTAGAGTTGTCTTCCCCTGATTTTTGAGTTGTTGATCATATTTTTGGAGGACCAAGGAATGAAGCACCTTGCTTCTACACTAGGGCACCTTAGACCACCTTGGTCCCACTTAAACATGACCCAATTTGAATTCGGATAGGCTCTCTCCCTCCCTGATGGATTTTGGTCCACATGGCTACACTTGACTATTGGATACTAGCCTAACTGGTAATTTACCTAGAAAATATTATATAAAGATATCCTATCAATTCATTTGAGCATAACAAACATACCCCATAATATGTGCATCTGTCAAGCATTCATCATCTAACTTTCTCAAGTATTCAAGGCAACACTGATCCTTCAATAATTATCGAGAAAAGGTACATCAATCTTCATGCAACCATGTCTATCTAATTAGGTCTTCCATGTTGATGTGTTTTTCACACCATTTGATCCCACTTTTGAGATCATATCTAAGGAGCATTGCATCCGCAATGTTTGTATCAATCATTGTAGATCTAAGATATATCTCCTAGAATTTACATCAGTATTTATATTGTTCAATTCAAGGTTAATTCCTAAATTAGGGTTTGACCTAAGGCAAACCCCTATCCACAACCCTATCTTATCTATTTTTGTGTGCAAGGAGTTGACTTAGGAGTTGTAATAAGATATTATGATCAAGTTGATGATGACGAATAGATGCAACATTCAAAAGAGTGAAAATTGGAGCACTAGGGTGAATCTCTTCTACCTAATCTTGGAAAATCAACCTGAACATTCAAGAGAAAGTTCAAATTCCCTTCTTCCTAGATTCCTATCTTTAGTTCTAGTGGATAGTTGTATAATATTTTTAACTGTTCCTCCTCTATTATCCCCCGTCTTTCCCTAATTTCACAAATCACATTCAAGTTGTAACTAGAAAGAGAATGATAAACTAAAACTAGTGAATCTAATCAAAATTTCAGCCCTTTTCCTATTTAGATTGTGGTTATATCTAATGGATTCACCCCTCTTTCAATGTGTTGGTCCCATAGTTTATATATGTGGTGTTATTATCTTAATTAGTGTAATCCTAATTTTTCCAAACCAACACACATCATAATAACATTATAGGAATCACCTTCGGTAATTAACTTTGATCCTTTGTTTCTGGCAATGGAAATGCTATGAAATGACACCATCACCTCAACCATATTGGAGGTTCGGATACCAATATTGGCCATGTCGGTCACCACCACTTTACCTTTTGACTTTTTGATGAGACCATGTCATCTTGCCCAACCTAGGTTCCATTTAGACGACCCATCAAAGTTTAGCTTCAACCAACCTAGATGGGGGATACTATTTCATGCTATTTTCAAACCCAACAAGAGAGTAATTAAAATTAGATATATGACATCCACCAACTTCCAATTTTTTGCCACACACTAGTCTAAATGTGGGTTGGGGTAGGGGGGACTGGAGACTTTCTTGTTCTCCTTAACTTTATTAACAATCACATTGATTAGGACCAACCAATGAGACATGCGATCCTTGAAAATTATATTGTTAAACCCTTTCCATCAACTCCATCTTGTGTGGAGAAAGGCTTGCCACCAGAGGTCCTGAATTATTGGGTGACTGGAAGGTGAATTCCAAGTAGTAGAGGTCATCTTAGGACATGGTGCCACACACAAGGAGTCAAAAAAGTATTAGTGATCTTCTACCTAACCTACCAAGAATACATGCAATGTAACAAAAGATGGCCAATGCTTTCCTTCACTTCTTCATAAGGATCACATCTATTCACTCTATGGAATCCCCTCTCCTAAAGATTCTCAATGTTTAGAATATTCCTATGAAAGATCACCCACCCCCAAGAATAGATCTTGGGGGTAGATTTATAACTCCACACCAACAACTAACTAAAAGAGAGCGTCATAGAAGCAAAAATAAGCTCAAAACTAGATTTTACAAAGCAATGAAAATCCTCAAAGATTTCCTATAGTTTTTACTTGCAGTAGTCATGAACCATTAGCTAGTAATATTAGCTATACGCTCTTGTTTTTTATATTTCTAGTTTTCACTATTTTTTCACATGATTTTTCTTAGCTCTAAATTAATTCTTATATTTAAAAAAAAAACTAATTTGGTAAAAAATCCATTAATTTCCTTATATTTTAGTGATCTCTTACGCTCTCACATATCTTATATTTCTCTTTATGATTTATTTTACATTAATTATATTTTATATGTCTAATTTTTTTAATTGTGCTTTATTGTTTTAATATATGATTATGGTCTTAATTTTTTCTTCAGACCTATGGTCCAAATGTATATATTTATTTATTATTGATGACCTATTGATAAATCTTAATTTTGAAGTGTTAAATTTCCCTATGGAATTTTATTTTGGACTTAAACTACAGGTTTTATATCTAAAATTTAAGGTACATGATTTTAAATTTACCATGCAAACATGTATGTGATTATCATTATAATATATCCTTTAGATTTGTGGTCCAAATATATATCTTTATTTAGGGTTTATTGCCTATTGAAAAAAAATTAAATGTTAAATTTTGCTGTGGAATTCTTTTTTTTTTTAAATGCAAGGTTTTACATCTAAAAGTTTTGGTACAACTTTTTCAATTTATCAAGTAAACATAAACCAAAATTATCTCTAATCTATTTTTCTTTCATCTTTGGATATATCTATAGTGAAAATATTGAATTTTGGAGGGCATAAAGTGTCTAAGATCCTAGCCTTAAAAGATATAATTTTTTTTAATGAAAGTTTAATCTATGTATTGCATCTACCACCTAGATATATTCTCATTTAATTTTCAAGGTTATAATGGATAAAATATTTATTTGGTAGTGTTCTTAATGGATTTTAATATTTCAATTGAACTTTTAAGACTAATAGTTGAGTTGATAGACATGTGAGCTCTATAAAGTGGGATTTAAATTCCATGATTCCTTTAGATATACTTAAAACTAAAATAGGGCCCTAGATTGGAAATTCAAGTCTTCTCTATATGGCTATAGGTTTCGATTTGGATCGACCAATATGATCATTTATAAGATAGTAACCTAATATTCATAATGAGACATCTAAATCATTGAATAATTGAAACATAAATTAAATATACAAGATCTCATAGTTTATAGAGATATCTAAAAAGATCAATACACTCATTGGGTTTTGTTAATAAGAAGGCGTGTTTTATAAATCAACGAATCGCTAATATATAGGTGAGATTGAAGAACATGGAAAGCATTCTGGAGGGCCTAAGGATTGATAAAAAGATCTTATTTAAGGTGGTCAATTCCCTAACCTTGATCATAGATGAAATTATGAGCAAAGCAGTGATTGGTGCGCTCTCAAGACAAAGAAAGATGAAGAAACGATAGAAGAAAGGGAAAGATCATGTAGAGTGTGACCCAAATGTTGATGATTGGAAGAAGAATCTTTGCATTATGAAAAATAATTGGGGTCTTATCAGGGACCGAAGAATTATAGTCTTCTCTAGATTTTCTTTCTTTCTTGGTTATGAATAGTTATAGGTTCTCTTGGATTTATGATTATATTTTTACTACTTATATTAATGCTATTTTCAAGCCTATGTGCCACCTATATGCCTAAATGGTTAGTTATTTTCTTTAGCAGTTATGGTTGGCATAGATACTCTAATATTTCTTATCTATTTTTTATTATGTATATTTGGTGGTTGGTTGGTGTTGCTAGTTTTTTTGTTCTAGTAGCTATGTTGTGGTTTCTTGTTCTATGGTATTTGTTGTATGGGATAAGCGCCCTTCCCTACATAATAAAAAATAGGTAACATCTTAACTAAGCCAAAGAATGTTTGGTCGAAGTGTATTGAGCATTGCTTGAATGAAGCATCATTAAATTAGATCATAAGACTTCTCAAAGTGACTTTTTATTACTATGGCTTGGTAAATTAATTTCCTAGCCATTTGATACCTACCTATATGAAAATTTAATGGTTTATAAGGTAAATATGGTTTTTGTGAATTAATTTCACTCCATATGAAGAAATAATGGGAAAATACATCGAACAAATTATATGATCCTTGAAAATTATCTAGTGATTATGAACAAATCCATAACTTGTAAATAGTAGCATAGTGTGGCTATTTGAAGCATGGAATGTTTCTTGGAAGAGCAACCCCTTGAGATGAGAAGGTATATATCTCAGATTTATTAACAAGGTTATGTAGGACTTTTAATGGATTTTAGCTAGTTGATGGTTATAGATCTTTAAAAAAACTAATATTGCAAGTTTTGGAATTAGAGTTCCATATAATACAACATATTTCACCCTTGAGATGCGATAGAGTTTTCTAAACACATCATATATGAGTGAGAGTGGGCCTAGATAATGAATAAATTATGTTCTATAAAATATGTGTATTTTCTAAATATTATAATTTTAACAATCTTATTTCACTACAAACACATTTGAAAGTAGTTAGAAAGCACAATATCTAACCAAGTTTTACAAAAATACTATAACAAATTGTAATTGAAAATTTATAGTGTCATTGAACTTGTATTCTAATCAAGTCATCTTGTTACTCTTGCTACTCACTAAAAAAGACGGAAAAGCTCTAACATGTCAAATAAGTAGTTTGCAAGCCAAGATGGAGTCATTAAGGTTCAATTTACTACTTATGTAGAATTTGACCTCTCTTATAACTCTTCATCCAATTGGGAGGTGTCATTATTTGGTGTAGGACATGTCAACCATATTGAAATCAGCATTAAAGATACACCAGGCCTCAAGCAAATTAGTTGCAATCTTTTGCCAAACCCTTGCTATAGAATGATCCTTCCAAATACATGATTCAAGGTATCTGTATTGACAATTTCAAGGGCTTTTTGTTAATATTGAATATGACCCCCAAACCTTTGTTTGAAGGGTCACAACTATGTGTGACATAATAGGATTTCCATTTCACAATTACAATTCTCACCACACCGCCACATCATTTCTCATGATTTTAAATTGAAAATCTCTACTCATAAGACATGACACACAATAAAATGTGAAAACCTAATCAGATAGACTAATTAAATTTTTAAAAATATACAATAAAAGCCCCATACTTATAAAAATATAACAATAAAATACTTTTTTATTAAATTAATTAACATTACATTTTTAACACAATATAATTGAGCAACATAAAAATTAGGAGGACAATATTTTTTAAGATTCGATATTTTAAATAATTATAGGATGATCATCTTTAAGAAATAAACTACAATACCTTAAACGAATGGAAATGCTATCGTACAGGAATTGTCTGTGTTTCTATATTTTATGGAAAATCAGCTTCGTATTTGTCCATTCATCAAATAAAGCAACTGGTTGAAAAGTCAGCTTCGTAGGAAGGATGAATAGAAAAAGTTGGTTGACTAGCAAGCAAACCCTACCTACGCGACTTTGAATTGTTCTCTCAGTCAAACGAAATTACAAGTGTTTGGTAATCATTTTTACTACGAAACGAAAGCGAAAGAGAGTAGAGAGTGAGAAAATGAAATTTATTCAGATTCATGCGCGTATACGCTGAGAATGCCCATTTCATTGAAATTTAAGTAAAACCGCGTCCTCTAATATTTACCTCGTCTCTTTCTTATATAAAGAAGACCCTCACAAAGACAAGAAATCGTATAAAAAGAAACATTTTAAGGACAAATTTGTAAAGTGTTTAACAAATTGCTTCGGTTCATTTTTATTGTCAGCTCTGAAATGGGAGAGAATTCTGTTTCTAATTCTACGGAATTGATTAACTGTTGTTACACAAGCATGCGTAGGAGCTGAAAGTTACACAATCTGTCTTGCATTTGATCTCCTATCATTCATGGAGTTAAGCATTCTATCTGTCTTGCATTTGATCTCCTATCATTCATGGAGTTAAGCATTTTATTTTTCAAATACCACCGTGATGACGGTGTTCTTTGAGGAGACCTAAGGAAAACGAGGAGGGTTTTGTTAGGGTTTATGTTTGTCGTTTTGATCCATGATAAAGGACATATGATATTATCTTTTTAAATGAGTTTCTTTTCCAATATTTATTTGGATGTTTCTTAGTTGAATATGTTTGTGGGAATTTCTTACTTTTGAAATGGTTTAGATAATTGATTACTTTATATTTATTGTTGGAATAGAAGGTTCATTGACACATTATAGTGAGATATTTTTCATGGTATACATTGAGGCAAGGTCTTTTTTCATGCAATGTTTCATGAAGATGTGTCTCCCCTAAAAATCTATGTGTTTGTTGTATTGGGGCATTTCCAAGACTTGGAAACTTGGGGAAACACCCTCACATAGCACCATTGTTGGTATAAATGTGGTTATATCCTAGCTAGTTCTTAGTTAGAATCTATTCACATTTTAATTTTACTTAGAACCTAGCTTGCATTTATGTTAGTTGTCATAAAGATGTTCTAAGTAACTCATCATTAAATAATATTCATAGGATCATTTTAGTTATTGTAGGTGTCATTTTAGGATCATGTTAATTTTGTAACTTGATGATGGTTTCTTTATCATTCCAACACCATCACCTTTGTGACCTCTATTGAGGATGCTATTAGATTGCTTTCTATATGGTACACACCATTACATTCTGATTGCAAGCTTTAACTTCATGAAAACTAGTTTCCACTTGATGAGCCACTCACATAGATGTTATATTGTAGATTTTTCCTTCAGGAACTCAATTTGTATATCAATGTCCGCTATCACCACTGCTCTGTCATTGTCCCCCTATCATCTGCTTGTCATCCCCAAATTTACGTCCATGGTTCCTGTGTCCTCAAAACCCATCCCCATGTCCCCTTATCAAGAAAATTCAATTTGATAGTTAATGCATATTCCTTCTTACTTTATATTTGGCATTCAATTTACAATTACATTTTCAACTCAAGTGAAAGGGGAATGGGACTTCAAATAGCATTCAACCCTCTTCTTATTAGAATCGAAGTTTGATCTAAATTGAATTCATCCTCCTTTTAATCTGATGCATGTAAAAGTTAGGTCATTTCATAGTTTACGGAGCTAAACTTGTGAAACTCTAATTTTCCATCCAATACATTTTGGTGAGCCTATCATTCTTACATTTCCAATACTTCTGATTTGTGGTTTATATCTAATTGTTCTGCACTTTAAGATTCATATTTGTATTCATTTCTTAAACTCATAGCTTATACCATTTCATTAATTGAATTAGTTAGTTCATATGCTTACACCTAGTTAATCACCCCGTTCCACATGACATCAATTCTAGTATGAAACTTCAACCTTCGACTGACTTGTCTTTGCATCATGATAGCTTCTTAAACCTTCTTATGACCCTTCAACCCTCTCCTAAAGGTCCTACCAATGAAATTTTGATGTAAGAGGATGATTTCAATAACACCTTTATTAATATTCTCCCTTCTAAGGATGAAGTATTAATAAGTAATGCTTGTTTCTCTCCCAAAATTGGCCCTACCCATGAGGGCAGCCTAGTTCAAGAAGAGATATTTCTTTCAAAGATCTCCCTCTCAAGGATGAATCTTTGAAGAGTAACATTGATCCTTCTTCTAGAATGTACCTCCCCAATATGGATCATTTGGTGCTGGAGGATGATATGATGGCTACCATTCCTAGTAACACTATATAACAACTTTCCATTTCAATAACCTTCCCTCTAGGGATGAAGTATTAATGAATAGTGCTAGTCCCTCTTCCAAAATTGATCCTATTCATGACAATATTTTGATGCAAGAAGAGACTATCAACACTTCTTTCAATAATCTCACTCATAGGAATGATGTTGATGCTTCTCACAAAATATATGCCCCTTGTAAGGATACTTCGAAACAAGAGAATGATCTTTACAAGGGTTCACTATCAATAACAATCCCCTTTATGAGGATTTCCCTATCATTGAATCTGAAGATAATCCTATTCATGAGGAAGTGTTTCAGGTTGATAATCCTCTTTATGAACCACATGATGATTTCAACTCTACTAGATCTTCCTCAAATATTTTGAAACCATCACTAATCGATATAATACATGTAAATGGTTATGAAAATCCTAATAATCCTATGATTATTGTTCAAGGTGGTAGTAATCCTCAAAATTATCAACCTCTCAATAAGCCTCTTTTTGTAGTTCAAGATGGTTATAATCATGATACTTTTTGCACTCCCAACAAACTAGTTATTACTGTGCAAGGTGTTTATGCTACTAAGAGTCCTTTTGAATATGCCAAATGAATCACCTAAGAAAGTTACAATTTTGTTACCCTTACATATAATATGAGGAAGAATAGCAACCCAATCCTCCTCAAGTTATCCCTTCTTCTCTTCCTACTTCTCAAGCAATACTTCCACCAACATCTTATTTATCGCAACATCTCACTAAGAGTATGATCTTATTGAATAACTTAGAGCCACTCCTTCCAAGTTATGTCTTTGGGATTTGATTCAAACTTAATCTACACATCATGAAATTTTAAAAGACACTTTAAAGAGATTGGGTGTCCCACCCGCGGTGACACTTAATAATATGACTTCATCGCTTCATCAGTTGATTCTATGAAAGATTCTAGAACTTAAATTATGTTTTCAGGTCCCCTCAAAACCTGTTTTATCCTTAATCAAAAACTTAAATTATGTTTTCACAAGATGAATTACCTCCTAAGGAGATTCAAAATCAGTATGAGCCTCTTATCATTGTTGTTCTTATTTATGGTAATGTTATAAGACAAACCTTATTGGACAATAGATTTGGGCTTAATGTTTGTAGCATTGATTTATTGCATAATATTAATGTGGATCCCTCTCTTATTAAACATAAATCTCTTTCTATTTTTGGTTTAAATAATGTTGCTAGAGCATCTTTATGTATTGTAACCTTACCTATCAAGATACCTTCCTATTGTTTTACCTACACCTATCCAAGTCATGTTTGATAGTCTTATTTAAAAAGATTCTCTTAGGATGACCTTGTAATCATAACATGCAAGTTGTCCCTTCTACTCTTAATTGTCAAGTCAAATTCATTTATAACAATAAGATGTATACTCTTCATGTTGATACTAATTTAAACAATCTTTTTTGCAAATTTCATCTAATTCTAAATCTTCTTCATATTAATCTAATTCTTCTACAACTCAAGATAAAACACCATATGCTCTTGAAGATACTTGCTCATCTGAAGAGGTACTCTTAGAAGACAATTAGGGGCCCTTAGATTTTACTCCTACCTTTATAGAAAAATATAAAGTCCCCTCAATAGAGCTTGTGACTAAAAAGGATGATGATATGGTGGAATCTAAGAAGAAATCAACTTTTCCTAAACAACTTAGTAATAAGTTTGTGCCCATTTGTAATTCAAATGTTTTTTATAAGTTTTCTTCTACTTTATCTAATTATGAAATTGAGACCTATGAGACACCACCATCTCCTTCCAATATGACATTCCTTTATAGTCTGGGTTTTCATATTTTAGCTAAAAGAGGTTATAATGGAAATGGTTGTGGTACAAGTGAACAAGGGATTAGAGCTCCTTTAGAAAATAACATACAAGAAACCTCATTTGGACTTCCATATAATCCTTCAAAGCCCATCAAAACATCTAAAAGACAATCTCTCAATGTCAATGCCATACTTAGTAGTGATGATTGTGATATGTTTGTAGCATCGTAAATTGTGACCGGTCCAATTTACACCTCATGTTGTGCTCGTACTTTAGCAATTCCTATCTCCATCCCCTCTCTAGGTCCAATTTGACCCTATTCTTGAAGTTCAATGTCAAGAACACATTTTTGTGGGTCCCATCATGGGATCCCTGTCATTCTTTCTCGTTATTTTGGTCCTCTTTATAGAAGGACCGTGATGCTCCAAAATGCCTTGGTCCCTCTTAAACATGCCCCATTTTGAACTGGAGTAGGTTCAATAGCTCCCTGATGGCATTTGATTCTCGAGGCCACACATGACTATTAGAGGTTTTCTTAATTTGTTATTTACCTAGGGAACCCTATATAAGGAAATCTTATCAAGTCGCATTAGTAGAGCACACATACCCCCATCATTCATGCATCCATGAAGCATTCATTGCAAAGAATCTTTAGAGATTTAAGGATACATATTCATCATTCAATCATTGTGGAGGAAATTTATATCAATCTTCATGCAATCATGTGTGCATGATTAGGGTTTTTCATGTCCATGTGTTTTCAATGCCTTTATATTCAACATTTGTGATTACATTAAAAAAGCATTGCATCATCATCAATAATTGTAGATTTGAGGTATATCTCCTTAACATTTATTTTAGTATTTTCATTATTTCATTCAAGGTTATTTCCTGAATCAAGGTTTCGCTTAAGAAAACCCCTATCCACAAAATCTATCCCTTTCTTTTTGTGTGTGGGAGCTATACTTAAGAATTTTGGCAATGTCGACAATGACGAATAGGTTTAGCTTCAAATAGTAGAAAATTCAGAGTACCAGCGTAGATCTATGCTACTTGGTATTGGAAAATTAGGGTGAACTTCTAGGAATAGGTTTTAAACATCTTATTTTTCCTAGATATTAGTTGGTGGCTCTATGGGACATCTGTAGCTTACTATTTTTGTCAATTTACTTCAATTATCACTTATTTTTCCCTAGTTTCATAACTAAATTCCATTTTCAACTAAGGAATAGCACAATAAACCCTAACTAGTCAATTCTAAATATAATCTCAAACCTTTCCCATTAGGGATTGATTTTAGATCTATTGAGTTCAACCCTCTTTCAATGTACTAGTGTTAATTGGGTTATTTAGTGGATTTACTTGGTGAAACCATAATTCCAAATTTTCACCACATTACATTTTGGTGAACCTAATATCTTCCATACTTAATTCTGATTGATCATCTGAAAAGGGATTTTTTATTCAATATAGCTTTCAAATTTGCACTTAATGATTACATTTTCAATTAAAAACATAAAAGTAGAGGTTAGAATCATAAAACCACTAATTTATTTTAATAGATTTGACTTGTGGGTTGCATAATCTTTCACTTATATTTTTAGATTTGATTTTAGGCATTCATAGTGGAATTTACTAAATCTGATTGGTTTTCTATTTGACATATGATTAAATTTCTTTTTAGTTTCATTTATCACAATAATGTGTTGGATAATTGCTTCTTTCATTTTACATTACTTCTTTTCATTCATAGTACTCTTGCATGTTGCATCTTTAGGGTTTCGAGGATATTTCCTACTTGTATATCATATTTTAAAACTTTTATTCATGTTATATGTTATTTTTTGATTAAATTTTTAAGAAAATGCATTACATGTGTAGATCACATAAAGGATTTTGTAGAAAATGATAATCCTAGAGATGGCATTAACAAATTTAATACTTGTACCTCTCCTAGGGTATCTCATGTGAATGCAGAAAGAGTCAATACTCCTATCAATGATATTTCCAATGGAGATCAAGCATTGGAGAGAAACTAACACCATTCTCCTATCATAGGAATACTCTTGTGTAAGAGGGAAAAGATCAAAATGTTCATTTATCAATCTCTTTAGATCCTCCTTATTATCTTAGAGATTATATTAGCCATTATAATTTGTTTAGGGAAGATGATTTATGCATTTTATTCACGATCTATCTCCTCATATAACATTAAGCAAAGTTGAAGCCTTAGATGCTAAGGACCTTCCTTCACAACCTATCAAAGAGAATATGAATAATGATGATACTAGAGTATAAGAAGTAAAGGGAGTCATTATATAGCCTCAACATGAGTCACCCAGGTGGCCTCTCTTGACCCTTCTACCCATTTGACAACTCATGCTAGATCAATTCTCCATAGACGATCAGACCCTCCCACTCCCATCCTTAGTTTGTAAAAGCACTCAAGGTCATGGGTAGAGCACCATATTTTTATTATTAATTTTTTTTACCTGAATTTATTAATGAGGTGATCACTTGATTAAGAAACTATCTAATGAGTTACCCAGACAACCTCTTTTGGGCCTCGACCCCCACTGAGAGTCCCTTAAGGAATCTCATTACCAATATCCCAAGGTTCAATCAAGGAATCATAAATGACTTAAGAATACACATCTCATATAGGACATCCATGAATCCATTTTCAAAATACTATACACATAATGAGAATTAGAATGGTCACAATAATACCCAATTTAATCATTGAAAACAAGCACATTTATAGTCCAAACTTAATATCATTTTTAGATCAACAATAATACACATTCCAAAATTATATAAAATAAATAAAATCAACACATTTCATTTTTAAAACATGATAAATTCAACGATATACAAGAAAAATATTGAACCCTACCTCCAAATTGAAGATCAACGAAGAAGGAGAAACATGCACACTAAAAGTTCTATCCATAGCATCTTTAGAATTAGAAGCAAATCCAATTGCAAACCACTCCAAATTCTAAGGAAAAAATCTCCAAAAATAAGAATAATATTTACATGCCTCAAAGCCAAGGATTGCACTCAATCCCCACTAAAAACCCTCCATAAATCTCCTTGAAAATTATAGCTGAATAATTCCCAAATATCCACCAAATATTGCAGCTAAAGAATCCCCAAATCTCCACCAAAATTACAGCCAAAGACCCCTCAAATTTCAATAAAAAATTGCAGCCAAGGAAACCTCAAATTTCCACCAAAAATTGTGGCCAAAGAATCCTCAAATGTCCACCAGAAATTGCAGCAAATGAACCCTGAAATGTCTACCAAAAAATTGCAGCAAAATAATCCTCTAGAAATATCTCCAAAAAAAGCAATCCAAAAGCATCCACCAAATCTCCCCAAAAAACCAACAATAAAATTCCTTTCCAAAACATGTATGGGAAGAGAAAGGCAATTCTACCAACCAATATCCAAAAAAATTAATAAAGAACCAATAATTTAATAAATATGCCATTTAATAAATCACCAAATACAATTTTTTTTTTTTTGATCGGTAATTGGCCGAAGCCTGAATAGCTTTTGACTGGAGCTATGAACCAGTGGGGACACAGTAGGGGCCCCATCCCCATTACATATCTTTGAATTATTATTATTATTATGTTTGATTAGATTGACCCCAAGACCTTCCCCATCCTATGGAAGCCCAAGAGTCACAACTTAGAATTTCACTTTAGATGTCCCTATTGGGAATTGAACTTGGGTCTCCACAGTGAGAACCCGGTGTTTTAGCCAGTTAAGCTCAACCCCTTGGACAATCACCAAATACAATTACTCCCACACAATAAACATATATTTATTTATTTAATATTCATTTACCCCCACCAACATAAATACACTTGCCCATTTATATAGTGCTCCAAACAAGTAGAAATATATAAATATATGAGACATGATATTAGGATAAAAGCATAATTAAATAAATAATCAAACATATAATTAAATAATTAATAATAATTACATCACTTAACGTGGGAAAATAATAAAATAAAAATGGAGACCAATAATATTAGTGACATAAAATATCATAATGAATAATATAACCTAAAATAATCAAATACTAAATAAACTATATCATAAATAATAATAAATATAGCCATGATAAATCCACCAAAAAATCACAGAACCAAAAATAACTTACATAGGGTACATGGATGTTTCCTTCATAACAACCCAAAAAGATAGACTAAAGACTAAGATAATTGCCTTGATTCGAGAAAATGGCTAGGGTTAGGTCAGACATGCCTTAATGGTATATCCATGTAAACCACCATCAAGGATTTCATAGGCATGCTAAAACCTATGAAGCTAGGCGGAGTCAATGCCTTGTACTTGCAACAACCAAAATATACAATACTTATGCATACATATAAATATACTTCTAACATGATATTTGAAACATCAATAGTCAACAATCTCCCTTTGAGGTCACTTGAAACCGAAGTTAGTACATCATTATAATACATCCTCATCATATAAAAATTATTAGGAAATCATAATTGTATCCATAAAGTCTAATACAACCAATAGGTCCTTATATGTATAAACCATCATAACATTACCATGCCTTGAAACATAGAGTCGTTATACATAAACAACCTCCAATATATCAATTGAGTATTTCTACTCCTAACAGATAACATGCAACTAAAGCAAACATAAATCCAAAAGAAACATAATCAAGAAACGAATATGGAGGGTGTTACTAGAGATTATTATTCATTCCCCCAGAAGAGATCACATAGAAAACATGGCTAGAAAACCCACTTGACAACTACACCTTACATTATTCCTAATATCTTCAAATTACCACCTCCTAATTAGTACAATTAAGATACTTCAACATTATATCTAGGTATCCTCATATACATATAAATAGCCAATTGTTAAATTCATTGGAAGGAGACTTTAACATCACATACATTCTCATCTATTCAAATGATGTGATATCATCGCTTTCAATCTAACATCCATAGAAACATAACATGATACTTTCAATAATTAACTATATTAGCAGGGCCTTTATCATCACAATGACCACTACATCCAAAAATTATCTCTGTCTACATTGATTATCATTTGAATACTTACTTCATTTATATGTAAGTAGAGTTTCAATATCATACAACCTACTTTATTGTGTTAGGGTTAGAGAGGTGTTACAACAAACATCATGGTATTTCCCGCAAAAGCGTCTTTCTACTTCTCCTTTGAAATTTCGCACTTTTCACCCATTACGACTCCTTGCCTTCTGCTCTTAAACGTTGTTTTTCTTATTTGTCCTTTTTTCATGAGGATGAGATAATAGATTGTGAATATCTCATAAATTTATGGATCATGGAGGGATTCATTATCCAAAGAAAAGATCAGTGGGATATAGCTTGGGGTTATTTATATCAATTGGCCAATCTGTGTTTGCTTGATGTATGGGAGGAATGGGGTCTAATCAAATATTGCAGAATCCATGACTTGCTGTTTGATTTGGCAATTGATATATCTAAAGAAAACAGACGTGCATTTGCTGTTGAAGATGATTTCACAGCTGTGAAACGAATTTTACTCCCCAAAAAAGCCATAGATGATGTGGTCACCAACCCGAAGAAGTCTTCTTGTCCCAGATCTCTTCGCACTCTTTCACTTCATAATAATCCTCTTACAAAAATAGAGGCAAACTTCTTGAGCCCTATCAGATTATTAAGGGTTCTGACTTGAGTGAAACTAAAATCTCATCATTGCCCCACTGTCTTGGAAAGCTGAAACTTCTCAAGCTTTTAAATTTATCAAGCACAAAAATTGAGGAGGTGCCAATCTGTGTGAGAAGTCTCAAGAGTCTTCTCTTTCTTGATCTAATTCTGTGCCGACAACTGCGAAGGATACCTGAGTGGATAGGTGAATTGAAATGCCTCCGGCATCTCAATGTAAAGTGCTGCAAAGATGAGCTGCGGAATCATGTGCCGAAGGGAATATCAGAGCTCTTGTCTTTGCGGGTACTAAGATCAGATGATTTGAGGCTTTCTGTTGAAGATGATGGATTATTAAAGCTGGATGATGCTGTGAAATTTACCCACCTCCAAGAGTTGAGCTTACAACTCAAGCATGAAAAGGAGCTGAAGAGCATCGAAGATGGAATCCTTCGTCAGCTTGTCGAGATACGCCATCTGTCAATAGCCTCTCGTCTCTCTACAGAATCACATCTACCGGAGAATATCACTTCCCTGCAGGATCTGGAAACACTTAATGTGAAGAAATTCGTGGTGCCGAGTTGGGTGTGTATGCTAATTAATCTGAGGCAACTCATTTTGTTTTATTGTATTTGTAGTGATTATCCAGCTTTAGAAACAATGCCTAACTTGGTAGAGTTGAAAATATATGGTAATGCGAATTTTAGAGAATTACCAAAGGCATTTGTAAAGTCATCTGGATTTCCCAAGCTACGCTTTCTACTCATTGAGGACTTCTCTCTTTTGGAGGAGCTGCCGGATTTGGAGGATGGAGCGATGGCCGTCTTGGAGAAATTCCGTCTACGGGAGTGTCCGAAAGTGAAGAAAGTTCCAGAGGGATTGGAATGGTTGAGAAGACTAAAGGAGTTCAACTACTTTGAGTCAGGAACCGATGAATTTAGAGAGACACTGGGTGAAGGCGGGCAAGTTAGGAAAAAATTAAAAGCAAAAAATCCTCATGTGTACTTCATGCGCTAACTTAGAATAGTTAGGGAAGTTTATATTAGAATTATGTTTTTCATAATTAGTGGTTCTTTCAAGAGATTATATATATGTATGTCATTAGTCAATTGTTAGTAGGGAAATGGATAGGTACAGTGTTGTTTTCAGAAACATGTGTATGAATATGATGTATCTTATTATCACTACTTACATAAGAAATCCTCTTAGATACAGTGATGATATCGCTCATTTTATCGTTATGTTGAAAGTAACTTCTTTCTGAATAACGCCTTTATTAATAGAGATTTCAATTTTAAATTTCGAGCCTTTAGATTGGATTTTACTGTCAAAACCAATGCTTCAGCATGCTTTTCTTTGTATAATGGTTTGATTTTAAGAGCAGTAATTATTTCTTTTTGGGCGTTCCATTGAAGCCTCTAACTGTAAAATTGAATTTTCCCAGTGGAGATAAAAATAGGAATGTGGGAAAAATGTTATCTTCTCAAATTTGTTATGGCAAGGTTGGTAATTTTTGTCAATTTGAGTTTGAGTCTTACCACGGCCTTTAATTTATTGAGACTTTCAAATACGTGCTCAGTGGGTCTCAGGCTGTGGTTTATGTCATTGTAGCTTGCACTAAAGATACCTCTGTGCAGATATGGCATTGTAAATATACATGCCAGTTTGAGTGACATGTCACCCAAATCATGGGATAAAATCAATCAAGCAAAGGAACGTTTACACATTGTTTGTATTGATAGAAAAGAGTTTATTTGGTACATAAGAGCTTTAAAGGGGTATATATATATATATATATATATATATTCTAAGAGAGCCAGCAGTTTGTGCATAGTTAAGATAGATTGATTACGTTGACTAGCCACTGCAAAGGACATAAGAAACCAGCTATGTATTAACTTTATAGAATCATTATTTAAAAGGGTGAAGAGTTTTTGGTGTAGATTTTATAACAGAAACTATACTTTAATTGTAGAAAATAACTATTATTATAGAATAGGGAATAGTATAAAATTATATTTCTGGAGATAAGCCATACATGCTACAACAAAATCTAAAAGAATATTTCAATTATACTTTTCGTTGATAATTGTGATAATCTGTCAATAACATCTTACCTATGCACATCTATCACCAGTGGATTTCCTATCTCAGTATCAAAATTAATTTCACTTTATTGTAAAGGAGTTTTCAATTCATGCAGCACCCAAATAAAAATTTAACACATTGCAATCGTTTCATCTCCCCATAGATTGAGGGTGATGTTATGAATTAAGTGACCCGATGAATTTTAATTGTATTTCCTACCTATAATCTTGCCACAATAAGAATGTTGCACATCACCAAATCATTTTACAGTCACGTTGTGTATAAGTAACCATTGTACAAAACTACTTTTAAGTAGAAGATGTTGGTATACTGGTTGAGGCACTGTATTGAAACTTAGAGGCCATGAGTTGAAATATTCTTTAGTTAAACCTCTTTATTTTTGTTGTTAGAGTAGATAAATGTTGACTTTTGTGCAATAACTATGATAAAACTTATCAAAGTGTGCAATAACTACGATAAAACTTACCAAAGTGTGCAATATACTTTAATTGAACCTCTTTGAACCTCTATATTTTCATCGTTACAACCATCTTTATTTTCATTGTTACAGTAGATGAATGTTGAGTGTTGCGGTGTAATAACTATGATAAAAATTACCAAAGAGAACTCTAGTGTTGTGTTAGCATTATCACAAGAAATTAAGAATCTCTTTTAAAATTACATGAAAATTAGATATAAATGAGTATATTATTTACTAATATTTTTTAAAAATGGATTATTCCTGATCTACATAAAAACAAATCTTGTGTGAAAAGATTTACTAGTTTTCATTTTACTTTCCATTTTATTAGAATGTAAAGAAAAGAATAAAATTTGGTATCAAACATGTAGGTTTAACACTAGGACTTTGTTGTCTACCTAGCTAAAAGATCTGAATTTTTACATAGGACAAACTTAATCAAGTAAAATGGTCGCTAGAAATGCTTGTTATAGTGGGGCCACGGATGGCATAAACTATATTTAGGATGAAATATTGAACTGAATTATTAGCCTCCTTATTTTGCGAAAGGATAGCTTGCAACTTCTAGAGAAATGGATCAAGAGAAGGAAAAACCTAAATAGAAACCTAAACCAAGTAGGAAGCATGATCAATGATCTATTGCTTGTGCTTTTGGCCATGGGATAATTTTTTAAGAGGGTGATTTGATGTAGACGAACTTGGGATGAAAACACAATCATAGATCAAAATGGTTCAATGGTTCATGGGTATCAAGGTCTTTCATGGAAAAACCACTAGACAACATAAGGAGACCTCAACTAGACTACTAAGACAAATGTAAGAACCAACACTCCATCCACATAACTTACTATTTACAAGGCTTTAGGGTCACTAGAAGACATCAACCTAACCCTTAGAACACTTGGAATTGATTGGATATCACCAAAAAGGGTATTTACTTCACACAAGGCGGCTAGGCTTATTAGGACAGTCCAGGCGGTTCTTGTCCCTTAAATTTTCAACCCCTAGCCATAGGCACAAAAAAACCATTTTGAGATACCCTTCTAGGAGTTACATAACATAGATCAAAATCAGTATAGGTTATTGTATGCTAAGATTGTGGTACCTACATGAGAGACACAAACAACACAAACACACCAATGAAACATTATGTTAAAGGACTTATATGAACAAGACATATTTGATCAACCAAAAAATCTAAAAGTGTCTCATTGTTCTCTATCTCCAAGGATCTTTTAAATCAAGGAGGTTTTCAGCTTGAAAGAGCACTTTATCTCTAGGATGACTACCTAAAGAACGAGGGATATATGATAAAAGATCTCAATGCAAGTGCAACTAAGATCTTAACATGATATAGATATGCAAAACTATGATATGATATCGTGCAAGATGAGGAGATTGATATGAAGCTAAACTAGCATGACAATGATTCTAAGATGAAGCTAACATGATATGAGATCAACATGATATATCTAGGATTATAATGCTATAAAAATGATCTAAAATGCTATTATATCAAAGAGATGTAAGATTCTTAATGCTATGAGACTATAATGTAGATGCATAAAACTTGATATTGTGAATGAAGAATGTGAGCTCTATTTCTAGAGGAAATAAGGCAATGGATGGTTGAGATTGAGTAATCTCAACAAGGGCTAGGACTGAAAGTTATCAATCCTTGTGAGAGATTCAATCCAATCCCAAGTTGACAAATGTCACTTTGAGAGGGCTTCAGAGGAGATTCAAGAGGAATTAAATGCCTAAGGATACATGGTGGTTACCTTAGGAGGTAAGGTTATGGTTGGGTTAGTGGATAACCAATGGATAAAGCCTTTACCCAAGGGTAAACTCTTGTGCAAGGGTTAATAGGATAACTAGGGTCAAAGTCATGAGTACTTGATGAGACCCTTGGGTTAGATGAGGAATGAGTTAGAGAGAAAGTCTCTAACCATGTTGTAAGGTTGACTTAACCATTAATGGTTCAGGAGACTATGGGGAAAAATTTGTAAGAGTCCTTCCAAATTTGGGGAACTCAACAAGTTAACTTGTTGAAGAAATAGAGTCTTTAATGCATTTAGAAGACTTTATTCCAAATTTGAGAAGTGACCTCCTCAAATTTAGGGAAAAGAAATGACCAGGAGTTGATTAGGCTAATTAAGAGGGTTTAGGAGAATCTAGAAGGCTCTAGAAGAAGTTTAGGAGGCAAGTGGGAGATGTAGGATTTTGTAAGTGGGTGAGGAAAAATATAATTTAGTTAAAATAAAATTAATTTATTTTAATTGTTGGTTGTAACTTGCATTTGATGAATTTAAATAAATATAGATTTATTTAAATGTGAATTTGAATTTGCAAGTGGGGGGGGATTTAATTAAATGTGAATTTAATTAAAAATGGCTCAAAGGGGGATTATTAATCAAATCTTTAATTAATAGGATAATTAGAAGAATAGGGATATTAATGAAGTCTTAATTTAATTAATTGAAATAATTAGAGATAATTAAATGAATAAAATTCACTTAATTTGTTATGCAAATTTTAGGTGTCGACATTTTTTCCCTCTTTGAGTTGACGTGTGACCACATGTTGATTCAAAGAAAATGCTCAATTTTGTTGCCAAATTTTTTTGATATGATGCCCTGGATATAAAAAAATTGATTTCCATATGATATGCTGATATGAAACCGATGTTGATATGAGATTGATAATGATGGCGATTCGATATGAAGCCGATATGGAAATATTGATGTGATAATGATGATATGCCCCTCGGGCGATAGATTGAGAAAATTTTCTTTTTTCGAGGGGGCAGCACGAAGATCGACGATGTTTAGAATTTTGTATGATTTTTTTTTAATTTTTTTATTTCATTTTTTTTATTTGATTTTTTTAATTTTTTAATTTTTTTGGGATTTTTGGATTTTTAATATTTTTTTTGGATTTTTAAAATTTATCGCCCTTTAGATTTATTAAAAATTATATTGAAAAATGGGGTGAAGACTATGTGGGGATAGCATGTACATGCCCCACACATTCATCAAGGCATCACAACTACTTGCATGAGCATGGGCTATATAAGCATCCAATGGCCCATTCCTACCTCATTTGCACACTTGTCTTTGGAGAATTGGAGCTCGGAGAGAGGAGAGATGGCACCCACTACCACTGTCACCGTTTTGATCAAGTTCAACAATTCAAGAGGCCAACAAAGTATGGACCACCAGTGAGTTGATTTTTGAACCCGCTTTGTGAATTTTTAGCCTAGTTTTTAGGCCATTTTGCAAGATTTTGAATTTTTCGTTCTAAGTTAGGGTTTTTTTCGCCTTATTTTATTTTTTTAATTTTGTTTTGTGAACATGGATTGTCTTTTGGCACATTTTATTTCTTAAATAATGCATTTGATGCTAAGATTATCGTGCATATGAACTGTAGAATAGCGCATATGATCAATTCATGTTCAAATGATCAATAACGCATTTAATCATATGCGATATTTAAATAATCATATGTGCAACGCTATTTATATGCACAACACTATTTATTTGATAAATAACACATATGATCAAATGCGCAATGCTGTTTATTTGATCTAGGTCCATTGAGAAGTTCTCATGCTTTGGGAAAAATTCCCAAAGACTTTGGTGATGAGAGATCGATTGGTTGCCAATGATTTGGCAGTTATAGAGGCTTGTGGTCTCATCCATTTGTTGCACATGCCACCCTATCAGAAGATTAGCGCATTACTCACCACATTGCCTGAGAGATGGCATAATGACCATAATAGTTTCATCTTCCGATAGGTGAGATAACGGTGCCACCTAAGGACGTCTATAAGATTTTGCAGATTCTGATGACAGGTGAGCTAGCGGAGTATGATGTGGAGGAGGTCAGCGGGAGCGATGCTCTACGAGAGGTTTTTGGCAATCCCCACATTGCAGGTTACTCAGTGGCATGGTAGGACATGGTAGACAGCTATGCCCCACTCCTCTCAGTTTTGGTAGGTTTGATTGGCAGCTTCCTAAGTCCAGATAGGAGGTCGCATGGTTTATTAGTGGGATGGGGCCAATTTCTTTGACAGATGGTGTAGGAGCGCACATGATACGTGTGGGGTATTTATTTGCTGGCCCATCTATATCATGAGCTTCACCAAGTGGTCTATGATAATGCAAGTAGCCTAGCTTCCGGTTGCACTCTATCGTAGATTTGGGCATGAGAGCACATAGCTGTGACCCTTCCACTTGGTGAGAGATTCAGACTATCAAGGGAACCTTTTGTGATAATTAACAGCCAGGTTACTTCCCAACCAATACTCAGGAAGTTAGAGTATTGGAGGTGAGCTCTGGATGATATGGATGCAGTGGTGTGGTGGCCTTATCGATTGTGTGAGCCATGGCTGGAGGAAGCTTTTGAGGTGCCAAATTTATTTATGAGCATATTTATTTTGGGTCAAACCCCACATGTGGTAGAGCGGTTTATTCTTCCTCGGATTTACCAACAGTTTGGTCACGTACAACCGATGTAGCAGGGGATGACTATGTATGCTCGGGTACACAAGGAGAGGACAAATTGGGGGCCCACATTGGATTTTTCAACAACCCGGGCTGAGTTTTATTCTTTTCCTTTATGTTTATGGAGCATGTTTGAGGACATAGCAGATGTGAGGATGACTATAGAGTATACACAGTACTTTTTAACACACAGGTTCCCTCGATTAACAAGGCTAGGAGAGATGATTCCTATACTAAAGGAGGTCAATGATGATGATCAGGGTGGAGGGGGAGGTTACCGAGGTGGGAGGAGGGGTGGTAGAGGTCAGAGGGGTGATAGGATTGCTAGAGGTGGTGCAATTGGACATGGCCACAGAGCAGGTGGTGGCAGGGGAGGAGGAGGAGATTGGGGAGGTTGTGGATGAGGAGTGAGAGGTAGAGAAGGAGGATGGAAGATGGATCGGATTGGGCAGGGAGAGTCGATGCAGGCAGAGGATATTGTTGTCATGGAGGTCCAGGAGGGGTTAGGCAGTGATGAAACTGAGGAGGAGAGTGATAATTATTCTAATGAAGAGACCGAGTCTGAGGAGGTTGGTGGAGTAGTGGGATTTATGGGATTGGCAGGAGTACTAATGGAGGAGGAGTCAGACGAGGAGGATGTGTAGTCACTAGCCTGACAAAGGAGGATTGATATTCCCCCTCCTGCCCCTCGATAGGCTGACATTCAGGATCCACAATTATCATAGCCATCGGGGGTACATATTAGAGTGCCTCCACATCTATAGCAGACACAGATAACAACATTATAGGCCTTGCTACATAGGGTACAGGGTCAGCTTACATAGGCCCAGGCATAGGTTGTACAGCTACAGAGACAAGTAGTGACAATCTCAATAGAGTAGGATACCGCTCAGATTGAGAAATACACAACACGACAGGGTTTACATGCTGCCTAGGCACAAATTACATAGGTTACAATTGAGCCAATGAGTTGGTGTAGACTTTGAAGTAGGAAGCCACATAAGGGGTTACAGGAGAGACAATTTGAACTCTTGTGTATCAGACTGAGAGGGCTACCTACTATAGGGATTTGTATTTTTCGGCGGTGCCAACAACTAAATGAGCTCCTAGCTATCAAGCTAGTTCTCAGTGGGCTGGATCTCAGAGACAGAGGGCTAGTGAGGGGTTCATGGGACCTAGGAGAGATTCTCCCAGCAGTAGTACATGTGTGGGTAGCTCAATCTCTCAACCGACAAGTGCTGGAGGGGGTCCTGCCAATCCTGCCCCTTGATTTTGTTCACAGTTGTTGATATTTTATACCTTGTTGTATTTTATTGATGGATATTCATATCATTTGTATTTTGATGATCTCCTGATATGATACATTGTTGTACTTTGATCTCATTGATATAATACTTATTGATGTTCTGATATGATGCTTTGATGATCGCATTGATTATTGATGTTCATTGATTTCCTTGATACTGATGTTGCTTGATTTGATGGACATTGTTATTGATATATATCCAAGGGTTTTGGACATTTTATTATTTCACTAATGATTGTCTCTAACTTGTATCATTGATATTTCTTTGGATCAACATGTGGTCACACATATGTATGATGATATGTTATGGATGTAGCTACTTTGATTTTGATGAGCTATATGATATGCTTTTTATCTAGATGACTTTTGCAGATGTTGATGCAAATGATGTGATGTGTGTGTGTTTTTTTTTTTAATGGTCTATATGCTTATATGATGATAGTAATGTACTATATGTTTAGAAGATGATATGCCGATGATGGTTAGATTTTATGAATGCATATGTTTCTAACATGTTTTGTTCTTTTGTGTGTTGTGGATAATGCGATCTAGAATTTTACATATTGTTGATATGATATGCTCATGTATGGGGATAATGATATTATTTAAATTGTGAGTTATAATGATAATGTGATCTATGTATCTTGAAAATGAGATACATGTATGATATGATAATGTGAGATGTATCTTTAAAATGAGATGTATGATATGAAATGATAATGCCATCTAATGCAACAAATTTTAAATATATGCAAGATATTAACATGGTCTAAATGATAATGATAATGTAAACTTATGATGATATTTTGAATAGACCTAATGATCCTATGCAACCTAATGCAAAGCTAGAATCATAATGATATTCAATTTAATGCAAGGTTTAAAATGATATGTACTTAAGGCAAAACTATACTGATAGACAACCCTAAGGATAATGATATGCAACCCTAATGAGGATGATAATGAGATGCATCTTAATGCAGAGTTTAAATGACTTGCAAATCTAAGAGTAAGATGATTGTGCAAGATAATGCAAGATTAAGAGGTTATGATAATGAAATGGTACTAATGCAAAATGATATGCAACCTAATGCAAGATTAATTGAGACTTTTTAAAGATGATAAATTATACTTGTAGTCACATAAATCTGTCTAGTTTAATTAAATGAATATTTTGTATTTATTTGATTAAAACCCCACTAGCCATCAATTAATTAAATTAATATTTAATTAATTCATCCTCAAACATTCTCCTATTAATTAAATAAATTATTCAATTTATTTTAATTAATTAACTATACCAAATTCACAAATCAATTAAATGAATAAATCCTATTTATTCAATTTAATCATCTTTCCTCTTTTAAATAAATTATATAAAACATTTATTTAAATCATTTATCACCCCCCACTTGCATTTTCCTACAAATGCAAGTTGCAACCACAAGTTGAAATAAATTAAATTTATTTTAATTAAAATCCTATTTTCCCTCACCCACCAAATCCACTTGCACTCCTAAACCCCCTTCTAGATTCTTCCAACCCCTTCCTAATTAACCTAATCCATCCCCTAATTATTGTCACATTCCTAAGCAACTTCGAGTCACTTCTCAAAGACTTCAAAGTCTTTGAAATGCATTTAATGCTTTTTGTGTTCAACAATTTAACCTCTAAAGTCTTCCAAACCACTTATGGCTCTTACATAACCATTTATGGTTAATTCAACTTGCACCCATGTGTCTCCTCAAGCATTTATTGCTTTGACCATGGTTATCCCTTTTTCCCTTGCACAAGAGTTTATCCATTGGATAAAAGCTTTATTCTTTGAATAAAGAATTTATTCACTCAACCCAACCTTGATCTTAACTCCCAAGTTAACTCTTAGGTCATGTCAAGCATTTAATGCTTATTCCCTCTCCTCTCAACCTATCTCATATGGACACTTGTCATCCTGGGATTGGGTTGAAAGCCATCACAGGGATTGAATATCATTCAATCCTAACCCTTGTTGAGATTAGTCAATCTCAACCATCCATTGCTCCATTTTTTTCTATAAATAGAGCCCATTTCTTCATAATCCAGATCCTAAAAACTTGTATCCATCTAAATTATAGAGAATTTAGCATAAATAACTAATATCTTGTTATTTTGCCCTAAAATAAATCATTTTAGCATCATAGCATCTAATATTAGCTTTTATTCACATTTGCATAGCATTTTAGAGTAAACATTTCAATCTTGAACCTCCATAAGCATCCACAGTGCAAAAAGCTACTGAGAGCTACATTAGTTTGGAACTTGGAGAGGAAAGGAACAAAAGAGAAGGAGCTAAGAGCATGTTAGGAGACATTTGGAGATGTCTCATTATATTTACTTTCCTAGTTAAATATTTCTTCATGTTTTTGGTGTCTCTTTTGATATGCCTTCTTAGATTAGTTTTTGAATGGATTAACACTAACAGTTTCTTGGGTTGTTGTGTGTTATTCTACCACAGGTTTTAGTCTAACCTTCCCCCATTTCACAGAGCATCATTTTGTGAACCCGACGTGGATCCAAACACCCAAAAACATTTTTTTTAACAAAACTAACTTGTTTGACTATTTAGCTTGACACACAGGTCATGCTTTGGTGCTTCTGTTCACATGTTAGCGCTATTGTCTTTTTGTCTTCTAGTGCTTTTGTTCTTACAATAGCGATATTGTCAAAGAATTAGCACTTTTGCATATCTTTTGGTGCTTTTGTGCATTAATTAGCGCATGTGTTTTTATATTGGCACTTTTGTATTACTGTAGACATATTTTCTTTTAGCGTTTGTAGTAGTTTAGCATGTTTGTGTTAAAATAGTGCTTCTATTTTGGTGCTTTAAAAATCACAAAAACAAACTCTCTTTCTTTGCAAGTTAGGATCACTTCTTTTTGGTGCTCTAAAATTCACAGAAACAAACTTCATTTCCTGCAAGATAGGCTCACTTCATTTGGTGCTTAAAATCAACAAAGAAAAATTTATTTCTTGCATCAAACTAAGAATTCACAATCCACACTTCCATTTTTGGGGCAACTAAAAAGAACAATCAATTTGTCTTCTTTTGCAAAATGATTTACTTCATGCATACGTGCTCTTATTTCAGTTGGCCAGGATTTCAAATTCTAGTTTACTCAAACACATTGCTTTTGAAGTTAAGAAAGAACATCATGGTTGTTGGAGCAACATCTCCAAATAGATAAAACATCATTGCAATGACAAGTTAAAAAGAACAAGTGTATTTTGTGTTTGGAACACTTGTGCAAAAAGAGTTTGTTGAGTGGTCCTACTTCTAACACACACCATCCTCTCCCTTGGCTTTCATGGTCCTAGGTGCAAGAGAAAAGTGTTAGTAACACTCAAGTTTTATCTTTTTAAGAGAGGCCTGCCAAGAGACACATCACTCTTGGGAACGACCTCATGCGGTACATCCTTCAAGCTGCTATAGAAATTAGGTGAGAGCAAAAGTTGTAGCCTTGGGTATAGCTGTTCCTACAATGTAACTTGCCGAAAGGACAAATGGGCCCCACCACAAGTTACAAGGCTCTTAAGTGAGTCACTGTAGAATGAACTTATGTCCAAAAACATCGAACATTACTAAACACCTTTAAGTAGTAACCCACCCATTCTATTGATTGAGGATATTTGTGATACAATTCAGTGCAAGAGTATAGATGGTTTTGCTCCCAAGATACTCACCATACATATTTACTTGAGTAGAAACATAGATTTTTGAAAAGTCACTTGTGGCTTGATGAAAGTGGTGACTCCCCCATCATAGGGATCATGTATTTTTTATGCTCATGCAAGACTTAGTATATCACATCCTTACTTGCCACGACGAGATTCATAAGGTATGTAGTACCAAAGTCGAAGAAATATCAAGATGTGGGCTGAATTTATTGCAACTGGCCATTTGACCTTAGGGATAAAAAGTGTTTGAAGTGTGTTCATTTTTTTAGTCAAGACCAGTGCAAATTGAGTCGACTTTAGGCTTTGGAAACACACCTAAAAATACACTTAAAGGAAAAGGGTCATAAAAAGTCCAAGGATTGGGTTGATATAGACCCATACTTATTTGTACCTTTTGAGGCAACATTCTTGTGTTTGTGTGCTTGCTTTTTTTTTTGTCAAAGAAAAATCAAAAATCAAATTCCAAGAACAAGTATTCATCCAATATAAACGTTTCCAAACACCAACAAAAGATCAAAAACAAAGAGCAACAATCAAAGTATCAAACTATATGACCATTCTTCACATCTTGAGAAAGAAGAATCTTCATCAAAACATCAACTTGAAGAAACCACCATTGAGCTCAAAGACTCTTATCAAAAGGAGGAAATTCTTCTATCTTAATAGACAAATCTTTGTTAATAGACAAATCTTTGTCTCCAATAGAGATTTTCTACGTCACATGCATCTATATCTTCAAGGGAAATCAAATGAATTTGATCAAGAGTCATTAAACCATAGAGATTTTACACAATATCAAGCTTTGAGTTATCACAAAAACAAAGGAGGCAAAATCAATCCTGATTTCTTTCCTGACATTTGCATCACATATAACATAGGTAGGGAAGAACCACCAACTCCTGAACAAGAAGAAGAAGAGTTTGTTCCTTTTGTAACACAGAGTTTCTATTGAAGTTAACATCTCATCCATTCTCACATTCACAAATCATCACTCCATTCTAACTCTCAAAACATCAAAAGGTTTCTATCCCAGGTTATATTTTCAAATTTTCTTGAATCAAACACAAAAAAATCACTTTTAGATTGTCTCTACATCTAGGATAAACTCATCCTAAAGAGGCATTTCTACGTAGGTTAAAACTAGTCTATGAGTGAATCCTCTCATTACTAGGTAGTTAAGTCTGTAACACTTCTCAGATTTCTCTAAACCTTATCAAACACAACAATCAATTCAAGAAAGAACTTTGGTCACATCTAACTTTAAGTGCTAGAGATCCATATTCAACACACCACACCAACCATACATCTCTCATTTCATCAACAACTCATCATCATTTTCACTCAATTTCAACAAAAAATTATAAACAAAATGGCTCATACTAGATCACGATCTAGACAACCAGAAATTGAAGACGAAGAGGAGGAAAATATCAATGAGTTCCAAGAAGCCATTGGAGGAAATATAAATGATGAAAATCCAGACACTCCTACTCTAGCAGCAATAGAAAGGGCACAACACAACCCTCTCTTCAATATAATTTTTGATGAAATACTCAGGAACAATGCTGATGCTCACTTTTTAAGATTTGCTCAAGAAGGGGCTAAACTACCCTTTGACTTTGATATAGCACAACTAAGACAAGCCTCAGAATGCAAAAGTCATAATGAGGATGCACGAGGTCGAGAACACATCAGATACAACCTTCCTCAAGGTAATCCCCCACCTCCTCCTCCAAATGAAATAGACATGTTGCGGTAACAAGTTGAAAATCTCACCCAACAACTTCATAGTGGTATAAAAACCAATCAATTTTCACTCAATGACATTTGTCCCTATCCCTTTGATAGGAATCTTCATATGCCACCTTTTCTGTAAGGCTTTGAAACACCCAAGTTTGAAAAGTATAGAGGAAAAGGAGATCCTTGCGATCATGTCAGAGAATTCCATTCAACTTGCCTCGAAGTGGCATATGAGGATACGTACATCATGCGCCTTTTTCCCAAAGCTTGGGAGGAACAACCACATCATGGTTTTCCCAATTACCAGGTGGCATTAGGACATTTGAAGAACTCATCCAGAAGTTCCTGGCACATTACTCACACAACATTGAACGTGATATCACCATGGCTGATCTATGTAACCCTAAACAAAAACCAAGTGAACTATTCTCAGTTTTTCTACAACAATGGTGTCAAATGTCTAGTAGACGCTCTCTTCAGTTACCTGAACAAGAACTAGAGGAAAAATTTATTTCCAACTTAAATGAAGAAATGGAATTCCACCTAGGCATGAAAGACGCAGACTCTTTTAATGACATGATCACCAAAGGCTTAAAATGTGAGCGGGCTCTCATCAAGAAAGGACTTATCAAAATCTACAATGAACCAAAGGATGGCCCTCATCCATGCTTCAATAGTGACAAACCAAACTTTTGGAATAAAAACAAAAATTTCATCAACGACAGGGTTGTGGATGCGAGAACTATCAAAAGTGCACGACCTATAGTTTGATTTGCAGGACAGAATCCCCAACCTAAGACTAACATAGTTTCTCCTCTAAATCAAGGCCACATCACATCTCAAGATGAACCCAGATAGTGTCAACAAAAACCAAAGCGAACGTACACTCCCTTAGGGGAACCCATCGAAACAGTGTTACGACAGCTGGTTTCTCAAAATCTGGTAACCTTACCCAAAACATCAAATTATGAACCTCAAGTTAAACCTTCATGGTGGAGGGATACTGAACATTGTGATTTCCATCAAGGGAAAGGGCATAAGACAAGCAATTATCACAGATTGAAAGATCTTATTCAGGATCTTATTGACCGAGGTGAAATCAAAATCGAAGGACATGACCCAAAGACAACAAACAATGATCATCTAATGTTAAAAAATCCACTTCCATCACATGATCAAAGGGGGCCTTCCACTTCAGGGCGAAACATAGATACCACCAATTATACACAAGCCACATATAATTATACTGTGAATCACCTATATGATGCCAGTGAACAAATTGTAACTATTACTATAAAAAATCCCAGCTCCACTTGCAATGTTGTTACACATCGTGGAAAGATTACCATAAAAGTAGATCCATAAGGTACCACATCTATCCCAAAGTAGTATAACCTTGTGGACCAATTAGATAAAACACCCGCACTGATATCCATCTTAGAGTTGTTACATCTATCTCCATCTCATAAAACAATCTTGGATCAAGCTCTTTAAGAGGCATCAGTCCCTGCCAATTCGAACACAGATCAGTTCCAAGCCATGGTCAGAAATCTAAGGTCATCACCTTGTCTCACTTTCTTTGAATGTGACAACTCTTCCTTCCAGCAACCTCATAACGCCTCACTACACATTGAAGGATTCATCAATCAACATAGGATCAAGTGAGTCTTGATCGACAATGGAGCAGGTCTGAATATTTGTACACTATAATTAGTCATAGCTTTAGGATATGCAATTGAATCAGTGGATCCCTGCAAGAAGATCACAATCAAAGCTTATGATGATGCAGAGTGTTCATCCAAAGGAGCTATTGTACTACTAATTCGTGTGGGCCTGGTAGTGAAGCACATCATATGTCAAGTTCTGGACCTTCCTCTGCCATACAATTTGTTGTTGGGAAGACCTTGGATACACGCCATGCAAGCCGTTCCATCCACTTACCATCAGTGTATCAAGTTCCCACATAATGGTGTAGAAATCACGATCCTGAGCGATGCAAACCCCTTTCCATATTATCATAATATCAATCATCAACCAGAGATTACCGTTCCCAACAATAGAGAAGCCATCTCCTCCACATAATACATAAGTCTAGCCTCTCTTTCTAGTTCAACCACCATTATACCCAAGCAAGAGAAGCTCAAGATGAAAATTGCAGAGGAAGGTCTTGGAGAATACAATCTAAGCCAACTCTTTTGTGTTGGACAAATGCCCACTTCTCCTAAAACACATGGCAAACCTCAACAAATACTTCAAACTTCACTGGTCAAACCAGCATGTACATTGACACCTTTCATCCTTGGAAAGAGTCAAGAAGACGAGACCAGAGATGAAGACTTAGAAAAATGGATCTATAAAGATCTTATCACTACCGACACTCCACAAGCTAAGCTTCCTATAGATCAGTATGGCAAAGGCCTTCTCATTATGCAAAGAATCGGTTATGATGGCCAGAGTGCTCTGGGACCCTGAAAACAAGGAAGACATGAACCACTATAGCCGGACTTAAAACCCAAGGATAACACTGGCCTAGGCTTTCAAAAGGAGATCCTTCCTAAGCTCAAATTCAAAGGAAAACCCAGCCAACCTCTATATAAACCTATTACAAAGAGGTCACCTTTGGTTATAAAAGTAGCATCGAGCACCCAAGCAACTACCCCATTGAGGCTAAAAATCCCAGCAAAACCATCCGCAACATCAATCATCCCACCAAACAAACAAGCAATCCCATCAGCGACAACAATAACACCATTAGCAGCAGCAACTGTATCATAACCCATAACAATATCTATGAGACCAATAGAAGCAATAGAGTCAACACTACTGATACTCCCTATATCGGATTCATTAATCCCCATAATTCTTCCTATAGCACTGATCATTTCATCTACAAAGGTACATCAACTAATCACACCTGCAGTGTTTAACTCAAAGGATATCCCATTATGGTATAGTAACTGGCTACTGGAAAGCGACTCAGAGACCGACTCACATGAGTGGGAATTTGATTCCGTTTAGCTTAATACTTTAGATGAGGAAGACACGTCAACACCTCCACCCCATAAAGACATCCCTATTTACGAAGAAGCACAAATAAATACCTCTTGGGTTCCTAAAATGGAAACTTCTTCCACAGACCCTACGTAGCATCCTATGCCTAATTCTGACAAGGAGAGTACCATCAATGACCTTCACCACAATGTCTTAACCCTCACTGATACATCTAACGAACTTAACCTAATCGATAAGGTAATGCCCATTATCCATCCTGAACTCATCGAATGGAACCAACCTAATCCCCCATGTCTTGACCATTTTCAAAATGATGAGGCAATCATTGACTTTTTGGAACTACAGGATAACATACCAAGCGGCAATCACAAAGCTAGATTCACCATTGAACTTAATAGCACATCATACTTTGGGGCGGATGCCAAACCTTTCAGCTACAAAAATATAACAATAAAACATGGATCTTCCAGTGAAAACCACACTATGGCACTGTTTGATCCCACAAAAGTAAAAAGAAAGAGCATATCCAATGGTGAAAACCTCCTTGAGGCACCCGAGGATGAAAGGTTTGACATCCTTCCCTCTAGTACATAGCAGGAAAGATCAATGATTCTGATTGAGGACACAAAATAATACAATGTGGGGACTCTTGACACACCTCACCACATACATTTGGCATCTATTTTAACTCCAGAGGAACAAGCTAAGTTTGTAGAATTCTTCCAAAAGCGTCAAATCAACTTTGCATGGTCATATGTAGACATGCCTGGACTTGATCTGGATTTAGTCATGCATCACCTCATAGTAGCAGAAGGAGCTAAGCTTGTCAAATAGAAGCTTTGCAAGATGCACCCTCAGATTGCGGTACTAGTCAAAGAAGAACTTAAGAAACTCCTGGATGTTGGTTTCATTCGACCAATTGATTATGTAGATTGGATATCCAATATTGTGGCTATCAGCAAACCAAATGGGGGCATCCGTATTTGTACTGACTTCAGAGATCTGAACAAGGCATGTCCTAAGGATGACTTCTCCCTACCAAATATTGACATCATAGTAGACCTAACAGCAGGACATGCCATGCTTTCACTCATGGATGGCTTTTCAGGATACAATCAGATAAAAATTGCACCTGAGGATCAACATATGACAACCTTTACATGCCCATGGGGCACATACTACTGGAATGTCATGCCTTTTGGTCTAAAGAATGCAGGAGCGACCTATCAATGAGCAATGACTACCATCTTCCATGATATGCTGCATACCATAATGGAAGATTATGTTGATGAATTACTAGGAAAATCACTCACAAGAGAAGGTCATCTGGACATATTAGAGAAAATCTTTGATAGACTAGAAAAATATCATGTTCTACTCAGCCCAAAGAAATGTGTCTTTGGAGTAACCTCAGGGAAACTTCTAGGATACATTGTCTCAAGCAAAGGTATTGAGGTCAATCCAGCAAAGGTCAAGGCAATCATGGACATGCCACCTCCCAAGAACATTAGCTAGCTAGGGACACTACAAGGGTGGCTTCAATCCATCTGAAGATTCATTGCACAATTGGCAAATAAGTTTCACCCATTTACACACCTATTACACAAAAAAATCTGCTTTCAATGGGATGCTAGATGCCAGCAAGCATTCCAGATGCTTAAGAATTGTCTCATGAATATGCCATTGTTGATTCCACCAGATCCAAGTAGGCCTCTATTGCTCTATATATCAGCAACTAATATAGCTTTGGGAGTACTATTGGCACAACACAATACGGAAGGGAAAGAGTGTGTTGTTTACTACATCTCTCGCACACTGGTTGGCTATAAACTCAATTACACCCCTATTGAGCGAGCTTGCCTAGCAGTAATCTTGGCAGCCGCTAAATTAAGGCACTATCTGTTAACACACAAAGTACAACTCATTGCAAAGATCGATCCACTCAAGTACTTACTCAGTAAAGCTGCATTGACTGGCCATTTGGCCAAATGGGTGATGATTCTCAGTGAATTTGATATCGAGTATATAGACTATAAGGTTATCAAAGGATAAGTTATTGTAGATTAGTTGGCCGATGCACCACTCATAGGCAATCATCCTCTCATTCCCAATTTTCCAAATGAAGATATATTCATGATCACAACAACACAACCATCGAAACTATACTTTGATGGTTCATACACTAGGCATGGCTCGGGGGCAGGCATTCTGTTTATCACACCTCAAGGTGACAGTATCCCGAAGTCTTATATGCTCGCATTTCCATGCACAAACAAAATAGTTGAGTATGAGGCCTTGATCAGAGGACTCAGATTGGCCATACAATGGAAGTTACAAGAACTACAGGTATATGGCGACTCCCAACTAGTCATTCGGAAAGCCACAGATGAATATCAGACCAAGGATGACAAACTCATGCCATACAAACAAATGGTGGACAAATTAAAAATATAGTTCACTACTATCACCTTTGAGTAGATACCTAGAGATCATAATTGAGCTGCTGACTCTATGGCTACCATCGCATCTCTCCTAGATCTTCCACAAAATTCAACACGCTATGAGTTCTTGGTTGAACAACTTTGGATTCCCGCTTATGATATCCCCGAATCCAAGATGATATGTCACCTTGTTGGTTCCAAATCCCCATGGTATGGTTCTTTCTACACCTATCTCCATGATCACAGACTTCCTCCTAACCAATCTAATAACCAAAATAAAACCATCATTCGCCAAACCGCTCGATATACCATTATTGCTGAAACCCTATACCGACATAGTCTCGATGGTACTCTCCTTCGATGTCTTGAACATGATGAGATAACAAAGGCCTTGGAAGAAGTACATGAAGGAATTTGTGGAACTCATGCAAGCGGTCCTTCACTAGCCAAGAAGATCATACGAGTTGGATACTATTGGCCATCAATGGAAAAAGACTCCTACTACTTTGTCAGAAAGTGCAAAAAATGCCAAGTTCATGGAGACCTGATAGATGCACCAGCATAGGAATTACAACCAATCACAACACCATTGCCTTTTTGTCAATGGGGACTTTACCTGGTGGGTAAAATCCATCCATCTTCATCCAACGACCACAAATTCATCATTACCGCCATCGAGTACTTCACAAAGTGGATCAAAGTTGTTCCACTTACCCAAGTCACTGGCAGGCAGATCGTCTCATTCATCCTTAATTACATCATCTATTGGTATGGTGTACCCATGTCCATCATCACAGATAATGGTCTTCCATTCAAGAATCAAGATGTTCATGAGCTCTATGAGAAGTTTCACATCCAACACCGCTTTTCCACACCCTATTACCTACAAGGCAATGGTCAAGCTGAAGCATCAAACAAAAACATATTGAGAATCCTCAAGAAGATAATCAATGATGCTGGTCGTGATTGGCATGTTCAATTAAATCTAGCACTATGGGCGTATCAAACTAGTATTCGAACCCCTACAGGTGCAACTCCCTACTCACTCGTCTATGGTGCAAAAGCTATCCTTCCTATTGAGGTTGAGATACCATCTCTACGGGTTTCATTGCATAATCTCATTGATGATGAAGCATATAGAGTATCACGTCTTCAAGACTTAGAACTACTTGATGAGAAATGACAAGCTACATACAATCACCTCAAAGCCTATTAGCAATGCATGAGAAGAAGCTATAATCATCAGGTTAGACCTTGTACATTCGAGGTAGGTGATCTTGTTCTTCGAGAAAATCCTCATAACCAACCAAATAGAGAACATCAGGGAAAGTTTGACTCAAATTGGCTGGGGCCATATGTTATTACTATTGTATTTGGGTCCATGGCATATCAGTTGGCTAATTCAAAAGGAGAACCGCTAGCAGATTTGATCAACAACATGCACCTCAAAAGATTTTATACATAAATCTGCATAGAGCATCAGACTCCCATGCATATCGGTAAAAACACCAAAAACATTCAGATAAATGTCCTGAAAAAAAAAAAAAAAGTGAAGAAAAATCATGCAATCAAACGGTGAACAACCACTCTGGTGGCACCTTGGGTAAGTGCGATGGTGAAAACTTGGCAAACAGGCGCCACTCGTAAAGGCTATGGCTCCATTGTCTTTTAGACTTGTTGTGATCACATTTATTACATGCACACATCCATCCATCCAAACCATGGCTTGTTATTGATTTGCAATCAAGAAAGTACTTCATGCGTCTTGTATCCCGCTTTTTCATAGTCATGTCTAGAAACTTGGGGCAACACCCTTAACCTGTTTGATGGAAGTGGATACTACATTGTTTTGTGATTCACTGAGTTCTTCATTTCAAAATCATCTCACAAAATCCAAAAACATTGGAAAACTATCTCACAAAATACCAAAAACATTGGAAAACAATCATCAAAATCCAAAAACATTCAAAAAAATCACAAAATCCAAAAACATCAAAAAACATCAAAAATCAATCAAAAACATGACAACACCTTTTACATATGTTTTTCAAAGCAGATACCAAACAAACACTGTGAAATACTCCAACGACAACCACTTATCACATTTAACCAAACAATCAACATCAACACTCAAACTATCTTCAACAAGGATGTATCCTTCCTTACCAGAACAAAGAGAAAATGGCATTTTCTTTGACAAGAAAATTTTGTTTAAGCTATCAAATACTTGGTTGATTTGTGGGTTATTTATTCATATCAGGTTCCTACAACATTGTTTGTGTATCTTCTGTGCATTATTCCGATGAAGTACTGGGCCATGTTCTAATGGTGACTACGTGGGAAGTTCACTAAGCTAGGTGATCAAAGGCAAAATACAGTCATAGATCACTATGGCTTGCTGACTATAGCGTATACCTCGACCATATGAGCATGAACCATTACCAAGGATCCATATTATTTATTCTTTATATATGTTGTTTGCTTACAAGTACAATGCTCTTTCTTTGGTTCCTCCTACCTCATCCAAACTGGATAAAGGTTTTTATCTCTTATTACAGTATGAACTTGTCTCAGGATATGATCAGCCCAAGATCAAGGAGGACGATCCAAGTCATGCTTGAAAGGAGATGATCCTTGTCTATTTCACAAGCAATACTCAGGTCAACTTGACCCATTATATCAAGTTATTTGTATTAACTTGCTATATCAAAATCCATGTAAAGAATACTCAGGTTATCTTGAATCATTATGTCAAGTTGCTTGTATTTTCTTACAATATTTTAAAGCTCGATGATGAAAAATAAAGCACTATGGATCGTCATTTCATCTCATCTGTTTATATTGCATTCTGTTGCATACCGTCCATCCATTCACTCAATCATTATTCATATACATGATTTTGCATGCAAGTGTGAACAAAGTTAAATGTGAGTAGTTATGCGAAAATTGAGCTGGTTTTGGATACAATCACGACATAGTACTCTGATACATCATCAAGTGCATCATGCAAAGTCTAAAACAACCTTGCATTCATCTATCATCATCCCATCATCATTTCATTACATTTTAGTCACATTTTCATTACTCTTCAACCATTCATTAGCGTGCATTTAATATCATTTAGTTGCACTTACCCCATATAGTTCATTCTCGTTTTACTTGCATTAGTATCATTATATCCTTTCATTATTACCCTCATTACATTTAGATTCACTTACATAAATAATTGCCATTATTTGCATCTCCTACCATGATTACTCATTACTATACATTCATTTAACATCAGTTAGTGATCATCATTTATCATCATTTAAATACTTATGTATCATACATTTGTTTAGGTTTCCAATAAATTGCATACATTCATTTATCTATCCATTAGTTAAAATGCATTCATTCATCCATTTTAGTATATTCTTATACTCATTTTATCTCACTTAGGATGCATTAGATTGCATTCGTTATCCCTCTTAATTGCATTAAGGTGTAGTTATTCATTAAACATGAGTTGCATTATAATCACATTATCATTTTACTTCCTCATATTTTGACATTTAGAAATCATCATTTAAACATTTGTACTTTACATTTTTTTTATCCATATATACATTTATTTTTAAACCATCTAGATACATATTCATAAATAAATCATTCATTCAAAAGCATTACATTAACATCATTGCATATCATTATCCAATCATTGTGTTAATATAAAGTACAAAATACTATCTATACCATCATAAATCATCATTTTATTATATATACATAACCATCATGGCATTACATACATCAGGCATTCTATCCCAAAACATCAATGCACACATATATCAACCTACATCCACATGTTAGCATAAATCATCATAAAACATGCATATAGGAATCATCTTATAAACACATACATATAGCAAAGAACAAGTATCCATCTAAGCATAAATCATGAAATCACCATCAAGCATAAACTCCATACATATCAAAATGCATATCATCACAAACTATGGGATCTCCTCATATATATCATCTCATATCTCAGAGTACAATGAAGTCCACAAAATCGGCTACCAAGAGCCATCCAAGGTACAGTCCAAAATGACAATATCAAAATATACAAAATGCTCTCTCAGATGCCACTCTGACCAGATGCTGCACCACCATCACCACCTACTCCCCCACTAGTCCCTGCACCATCCTATCTATCTCTCCATGGAGGCCCCATCAAACCCCCACTAGCTCCTGCAACACCTGACCTATCTCTCTATAGACAACCCATCACACCCCCATTGCTCTGCATCCTTTGAGACCACTCTGATCTGGCCTGCCACATCTGTGAATAACTCAGTGCCTGTCGACTAGATGGCACCTCCTGCTCATATAGGTCCCGCCAGTAATCCACCTCTGCACCTGCTCTCTGTATCTCCCTTACGAAAGCCTCCATAGATGGCCCCTATCCCGGTACTCCCTCCAAGGCCCGCACTCTCTCCTGCAACTGGATCACCCTGTCCATGGCCTGATCTCTCTCCTGGAGCACCATAGTAAGCTCTAACTCTCATGCAAATAGCTACACATCTCTAGCTGCAACCTCCGCCTCCAGATCCTCCACCTGTGTCTCGGCTACTATAAGTCGAGTCTGCAAATGTAATATCATATGATCTCAAAGATCTCCAGTGGCTCCCTCCTCTATATCCATAGGTGCCTTGCCTGTAGCTCCCTCTCAAGTGGCTCCCTCCCCTCTATCCAAAGGTACCTCCCTCTCCCCCATATCTCTCCCACCCAATCTAACTCCTCCTTGCATCAAATGTCCCTATGATATCCGCAATGGCAAACCGCCTCTCCCTCTCCACTAAACTCGGCCACCACCCCCACCTCCACCTTCGAATCCATCACCGCCACCATCACCCCTCCTCCTCCTCCATCACTACCTCCTCCATCACCACCATCCCCTCTCCCTCATCCATCTACTATAGGTCCTCGACCTCCTCTCCTCCTCCATCTCCGTCCCCTATCCTCCTCAAAATCTGGAATCAGCTCTGCTGGATCTGATATCTGAGGAATCATATGAGTCACCATATACTGCATATACTCCTTTAACACCCCTGCATCTACCATCCTCGGCCGTATATCACATGGTCTCACTTGTAGCATCCAAAACTCTACTAATGCCTGATCATAAGGTAGTACTGGCCCCCATGCTTACATCTCTCAGACCACCCTGGCATACTCTCCTGTTCCCCTAGGCAATCCCTACCTCTGCCCAAACTATCTCAACACTCGACTCGAAAATTGTCTCTCCACATTGTAGGTTGGCCTACCAATGAGGAGTCAAGTCATAAATACATAGGGTAACGCCTCTGCATCACCCTCCCATGGCTCAAACTCAATGTACAGCCTCCAGATCACTATATCCAAGTCATCTAGTGCCCGCCGCCACCACTCTAACTTTCCTAGGTGGGGCTGACTCATCATCCTTCCATACATGTATACATAGGGCTGATCCACTACTCAGAATATCAAATCGACTGGTCGAGTAACCATTAGATGCTCCCATTCCCAGATATGTAGTAGCATGATCCCAACTCCCAAGGAGCCCATCCCTCGATATGCTACCTCATGTAGCTCCTGATATAAGTGTGATAGCATGCACGGTCCCCATACAAACCAGGTCCACTTTGTCATCATCTACTTGATCACCTGACCCCAACCAACGACCAGTCCATGTGATCGTCTATTTGGACACAGCAGTCCCCCAACAATACCTAAGAGCACTGCTGGTAACAACTCATACAACGTGGTTATGTCCTCCTAGGCTACCGATCCATCATCAATATAGACATCCTCCTCAAAAAATCTCTGCATTGCTAGGGCCCCCCACGCTCGGTCATAGCTCACCACCTCTCCTCGGATGGGAATGTGCAGGATGTGCCATACATCCTCCAATGTAACTGTCATCTCTCCCTGCGCTAAGTGAAATGTACATGTCTCACTATGCCACCACTCTGCTAATGTTGTAATCAAACCATGATTCATCTGAATCACGGGCATATACATCACATCGTACAAGCTTGTTGCTGCAATGCAATCCACCTCGGCCTCTATCAAACGATCGCGCAACACCTGTGTGGCGGGATGCCTCTCACACAACTATAAAAAGCGAAGATCCTTCTACACAAGTGCATCAACCATCACTATCAGTTGTTTTGTTTCAAACTTTCTTAAAGTTTAAACCTAGATTATCAACAGATACTTTGATCAAGTATCTTCGGGTCTCAATAGGTAAGCAATCATGGCACACCTAGACTTCAACAGGCATTTATTCTAATGACCTAAGTCTCATCAGGGCTTCTCTGGTTCAAAACAACTCTCACCTCATATATCCATCCATCCATCATTGGCATGGGGAGAATTTTGTTTCAAACACACTAGGGCATCTATTTTCTTACACAAAAGCACTCAATCAACTGGGCAATAGTGCTCAAACAACAATAGTGCTATATTGACTACACAATAGCACTACCTCACCTCAAACGCGCTAATTCAACTACTGGATAGTGCTCACACAACAAAAGCACTATTCTAACTACACACAAGCGCTACCTCGAAACAAAAGCGCTCAATTGACCGAGCAATAGCGCTAAAACAACTATACAATAGCACAACTATTGACAAATCCACTAAAACCACTCTGCAATAGCGCCATAGCGGCACAATGGTGCTAATTAAATTGACAACAGCGCCAAAACACGATTTTTAGCGTTATTGTCTTGACTCAACTTGGACCTAGCTAAAAACATATAAAAAATGCGCAAAAATTAAAAATTCTAATTCACATACTGCTAGTCTGTAGTCATCTAGCCGCTGGAATTGACAGACTCACTCTAATCAGTGCTCTGCTATGGGAACTAGCATCCTGACTGCTATTTGCTCCTCCAAAAAGTCAAAACTAGAGCTAAAATTTCACTATGGTCACAAATACAAATCAGCCTATTTTCACCCCTTTCTCCCTATATAAACCCTTCGTCATACCCCTAATTATTCCGTGCTCACTGTCGTGGTCCTTGTGAACTTATTGAGCCTCCCATTTCTTCATTTTCTCTCCGATTTCTTCTATTTTTCACCAGTATTGCTAACTTCTTCTCTTCTACCACCCTACCAATTTTCAATGTTTTTCGAGAGATCGCCTGATTTTTTGAAATTTTTCGACTCATCTCTCTAGGAGGCATACCACCAATTAAATTAATATTTTATGGGGTATTTCTTCACACCCATTTTTCTTTCTTTGAAACAACGCGATAAACCGCACTGTCTCAAAGAGGGGCAAATGTAGTCACATAAATCTGTCAAGTTTAATTCAATGAATATTTCGTATTTATTTGATTAAAAACCCACTAGCCATCAGTTAATTAAATTAATATTTAATTAATTCATCTTCAAACATTCTCCTATTCATTAAATAAATTATTCAATTTATTTTAATTAATTCACTATACCAAATTCACAAATCAATTAAATGAATAAATCCTATTTATTCAATTTAATCCTCTTTCCTCTTTTAAATAAATTATATAAAACATTTATTTAAATCATTTATCCCCCCCCACTTGCATTTTCCTACAAATGCAAGTTGCAACCACAAGTTGAAATAAATTAAATTTATTTTAATTAAAATCCTATTTTCCCTCACCCACCAAATCCACTTGCACTCCTAAACCCCCTTCTAGATTCTTCTAACCCCTTCCTAATTAACCTAATCCATCCCCTAATTATTATAATATTCCTAAGCAACTTGGAGTCACTTCTCAAAGACTTCAAAGTCTTTGAAAAACATTTAATGCTTTGTGTGCTCAACAATTTAACCTCTAAAGTCTTCCAAACCACTTATGGCTCTTACATAACCATTTATGGTTAATTCAACTTGCACCCATGTGTCTCCTCAAACATTTATTGCTTGGACCATGGTTATCCCTTTTACCCTTGCACAAGAGTTTATCCATTGCATAAAAACTTTATTCTTTGAATAAAGAATTTATTCACTCAACCCAACCTTGACCTTAACTCCCAAGTTAACTCTCAGGTCATGTCAAGCATTTAATGCTTATTCCCTCTCCTCTCAACCTATCTCATATGGACACTTGTCATCCTGGGATTGGGTTGAAAGCCATCACAGGGATTGAATATCATTCAATCCTAACCCTTGTTGAGATTAGTCAATCTCAACCATCCATTGCTCCATTTTTTCTATAAATAGAGCCCATTTCTTCATAATCCAGATCCTGAAAACTTGTATGGATCTAAGTTATAGAGAATTTTAGAGAGCATTTAGCATAAATCACTAATATCTTGTTATTTTGGCCTCAAATAAATCATTTGAGCATCATAGCATCTAATATTAGCTTTTATTCACATTTGCATAGCATTTTTGAGTAAACATTTCAATCTTGAACCTCCATAAGCATCCATAGTGCAAAAAGCTGCTGAGAGCTACACTAGTTTGGAAGTTGGAGAGGAGAGGAACAAAGGAGAAGGAGCTAAGAGCATGTTAGGAGGCATTTGGAGATGTCTCATTATATTTACTTTCCTAGTTAAATATTTCTTCATGTTTTTGGTGTCTCTTTTGATATGCCTACTTGGATTAGTTTTTTAATGGATTAACACTAACGGTTTGTTGGGTTGTTGTGTGTTATTCCACCACAGGTTCTAGTCTAACCTTTCCCCATTTCATAGAGCTCAATACTAATGGAAAATGAAAATGATATGAAACCCAATTCAAGATTAATAATGAAATGCATTTGTATGATAATGAATTCTAAATGCTATGATTAAATGATATGCAACTAAATGCAATCTAAATGAAGATTAAAATGAAATGATACTAATGTTTTCTCGTTCCCACAAGTTGTCATCTATTCTGAACAAAGTACCAGTGCTTCCTTTATTTTCATCATCGAGCCTTGATTTGTTGGAAGTTGATACAAGCGTCATGGTATAATTGAACCATAATGATTAAAGTATATAACTTACATGGGTTTTGATATTACAAGATGACACAAGCATCGAGGTATAATTGAACCAAGATGTCTTGAGTGTTGCTTGCATAAATAGACAAGAGTGAACCATTGTCTTGTACAAATCCAAAATGTCCTGAGTGACAGCCCATTGGATCACGTCTTAAAAAATTGTATAGTATATGACTTCATTCCCTAAACAATAGATAAAGAAAACATCACATTCCTTCCTTGATTCTCTAGTCGTGAGACATCCTTGAGTTGCTTAAGAGATATGATAAGCAAATGATCAAATCCACAAGTTAACATGCATTCTATTTGGAATGTATCCCTATCACATAAAACATCTTGCAAGTATGATCAGTTCAAAGAGCCTTGATGTGTTCAGTTTTGTTTTCTCTTGATGAGTGTTTAACTTGTTGTTGAATCCCAAAGGCGAGATACCCCCAATAAGGTCACAAACTCGCCCCCACTCTAGATACTACTCGATATGGATATTTACACTGATCACCAAGCCAAGGTAGGATATGATTTAGATTATCAGGGACAATGACTATGCTAAGTATGTCCAAGATATTGTGGCATGCATAAGTGTTTGGCGGTGACTATGGGCTTAGATAAGATGAATCAAAGATATAATACAAGTATTGATAGACATGGAGGGGCCATTCTCTCACAGGTGGCACCTATTGCCAAGTTTTCACCACTTATTTTTATTGCACTTTTTGAATTGTTTTTCATTTTTTTGTATTTTTTTATTTTTTTATTTTTTTGTGTGACAAGGTGCCTGTTTGCCAAGTTGTCACCCTAGTAACGATTTTTGATACTTTTCTGATATTTTTGCTTTTTTTCTTGATCCATGCATTGGACAACTCAACTATAGAATTTCTTCAGATGGATGTTGTTGGTTGGTTCGTCGAGGATGCCCCTTTCTGAAGTTGAGAATTGATATGCTCCTAATCCATAAGTTGATATGATGACAAAGGGTCCCAACCAGTTAGGTTCAAATTTACCCTTCTTTTCCTGATCTTATTGATTTCTGGGATTTTATTTTAAGAATAGATCACCTATTTTGAATGCCCTCGGGATGACCTTATGATTGTAACTTCAACACGTTCTTTCTTGATATGCCTTGAGATAATCAAAGGCACATTGTCGGTGTTCATCTAGTAGCTCTAGCTCTTGCAACTTGTTGACTCGATACTACTCATTTGGAATGAGGCCTTTCAATGATACCCTAAGTGATGGAATTTATACCTCAATAGGTAGGATAGCTTTTGATCCATATACCAATGGGTATGGTGTAGCTCCTATAGGTGTGTGGATAGTCATTCTATAGGCCCAAAGTGCAAGATTGAGCTGGATGTGCTAGTCTTTACCAACCTCATTTACTGTCTTCTTCAGGATTTTTAGGATTATTTTGTTTGAGGCCTCTACTTGGCAATTCCCTTGTGGATAATAAGGTGTCAAAAAATGATGCTGGATATGGAATGGCTCACAAAGGTCTTGGAAATCTTGATTTTTGAAAAGCCTTCCATTATCTGTGATAGTAGAACAAGGAAATTCATATTGACTGATCAGGTAATTGAGAAAGACTAATGAGCTCTGCTTTCAAGTCATAGTAGTCAATGGGACTACCTCAATCCACTTTGTGAAGTATTCAGTGGTGCTGATAACGAACTTGTGTCCATTTGAAGAGGACGGATGAATCTTTCCTACTAGATCTAGTCCCCATTGACATAAAGGTCGAGATGTAGTGAATGGTTGAAACTCTTGTGCTGGTACATGTATGAGATTACCATGAATTTGGTACTTAGGACATTTACTAGTAAAATTATAGGACTCTCTCTCCATTATCGGCCAGTAATATCCCATTCTCAGGAGTTTCTTGAAAAGAGTAGGACCACTTGAAAGTGTACCACAAATACCCTTGTGGAGCTCATGTAAGGTGAAGTCAAATTCATTACGATCGAGACATCGAAGAAGAGTACCATCAAGACCTCATCAATAAAGTGTGTCACTGGTGAAGGTATAGAAGGCAACTTGTCAGATAAAGCTTCATTTTGGGTTGCGAGATAGGCTGGGTGGGAGGGTATTGCCTTTGAGATAGTCATAGATCTTCTCGTATAGAGGGGAATCAGAACCAGTCAGGGCATAGATGACTTGGGATGTTCAATTGTAATAGGTTGGGGAAAACAATTTCTCTACCAGGAATTCATAATGATTCTGTTTATCTAGAATTTATAGATGTGAGGTGGTAGTTGCCATTGCATCAGTAGCTCTATTGTCTAGCCTTGGAATCTGGTCAAAGGTGATTTGCACAAAGTACTTTTTGAAATCATCCACCTTGCATTTGTATGGAATTATCTTGTCATCTTTCATCTGATAATCATCATTGATCTGATTGATAACCAATTGAGAGTCCCCAAAGAACAAGGATCTGGTGCTCTCACTCAACTAAGAGCTTTTTTCTTTATCTTGTTTGTCTATGTTTTTATCTCTGTTTCTATTCTGGGTTGATCCCCTTTTTTGTTGTTGTTTTTTGCCAGTTCGAATGTTGGTAGGCTGTTGTAAAACTTTAGGTTTTGGGTCCTTGTAAAACCCATTTATCCTTATCAAAAATTGATTGAGAGTCCCCATAGACTTTCAATTCTGTGATTCTCAATTTCATGGCTACTTTGATACCTGTCACTAGAGCTTCGTACTCAACAATGTTATTGGTGCATGGGAACATCAATCTATAGGATTTTAGAATTTTGTGTCCCTCCAAAGTGACGAACAAGATGTCGGTACCCAAACCATGTTGTGTATATCATCCATCAAATTATAATGTCCATTTCTTGAGTGTGATAGTGAGTACATCCATATCTAGAAATTTCACTTCTAGCAGGTGTAGGTTTGGGAGTGGTGCTTCTTCGAGTTCATCTGGAATTACTTGTCTTCTGATAGCCCATCATTCTATGTATTGAATGTCAAACTCATTTAGGATCATGACCCATTTAGCTAACCTTCCTACGAGGGTGACTTTGTTGAGTAGATACTTTAAAGGGTCAATCTTTGCTATTAACTTGATTGTGTGGGCTAGCATGTAGTGATAAAACTTTTAAGAGGTGAACACCACTGCTAAACAAGATTTTTCAATGAATGTATAGTTGAGTTCATATCCATTCAGCATCCTGCTGATGTAGTAGATAGCCCTTTCTTTGCTTGTTGGATCTTCTTGCGCTAGCAGTGCCCCCAGTGATACTTCAGTTGCTGATATATAGAGGATTAGTGGCTTGCTTGTTCTTGGTGGTACCAAAACTAGTGGAATCATTAGATATTATTTGAGCTGGTGAAATGATTCTACATATTTGTCATATGATGTGAAACGTAAATTCTTATGAAGTAGATGGTTGAATGGGAGACATTTATCAACTAATTGAGCAATTAATCGTCGAATGTATTGTAGCCTTCCTTGAAAAAAACGTAGCTGGCTAATGTTTTTAGAAGGTGGCATCTCTATTATAGCCTGAAACTTTGTTGGATCCACCTCGATGCCCTTTTCTGATACAATCTAGCTGAAAAGTTTGTTGGGTGTGACCCAAAAAACACAGCTTTTTGGGGCTTAATTTGACATTGAATTGCTATAATCATTGAAATATCTAGGATGTCCAAGTGTTTTTCTCTTGTGAATGATTTACCTAGCAAATCATCTACATAATCCTCCATGGTGAGTGCCAAAAATATATGCTCAGAGTGTGGTACCTGCATGAGAGACACAAACAATACAAACATGCCAATGAAACATTATGTTAGAGGACTTAAATGAACAGGACATATTTGATCAACCAAAAACTCTAAAAGTGTTTCATTGTTCTCTATCTCCAAGGATCCTTTACATCAAGGTGGCTCTCAACTTGGAAGAGCACTTGATCTCTAGGATGACTACATAAAGAACGAGGGATACATGATAAAAGATCTAAATGTAAGTGCAACTAAGATCTTAACATGATATAGATATGAAAAAGTATGATATGATATGGTGCAAGACAAGGAGATTGACATGAAGATGAACTAACATGAAAATGATACTAAGATGAGGCTAACATGATAGGAGATTAAAATGATATATCTAGGATTATAATGCTATCAAAATAATCTAAAATTCTATTCTATAAAAGAGATTTAAGATGCTTAATGTTATGAGAATATAATATAGATGCATAAAACTTGATATGGAGAATGAAGAATGTGAGTTCTATTTATAGAGGAAATAGGACAATGGATGGTTTAGATTGAGTAATCTCAACAATGGCTAGGATTAAAAGTTATCAATCCATGTGAGGGATTCAATCCAATTCCAACTTGACAAATGTCACCTTGAAATGGCTTGAGAGGAGGTGTAAGAGGCATTAAATGCTTGAGGAGACATGATGGTTACCTTAGGAGGAAAGGTAACGGTTGGGTTAGTGGATAACTAATGGATAAAGTCTTTACCTAAGGGTAAAATCTTGTGCAAGTGTTAATAGGATAACTAGGGTCAAATTCATAAGTACTTGATGAGACCCTTGGATTAGATGAGGGTTGAGTTAGAGAGATTGTCTCTAACCATGTGGTAACATTGAGTTAATAATTAATGGTTTAGGAGACTCTAGGGACAAATTTGTAAGAGTCCTTCCAAATTTGGGGAACTCAACAAGTTAACTTGTTGAAGAAAGAAAGTCTTAAATGCATTTAGAAGACTTTCTTCCAAATTTGAGAAGTGACCTCCTCAAATATAGGGAAAGGACATGATCAGGAGTTGATTAGGATAATTAAGAGGGTTTAAAAGAATCTAGAAGGCTCTAGAAGAGGTTTAGGGGGCAAGTGGGAGATGTAGGATTTTGCAAGTGGGTGAGGGAAAATATAATTTAATTAAAATAAAATTTATTTATTTCAATTGTTGGTTGTAACTTGCATTTGATGAATTTAAATAAATATTGATTTATTTAAATGTGAATTTTGAATTTGCGAGTGGGCAGATTTAATTAAATATGAATTTAATTAAAAATGGCTTGAAGAGGGATTTAATTAAATGTAAATTTAATTAAAAATGGCTAGAAGAGGCATTATTAGTCAAATCTTTAATTAATAGGCTAATTAGAAGAATAGGTATATTAATTAAATCTTAATTTAATTAATTGAAAGAATTAGGGATGATTAAATGAATAAAATTCACTTAATTTGTTGTGCAATGTTTAGGTGTCTACAGTTATTTTATAATGTTTGGGTCAAAAAAATTGTTGTCCTCATTTTTAAGGGGTAAATAGGTCACTTTTACAAAGGAGATACCCCAAAAACATGCACAAACCCAAATCAAAGGGTTATAGAACCTGTACTATATCTCCAAACTAACATTTCCACCAAATTTTTGTGCCTAAGTATTCAAATTTGTCTTAGACCTACTCCAACCCTCATTCTCATGCTTACTCGACCTAACACATCATGATGTTAGGAAATCAATGGTTCATTTCTACTTCAAAACACATCACCTGAAAAAATTATTGAAAACCCACTTCAAGGACCCCTATACTTACCACTTCACCAAATTTGGGCTTCAGGTCTTAATGTGATGGCAATATATCTTCTTTTCTTTGTAACAACCTTCAAAATAAGGGTTTCGGACCCACTTTCATAAAAATGTTTGTACCGGGCTCAAAAATAAATTAAATTCAACAAAATTGGTTTGAAATGAAAGTTGACATATTGGGATAACAAATTGTTTTGGTCTCACATATTTATTTGGCCATACACTAAATTTATGATCAAAATAGTAGCATTGTTGCATAAAATTGCAGGAAAAAATGCTTCTAGTTTTATTGATTTGTCTCCTCCAAAGGTTACATATGATCTCAGCAACCCCAACCATGATCAAAATTAGGTTATTTAAACTTTATTGGACCTATCCCAACTCTAGCCAACTATATTTAACTGTTGGGATTCAAAAATATGCATCAGTGACATAAGAAAGTTGTAAAGTTGTAATAACTACTTTACAACTTTTGTGATAATTTTTAGATAACTTATCAAATTGACTTCAAACTTGGTCCCAACCTTTGAAACATGTCAAAAATTACTTCAAAACACAAATCACAATATTTTCACTCCATTTGGGAACATTTGGAGTGGTTTGACTAGTTTTGACCCAACTAGGACCTTATAGGTCTTTATGACAACAAATGGCATTTAAATCCTTACAATCAATTGGAAATGATTAACAAAGACTAAAAATGGTGCATAGGAACTTATTACAACCTTACTTAAAACAAGATAAAACATTAAGACAAACAACATTTGTGAGGCACGGTTGTAGCCTAGGTGCTCCTGCACCATGATTCAATAGCATGGAGACAATAATCAACAAACTAGGAACATGAAAGGAGGTAATGATGATGTGGACAAAGATAAAAGGAAATAGTATGGAAGTAGCAAGAGGACCAATTATAGTAGTAGCAAAAAAAATAGTGAAACCAACTAAAATAAGCCTAACAAACTCAGGAGTCCCCTACTATTTCTTCTTGAAAAGGTTTGAACAAGAGGCTTTCCTCCTCTGAGAAAGTCAAAGTAATGAGTCAAGACTAGAAAATAAAAAAGAGCCCCACCAAGTAGACTGTTAGTTCATTTCTTTTGCGTCTAGTGTGGTTGTTCCTTTTTATTTTTCCCGTCTTATAGTTTAGTCTTTTCTCTCTGTTACCCTCTTTTTATTTTTCAAAATTGCTTGTCCATATTAATAGGTGATTTTTCCTTTTCTTTCTATTGCTCATATCTTATCGAGAAAACCCTAGCATTTCAGAACTATGATTCAAAGTTCCCAAGTTTTATTTCTACCCGATGCCGCAATCCCAAAGTAAGAGCTGATGTTAATCTAGTGGCAGCTAATAGACCTTACGACTTCCACTTCTTGTTTCTTCCTGATACCCGATATTCTCTTATAGGCCGATGTTGGAGTACCAAAATCTTTTAGTCTTCTTTATGTTGGTTTCCAAGCTATCTTGTAGCTATACGATGCACAATTTCTGAGAAGTGAATAAAAAGGAGATTGGCAAGTATCCTCATTACTAATAGAATAAATGGTTAAAATCATGAAAATATGGTGATACAAGTCGCAATATTTGATATTATCTTTTTTCTGAGGTAGAATTCAATGCACCTCCTTTAGAAACTGATCAAGTAACACACACCATCATAAGTTTTCTTTACCAAAATGGTTCTGCCTCACAATAACTAGTTGCTAGTAATTAATCCTGATCAGAATTGGCCAGAAAGTGAACAAGGAAAGATCATCCAAGGGTTGCATGCTCTTGCATGGAAACAACAAACCGATTTTCTTGATTATTAAAAAATCACCAACTTATTAAGAAATTTTTTTGAACAAGCCGAGAATCATGAACAACGTTTACAAGAAGAAATACTTGCTAAAAGAAATCATGGTGATTGGTTTCCCAGACAACAGGAAAGATGGTTCTCAGAGGAAAGGATTCGATGATACAACTAGATGTTGGCCATATGAAAGATGACATCCTCTTCGAATTAACTGACCTCTCCTAAGAACTTGTAGTGGATAAGGATGAGTTTTCAATAGTCCTCTAGGTACTTATTGAAGAAGAAACAAATGCCAAGATGATTGACAATGAAATTGCTGTTCAAAATCTAGTGGCTAATGAAGAAGTATAAAGTCAGAGGTTGTTTATAGTATGGGATTTTCGTGTTAAGAGTGTGACTTTCTGGTAATTTTTTTTTTTACCTAAACCCATGTTTAGAATGTTTATTTTAAAGACCATTAATGTGGAAGGAACCGTTTCTTTAAAAATGACAAAATGGGTTTTTAGATATAAAATGACATAGAAAATAGAGGAAAGGGGGGCGGGTTTGGAAAAGAAGACTTTGTGTTGTTTTATGATAGACAAGTAGAATATATTGTTTAATTTTGAGTAAGGAAACTTTTGAAAAGTTAATCTAATATAGTTAGACTTTGTGTTATGGTAGATAAGTTTTGTATTCCTCTTATGTGGATGCTCTCTGTTCAATTTTCTATATGATGAATTATTTGAAGACATGTTTCCTTCTACTATTTATTGTTGTATAATGTTCATCTTTACATGCATACAATATGACAATGGCTAGTTGATAATTATCTAGGAAAATTCTTTCATTATCTCTATGGTTATTTTTCTTTTCCTTTAGAACTTTTTGGTTAAAAGTTTCACCTTTTCCTGCTTTCTGGTTTAAAGCATGCTCGAAAAAACTCAAGTTTATGTCATAGGAGGGAGCTACAGCTCTAAAATGCAGAGAAAAGTTGCAAAGAAAATGCAAATTCTCCAACTGTTGTTGATAGCTTGTTCCTTTGTCTAGGGCTAGGAGTCAATATTGTCATATTTTGAAGACAAGAAAATATGTTAACTGGCAAATTTTTTCCTGACTCTGCTGGGAAAACGAAAATATTAGTGCCTTCTTGCTTCAAATAACTATTAGTGCTTCCCCAAGAATGAAGGTCATCGACTCTGTTTAATCAAAGATCTCAGAAAGTTGGTTCAATACTAGACAAATGCAAGAGATCAATTTGGATCCAAAGGATGACCTACACCAACAATTAAAGAAATATTGGCTAAAGATGACAAGATACTTATGTATTTTTGGAATTATTTCAAATAAATTATCTATGAGGATAAAGAGAAAAGGTTACATCCATCTAAAGGTTACAAATTTACACTGCTAGTAAGAGGTTTGTATCATAGATATTACTTGCTCAAAGACATTGAACAAGATATTCATAAGTTACAAACAATAGTAGAAAGATTGAGGTTTCTTAAAGAAGAACCAGAAAGTGAAGACCAAGGTTCTTATAACTTTTCTGTTTTTAGTAAACCAGATGCTATGTAAGCTTGGACTAAGCTTAGCGATTTGTCAACACCATGAAATAACCACCAATAACAAAAAACAATCTTGAATCAATTGGAAGTTGAAGAACCAAAAATATTTCTTGACATGCATGAAAATGAATGAAATTGAACAATCATTTGTTTCTCAAGAAAAAGAGATGATTCCAGAGGAACATAGTGTTGTTTTTATTCGAAATTGGTGTTTGGAAGGTTCAGATAATGAATTTCTATGTGGAGTTGTGGATGAAGATGGTCACATTACCAAATTTAAAAGAAATGCATCCACTGGTGACCCTAATAAAATAGGAAAAGGTATGGATGATACTATATATACACCTTTTTTTCCTCCTAAGTTAGAAGCTTTCCCTTTTGACATTGATGAGGAAGATCGAAAAGGAAATTATTCTTAATAAACCTGCAAAACAATTTCTAGATTATAAGTTGGAAGTGGAAGATTTCATCTTTTATAATTCAGTACCATATGAAATTGGAAGAGAGTTTCAAAAACTCATTGGTGTGGAGGAGTTTGATCAAGAAAATCTTTGTATAGTACAACCTGAATATCTAGCATTTAGATTTATTAAAAAAGAAGTAAAGGAAAAAGAGATGCAAGAGAAAGTAATATACCCTTCCCATTTTGGAAACTCTTTTCATAAAAAAGATGTTATCAAGGCTCGAAAGATTCCATTTAAATTTCTTTTTTCTCATGATGATAGTACAATTAATAAAGACAAGATTAAAAATATAGAACCTAGTGATCATATAGATGAAATGCATTGTACCCCCAGCGATGATTTTATCCATGTAAAAAGAGAAGAGGCTACCCCTATCAAATTTGACCCCATGGTTGTGGAGTGTAATATTGTGAAACCTCAACCAATGGTTGCATGTGTAGAGGTTGATTCTTTTTGTAGTTCAAAAGAAAAGGCTTGTGATTGGGTGTTTCTTTTATATGTCCTACTCAGACCAATGAAGTTATATTTATGGTGATGTAGGATCATCCTTGGTTCTTGTTAATCTTGCATCACACAAAAACATTTACATTCCAGTTTGTTTTTTGTTCATTTTGGCTTCACGATTTCAACATCGCATTCTATGTTTTACTACATTTTTTCATCGGATCTTGTGGAGCTAGATTTTATTTTTTGATATGTTCATCTACCTTATCCTAAGTTCTCAAGAGTTTGGATCTTTTTCTAGTAGGTTATTTTTTTGGAATGTGAGATATTTTTATAACTCAAAGCATTTGAACCACTTGGACCTATCTACTAATGGAGAATCTTGCGAATAATTTCTATGGCTTCCAGAGCCTAATTTCATAGCCTCCAACATTCCTTATCTTGTGGCTGACCTTCCCTTAGGTCTGCACCTCATTCTATGTATTTTTCAGAGGAATTCTTTTGGTAGGGAGTGGGGGGCGACCTAGTTGTTCTACATGTTACACCTTCTTCATTGGTAATTGTTTTCATCTTGGGCCGACATAGATCATCCTAGTTCTATGGATATCATATAAACCAATGTACATAAGCATTTAGGAAGGGGGGTAGAGAAAATTAATTAGTAGATTACCATATCCAAAGTTGGCTCGCATTCTTGTTTTGAGCTTGAATATTGTATTTTGAGCATGTTTATAATTAGGCTTGTGTACCAAACATGCAAGCTTGTATGTTGCTGGCCAATTTGTATTTGAATTCCTTAATATAATATAAGTTTGATTCTGCATTGCCTCATCACATTGTGTTTCTTTTGTTGTGTTACTCTTGTTGCACGGTTCAAACCATTCTCTTTAAGGACTGACCCTTGTCGCGACTACACCAGATGGTTGGATAGGTTATCTTATGGAGGTCATGCATGAATCCCAATAAGATGTTGAAGGTAGTCCTAAAATTTATAATGAACAATGGTTTTTTGGACATGTATGTATGTACATGAAATTTTTACATGGTACTAGTATAGGATTTATCATTAAGGCGGTCACCAAGTGGTTGTTACTCTCGATCACATTCTATGGTTTCAATCCATTTTCCTGTAAAGACTCCTATTTCTCTCAACCATTCAATGGCTCTGCATGAATAATTCCAAATGTGCTTTTAGGTAGGGCCTTATGGCCATGTATATAATTAGGTGGTTTTGGTATGTGATTATTTTAGTTTCCTTTCTGCCTTGTCTTTTTTTATTTATGCCCAGTTGCCCCTCCACTCATTTGTAGAAGCAACACCCTTTCTTCCTATGTCTTTTAACTCTATACTCTAATGGATTAGGTATTGGCCTTATTTAAACTCCTGCGTTCATTGTTGTGTCCTTATAGTCCTTATCCATAGTCAAAGCTAGTTGTTACTGCCTATTTTATTTTTCAAAATTGCTTGTCCAAATTAATAGACAATTTTTCCTTTTCTTTCTATCACTCATACCCTATCGAGGAAACCTTGTCATATCAAAACTATGCTTCAAAGTTCCCAAGTTCTATTTCTAATCGATGTCGTGATCCCAAAGTGAGAGCCAATGTTTATGAGGTGGTAGCTAGTAGACCTTGTGGATTCCACTTCTTGTTTCTTCCTAATACACGATACTCTCTTATAGGACAATGTCAGAGCAATAGAAGTTTTCAATCTTTTTTCAGTCGGTTTCCAATCCAACTCACAACTATGTGATGCACAATTCTCGAGAAGTGAATCAAAAGGATATTTACAAGTAACCTCATTAATGATAGATTAAATAGTTAAAACCATAAAAAGGTGGCAACACAAGTCTCAATGTTTGATAATCTCTTTTTGTAGGTAGAATTTAATGAACCACCTTTAGACACTAATTAAGCAATGCATGCCATCATGAGTTTTCTTTACCAAAATGGTTCTGCCTCATAATAATTAGTTGCTGATCATTAATCTTGATTTGAATTAGCCCAAAATCGAACAAGGAAATATCATCCAAGGGTTGCATTCTATTATATGGAAACAACAAACCATTTTTGTTGAATATAAAAAAATCACCACCTTATTAAGAAAAATTGTCGAACAAGTTGAGAACCACAAATGACATTTACAAGATGAAATAGTTGCTAAAACAAATCTTGGTGATTAGTTTTCCAAACAATAGGAAAGATGGTTCTTAGAGGAAAGGGTTCTATGATACAATTAGATGTTGGTCATATGCAAGATGACATTCTCTTTGACTTAACTAACCTCGCCTAAGAACTCATCATGGATGAGGATGAGTTTTTAGTAGTCCTCTGGGTACTTATCGAAAAAGAAATAAAAGCGGAGATGGTTGACAATCAAATTTCTGGTCAAAACTTGGTGCCTGATGAAGAAGAATAAAGTCCAAGCTTGTTTATAGTATGGTATTTTGGTGTTAATAATGTGACTTTCTGGAAATTTTTGTTTTACCTAAATTCATGTTTAGAATGGTCATTTTCAATATCATTACTCTAGAAGGAACTATTCCTTGAAAAATGGCAAAATGAGTTTTTAGGTATAAAAGGAAATAGAAATTAGAAGAAAGGGGGGAGAGAATTTGGAAAAGAAATCTTTGTATTTTTTTCGAAAAGACAAGTAGAATAGGATGTTTAATTTTGAGTATGGAAACTTTTGAATAGTTAATCTAATATGATTAGACTTTGTTGTACGGTAGATAAGTTTTTCATTCTTCTTATGTGGATGATCTTTGTTCAAGTTTCTATATGATGAATTATTTCAAGACTTGTTTCCCTCTACTATTCATTATTGTATAATGTTCATATTCGCATGAGTATAGTATGATAGAGGCTAGTTGATAATTGTCTAAGGAAATTACTTCATTATCTTTGTGGTTAATTAATCTTCCTTTAGAACTTTTTGGTTAAAATTTTTGCCTTTTCTTGCTTTCTAGTTAAAAGCATACCCAGAAAAACTCAAATTTACATCATAGGAGTGAGTTTTACCTCTAAAATACAAAGGAAAGTTTCAAAGAAAACACAATTTCTTTGACTATTGTTGATAGTTTGTTCCATTATCTAGGGCTAGGAGTCAATATTGTCATAGTTTGAAGGGAATAAAATCTATTAACCAACACTCTCATTTTTTTTGGTTACTGAACTCTAGTTAGCTAGGTTTTGGTCCTTTTATTTGTTGGATCTCTAGGTTGGGGCTCTCACTCATCATGAGACCTAATTTAGTTGCCAAATTTTTCTTTCTTTTATGCTATAAGGTTTTGGTCTTGTTGATTCTCTATTTCCCCAAAAACCCTAAATCCTAGGTCTTTGGCAAAACTAGTTAAGAAAACCTTTTTATGCAAATCGTGATCTTTATTCCATATTTTATCGGTGACTTACTTTAACCAATGACTTATTTTAAGTTGAAAACTAAAGGGTCCTTATTTTGTCATGTCATTTACCACATCTCCTAATGACTTGTCTTCCTAGTTTCCTTTTTGTTTTGAGGCATTGTGATTAATTATTCTTAACCTTGATTGAGCAATTAGCATTGTTTTGTGTCCCCTTAAGCATTAGGTGATTATAGACCTCCACCTTCATGTAAGTTATCTGATTAGGCCTTGGGGCCCTCAAAGTACTTTAGCATTGTGGTTAGGACTTAATATTCAAAGCGATAATCTAGCAGTTATCCTTCACTCACATGGAGGATCCTTGTCCTAGGAGATATGCCCATAGTGCCAAAGTGAAACCTAACTACCATCGTTGCATCATGCCCAAGGATGATGTCAGAGTTGTTAGGCCACCATGAGAATGCCATTCATTAACCTTGAAATGTCTTTGTTGAAGCCTTGTAGACATGTTGAATTAAAGTATAATATTTTGATTGGTTCACATTCCCATCCTGCCCGAGGTATCAGAGATTAGTCATCCCCACAAATCCATGAAAAGTTGACACATGTCTAGTGAAGACCACTATTTTGAAGTGATGATTAATTGAATAACATAATAGTTAATCTATATTTATTTCAATTAATCTTACCCATCCCATCATGTGTGCTCATGAAGAATCATTGAAGGAAATTCAAATTGCAAAGAATGACTAACTCCACATAGTAAACACACACAAACCAATGTAAATTCAACATTACTTGAGCAATTTGAAATTTGACTATTGTAAGGATATGAGTATATGTTTAGGTTCATTATGCTTGCTAAAATTATTTCTAGATGCCAAAATTTGAAGACTTGATCTCAAGAGCTTGTGTACAAAGAACTAGGATTTCCCACCAGAAATTGAATGGTGACTTATTCTTAACTACAAGTGATCATTGTCAAGGTAAATTTTAATCTTCAACATTTTCTTTGATTTATATTTTCATTCCTAAGGGTTTATAAGGGGTGGAATTATGTTCAAATTTATATTAGTTAAATTTTAGCTACACTATGTCAAAACCCTAGTTTCTTGTTCCCTATAATTGCAAAATGGGTAGAAGAGAAAAGAGTAGTAGAAAGGTACCTCCTAGGAAAATAGATGATGATTTGATAAAGAAATTGGATAGGAAGAGGTTCCACATAATGTTGATTCCCTTGAAGGTTTAGACAATAGGCAATCAGATAGCCTAAATGGTGAGAGGGATGTCATTCTTCTAAAGATGGGATGGAACCTATTTGACCACTTTAACAAGAAAAGAGACATGTAGGCCCCATTGCGCAATGCATGAACAATTTATCTACGTGAGGTTATTTTCCCAACTATGTTTGTAGTTGTAGAATTGATGAGATTTATTGTTTAGAGATATGACCCTAATAAGAGGCCAATTCTTGATGCTAATGGTCGAATAATGGTAGACATTGACAAGTGGGCAATGGTTGAGGCATTTGGTTTAAATAAGGGAGAATGTTGTGTTGGAGTAATAAGGTTCTTTACTTAATTAATTAAATCATATTGATTTATTAATTAAGTGACCTTTTACTTTAATTTTACTTAAGCTAAATTTAGGAAGTTAAACTTCGATCGATTAATAATTAATTCATTATTAATTATTAATTAATTTTAAGGTTTATGTTTTTAGGTTTTGATCTCCTTTTATAAGAATTGATCCCTTTCTAATCCTTAATAATGATTATTATTATTGCATATTCTTTCTCTAGGGTTTCAAAGCAACTTTTGTGTTTTGTATGAATCTTCCATTGTGTTGACAGGTTATTTGCATATAGGTGTTCATTGGGTTCTGTGAGGTTGTATTTCCCAACTTTAACACGGTATCAAACTTCAGACCTAAGGCTTTCTTGTTTGTTTTATAGGAAGCGTGTACCTATAACATTTTGTTTATGCAATTTTGGTTGATTTGTACCTCACCATTGAATTTGACACATGTGAAATAGTCAAGATTGACCTCTTGTTTGTCAATTTTTTATTCATAGGGTAAGATTTGTGCGGGTTTGAAGAACCAACTTTTTTTAATCCATAGAGAACATAATTTTCAAAGCAATTTGGGAAAAAATGGACCTCATGGTTGCATTCAAGAGGCCAATTACATAAATTTTGATATATAATTTGACTAATTTGGGCATCAGAGACTTTAGAGGCAAAAAATTTTGCCCGTACGACCACCTATGCATGCACTTCAAGAAAAAATAGATACTTTTTAAAAAATTTCTTTCTGGTTGCTTTTTTTCCAAAAAAAATTTTTAAAAATTATTATCAAAAAAAACAAAACCACAAAACTTTTATGTGAAAGTTTTTTTAGAACTACAGTGGGGGCGTCTGCTGTAGTTCGTACACACTACAGTCATTGAGCCTATAGCCATACGACCTGTAGATTTTTTCAGGCTCCCCCTTCCCTTTCCATTTTTTTGAAGGCCCCCAAAACTTTTACTGTCTGCCACTATTTTTAGGCCTCACCATTTTTGTTGGCGCTTCTTTTGCCTAGTCATGTGACCCACTCCGCCCCTAAGTAGTTTTTCTGGTGGTTGAGATTTTTGCCACCGAGTATTTTTTTAACACAAGAATATTCTCAAAATATTCTACTGATGTCAGCATGACATCATTGGTACGAACTGCTTGCTGGCCCCTTTTGACCCTCTTTGTGTCGTAAAAGAGGTCTTTTTCTTTCTTTTGGCCATAACTTGGCCATACGATATTGTTTTTTGGCAAACGAGATATCATTGGAAATATAATTTAGTCTACTTTCCAAATACATGGGTTTTATCAAAAGCTATTTTATGTTGGTGCATTCTACAACCATTTGATGTCCAAGGTATTGTTTTCAGTCTCGAGCTCATAACTTTTCACCAAGTTTCTCTGTTTTCATGATTCCAAGAGCATTTAGATGGTGTTTCAAAGCTCTTCATAGCCATCCATGCACTTTTTCTAGATTTTAATCTAGGTACATTTTTTTTTTTTGGTGTTTTCACACTCTGGTGAATTACTTTGACATATAAGTTTTTGGAAACTTCTGGTTTGTGTATGATGACTTGTTTTTTGTTGTTCTTCATGTATTTCCAGTTTTATGTCTTTTTCTGACATTCTGAGCTTTCATTGTAAGCACTTATTTTTTTGTAAATGCATTGAGATAAAGTGTCTTTGTATTGCACATGTATTATGGGATCTTCCACGTCATTTTTGTGCCTTATTGTACTTGCACTATGATATAAAGTGTCATGGGAGTTTGATGTTTTCCTTTTTTTTTCCTTCATTCCTTTCTCATGCGGGTGTGCCTTGTTTGCAATCACTTTTTATTTTCTTGTACTTTCATGTTTGCATGGTTAGATGTTCTTGGGTTTTATTCATGCACTACATAATGGCTTTCAGATTTAGTGTACATGTCAGACCTCTCCCTTATCGCCATTATAGGGGGGTTTCTACTATTGGTTCTAATGCTTCCCCAATTTCCTGTTGGCGTGAGCTATGTCTTCAATATTTGTTCCTATGTACTAGGTGGATGCAGCAACTGGTTACCCATGCATTTCGGTGAGATGGATCTCTTACCGTATGAGTACTCTTGTATTCCTATTTTTGGAGATGACCTTCCATTTTTTTCACTTGATGAGTTCTTTAGACTACTGGTACTTGTGTCATCTGTATCTTCATGGTCCAGATGTTTTGCCTGTGTTTGTCATCTGATTCAAATTCAAGTAGTGTCATTGAGGGTACTCATGTAGATTCATGTCTTCTTGATCCGGATCATCTTTTGTTTCAGAGGAGGTTCTTTTTTCAGCATCATAGCAGTCACTCTATGATAGTTTTTGCAGCTTCTTAATGCTTCAGTGATTCTTCATCCTCGTTTTTTGTTCCCATCTTTTCGAACATTCTTGTTTGGAGGCTTCTTAGTCCTTCACTTGTGTTTCTCCTCTTGTAGAGGAGTTTTATTCCCACGAGGTTTTCCTTTTCTCCACTTTACAGAGATTTCATTGTACTTGGGTACCTCATTAGCCCTTGTTGTCGGAACCTATTTTTTGCTTTCATGCATCTAGTTCTTGGTTTTTTTAGCTTCTTCCTAACTTCATCTCAAGGGGGGGTGTTGGAATAATAAGGTTCTTTAATTAATTAAATCATATTGATTTATTAAGTAAATCATCTTTTTCTTTATTTTGACTTAAGCTAAATTTAGGAAGCTAAACTTAGGCCCATTAGTAATTAGTTCATTATTAATTATTAATTTCTTTTAGGGTTTATATTTTTAGGTTTTCATCTCCTTTTATAAGAATTTATTCCTTTGTAATCCTTAACACTGATTATTATTATTGCATATTCTTGCTCTAGGGTTTAACAACAACTTTTATGTTTTGTATGAATCTTCCTTTGTTGTGACGGGTTATTTGCATACATGTGTTCACTCGGTTCTATGAGGTTGTATTTCACAACTTTAACATTTGTTATCCTAGATACCAAAATATTTTAATATAATTACCAAATATTTAGTAAGTTGTATATGACAATCTTGACTCCTAAGTTCAAATTAGAAATATGCAAACAAAAAGCTAGTTAGAATATTTGAATTTGATGGAGAGCCATTTACAAAAAATACTTTTTAGAATTATTTTGTTAATATCTATTATGGTTTGTGTCAAGTCATGGGGATAGATGCTAAAAAAATGATTCTAGTGTGAATGATGTGTATAGAAGGAGAGATAAAACATCCCATGAAGAAAGATGAATTTGATTTTGTTATATTTTTGGAGGAAGAAATGAATGAAAGTTTTGTTAAGGAAAAAGAAAATTTGAATAAATTTAATTTCAAAATGATATTCTCTCATATGTCATTTATTCTTGTTTAGTGGATTAAAGTTGTGGGATGAATAGTTGCTAATCAAAACAACAAATAATCATGGAAGGAATTTGTTAGTATCATGCATATGGGATATGCATTGCCTTGCTATAAATTTTCACTTTTTAGTAATACTTTTCTCACAAAGTCATAAGCTATTTTAAGGTACCACAAGAAGGGATTTCAAATCCAGTACTTGATTTTCTTAGACTAGCAAAGAGGAGAAGGGATCTTGGAATTTCACATAATTGGGGGGACTTCTTCCTCCACACTAGGACAACTATAATTAGGTTCCCATGTACGCCCCATCTTTATGTGAACTTATTATAACTCCTACAAAATCTCTTTTTAGAAATGAATTTTGTGGCCTATTTAGGCAAGACGTCTTCTGGATATATGGTGGTGAACTATATGGGCTTATAATTACTTTCTATCTTCTCATTTACTGTAAAGCGGAAAATCGAACCCTAGGTGTTCCCCCCACTCCAAGGAGAGAGAAAGGAGGTCACTAGGGTTGACGGTTTTCACTTAGGAGAAACTTTACATTCAAAAGAGGGGTTGAAACCCACAAGATCCAATCCCACACAATGCAAGACTAGATTCTAAATGAGTTTCAAGGGTTGAGACATCAAGGATACCCTCTTTTGTAAAGAATGTAGATAGAAAGATTGAACTAGGAGTACATGTGAAGTAGGAAAGATTCGCTTATAAATGGAGATAGGGACACAGGATGAAGCTACAGACCTGAAATTAGTAGTAAAATGTTGAGACGATGTTGTCCTACAAGTTTGAGCGAAAGTTGACGGGACGATGGCACCAGGAGTGCACACGGTCCTCCGAAAAATCCGCGAAACAAAGGGGGATCTGTTCATCTCTGCACAAGGATTCCAGATCTTCAATTACAGTCGCGTACCTGCAACCTACACACAAAAAAGAGAGGATGATTGGGGGGTTAGGGATTAGGGGTTTGCCTTTAGGTCAAACCCTGGTTTTGGAATCAACCAAGAAATGAGAATGTTGTAAATGTAAATGTTTGTAATGTAAACAAGTACTGATACCTTGTTGTAAGAATGTTTGTATTCTTACATGCGAAGGTGTAATGATGTTGTATGTTGTATGTTGTAGGTGAATCTCCTCTTCAATGGTTGAATCCTTGTCTTAAATGCAACACCTAGCCTTGAATGGAGACTTAGAATGCTCAATTGCTTGAAGGAATGCTTGAATGCTTGAATGTTTGAATATCACTTCCGCCTCTTGCACACATATCTTTTTCCTCCCCTTTTCCGGGAGGGGAAATGTAGTTTATATATTTGTTGATTAGGGTTAGGAGATTGATTTTTCCGACCTTAGGCCGACCTAGGAACATTATTTTCCGAATTGCAAACTTAAAGACCCGATGCCCAACAAGAGACCGGGCCCAAAATAGGGCCAGGGACCAGGGCGATGGGTGCCATGGTCCTGAGGGACCAGGGCGCTAGGCGCCATGGTCCTGAAGGACCAAGGCGCTTGGCGCCATGGTCCCACTTCCCCAGATAGCAGGGTGCAAGGAAGAATCAGGCCAAGGTGCAAAAAGATGTAGTTTTTGGTGTCGTAAACAGGTTTCGGTGTCTCCATTCAGGTTCAACGTTGCGCCGCCATCGTGAAGACCCAAATGCAGTTGAAATTGCAAGTGTCGCAATTTTAGGATGCTAGATTTACTATGTTGGAAATGATATTTATATTGTATAAATTATTGCGTTGAATTAGTAGCTATAGAATTGCATTATATGATTAATATTCAAATGGTGTTTAGAATTTAAATGGTTAGTTCTTAGACTTATTTGGGTTCTAAACTAGGCATTGAATAGTTGATGTAGTTTATTATATAGTTTGTTGAACATATAAAAAATTAGCAATTGAATGTAATGTTTGGTGAACTACAAATGGATAGAAAATGAAAGCATGAGGTGGGTAGAATTAGTGGATAGGAAAAGAGTTTGGATGCATTCTTGGTTAATGAATTCTACTAATGCATTGAATTGATTGTGATGTAGAAATAATGGACTGGAGCACAATCTTGGGGGAAAAGGTTCAATAATTAAAATGGTATTACAAATTGACCATACACATGTATGAGTGGATTTAGAAAGAATTAAGTTAAAGGGTGAATTTGAGGTTGTTAGAAATATATGTTTAGTTGTCATTGATGTCAAACTTGGTGATCTGTACTAGTCTAGATATGATGCAGAATAGTGGAAAATACATATGTATGATTCAGAACAATGAAAGATAGGTATGTTTGATGCAGAATAATGGAAGATAGGTATGTATGTATAAACACAGAGATCCCATTTGTTGTAGATGTATTACAAATATGTTTGTTTCTCCAGAATTGTGCATTGTTAGCACGTGGATATGTTTCTCCTATTGTCTGAGGTTTGGTGTTGGTTGTGGCAATTGTTTCGTGCTCTAGATGTACATGTTGTACATAGTGCAGTTGGATGATATTTAGTTCACTTAATTTAGTTTTATAGTGCTCTAGATCTTTGTTTCATTATGGATATGATAGCTTAGTATTTGTATGTTAGTAGTCATTTCTTAAGATTGTTGTATTCAAGTTTCGCTGGTTTAAAACTCATGCTCTGGAAGTTGTGCTGCAAAGATATATTTAGTTGTATAGTGTTTGGTAGTTCTATGAGGTCTTCTTTCCTTTGGCTTCTTGATTTCTAATGATAATATTTTTATGATCTATTATTAATGTCTTTAACCTTGTAATGCTAAGTTGGATCATATTTTTTGTGCTCTGGTAGCATGTTATTGTGAAATTTCTATAATATGATCAATTCAGGTCAGGTTGACCTTGAATATTCTTATTATTGCTTTCACTCTAGTGCTTGTAGTGTGTGATCTAACCATTGGAGTATCATTTGGGAATGTCTAGTTGAGGTTGATTTGGTGCTTATACAAATGATATGTGTGTGTGTGTTTGTGTGTGTTATTGTTGGATATATGATGATGAGATGATAGTGAGGTGAATAGGATGGTGTGTGTGAAAGACAGAAGGTTGAGTATAAGGATCAAATATTAAATTATGAAGATAGAATTGGTGCGAAAAAAAATTGATGTAGATGTAATGAAAAAGAGTTGTCGAGATTCCTAACCAGATCTATTATTAGATTGCTATAGTGTTGTCTAAGCCTAACAACAACTGATCCCATGCATATGTAGATGCAATTTTCTTAGTTCATATTTATTTTCTCTTGGTAGTGAGCCTTTCGACAGTAAGCCGTTGTACTGTGAGCAGTGATCCCTCTGGTAGTGAGACTTTTTAATCCATTATAACTAGTTATATTATCTTAAGAGTTAACCCTCTCTATTGTTCTTTTCCATTTGGGTTTTCGATGTATAAAAATTTGGTGTCCCTCTTATGGTTGTGTATGTTTTGCATTTCATTTTTATTGCAAATATCATTTCATGCTAAGGTTAATTAAGATCAAATTAAGTTTCAAAATATCAGAGTTTTTTGTTTGGGGAATATTGATTCACCCCCTCTCTTAGTATTTGGGTTTGTTTAACAAAAGTAAGGACAATTGGTAAGTTACATATGATTAATTATGATTTTCAATAATAAGAAGATGATTGAAGATAAACTATATAAACACTAAGTAGTAGTTTTTGATTAAGGGAAAATCAGGTTTTGAGGGGACCCAAAACTGCTTGGATGAACCAGCATCTAGACCCCAGCAAGAAACAACTGTTCAAAAGATATACAAAGAATTCATAAAGCCAACCTCTAGTGAAATGTCAGCCATAGGAGAGGAGAGAGCATTACATACCAGGCTTGTCCTCAACAAAGAAATAAGCCTTTGAGGGTTTTCACTGGCACCCACAACCAAAGAAGAGGGTTTTAAATTGGCTCCCACAATCTAAAAGACACTGAAGGTTTTTACTGGCACCTACAACCATACAAGAGGGTTTTAACCAGGATCCCACAACCTAAAAATAGGATCGCAAGCCCATCACCCCTTGACCAAAAACATGAACCATAGGAAACCATGGTGTGCCCTTTAAAACTAGTATCTAACACCCAACTAGTAGAAAAAAAAACTTACAGAGGAGGGTTTTAACTACCTCCCTCAACCAGGACGAACAAGAAAATGGCTGGAAATTGAAATCTCTCCACAATCAACACCTCAATAGGGATCAAAGGAGGAAGAACAATAAATAGCACATACTCAGCCATCAAAATTCCAAGGTTCTCAAAAATGGGTTTTGACAGGCTCCCATAACCTGAAGTAATCACCCGGTTAGCTAAACTAACTAATAAATTAAGGTTTTACTGGATCCCTTAACCAGGATGAAACTCAAAACCATCAAGATGAAGCTAACAATGATAATCTTAAACTGAAAGATCAGAGCGTCATATCGCAAACCAAAAACCAGCATCTTCGAGCAGTTGGCCACAACCCACATCTCCACCTCTATATGAGAAAATAAGGACCATAGGCAAGAAAGCTTGAGAAAGATTCAAAGAGCCATTCACACCCCAACAAGCTCCATCTGTTAGCATCCAACCACCAACTCTTCCCCTTTATAGAAGAATGACCCACCTCAATAGGGCAGGTTGTGAGGAACCGACAGATAGAGCCCAAATAGAAGGTGAGCCTCATGAAGAGCATATGAGAAATAAATCACTGCCACCCCTCAAGAGGATCAGTTAAATATCTAAAGACCAGAAAAAAAAATTCCCCCCCTAAAAGAGAGCCTCAAGAAAAGGAGAACTATCAGCATAAACTTGAGATAGGAAAATGAAGCTTCACTGACAAGTAAATATCGTTCACTGCAGATCCTAAGAATAGGGGTAGAAGGAATGGGGTTAGTAGGAAGAGCCCTCAAATATATCAATAGAAGAATCTAGTCCGTACTTAAAACACTTGCAGAAATAGATAACCCCAAGCCTTAAAAAACCCACCAAAGCTCCGGAAGAAAAAAGGAACCTCCCAGATCCCACATAGTCTCCCCATTACAAGGAAAGAACAGAGACCAAAGATTTTGCATAATAGAGGTTGCCCACAAAGGACCACACCACACAAGCAGGAAGATACAACCCCCGAGAGGCAACATAGATTGGCCACTGAGGGAACCCAGAAGAGGAGAGGGTCCCAAACCATCGAGACCGTCGTAAGGAAAGCCTCTCTAAAAACCAACGTACCACCCAGCGAATCAGGCTCCAGGGAGAATACATTCCTCAATAGTAAAGCCTCTGTTCCCCATCCTTTGTGGCCCACAACCATAGAGACCATAGCCCAGACATGAAGATGGAATCTGATGCAAGGCATCCAAGAAGATCGGACCTCGCCCGCCAAGCCACCTCAAAATGGTGTGGAGGAAGCCTACACCACATAGAATCCAAACTAGACATGTAGCCAGTAGCAACTCTGGGCCGGAACAGAGGACCAAAAAGCTGGCAATCAGAAAAAGGGAGCAAACCCAAAAGAGAGGGCTTCGAAAGTAAGCCAAAATGGGAGACAGATCCCCTCCACATCCGCTTCGTTGTCATCATCTTTCTCGTCTGCATCCCTCAAACCCAAAACCCTAGGACTTGCTTGAAGTCTCCCGCTCATCGCTCCTACCATTAACACTGAGTAGTAGTTATATTCAAATTATATAGTGTTATTTTCTATGATGTGTTGAAATTCTATGATGATTGGGTACTTGTTATGGACCAGCTATAGAATAACCATGATAATGTTAGTGGATAAATGATAATTATGATGTACTAACTACGTAAGTGCATAAATGTTGTAACCATTTAAGTGCAATGGGAGAGAGGGAGAATCATTAAAACCCACTTATTACTTCATTTACTGAAGTGATAAATTATATTTTATTATTTTAGAAAAAAATTGAATATTATGTTTCATTAGTTAATTTTCCTTTGGAAAGTGTATCAATAATTTTATTATTTTTTTATTTGACGTTTGAGTGTTTGGATAGGGTATTTCTAACTCTTATAAGTATTTAGTTTCATATTTTAAGTGGGGGTGAAAAAAATGATTTAAGTGACTATTATTGTATTATTTTTTAGGATTCAAGTGTCCTAGGTATGTACCTATGGGTTAGGTGTGTTATGGAACCTATACATTATTTTATGCATGAGTTTTAAGAACTTTTTTTTACATTTAATGTTGGTGACAAAAATTTAAAATTTTAGAGGAGGAATGAGTGATGTCATCATCCCATTAAAATTTTCCAAGCTTGTTTAAATTTGGTTGAGGTTAGCTAACCTCCAATGACTCACCTATTTAGGTGAACACGGATTCCTATTGGGAGGAATAAACTTCCAATATTGATGACTCACCAAAGGAAATAAGGATGGAATATTAAGGTGACAATTGTCACCTTCACACTAAAAGATGGGGAGACTTGTTTTCTATTTATTCTCATTGAATAATTGTGGGAAAGGGGTTTATTTAGAATAGATTTATTCATTTACTTAATATGGTTTGGGAGCACAAATGGATTGTGATGGAAATGGTCATCTATGGAAAGTAGAGAGGAGGAGAGAAAGAAGTCAATAATTAGTTACCAAATGAAGAGAGGTTCATGTAGAGAGCTTAGTTTTCCTTTATTTTTTTTTATTGGGTATCATGAGTATTTTTTATTTTGGAAATGTTCTTGTGAGCTTTGTTATATATTTTGACTATAAACTTTGAAATTTATGAGTTTCTTGGGAATTGATATTGGTTTAATCATTGGGAACATTATATCAATTTGTGTTATTAGAAATGTTCGTTTGATCTATTGTAAGTTGTATGTAATTATGGTTTTATGATTCTTCTTGCTCGAAGGATGGCTAGAGCCTAGTAAAGGCTTAATGATGCCATGTTTGGCCAGGTGGAGAGCTTGCATTCTTCCATAGGATTTTGCTCCTTTTTGAAGATGGTTGTTCAAGTTGTATTTTTTTGTAGATTTATAAATGGAAGACTTCTATTTATTATTGAAATCTAGGTGGAAATTATGGGCTTTCCTAAGATTTTGTGTGTGTGTATATATATATATACAGATATATATATATATATATATATATGTATATATATGTATATATATATGTATATATGTATATATATATATACATATATATATACATATATACATATATATATACATATCTATATATATGTATATATATACATATCTATATATATGTATATATATACATATATATATATCTGTATATGTATATATATACATATATACATATATACATATATACATATATATACATATACATATATATACATATATATATATATATATACATATATATATATATATACATATATATATATATATACATATATATATATATATGTATATATATATATATATGTATATATATATATATGTATATATATATATATATGTATATTGTGTATGACGAAAAATGTGGTTGATAGAAGGCTTGATTTCATAATTAGTGTGCTGACTAGCTTGAGTGATTAGAATGCTCATTAGGGTTGATAATGAAGCAGAGTATCCTCTTATATAGAACGCACTGTAGGAAATAAAGAGATTTATTTAATTAATAGAGGAAATGGGATCAATTAAATAAATAAAATATTTATTTAATTTAGAAAAAGGATAATTTAAATAAATAAAAGTATTTATTTAAATGTGGAGATTCTTAGAAGAAGATAAATGAATTAATTAAATAAATAAGAATTTATTTAATTAATAGAAGACTTAGGATAAAATAATTAAATAAATAAAAAATTATATAGTTAGACAGGACAATTTTAGGTGTCTACATTTTGCCCCTCTTTGAGATAATGCAACTTGTCGCATTGGCTCAAAGAATATAAGATAAATTGAGACTGTATATGGTGAAAATGGATACAACAATAATTGAAAGACTAAATGAATTCAACCACAAAACCCTAGCCTAACAAAAACAAAGATCCACCATAACATATGAAGATTACCTAAGACAATGCAAATCAAATGAAATCACAAAGATTATACCATCACATGTCCAATAGGGTTTGGATCTCCATTCTTCCTATCTCCATTGATCTTGCTTGATAGATTTGCTCTCAGATTTTATATGTGCACAAGAGCTCAACAAAGAACGGAAATGTGGTTGCAAGTAGGATTGCATATGAAAGTTCAAAAGCGTAGTGTAGTCAAGTAATCATCGGGCTGTCGATAATGAAGGAAGCATCTCCTTATATAGAAGACACTGTATGAAATGGAGGGATAAGATTGAGAGGTGTAAAAGATAAATGGTCGGCTAAGATTAGAGGTAGGTAGAGAAAATAAGAAAATAATAAGAGGGTAGGTAGTGTAGGAATTAAGAGATGAATGACATATGTCATAAGTGGAAAAGGTTAATGAATTAATTAAATAAATAAAGATTTATTATATTAATAGAAGAAGTGGGACCAATTAAATAAATAAAAGTATTTATTTAATTTAGGAAAAGGATAATTTAAATAAATAAATGTATTTATTTAAATGAGAAATAAGGCTAGAAGAAGATAAATGAATTAATTAAATAAATAAAGATTTATTTAATTAATAGAATAATTAGGCTTAAGTAATTAAATAAATAAAATATTTATTTAATTAGATTGGACAATTTGAGGTGTCTACATTTTGCCCCTCTTTGAGACAATGCAACTTGTTGTGTTATTTCAAAGAAGATAATATGAACTGATACAGAGTTGCCCCAAGATGGGAATGATATGCCACCTCAAGAGATTGGATCAAAATGTCTGGAAAGATCGCAGACAATCTCTCGATAAGAAAGAAAGACTAAAATGGATTGATCTGATAGGATGGAGTGACAGAGTCACGGGATAACGAAGACTAACATGGGAGACTAGGGCTAGGGCTAGGGCAGTCTATAAGATAGACCATGAGGGGAAAATATCCTCATTGTCATCCACACATCCAGAAGATGAGAGTGCAAAGAGAGCAGTCAACAGCGATGGCATTGGTGCATAGATTCGATCGCGTTCACCGATTTCAAAGGCCAGCAGATGCAGGAGAGCCGGTAAGTACCGCAAAACCTCCTTGTACTTTGTTGCAATAAATGTTGTCATAAATGCATATTAGGTAGTGCAATAAATGTGAATTTAGGTATGTCAAATGGGGTAAAAAAATTAAGGCGCATTTGTGTCATGAATGTGTGCTTATGTCTTCAAGGTCAAATTGACAGTTCTGTGATAAACATACGCTGTCGATTGGATAAGCTACTGAGAAGATACACTCAAGCAGGTCCTCTAAGGAAGACTAGGATAGCAGATAGGGCTAGGATTGACAATTCTACGATAGAACATGTGTTGCCAATTAGGAAACTACTCAAGAGGATACACTCAAGCAGAGGCCCTAGGATAAGATAGATTGAGGCACTTTGTGATGAACAGGGAGTACCAAGACATAGTACTTTGTGATGAACAGGGAGTACTAATATGAGTAGCACTTTGTGATGAATAGTGAGTGCAAATATGAGCAACACTTTGTGATGAACAAGGAGTGTAGAAACACATAGTACTTTATGATGAAAAGGGAGTACCACTAGGATAAATAGCAACACTTTGTGATGAATAGTGAATGTCACTAGAATAGAAGCAACACTCTGTGATGAACATTGAATGTCACTTTGATAGAGTATCATAAGCACTTAGGATAATAAGCAACATTTTGTGATGAATAGTGAATGCCACTTTGACTAACACAGTTGATTTGCTTGACTGCAAGAGTACCTACCTATGTTGGAGTCACGAGAGAGATTCCCATCGACTCAGAGTTTCCAAGAAGAGATGACAGTTGAGGATAGGGCAGAGATTCAGCCTATGGGCCTACGACATATTCTGTATGTGTCTGAGTTTTGGGTGAACATGGGGTTGTTGACTGCATTGGCTGAGAGATGGCACTCAGAGACTTGTACTTTCCATTTGCCGATGGGTAAGATGAAAGTCACCTTGGAGGATGTATACAAGATACTACGGATACCTATCGATGGGGAGTTAGTTCCTTATGATCGAGAGGGAGACAGGGATGCACTAAGACAAGTGTTCCAGGATTCGGGATTGGAGATGAGGGCTGGACATGTGGCATAGGATACGATGACATAGACTGGATTAGCATTACGAGCAGTACTAGCAGGAGTGATCAGTGGGTTTCTCTGTCCGGATAGGGCGACACAAGGATTTCCTGTGGGATGGGGGAGGAGGAGGAGAGGAGGAGCTTCTATCCTTGAGAGAGATCTTCCAGGGATAGGTAGATGAGATCCAAGATCTGGAGATGGATTTAGATAGACTCAAGAGATAGCTAAGGGATACTGAGTGAGAGAGGGATCAAGCTATTCAGCGCTATACACAGGTTGAGATAGCACTAAGGACAAGGAGGCAAGCAACAAAGGACACATGAGAGATGATCCTGGGGCAGGTCCTTCTAGGGCTCAGACTCCATCGAGGCCAGGCAGCTCCGAGTGAGGGAGTTAATCATAGCCTTAGAGGGCTCCCTATATATCAGTTTTGTACCATTTTGTATGATGATGTAGACACCTTCGGGTGATTGTGTAGCCATATGTATTTTGACATCATTGTATCATGACACTTATGATTATATAAATATGAGATGATTCATCTTTGTGGCAGCTATATGCATGTGTATCTATGTGATGAGATGTTTCATAATGTATTTTTCTATGTGATGAGATGTTTTATGATGTATGTTTCTATGTGATGGTTATGATATGGATGCAAATATGTACATAATGAAATGCAATATTTTTATTCTTTTATGTTTTAAAATGTTATGCCAATGCAAATGTGAATGTATGAAATGTAGATGAATATGATAATGCAAATAATTATTTACATGATGAAAATGTAAAATGTGCTAACATGTGTTGTGTGTAGGATGTGATTCAATTGCGAGATCTATATGTATGTATGTATATATGAAATGCTAATATGTGGTAATGCAGGTGCAACTACATGAAATGCAAATATTTTTGGCATGTCATTATACTCAATCATGTGATAGAAGGCTAAACAGACTCAAGAAGGATGATGGAGGTCAATCAAGAAAGGGGGATGGAAGATAGAAGATATGAAAGTGAAAAGAGCTTCTTGTGTGTTATCATCATTGAGCTTTATTATGGCAACTAGGTTATGACAATTGAGGCATATGTTCGACCCAGAAAGTCATTGTACCTATTTGCATGGAGATAAGACAGTTGCAAACAAAGAATTCCCCAGTTCATACTAGACTCACAATGTCCTCATATCCTTGGACAAGTCATAGCATTACTAAGAGACAATCTGCAGACAGCAAAAGAAAAAATAGGTGACAATACCCCATCCTCGCCTTTCTAGTCAAAGAAATCCTGGAGATAGAATCTCTAGTCAAATACATCCTGGAAAAGCTAAAAGACATGTCACCAAAAGATAAAAATCAAAAGAAAACCAAGACTCAACACCAACATTCACTGTAGTCCTCAAGTTTAGTGTCTCTTGTCACTTGTATAAGTCTTATTTGATTATGGGCACAATGTTTACTTTCACAAAAAGGATAGATAGCACTGAACCATGTGTTGTCTGAGTTTGTTGAAAGTTTTGATTTGTTGAAGCCCCTTGTTGCTATTGTGTCTCATCTGAAACTGATTGAATTCATGAAACTGATACTTTATTGTGAAGAAGACAGAACTTTATTGCGGATTTGCCATGCAAGTGTTGCTTTATTGTGGATTGCACGCGGATAGATTGAAGAAGGCTGGAAGAAACTATACTCCTCGAAATGTGTGATGCTCTCAGTTCCACACCCATCACTAGATGTAGGATTTTCCTTAGCTACAGATAGGAGCTGATTTATTATGAATGGAAATGGGTGAAAGGGAATGTTTATTATAGATGGCTAACCAATCTTAGGTAGATCAATAACAAGCCATGATGGGAACGTGTATGTTTATTATGGATGAATAGGTTGTGAGTGTGTGTAAAGTGAAAGGATGAAATGGAATCCTGAAGGAGGGAAGAGAAATGTCTCTACGCATGGTGCTAGTGACCTAGCTTTCACCATGGTACTTGCGCAGGGCGCCACCAAAGTGGTTTTCACCATTGGACAAAAATGTTTTCAATTTTTTTTTTTTTTTGTATTTTGAGTTAGGATACTCTGAAGAGATATGTGTAAAACCTGTGAAGGTGCATGCTGTTGATAGGATCCTCCAAAGGTTCACCCTCTATGGTTGAGAGCTGATATGTACCCGATCCATATGCTGTTGTGATGATGTAAGGACCAAGCCAGTTTGGTTCAAACTTGCCCTTCTTCTCTTTGTCCTGCTGATTTTTAGGATTTTCTCTGAGAACCAAATCACCTACCTCAAATGTGCGAGGCTTGACTTTATGATTACAGCTACAAATCATTCATTGTTGATAAGCCTTGAGATGATTAAAAGCAATTTGTCTTCGTTCATCCAATAGTTCGAGTTCTTGTAAGCGAGAGACCCTATAGTCTTCATCACTGATAATGTTTTACAAAGAGACTCATAAAGAGGCTAACTCAACCTCAATAGGTAAGATAGCTTTAGTGTTGTAGACAAGTGAATAGGGTGTAGCTCCTGTAGGTGTGTGAGCACTTGTGTGGTAAGCCTAAAGTGCGGGATTAAGTTGGATATGCCAATTACGACTAGCGTCGTCGACTGTCTTTTTTAGGATTTTAAGGATTTTTTTATTAGATGCCTCAGCTTGACCATTACCTTGGGGGTAATAAGGTGTGGAAAAATGATGGGTAATATGGAAGCGGTCATAGAGTTCATGAACATCCTAATTTTTGAAGGGATGCCCATTATCAGTGATGATGGAAACAGGAATACCGTATCGACAAATGATATAATTGAGAATGAATGTAGCAATTTGTTTTCCAGTGACTTGTGTGAGAGGCATGACTTTGATCCATTTTGTGAAATACTTTGTGGCAGTGATAATGAATTTATGACCATTGGAAGAGGGAGGGTGAATCTTGCCTATGAGATCGAGTCCCCACTGACAAAAGGGCCAAGGAGTCGTAATTGGTTGAAGTTCTTGTGCTGGCGCATGGATGAGGTCTCCATGAAGTTGACATTTCCTACATTTATTGACAAACTAATATGAGTCTTTTTCCATATTAGGCCAGCAATATCCAATCCTAATGAGTTTCTTGGCTAAGGTAGGACCACTAGAATGTGGAATGCATATCCCTTCATGTACTTCATGTAACACAATCTAAGCTTTGTCTATTTCTAAACATCTAAGAAGAGTGCCATCTAGACCTTGACGATATAGGATATCAGCTAAAATGATGTATCGAGAAGATTGGAAAATGAAAGTGCGACGTTGGTTATTGGATAGGTCAGGAGGAAGGGTATTGTCATGAAGGTATGTGAAAATGTAACCATATAACTGGGACTCGGGACCGACGAAACATATCATCTCAGTAGGAGTGATTTCATTTGAGGGAACCAAAAGGTTATCCACCAAGAACTCATAGCGGGTCTCATTTTGTGGTAGATCAATTAGTGAAGCAATTGTAGCCATGGCATCCGCGGCTCAATTCTGTTCTCTTGGTATCTTCTCAAAGTCTAACTTCGTGAAATGTTGTTTCAAGTCATCCACCATTCTTTTATAAGACATTAATTTCTCATCCTTTATTTGGTAGTCATCAGTTGCTTGACGAATTATAAGTTGAGAGTCCCCAAAAACATGAAGTTCCTGGATCTTCCACTAAACTGCAATCCGTAATCTAGTTGTTAATGCCTCATATTCTACTATGTTATTAGTGCAGGGAAATGATAATCGATATGATTTTGGTATGGAATCTTCTTGAGGAGTTATGAAGAGAATACCAGCTCCTGCCCCATGCTGTGTATATGAGCCGTCAAAGTATAGCTTCCAAGGCTTTGCATGTGATACTGTTAGGTTGGACTCATCTAGAAATTCTGAAGTTAGAGGAACATCATCTATCATGGGAGCATCTGCTAACTAATCTATGATATCTTGTCCTTTTATTTCTTTTCTATCCATATATTCAATTTTGAATTCACTTAGGAGCATCACCCATTTGGCTAGTCACCCAGTAAGCGTTGCTTTATTGAGAAGATATTTCAATGGATCGATCCTTGCAACCAACTTAGTTTTATGAGTTAGCATGTAATGTCATAATTTCTGCGAAGCAAAGACCACAACAAGACATGCATGCTCAATTGGTATGTAATTTAGCTCATATCCCACCAATGTGCAACTGATGTAGTATACTACCTTTTCTTTGCCCTCAGCAACCTGTTGTGCTAAAGAGTGCCCCCAGTGCTGTTGAAGTAGCTGATTTGTATAATAATAGAGGTTGATCTAGAACTAGTGGCATCAATACTGGCGGATTCAGAAGATAATCTTTGAGTGTCTAGAAAGCCCGTTGACAATTATCATCCCATTTGAATTTGATGTTTTTATGTAGCAAGTGCTAAAAAGGATTACATTTATCTGCAAGTTGTGCTATGAATCGAAGTTGACTGATATATCTTGGTGGTTGTATCTCTAGGATGGCCTTGACTTTTGCTGGATTGGCTTCGATTCCTCTTTTTGAGACAATGAATCCCAGGAGATTCTCGGAGGTTACTCCAAAGACACATTTCTTGGTGTTTAATCTTACTTTATGTTTTTCCAACTGATCAAAGACGACTGAAAGCATGTCCAAATGTGTATCTCTGTCTATTGATTTTCCCAAGAGGTCATCAACATAATCTTCCATAGTAACGTGCATGAGATCATGAAAGATAGTAGTCATGGCTCTTTGATATGTAGCGCCTACATTTTTTAGCCCAAAGGGCATGACATTCCAGTAGAAATTTCCCCAAGGACAAGTAAATGCCATTTTGTGCTGATCCTCGAATGCGATTTTTATTTGATTATAACCAGAGAATCCATTAATCAAAGATAACATTGCATGACTTGCTGTGAGATCTACAATCAAATCTATGTTTGGTAATGGGAAGTCATCCTTAGGACAAGCTTTGTTGATCTTTCTAAAGTTTGTACATATTCTGATGCTACGATCTAGTTTACTGACAGGCACTAAGCTGGAGATCCATTCGGGATAATCAATTGGGCGTATGAATCCGACATCCAATAATTTCTCTAGTTCTGCTTTGACTAATAATGCCACTTGTGGATGCATCTTTCTTAATTTTTGTTTCACTGGTTTTGCCCCCAGTTTAACTGTCAAATGATGCATTACCAAATCTGGATCTAATCCAGGCATATTAGCATATGACCATGCAAAATTGATTTGTCGCTCTGTGAAGAAACTTATGAATTTTGACCTTTCTGTCTTTGTCAAAGATTGAGCCGAGAATATGTTATGTGGAATTTCTTCTATACCAATGTTTATTTTGATGGTTTCCTCTACCAACATAGATGATTTTTCTTCATAGGATTTTGGGAGAATGTTGAGCCTTCCATCCTCGGGTGCCTCAGAGAGGTTTTTGCCCTCAGATACGTCCTTTCTTTTTACTTTTTTGGGGTCAGATAGCACCACAATGTGGTTTTCACCATAAGACCCTTGATTTGCTTTTATTTTTATATTTTTACGACTGGAAGGCCCGACACCCTTACCAAAATACGCCATGCTATTGAGTTCTATAATATATCTTTCCTTATGGTCCCCAGGGGGAAGATCATCTCGTATGCCTAGATAGTCAATAAAGGCTTCATCATTTTGGAATGTGTCAAACTATGCCGGTCCTTCATGGTCCTAGTTAATAAGTTGGTGGTGAACAAGGGGAAGGCCTTTGATGTCTTTGAAGTTAGCGGGGCTAAGAGTGAAAATGCAGTTATATTCAGGTATGTCAAGGTAGTTATTGAGGTCATCGTTGGCACTCTCCTCATCTATCTCGATCGTGAACGAATCCAAATTGTCATCACTAGTAGCGCATTCTGGGATAGGTGTCCTCATTCTATGTGATTTCAACCTAGAGCTTAGAGGCAAGGACTGTCTGGGATCCTCAGGGGTTGTTTCTTGACCAACTTTGAATTTTCTAAAAAATTCCTCTTCTTCTGTGGGTTCACCTCGTTCTCTAAATGTCTCGGTGAGTTCATAGTCACTGGAGGATTTGTTTGAATCCCATTCCCATTCATTGGAGTCTATGGAATAGAAATTTTCTTGTTGATCTTGGGTAGCCTTGATCTGTAATGTCTCTTTTGCCTTTTGAGTATTTACCTGGGAAGACATGAAACCAAGTCCTTTTGAGCATTCCCTTTTAAATGTCAATTCTGGTTGTAAAGGTTCAATGATGCCTTCCTTTCTTAATCCAAGAGGACTTTTTCCATCATACCCAAATTTTTGTAGGATCTTGAATCCTTTGCCATATTTCTCACATGGTATGCTAATGTGATCTTGTGTATCACTTTCAGGATCTTTGTAGAGCATTTTGTATAAGTCTTCTTCTTCCACTTCACCCCACTTTTGGAAGCTAGTAAGATCCCATTTCAATGTAATGATGGATATCCGTTTAGAAGGATGTGGTCGTCCATATTCTTTTGGTGAACTCGTGCCTTGTTGTAAGCACATGGTTTGATTCAAAGTGTATTCACCCATGCCTTTGTCCTGATATTTCCCTTTAAGCTCACCTTGTTTTGATGTGGAAGGTTTTAATGATTTAGGATCAATGTATGCAGAAGAAGGGACAACTTCTCTATTACTTGGAATGATCATCTCAGTTTTTGGTCTCAAGTTGATGTAGTATATGAATGGATTAGGATCACCATTAACTATTATTTCAACTCCATTGTGAGGAAACTTAATGCATTGGTGATATGTAGATGGGACTGCCCTCATTTCATGAATCCAAGGATGTCCTAGTAATATATTGTATGTGAGATCTAGGTCTAGGACTTGACAAACCACATCCTTTGTAACTGGCCCAACTCTGAGAGGCAAGGTGACTATGCCTTTGGATGAACGCTCTTCATCATCATATGCCTTGATGGTAATTTTGTTTATAGAATTCACAGCTTTATCAAAATATCGTAATTGTTTAATAGTGCTCAATGTGCAAATATTTAGACCCACTCCTCCATCTATCAGGACTCGTTCCATTCGATGTTTGTGTCTGAAGGCTTCAATGTGTAACGGTGCATTATGTGGCTGACTTACGGAGGCGTCATCGGCTTTTGTGAATGTAAGGGAGTGTGGAATGGAAAGGTATCCCACCATGGCTTGAAACTGGTCCACGATCAGATCAATAGGGACAACAGTGTCTCTCAAGATTTTGTCAAGAATGGCTTTATGTGCAGGGGATATGCGTAAGAGCTCAAGGATGGAGATGAGTGTGGGTGTCTTCCCTAACTATTCTACAAGGTCATACTCAGGCTTGGTTGATGAGGAAGTGGTGTTTTTAGCTGGAGCACCTTGCAAAGTGAATTTACCTCGATGAGTTGTAACATTACATTTAGAGGTAGGTTCGGAAGAAGATCCAATGCCTTTTAGGACATTCTTGGGTCTTTGGGTAGAATTCTTAGGAGTTTTGTCCTTGATGATAATGGTAGAGACATAATTGTCCATTGAAATGTGATTGATAGTTGAATCATAGTTATAAGATGCTCTGGTATAGTTGGTTTGGTCATCTGTGGCTTTGGCTTTTCCCTTGTCATGTTTTGGGAATGGTTCTTTAAACATTTCATGTTCTTGGTTAGATGAGTGTCCTTCAATCTCAATGTCACCTCTATCAATGAGATCTTCTATAATGTTCTTTAGTCGATGGCAATTTCCTGTCTTATGACCTTTGCTATTATGAAATTCACAATACTCATCATCATTCCACCAATTTGGTTTGACTTTTGGCTCATATGGAGGCAAATCTAGAATTGTTATTATTTTGTTTGCCACTAGATTTTTTAAAACTGACTCAAGTGGTTCTCCTAATGGAGTGTACTTCCATCGTGATTTGAAAGTTGTTTGAGTATTCACTTGATTGTTTGTGGAGCTTGATCCAGAAAAAATGATCTTGGGACGTACTGTATTAGCATCCACAACACCATCATTGACTATGTTTTTGTTTTTATTCCAAAATCTTGGCTTGTCTTTTCCTTTAAAGTCCTCTTTGTTTTCTTTGAATATCTTAATGACTCCTTGTTCAATTAGGACCTTCCTTGTTGCTAAGCCTTTCTCAATGATGTCCTTGAAGGTGGACAAACAAGATTTTCTTAGGTCATAGCCAATGTCTTTATTAACATTCTAGGTGAACATCTCTACCATTTGTTTTTGTGGAATTTCACAAGAGCATTTGCTGGCTAGATTCCTCCATCTTTGTAAAAATGATGAAAAAGACTCTCCCTCCTTTTGTTTGGTGTTGCACAAAGTGGTGACTGATATGTCTATCTCTATGTTGTATGAGAAATGTTGGATAAATGCCTCTGCTAAGTCACCCCATGACTTAATTCCAGGTGGGAGTTGGGAGAACCATTCCATAGCTTGATCACCTAAGCTTTGTCAGAATAATCTCATCAAATATGTCTCTTCTGCTGCTACCTCAATGCAAGCTGTGAAAAATTGTCTTATGTGTGCCTTAGGATCCCCTTTTCCTCTGTACTTATCAAAATTAGGTGTCACACAGTGTGTAGGAAATGGAGGCATTGGAATGCTTTTGTCAAATGGATAAGGACATATGTCTCTCATTGTGTAAGTTGGCTTTAGTGTATTTATGTCCTCCATTTTCTTTTGTAAGTCCTTAATTTGCTGTTCCAAATTGTTCTTAGGTGGAGATTGACTTCTTAGACCATACCCCATGCCTGAACCACTGAGTGGAGGAGGAGCATGTTGCATATATGGATGATATTGATCATACACATGTTCATATGGAGGAGGTCTATAGTGATGCTGCATATGCGTATAAGGACCACTTGGTATAGAGTCATGGTGAGGAATGGAATATATGCTTTGTCCATGTATAGCATACTCTATAGGCATGTCATGAGTTTGTTCTAGTGTGTTGCCCCCGAAATTTGATGTCGGGTTTCCTTGTATCCAAATTTTGAGCATGCTTTTGAATATCCAATTGCTTTGGTGGTTCCTTAGCACTGGCATGTGATTAAGCATATTTTTTTGCATAAGACTTCCATAATGGTCTGCAGAGGTGAGTATCATATGCTTGACCATGTGTGTATGAGACCTCTGGTTTTTGAAACAAAGATGATGGTGATTCAGGCACAAGATGTGGTCCTCTATTGCCTCCACTATTAGGCCTCATTTGATCTATGTTTGAGTGAGTTTGTTGTAAAGGTCGATTTTCCATTATTTGAGACATGTCAAAATCATGAGGGATCTTGGCTCCACTTTGTGCCATCATTTGTAAGAAGTATTGTCTATCTCTCCTCATTATTTTTTCAACCAATCGATTGAAGCGAGGATCCATAATGGAGTCTTCCACTTCTGCTAAATGTACGAAAAAGTTGTCCATATTGTCATTGTGTGTATCATTATTGTTTGTAGTGTCCATGTTCTCAATATTTGGAATGTTTCTATAAGCATCCATGTCAGGTAATGTAGTATGATCAGAATTGAAAAAGATATTATTGTCATACTAATAGGAACTCATGTTTGCGGACTCTTGAGCCTCTTTAGCTTCTCTCCTAGATTTTTGGGAACGGGTTTCAACCATGAACTAGGTATTGACCAAGATGTGTGAGACTAGATGAAAGTGGAAAGAGTATGGAAGACCAAGAGTTGGATGGAATGTAAATGAATCTAAAGTTTACTTGCAATGTCCAAAGTGTAAGACCAAGTATGTATGTAGTAGAGTAGGTGTGGCTTCCAAAGAGATGATAGTTTCTCTAGATGAGGTAAGTTGACCTTGACTCTAAGTAAGACCAAATGAGACCCAAAGGTGATAGACCTTGATGAGGGACCACTTAGCAAAATGTTGTTGTAAGTAGTATGTTGACAAAGTATGATGAGGAAAAGAAAGTGACCTTTTGACTCAAGTTTAGACAACTGTGGATGTACTGGAAGATGTAAAGCAATGATGGACTTTGTGAGACCCAAAGATAGGTTGAATGCTAGATGAAAACCAGGAGAGATACCTAGGAAGCTCAATAAGTCTGAAACTGACTGTTCTTGTTTGCTGGATTGTAAAAGATTTTCAATTCTGAACACAGACGTACCTGTATACTTCACAGACCCACTTAAATGACATAGACGCTATTCTATCAAACATAGACGGGTTTCTAAGATGTTGTAAATGCGATGTTGCTCAAAAGACATAGACTTGTTTCTACCCTTCACAGATGTGGTTAGATGACACAGACGAGGTTCTGTCAGACACAGATGCATTTCTGCAAACTTTGTACAATTTTTTCAATCTATGAAGTTGCTTGTTGTGACCAAATCTGAATGTTTGACTATTTTTCATGACAAGAGGACACAGTGTTGATGAAGACTCAATGTTTGCAAGTGTTTAGACTCAAAATGACTCAAAGAAAAGTGTGTTGTTTGATGTAAAATTGTTTTGCATACACTTGAAGACACAAAAGACACAATGTTTTGCTGTTTGGTCTTGAATGTTTTATTGTTCAAAATAAGACAAGCACAATTCTTATGGTTGGCCAGGACAATATTTGTTGATCCCACATGGAGTTTCCCCTGAGGCTACGCTACTTAGAGCAGATACTTAGATGCTTGACCCCACTGGCTCCACCCTCAGCACTAACTTCTTGGGACAGCCAAGCATCAGTCCCCATGAAAACTCCTCATGGTGAACTTTGTATCTCTACTAAGAACCGTATGTGTGTGGGTCGCTACCAGTGGTCCGACCTCCTGCCCCAACAACTAGAAGGATTGTGGCTTCTAAAACAAAAAGGTGCTAGTAAGGGCATGTGCTTGTGTGGCGATACATGTGGCACTTTCAGCTCTGTAAATACTGAAGGCTCCCAAGTCGGTAGGGGTTACGCCCTACAACTGATCAAATAAATTTGATCAAACAGGTTTATGGGGAGATATAGTGTTGGTATGAACTAATTAGCACACGTTATCCATAGTTTTCACCATGAATACAATTGTTTATAGTGGTTCGGAAGAGGTGGGTTTTCCTCACTACCACTTGGGTCATTCTCTCCTCACTAGTAATCCTAATGACCACACAGGGAGACAGGTCCTCTAAAGATGAAACAAGAAGAGCCTATTGCCCAAGACACAAAAGACACTGGTCCAATTTTAGTGCACCAATTGAAGTGTTTGCTAGTCTATGAAAATAAGGCACACAATAAAGATCAAAAACCCTCGCCAAGGTCTTGCAACAAAGATTTATTAGTAGTTTGGATTGTTTCAAATTATCACCCCTTCCTGCAAGCACACAAATTAGGTAAATTTTAGATACAAAAGACTTTGTAAAATAGGGGCCTTGAACAATGCATTTTTTTTTGCTTTCAAGACAAGCTGTACTGATTTCGTTAGCTAGATCTGAAGATGTTAGCTCAAAATAAACTAGATCTGAAATCCAAATGACAAAAAACCAAATCAAAGAAACCGAAATGCAACAAAGATGAACACAAATGCGGCTAAAAGTGACACAAATGCTATAAAAACATACAAACGCACCTATATATGACACAAACGTGACTTCCAAACACAGACGCAACCCGCCAACATAGACGCTCTTGTAAGCCTCACAGACACGATTAGGGGACACAAACGCGTTTCTTGGAATCTACAAAATTAAAAAAAAAATTGTCGAGGTCGCAGATGCGATTCCAGATGTCACAGATGTGGCAGAAAATCAAAAACGCGTTCTGAAAGTACGCAGACGCAAAAATATCCAAATCTTGTCGAAAATGTTAGATCTACAACTTCAAAAACACAAAATCTGCAACAAAAGATGTTAAATGCAAAAGGGACAAGAGTCCCACCGGGTGTGCCAAAATGTATATGGTGAAAATGGATACAACAATAATTGAAAGACTAAATGAATATACCACCACATGTCCAATAGGGTTTGGATCTCCATTGATCTTGCTTGATATATTTGCTCTCAGATTTTATATGTGCACAAGAGCTCAACAAAGAATGAAAATGTGGTTGCAAGTAGGATTGCATATGAAAGTTCAAAAGCATAGTGTAGTCGAGTAATCATCGGGTCGTCGATAATGAAGGAAGCATCTCCTTATATAGAACACTGTATGAAATGGAGAGATAAGATTGAGAGGTGTAAAAGATAAATGGTCGGCTAAGATTAAAGGGTAGGTAGAGAAAATAAGAAAATAATAAGAGGGTAGGTAGTGTAGGAATTAAGAGATGAATGACGTGTCATAAGTGGAAAAGGTTAATGAATTAATTAAATAAATAAAGATTTATTTAATTAATAGAAGAAGTGGGATCAATTAAATAAATAAAAGTATTTATTTAATTTAGGAAAAGGATAATTTAAATAAATAAATGTATTTATTTAAATGAGAAATAAGGCTAGAAGAGGATAAATGAATTAATTAAATAAATAAAGATTTATTTAATTAATAGAATAATTAGGCTTAAGTAATTAAATAAATAAAATATTTATTTAATTAGACAGGACAATTTTAGGTGTCTACAGATACAAAGTTGCCCCATGATGGAAATGATATGCCCCCTCAAGAGATTGGATGAAAATGACTTAAAGGGATGCAGACAATCTCTCGATAAGGAAGAAAGGCTAGAAAGGACTGACTAGATAGGGTGACAAGGTCACAAAGGAAAAATATTGACTCAAGAGGAGTCAGCAAAATAGTGTCTATGTCTTAATAGGCCAAAATTGATAGTTTTGTGATGAACATATACTATCAATTGGATAAGATTCTTAGAGGATTCACTCAAACAAGTTTCCTAGGGAAGACAACTAAAAACAAGGTTATAATTGATAATTATGTGATAAACTTATGTTGCCAATTGGATAAGCTGCTGAGAGGATTCACTCAACAAGTGCCCTAGATAGGTATTTTTGCTAAGCTGAGTATAGGATAAGTCGTCGAATTGATAAAATCTGATGAATGCTCTAGAAATATGGGATATAGTGAAATGCGATAAGCATATACACTAAGATGTAGCTCCATGTGATAGACATAAGCACTAGGATAGAGCCCAATGAGAAGCACCATGTGATGGACATAGGTACCACTAGGCTAGGATAGGAAAGATAAGAAGCACTATGTGATGAACATGAGTACCACTAGGATTGACACGATTGATTTGATTACATGTAGGAGTACTTACCCTAGATTGAGTCTAGAGAGAGATTCCCTATGACATAGCAGTTATGAACATGTTTGACTGCTAAGGACTGTGTCGTGATCAAGGCAATGGGATTGAGACACAATATGTATATGCCTCAGATTTAGGCAAACACAAGACTATTAACTGCTTTGGTGAAAAGATAGTCCCAAAGAGTTTGCAGGAGGGGACAGATGAGATGATCTAGGGATTGGTCCTTCAGGAGCTTAGATTCCTTTGGGGCCTACTAGCTCTGAGGGAGGGTCTTCATCATAGCTCTCTAGGTTCCCTTTTTGTATTAGCTTTTGTATGACGATGTAGACACCTTTGGGTGATTTTGTAGCCATATGAGATATTTTGGCATCATTGTATCATGACACTATTATTTTTTTGATATATATATGAGATGACTAGTTCATTGTGGTAGCTATATGCATGTGATCCTATGTGATGTTCTATATGCTTCATGATGATTTTATGATGCTTATGATATGGATGCAAATATGTATATGATGATATGCAATATATTTTTGTTCTTTTATGTTTTTATAATGAGAATGTAAATATGGATGTACTATATGTAGATAAATGTTACAATTATCTACATGATGAGAATGTATGATAATGATATGATATGCTAATCAGTGGTGTGTGCAGAATATGATAAAATTGTGATATATATATGTATATATGAAATCAGATATGAGAACATGTGATGATGTAGGTGCAATCTACATGAAATGCAAATATTTTTGGTGTGCCATTATGCTCAGTCATGTGATAGTGGGCTACACAAACTTAGGAAATGACGATGGAGGTCAATCATGAAAAGGGGATAGAAGATAGAAGATATGGAAGTAAAAGAGCTTCTTGCACTTTATCATCAATGAGCTTTATTATGGGAAATAACTTATGAAAATCGAGGTATAGGTTTGACCCAGAAATTCATTGTACCCATTTGCATGAAGATCAGACAGTTGCAAACAAGGAATGTCCCAGTTCATACTAGACTCACAGTCTCCCCATATCCTCATACAAGTCATAGTATTAATAAGAGACAATCCACAAACATAAAAAAATAAAAAGGTGAACATATCCCATCCTCGCCTTTCTAGTCAAAGACATCCTGCAGATAGAATCTCTAGTCAGAGACATCCCGAAAAAGCTAAAAGACATGTCACCAAAAGATGAAATCAAAAGAAAATCAAGACTTGGTATTAACACACAGTGAAATATTCAAGTTATTTGTGTTTCTTGACACATATGTTAACATGTTTGATTTGGTCACAATGTTGTCATCCTGATAAAGGAAAGATCATACTGAAAAATGTGTTGTTGCCAAAGTCTGTTGAAAGATTTAAATTGTTGAAAGCCCACTGTTGTGTATGTCTCATCTGAAACTGGTTGAATCTATGAAACTGATACTTTATTGTGAATAAGAATGGAGCTTTATTGCAGATTGGCAATGCAAATGACTTTTTTATTGTGGATTGTGCGTGAAAAGAAGGATGGATGAAAAGACTGTGCTCCTCAAAACATGCGATGCTTAGGGTACCACTTCCATCACTAAATTTTGGATTTTTCCCCAGTTGTAGATTGGACCTTAATTATTATTGAAGGAAAGGGAAAAAAGGGGGGTTTATTATGAAAGACTAACCAATCTTAGGTAGATCAATAAAAAGCTATGATGGGAATGGGTAATTTTATTATGGATGGATAGGTTGTGAGTGTGTGCAAAGTGAAAGGATGAGATTGAATCTTGAAGAATTGAGGAGAAATGTTTCTACACATGGTGCTAGTAACCTGCTTTTCACCATGGTACTTTTCCAAGGCACCACTGAAGTGGTTTTCACTATTGGACAAATTTATTTCTCTTTACTTTTTTTGATTTTTTAATTTTTTTGTATTTTTAATTTTTTTATTTGAATTAGGATATTCTAAAGAGAAATGTGTAAGAACTACTAAGGTTCATGTTGTTGATAGGATCTTCCAAAGGTTCTCCATCTGGTGTTGAGAGATGATATGCACCTGATCCATAGATTATTGTGATGACATAGGGACCAAGGCAATTGGGCTCAAATTTTTCTTTCTTTTCCCAGTCCTGTTGATTTCTTGGATTCTCCCTGAGAACTAAGTCACCCACCTCAAATGTATGAGGCTTTACCTTATGGTTATAGATTTGGCTCATTCTCTATCAATAAGCCTTAAGATAACTAAAAGCAGTTTGTTGTCATTCATCCAATAGTTCTAGTTCCTCTAAGAAAGAAACCCTGTTGTCTTCATCACTGATTATGTCGCGTAAAGAGACTCATAAAGATGGTAAATTGACATCAATAGGAAAGATAACTTTAATAATATATAAAATTGAATAAGGTGTAGCTCCTATACATGTGCGAACACTTGTACGATAGGCCCAAAATGCAGGATTGAGTTAGATGTGCCAAATTTGGTCAACACCATCAACTGTAATTTTTGAGGATTCTAAGAATGGTTTTATTAGATGCCTCAGCTTGACCAAATTACCTATCATAACTATTATAAAACCATAAATGTGTATAACCCATTACCCACCAGGTGTGCCAAAATGTGTATGGCGAAATGATGATAAACTATTATAAAACCATAAAGATCCAACCACAAACAATCTAAGTCCTACCATGAAACATTCACCAATACCAATAGAGGTACCTAAGATCATGCAAATAAAAAAAAACAAATCAATATTACTATTAACATGTCTAGTAGGGTTTCAATCTCCATTGTCTTCCTATCTCCGTTGATCTTGCTTGATATATTTTCTCGCAGATTTTATGTGTGCACAAGAGCTCAATAAAGAACGGAAATGTGGTTGATAGAAGGCTTGATTGCATAATTATTGTGCTCATTCGCTTGAGTGATTATAATTCTCATTAGGGTTGATAATGAAGGAGAGTATCCTCTTAAATAGAAGACACTGTAGGAAATCGATGGACAAGATTACACTGTAGGAAATCGAGGGACAAGATTAAGAGGTGTAAAGATAAATGGTCGGCTAGGATTAAAGGGTAGGTACAAGAAATAATTAAATGATAAAGGGGGTAGGTAGAAGATGAATTACGAGACAAATGACATGTGTGATGGGTAGAAAAGGCCAATGAATTAATTAAATATATAAAGATTTATTTAATTAATAGAAGAAATGGGACTAATTAAACAAATCAAATATTTATTTAATTTAGGAAAGGACAATTTAAATAAATAAAGTATTTATTTAAATGAGTAAATACTTAGAAGAGGATAAATGAATTAATTAAATAAATAAGAATTTATTTAATTAATAGAAGACTTAGGATAAAATAATTAAATAAATAAAGGTGTCCACACACAGACACACACACACACATATATTTAAGTTATTGAGGTAAAATTTCTTTGGGATAATAGATTTGGATATGAATTTCTTATTTGTAGAGTTCTCATATGTTATGCATTTAGTTTTGACATATTGATATTAAAATTATATTAATGAAGTTACTTTGCAAGTTATTTCATGTGTTATTTTTAATGCTAAAATTTTAGCAAATAAGATTAATAAATTATTGCCTCTACTACAAAGCTTGGTATGAGGACCAAGAGAAGAACTACAAGATAGCTCATGGGTGGCACAATTCTTCATAGACTTAACACTGGTATTTGGGGAATTAGCACCCCCTTTGGAAAGTCTTTGAATATCCTAAGCTTGGGCATTCAACTATTTAAGTCCTTTAGAACTATTCTCTAAGGTTTTCTGGCTCATTGCCACAACAAACCTCAACTTATCCCGAGCTTTTGTAAATGATACCTCTAGAGCTTTAATACGTTGATCATGCCCTTCCTTCAGATCCTTAAATTCCTTAGCTAGCTCTTGGATAGTAGCAAAATTTTTATCCGTGCTCTAGATATTCAAATTTTGAACAACCTTGTCCTTCCAGACATTAATCTTAGACACCATCCAAAAAAATAGGGCACTTTGGCTATCTGTAACATCCTTAACATTCTTAATCATGTTCCTAGAATTATTAATAGAGGAATTAATGGGAACTATAACTGAGGTTATAATTATTTTTAATTCATAAGCTACAACAATATCCAACATTGGGTTAATATAATTTTCTAAAATCGATTGTTATTTTTAAAAAAATAATAATTTGGGGTTTAGGTGTTGTGCGCATATCAAATTATGGGCATGCCACCCCATTGACACCTCATGTCTTACCCAAAGTTTGTGCCACTCATAATTACATTCCTTGAAGTCATTTAGCAAGTTGACCAAATGGGCCATGTCTATTTTATGACACTACATAAGTCTTCCTTGTTCTCCACTTAGTGTAGGTTTGTGAATTTTCATGCAACAAATAAGGAAGCATTTGAACAAGTCTATAACTTTATGCATTTTTAAAGAAGTATAAGATGTGATATGAAGATGAAAGAAAATATGACCTTGAGGGTTTTGTGAGGAGTCTTATACCCTCATTCATAGGTGATAATAGAATAAAAGAAGATATTACAAAAGAAATTATCGAACATTTGAGTTAGTAAGTGAAAAAAGAATGAATTGGGACATGGTGTTAATGGCTAAAGAAATAAGGAAATAGAGTGATCTCGATTTCCCCACTTTCTTTTTATAATGAGTTTGACTATTGGAAAAGAATTTAAAACAAAATCATGTCAGCATAAGTACTCTTGAAATTTGAAATTGTAAAGGTAGGCAAGTAGCCCCAAATTTTAGGAGAGTATTCAACTAAAATGAGATCAAGTTGAGGAAAGAGTGAGGAATGAATTCAATGTCAATGTTGATGATATGACAATTGAGCGAGTGAAACAAATTATCAAAGATGAAGGAATGTTATTATTTCTAGGATGACATTAGGCATTGAAATGATATTACATTTTGCAAAAAGTGAGACTACAATTTATTTCAAAGTGAAGAGAAAATTGAGAAAGAAATGTAAGGATCAATTTTATATACAAAATATGGATTATGGTCAACATGGGCCCTATCTCCTCCAACATAAAAACTTGATTCGTTCCAAAGATTTGATCAATTAAAAGGTAGTGGTATGGTAAAAATTTTGATACATCTCCCCAAGCAGCTATAGACTTGGTAGTTAATACAATAGAGGTTAGTAGAGTAGTTACATTTGATTTGCACAATGATTACGAGGAACTAAAGAAGAAGTGGAATATTTGCAGATTGATGGTTCATTCAAAAACTAATATTGGAATAGAGAGTGGAATATATATATAACCTATGAAAGATTGTATGTAGATTAAATATGGATGAATTGATAGATGTAGTTGGTAAAATGCTACAAATATATTTGAAAAGTTGCACAAATCAAAATGTTTGTACGTAAAACTAAATAGTGGTCGAGCAATTTTTGAATGCTTGAGTGAAGTTGTTGATGATAGCTTGTTATGATTGGTAAATTAAAACTTGTCATCCAACTTGAGAGAATATGACTCTTCTTTATGTTAGAGAAAAGAAGGGAAAATCTTGTGATCTCTAAGAGAAATGTATAACTAATTGGAATGATAAAAATGCTCAAACATGGAGGTTTGATACCATGTAGAAAATCTAAAAGTCTCAAAAAGGGGCAGAGACTAAGCTCTAATACCAACTCTCTAAAACTGAGAATCAAGTAACCCTCTAAGATTGTAACTCATATTTGTAAATCACTGGCAATACACAACATAAGAAAATATAAACACGAACTAGATACATGCAATGACTTTCTTCTTTCATTAAAATCTAGAAATGAAACTAAAAAATGACTTACAAAATCATAAATAAATTAACAAACAACTGATTATATAATTTTGCAGCATTTTGGAGCTACTCCTAAACAATTAGCAATTTAGAGTTTCTCTGAGTTCTCTTACAAACTACAGAGCTTCTCAAAGCTCTCTAACTCATTCACTGCTCACTTGGAGATATTCATGCCTATAGTAATCACTGCTTATTAAGACTGACAAAGTACCTAGAACAATCACTACTCTCACCACAAACAAACACATAATTGTTGTTACACACTTTAAATCACTCAGAGAACAAGAAACATTCTTCTACTACTACTACACAAATATTTCTTCGACCTTACTAACATTGGAAAACATTCTTCCCTTTTGTCTTGTTATCTTCAATCACCTTCCCCCTCAAAATTCAAATTTAAAATTAACTACCAACAATAACTCTACTAGTTATTGCTACAACGTCAAGAGCAAGTTGTAGAAGAAATCCCCAAGTCAATCTTCTACTACAATTTGCAAGTTGTATTTACTCTTGGTTACTCGTGATAGGGTAGGTGAACACAGAAGTCCAAGAAGGTGCAGTAAGGCTCAAGAAAAAGTAAATTTTTAATACTCCCCATTTTTCCTGAGCAGACAAATAAGATCCTTATTAATCCAAAACAACAATGCCCAAATTTATTCTTAGGCACTCAAAAGTATCCATTCTCAATAGCTTGGTCAAAATGCCTCCTATCTGATGCTCAAAAATACAAAACTCTATTTTAATTTAACCATTCTAACAAAATTCTTTGATAAAATGACACCTTATTTCAATGTGTTTTATTCTTCCATGAAACAAAATATTTTTCAACAAGGCTATTGATGAAACATTGTCACACTAAATTATGGTTTTATTCAGTTGTTCTTATTTTAAATCTAGCAATATTATTGTCAACCAAATAGCTTGACATGCTATTATATTTCCTATTATATACTCAACCTTAGCTATAGATAGGGCAATAATGAGTGGCTTCTTAGAAGCCAACAAGATTACACTTGAACCCAAATGTAACACATACCCTAATATGAATATCCTGTCATCCACACTTCCTACCCAATCACTATCTGTGTAACCAAACAACCTAAAACCATTTTCTATATTATACAAAATGCCATATCTCTTAGTTCCATTCACATACCTTAGGTTTTTATTACTTTCTTTCTAATGGGTGTCCTTTCGAGTCACCATAAATTTAGAAATTAGACTAACTACATTCAATAAATCAAGCCTAGTTGTTGTCAAATACATCAAACTTCCAACTAAACTCTTATTCATGGTTTAATCCATATTGTTCCTACAATCTTCTCTTCACAACTTAAGACCTAAGTCTATTCGTGTTCATGAAAATTTGCTACCTTACATTCTAAATCTCTTAAAGATCTCATTTGCATTATTTTTTAGAGATAAATATACCATCATCTATTTGTTTTACTTCTATGCCTATAAAATACCTTAAGAGACCTAAATCTATCATTTCAAACTATCTTTTTATATCCTCTTTTTAAATAAAAAATGATGAAATCATCATCCCCAATGAGAAATAAACCATTTACATACAAGACAATAATTAGAATACTTCCATTAGTTGCATTGATGTAAAGAGTAGGCTCACCATTGCTTTTACTAAAGTCATATCTCATTAAATATGAGACAATCCTTCTATACCATGTTCATAGAGCTTGCTTCAGCTCATAAAGAACCTTCTTTAGCTTATACATCTTATCTTTATGACCCAAAATTTCATAACTAGGTGGCTTCTCCACATACACTTACTTTTTTAACACTCCATTCAAGAAGGTGGACTTCACGCCTCTTTGAAACACCTTCCATTTATGTTGGGCTACAATTTCTATGACTACCCATATGGTTTGCATCTTTGAAATGGGGACATATGTCTCATCATAATCTCCCCCAAACTATTGTTTGTACCCTTTGCCAAGTAATTTTGACTTATGCCATTCTATTCTTCCTTTGACATTGCTCTTGGTCTTATAGACCCATTTAACCCCAATAAATTTCTTGTTGGGAGGAAAATTAGTTTTCTCCCATGTTTAATTCCTCTTCATTACATCCATTTCCTCATCTCTGGCCTCACAAAATTTATCCTCTTTGATAAAATCCTCAAAATAAATTTGATCATTCTAATAATGTAATGTAAAATTCACATTCTCATCATACCTTTCATTTTTGTAGATCTTCCTCAGACTCTTGGTCTTCTTTGGCACTGGGGAGACTAGAGTGGGATCTAAACTATTAATACTACTATTGTTCTATTGTGCTGACTCAAATTGGAGTCATCGGGAGATCTCTCAATATGATTCTTTGGTTGTATGTGGATGTTTGCCTTTCTGTCTCCTTGCACCATGAGCTATCTAAAGCCCTCTTAGACTAAATTCTAAGAGAGTTTGTTTAACTACCTATCTATGTGAGGAGCTATTGAGAGCTATGCAAAGCTCTCTTAGAATGAATTTTGGGACAATCTGTTTAACTGCTTGTATATGTCAAGAGCTATCAAGAGTTGTTTGTATCTCTCTATATCTATTATGGTAGTGAATTGCTCTTGTTAATACTCATCATCTTTATCATCAATAGGAACTGCATGTGAGGTGGATGAAGAGGTATCCATTGAGTCATCCCATTACTCATTCTCAATGAGCTCAACACCTCTACTAATGATATTTTTAGTGATAGGGTTATACAACCTATATGCCTTGGACTCAACACTATAGCCTATGAAAACTCATTTCTCACCCTTACCCAAATTTTACCTCTTCTCCTTTGGCACATGAGAATATGCCACACACTTAAACACTATTAATTGCTCAAATGGTCCACTTGCATTTTCACCATGCCTCTTAAGGTATCTTGTCACGAATTGCCTTGGTTGGACTTCTATTTATCAAATAAATAATTGTTGCTATAGCCTCTCTCCAATACTCATTTTGGAGTCCCTTTTCCATTACCATTCTCCTTTCCATCTCCACAATGGTTCTATTCTTACTCTTATCTACTCTATTTTATTGCAGAGTATAAGCCATTGTTAGTTCCTTCTTGATGTAATTTAGCTTGCAAAAATTCATAAAATCATTGTAGGTACACTATTCCTCACAATTTGAAATCGGGACTTTGATGACATTTTCAATCTCCTTCTTACCCTAGACTTTAAACAGTAAAACTTTATCAAATACTTCAGACTTATGTTGTAAAATACAAACCCAATTTCTATAGTTGAAATCATCAATGAAGGTCATTAAATATTATCTCTTGCTAATGGAAATGGTTTGTACAAGGCCAACCAAATTAGTATTCACTATCTCTAATGGTGCTCTTGCCCTTTTAGAGTTTCCCATTTTTATGAGTTGCCTATGTTTCTTACCGAAAATATAAGCCTCACACTTGCTACTAGGTTATATTATCCTTGGAAAACTATCTTCCATTCTTTCTATAGACAATAAACTTAAACTAGTACAGACTAACTGTACATACCTAAGATCACATAGCTTGGAGGGGTCATAAAAGACTACCTTGTAAGTTGATTGTTTTGCTACTATACATGTTCCTTGCTTGGGAGGTGCAAGAAAAGTCTGAGAAGAGCAACAATTCTCTATCCTCAATGAATACATTTGATTCTTTGACATTTGAGTTGCTACAACAAATTTCTTACTCTCATCTTTGTAAAAAATGACTCATTCACCCTTCTCCATTAAAACTTTGTATCCATTTTGGATCAATTGTCCAACACTCATCAGGTTGTGCTTTATAGCAGGGGAAAAATAAATATTTTCTATTTTCTTTCTTCTCACCTTTCTTAGTGTATATTATGATAGATCCTTTTCCCACAACTAAAATTATTTCATTGTTCTCCATCATAATTTCAGACTTTACTTTTTTATCGATGAAAAAAAACAAATTTTCATTACCACTCATGTGATTACTATAGCTGTTATCTAAATACCAAACGTAAGGGCTACCTTCTTCACCATTGCTACACATAATGAAGGTTGTAAACTGATTACCCTTAGCCACATTTGCACTTTTCTATTGTTGATTATTGTGTTGTTTCTAGCACTCACTTGAATAATGACCCATCTTATGCAAATGATAATATTCAACATTGCTTTTTCATACCTTTGATTTGAACTACTATTCTTTTTGCCTTTCCTATAGCTAGTGTGAGAGCTACTTGTTCCCTGATGGCTTTGAACTCATCCAGAGATATCTTCTTTAGTAATTCCTTGTCTAGAGTTTCTATGACCTCTACCTCTAGAGCTCCTTCCAGCATCGTTTCTTTTTCCCCTACCCCTTGTATTGCCTTGAGCTTTAAAATATTTGTCCTGGAAAGATGAAGCAAACCTATTTAGGAATTATTCATGGGTTTGAAGACAACCCATTAACTCATCCATTGTCAATCTAGAGGGGTATGTGGAGGATCATGGTGGGTCAAGCAGACCCTTAAGTGGCAATGAAAATCAGAAAAACAAAGTTAGGCAACTTAATGTAAACATTTGAATAAGTTATCAACATTATTTCACAAATATGTAAGAATGGAATCTACAGAAAATTGAATGAAGTTTCTAAGCTACTAGTTATTTTCTGAAAAAAAAAAAAAAAAGTCCTCTTTGATGAAAATTTAAAATTTCAATGCAGCAGTACAAAAATTTCAAGAAAAAGATAAGTAGGCATCTCTCTGACCACCCTAACCAAAATCAAATCATAGTTTTTCTTTACAAGATTTTATATATAAGTAGAAGACTCATGTCCGGATGTGACACATATTTTGTTGTATTTTTTTTAAATAAATAATTAATTATGAATTTTTTCCTACAACTTTTTTAAAATATAAAAAATGCATATGTTTGACCACCATAACTCGATCAAAAATTTATGAAATTAAATTTATTTTTTTAATCCCATAGTAGATGAAGCATAGATTGTGACACATTTTTTAGAATAAAAAATTGTGATACTATTTGAAATATATAGATATTTTTCAATCAACATATCAATTAGTACTTTACTTAGGATATCACCACTTTTCGGCCCCTCATGATAATGCACATACCTAGAGAGGTCTTTAGCCGCTTCAATGACAATGATGATTACATCAAGCTTAGGGGATAAACTATGGAGGATTTTCTCCACAATCCTTTGTTTCTCCATGGTTTATCTATTTGTTCTAAATTGGTTCAATAAACAAAAGACTCTAGTGTGGAAGTCTTATATAGACTTACTATCCTTCATTTGAAGAGTCTCAAAATATCTTCAAAGCAACTAGAGCTTCACCAAATTGACTTTATTAGTCCCTTTGTAGCTTGTTTGGAGAACTTCCCAAGCTTCTTTGACATAATTAGTTGCTTCTATTCTGGGAAATATAGCCCATGTCAAGGTTGCTCTAATCAAACTTGGGGCCTTTGCAACTTTCCTCCTTGTTTCTCTTAATTGGGCCATCTAATGGTTTGTGAGGGATATAAACTAAGTTGGGTCAGTTGTATCCACAAGGCCATTGACCACAAGCTCTCACAAATCATTTGCAACCATAATGGTCTTCATCTTCTTTAACCAAACATCATAACTTTATATATTAAAGTATTGTGGTTGCTGCCAACTCTTTCCTTCATCTCTAGCAATGTCTCCTACATAATAAAACTCAATATATAGTAAACAAATTCCCAAACTCAGAAGGATTTAGGGTGAAATGGCTCTGATACCAACTTGGAATACTAGAAATAGTCAAGCATAGAGCTCTCATACTAAGGCAAAAGTTTAAAATGCTCAAATACAGAGATCTTGGAATACTAAAAATACTCAAACTAGAGACATAGAATGATTTTCTTATTTCATTAAAATATGGAAACGAAAACTAAAAACCAAACTACAAAGTTAGAAAATAAACTAATTGCTTATACGTACTTATTACAAACTAACTTGTAGCATTTCAAAGCTCCTCCTAATCACTAAATAGTCTACAATTTCTCTAAGTTCCCTTACAAACTACTAAACTTCTCCGATCTCTCTCACAAACTACTAAACTTCTTAGAGCTCTCTAACTAATTCACACACTGCTCACTTGGAGCTATAAATGCTTGGAGCAATCACTACTCATCAGGAGATGCCTATAGAAATCACTACTCTCAACACAAACAAACACATAGCTATTGTTGCACACTCTGAATCACTCAGAGAACAAATGAATTTCCTCTATGGCTGCTACAAAAAAATTCTTCAACAACTTACTGACATTGGGAAACATTCTTCCCTTTTTATCTTGGGGATGTCTTGAGAAAAATTCTCCCTCAAATTCAAAATGTGAATTCCTCTAAGAACAATAAACTCTAATAGTTGTTGTTGCAATATCAAGAGCAAGTGAGAGTTTGATCCCAATAAACCGCTAACAAAATTGAGGCTAGAATTACTATTTGCTTCTCCTGATAGTATAGGTGTGCACAGGGGGGTGTAGGAAGGCTTAGGAATAATTTAATTTTCTAACATAATTGGCTTCTTGACTTCTATAAGAAGTTTACTAAGGGGGTCTACAAGAGAGTAAAATAGTAATGGGAGAATTGAGGAAACATAAGGCATAGTTAGTTGCAAATATTTAGTTCTCAAAGCTTCAAGATCATATTGTGAGCCTCAATGTCAAGGGAAAGTATGTTGTAAAGTGGTACATGACCTTGAATGCCATACAATTCACCTTCAATTCCATGTGAAATTTTATTTTAAGACAGTTAACTAACATGACTTTTGTTTTTAGATACACATGTTTTAATTTTACATTCTAAATACATGAAAAAAAACACTAAAGACTTCCTTAAACTGTTTAGAAAGAAAGCTTGATTTTTATTGGCTAGATGATAATACCTCTATATGAAAAAGAGTTGTAATACATTGAATCAATAGTAAAATTAATTGTATTAGTTTTTGTTTTCTGTAAATTTTTTTTCAGAATCTACGAATATAAAAACCCCTTTAATGGATTGATATGAATACAATATATGATTCCTTAATATTTGTTAGAAATATTTATTACCAGTTTAACTACAATTTCCACCATTGTAATCACCATAATTTCTACCACTAATTATTCAATCAACTCAATCTTCTATTCGATCATCAAATTTCCAGTTACTTCCATCAATTAGGCTGAACTATCTTGTAGTCTCTTTTCTTGATTGTATGTTAAGATTTATCTCTAGAATTTTCTGCATGCTCTTTAAAATGGATCAAATGTAAAATATCAGTACAGCAGTAATACAAAAATAAAATTTATTTTTTTGTGCCATAGCACTCTATCATTTCTCTATTTTTTGTTTTCTTTCTATGCCTCTGCCCACCTCGCATGTGGTATCAAAGTCATAAAAAGGCATTGTGTGAATTTTGTTTTGTAGATCTCAGTTATAATCAGGTTGTATATGAGGTATGTGGAAATTGAATCATTGTTTTGAAGCGTTGTGAAGGGAATTATTGAAGGAAAACCACAGTTGTTTGAAGATAAAAAAGTGAAGAAGAGTATTGTTTAAGATCATGGCATCTAGTATTGGTAATTTTCAACCTCTTATTCCAATATTTTCTAGTAAACATTATGATAATTGGGATTTTAGAATGAAATTAACATTTGATCACATGAGTTATTAGACATTGCTATAAATGGTTATACTGAACCACAAGATGAGTTTGTCTTGAGTCCAGATGATAAGAAAAAGATTAATGAAAATAGGCAAAAGAATAGAAGAGCTTTGCATATACTTGCACAAGGATTCAATGATATAGTTGTTGGAAGGATCAAGCTAGCCCCTACAACCAAACAAGATTGGGACATCCTTGAAACAACATATCAAGGTACTAGAAAGGTAAAAATGATCAAACTACAAGCACTTCAAAGAGAATTTGAAAGTTTGCAAATGAAAGATTCTGCAACAATAGATCAATTCACATAGTGTGTTACGGATTTGTTTAATCAAATAAGGAAAAATGGTGATGAATTAACATATCAAAAGGTTGTATATTTTTCTTTTAAGGAGATTGCCTAAAAAATTTGATGTTATTGTTGTGGTAATTGAGGAATCCAAGGATTTAACTACATTTTCTATAGATGAGTTGGTTGGTTCTTTGAAAAGTCATGAAGACAAGTTGAATAAGAATGAAAGTACTTCATTGGAAAATGCATTCAAAACAAAAATGACATTTGGAAGAGGAAGAGGAAGAGGAAATCCAAGATTCAGAGGAAGAGGAAGAGGAAGAGGAAGAAACAGTTATCAAAAGATAAGAAAGGAGTCTAGATCTAGGAGGAAGGAGAAATCAAAATTTTAGCTCAAGGGGACGTAATAACAATCACAAATCAAATGTGCAATGTTATTATTGCAAGAAGTATGGTCATTTAGCAAATGAATGTAAAAAAAGACAAGTTGATATAAATAAGGAAAATGCAATTTTTTCTGAGAGTAGTTCTGAAACATTATTCATTACATGCCATGCAACTCATGAAAGTTCAAATAATATTTGGTTTCTAGACAGTGGTTGTAGTAATCATATGACTGGAAATAAGGATTTGTTTGAGAATTTGGATATTTCAATTAAATCTGAAATCAAATTGGGTAATGATAATAATGTTGAAGTTTTGGGAAAAGGTACAATTAATGTGATAACTAAACATGGTAAGAAGACGATTCCTAATGTTTATTTTGTACCTGGTTTGAAGCATAATATTATAAGTGTTGGACAACTTATTTAAAAGGGTTATAGAGTTACTTCTGAGAATAATGTTTGTACATGGTGATTGCAAAGGTTGAGATGACAAATAACAGAATGTTCCCACTTCGCATGGAAATTGAAATGATGGACGAGATGGAAGCAAGTTTCAAGGCAACAAGTCAAGATCAAGAATGGGTATGGCATTTAAGGTATGACCATATAAATTTAAAAGGATTGTGTTTGTTGCAAAGAAAAGAAATGGGAAGAGGTTTACCCCTTATTGAAGCACCATTAATTTCATGTGAAAGTTATATTTTGGCTAATTAAAATAGAAAGAGTTTTCCAAAAGGAGTGTTATATAGAGGTTGGGCACCTTTAGAAATTGTGCATATGGATTTATGCAGTCCAATGAAAATACCATCATTAGGGGGGAGAATTTCTTTTTTAACATTCATTGATGATTTTAATAAGAAAAAATGGGTTTATTTTCTTAAATATAAATCTAAGACATTTGGAAAGTTTAAGGAGTTCAAAGCATTGGTTGAGAAACAAAGTGGCCTATCCATCAAGATATTGAGATCAGATAGAGGAGGTGAATACAAGTCAAATGAGTTTTTGGATTATTGCAGGTATCATGGAATAAAGAAGTAATTTACTACAAGTTACACACCTCAGCAAAATGGTGTTGCAGAAAGGAAGAACCAGACAATAATGGAGATGGCAAGGAGGGTGTTGAAAGGTAAGAATCTACCTAATGAGTATTGGGCTGAAGCAGTAGCTTATGTAGTTTATATCTTGAATAGGAGTCCAACAAATATTGTTAGGGACATGATTCCTCAACATGCATGGTATTATAGTGTTTCTCATTTCAAAATATTTGGTTGTGTTACATATGCACATGTACCTAAGGAAACAAGAATAAAATTAGATGATAAGAGTAAAAAATGCATCTTTATTGGTGTTAGTGAATAGATTTGTCTTTCTTTTAGTTGAATTCATTCAAAGCTCTGTTACCCTCTTTGAAAAACAAAAGTTCAACTAAATTGTTGGTTAAGTGTGACATACATCACTTCCCTCTGAATTTTAGATAGGTACAGCTCCCTCCATTAGTTATTCAAGGAATAATCTAACTTAATAAAACTGATATGCTTTTAACCTGAAAGAACGTAAGGCTGCCTACTTCATTCTTAGATAAGAGACCGGTAATATGCAAATATTTCAGAAAAGAACTTTCTTCAAGATGTTTCACCATGAAAAATCAGAAGTAATCTAAGCAAAGTTCAATAACACTAATTTCAGTACTTCATAAAAATAAACAAAAGAAACAAAGTCTCTTTTCAACCAAATATCTTTCTAAACAACATAGAAAGAAGCTCCAAATTAATAATAGTATTCACCATTAGAAAGATAATCACAGATAATTTTAACTGGATTAATATTTGCAAACAAACATTACTCCATGAATTCAAACTCGAAGATTTAAAACCTCAAAATGCATATGATATTTATATGTATATTCCATGCAACAAAGACATAAAGATACACACATAAGTTCCTTCCAGTGTTAGATTCTGGAAAAACTGATCACTTCGTTTAGACAAACCAAAATTTTCTAATCTCTAAGTCTACTATTCTAACCCCTTCTAAATCTATTTCATCTAACTTATATTAGTCTTTTCGAAGAACAGAGGAGGTCTCCCTGAAAACCCAACCTCCTCTGAAACAGTTATAAAACTAACAGAGTATTTAGGGGGCAGATGTCCTAAAGTAATTACAAAGTTTTTGAAAAGCATTTAAAAATAAAACCAAAGCATAAGCATCAAACTATACTTCATCTCCAACATCATTTCCTCCTCCACTTTTCTAGGCATCATGGGCAGTTGTAAGCTCTTGAATCATAGACTAACTCAGATTATTCATGGCATTAGTTTTCGCCTTTGCAACTTCCTTTTCCCACCTGTGTTTTATCATTTTCTCAGCATATTTAGGTAACTTTTCATTGCCAATGAATGTCATGGATTCAATTCGGGCAATCTGTGTTATGTCTTCAAAAGTGAAGTTTCCTTTAGCTCTAATTTTCTCCATGTGTAGTTTAAATGCCTTTACCGCGTCCTGTGTATTCACTCCATAAAGTCCTAATTGACAATCATGATCTGTGTTAACCACTTTATTATCATTGACCAAGCTATGTTGAAGTTCCTGTAGCTCATAAATGGAGGCTTTGACATTAGAGATTACAACCTTGAATGTAATTACCTACCACACTATGGTTTTCTTCAACACAAAGAGTTGGCACTCATTAGTTACCAATTTTATTGAGTTTTCTGTTAAAAACTCAGTGGCTCCATATTTCTCTATCACGGAGAACATGGGTAATACATTTTCCCATTTATGATCCTGCTTTTCCCATTGCATAACCTGATTTTGGATCTCCACAATGAGGTTTTGAATTTCATCGCATAGCTTCCTCGAATCTGTAATATATTTTTTGCCATCCTTGATCACCTCTCCAATCCATTTTCCTATGGCCCCTGCGATGCTCTTGGCTCACTGAACTTGGTTCATCAGTTTCTTGTTCTCCGGTGAAGTGGGATCAAAGTTTTATGAAGCTTTTGATATAGGGAGTGCTCCAAAATAGCCTAGGCTATCAATGAATTCAGCTAAAACCTTGATGTGCTGCTTTAGTTCCTTTTTCTCTTGTCCATCTTTCTCTGACCTGGTGAGAATTTTCTTAACCATCACCTTGAAAAGGTGGTTATCATAGTCTCTACTCATGTTTCCCAGATCTACTTTAGTGTCTTCAAAATCTTTTGCATTAATTTCCTTACTTTCATCCTTGGGTTTATAGGAAGCAATTTCAGCAACCCATCTCCTGGTATTTTCATCAGTGTCCAACCTGGTGGTTGGTTTGAACTTCTTCTGTTTAGGACCTTTGTCCATGTAATTGACCACCATGTCTTGAATTGGGATAGACACTGGGATCGAGCTTCGTTTCTTATTTACTGAAGTAGTTAACTATTTGGGAGTTGTGCTTGAACTAGCTATTCCTCCAGTTACTTTAGGTGGCGGTGTCATGGCTATAGTGATTGCATGGGAACCCGTGGTGTTGGCAATATCACTGTCAAGGTCCTCAACCTTAAAAATTTGAGGGTTGAGGGTCTTGTCTTTCATCTCTGTGTCTCTGACCAAGTCCATTTTCTTCCGTGCACCACTCCGTGACCTTGTAAATCGAGGAGCAGGACAATTCAAAGCAGGATTAGGCTCATGCTTGGTGTGAGATGACTTCTTATTTTTACCTGGATGAACAAACATAGAAGTGGGCTTAGAAAAGCTTTTTGGAGAACGTAGAGAAACCACATTATCTCTTGCAGGACTGATCCTACTTGATTTCATTGCTCTTTTCTTATTAACCCAATTTGCAGTTCTCTCCAAGACTCTTTTTGTTCTGAGTTGTATATAATCATCTTCTTCTACATCCCAATTAATAGAGAAAGTTTCCAGATTAGTTCGATCCAGGTACCCAGGTTCAAATAGCTCTAGATTATCTTCTTTGATCCCACTTATGTCAATTTTCACCTACAGTGAAACTATTTGTCCCAGAGCCATTCTCATATTTTCTCTCCTGAACACTTCAAGTTCATCACAACAATCTTCCCAAAAATATTCCAAGTGTGAGATAGGAAGGTGCACCATCAAACCAAGGCTCCATGAAAAACCTTTGTTATCAAACCCATTTCTTCCTTGATACAGTTTGAAATTAAAATTCTTCAAGTCAGCTCCTATGCTCAACACATCTGACATTAAACTACAAGATAAAGCACCAAATTGAACAGGGAAATGATCTTCCCATTTATCTTGGGGTTGAGCTTTCTTAATTATAGTAGACAACTATCTACAAATCTCAGCAAGGACAAAGCAATCTGAACAAAAATGAGGAAGTCTGAAAGGTTCTTCTTCAAAACCACCTACCCTTATATAACAGAAATGAGGAAATTCAACAAAGAAGCTACCATATCTTTTCAGCAAGGCCTGGGCATCTTCAGACATTCTTTTTGATTTCATGTTCTTCAATTCATAGCACAGTTCCCCCAAGAAAGCATTATGCACTCTCCTCAAATCTTGTAATGCATTATCTTTTTGTAGCATGGGGTAAAAGTCATATACAGAAACATCCCCTTCAACAGGTTGCCTAGGAATTCCTATTATCTCTTTGGTACATGCCAAACAATATATCAAATAAGAAGACATGAAGAAATTTTGTTTGAACTTATTTTCCATGCTGAGTTGTTCTCTCATAGAGTCAACAATAAGCTCTGCCTAGTCAAGAAACTACTTTCCCTCCAACACCAGTTGCACATAATAGTAAATCCATTCATCAAAGTTGTAGGCTTCAGCTGAACCTCTAACTCGGTGTAACAACAACATGATATCATGAATATGGGGAAGCATGTGATTCTTGTTGGGGTGTTTAGGTATCCTAGAGCCACCTTTCTGAGGAACTAACAACCAATGTTTCTCTATATTGTTCTGGTGTCCACTCTTGTCTGCATTGAACGGAGTGATTGATTGGGCAGGGGAAGAATTTGAGAACTTATAATCTAGCAATTTGAAAATAGAAGAAATGACTTCCCTATTAATTGAGAGGAGGGTTTCACCATTGTCCCTCTTTATAGTTTCAGAAATAGGTTCATATTGTACAATGCACTCCATAACTAATTTTGGGAAAGGAATAGTAGGTGAGAAAGCTGTTGCTTCTATCAAGCCACTACTTAGAATTTATAGACCAAAAGAACCATCAATACCTTTAAACGCCCTTTCCTTCAAGGCTTCCAAATTCTCCCCTTTCGGGTTTGTGTCACTGACAATGGGTTATGTACAGGAAAGACTGAAAATATTTCTGAAAAGATGTAGAGTGGATTTTATAATTTATAAGCAACAACCCTTATCTCTTTAGGAAATTTTATTATGAGAGAGAAAAACATCTAAAAATCACTGCAGAAGATAGGAATCAAAACTCACCTTCACGACTGAAACCAATCAAACGACTACCAGGAGACAAACCTTTGACCAGACACTTCGCAACAATGAAGAAGAGGTTTAAAAAATAAATCACTTCATACCTTATAACAAATGAAGTGCCAAAAGCCCATTTAGTGCATTAATTTTGGCCATCAACTCAAGTGAGCCAAAGCATTGGGATTTGACATCACATGTGTGTATTGAATGCATGACAGCACTCGGCAGCGTAACCGCCAACTCCCAAAAATGATTACTTGCCTTCAAAAATTAGTTGGTTGACGTTACTCGAGATATGACCAGATCTTCATCACACTTAGCAATAAATGCACCATTATGTCATTTAGTCTTTTCTATGTGACCCACCTGATTTGAACATTCAAGAACCATTTGAACTGACTTCACGAGGGTTCAGGTAGTTCAAAACATATGCTATGCTAAAGAGATTTTCCTTTGGAAAAGATTAACTTTGTTGATTGCCTCTGGTCCTTTGAATTTCATCGAACACCTCAAACATCACTGAATTGTTTGAACTAGGTTCAAACGATTCATAGTCTGGAGAAAGAGTATATGAAACATCATCCGCGACTGTGAAATAGAGCACCTGCAAAACACTTGATATAAATGTTAGCCCAAAAAATGTCTTAGACACGACTTAGAACCTGCGGTACCTAAATGAACACTATGAAATATTTTTAGGATACTTTGAGGGGTTCATGGGGTTCAAACTGACCATTAAAATGTAATGCTAAGTATTTAAAAATGATTTATAGGAGGATTAGAAATTGAACCAACGAACTTACAACAAGATTTCGGAAGAAGGAAGGAGAAAAGGACTCAACTAAAAATTTTGCAAGGTGGCTCACTCTTGTGAGGGATGAATGACAAGGTAACATTGGCTCTGACTGGGGATTGCATCTTGTGAAAAGTGCAAAGAACTCTAAATCTTTGGTTTTGCACAACAAAATAGACATCCAATAGACAAAAACAAACAACTAATCTACTATGTACAGGTACTCTTGATCATAGATTTCAAAGTTTATAGAGCTTTAGGTCTTGCCCATTATAGGTATAGGGTATAACCATTCCATCAAGATAATTCAGTTTGAATGCATTCGGTCCCACCACTTCATGGATCTTGAACAGACCTCTCCACAATGAATCAAATTTTCCATGGGCACTTTTTAGTTCTCTTCTCTCGTCCCACAGTAGTACTTCATCCCCTTTGAGGAACCCCCTTGGTCGAGCCTTCATATCAAAGATTTTCTTCACCCTGTTCTGATGTTCAGTAATTATATCCACTATCATCTCCCTTTCCTGTTCCAACTTTGTCAAATACATGACTCTCTTTTCTAGAGCATTTTGGAAGAAGGAGTCCTCAATTACATTTTGAAGCTTCGTTGCTACCAATTCTAGCAGTAAAGAAACCTTTGCACCAATCCCATACACCAGTTCATAAGGTGCCATTCCAATTGCTCTTTTAGGGGTAATTCTATCTACCCATAAGGCTTCATATAACTTTTTATGCCAGTTCTGGGCATTATCATCAACTAACTTCTTCATGATTGCTATCAAGTTCTTGTTGCTCAATTCTGCCAACCCATTACCTCGTAGGAAGTAATCAAAGGAGTGTGAAAGAGTAATTTGATGTTCATAACATAACATAGTCATACCAGAACCCCAAAACGGACTAAAATGCAATCTTTGAGAAAATTACATACTACCTCTGAGTTCGCCTTCTTAGTGGGGATAGCCTCCACCCACTTAGTAAAATAATCCATTGTTGTCAGATTATACATATGGCTAGCACTAGAATAAGGATTTACTAGGCCTACAAAATCAATACCCCATTGTTTGAAAGGTTCATCCACTACCACAGGTTTTAAAGGTAGAGCCGCCAACTGTGGTCTTCCATAAAATAATTGACATTTTTCACATCCCTTAACATAGATATATGCATCATGGAACATACCAGGCCAGTAAAAACAATTTCTTAAAATTTTAAAAGCAGTTACTGAGGATGAGAAATATCCACCACAGGCTTCATTATGATAAACTTCTATAAGCTTCCGTTGTTGTGGCTTATCTACACATCTCAAATAGGTACCACCCAAGCCTTATTTATACAAAACATCTTTCCAGATAACATACTCAGCTGCTTTTAATTTAAGATTCCTTTGTTCTTTAGTTGACAAATGACTCAGGCAACTACCATAGGTCAAGTAATAAGCTACATCAGAAAACCATGTATCTTGCAACCCAACAAACAGAGTCAATGTTTCCATCTTATTCTCTATTATCAATTTGCATAAGCCCTATCCTTTAACCATCTTTGTAGGACAAATATCCTGATCATATTCCTGAATTTTGGTTACCCATGTCGCTCTTTTTTTGAGCCCAACTTCTTGCTGAGTCAAAATACTTTTCACTGCAGAATATGGAATAAATACCACAGAGTGAGAATGCAGAATATAATACCTAAATTGTTTTACATCTTTAACAATGACAAAGGCTTGTTTCTTTGAGAGTGAATACTTAAGCTCATGTTTCTTAAGAGGGACACTCATGAATGCTATGGGTGCTTCAGTCCTAGATTCATCTACCTGTAATAATATTCCTGACATTGTATGTTCTGAGGCATAACAGTATATGATAAAATCCTTTTTAAAATCTGGGTTGAAGAGGGTTGGTGCACTGGCAACTGAACCTTTAATCTTTTCAAAAGCTTCTTTGGCTTCATTAGTCCATTTAAAAGGCTACCTCTTGCTCAACAAGCCAATGATATGCTAAGTAGTTTCTGCAAATTCAGGTACAAACCTTCTCAGGAAATTTACTTGACCGAAAAATGACCTCACTCCAGTCTGATTTGAAGGCAGGCTGAGATGTTGGATTGCATTGACTCTTTTAGGATCAATCTTGATGCCTTCCTTCGAAATGATGTGCCCCAATAGTTTGCCTTCAGTTACACAAAACACTAATTTTTTTGGATTCAAGGAGATACCATGCTCTCGACAACGTTGTAGAACTGCCCTCAGATCTTTGAGATGATTCTTCCTTTCTTCAGAGAACACGGTCATGTCATCTAGGTAAATTACAATAATCCTGTCACGGAAATCCCTAAAAGAAGAATCCATGGCCCTTTGAAAAGTTGCTCCAGCATTAATCAAACCAAAAGGCATACGATTATATGCAAACGTTCCCCAAGGGGTGATAAATGTTGTCTTATGTTGTTCATTTTTTGCAACACCAATTTGATTATAGCTTGGAAACCATCTAACATTGACATCATTTCCGATCCGGCTACTATCTGTAAAATATGGTTCATATTGGGTAAAGCATAATTATCCTTAAGACTTGCCTGGTTTAGATTGTGAAAGTCTACACAAATCCGGATCTCCCCATTTTTCTTCCTTATGGGTACTATATTGGCTACCCTTGTGGAGTGATGAATTCGGTATATAATTCTAGCCTTTATCATTTTATCTACTTCTTTGAAAATTACTTCTGCCATCATGGGATTGAAATTTCTCAGTTTTTGTCTAAAAGGAGAAACACCAGGCTTCAATGGAATTTGATGTTGAAATTGACCATTCCTAAATTCCTTCAAATTGTCATAACTCCAAGTAAACACGTTAATGTATTCTTTCAACAACTCAATGAGCATTCACTTCTCCTCAGAAGAACAACATTTGCTGATTGTCAACATTCTATGATTAGATTCATCACCAAGATTGATCTTTTTGCAACCCACCTTACTATCATTATCAGGAATTTTCTTACCGGCAAACACATCATTACGGGTGAAAAACCTCTCTAGAGTTACCAAACCTTTCAGGATTTTGTTCCCCTTAAGCTGAATAAAATTATTATCAGAAACAATACCAGGATTTGGACAAAATTCTTTACACATATCCTCAAAAACCCTTGAAATATGATTGGACAAAGGAATGGGCACACTCCAAAAAATCTTTAATCTGAGCATCTATATCAAATACTTGCCAATGATACAAATTGTTAGGAACACTAGGTCTGTAAATCATTTCAATTCTATAAGAATCATTCTTAAAGTCTGGGTGTAGTAACAAGAGAGAAGCTAAAACAACCAATGAATCTGCCCTAGTGTATTGCTCTCTTGGTATAGCTTCAATTGAGAAAGCATAAAAAAACTCTATCTCATCTCCAACCCCGTTTCTATAATGTTTCAGTCTATCATTTTTAACAGAATAAACATTTCTTACCTGTTTAACTATTAGCTCAGCATCACCTTTCACCCTAAGCAATTTTATGCCCTTACATTTGGCTTCATTCAACCCTAAAAGTAATGCCTCATATTCCGCAGTGTTATTGATATTCTTGAAATCCAATTTGAAAGAGAAAGGAAAAACATTACCATTAGGCGAAAGAAGAACTACCCCTGCTCCTAAACCAAAGTTGGCACAACTTCCATAGAACTCCATTTGCCATAGTTCATCTTGTTCATCAACTGCTTCTTCTAACTCTTTTTTATTAGGTGCGAGAATGAGATAATTTCCAAATCCACATTCTTGGAACATAATTTGGGCTTTGGGATTATCAGAGGGAAAAACTGTATATTTATTTTTCAGTTTAGGTTCAAGTTTGATATTTTGTTTTCCTAGTTGAATGATTGCCTCTGACCAGTCCATCTTGATCTCACCCCCCAGATCTCTACATAAAGTCCTACTTAAAAGCATCCCATAACTTGTAGGAATGTCGGCAACCAAAATGGCCAGCTTTATCCTTTTATCAGGACACGCTGTGAGTACTGCTTGAGCATTCTTTACTTTCCCAATGAGAGGGACCTGCTTCCCATCCATCGAGTAACATCTCCCAAATGTCTTGGTAAGTGTTAAACCCAAAGCTCTAGCAACAGATGATGGCATTATGTTATCTGACACCACCGAATCTATAATACAGTTACTAAGATTCTGACTATTCAAGAGGAGAAATATATAAAAAGGTGTGGGCTTTAGAACTTCAGTGTCAAGCTTATCTTCAACACTATGAGAGGCATAGGGACTAATCGAATCTATGGGAGGACTAGAAATAGTTGGAGGTTTTTCAGCAACAAACAAATCATTATTAACCATACACTCATGCATCGAGGACTTTGAGGTGGGATCTCCTTTTACATATTTGATGAATTTTTTTAATTCCCCCAGGTTCAGTTTCAAATATTCGGCAGTGGAAATTTGAATAGTTGAAGATCTGCAAAATTCAATTATGTCAAAAGAGGGGGAGGGAGAAGAATTATTTTTACTTTCAGTATTTCTTTGAAAAATCTTAACTTCAGGAGTTTTTGCATGAAAGGAAGAATCATTACTTGCAGGACCCTTACCCTTGAAATTAGTTTCGGGAGAGTTTGCAATAGGAGCAGGTTGGGGGGTTTGTTGATTCCTTGTAAGGATTGAACATGCAGGGTCTTCAAGAGTTACCAAAATATTACCACCTCTTTCTGAATTTGATTCGTATTCAAGGTAAAATGATCTAGAGTTGCCAGGTACTTCTTGAATCTTCTCTGCTTTAGTGAACTCCTCGAGTTCATCCTTTGTGTTTCCCATTTGGACATGCCTTATCATATTAGGACAAGAATTCCCATCATGATCTGAAGTAAGATGAAAAGAGAACATAACACCTTTATCAAGAGGACCTTCTATTTGCAATCTTTGTGGGGTACCAGGGAGTTGCAAAGTTTGCCCGTAATTGTGCTGGTTTGGTTGTTTCCTACTTATATCTTGATAGGGTTGTGGGTAAGAACCTCTAGTTTTCAGAATTTGCCTCTTCAAGGCAATCATATCATTGACTAATATTTGGAAAACTAGATCAGTCAAAGAAGTGGAATCTTGAGATTGACCTTGAGGGATTTGCACATCTTTTCTCCACTTCCCTGTTGTTATTAAATAATCTTCAAGCTCTATAGCTTGGTTCTGTGCAATATCAAGATCAGCTGGCCTATTTCTTCTGAGATGGAAACCAACATCAGGAGGCATAGAGTTGATAAAGAAACATTGTTGGTTATCAGTAGTTGGTCTTTTAGCAAGGGGAATTTTGTGAATAATTTCATTATACCTAGCCACATAGTCTCTCATTGGCTCATGAATCTCTTTCTTCATTTGTGTGAGCTGGGCCAAAAGTGAGTGCTCATCATCAACTCTCTTGAACTGTTTCTCAAAAGTAGTTTTCATTGTTAGCTAATTAGTTACAAATCCTGCCTGCAGATGACTGAACCAATCTATTTCTCCCTCGGTAAGAGTTTGAGCGAAAATCCTAACAGCCACATCTTCGTGCTGCACTGTCAGTATCCCAGTCGATACATTAAAGAAGTTCAAATGTTCTTTGACTGATATTTTCTCGTCTAAACTGAACTTCGGTAAAACATCACTAGCCTCCTTCGGGAGAGGATTATGAGCACCGAGAGAAAGAGGCCCAACTACAGTGCCCCATGGTTGAGCCATGATTGAAATAGGGAAAATAGTTACAAGAGGAGGATCTTGAATTCCAGAAAGCGTTAATGCTTGCTAATTGCTAGAAGAGAGAGGTACTTTGGGAGTAGTTTTAGTAGGGGAAGAAGGGCTACTTTTAGCCTTCCTCTTGGGAGTTAAATTTGTAGAGAGTGATAACCCTTGTAGTTCTTCAAAAAACTATCAAAAAATCCCTCCCTCCTTTGTGATCTAGTATAAGGATGAGAATCCAGTGTTATTTCTTTTAGGGTTTTTGAACAACTCTATCAAACACAACAACTTCTTGGGCTATGGGAATCCTTCTCAATTGTTCACCTATTTCTTCTTCTCTTTCCCATACCAAGCAATCTTGTTGATACTGTTGGTTATGATTTCTAACTTTTCTAGGTAACAGCGTTAAGGTCAACAATAATATCTTCTTAGGTATATTCAAAATGTAAGCGAGGTTGAAGTATGCATTGTCAAGGAATTTTATCAGCAGGTAAAACCATGACTTACTCAGTTTTAACAAATATATGACATACTGATCTACTGAATGTTGTTCGTTCCCCAGCTGAGTTACCAAAATTCTATTAGTGAACAGATTTGTCTTTCTTTTAATTGAATTAATTCAAAGCTCTATTACCCTCTTTCAAAAATAAAAGTTCAACTAAAATAATGGGTAAGTGTGACATACATCACTTCCCTCTGAATTTTAGATAGGTACAGCTCCCTCCATTACTTATTCAAGGAATAATCTAACTTAATAAAATTGATATTCTTTTAACCTGAAAGCACGTAAGGTTGCCTACTTCATTCTTAGATAAGAGACCAGTAATATGCAAATATTTCAGAAAAGAACTTTCTTCAAAATGTTTCACCATGAAAATCATAAGTAATCAAAGCAAAGTTCAATAACACTGATTTCAGCACTTCATAAAAATAAACAAGAGAAACAAAGTCTCTTTTCAACCAAAAATCTTTCTAAACAGCACAAAAAGAAGCTCTAGGTTAATAATAGTATATACCATCAGAAACATAATCACAGACAATTTGACTGGATTAATATTTGCAAAGAAACATTACTCCATGAATTCAAACTTGAAGATTTAAAACCTCAAAATGCATATGATCTTTATATGTATATTCCATGCAACAAAGACATAAAGATACACACATAAGTTCCTTCCAATTTTAGATTCTTGAAAAACTGATCACTTCCTTCAGACAAACCAAAATTTTCTAATCTTTAAGTCTACTATTCTAACCCCTTCTAAATCTATTTCATCTAACTTATATTAGTCTTTTCGAAGAATAGAGGAGGTCTCCGTGAAAACCCGACCTCCTCTGAAACACTTATAAAACTAACAGAGTATTTAGGGGTATATGTCTCGAAGTAATTGCAAGGTTTTTGAAAAGCATTTAAAAATAAAAACAAAGCATAAGCATCAAACTATGCTTCATCTTTAGGGCCATTTACTCCTCCACTTTTCTAGGCATCATGGGCGGTTGTAAGCTCTTGAATCATAGACTAACTCAGATTATTCATGGCATTAGTTTTTGCCTTTGCAACTTCCTTTTCCCACCTATGTTTTACCATTTTCTCGGCATGTTTATGTAACTATTTATTGCCAATGAACGTCATGGATTCAATTCAGGCAATCCATGTTATATCTTTAGAAGTGAAGTTTCCTTTGGCTCTAATTTTCTCCATGTGTAGTTTAAATGCCTTTACTGTGTCCTGTGTATTCAGTCCATAAAGTCCTAATTGCTAATCATGATCTGGGTTAACCAATTTATTATCATTGACCAAGCTATGTTGAAGTTCCTGTAGCTCGTAAATGGAGGCTTTGACATCAGAGATTACAACCTTGAATGTAATTACCCACCATGCTATGGTTTTCTTCAACACTAAGAGTTGGCACTCATTAGTTACCAATTTTATTGAGTTTTTTGTTAAAAACTTAGTGGCTCCATATTTCTCTATCTCGGCAAACATGGGTAATACTTCCCATTGCATAACCTAATTTTGGATCTCCGCAATGAGGTTTTGAATTTCATCACATAGCTTCCTCGAATTTGTAATATATTTTTCACCATCCTTGATCACCTCTTCAATCCATCTTTCTACGGCCCCTGCGATGCTCTTGGCTTGCTGAACTTGGTTCATCAGCTTCTTGTTCTACGGTGAAGTGGGATCAAAGTTTTTTGAAGCTTGTGATATAGGGAGTGCTCCAAAACAGCCTAGGCTATCAATGAATTGGGCTAAAACCTTGATGTGTTGTTTAAGTTCCTTTTTCTCTTGTCTATCTTTCTCTGATCTGGTGAGAATTTTCTTAGTCATCACCTTGACAAGGTGATTATCAGAGTCTCTGCTCATGTTTCCCAGATCTACTTTAGTGACTTCAAAATATTTTTCATTAATTTCCTTACTTTCATCCTTGGGTTTATAGGAAGCAATTTCAGCAACCCTTCTCCTGGTCTTTTCATCAGTGTCCAACCTGGTGGTCGTTTTGAACTTCTTCTGTTTAGGACCTTTTTCCACATATTTGACCACCATGTCTTGAATTTGGAGAGACACTGGGATCGAGATCCATTTCTTATTTACTGAAGTAGTTAACCATTTTGGAGTTGTGCTTGAACTAGTTGTTTCTCCAATTACTTTAGGTGGTGGTGTCATGGCTACGGTGATTGCATGGGAATCCGTAGTGTTTCCAATATCACTATCAAGGTCCTCGACCTCCAAAATTTGAGGTTCGAGGGTCTTGTCTTTCATCTATATGTCTTTGACCACGTCCATTTTCTATCGTGCACCACTCCGTGACCTTGTAAATTGAGGAGCAGGACAACTCAAAGCAAGATTAGGCTCGTGCTTGGTGTGAGATGACTTCTTATTTTTACCTCCATGAAAAGGCATAGAAGTGGGGTTAGAAAAGCTTTTTGGAGAGTGTAGAGAAACCACATTATCTCTTGTAGGACTAATCCTACTTGATTTAATTGTTCTTTTCTTAGTAATCCATTCTGTAGTTAACCCATTCTGTAGTTCTCTCCAAGACTCTTTTTGTTCTGTGCAGTATATCATCTTCTTCTTATACATCCCAATTAATAGAGAAATTTTTAGGTTCAGTTCGATCCAGGTACCCAGGTTCAAATAGCTCTAGATTATCTTCTTTGATCCCACTTATGTCAATTTTCACTTGCAGTGAAACTATCTGTTCTAGAACCATTCTCATATTTTCTCTCCTGAACACTTCAAGTTCATCACAACAATCTTCCCAAAAATCTTCCAAGTGTGAGATAGCAAGGTGCACCATCAAACCAAGGTTCTGTGAAAAACCTTTGTTGTCAAATCCATTTCTTCCTTGATACAGTTTGAAATTAAAATTCTTCAAGTTAGCTCCTATGCTCAACGCATCTGACATTGAAGTACAAGATAAAGCGCCAAATTGAATAGGGAAATGATCTTCCCATTTATCTTTGGGTTGAGCTTTCTTAATTATAGCAGACAACTGTCTACAAATCTCAGCAAGGACAAAGAAATCTGAACAAAAACAACGAAGTTTGAAAGGTTCTTCTTCAAAACCACCTACCCTTATATAACAGAAATGAGGAAATTGAACTAAGAAGCTACCATATCTTTTCACCAAGGCCTAGGCGTCTTTGGACATTCTTTTTGATTTCATGTTCTTCAATTCGTAGCACAGGTCCCCTAGGAAAGCATTATACACTCTCCTGAAATCTTGTAATGCATTATCTTTTTGCAGCATGGGGTAAAAGTCATATACAGAAACATCCCCTTCAGCAGGTTGCCTAGGAATTCCTATTATCTCTTTGGTACATGCCAAAGAATATATTAAATAAGAAGACATGAAGAAGTTTTGTTTGAACTTCTTTGCCATTCTCATCTGTTCTCTCATAGAGTCAGCAATAAGTTCTGCCCAGTCAAGAAACTACTTTCCCTGCAACACTAGTTGCACATAATAGTAAATCCAATCATCAAAGTTGTAGGCTTCAGCCGAACCTATAACTCGGTGTAACAACAACATAATATCATGAATATGGGGAAGCATGTGATTTTTGTTGGGGTTTTTAGGTAGCCTAAAGCCACCTTTCTAAGGAAGTATCAACCAATGTTGCACTATATTATTCCAGTGTCCACTCTTGTCTGCATTGAACTCAGTGATTGATTGGGCAGGGGAAAATTTTGAGAACTTATAATTAGGCAATTTGAAAACAGAAGAAATGACTTCCCTATTAATCACGAGGAGGGTTTCACCATTTTCCCTCTTGATAGTTTCAGAAATAGGGTCATATCATACAATGCACTCCCTAACTAATTCTGAGCAAGGAATAGTAGGTTGGAAAGCTGCTACTTCTATTAGACCACTAAGAATTTCTAGACCAAAAGAACCATCAATACCTTTAAACACCCTTTCCTTCAAGGCTTCCAAATTCTCCCCTTTCAAGTCTATGTCATTGACAATGGGTTCTATACAAGAAAGACTAAAAATATTTCTGAAAAGATGCAAAGTGGACTTCATAGTTTAAAAGCAACAACCCTTATCTCTCCAAGCAATTTTATTATGAGAGAGAAAAACAACTAAAAATCACTAGAGAAGATAGGAATCAAAACTCACCTTCACGGCCGAAACCAATTGAATGACTACTAGCAGACAAACCTTTGACCAGACACTCCACAGCAATGAAGAATAGGTTTCAAAAATAAATCACTTCATACCTTATAACAAATGGAGCGCCAAAAGCCCATTTAGTGCATTAATTTTGGCCGTCAACTCAAATGAGCTGAAGCATTGGGATTTGACATCACACGTGTGTATTGAATGCACGATAGCGCTTGGCAGCATAACCACCAATTCCCAAAAATGATTACTTGCCTTCAAAAATTAGCTGGTTGACGTCACTCGAGATATGACCAGATCTTCATCACACTTAGCAATAAATGCACCATCATGTCATTTAGTCTTTTCTATGGGACCCACCTGATTTGAACATTCATGAACCATTTGAACTGACTTCATGAGGGTTCAGGTAGTTCAAAACATATGCTACGCTAAAGAGATTTTCTTTTAGAAAAGATTAACTTTGTTGATTGTCGCTGGTCCTTTGAATTTCATCAAACACCTTGAACATCACTGAACTGTTTGAACTAGGTTCAAACGGTTCACAGTCTAGAGAAAGAGTATATGAAACATCATCCACGATCGTGAAATAGAGCTGCTGCAAAACACTTGATATAAATGTTATCTCGAAAAAAGTCTTAGACACGACAGAACCTGTGGTACCTAAATGAACACTATGAACTCTTATTAGGATAGTTTGAGGGGTTGATGGGGTTCAAACCGACCATTGAAACATAATGCTAATGATTTAGAAATGATTTATAGGAGGATTAGGAATTGAACCAACAAACTTTCAACAAGATTTTGGAAGAAGGAGAAAAGGACCCAACTAAAATTTTTGCAAGGCGACTCACTCTTGTTATGAGGGATGAATGACAAGGTAACAATTGGGTATGATGAATATTCTAAGGCATATAAGTTCTTTAATCCTATAACCAAGAAAGTCATTGTAAGTAGAGATGTTGTATTCAAAGAAGAAGAATCTTGGGATGACAATATAGACAGGACAATTACAGGTGCAACAACAATACCATATGATGAACAAGGAGAAAAAGATCAAGGAGAGCAAGGAGAACAATCACATGAACAAGGAGGAAGTCCATCAAGAAGCCCACAAGGAGAAAACTCATCAAGGCAAGTTGAGAAAGGAGAATCATAAAGTCCACAACTAATTAATGATTCAAGTCCTACACTTGCAACATTGAAACCAAGACTAAAAAGCAAGAAGATTAGAAGTTTGCAAGAAATTTATGATCACGGAGATATGATAGATATGCAATCAATTTTTTCTTTATTTGCTCAAGATCCCATATATTTTGAATATACAATTAAGGAAGAACATTGGATTAATGCAATGAATGATGAAATGGATTCTAATGCGAAAAATGATACATGGGAATTAGTTGATTTGCCCAAGAACAAAGAATGCATAGATATGAAATAGGTTTATTAAACTAAGTATAATGCAAATGGGAAAGTTGATAAATATAAGGCAAGATTAGTAGCTAAGGTATTTGCACAAGAATATGGAGTTGATTATAATGAAATATTTGTACCTATAGCTAGACTTGATTATGTTAGAATGGTACTAGCTATTACAGCTCAAAAAATTGGAAAGTCTACCAAATGGGTGTGAACTCAACTTTCTTGAATGGATTGTTAGAAGAAGAAGTATATGTTCAACAACCACTAGGATATGAAATAAAAGGACATGAAGACAAGGTATACAAGTTGAAGAAAGCACTTTACAAGTTGAAGCAAGCACAAAGAGCATGGTACATTGTGATAGATGCATACATGATAAAGAATGGATTCAACAGAAGTAGTAGTGAGCCCACTCTTTACATCAAAGTCAATGAGCAAGGTCAGATTTTAATTGTTTGTTTGTATGTTGATGACTTATTTTTTACTGGAAATCTTTCTATATAGACATGTTTAAATCTGCAATGAAGAAAGAATTTGAGATGACAAATTTGGGTTTAATGAAATATTTTCTTGGCATTCAAGTCACACAAAATGATAAGGGCATTTTCATTTGTCAAAGTAAATATGCAAAAGATGTTTTGAAAAGATGTAGAATGATAAATTACAGTCTAGTTTCTACACCTGTGGCAATAGGGACAACACTAAGTAGAGAAGATAATGAGACATATTTTGATTCAATTATATTCAGAAAATTGGTTGGTAGTTTGATGTATCTCACAATAACTAGGCTGGATATAATGTATGGAGTTTATTTGATTTCCAAATTCATGGATTCACCAAAGATCTCACATTGGCAAGTAGGAAAATGGTTATTGAGGTACATTACAGGACCTATGAATCATGGCATATTGTAATCCACCTCAGATAATTTTCAGTTGATTGGATATAGTGATATTGATTTTGCGAGAAGTATTGATGATAGAAAAAGTACATCTGGATATGGATTTCATCTTGGAATGTTGTAGTGTGGGCATCAAAGAAGCAGCCAATAGTCACGATTTCATCAACAGAAGTAGAGTATGTAGCAGGTACATCAACAACATGTCAAGCAGTTTGGATGAGAAGAATTCTTAAGGATCTAATGCATGAGCAAGAGGAGCCTACTACAATCTATTGTAATAGCAAATCCACCATTTCATTATCAAAGAATCATGCTTTTCATAAGAGGACAAAGCACATTGACACTAGATATCACTTTATTCAAGAATTGGTCAACAATGGAGAGATCATCCTACAGCATTGCAGATCAAAGGAGCAGCTTGCAGACATATTCACAAAGGCTTTAGCACAAAAACAATTTGAATATTTGAGAAATGTTTTGGGTATTGTAAATATTGATGTAATTAGTGGTAGAAATTAAAAGGGAGTGTTAGAAATCTTTACTACCAGTTTAACTACAATTTCCACCTTTGTAATCACCGTAATTTCTACCACTGATTTTTCAATCAGCTCATTAACATTCTCTCACTCCTATTCATCTCTAATTAAAGACTTTTTACATCGATGACGTTTCTTAACCCACGCATTCGAGTGGATGTGTTTGTTATTCATGCGGGAAGAGCTTTACGTTTCTTAGTCATGAATTCAACGCTTGTGCATTTATTCAAATTGAGAGCTCCTTCATTTCTAGTGTATTTTTTTTGGATTCGATTGTGTGTATATTTTTCCCATCAATGTTTTGAATCACACTCCGTGATTCATCATCAGGATGAAAAGAATTCCCAAGACATGAAAGATGTTGAGTTGCAGATTTGAGACAAAATATAAAGAGGAGAGGGGTGGGGGAGGGCACGAGGAACAAGGAGAGAGGAAAGAGAAAAAGAAAAAAGACCACCTAAAGGATGGGAGACCTAAAAAACTCCTAGGAATAACCACCCAAAGAAAAGAAAAAAAGAAAGCCAAGCAACACAATCAAAACAACTAAAAAACAAAAAAGAAGAAAAGAAATTGGGACAAAAAATATAAAACTAAATGAATAAATATACAAATATAAATATATATATAAATACATAAATGTATATAAGCATATGCATATACCAAAACACAAAAACATAGAAACATATAAGAATATATATATTTACAAATACCAAAAGACATGAGCAAATAAAAATATACATAAGTTTATGTTTATAAGCGAAAATATATTTGAAAATATACAATTATGTAAATAAACCAAAGAGGGAGAGGGAGATGCACAAATGAAAAAGAAAGAGGGGGAGAAGTTAAGGAGGGGGGCGGGGATGACGCTAGAGGGCAAAAAGTAGAGGGTGCCACGAGATACTGAGGTTTAATCCAGCGTCATCCCCGCCCCTCTCCTTGATATATACCTCCTTTAATATATTTGCATTTACAGTGCTTGGGATTGATGTCTTTCCACAAGCCCAGAAACAGAAAAGTGACAGCGCCTCCAGTCGATGCAACGATGGCAACTGAAACACTTGGGTAGTCGGATTTGTGGGCATACAGGAGTTGTCTCTAGTTTTTCTAACCAGAGTTTAGTTTGGTTGACTCGAAATCAATTGTTGTAGCTTCATCTGTCCATCTTTCAAATCCTCAAATTCTGGTCTCTTGCTTCCACCAATCTTATCTCAAATTGTTGCTAAAATTGCCTTCAAGTTTGGGGACCGTAATGTAGAATTTTGAACCTGACCTATCCTCTCTGAACCAACTGATTAGCAAACAATAATAGAAAAAAGAAGAAATTGCAAAAAGAAATCACAATTCAGAATAAAAACAAAGTGCCCTGTTTTTTTGGAATTGCACACACCAATTTCTTAATTGAAGCTTAATTAAAAAATTACATAGAGGCTGTATATATAAAGAATTTGCAGCCTAGAAGAATTAATAAAAACTGCAGTTCTAAATATATTCCTAGCATTGCATGGAAAGCTACTAAGGCTCTCAAACTAAATAAAACAAACTACTCCCTAAATTAAGAATACAATAAGTGCATGCATAGCATGCTTTATTTACTAAAAACAAACTCATGCAAAAAGCAAAACTAAAAATAGTCCTAAGGATTAATGCATGTTGGAGTACATGCTTTATTTGCATGAATAAACAAAAAAAAACTATTAACTAAATTAATCTAGCTGCATGCTAGAGCAGCATCAGTTATCAACATACTCCCCCTTGATGCTGAGAGGGCTGACAATCTTATCTCGTAGTGCTATAAATTGAGCTTTCGCAACCGCTTTGGTGAATATATCTTCTAGTTGATCCTGGGTGTTGATGTGCTTCAATTCGACATCCTTCTTCTGCACCAAATCTCATATGAAGTGATATTTTAAATCAAAATGCTTTGTTCTGCTGTGATGAACCGAATTCTTGGCTAACTTGATAGCGCTCACATTGTCACAATAAATTACTGTAGGCTGAATTTGTTTTTCTCCAATTTCTTCCAAAAATTTTCTGAGCCAAAGAGCTTGTGTACCTGCTGAGGTAATTGCAACATACTCCGCTTCTATAGATGAGAGAGCAACAATACTTTATTTTTTCGAGCTCCAGGTAATCAAACCAGAACCAAAAGAAAAACAATTTCCAGATGTAGATTTACGGTCATCCATACTACCTCCCCAATCTGAATCACTAAAGCCTACTAGATTGAACTACTACCCATATACAAAAGATCATCAACATACAAACTTATAATGAGAATATCAATACCTTCTTGTTTGTAGTATAGGGTAGGATCACTCTTACTTCTCTAGAAGCCATTCTCCTGAAAGTATCCATCAATCTTGGCATACCACGCTCTTGGTGCTTGCTTGAGGCCATACAAAGCCTTCTTCAACTTGTAGACATAATTATCTTTTCCTTCCACTTCAAAACCTTGTGGCTACTCCACATATACTTCCTCTTCTAAGTACCCATTCAAGAAGGCACTTTTCACATCCATATGATGTATGCTCCACTTCTTCTGAGCTGCTAATGAAATCAACATTCTTATGGTCTCTTGTCTTACTACTGGTGCAAATGTCTCTTCATAGTCAATTCCATACTTCTGTGTGAAGCCTTTAGCAACTAATATTGCCTTGTGTCTTTCAACACTCCCATCGCTGTTAAATTTGGTCTTGTAGACCCATTTGGTGCCAATCCTTTTTTTGTCATGTGGAAGTTCTGTTAACTCCCAAGTGTCATTCCTATGAATGGAATCCATCTCTTCTTCCATGGCTTTCACCCAAACCTCATTAGTACATGCATCTTCAAAACATGATGGTTCAAAATCAGCCTTGGCTAATAAAGCAAAATTCACTGTCTCACCTATTGGGTTTTCTTCATGTACTTGATTTCCACTCTTCTAGTAGATATCACTCAATCTCCTTACTTTACTTGTAGAACTTGGAGAAGAAGTTGGACTTGAACTTGGTACTAAAAAACTTGATGAAGGATTGCTTGGTGGAGTTAAACCACTAGATATAGAAATATTAGTTGGCTGTTCATGATCAATATTAGCAATTATATCATCATTCAAAATAGATTTTGGCTTCTCAACATGGCCTTTTTGATGACCATAAACTCCCCCTTCATAAAAAATTACATCTCTTGAGACAATTAGCTTGTTAGTGACGGGATTATACAATCTATAAGCCTTGCTTTTCTCACTATACCCAATAAAAATACACGACTCACTCTTTGCATCTAACTTCTGTCTATTTTGATCAAGTACATGCACATAAGCCAAACAACCAAAAACTTTGAAATGATTAACATTAGGCCTTTTACCATACCAAGCTTCAGAAGGAGTCATCTTTTCTAGTGCACTGGTGGGGCTACGGTTGAGGATGTACACAGTTGTAGCAACTGCATCTCCCCAATAAGAATTGTTCAATCCCTTGGTTTGTAACATGCACCTTGCCATTTCAACCACAATACGATTCTTCCTTCCAGCTACTCCATTCTGTTGAGGTGTGTATGCAGTAGTAAGTTGCCTCTTGATGCCATTAAAATCACAATAACTTTGGAAAGCCTTTGAGCAAAACTCTCCTCCACGATCAGTCCTTAAACATTTGATCTTCCACCCTTTCTCATTTTCCACAAGGGCTTTAAACTTCTTGAATGTATCCAAGGCTTCATCTTTGGCCTTCAAAAAATATACCCAACAATTTCGTGAGCAATCATCAATAAAAGTGATGAAATATGATGACTTACCCAAACTCTTAATCTGCATAGGACCACATATATCTGAATGAACAAGATGAAGTAGGTGATGAGCCCTCCATGCATTGCCCTTTGGAAACTTTTCTCTTGCATGCTTTCCTTTAGCACAACCTTCACAAATCTCCTTGTGTTTCTCAACCTTGGGCAAACCAGAAACTAATGCATGTGAGATTAGAAACTTCAAACTATGAAAATTTAAATGCCCATACCTGAGATGCCATAACCAACTTGAATCCTCATAAGCCATATTTGCCAAACTGTTGTTATGTTCACCAAACCTCAAGGGGAACATCGTATTTCTTGTCATAGGAACAACAGTGATCACCCTATTACCCTTATTCTTATCATAGATAGTACATGTCTTATTCTCAAAGACTACTTTATAATTTTTCTCAAATAGCTGCCCAACACTTAACAAATTGTGCTTCAATTGTGGAGTATAATAAATATCATGAATACTTTTTATACCTTCTTTTGTTTGGAACTCCATAGCTCCTTTGGCAGCAACCTCCAATGATTTAACATCACCAAGTTGGATCTTGGATTTGAAACTTCTATCCTTTGTTGAGAACAACTTCTCATTCCCTATCATATGGTTAGAGCATCCAGAATCCAGGTACCAAACATCTTTACTAGTATTTTCACCCTTTGTATAAGATAAAAATAAGTGATCGGGAGGATTCTCACTACTTTCTTGAGCATAATTAGCACTTTTACCTTCTTTCAATCTACATTCTCTTTTAAAGTGGCCATACCTGTTACAATGGTAACATTGAACATTTCTCTTATCAAATCTGCCTCTACCTCTTCCTCTGAAACCACCATTTCCTCTTGAGCCACCTCTTCCTCTACCTCTTGAAGAATTTTGGCTTTGCCCTTTACCTTGGCCTTGATTGATTTTGGCACTACTGCTGCTTGCATCTTCATTTTTTGTGATTAGCAATTTAAAGGAAAATGCTTTCTCTACACCTTCAAAAGAATCTTTCAATCTTTCTTCATGAGACATCAGGGAGCCAACTAGTTGAACAAATTGTAGTTTTGTCAAATCTTTGCTTTCTTCTATGATTATTGCTACATGATTCCATCTGGGTGTCAAAGATCTCAACACTTTTTTTAATCAAAACTTCATTGCTTACAATTTCCCCAAGTGTAGCCATTTTATTGACCACATCTTTGACTCTGACACAATAATCACTTATACTTTCAGCTTCTTGCATCTTCAAATTCTCGAACTCTCGCTTCAATGTCTGAAGCTTGACCACTTTAACTTGATCACTACCCTGGTAAGCTTCTTGTAGAGTCTTCCAGGCATCTTTGGTAGTTGTTGCTCCTGATATTCTTGGAAATAAGCTCTTATCAAGAGCTATTTGAATGTGAAACAAAGCTTGAGCATTCTTTTTCCTTGCTTCCTTTCTAGCTATTTTGTCATTGGCTATAAGGGCATTCCAATCAGCTGGCTCTTTATAACCTGATTCAATAATCTCCCACAAATCTTTTCCAATAAAAAAGGTCAGCATCTTAATGCACCAATAACCATAATCATTCCCATCAAATTCTGGACCAGGCATATGGTTAGAATTCGACATGATTAACTTTGGCGAAATTCCAACAATAAAACTTTAACACAAAACAATTTTACCTGCTCTGATACCACTTGTAGAATTTTGAACCTGACCTATCCTCTCTGAACCAACTGATTAGCAAACAATAACAGCAAAAGGAAGAAATTGCAAAAAGAAATCACAATTCAGAATAAAAACAAAGTGCCCTGTTTTTCTGGAATTACACACACCAATATCTTAATTGAAGCTTAATTAAAAAATTACATAGAGGCTGTATATATAAAGAATTTGCAGCATAGAAGAATTAATAATAACTGCAGTTCTAAATATATTCCTAACATTACATGGAAAGCTATTAAGGCTCCCAAACTAAAAAAAGCAAATTACCACCTAAATTAAGAATACAATAAGTGCATGCACAACATGCTTTATTTACTAAAAACAAACTCATGCAAAAAACAAAACTAAAAATAATCCTAAGGATTAATGCATGTTGGAATACATGCTTTATTTGCATGAATAAACAAAAAAACTATTAACTAAATTAATCTAACCAGAATTAAGTTTGGTTGACTTGAAATCAATTGTTGCAGCTTCATCTGTCCATCTTTCAAATCCTCAAATTCTGGTCTCTTGCTTCCACCAATCTTATCCCAGATTGTCGCTAAAATTGCCTTCAAATTTGGGGACCGTAAGACTCTGATAAAAATCACATTATTGTTGAAGTACCCTGCTAACCTTGCAAACCAAATTTGTTTTAGGATATGTACGTTAGCAAGCACCAACGGATATGATAAAATCTATACAAGAGCGGCATTATACAGATATACCTTGGATTTGAGCAGCATTCAAGAGAGCCAATGCCACAGAAGATTTTACCCCAATCCTCATGCATAGCAACCTTAACAACTGACACCTTGTTCTGAACAACAGTTCCCTGAAACCTCCAATACATTTATCCAAACCCACATGAAACAGAGATATTCCTAAAACACCATATACGGAATCATTTACCATTTAAGAACCGTCGATAAAATGAATCAAAGCCATTCGTTGAACTTTTAACAAACGGGTAGTTTGTTCTGCAATTTGCTACTTGATACTGTTTATTCTTATGCTACTTCGCCTTACAAAACTTCTTGTCTTTCATATCTTACTAGATATGGCCTTTTATATAGAACTAATAGACACGTCATCAAGTATTCGCGTTGGTTTCCAAGAAGTCTATCATGAAAACAGAAGGAAAATACGATGGTTGTCCAAGAACTTAACGCTGACAACATTTTTTTGGCTTATGCTGACTTTACAAGAATTAACGAAACACTTATCTTCGTTGTTGGTTGCGTCGTGAGTTCTCGGAAAATATTTTTGGCAATCCGCGTTTTTCTAGAAGATCATTTTTTTATGTTTGTACGTTAAACTTAGATTGTTTTTAAAATTAATTTTTTGATATGTGACTATATTTATGTTAATAATTTTTTAATTTTTTTAAAAATTTGTTGATATTGAGAGTTTGAGTCAAAATTGACAACTTGTTTTCTATAAGACAAATAATATTTACACAATCCATGATAGCTGTATAGTTTTGCTTCTGGTTTTGATTGTGTGAGATTTTTTGCATCAACGTTTCGGATCATTATGTGATCCATCATCAAGATGAATGAAAGAATGCTTAAGAATAGAGAGATGGACAGTTGCAGACCTAGAATATAAAGAGATGGCCAGAGGAGGAGCACAGAAGGAGAGGGGAAATGAAAATAAATATAAAAATAAAACCAATTATAAGAACACACCAAAAAATGACAGAGAAATGAAGACGAAATGAACTTGTTTTCTTCTTATGAAATTTTCTGGATTTGATTGTGTGTATTTTTTTCCCATCAATGTTTCGAATCACACTATGTGATTCAGCATCACGATGAAAAGAATTCCAAAGATAGGAAAGATAATACTTAAGAGGTTCTTATTATGCCAAATATTAAGAAGTCCATTTTATCAAAATTACCAATTGTACAATTTCAATCATCAACTATTGTCACACATTTAAATTCAAATTCTTTTATAAAAATCACTCTTTAGTCATCATCACGATGAAAAGAATTCCAAAGATAGGAAAGATAATACTTACGAGGTTCTTATTATGCCAAATATTAAGAAGTCCATTTTATCAAAATTATCAATTGTACAATTTCAATCATCAATTATTGTCACACATTTAAATTCAAATTCTTTTATAAAAATCACTCTTTAGTTTTAATTTTTTTTACAGAATATTTGTTATCTAGAAGAATTTGTCAATGATCTAGATGTTTTTATAATTAACAAAGAGTTTTAATAGATGATGAATATTTTTAACATTACTTTAATCAACATGTTATCTATGATTAGTTGATTATCATAGTAATTGTAAAACCTTTTCAAAGTTTTTTCTTTTTTTAAAAACATTGGAGATTTCTTTCGATAATTGTGGATTATTAAAGTGGATATGTTTATTTGAATTTTTTTGAGTTTTTTATTACATTTAGATGAAATTGCATTTAGATTGGTAAAACTTTAGATGTAGTATGGGTTGCTTTCCTAAATTTTAAAGATTTTTAATATGTTAAACATATAAACAATTTATGGCTGGTCAATGATCAAATTATGTCAATGGGCCCTTCGTCTATTGGTGAAGTTGAATGGCTCCAAATGAGCCCACTAGAGATGAAGTCTTGCTGAATGCAAGGCTCCGACATCATAAGGGATGAAGCCGGGATCGTGCCCCGAGCTATCATGCTTGCAGGTCTGGACCTCTAAAAAAAAAATGATCAAATTATTTAGTAAATTAACATACTCATATTTAAAAAAATATATGTAAAAAACATGCAAAGATGTAATTAAATCATTTATAACTTGAAATGGTAGAAAATAGTAAGTGAAACAAAACAAACACAGCTTTAGAATAACACCATAGTCCCAGTATGTAGAAAAAATAATGAAGATTTAAGTGAAATCTGCTTAGATTTATAGAATATTGAATGGAAGCAAAACCCATGCAACCACGGAGGAAAAAACTAGTCTTGAACAGAATTCCTAAGTAATGCTTAGAAGAAAGTTGCACTTGAGAATTTGTCTCTAGAGAGAATCAAACATTGTGCCACATGTTACAATGAAGAATTAAGGGGAACAAAGTTAAGATATAGATTTCCGGTAATAGCATGAATTCTGAAGAGACGGTATTTCGCTAAGGCATCCTGTCAAACACATCGCAGGAATCTCTGTGAACCCACATTTTGACCCACATTTTGAATACATATCTACAAGGGCAGTAGCAATGGTTTTTGAATCTGATTGAAATATGACTTTTATTATTTCCATGTCGATATCAAAATCCCTCTTCTAAAGCTGCCAGTTTGCCACATGCAAAAAGTGAAGGAATGAATAATAAAAAAATAACAGAAACAAATAGCTCAACGTATGCTACAGCATAAAAAACCAAATATTTTATTCATTCATGCCAAAATGCATTACAACTCCTATTTTATTTATAGAGGATTCATCGATCCTTCTAACTATTACATAGCAAATTCATGAGCAGTGGAAGTCGTAGTTCCACTGATTAAAAGATTAAACAGATAGCTTTGCATGCGTGGAAATAGAGAATTTCATCCTGTGTAACTAGAAGATAAGACAAACTATCTTCTGCATGCCTGGAGGAATAATCCACCGATCATAATAGTTTATACGGTGGAGAGAAGATAAAACAGAAAGCTAACTATGCATAAACAACTATCATCCAAATCATGTTAGAACTAACTGTTTGCATAACGGTGCATAGAGATCCGAGCATGAAACCAACTGTAGATAGTTGTGCATGAGGGAGGAAATGAGAATTGACTGTTCTTTTTTATTATTTCTTGCCTAACCTGATTGAATGCAATTTGGAACTGGAGAAATTATTCTTTCCAACATTCCTCCTTAATTTCGACTGCGAACTCTGATTCCATTCTTAGTGAAATTATTCCTTCCAACATTCCCTCTTAATTTTGACTGCGAACTCTAATTCCATTCTTAGTCTCTTTCACTGATGCTATTGCATTGAAAAACTTATAAATCTAGAGATCGAACCTAGGAAATCCCATACTGCTATTGGGATGCTCTTACCATGAGCTCTGGCCCTCTTGGTTACCAGTCCATCGTAGGTTAAGGTGTGATTCACTTTTATCAACACCTCCCTTAGAGTCACACTACACATGCTCTAGAATCTTACTATCAAAGGCCTTACTGAACTCAAACATTGCTTTCATACAGAAACAAAATGCTCTTTTTTAGGTCTTAAACTTCAGCTATAGCTTGAGTAGTGCTTTCCCTCCTTAATCTATAGCTTCACCATGACCAAATCTTACACCAATCCCCTTTTCTTATAAATTTCTAAAACCTGAACTTTACTACTTTTTGACTCCCCCTTAACACTTAATCATTAAAAGAAAATAGCGATCTTACTCATGCACGATACTTTGGTCTCTCGCTCCTTCAATTTTCTTCTTCACCAATAAGTGATTCCACACTTCTTTGTTAACTCTGATCAACAGCTACACAAACTAACAATGATCTCCAAATTTCTTTGGAGGTAGTGGGCTCCTTCTGACTGGTACAACAATTCACACCAAGCTTTTTCTCTCATGGTTCCGAGCCCTCCCCTAAGGGAGATAAGCCTAGACCAACTCTATAACACCTAGCTCTGATACCAATAAGTAGAATCTAGAAACACATACAATAAAAACAAACGCAACATAAAAAGAAAAACTAAATTTATTAAATCAAATTTTGTAATGGACTACATTTTTGCAGACTGTGTATCAAATATTACAATAGGCAGTTTTTATAGAGGTTGCAGCCTCGGTTCATAGATTGTATCACTTAAACTAAATCTAGGTATGCATTGCATGCATTATTTCCATAGCATGAAGATTGGCAATTAAACATGACAATCAACTATTAACTACTGAAAACTAATTGTTAAACTATTGTAGGAAACTGTAGCATGCGGTGAATGCGGTGCATGGCAGTGCATGACAAATTAGCTGTAACTGGTTATAATGGTGGAATTGCATGTTCACGGGTTAACAGTGAAACTAGTGGCAAACTGAAGTCCAGTAGTGGGAGAAATTACTTCCAACACTCCTCTTTAATTTCAACCCTATGCTACTGCATATACAATTCTTTTGTTGATGATTGGAGTCTCTTTTGTCACTTTTTGATATCCAAGTCTTCAGACTTTCTCCAATATTTTCTTTACCTGATAACTTCTAATGAGTTTCTAACCATCTCTTCATCTTCAGAACATTCCAATCTTTTGACTTTCTCCAACTGATAAAGCTCCTCTTGATCTTCCTAGATCTTTTTAATCTTACTTTTCAAGGCGGCTTTTTACTAGCCATGATCTCCCTCCTTGTCTTCTACCATTAAACTAGAAACTTTCTTTACTACTTCAGCTAAGGCTGGATCAACTTCCACCTTGGCATAATTTTCTCTCTCTTATTTGACTTCAAACACACACTTTATCTCATCATCTGCTTTCTTATTGTTCTCCAAATTCTTCAAGTGTTGCAACAATTTCTTCAAACACCTAACCGATAGTCTTCAGACCTTTCTCTTTCTCATGATCACCAATCTTGTGCCTTATCCCTAACCAATACAAATTTGAAGTGGTTTTAGCATACCACAAACCATTACACTAAGTGGTTTCAGATAACCACAAACTTCACACTGGTATGGTTTCAAAAACAAACTTGAACAACTGCTTGCTTCTACAAAAGCTTTACCATTGAGAACCCCTTCATGGTGGCTCAAATCAAATTTCCATTCACTTAGCTATGACTTTAATAAGAAATTAGTAGCCTTCTTCTGAGGCTTCTCAGAGTCTATGCCTTTAAACACAAACACTCATATCTTTGGAGGCCAAGCCTTTTGACTTGCATCATCATCAATGAATAAAATCTTACCTTGTCGCTTGTCTCTGGCAATCTCCTTGCTACATCTTGCAAATTCTTGAACTCTTTCCTAGATCCTTTCTTCTCTTTTGTGACATCCAGATCTTCTGATCTCTTTGAACTCAATACACTCTTCACCAAGACCTCTCACCTGCTCTGATAGCTCCTTCTGACTGCTACAACAGTTCACACCAAGCTCTTCAATATCTTCACTATTAGATTCTTTAGAACTGATCTCTTTCTTTCTTTTCTCCAATGTCTTCAGACTTCACAACCTCCACTTTTTCACTATCACTTTCTTCAAAATTGTATTCTTTCCATTAATGCTCCAATAACTAGCAAACTTTTAAGATCAGTTAACTTAAAACTTCAATAGTCTTCTTATGCCTGTGGGCTTCCAACAGCTTCGGTGAGCTTCCAACAGCTTCAGAAATATCTTCACCAATGACTCTTAAAGGAACTATCTTTGACTTCTTGGTGCACTCTGATTCACAGCAGTCCCACAATCCGATCTCCTTGCGATCTCCTGATGGCTTCTTTAACCCTTTGATCTTCAGTGTCCTCTGCCTCTTTTCTTTGGTAGTCTTCCTTATCACTAGAGATTCTAACCTTCTCCTCTCACCTAGCTCTGATACCACTTTAAAGGGGTGGATGGAGATATGGATACACACAGAAGAAATTAACAATTAGATCATAAACACACAAAGCATATGAACAGCATGACCAATGACTAGTTAAAACAATCTCCAATTCTCTTAGTAGGTAGCTGGCTCCTTCTGACTGCTACACCAATTCACACCAAGCTTTTTCTCTAATGGTTTTGGGCCCTCCCCTAAGGGAGATAAGCCCAGACTAGCTCTATAACACCTAGCTCTGATACCAATATGAAGGAATGAATAATAACAAAATAACAAAAACAAATAGCTCAACATATGCTATAGCATACAAAACCAAATCTTTTATTCATTCATGCCAAAATGCATTACAACTCCTATTTTAATTATAGAGGATTCATCGATCCTTCTAACTATTACATAGCAAATTCATGAGTGGTGGAAGTAGTAGTTCCACCGATTGAACCGATTGAAAGATTAAACAGATAGCTTTGCATGCGTGGAAATAGAGAATTTCATCCTATGTAACTAGAAGATAAGACAAACTGTCTTCTGCATGCTTGGAGGAATAATCCACTGATCATAACAGTTTATACGGTGGAGAGGAGATAAAACAGAAAGCTAACTATGCATAAACAACTATCATCCAAATCATGTTAGAACTAACTGTTTACATAATAGTGCATAGAGATCCGAGCTTGAAACCAACTGTAGATAGTTGTGCATGAGGGAGGAAATGAGAACTGACTGTTGTTTTTTATTATTTCTTGCCTAACCTGATTGAATGCAATTTGAAACTGGAGAAATTATTCCTTCCAACAAAAAGGACAGTGGCAATGGTTTTTGAATCTGACTTCACACCTGCACTCTGGATGTGATCATAAATCTTTAGGGCCTCTACCTCATGCACCCTGTGTACATATGCTGCAATTAGGGCTTCGTCAATATGCCCATTCTTTGCATATACTATGATAATGGAATTCCACTACAACACTTCAGGCTTAGGCATTTTATGAAAGAGTTCAAAAGCCTTGTGAAAATTCTCATTCTGCTCATATGCTACAATTTGTAAAACAGTTTCAGTTCATCTCCAATCTGGCAATTTTGTGCGTATCCACTAATCACAGTCTTCAATGAAACGCGGTCTTTCTTAGTTCCATTGCCTTATCGACCAACCTATTTTGTGCATATCCTGCAATCATCCCATCCCATGAATGAACATCTCGCTTTACCATTTTCTGAAACAAATTGAGAGCTTCCTCTAGATGTCTGTTCCTCGCATATCCCGACACCACCGAGTTTACCAAATAAATCAATAATTTAAGAGTTATGTATATTGGATTTCCAAATCACACATGAACTCAGAAAAGTCACTAGTACATTTGGGCCTAATTTTCAATGGCTAATTGTCGGAATTGCAACGACACCACGTCGGACTTCTAACCAACTTTACCGTCGAAAACTTGTCATCGAGCTTCCCGATGATGCCATTTGCATTGGTCATCCGATGACTTTTTGAACTCCTCCGATGATGGCTATATTTGCTCCCCTGACCACAAATTTCAGTGGATTACCGTCGGAATTCCGACGGATGCTATGTTTGCTCCTCGATGACTATCCAACATGGAAGTGACGTTGGATATACAACATCCTTGTCAGATGTTTCTTTATTTGTCATCAGAATTCCAATGGTGAGAGATGATGTGGGTCAAACGGCTTTTCCGTCGATGCATGAAAGCATTGAACGAGTTCTACTTTTAAAAATTGCATAAAATATTTATTATTTATTTGATTCAATGTTATTTGCAAAAAAAGATTATCAATGATGTTTCCTTTCTGGAAGAATTATCTAGGATCTTTCTGTCAGATAATATGTAACATCGAATGACTAAATCTTTTCTTTACAAATGCTTATTTTATTTAATTATTATTTGAGTGTGAATTGAAATTTATATCTATACGGAAGCAGAACATACGAGATGAAGAGTCATGTGCAAGTAAATTTTGTACAAGAAAGCAAGCAAGCATTATCTTGAATGACATGGAAACAAGCTCATTAGCTGCCTAGAAGAGACCAATTGGAGAAAAGCAGAGGAAAGTGTTAAAGGGTGATAAATACATAGAGAGTATGCAATACAAACAAACAATGTCTGGAGTGTGTGATGTGACATCTCTAATTTATGTCTGGAGGGACTAACTGGTTTTGGAGTTCCTACGAAACCTATTGGGCCACGCTTGGAGGAAATCAATGTGTTCATGCAAGGAGCACCTTTTTTCTATTATGAGAATGATGCTTTTGCATCGAAGGATATTTGGAAGGCAATATCCAAAAATTTCTATAGTGTGGAACCAGAGTTGGAGGACTTGAAGTAATTTTCAGCTTTCAGAAGACCTAGAGGTTATGTACACAATCTCCCAATAGAAGGGTGATTTCAAGCATTAACTCTCTTCCCCATGACTATTCAAGAAGCACTTCCTCAGACAAAGGACTATTGGCCTCCATGGGATCAAAGAAAAAAATTGAAGCATAGACTCTAGACGATGTCGTGGTGTCCTTCGAGAAGAACTCTGTACTATAATTGAAAATTCACGAGGGAAACTGCAAGATAGTGAAGAGAAATACATTCTTGAAAAGTGGGAAGAATGGATCTTGGTTTGGGTGGGGCCAAGTCAAGTGGCTCCTCTAGAGGTTGACGGGATAGAAATCATATTAGGATTTGAAAAAGATCACACTCGTGGAACTTCATGTGTGACTGATCGATTGCGTTGTTTGGGTAATGCATTCAAAATAAATGGTATGCAATTGTATCTATTTGGAATGTATTACCCAAACAATGCAATCGATCAGTCGCACACAAAGTTCCAGGAGTGTGATCTTTTTCAAATCCTAATATGATTTCTATCTCGTCAGCCTCTAGAGGAGCCACCTGACTTGGTCCCACCCAAACCAGGATCCCTTCTTCCCACTTTTCAAGAATACATTTTTCTTCACTATCTTGCAGTTTCCCTTGTGAATTTTCAATTATAGTGCAGAGTTCTTCACGAAAGACACCACCACATCGTCTAGAGTCTATGCTTCAATTTTTTTCTTTGATCCCATGGAGGCCAATGTTGGGAAAAATGGTGTCTCAACCTTGCATTTATGTGAGGTTACTATTTATAGTAAGTTTTCATTTGAGCATGAAATGGTGCGAAACTCTCCCTGAAGCTTCTGGTTGGCTAGATAAGCATTCCGGTAAAGTTGCGTCGCAAGGTCACAGCTAGTTTTGAAGATATTAAAGTTTTCGTCTTGGAGGGGTGCAATAAAATGTTTAAACTTAATTTTGGGGACTTTAGAGGCTCCGAAATTCCCTGAAAAGTTGCCGTAACCGGCGAAGCGGGTTACGAGGTGATAGAGCACTTCGCGAGCTTTCCGGCGCTTCAAACGGTTCGTCAATCGGACACCCGGTTCTCAAGTTATGGCCTCCGGAAGTTTGTACTCCTGAAATAGGAAAAATAATTTGTATCGGATACATAAATGAGCTGTAAAAGGGAGCGACACATGTTGATGTGTGCTTTAACATGTCATAGGGCATCTAGAAGGGAGATAAGGTCGGCTACACCTTATTGGGTGGTTTTAGCCCATGGTTTTGTAATACCGTTTGACGGTTTCTTGTATTGTATCTCCTATTTATGAGGTGTACTTCTGAAAAAGTTTTGCATTACCCTCCTCTCAAGGTTAGTGTAGGAAGTTGTTTCCGCTACTTAACTTCCTTACAAGTGGTATCAGAGCCTGATCACCTTTGGTTTCAATTGTGGGTAGTTGGGTTTTTTGAACTAATCCAGATTTGAGTGGGAGCTTGTGCAGAAGACACTCTTTGATCTTGTTGCAGGAATATTCAGATGGCGAGTTCGTCAGGGAGAATAGAGGTGGAGAAATTTAACGGAAGTAATTTTGAGATGTGGAAGCTGAAGATGGAAGATCTGCTAATAGATCGAGATCTTTGGGATGCTATTGATGCGAATGTCCAAAGGCCCTCAGATCCTACTGCGGCAACTCAGTATGATGTTATGGACCGGAAAGCCAAGGGTCTAATCAGACTGTGCCTGGCAGACTCTGTTCTAATCAATGTCCATGAAGAGAACTCTGCAAAGAAGCTATGGACTAAGCTTGGTGAGATGTATCAAGTGAAATCTTTATTAAATCAAATTTTCTTAAGAAAGAAACTGTATTCCTTGAAGATGGAAGAGGGTGGACGAATTGCAGACCACCTGGAAGCATTCAATATGATTGTGGCTCAATTAGTATCCGTTGGTGTTAAGATGGACGAGGAGGAAAAATGTCAGATCTTGCTTTGTTCTTTGCCTGATTCGTGGGATTCTCTTGTTATGGCTATCGGTAGTACTTCTGTTGTTTTGAAATCTGAAGACGTGGTGGGTGCCCTACTCGGTGAAGAGATGCGAAGGAAGGTATCCATCAGTTCAAAGGAAGCCCTAACTGTTCGTGGAAGACCTAAGGAGAAAGGCAAGAAGAATGAGAAGCGTGGCAAGTCCAAATCCAAAGGGAGATCGAAATCTCCTGGAAAGTCCAAAGTCATTTGCTGGAATTGCGGTAAATCGGGTCACATCCGTAAGGACTGCAAAGAAGAAAAGAAGAAGAAAAAGAAAAAGTTCGATTCTGATTCTGAGTCCGACAAGGAAGATGGCGATGCATTTATTGCGGCTTTGGCGACTCATACAGGTAATGATGCCTGGCTAATTGACTCAGGTGCATCTTTTCATATGACTTCCAATAGAGATTGGTTTTCTGAATATGAAGGATTTAATGGAGGTAAGGTGTACTTGGGTGATGATTCACCTCTAGACATTGTTGGTCGAGGTAAAGTTAGAATCAGGTTTTCTGATGGTAGAATAAAAAGGATTAATGGTGTGCTGCATATCCCTGGTTTAAAACGAAACCTGTTATCTGTGAGCAAACTAATAGATTCAGGTGTGCAGGTGGTCTTTTCTGAAACAGGATGTAAGATGATTAAGGGTGCTATGGTAGTTGCTAGAGGTGTCAGGTTTGGCACTTTGTATAAGCTTGAAGCATACACTGTTGAGTGTAATAGCACTTCTGTAAAAAGTAAATCTGTGGATACTTCACTGGAAGATTTGAAGGTTTCACCTTCAGCAGATGGAAATGGTTTTTGGGTACCTAAGGGTGCTCTTTCGTCTGAAGCAAAGTTACCTGCAGAGAAGACTATGTTATGGCACCAGAGACTTGGCCACATTGGAGAAAAGGGTCTAAGGACCTTGAAAAATAAAAATCTTGTTGAAGGTTTGAATGACTGTAATCTTGACTTTGATTTTTGTGAGCATTGCATTTATGGAAAACAAAACCGCGTTCAGTTTTACTCGAGTTCTCATAAAACTTGTGGTGTTTTGGATCTTATCCATTTTGATGTGTTTGGTCCAGTAGATGTCTCTTCGATTGGAAAATCCACATATTATGTTTCATTTATTGATGATTTTAGTAGAAGGACATGGGTATATTTTCTCAAGAGTAAATCTGAAGTTTTTAGTCGTTTTAAAGAATTTAAAGCAATGGTTGAGTTGCAGACTGGAAAGAAAATAAAATGTTTGAGAACTGATAATGGCGGTGAGTTTTGCTCTAATGATTTTGATAGATTCTGTAAAGACTGTGGAATTAACAGGCAGAAGACAACTCCGTATTCTCCACAGCAGAATGGAGTTGCAGAAAGAATGAACAGGACACTGATGGAGAAGGCTAGGAGTATGTTGAGTGGTGCTGGTCTCGAACAAAAGTTTTGGGCTGAAGCTGTTGCCACTGCTTGCTACCTGATTAACAGGTCTCCTACATCAGCTCTTGTTGATAAAACGCCTGTGGAAGCATGGTCAGGTCACAAGCCTTCATTGAGACATCTTAGAGTTTTTGGTTGTGAGGCATATGCACATGTGCCAAAGGAGAAGCGAACAAAGTTGGAGAACAAGGCTATGAAATGTATCTTCATCGGGTATAGTTATGGTGTGAAAGGATACAAGCTTTGGGACCCTGTTGCACAAAAGGTAATTCACAGTAGAAGTGTTATTTTTAGAGAAATTAAGTCTCCTTCTGTTACATTGCAGCCAGAACAGACTAAAAAAGAAGATGTGATTCAACTTCCTTCTACACCTGAAAGAGTTGAATCGAGACCCCTAGATAGGCAAGAATTTGAGGAGAGCTCATCTAGCTCTGAATCTTCAGAAGAGGAGGAAGAACCTCCAACTCAGCTTGTTCGAAGGTCTACAAGACATAGACAACCACCTGAAAGGTATTCACCTGATGATTGGAGATGTATTTTTGCTCTGAATACTAGTGTGGATGAACCGAAATCTGTAGAAGAGGCATTAGGTATGAATGATGCAGAATCCTGGAAGATTGCTATGGAGGAAGAAATGGCAGCATTGAAAAAGAATGATACATGGGATCTTGTACCATTGCCTGAAGGACGAAAACCTGTTGGTTGTAAATGGGTGTTCAAGAAAAAGATTGGTTCAGATGGAAGCATTGAGAAGTATAAGGCAAGGTTGGTTGCAAAAGGCTACTCTCAGGTTGAGGGTGTTGATTACGGTGAGATATTTTCTCCTGTTGCAAAAATGACGTCCATTAGATTTTTGCTTTCTATTGCTACTGCTTATGATTTAGAGGTTGAGCAAATGGATGTGAAAACTGCTTTCCTTCATGGTGATTTGGAGGAAGATATTTATATGACATAGCCAGAGCACTATGTGGTGAAAGGTAAAAGAAATTTGGTCTGTAAATTGAAGAAATCTTTGTATGGCCTCAAACAAAGTCCTAGGATGTGGTACCAGAAATTTGATACATATGTGTTGAGTTTGGGATTTGAACATTCTAAATCAGATCACTGTGTTTATTATAAATCTTATGGTGATCATTTCTTATTCATTGCATTGTATGTTGATGATATGTTATTCATTGGTAAAGGGAAAGGTATGATTTCAGAACTGAAGTCTCAGCTCGCTGCTAAATTTGAAATGAAAGATCTTGGTGCAGCAAAGCACATTCTTGGGATGGAAATTAGAAGAGATAGGGTGAACAGAAAGCTATGGCTAGGCCAGAGTAAGTATGTGAATTCAGTGTTACAGAGGTTCAACATGCAGAATTGTAGACCATTGAGTGTTCCTTTTACAGTTGGAATGAAACTATCTATTTCAGATTGTCCTACATCCCCATTGGAGATGGAAGACATGAGCAGAGTGCCTTACCAGAGTGCGGTTGGAAGCTTGATGTATGCTATGGTCTGTACTAGACCAGATATTGCCCAAGCAGTGGGAGTGCTTTCTAGATATATGTCTAATCCTTGTAGAGTTCATTGGGATGCAGTCAAAAGAGTCTTCAGATATTTGAAGGGTACTTCAGAGTATTCTTTGTGTTATCATGGTAATTCAGTTGGAGACATGACTTCCCTTGATATCCATGGTTATGTGGATTCAGATTGGGCAGGTGATATTGATAGCAGAAGATCCACCAGTGCTTATGTGTTTACTTTGTTTGGTGGTGCAATTAGCTGGATGAGCAAGCGACAGGCTGTGGTTGCTTTATCCACTACTGAAGCAGAGTATATGGCAGCTACTCATGCTTGTAAAGAGGCCATTTGGTTTAAGAGACTGTGTTCGGATATTGGAATAAAACAAGGTACAGTGACAGTTTACTGTGACAGTCAGAGTGCAATTAGCCTAGCTAAGAACCCGACATTTCATGCCCGGACCAAACATATTGATGTTCAGTATCATTTTGTTAGAGATATGGTCGAAGATGGTAGGGTGAAGCTGGTTAAGGTGGAAACTTTGATGAATGTTGCAGATGCTTTAACTAAGGCTGTGAGCATAGAGAAGTTCAGATGGTGTTCAGAGTCTATGGGCCTTATGGTCCCTAGCAATTGATTCATTGTGTTGACATTCCCTTCCGCTCATGCAAGGTGTTCGACAAGTGGGAGATTTGTTGGGAAAAATGGTGTCTCAACCTTGCATTTATGTGAGGTTACTATTTATAGTAAGTTTTCATTTGAGCACGAAATGGTGCGAAACTCTCCCTGAAGCTTCTGGTTGGCTAGATAAGCATTCCGGTAAAGTTGCGTCGCAAGGTCACAGCTAGTTTTGAAGATATTAAAGTTTTCGTCTTGGAGGGGTGCAATAAAATGTTTAAACTTAATTTTGGGGACTTTAGAGGCTCCGAAATGCCTTGAAAAGTTGCCGTAACCGGCGAAGCGGGTTATGAGGTGATAGAGCACTTCGCGAGCTTTCCGGCGCTTCAAACGGTTCGTCAATCGGACACCCGGTTCTCAAGTTGTGGCCTCCGGAAGTTTGTACTCCTGAAATAGGAAAAATAATTTGTATCGGATACATAAATGAGCTGTAAAAGGGAGCGACACATGTTGATGTGTGCTTTAACACGTCATAGGGCATCTAGAAGGGAGATAAGGTCGGCTACACCTTATTGGGTGGTTTTAGCCCATGGTTTTGTAATACCGTTTGACGGTTTCTTGTATTGTATCTCCTATTTATGAGGTGTACTTCTGAAAAAGTTTTGCATTACCCTCCTCTCAAGGTTAGTGTAGGAAGTTGTTTCCGCTACTTAACTTCCTTACAGCCAATAGTCCTTTGTCTGAGGAAGTGCTTCCTGAATAGTCATGGGGGGGAGAGGTAATGCTTTAAATTGCCCTTCTATTGGAAGATTGTGTACATAACCTCTTGGTCTTCTGAAAGCTGAAAATTACTTCGAGTCCACCAACTCTGGTTCCACACTATAGAAATTTTTGGATATTGCCTTCCAAATATCCTTCGGTGCAAAAGCATCATTCTCATAATAGAAAAAAGGTGCTCCTTGCACGAACACATTGGTTTCCTCCAAGCGTGGCCCAATAGGTTTCACAGGAACTCCAAAACTAGTTAGTCCCTCCAGACATAAATTAGAGACATCACATCACACACTCCAGACATTGTTTGTTTGTATTGCATAATTTCTCTATGTATTTATCACCATTTAACACTTTCCTCTACTTTTCTCTAATTTCTCTCTTCTAGGTAGATGATGAGCTTGTTTCCATGTCATTCAAGATAATGCCTGCTTGCTTTCTTTTACAAAATTTATTTGCACATGACTCTTCAGCTTGTATGTTTCGCTTCCGTAGAGATATAAATTTTAATTCATACTCGGATGATAATTAAATAAAATAAGCATTTGTAAAGAAAATATTTAGTCATCCGATGTTACATATTATCTGACGGAAAGATCCTAGACAATTCTTGGAGAAAGGAAACATCATTGATAAAAAATTTTGCAAATAACATTGAATCAAATAGATTAAAAATGTTTCATGTAATTTTTAAAAGTAGAACTCTTGCAATGCTTTCATGCACCGATGGCAAAGCCATCTGACCCACACCATTATCCATAATAGAACAAATCAATATAATAGGCTATTATAAAGAATATATACAAAAATATGAAAGAACATTAAATTACCATTACAAACCCATAAACCATTAAATAGTGAAAATAGATATAAATTTGTAAATGTCTCCCTACAAACACCACAACCATAACCAAAACAAAAAAAATTCTTATCCCCAAAAACTGAGTAGCTGGTGAGTTGCAAGTCTACAACATCTGTCAGATGATCAGACCATTTCTTAATTTTTTTCTTCTGATTAGTCAATGGATTTAGTTGCATGTACAAGTTTTCTATTTGAAGCCTTTCATTTCCCTATATTTGAGACTTAATAAAATTCTTGTGAGTAGAATGGTGAAGTTTATCACCCAAACAAATCATATGCAAGGGAGACAATCACTTAAGGTCCATCTGATCTTGAGATATTGATGCCCACTTTAGCATGTCACATCCTAAATTGACAATACTCGTGATTGGGACCCAAAATATGACCCCTCATTTATTCCCTCATGTGTGAGAAAAAATTCAAACACTTTATGTATGATTAGGTATAAAAGGAAGCCTACCTTGTCATTTGAAGGGGTCTACCTACAATTCAAGTGATCTCTTAACTATAAAATCAATTAAATTCCAAGTGAAGAAGCAATCAAGCATTCATCAAGCATTGAAGGAGAATTCAAGTTAAAGCACAACATTCATGATCAACAGTCTGCATGACATCCTAAAACCATGCGTGAGGATTCAAGAAAGATTCATCAAAGTATCATGTTCAATTTAAAGAATTTTTAGATTAGATCTAAATGGATCATTTTAAAGAGAGAGGAAGAGATCTTTTCCTAAAGATGTCTACCTCCAAAAATAGAGGAGATATTTAATAAAGATGTCATTTTTTAAATTAAGAAATGGGCAGGAGATTAAAAATACAAACCTTCCATATTACACACTTCAAGGTATATAAAAACCTATTTGACCTAGGAAAGCCCCCATCAACAAACCTAATTTCCTAATTTTGTGTGTAGGAAATTGATTCAGGAGTTACATGTGAAGAATTTGGCAAAGTAAATTATGACAATCAAACTCAAATTTTATCTGTCTTGAAAGACTTTTATCCTGATGGCATTAAATTAAAGTTCTTTCTCTATTTTCTGGTGATCTCTAGAGTAGAGGTTGCTTTGCATCAACCTGGGATACATTTAACTTGTGTTGTATCTATGGAAATATGTATCATAGGTTGATGCAATGCAACCTCTACTCCACTAATACCAAATAGAAGAGAAAGTACTTTAATTTAATGCCATCAGAATAAAATGCTTTCAAGACATATATTAGGTATAAAAGGAAGCCTACCCTGTCATTTGTAGGGGTCTACCTACAATTCAAGTGATCTCTTAATTATAAAGTCAATTCAATTCCAAGTTAACAAGAAATCAAGCATTGAAGGAGAATATCCATCATCATTTGGATGGCATAGTGTTTGGAAGAGGGGTATATGAGAAACCCTACTTTTAAGGGTTTGTGAGAGGCTAAATAAGGGATTTTGCATCTAAGAAAGTTAAAACTTTTAAATAATTGCATTTCATTAGTTTTGAATCATATTGGATGAATTTTGAGATTCTGGGAGTAAGGGAGTTAAAACATTATATACTTCCTTTGTAACACTGTCATTTTATGCAATCTTCACGTATGTTGAAGATAAGACAAATGGGTTTCTAACTATCCAATTTTTTTGTTTAGTTGTTTAGGAAAGTTGAGAGAAAACAATTCATTTTCCTCGCTGGAGGGCTAATTGGGCAACTACACCTAGAAGGCTAAAAAGAGGGCTTTGAACTTAAACAAGTTCTTGGAACCACAAAACCAATTTAAAAAACCTATTTGGAGGTAGTAGAAACATTCCATACCTTTGGAATCATTTGAAAAAGTGTTGGTTTGCATTTGACCTATTTGAGCCATTTGGGTGCTAGTAGGCCTAGGGGTTTAGACCTTGTATTTCCCTCATAAATATTAAAGGTTAATTTATCACACCCTTCCTCTGCATCACAAGTTAAAGCACAAAATTCATGATCAATAGTCTACATGACATCCTAAAACCTTGTGTGAGGATTCAAGAAAGATTCGTCAAGGTATCATGTTCAATTTTAAGCATTTTTAGATTAGATCTATCCTTTCCCTCAAAACGAAAACATTATACTTCAAGGTTAATTCACAACCCAAGGTTTGACCTAGGAAATCCCCCATCAACAAACCTATTTTTCATTATTTTGTGTGTAGGAAATTGATTCAGGAGTTACATGTGAATAATTTGGCAAAGTAAATGATGACAATCAAACTCAAATTTTGATGGCATGAAGAGCATAAGAGTAGGCCATTCCACACCTCCTAGTCCCAAGAAATTTTGACAACCTTTTGATAGTATATTTTGTGTACCATCCTAATCCGAAAAGAATTCATTTTGTCTACATCCGATAGTGATTGCTAAAATCAGTTTAAAGTGTATTCATTTAGGGACCTTTCATAAAATAATCTCAACTTACACATCATAAAAGGATCTTAAAATATTCATTGTTTATAATGATAAGAATTTGGTTGTTCCATACACCTTCCTTTACTATTTTAAAAATATCATCGACCAAAATATTGTGCAGCAGTAGTATGGAGTGCATTTCATCTATTTTATGCGCAAATATTTCATCATACCACTTTCTTTTAAAAGGCAACTGATCGATTGCATTGTTTGGGTAATGCATTCCAAATAGATACAGTTGCATACCATTTATTTGTCTTGAAAGCCTTTTATCTTGATGGCATTAAATTAAAGTTCTTTCTCTATTTTCTTATGATCTCGAGAGCAGAGGTTGGTTTGCATCGACCTAGGATACATTTAACTTGTGTTGTATCTGCGGAAATATGTATCCTAGGTTGATGAAATGCAACCTTTGTTCCACCAATACCAGATAGAAGAGAAAGTACTTTAATTTAAAGTCATCAAGATAAAATGCTTTCAAGACATATATTAGGTATAAAAGGAAGCCTACCTTGTCATTTGATGGAGATAACCTACAATTCAAGTGATCTCTTAATTATAAAATCAATTCAATTCCAAGTGAACAAGTAATTAAGCATTCATCAAGAATTGAAGGAGAATTCAAGTTAAAGCACACCATTCTGCATGACATCCTAAAACCTTGTGTGAGGATTCAAGAAAGATTCATCAAGGTATCATGTTCAATTTTAAGCATTCTTAGATTACATATAAATGGATCATTTTAAAGAGGGAGGAAGAGATATTTTCCTAAAGATGTCTACCTTAAAAAATAGAGGAGATATTTAATAAAGATATCATCTTTTAAATTAAGAAATGGGTAGGAGATTAAGAATACAAACCTTCCATATTGCACACTTCAAGGTATATTCAAACCTATTTGACCTAGGAAAGCCCCCATCAACAAACCTATTTTTGTCATTTTGTGTGTAGGAAATTGATTCAGGAGTTACGTGTGAAGAATTTGGCAAAGTAAATGATGACAATCAAACTCAAATTTTGATGGCATGAAAAGTAGAAGAGTAGGCCAGTTCCATACACCTTCCTTTACGATTTTAAAAATATCATCAACCAAAATATTGTGCAACAATAGTATGGAGTGCATTTCATCTATTTTATGCCCAAATATTTCATCGGTGTATATATCACTTAACAAACCACTTGATACTTAATCTATGTGTCTATCATATGCAAGACAACTGATACTAATCGGTATATATTAGTTAAGCCTGATAACAATCAATGTTCACAGTTAATATATTAACCAATATTAATCAGAGTGCATTGGTTGAGCCTGATAACAATCGGTGTTCAAAGTTAATATGTTAACCAATATTAATCGGAGTGCATTGGTTTTAATGTAAACCGATACCAATCGGTATTATGTGCTATGAGATTTACAACCGATGATTATCTGTAGTTAAGCATTGATTGAACTTTTCAATTATGGTGGAATATATACAAATTTAAGAATGATCATCGATCAAATGAAGGAACAATAGCTTGAAGTCTTCATCATAGTTTATCGATAGGATAGATGATTGAATGAGAGACTTCATTTATCTCTCACTCAATCATTTATCTTACTGAGGCTATCATGCATTAATAGGATAGAGGGACCTTATATCAAATTAAGGAAGGCATGAGAGTGATATATGTATTAGTGTAATTATTATACTTTTTGAATATTTATCCTTGGTTACATTCAAAAGAAATTACAAGATACATTCAATATAGGACCACAAGTTACATCACCCTATCTACAAGTTACATTAAATATAGGACCACAAGTTACATCACCCAATTAGGGTCAGACCAAATTAGAAGTTACATTTATAGGATCTATCCTATTCAAGCTAGCTACTATTTCAACACATTCTAACACATGTATCTATTTCTATGCAATAATTAGTAGTAGCTACATAGACTAGCATGGTACATAAGTTCTTTTCTAATAGTGCCCTTCATATGCAATTCTTTCAAGATTATTTAGTTGTATCTACCTTCTTAGGTTATGCAAATGGAGATTAGATTAGGCTATGTATCTACTTTCTTGCTCTATAATTCTCGTTGTGTTTAATAAATTTTTATCCCTTTGGTGAAAAAAAGGAGGTTGATGATAAATATCTATGTTGTCTATTAGTTGATTCCCATGACAATAAGTGGTTAATACTGATACAAAGTAGCACTAACAAGAAACTTTGATGACAATCTAATACACATCACCGTTGAACTTACCCCTGTCTCATATAACCCTGTGTTGGCTAGGCCCCACCATAATTAGAAGATCCTAATTACTACTGTCCTAAACCTTCCATTGACCATCACAATTTCATAGTGAGTTGAGTTAGTCCATTAGCAAGATTGGGAAAGAGTTTGGTATTGAGTTAGGTGTTGGTGAAAGGTTTAAGGTGGTACCCTATCATCATAATCAATGTTAGAGAGCGTTGTGTGAAGAAGAATGGCTATGAAAGGAGTGACTTTCCTAAGTGCTTGATACTATCAAAAAAAGCGAGTGTTGTAGCAGTGAATCTTCCTTTGACCTTTGGGTGTTTGGGAGGGTAAAGACCCATGGTGGTATATGTTGAGTGGTTGGGAGGGTAAAGACCCACATATCAACTATCTACTTTGACATCCTAGGATGGTGTCCACCTACTCTAAAACCTTGTGGGCACTCTCTGTTTCATACTAACATATACATAACATGTGCCTCTCATATAACCCTATGTTGGCTAGGCCCCACAATAATTAGAAGATCTTGAGTGATTAAAACACCAGATTGTCCTCTAAAAGGTTGTTGAGTCATAGAAGGCCTAGATTGATAGACCTATAGTCTCTCATACCTAAAATATCCTTGTGTCGATGATGGTCACATGTGACTACCCTATGGCCCCTACTATGCTCTAGACCTTTGTCCCTAATATTGATACTATTGGGTTTTTCTTTGTAAATCATATAGTAAGTCTAAATTATCCTTTGAAGTATGGGGAGGCCTATGGACACTTTAGTCCCTTCATCAAGGTTACAAACTTCTCTCATGCTTCTTGTGTCCTCCCATGTACCTCCTTTTCCATAATAGACTTTTCCATAGCAACCCTAAAGTCATTTGGATTGGCCATGTGTAGGAAAACTGAAATTTTGGGCTTTCCACCCCTAATGAAATAATTGACAAGTAACTTGTCTTGAATGTAATCTACAAACTACAAGAGCTCCAAAAATTAACTCTCATGTTGAGCCACTATGAAACCTTATTATGTAAATTGTCAAACTCATCTATGCATCTCTGTCAAAAATATTTTGAAATAGAACACACTTTGAAGCACTCTAAAATGGTATCTGGAGAGGGTTTCCAATGTGAGTTGGTACATTTTATCCTCCTAGTACCACAAGGTGGAAGCAAGTCCTCTCAAAAATTGCATTGAAGATTATGCCTTTAGGTTTCTCACATATAGATGCAACCCAAAGCATAAGTCCAAGCTAAGTAACCAAGACTTATCCTCAACCCCATTTGTGGATCTTAAAAATGTAGAGGATTGGAGATGAAGCAACTCTAGAATATGATCCTTTGGCTCATGATATGTGCTTGATATAGTCTATACCTCTTGTATTTATGCATGATGAGGCTAGGTAATGTGTATTGATCAATATTCTATCTCCTCTATGTGTATTTCCCAAATTCAAGGTGAATACCTAATAAGCTCCCAAGATGCAAGTATATGCTCTTCTACTACAAGTGGATCTCATGGCTTGTAGGTTTTGAGGTCCATACTCGAGCTACTCATCTTGGTGAAAACTCTCAAAGTGATATGACCCTTCCTTCCATTCCTACACCCTATTTTCTAACCCAAACCTCATAACCTTTACCTCACTTCCTATCATTATTACCTTCCATTTCCCTTTCATATTCCCTATCTTAACCTCCTCCACTTTCCTACATCCTATCCTAAACCTTAACCTCGTAAACACTTACTTTTACTTCACCTACCTAACCCCATTCCATCCTTCACATCCTTTTATCTCCCCCCATTCACTTTCCTACCTTCCAAACCCCTAATATATCTTAACTTACTCTTTCACCATTACATCCTTCATGACTTACCTCCCTATCTTATCCTAACCCACACCTCATAACCTTATACCTCTCAGTTTCCATTTTATACCACCTTCCTAACGGTACACTTATGCTCCCTTCCAAAACACTGACAAAAAATAGCACTCGATCACTACACAATGCTCTCCCGGCTATGCAACAGGGATTTTTTGTCACAATATATACTAGAATCCATAATTAGTATATATTTTACATAATGGCACTCGATCACGTAGGTTTAGGTCATCCCTCTCCTTAATTAGGATATATTTTAAATATGGAAAGTAGTGTTAATATGTTTTAGGCTTACTATATTGTTCATTATTTAAAATACAGTGTTTAATTAATACATGATTGTAGGATTGTTTAAGGGTTTAGGTCTTGTAAGAAATTCTTCTTTTGAATCGATCATATCATATTACAGAAACCTCTCACCATCTCTACTATTGGCAATTAATTTGATAAATCTATAATAAACTTTGAATCTAAATATTTGAATATCTATAACCTACCTTTTTTCTTCAAACGGATCTTGTAATGCCCAATTTAGAGTGAAGTGATGATAATTGAAATGGACGCCTTGACAAACACATCCTTTGGCTCAAATGCGAAAGGAAAGCAAAGCGGCGCTACGATAGCTGACCATTCCTACATCCTGTAGCGATTAAATCCACAGGTTCCCTACCAGAGGAGACTTATCCAAGCTGGAGCTTTTGTAATGGCAGAGGTCCACGGGACGAAGAGGCGGGATTTGGTAATGGCAAAGGTCCACAGGACGAAGAGGCGGGTTTTTGTAATGTCAGAGGTCGATGGGATGAAGAGGCGGGATTTACGAAATTACTTGATTTTTTTTTTTTTTTTTTAAGTAATGCCCGCGATCGTCGGAATTTTGATGAATGTGGGCAATTTTTCTAAAAAACACAAATGTCATTGCCAATTCCTTCTCCATCGAAACCAAATGTTGCATTATCATCGGAATTCCGACGAAAGCGGGCAATTTTTCAAAAAAAAATTGAATTTGATCACAATATACCTTCTCCGTCGGAAACCTCCGTCGAAATTTTAGGCCAAATGTATTAATGAGTATAAGAAGATTTGTATCTATTAATATATATGATTAAACGAGAAATGAATTCCAATCATTTACAGCTAGTATTCTTAATCGAGTAGTTTTGTGTATGGTTAAAAATGAAAATGTTAATCGTGTTTAATAATAGAAATAAACCTTTGGTGTATATTCACGACCACGAACTATTAATATTTAACCACAGACCCTTAGGCACTAAAGGGATAGGAAGAACAAGATCATGGTCGACTTATAAGCCTTCTTCTTGTGTGGGCAGCATCCATTCTCTGGAATGTTCATAGAGATTGTGCCTGCCTGAGACATTGACAATACGATTAACGAAAAGGAGGAGGATTGCCAATTTCTTGAGTGCTGAGCTGCCCATTATATTCGCAGTTCTCTCTTGGAGGAGAAACACAGATATGTGTTATAATTTTTCTCTCTCTCTTTGAGCTTCAAAACACTTACGCTGTGGAGCAAATTGATAATATAGATTAGAAGAAAAACAGATATGTAGTCTAATTCTTTAATCTATCTCTATGAGCTTCGCAAGGACTAAAGGTGCAATTTGATATTTATGGAGAAGAATCAACACAGATGTGTGCTTGAATGGGGATTTACTCTTAGAATCAACTTAAAAATTTAATTTCTTCTGCGATTTGGAACTTGATACTGCCTATTCTTATACTGATTCAGATTACAAAATTTCTTGTCTTTCGAAGCTTTTTAGATGCGTCATGAAGGATTGGGGTTGGTTTCCATGAAGTCTGTAATGAAAGTAGAAAGGAAAATACCGGGATTTTGCAGTAGAATTGAATTTCAAAATCATTTCTAGTGAGGATGCAGCCTAAGATTTTAATTTCAACATTGCTTTTAATTACGAAAAAGAAATCTATGTAGTCATTTACGTATATGCTGAGATTGCCGATTCGTTGCAACTTTAGTGAAACCGACTCATCTAAGATTTGCCGCGTCTAGTATATAAGTAAGACGTATCTGATAGCCTTGCAAAGACAAGAAATCACATAAAAGAAACATTTTAAGGAGAAGACGCTTAGAATTACGCAGAAGCATACTTGAAATTGGAAAGAAATTACAGTTTGTGAATAATTCAACAAACGGTTTCTGTTCATTTTATCGACAAATCTGAAATGATGGTTTATTTGACGTGTTCTTATAATAATGTTCTTTGTGAGTGGGTTGTACACACTGGGGGATTAGTCTTGCTTCGGCAAGGACACCTCCAGATTCCACGATATTGAATATAAAAAAAAATTTACGAGAGGTAGGAAAAATGTGTTGGGTTTTCCCAGGCACTTTTGTTCTACTATGCAACACAAGTCACAGAAATTTCATAGCATGTCTGGTGATATATTTAGAGTTTTATTTCAGATAATTTGATTTGTGCATGTTAAATGCATGGAACAAATCAGTCTAGTTTTACTATCTATTTATAGGTGATGTCATTTCTATAAAGAGTTTCCCTCGTGATTAAGTTTCCAAATCTGACAAGATCTCTATATTAAAATGTGAACTATTTGAATGAATAAAAGATTCTTGCGTGTTAATAACAATCTGCATTTTAAGAATCTACCATAGAGGTGTCAGTCGTTGTGCATTGTATCGAGGTAGTGAGAAGGCTAGTCTCGCTTTTGCTTTATGCAATGATATCCAAATTAAAGGTTATATCTGTAAAAAAATTAAGAGTATGAATTGATATATTTTTTCTATATTCAAATAGATGGATCTAAGGAATTATAGATAAGTATGATGTTTAAGAGATGTGTTTTTTCTTATGAGATATAACTTTACATAAAGGGTGCGATTATAGTTACTATTTTTAACAGCTTCATATAAATTTTATTTAATCATATAATTTAACTAGATGATGGGTCACTTATAAATAGGTTTTATTAACTATCTATGTACAAATGATGAATATTTAACAACATTGGCTTCAAAATGAATGTAGTCTTAGTCATTGGTTTGAACTCCCTTGATTAATTTTGTCCATCATTATCCGAAATAAGACATCTTTCATTGTTATATTAATGAAAAAGGTGGAGCATTCCAAAGCTCTTTGAAATCAAAACCTTAAAAGATATTAAGAAATAAGGTGAAGCATTTGCCAAGATTTTTCCAATTCAAAAACCTTTGTAAATATCAATAAAGTTGGTGAAGCGTTTTCAAAGATCCTTGCAATAAAACCTATCACAAATATCACTAAAGAAGATGAAGCATTTTGAACTATTTTTGTGATCAAATTCAACAACAATCTTTGCAATCAAATCATCCACAAAATTGGTAATGATCTCTACAATCAAGCTACAATTTCAATGATCTTTGCCACCAACATTATAATGTTTTAGGTTTAACAATGATCTTTACCATCAATGATAATTGCAACCAACACTAGAACTTCTTAGGTTCAATAATGATCCTTGCAATTAATTTTCTACAACCATTTAATAATGATCTTTGTGGCCTATGCTACAACCTATTAGGTTCAACAATGATCTTTGTAATTAATGCTACGAATATTCAATAATGATATCTATGATCAACACTAGAACTTTTTAGGTTCAATAGTCATATTTACAATTAACGTTACTTACTCTTGTATAATTGTTAATTTCTCCAACATGAGAATATTTATGTTTCTACAAACTTTCAACCATAGTTGTGAACTTTTGATAATTAGATACACCAATCCATCTATAGTCAATCTATTTCCTATCTTTTGAAAGTTGTTTCTTCCACTTTATTGTCCAACAAAATTTCTAAAAAAGATTCTTCAATCAACAAAATAGTACAAGGAAGAAGATCCCAACAGGTTTCAAAGATTTATGTCCTTGTCGATGACAATGAGAATATACCATATATTGCATTCCTTGACTTGGTTTGTTTGAAGTTGTAATACCTGCAATATCATTTTAATTTCTTCTCCTGCTAACATATCCAAGGCCTTCAATCTTTGGACTTATTCTTGGTTCAATTGACTTTATTTAATTTCTTGTCTATTGTTCCCTAAACCTTTTCCTTTATATCTCATTTTTTATTATCTTAAAACCAATATTTGTTGAAAAGCATCATTTGTCATTATTCTAATAACTAACAAGAGTTGTAGATTCAAATATATTGTTATCTTCAACCGTATACTTTTTTTTTATCAAAATAACATTTAACCATATCATATGATTCATGAATTGAATTAAATTTATAATTTATATCACATGAAAATCTGCATAGTGTAGGATTAGAATTTAGGAACTGATTTTCCTTTGCAAATGCCTCAAGTAATTGTGAAAAAATTATTTTCCTCTCAGCTTTGGTATTTCTTCATTTTGTAAAAAAATTTCCTCTACTAATTTTTCATTTCCCTTTCTATTTTTCCCAATTCATTTTTCAAAATATATTTAGCATGCCTTAAAATCTCACTTTATTTCTTTGCCCTTTTACCACTCTTTTCCATTCAATATAGATAACTTTAACTTTCTCTGTTTATACACTCGACTAAGATTTTATCAACCACTATGATTTACCATGACTGTATGGATGCTTTGCACACCTTAATTTAATCAAGATTTCAAATGATCTACCACCAATTTTGTATCTCTCTAGATGCAAGCTTTAAAAAATAATGTAGACTTCATAAAATTTAATAAACATTTAAAAAAATTGTGATCACATTTCTTCTTTGATCAAGTGCCAGTAATAGTTACAAATAGGATTTCTTTCATAACTACAATCTCTTCCTACTTGTCATTTACGACATGTAATTTTTATTCCAAAATTGACAACTTTCTTGAAAACTTCAACTTCTTCAAAATCTATGATCCTTGGTAGCCATTTTTCTTGTCATTTACTATGACTTACTTATGTCTTATAAACTAGAACTACTATGAAGTCTTCTTATAAAAAGGCAACTCTAGAAAAAAACATATTGTCTATAGTTTTATTTCTTCATGAAATGTTAGTATTTACTCTTTACTAAAACAATAAATTTCCAATTAAACTCTTTCCTCTTAAAGTTGCAATTGCTGTTTTTAAAGAACATTAATTATTATCATGATATTTGTAAGAGTAGATTCCAAGTAGGTAGATAACTTGGATGCTAGAAATATGACCTTTCAAAATAAATTAGTCTATAACATCATTTTAAAAGCCAAATTATAAATGGTCAAGCATCATCAAAGAAAAATACCTAGACTCTCGAGTCAGATTGAATCTTCACCACTAGAATCCTCCCTTATGGATAAAAAATATGGAAATTCTTTATCAATTCTAGAGAGATAATTCTTCCATACCTTTATTAGATGGTCAAAAAAGGCCATACAACTTTGTTTTAGAAGGGTTTTTGGAATGACCATCCCCCATTTCTCTCTATTGAGTCTCTCACCAAGCCAAATTAGTTCTTCAACCATAGCAAGGCTTCAATGTTAAGGATTACTTCTCAATCTCCTCCTTATCTTATGGAATTAGAAATATGGTATGGAAAGACTTTTAGCTATATCAAGAACAAGGTGATCCAATTTTTATATCAAGAAGACAAATTATTTTGGGATCTTTCAAACATAGGTAAATACGCAATCAAGTTAGGATATGAAGCCCTTTCTTTTGAAAGGAACTCCTATCCTAATAGAGATCACTCTTTTTTCTAGGAGGATTCAGTTCTACCAAAGGTAGGATCCTTTTCTTTGTTGGCTCTAAAGATGAAAACTATTACTAATGAGAGATTATCCAAATTGGAATTGGTTGATCAATACAACTACTACTTTTGTGACCAATTTTAAGAAAAAATAGATCACCTTCTTCTACAATGTTATTTTCCATTGAAATGTTGGAAATGGTTTCAAAATAATGTGAATTGGCAAGCACCATTACTAAACTCCATCAATGAATTATTCTCTAGTTTTCCTTGTCTATTCTCAGATGGTGTTTTCTCTTCTTTATAAAAAATCACACCATCCATTATAATGCATCACATCTAGATTTTTAGAAAAGACCAAACCGTATTTGTATTAGTCTATTTGAAAACTGAGAGGACTACCTTAGAAGGAATAAACTTTTTTGTAGTAACAAATAAAAACACATCTTTCATACTCATTGCATGGGGTTCTAACATTTTATCTTCTTCTAGGCTTATATAATGCTCCCTTTCCTAGGTAGTTGATTCACTAGGAAGGAAAACAAAATTTATAGACAGTCAATCAGATGGAAGAAACCTCTAGAAGAATGGATAAAATTGATCTTTAATTGTGCTAGGCAGGGAAATCCATAGCATAAAGGGTTGGATGTGTCGTAATAAATTCCCAAGGTAAGATCATCAGTGCTCTCAGCTCTGATCTTCCAAGAGGTTCCAACAACATTGTATAATTACTATCCCTTCTCAAATTTCTAGTTGGTAAAGGAGTAAAAAATTCAAAAATTAGCCAGCAAGGGAGGACTCAATGATCACACTCCAAGCACACAAAATTAAAAAATCCGAACATGTGGAGTATCAAATATATCTTAATAAAAATCTGGCAGCTTACTGATAGTTTATCCCATTTCCAAATTCAACATTATCATACATAAGCTAATAGCCTGGTAGACCTCCTTGCAAATGTAGGAATAGACAAAAAAGTGGTGAACCATCATGATCCTCTCTTGGAAAATACCAAGGAAAAGGAGATAATCATTAAAGTAGTTTTAAACTAACATTTGGCTTTAATTGCAGGTTTTTTCATCTGAATAAAGGTTTATGGATGGAGATATTTTAATTTGTGGTCGAGTTGGTGCAATAAAGTAATTAAGCCATTTAAGTTGTAAATTTTGGTAAAAATTATGGATAATTAGTCAAGCTACATTATCACCATTACCTTCTACTGAATAAATGATAAATTATGATTTTCAAAATCAAAGATATATAGATGTTGCAAGAAGGATAGAGTACATGGATCTAGATTTTAGAACTTTCAAAATCAAATGAAATTAGATTCTAGAAAACTCTATATTTTGAAGGTAGTGGTGATATTATTTGTCAAGGAGAATGATAAGTAGAGTTATAGATGGTCCACTCAGGAACATGTTCAAGGTTTTAGTAACACAACATTGTTCAAACTCCTTTTCATTTGCTTCTAGTATGGGAAACATGGGGAAATTTGTATTATTGTTGTATGTTATATATTATAAAGTGTTGAGGCACTCTATATTATAGTGTTACTTATGAAAGTGAGGGGAATTATTTTGAACCTATTTCCTTAATTTCAATTAAATGCAGCTATTTGGGATACTAATGCAGGGTGGATTAAGCTATTGTGGATCATATTTAATATATCATGATCATTGTGTAACTAGGGTTTATTTAATGCAATTTGATTTTGTATAAGGATACACAATGTATGATGTTAAAAATAGACTTTTGATACTGTCTATAAATTAATATTATTAGAATCATAGTAGTGCCCTTGTATGTTAACAACTTGTTTCAGCTTATGGTGCCTAACTTTTCTTTTATGTTGGAGGTCCAGAATCATGGTCCCATAAATTTCTCATGCACTAAAATTTCATGAAATATAAAAATTAACAACAATGTCATCTATCTACAATAATTTTCATCATTTTTTAATAGCTAGTAGTTAGTTTCACATTCAACATGTTTCTTTGAAGCTTTAAAACAGAAAGAGGATCTTGGTGGAGTAATCTTTGGTTATATGCATGAAGAATAAGCTATAACATTTACATAGCTTCCTTGCATGAAGTGTATTTGCTTGGCTAGAACAAGGCTTGCTAAATGCCATCTTTTTCTTCTTAAGAAGCCATTGAGCAACATTCTACATTCCAAATCAAAGCATTGCATTAAGACAATAAAGGAAGGCATGGATGATCCTAATTGATCAAATTGTTTTGGTAACATGTAAATTAGGATCTAGAATTTTCTATGTTCTTGTCCCGCTTAGTTAAAGCTTATTCTTCATGTCATAGGCTCCCTTAGTGTGTTCTCATTTGGCGCATTTTAGTTGAGCTATGCTCCTATATTGTAATGTTATAAGAGGGAGGCTAGCTACATATTCCTATGAAATCAGTTCTTCTATTATAATATTATTATATACACTTTATTTGTTTTTCCAAAAACTAAAAATTATCATGATATTTGCGCATATTTTCAAGCAGTAAATCACACAAATTGAAAATGTTTTTTCTTTATTCTTTATTCTTTTTTTTCTAGTTACTTCAACATTACATAGCCAAACTATGGTGATTTAGAGGAGGATATTTAATTTAATATTATGAAATGTTGAAGTAAATATGATATTTAATTCAATATTACATAGTCTTATTTTACATTCCTTGATGCATTATAAGACTTTTATTGTAATTAATTAATATTTAATTCAATATTATGAAATGTTGAAGTAAATAGAATAAAACAACTCCACTTTATATGACACAGCCAGAGCACTATGTGGTGAAAGGTAAAAGTAATTTGGTCTATAAATGAAAGAAATATTTGTATGGCCTCAAACGGAGTCTTAAGATGTGGTATGAGAAATTTGATACATATGTGTTGAGTTTGGGATTTGAACATTCTAAATCAAATCATTGTGTTTATTATAAATCTGATGGTGATCATTTCCTATACATTGCATTATGTGTTGATGATATGTTACTCATTGATAAAGGGAAAGGTATGATTTTAAAACTAAAGTCTCAACTTGCTGCTAAATTTGAAATGGAAGATCTTGGTTCAGTGAAACACATTCTTGAAATGGAAATTAGAAAGGATAGATTGAATAGAAATTTATGGCTAGGCTAGGGTAACTATGTGAATTCAGTATTATAGAGGTTCAACATGCAATATTGTAGACCATTATGTGTTCCCTTCATAATTCGAATAAAATTTTCTTCTTTAGATTGTCCTACATCCCCATCAGAGATGGAAGACATGAATATAGTTCCTTACTAGAGTTTAGTTGGAAGTTTAATGTATTCTATGGTTTGTATGAGACCAAACATTGCCCAAGCAGTGGGAGTTCTTTCTAGATATATGTCTAATCCTGGTAGAGTTAATTGGGATGCAGTCAAAAGAGCCTTCAGATATTTGAAGGGTACCTTAGAGCATTCTATATATTATCATGGTAATTTGGTTGGATACATGACTTCCCTTGCTATTCATGGTTATGTGGATTTAGACTAGGTAGGTGATATTGATAATAGAAGATCCACCAATGCTTATGTATTTACTTTATTTGGTGGTGCAATTACTTGGATGAGTAAGTGACAAGTTGTGGTATCTTTATCCACTACTGAATAAAAGTATATGGTAGTTAATCATGCTTGTAAAGAAGCCATTTATCTTAAGAGAGTGTGTTCAAATATTGAAGTAAAATAAGGTGCAGTGAAAATTCATTGTGACAGTTGGAGTGCGATCTTCCTAGCTAAGAACCCGACATTTCATGCCCAGACCAAACATATTGATGTTCAGTGTCATTTTGTTAGAGATATGGTTGAAGATGGCAGGGTGAAGTTGGTTAAGGTAGAAACTTTAATGAATGTTGAAAATGTTTTAACTAAGGCTGTGAGCACAAAGAAGTTCAGATGGTGTTCAGAGTTTATGGGCCTCATGGCCTCTAGCAATTGATTTATTATGTTGATACTCCTTTTTCTCTTGCAAGGTGTTTGACAAGTGGGAGAATATTGGGAAAAGTGGTATCTCAACCTTGCATTTACACGAGGTTATTATTTATAGAAAGTTTTTGTTTGAGAATGAAATAGCGTGAAACTATTCCTAAAGCTTTGTTTTGACCAGATAAGCATTCTAGTAAAGCTACATCCCAATTTCACAACTAGTTATGAAGATATTAAAGTTTCCATTTTTTAGGGGTGCAATGAAAAGTTAAAATTAATTTTTGATGACTATAGAGGCCTTGAAATGCCCTGAAAAGTGGGTGTAAACAACATAGCATTTTATAAGGTGATAACTTACTCTATGATCTTTCTGGTGATTCAAATAGTTTGTAAACAAGACACATTGTTCTCAAGTCATAGTCTCCAGAAGTTTGTTCTCCTGAAATAGGAAATATAAAATACAATACACACATAAATGAGTTGGAAAAGGGAGGGAGATGTGTTGATGTGTGTTTTGACACATCATAAGACATCTAGATTGGAGATAAGGTCAGCTACACCTTATTGGGTTGTTTTAGCCCATGGTTTTATAATACCGTTTAACGATTTCTTGTATTGTATCTCCTATATATGAGGTGTGTGAGATAGAGGTTGTGTGTAAGAGTCTTATGAAGATTGAGTTACCTATGAGTCTCTGATTAGTAGTACTCATAGGAAGAGATTTCTCTGCAAGTATATTGTAATATGTTATTGATTGTTGAATAATATATTGAGCTACTTTTGGAGCATGGGGTCTTTTTCCCGAAAGGGTTTTCCACACGTAAATCATTGTTTTGTTGTGTTGTTGTATGAATGATATTTTGATTATTTTTCTTAATTTCTTATAATTGTAGTAACAATCTATAAAAGTTTATGAATTATCCTCCTCTCGAGGTTAGTGTAGGAAGTTGTTCTACTACTTAACTTCCTTACATATTAAATATTATAACAAATAAAAAAATTACCATTGTGCTAGCCTTCACAACATCATCATTACCATTGAGATTTTTTTTCTGTACTTACCTCTCTAATTCAAATGCCATGATGAGAGAACAACCAAGATTAAAACTATACATAAGACTAGAACTATAATAGGAGTTCCCATTAAAAACTATTATTGTTCACAAAATGAGTAGGAGTAGGTGCTCTGCTAGGGTTTCGGGTGGACAAATAAAAGAGATGTTGGAGATGAGTTGAAAGGGGATGACAAGGATGGATATTGTGGTAAATATGGTGCTTGTCCCATGTTTTTGCAGTCTTTGGTGGTTGTCTTTGTTGTGCCCCTATTTATTTTTGTGCATGTTCTTCTTGTGCAGGGTAAGATGTTGTCTATTGTCCTTATTCTCTAATCTTATAGCTAGTTCTAGGCTCAATGTTGATTTTTGTTTGAGTCATTTCTCCTCTGCATATGTTGGGGTTAGTGCTTGGTATTTGTGCCTTGATGAGTATGGACTTTTTCTCATTTGGAAGTTTGGTTTGTCTTTGTAGAACCCTATTGTGGCTTTTTCTGTCTTTTCCTCCGGGGGTTTTCTTTTACTCTACTTCTTCCTAGGATTTTTGTTGGTGTTTTTCTCTGAATGGCTCTATTCTTCTCGATGGTTAGATAGTTGTTAGTAGTTTTCAAGGGCCTAGGCTAGCCAAGGTTTGTTTTTGGTTAGGGTTTTTATGTTTTGGTGCTACTTGAAGCTTATTGGTTCTTCTTCTCAAATAGGAAAATTTTGTTCTTAGATGGGTTCTCCCCTATTTAGTTGAGCTATCAAAGTGGAGTTTTATCTTATGGAAATGGTATGGGTTTGGCTCATTTTTCTTCCATTTTCCTCTTTCACTGTTCCTATTGAGGTGGGGGAAATGCCTATGGAGGTGGTGTCATGCCAGGTGGGAGGGGTTGGTTGTTGCACTATGTGGTCTTCTTATATTTTTGGCTTCTTGGTTGTGGGGTTGAATCAGTTTTTTCTCTTCCTCATGTTGGTTTATCTTTCTTCTTCTCCTATTGAGGTGGGTCCCTTTTTTATTGAGGTAGAGAGGGGTATTATTGGAGGGATGTTAACTTTCACCTGGAAAGGTTTTGTTGGTTTTAGCTTGATGGTTTTGGAGTCCATGTCAAAACCCAATCTAAATATTTAGCGTACCTTTTAAAACCCTCTGATCATTGTCTCGCATGTTCTTGCCTAGGAGGGTCAGTTAGTTCCAATTTGTTCTTTATTGTTCTTCCTCGTGAATCTGGTTGTTAAGGTTTTTGGAGCCTTGCTAAAACCCAATATTCAGATGAAGGAATCTTTGAAAACCCCTTGGATCTCCTATATTGCTGATATCAATTGTTTGATGGTCTATGAATTTTTGGGGGTTTGTTTGTTCTTTGCTATGTTGCTTATGTTTGGTTGTTGATGAGTTGCATTTAGTCTTTATTTGTATCTTTGTGCAGCTTTTTTATTTGTGATTGTTGGATTTCGGTCTAATTCCAGAGGGTTTTGGGTCCCTTCAAAACTTGTTGTAAGGGGTTTTGTGTTCCCCCAAAACCTATTTTCTCTTAATCAAAAAACTACTATAACAAATCATTTCTTGTAATTCACATAGCCATTTCCTTTAAAAGAACTAACTTTGTGAATGTAATCACAATAGTGAATATCTTTTGTAATGAATCATTATAATCACTACATAATAATCTAATCGCTTCTTAATTCTATTAATGCCTAATATAAATTAGATATCTTATGCTATTATTGTATTCACTTGACTATGAAGCATATAGTTTTCTTGATTATCAAGAATCTTTGGCAATCGTTGCATACATATTAATCAACATTTCCATGAAGTAGTCACTTTTACTAAGAAAACTTCACTACTTGTTATTCATAATCATTAAACTCATTGTCGACTAGCATTTAATCACTATCTTTGTTGTTTATAATTGATATAATTTATTATATTAAATTCACCTTGTTCAGTATGAAATCGCTATTGCACATTATTAGTTGTTGTATCTCATCACTCCTCTAAATAAACTCACTTCATATGATAATGAATAGATTTCTCTTTACACAGGTGATACTCTCATGATGAATGGCATACCACTTCACATCTCCTTAAATAAACTGCTACTTGTTATCTATTATTTGTTAAAAAACCTCTCTAAAGAGTGATATCTTTTACATCTCTTGTAATCTTGGGCTTCCCATAGAAAATTGTAAAGTCATATAAATGAGACAATTTTCCTGGTTATTGATATCTTCTCTAGGGTGGGACATGATAGTCCATCCTTCCCAAAACTGCTTGTCCCCAAGCATGTTAGCATTCATTGAACCCAAATCAACCTTAACCAAAAATGACAATCTTACCTTAGCATAGCTACTTGACAAAACCTTGATTTTAAAATATTAGGCAACCTTTCTAAAGAGTTGAAAACTACTTTAGAACAAACGACCTACACATTCTCTAGTTGAATCATCAATCCTTAAGTACTGAATTGTGGTGGGACAGTGCCTAATCATCTTCATTAAGGAGGAATTTTGCTAACTAACTTATTGAGCAAATATGAAATATCACCAATGCTTAAGAATTAAAGCATAAAATTATTATCATAATACACATGTTGGAAAATATCATTTTTTGATAGCTCACTTTCCCATCAGGCTCGATCATTGCATGGAACAAGCATTATGTGTTTGTAGGGGAACACACTTGTGAATACATACAAGCAAGGGAAGGAACTTGATCTTTTGTGATTCCTATTCTTTGATATATTTTGGCATTCTTAATCCTCTATATTTTTTTTAAAATATGTTTGGTTCCCCTCACATTCCTTTCAAAATATAATTTACCATAATTTCTTGAGAATTACTAACCTTTTAGTACCTTTATGAATCATAAATATTCTATTTAATTATTTGTGCTCTACCTTTAGAAAGCCCCATTTTGGGTGAACCCATGCACCCAATACTCTTATCCCACCAAAAGTGATCCAAAATTGGGGGGGTGTGAGTGTTGGCCTTTGTCAACAAACATACTGATTTTGTCCCATATTGATTATGGGATGAAACAATGTTCTTGTGCATTGGTGGTATCAGTTTCAAAGACCAGAATATTTATAAAGGTGTCCATTGTGGTAGAGTTTACTCTAGGATTATCTAATAGTTGGTAGTTGCTAGCCAATTTTCTTACTGGTTTCTTGGTTGATGGTTTCTTAGATCTTTTATGCTATTATTCTTGGGCTTTTCTTCTTTGCCCTTTCTTCTTTCTAGTTTGATAACAAATATTGTTCTCCTAGTATTTCACTCCATAGTATCTCTTACTTGTTACTTTCTTTTGTTTGCTTCTACTCTTGTTTGTCCTTCTCTCCTTTCTTTGGTATCTTTTCTCTCTCAATTCTCTTAGTTTTATATTTGGTTAGGGATGGGTCCTAGTCTAGGGGTTGTGTCATTTGAAGACTCCTCTTTATTCCTTGATATGTAATGACAAGTTGTTTGGTTGTGCCTCTTCATTTGACCCTTCGTTCCTTTCTTCCTTATTCTCTTATTTTTCTTATACTTAAAGTAATTAATCTTTCCAAATATTCATTAGTTAGAAATGGGTTTTTTCATATAGTTTCTACAAACTCCTTGAACCTATTGTATAATCTGAATGTGATGTTGGTAAAAAACATTTATAGGGATTGTGATAGGGTAGGATCCATGTCTCTACTATTTGACTTTACAAACAATCTCCTTTTATTATACCCTTCAAAGGTTGATTGTATATTATTCACCAATCCTTGCATTTTATCAAATTATGAATTTGGGTCTTTAGGATGTCTTCATCTCTACTTTTATTTACCATTCCTCTTTTCTCAACAATGCTCATAATGGTTCGCTCCATAGCATCATTATTGGGACGCTCCAACCTTGCTTTTGTTATCATGTCCATTCTTCTTTGATGTCTTTATTATCCATTTCTTGTCTATTATTCTACTTTCTCCATTATTATTGACCATTATTTCTAATCTCCTTATTTTAGTTTTCTCCTTGACCTATGTCAAATTCATATTATTGCCTTAACAATTGGTGTTTAGGATTTGTTCTTGTATTAATTATATATTGCATCCTATGGTGGTTATTTGATTCCTTCATTAGTCACCTCTTTTCATTAATCTCTTAGATCCTTTCCCCCCTTTCCATTTCCCATCTCATTGGCCCCTAACCCCCTCTCATAGGATAGATGTCAAGAAGTCAATTTTTTTATCAATCATATCTCATTTCTTTCTTTCTTTTTGTTCTAGTATTATATTAGCATTTTGAAAACTTGTTCCCACCAACAACCCCAATAGAACATAACTAGGGTTCCAACAATATAACCAATACTAGCAAGAAATTTGAAGGAGACAAATCAAAGTATTGTTCCCAAAAGATTTGTATTCTTGCAATCTAATAGTCGACATACACAACATGCAAGAATATTCAATAAGATGCAACCATTATGAAACAATATACATTGGGATGACTCTTGATCTCACATTTGGATGCCCAAGTAGATGAATACACATTTAAAATTGGTAACTACCACCGAGGATTGGATCCACCCCTATGAATGCAATTACAGTACCATAGGAAAATAAATATTAAATATTTGTATGTTACATGTCTCCAAGGTCCATGTATATCTTGCAAGAATTATGGAGACAAATAAAATTGAATTAGGACTGCTAGGTTAATTTTACCTTATACTAAGAGAAATTGTAGCATGTAGTTGTTTTTATTGAGTACATATAATGTAGTTGATGGAATCTTAGAATGGTAGACGGTCTATGATAATATCATTAATGGTCAAAGAGATTGAGATGTGTGATGTCATAAGATAAACTTAGATCATAATATCTCATTTGTAGATTAATTATTACAATTAGGATAATCTACTTGGAGTGGGCTCAAAAGATAAGATAAAATACCATGGGTATTCAATTTACACCATTGCATATGATACAAACTAGTAATATTGTATCCATGGATGTGGCTTTTTCTAATAGGTACTCAATTTTATCTAGTAATATTTCTAAATAATTAAGAAAAAAGAATTTAGTGGCTTGGAGGTGATTCTAGATGGTAGCATCTCTAGAGCTGGTATGCATCATTTTTACATGACTTTCTCTAGTACCTCTATGATTGTTAGCTCCTAAACGAGCAATATAGTTCCTTACCTTATCTACAATGGTGACTAGGTTAACAAGCATTGTATCAACATGAAAAATAAGGCATCAAGATTTTTCAAATATGTTGCGAGGTTAGTTCATTTATGAAAGAGAGATTGGCATTAACATGTGAGGAAGTGCCTAACTCAAGCATCAAATAATGATTAATACATTGACATTTAGTAAAGTGATACACAACAAATAGTATACATGCATTTTATTTCTAGCTCCTATTTGTGAACTCCTATTCATCATTCAATATTTAATATTATTAAATATTCTAATTTACCATCCTATAAAAAATTGTGTGTTACTTGATACATTTTGATTTCATAGAGAATATAGATACTATTACTTATAAGCACTCTAGATTGGACAAATATAAAGACTCTCATGAATTGATAAAAATATACTATTTCGGTTCTTAATGTTATTACATTTTCTTTATTAATTAAATTTACTTATTTATTTAATTGCGACTCACTCATTGTTACTCTATTGATTGTTGAGACTTTTTACATCGACTAATTAACCCATGCGTCAAAAGCTTTACTTTTATTAGTCGTGGATAGAATGCTTACGCATGCATTCATTTTGAGAGCTTTTTAATTTTCATATGCTTGAAAAAATTATGCTTTCAGTTTTCATTTACAACACGGCTGACGTTTCAAATCCCTTCCTTTTCTTGTGCCACTTTACATGTTTCTCATAAAAATTGTAAATTATTCCAAATTTGTGCCAATACCAAATTGTAACTTTAGACTGAAAATGTTTATTTAGAGTAATATATTCTGCATTTGTATTATCTGGAGGCAGTCTAACTGACTGAATCAGATCTAATTGCAGTTTAGATACCTCCTACAAATTCAGAAGACACCTTATTCCTGGCTTTATACAAAACAAAAAAATGCTCTCGGATGCGCAAAAAAGTAAAGAGTGCTTACATTCCTTAAAAGGCTCCACTAGAGATGGGCTTTTATTTGATTTTATTTGTAAGCTGATTGGAAGTGAGAAAAGAAGTCAATCGTCAAGCCAATCCAGACTAAACTGCGGTTCTACAATTTTGACTGTAAGCTCTGGAATCGAAATGTTCTTGGCCCGTAACCACTGCTTCCCAATCTTCTCATCACAGATAACCAGCTTGAGGGAACTCAGATCACAAACAGCTCTTGGTAACCTCTTCAAACGAGAACATTCTGTCATATCAAACTCACTCAACTTCTTTAGTAGCCCTATTTCCTCAGGAAGTCCTATGAGCCCCTCGCAGAGTGAGATGTCTAGACATTCCAAGAGCCGAAGATTTCCAATTGATGGTGGAAGTTCTTTGACGCCTGGTAAAGCTGATAACATTAGCATTCTGAGAGAGCTCATATTCCCAAGGTTATAAGGTAACTTCTGAACCAGGTGGCAGTTGCTAATAGACCACATCTTAATAGAAGGCATATAACAGAAACTAAGAGGCACCTCCTCCAAGTTGCTGGAGTGATCAATGTTAAAGTCCCGCAGCTTGATACGATTAAATGTGAATGAATATTCAAATCCCTCGCATAAGCTTAAAGATACCTTCTCTAAGTTCGATGGCTCATTGCTTTGTTTACGAACAGGGGTTGCAGTCAACCTCTCCAAGCGGACACTTTTGAGTTGAGTGAGTGAAGATAAGACATCTAGACCTTTTACAGTTGCCCTCTTTGTTCCATAATTCAATACCATGACAAATTTTAGATTCATCATGGACTTCAGAAACGGGGGAAGAAAGTACTCACTTGAAGAAAAGAATAACAAGAGAGCTTCTGTGTCAGGTAAATTCACCTCAAACCAATGATTTGCCTCCATAGGGTCTGCATGAATAAAACAGAAAGGAAATAGAACTAGATCAGTGAGCATGTTGGTTATGAATATTAGTTATTTGGGTTTAATTATCACCATTTGAAGGCTGAATCAAAGGAAAATGCAAGTGGAAACGGGTGCTTAGTATCACACAGTGATTGAGAGCACTAGTCTCTTATAGTTCTACTAATGAGATATGATCACAAAAGCAACAATGCGTCTTAATTTTTTGAAAAGTTTCAATAGGCTGTTTAGTTGACACCATTTGCCAGTGACTAGAATATTACAGCATTCTACTAGATTTCCATGTCAAATAGAAATATTTTGATACATATGGCGACCGAGTTGCCGAGAGCAACGATGCAAATATTAAAAGTTATTGCTAATATTTCAAACAAACAAATTTTGGCATAAGGGTTGGAAGTAAATAATGAAGAGATTACTTGGATTGACATACCTGTGTTACTGTTGATGGAGAGCACTTGAACATCGCATGCATTATGATTAAGCAACTCCCATTTTTCTGGCAAGCTATGCTCCTTCCTATCCATCAGAAACCTCTTCCTCTGGACTATATCGTCTCGGCATCCTAAATGGAGGGCCAATTCACGCATTACACTGTGCAGAGAGAAGTACAGCTCCGACGCATTTCCATGTGAGATTGCTACTCTTCTCCTGATAAGTGCCACGACGTCAGCTTATAGTTTAAACATGCTAACAAAAACCCAAAATGAGAAAGGTAAATACCTTGGTGTGCTAGACAAATTCAACAGGTTTCTGCTCGCAAGATCTGATAAGATGGAAAAAGCGTCATGCCACTGTAACTTCCGAACATAAACCCATATGTCCAATAGTGCATCAGCACAGATTTTTCTGTCATCTGGAAATAAAGCTATATCTAAGAAGCATTCTTTGGCTACATCATCTAAGGAATCGATACTAATCTCTAACAATCTAATTAGCCCATTTTTGTGATAATCTGATATTGATTCTCCTTTACAAATCTTGTCCTTTGCCCTCTCCCAAACCTCATGCGGTTCCCCATGCAAAGAGCTTCCAATCACCTTTATAGCAAGTGGTAGGCCGCCACATTGTGCTTGCACCTGTTATCCAAGAAAGGTAGAGAAAATTCATAAAATGACCAGTTCGAGTGCAAGAAAAATTCTTCCATGTAATATAAGCCATAATATTGCGAGAAAACCAAACTTCAACTTCAGAAGTTTCTATAATTCTATAATTAGTTCATTATGGCGCTTGTAATATAAGTCATAATATTGCGAGAAAACGTAGTCAACTTCAGAATATTCTAGAATTTTATAGTTATTTCAATATTGGAATAAGTCTAACTATTTACTGATTTGGGAAACAAGATATTTTTATTTTTATTTATTTATTGTGAATAATTGACTATTTCAATCTTGAATATTTGTTATATGCCAAGGAAACATCCATTCTTAATTATAGAAATGAAAGTCTCCTAGAATTCCAGATATTTTGGAATCCTTCACTAATTTATTTTTTCCAATACTTTCCCACTTTGAATAAATGCTTCCAGCACTATAAAAAGATGAAAGTTGTGCCCACAATATTAATACTTTCCCACTTTGAATAAATGCTTCCAGCACTATAAAAAGATGAAAGTTGTGCCCACAATATTTTCCAAAAAGATAATGATAATAGTGGAGAATAAAGATAAACATTACAGCATTAGAGGATTAAAAAATAGGAGAATCGTTCAAAACACGACACAATAATTAATGGAAAGAAATTTTTATACCTCCATTACTATATTCGCATTTACAGTGCTTGGGATTGATGGTTGTCCAAACGCCCAGAAACAGAATAGTGATAGTGCATCATCTGGGCACAACAATGGCAATTGATACAACTCGGTAGTCGAGGTTGTGGGAATAGTTGAATTGTCTCTGGTAGTTACGAGAGTTTTGTATCCTGGTCCTTCAAATAGTAAATTTTCTAAATTTGTTTTGGACCATACATCATCCAAAATCACCAGAGTTGGTTTGGATTGACTCAGAATTAATTGCTGCACCTTCATCTGCCCATCTTTCAAATTCAGAAATTCAGGTCTCTTATTTCCAGCCATCTTTTCACACAAAATCTCTAAAATCCCCTTAAGGTTTGGGGCCTGCGAGACAGTGATGAAAATCACATTACCGCGGAAGTATCCTGCTATGCATGAAAACACAAATTTGTTTTAAACTAAGTTCCTTACCATACACCAATAGAAATCCAAACGAGAGCAACATTATATAGATTTACCTTTGATTTGAGGATCATTCAAGAGAGCCAAAGCCAGAGTTGTCTTTCCTCCGCCTCCCATGCACTGCAACCCAACAACTGACACGTCGCTCTTGAACAACAGTTCCCTCAAATCTCCAATAGATTTGTTCAGTCCTACATAGAATTGAGATTTTCCGGGAACAACGTATGCAGAATCGTCTGCCATTTCAGAGCTACCGATAAAATTGATCAAAGCCATTTCTCGAACTTTTTAAAAGCACTTGATTCCTCCTGCAATTTGAAACATGATATTAATAAAGAAAAATCACACAGATGGGTGCTCTAATGATTAAGAGGAAGGAACAAGGATTTTTAATGATGATTTACTCTTAGAATCACCTTAAAAGGTTAATTTCTTCTGTTATGTGGAACTTGATACTTCCTGTTCTTAGGCTGCTTCACCTTACAAACTTCAATGTCTTTCCCAGCCTATTAGAATTGGCTTCTATTTATAGAATCATTTAGTATTCGTCTTGACTTGCACAAAGTCTCTAATGAAAACCGGAAGGAAGATACGAGGGTTGATTCTAAGATCAATTTTGATTTTTTGGTCAATTCTAACACCTCTTTTAACGAGGATTTGCGCTTAGAGTACTTTTTTCCTCCGGAAATGTCGAACTTGATATTAATAAAGAAAAATCACACAGATGGGCGCTCTAATGATTCAAAGAGGAAAGGACAAGGACTTTTAATGAGGATATACTCCTAGAATCACCTTAAACGGTTAATTTCTTCTGTTATTTGGAACTTGATACTGCCTGTTCTTGTGCTGCTTCACCTTACAAATTTGTTTTTCTTTCCAAGCCTATTAGAATTGGCTTCTTTCTATAGAATCATTTAGTATTCGTCTGGACTTTCACAAAGTCTCTAATGAAAAGGGAAGGAAGATACGAGGGTTGATTCCAACAACAATTTTAACTTTGAAGTCAATTCTAACAAAAAGTAAGACATTTTCTAGGCCATTCTTGGTTTTACCGGAATTAATGAAACACTCATCTTGCTTGTTTGTTGCTTCGTGAGTTCGCGGTTGGAGGACACTAATTACGGGGTAAAGAGTGTGAAGTTTGCGAGATTGTGTAGTAAAAGTTTGTGAAAACGTGCTTTTTAAGTAGGACCAGTTTTTAGGGTTTTGTTGTCGTACGGTGCCCAGCAGATTGATGGAACCGATGTGATTTCTCAGTAGCAACCGGTGTGTGTCGAGATGCTCCCCTCGCATGGCTATTATTGGAAGGAATTGATCAAGATACTGGCAGATAGAGATTTTGGTACCGAACCGACAGACATGGGGTGGGTACCGACCTGAATGACAAAGGTTCTTCCTCATTGTTTTGGTAGCGGTAGGAATAGTGGTTTCGGCAACTATAGCCTCCAGCCGTTCCCACCCCCCCATTATAGCTGAATAGTAGGCGAATTCGGAACTTTACTATTCCCACTTCAACTTTCTTGGATATTTTAATTTTTTTTAAGTGGTTCTTTTACTAATAGTTCATATTTTTGGTGTAGTAGAAGTTAATTTGAGTTAATATAACTCGCAATTCTGTTGGGGAGGGTTTGATTCTTACCAGCGACAGCTTACTCGCTTCATGGTTGATGGTTTCTAATATGGATCTCTTGGCTTGGATGGTCAAATTGTTGTTTTGTAGGGTCCCCTTAACTCTCCTTGACACCCTAACCTCTTCAGTGGTGCTCTCACTAACAATTTGATCTTTTGGTGCAGTGGCAACTAGTATGTGTTTCCAGGGTGTACATTAAATTTAGATTTTTTAATTTTTATCATTTTTTTATATTTTTAGTATGATTTTATATTCGTATTTTTTTTATTGATTTTATTTATTTATTTATTTTAATATTGAAAGCTTGGGTTGAACTTGATATTATTTTGTTAAGGGTTAATGATTAAGGATTTTTCATTAAGTCAAGTATTAAGAGGTATATATTCTATCAAAGTACTCTAGGATATGGTTCCCTTCATATATCTTATATTATACATCCAAGTCATCAATTGTTCTCAACAATTTAAAATAAAATCTTTTTATAAAAAACATCTGTTGAATTTATTTATTTATTTATTCAATAGTTGTTATCAGTGCAAATCCTGTAAACATAAGAATCAAGATTGTACTTTCATTTTTATCATCCATATTAATTTGGAAGATATAATCTCCTATCATGTCTCTTTCTTCAAAGTAATATTTATACATTTTTGAGAGATTATCTTTCATTGTTTTTCAATTAGCTATATCTCTCCCAAACCCATAAAGAGATCTTAATTTAGCATCCTTGACTGATGTTAGGAATAGTTTTATTTAGTATGTGTTGATTGTATAATCATAGCTTCTATAGAATATCAAATTCAAACAAGAATGTATCAATACTCTAAGAGGAGACCATATGAAAGTTAGGAAGGGTAGAAGGCAAAATATTCTTCATAGGAGAATGCCTCACCTAATCATAGATAGAAAATTGTAAGGTTGTTGTTTCTATAGGTGGTTATACTACTATATCTCTCTTTATACTTTTAAATTGTTGGCTATACGTTAAGAGTATGAATTGACAGGGATGTTTGTTGGAAACTTGAATAAAAATCACAAATTAAATGGCTTTAAGAAGATATGCTTCAAGAATTGTCAATTCGCTTGACTATCATTTACCTACATCTTTGTTATCTTTTATTAGTTTTGGCTAATTAGATGAAATTTCCTCAGGATAGCTCTCCTCCAATATATGCAATGTTTTTTAATCTAATACTCTTATTTCTATAGAATTTGTATAAATAATTTAGCGTGTTTTTTAATCTAATACTCTTATTTCTATAGAATTTGTATAAATAATTTAGCATTTGGTTTGATATGTAATGGTTTTCAATGTTGAAAATGTAATTTATACACTAGGAAAGTAGGAAAATTATTAAAAAAGTCTAAATCTTGACACCATCCCAGTAATGGTACAAAAAATATCTAGAACCATAATTGAATGATAAATTTGGTATAATTATAACATGCACTGAAGTCAAGAAAAATTTACATCCCTTATTAAGCAGCCTTACTAATTATGATATGTTACATTTACACCATCAAATTAGGGACATATTTTCTTACATGGTATTGGTATTGGTACTATATGTATGGCTTAAGGGTTTCCAGGAATTATACTAAGCAGTTGCGTATAGTAATATTGTGTCAAAATTCAAAAGCAAATCTATGCTATGAATTGAGAAAAATAAAAAAACTAATGGGAATTGTTATAAGATATCTCTATTTCTAGAGGTTTCACTAATAACAAAAAAAATTACAATTTTATGAAAAAAAGATACTCTACTATCAATAACCAATTATTGAAATCATTATACTAACAATGGAGTTACATATTTACCTTGAATGGGCCTTTTCTTGGGATTAACTATACTCTTCTAAGCTCACATAAAGTTAATCAAATATCCTTATCATTCATTCACATAAAATCAACTAAATTAAACAAATATATTAGATTGCTAATTTAGAGAACAATTAAAATTGTTAATAAGAGTATCTATTTTATTTGATGGAAAAAGTATTTAATATATAGATAGACCAACTCAAACTATTCTTAAATAAATTCTCTCTTAACAATCTAAGATACATTTGTTGACTCCTTCCTAAGACATGGGAAGAGAACCACTTTATTCTAATAAAAATACAAATAAGAAATTATGTACAATGAAATGTTAAGATGTGTAATCATTATCCAACATTTCAAGCATAAATAGAAGGAACATATTTGGTGGAAATGTGAAGATAAATGTCACAACTTATGCAATTCTTGACCTAAATAATTGCTATAGTGTTCACCACAATTTGTTATGGAAAAAAATATTACTATGAATGAATTGATTATGGTGGAGATCATTAGCTACATGAACTTTTTCTTCACTTATATTTCTTCATTTATGAGATATGCTCATCTAATTGTAGCTACTTGCCCCTTCATGCATAGTTGTTATTATGATTATCAATAGCCTTGCATATGGGTTGTTTTCCTTTTTTTGTTGTATGAAGAGTTAGCCTTTCCAAAATAATTCTATGCTAAGATCATTGTAAAGAATCTAATATACTAACATATTTTAAATTAATTATCTAAACACACAATCATTTATCAAAATATTATATCTTAATGTTAGTGATTTTATTTCAAATATTGCATTTGTCTTAAGTGTCAAATGTAAATGTCTAGTGTGGGAATGTTCTATAAATAAGAAATTATAATAAACATGAGTAATTGTGAAGCTCATCAAGCATATCATCACTATTTGAAGGTGTCAGGGTTTATAGTTCAAGGCATCTCCTTTAGGTGAGCAGGGAGATAACTATTCTCTACTAATAAGGTTGCATAGGCCTTGTGCTAAATTTTAGCTTGTTGATGGTCGTAAACCTTAAAAAAAAAAATAGTGCAAATTGTTGATTCAATCCCTCATGCAATTCAAAACATGTCACATTGGACCTATGCGATTGAAGGTTGAAAACATATCATATATGAGTGATAAATTGGTCCCATGATAAAGCAATGGCATGTTCAAGATTTTTTTATTTTTATTTTGTGGATTTCAAGAAGCTATTCTACTAGAAAACATTTTGGAGACACTTGGTATGAGAGCATAATATTTGACAAATATTTAGAAAGAATAGTTTAGATACATGTGATAAAGTCATTTTTTTACTCTTTCTACTCACTTTAGAAGCTAGACAATGTGTACCATGTCAACAAAGTAGTTTCGAAGCTAAGATGGGACCATAAATGTTAAATTTATTACGCATGTAGAACCTCACCTCTTTTATAATTCTCCATCTTAATTGGAGCTGAAATTAATTATTAAATACCACCTCAACCATATTATAATGACCTTTGAATACACACCAGGCATTAAGTAATTCATTTACAAGATATGGCTAGACCCTTGCTAGAAAATGACCCTTTCAAATGCATGATTCAAAGGATATATATTGAGAATACAAAAGGCTTTGTTGTTAATCTTGAATATGAACTAGAAAGTCTTGTTAGAAGAGTCACATCCATGTGTAACAAAATAGGGTTGCCATTTCACAACTACAATTTTTACTGTACTACCACATCCTTGCTCATGCCCTGGAAATTAAAATATCTATACATATTACATAACACATAACAAAGAGTAGAAATTATTAAATTAATAGACTCTCTACCTTGATATAAATTAAATCCAACATTAAATATTTAATAATAACTAAAAGATTGAGAAAAAAAAAAAAATTAATAAATTGTTACATAATGATCTTTGAAGGTAATATCCATTACGACAACATATTTTTAAGATACTATATATTAAACATTGAAAGCATGACCCTATTTAACAAGTAAACTTAACGATAATAGCTTAGAAGAATTGAAACAGTCTAATAAAAGGTTCCTCCATGTTTTGTATTTTTTCTCAAAATTATTTTCCATGCATTGAATAAGGCAAACGCTTGAAAAGTCTAGCTTTCTGGAACGTTCAATGAAACAACTTGGTTGACGAGCAACCAAACCCAACTTAAGCGACTTTGAAAATAATTTGTTGTACCAGTCGAAGAAAGTGTCCTGCAATCACTTTTACTATGAAACGAATGCGAAAGAGTATGAAAGGGAGGAAGGAAAATCTATGCAGATTCATGTGCCTTCAGAATGCCGATTTCATCGCAACTTCAGTAAAATCGAGTCTAACATCTGCCGTGTCTATTGTATAAACAAGACACTATGAAAACTCTGCAAAGACGAGAAGTTGAATAAAAGAAACATCTTAAGAGAAGCGCTTAGAAGTACCCAGCAATAAGCTTCAAATACGAAGAAATTAACCGCTTGCGAAACGTATAACAAATGACTTCGGTTCATTTTATTTGTAGTTCTGAAATGGAAGATGATTCAACGTGCTATGATGATAGTGTTCCTGCAAAAAAACAGTTTTACGTCAGGTTGGTGAAATATATTGAAAAATTCAAAGCGCTTGCGTTCCACATCGAGGTGTTGGTCGTTGATGTGCTTTGTACGGGAGGTGGTGGGAAGACTACTCTTGTATTCGCCCAATGCAATGATCTAAGAATTAAAGGTTATTTCCCCCTAAATTCTCTTCACGCTTTCCTAAATGTTCTAATATTTTATTATAAGAACTGTCACGGACCTTATCAGCGAGATCCGCGTGGCACTGGAATTGGACGTCTCAGGTGCGCAATGGCTTGCAGACATCCAACCCAGAGTCCAGACTACGCCTTACCTGAACGGATCGGAACTCAATGTTACCTTAAAACAATGTTGCGAATGTTGCCAATGCGGAATCCAAATCAATGCAGAATAAAACAACTCGGATGCAAGTCGGATGCAATGCAAAACTCAAGATGCACAAGAACACACAAAGTTGGTTGGCGAACACAAATGCTTTTCAATTATGCAAAACCAACATTACAAAACCAAAGCCAAGCATGCTATGTTGAGAAACACTAGTCGCCTCAATGTCTGAAGCTAACAAAATGCTTAGCCAAACTTATTACAATGAAATCACTCAGAGCTCACAGCTAAGTCCCAAGTCCCACAATTAGACCTCCTCGGCTCGCCTTACTGCCTTTCGCCTAACTACGCTCTCCTCCAAACTTTCACTCTGATGATCTGATCATGCCTTATATAGCCAAGTCACCTACGATTCATTGGATGGATGAACATTTTCCCCATCATAGATCTTGTAATGGCTCAATCACATGGCACACAAAAATCATGCTGGATGATCTGTGCACTCCAACGGTCGGCTCAACACACTAAGAAAGTCAGTCCAACATAGGTCTTTCTTAAACATGCGATCCACCCCATAACGTGTGCCAGAATAGGTCCGCACCCAATCGCAAACCCCTCAATACTCGATCCATGAAATTGGCCCGCCAAGTGCATAACTGCTCAAGCTGCAAAGCACCTCGGTACTTTTCCCAACTCAAGTCGGCCCCAAATACATAAGTGATCCCCTGTGGATCCACTTAGACCGAAAAAGTACCATCCGAACTCAGCTAAGTGTTTAGGTCAGTGAACACACAAAAAGACTTCGTCCCAAAATGAATGCATAGTCTGAGTCCGTTACATCCTCCCCCACTCAACCTTGTGCAACGCCCTCGTTGGTGCAACTTTGGACCAACAAGTCATAGAGGGAATGTGCTCCTCCACTTCAAGACTGCAGAGTTGAGTTCCTCTCGAGGAACTCCATGATCTTTTCCTCAACATGCCAAAGAGTCTCGCTAGCTTGCCAAGAAATAAACTCATGTGGCTCGCCATCGAAAATGATAAGGAATTCTCTGTGCACTTTTCTGCCATAGCACCAGATTCACATAGCCAAGACTTGACCCACTTGCTTCCGTGGATGGTCGACCACATTCATAGGCCCCCTCTCAGGAATGTTCCGAACCAAGTCTTCTTCATCTGCATTGTGCGCGCTCAGTTGTGACACATGAAAAACCAGGTGCATTCCCAGATGCTCCGACAGATCCAACTTGTATGCTATAGGACTCAACTTCTTCACAATGAGGAATGGCCCATCCCATTTGCAAACAAGTTTAGTGCTCAACCCCCTTGGCACTTTAAACTGATAAGGATCCATGCACAACAAAACTTTGTCGCCGACTTGAAATTCCACTTGTCTTCATTTTCCATCAGCATTCTTTTTCATTCACTCCGATGCCTTGGTGAGATGATAACGAGCAAGGTCAACTCACTCATTCCAAGTCTGCACCATGTTTGTCACATCGGCATCACCTCCTTGATATCCACACATCACAGTATGCAGAGTAAGAGGCTGCTGCCCCGTCGCCAACTCAAATGGAGAGTACTTTGAAGACTCGCTCTTCTACAAATTATAACTAAATTGGGCTGCATCAAGCAACTTCGGCCAATTGCCTTGATCATTGTCCACAAAATGCCTCAAGTAGACTTCCAACACAACATTGATCCCCTCAGTTTGTCCATCCATCTTCGGATGATAAGAAGAAGTCATCAAAATTTTGGTGCCCACGAGCTTGAACAACTCGGACCAAAACTTCAACGTAAACCTAGTGTCCCTGTCTGAAATGATGCTCAATGGTATGCCCCAGTACTTGATCACATTCTTTAAAAAGTACTCGGTCGCTAGCTCTACTGGACATGGTTGCTGGCAAGCAACAAAAACAACATACTTGCTAAACCAATCCACAACAACCATGATACTAGAGAAACCTTCCACATTCGGGAGCTAAGTGATGAAGTCCATACTCACGCTCATCCATGGCTGCACAGGTATTAGCGAAGGTTGGAGAAAATCTCCTGGTCGCTCATGAACTGACTTATCCTACTAACAAGTGAAGAAAGTCCTCACATAGAGCTCAACATCGTTTCGCATCTTTGGCCAATAGAAGCCGCATTCCATAAGTGCCAAAGTCCGCTTCTGCCTAGGGTGGCCCACCTAGGTAGAATCATGACGCTTTCATAATAACTCTCTGCGCAACTCCTTCCATTTCAGAATGTACAAATGGTTCTTTGCATAGAAGAGCAATCCATCTTGCAAAGAAAATCTCTGAGTCTACTTAGCATGAACTTGAAGAACAATCTGACCTTGAGAATCATTCTCAAGTCCTTCCTTAACTCGATCCAACACATCTTCAGCCACTGTGACTTAGCTGGCCCCTCCTTCCAAGTTCTCCAGTGTGCCCAACTATGCCTTTTGACTGAGAGCATCCGCAACCACATTGTGCCTTCCTGGATTATACACGTGCTCGAAATCAAACTCAGTAAGGAACTCCTGCCACCTTACTTGCTTTGGGGTGAGTTTGGCCTACATTTTGAAGTGGAACCGATGTTATCAATCTTCACTACAAAAGGCACTCCCAAAAGATAGTGTCGCCAAACTCTAAAGTAGTGCATAATGGCTGTCATTTCCTTCTCATGGGTCGAATATCTGTGCTCCCTATCACTAAGTTTTCTCAACTCGAATGCTACTTGATGCCCATTTTGCATCAGAACCCCTCTGATCGCATAATCAGAAGCATCCGTTTGAACCTCAAATGGTTCATTGTATCTCGACAATGCAAGAACAGGTTCCACTGTGAGCTTGCTCTTCAACTCCTCAAAAGCATGTTGCTAGTGCTCGCCCCAGATCCATGTCTTTATCTTCTTCAAAAAGTCAGTCAAGGGTCATGCAATCCTGGAGTAGCCCACAACAAACTTCCGATAGTAGTTTACCAGTCCCAAAAATTGTCGCACCTCATGGACATTCCATAGTGGTTCCTAATCCTGAATCGCTGCAAGCTTTTATGGATTAGGTCGGATTTGACCACGTCCCACAATGTGCCCCAAGAACTGGACCTCCTCCTGTGCAAAGTCACACTGTTCCTTGTGTTTTGCAAGAGTTTGACTATACACCAAGATGTCGTCCAAATATACAACAACACATCTATCCAGCAAGGGTCTAAACACATCATTCATGAGGGTGCTGAAAGTAGCCGGTGCATTGGTTAGGCAAAATGGCATAACCGAAAATTCATAAGATCCATACCTTGTTGTAATAGCCATCTTCTCTTCGTTTCCTGGTGCGATGTGGATCTAGTAATATCCTTGTCTGAGATCCAACTTGGTGAAGTACCTGGCCTCCACAAGTTGATCAAAGCTATCCGCTATCAAGGGAAGAGGGTACTTGTTCTTAATGGTCAGCTTGTTGAGTGCCTGATAGTCCACACACAAATGAAGTGATCCATTTTTCTTTTGCTCAAACAAGACTGGAGAAGCAAAGGGGGAGTGGGAAGGTCTCGAGTATCCTACCTCCGTGAGATCTGCAATCTACTTCCTTAGCTTGGCCATCTCAGGTCCAGAGAGGCGATAAGGAGCTCGAGCCAACGGTCTTGCTCCTGTCTCCAACTCAATCACTTGATCCACATGCCTCTTCGATGGCAGCACTACTGGTAACTTCTCCGGCATAACATCCGTGAACTCCTTCAAGACATCCTCCACTGTAGAAGGATTAGACAAGCCAGACGGTTCGCCTTTGTCCCATCCACCAAGTAAGGCTGCCAAAAAGAGCTCCTTAGTCGCCTTCCTTCCAACTCACTTAGCACTCTGAACACTCATAATCTGAGCTAAGTTGCTTCCCTGCACCTTTAGAATCATACAAGGTCATGTCGGATCGAAGATCAAAATGCATCCCAAGTATGGAGCCACCACAACTGCTACTTGTCTCAGGTAAGCCTATCCCAATATCAGATTGACTTCGTCCATTTCAATCGCCACAAGATTGACTGGAGCCTGCCATGATCCGGTCCTCATGACAACATTCAGGATCTCGCCACTGACCTTCCATGCGGCAGCAGTAACTGCCTTGAAACTAGTCTCAGTTGGATCCATCTTGATCCCAAGTGACTTCGCTCGGCTGATAGATATGTAATTATGTGTAGCCTCGGAATCAACCATCACCAAGACCTTCTTTCCTCCAAAGAATGCCTTGATGAAGCATAAGTCATGTCGACTTGGTACGCCTACATTCGGATTCGCTGTCTCCTGTACAACATTCAGCAACTATAAAATGCCCATCTCGAGTTGAACTTTTTGGTGCTCGGCCACCAACGAATTGATGCAAGTCCACTTAGGGAACTCTCGAGCCCAATGTCCAAATTGTCCACAAATAAAACAACTGTTGTCCGCCTTCTTATCTTTTGCAGGTTTGTCATTTTTCGCCTTCTAGGGTGGCTGGTTCCCAGTCGGCTTATTCTTTTTCTTCTCTTTTGCCTTCGATTGTGGACCAACATTCTTCTTATCTTTCTTCTAATGAAATTTCTTACGTCAATCTACTGAGTCAGACCACGCTTTGCCAAACCCTTTGGCTACATGAACCTTATAGTCCAACAAGTCATTGGCCAAAGTAATCACCTAAGCCAATGTCTGCACCTTCTGCCTCCGCATCTCATCGGTAGCCTAAGGTTGCAAGTTCCTCACAAACAAATACAACTTCTCAAAGTCATTTATCTTGGTGCATTCCAAGTCCAGCACTTGGAACTCACGGACGTAGTCCCGAATCTTCCTTGTATACTTTAGGTCATCAAAGAGAGCTAGAGCCACCCAATCCAAGTTGCCTGGATAGAATTGACCCTATAGAGCCGCCTTCAATTTGAGCCAATTCTTAATCGACCGCACTATTTTCCCAACTCGCTCGTCCGCCTGATGCATCCGCCACCAAAGCTTCACACTTCCCATGAAGCATGAGGCCACCTTACGGACTTGTGCCTCATCAACTAGCTCAGGTGCACTCGACAAGTATTCTTCTACATCCAAGAAGAAGTTATCCAATACTTTGTTGTCTTGATCACCATCATACAATCCAATTGATGCTAATGCCTTGGAACCCTGTGTTCCAACCTGAAGCAGTGTACTGTGAAGTGAATTCCCTTCCTTCAAGAACTTGATCTCATCGCAGTGCACCTCCATGCTTCGATGGATCTTGTCTAGCACATCCCGCATCTATTGGATTCTTGATACAATTCTCTCGAACCTTCCTTCCCAAGCCTCCAAATCATAAATCCGCTGCTCATGATCCTGGAGCCAACACTTGGTACACGACCCCCAAACATCGTGTTCTTGTTGTTCCTTGACTTCCTCTTGATGTCCCTCATCCAGAGGTTCCGCCATTTAGTTCCTATGCAAATCCTTTGCAAAGTTCGGCTCTGATACCAACTGTCACAGACCTTATCAGTGAGATCCACACGGCACTGGAATTGGATGTCTCAAGCGTGCAATGGCCTGCACACAACCAACCCAGACTACGCCTTCTCATACCTAATTGGATCGGAACTCAATGTCACCTTAAAACAATGTTGCAAATGTTGCCAATGCGAAATCCAAATCAATGCAGAATAAAACAACTCAAATGCAAGTCGAATGCAATGCAAAACTCAAGATGCACAAGAACACACAAAGTTGGTCAGGGAACATGGATGCTTTTCAATTATGCAAAACCAACATTACAAAACCAAAGCCAAGCATGCTGAGTTGAGAAAAAATAGGTGCCTCAATGTCTGAAGCTAACAAAATGCTTAGCCAGACTTATTACAATGAAATGACTAAGAGCTCATAGCTCAGTCCTAAGTCCCACAATTAGACCTCCTCAGCTCGCCTTGTTGCCTTTCGCCTAACTGCGCTCTGATGATCTGATTTTCCTTCATGATAAAATGACTAAAGCATCCCACCTTATATAGCCAAGTTGCCTATGATGCATCAGATGGATGAACGTTTTCCCCACCATAGATCTTGTAATGGCTTGATCGCACAGCACACAAAAATCATGCTGGATGATCCGTGCGCTCCAACTGTCGGCTCAACATGCTAAGAAATTTGGCCCAACATAGGCCTCGCTTAAACATGCAATCCACCCCATAACATGCACCAGAATAGGTCTGTACCCAATCGCAAACCCCTCGATACTCAATCCATGAAATCGGTTTGCCAAGTGCATAACCGCTCAAGCTGCAAAGCACCTAAGTATTTTTCCTAACTCAAGTCAGCGCTCGAATGCATAAGTGATCCCCTGCGGATCCACTTAGACCAAAAAAGTGCCATCCAAACTCAGCTAAGTAATCAGGTCAGTGAACACACAAAAAGACTTCGTCCCAAAATGAATGCAAAGTCTGGGTCCATTACAAGAACCATTCTATTTAAACCCTATGCTTTTCTCTATTTGAATGTCGTATTTGCATAAGAAGAGATGAGTTAACAGCTACCAAAAGGTATTTTTATCATGGTATGTTTTTGTTGCCTTGATTTATTGGTTTTCTTTTTTTGGTGTAGTTGATGAGAGATGTTTGTTTCTATTTTATTTTGTTTGTCTCTCTATATCATGATGATGAGAGTGTTTTTAAAGGAGTGGGAAAGTTTAGAGATGAGGAATATTTTGTTAGGGTCTTGAGTTGTGTCTTGTTGATGTCATATTTATTTTTTCTGAAATTCAAGTTTGTCTTTTTTGTTTTTATTATGATATCTTTTAGTCTATCACATTTGCTTAATCTTGGCTCACCTCACATTTACTATTGCAATTAAAAGTTTGATGACACATGATAATGAAATCCTTGTGCAAGAGACCAAAGAAGTTTTTTTCCAAAATTTTCCATAATGTATGTCCACTGAAATGCCCTTAGATGTGATACTTTCCACTATAAAATTTGATAACATGCATGTAGTTGGTTAGGGAAACCTACTCTTGTATGATCTTATATGCTAAGGGCCTCTATAAAAGTATGCTTAAAGAGTAAGTTCCCAAGTCCTAGGTATTACATGTGATTCATCTTGATGCCATGCAAAACCTTACCAAACATTTTTTCCTTTTTATTCCCCTAAATCCAAGATTGTTGAAGCTATAAATTAACACAATCATTATTTTGTCACTCTTCCTTAACTTTTTTTCTCACTTTAGACTATATATTTATTTGTCTTTGATAGGAAATGTTTACATGTCCCCGTTTTAATGGAGTTTCATAGTTTACCCCTTCCATGTTGGAATTTTTTGACATAAATATATGTATCTTTGGTCTCTAAGATTTGTGTCAAAATAAAGAGCTTATTTGTAGTAGTGATTCTCTTGAAGTACTTAAAGGATATACTAAAATGAAAATTAGACAAATGAGATATTATCAATGCGTTATCCATTTTAATTTTTCTTATACTCGCCATTGATGTCAATATTTTGAGCAAAAGATCTCAGATTATTATTTGACATCTCACCATTACAAACATATGCTTGAACATGCTTTTATGCCTCCTATTCAAACATGGTAATAATGATTCCCCATATAAGACATCCTTAAGGTTTTGGCGTCAATTTTTAATATTTATAATTTCAAAACCTATAGATACAAAGACATTTTTTTGTCTCTACTCATTGAGAGATGCCTAGTGAGGAAAGCTACTCTTAAACCTCACCAATGAGATTATTTTTTACACCTTAGGAAAACACTACTACTAGACACACTTCCCCACCCAAGGTACATAGTGGAGATCCTATACCTCACTAGAGAAGGTGAAATGAGGAGAATATGTTCCATAAAAACAAGCAATATTTAGCCTTCAATCTAGATAGGAAAATTCAATTTTTAATGAATAATTTGTGAAGAATAGTTACATAGATCTAGATGAGATGGATAATAAGGAGATAAATCTTAATTTTCATTCATGAGCCATGTTTCATACATTGTTAAAGGTTTGACAGGTTTACGACAAAAGTAATAGTTTTTGGTGCTCATAAAAAATTCTATCTAGATATTGCATACTTATAATGAGTTAATTATCTTTTCTCTTTTATTAGAATGTTGTATTATCTAGCCTTCTAGATATTTGTGTTTAGCAATAATGATCTAGGTCATGGTGGTGTCATATCCCTACTATCTTCTATATCATATTGGCACTTATTTTTGTCAAGAATGTTAGTAGATCTATTGAGCATTGTGGGCTCTCTTCAACACTAATAATTATACCTTTTTAATTTATAATAATAATTTTTTAAATGATTCTATGTTTGAGATGGGTTGCTAATACAATATTTTCCACTACTTTGATTACATACAATGATTTTATGAAGATTTAAATTACTTGTGATAAATGTAAGACATTAACATTAGACAATTAGAAAAGAGAGGCATGGTATATTATAAAATAAATTAGAGCTTTATGGTCCTAATCTTGGTCATTTCCATGATCATATGACATGGTATGCATGGAGTAACCTCTAAGAAAGAATAATAGGGTCCTTAAGAATCATGATATAGACATGATATCTTCTCAATAAATAATTTCTTTTGCTAGATATTACTCTTTTCTTATGGAGCCCTTGTTAGATAATATACTATTAAACTATTTTCCAATATAGCTTTTATTAAGTGGCAATTTGTTAGGCCTAATTCTATGAAGAATAATTTTATTAAACATGTTACTACTTACTCACTCATAAGGCTACACTATCTCATACTTCATATATTTAGAATTTGGAGCCACATCATATGTATGAGATACTTTGGATATCCTAGTTAAATCAAACTACTAGTGATAGCTCCTACTTTTCTCATGATAAAACTATACTATTTTCTTGGTAGCTCTAGTCTTGTCTAGCACTAATTAATTTTTTCGTAAGTGTCAAAACCCTAATCCCTAAGAAGCACCTAAATCCCTAAACCCTATATGTTATAATTTGTGAGTTGCTAAAAGCTAGTCATTTTATTAGTTTTAAGTTATTTTTCAAGTTACTTCACATCATTAGTTTACTAGCCCCATTACCTAGGTATTGGCATACCCTATCTATAGTAATTTTTTCTTAAGTCTATGATCAATTGTGGGGATAATGCAATGAAAAACATGGTGGCTTAGCACATATACATGGGATCTAAAGGTGAATGCTCTGTCAAAGCCACACTATTACATGGTGTTGTCATTTGTGTAGTGGGTCTGATCTCCTTACTAGATCAAGTGAGCACATTGTCTAGCTATGCATCCTTTGATAGGATCTGTAATAGCATAGAGGCATGAGTGTCAAGGTTGACTTGACAAAGTACTGATGCATTATGATGCCAGATGTACTAGGCCCACATGGTCATTCAAAGTAAAGGGTCTAAGGCTTAATATTGTTTAAGTTCATAACACAACATCCGGAAATAACAACCATCTACAAGAAAAATTCCTATCACACAAAAGAGATCAAGCAAAGGTAATATGCTCAATAAATACCTAAGAATTCTATATGCTCGATAAATACCTAAGAATTCTATATTATTGCACATACAATATTGATTTATTAGAATGAATGGATGACTTTCTTTATAAAAAGAAAGAGATGCCTTAAACCTAAAACTAGAAGAACTAAAGAAAAGCATGAGGAGCTAAATTAAGCTCAACTACAATTAAAATAAAGTACCACTTAGTGACCTAAAGCTAGAAAATTACAACTCTAGATATAAGCACCTAAGTTTAGCTTAAGTGAAAAATTAATTAAAGGACCTAATTAATAAATAATTAGATAAATATCCTAATTACTCTAACATCCCCCCTTAATATTAACTTAGGGATAAGCTAGAGAGATAATATGAATGCATGCATGAATGAGTCCCAACAACAAAGGATTTATTAGGTACTCATGTACAAACCAATACAAATAAATACAAACCAGAGCAATGAAACTCTCACTAATAGAAAAAAGGATGAAAAACCCAGTACAAATAAATACAAACCAGAGCAATGAAACTCTCACTAATAGAAAAAAGGATGAAAAACCCAGTGGAAAAGACAAAAAAAAAACCTCAAGAAAAGATAGAAAAAGAAATGAAAAAAGTACATGGAAAGCATGAAGAACTCAAGATGTTCCCTAAAGTATTGAATTAGTCATGTAACTACAATCAATATCCCCCATAGGAGATAAAAGAAGAGACAATGTATTTTCTCACAAGAGAGAAGCTCCAATGCCAAACATGAAGGCTCAAAGATGAATGTTGTTGAAATCCAAGAGCGGAAAACCACATTCCTTTGCTTGGGAAAAAAACCAATGGTCAAGTCAAAAGCAACTCCATGAAAGGAGATGGAAGGAATAGTCTCATCATGTGTGCCATGGAAGATGACTCAATTGTCAAACTGTCTGGATCATGATATGCCAAATTAGCTAAAGAAAATTCAAACAATTGTGAAGGTACCTAATGAATAGCCTCTAAAGTAAATAAAGATGAGATGATTATAATTCTCAAAATACCATCATGGAGGAATGGAATATCCTCAATCATGCCCCCACTATTGGAGTGTATGATATTTCAAATAACCCTACAATATTTGACAAGTAGTCATCTGATTTTTTTGAAACTGGAAGGGAACAATCAACAACTTGAACCAAATTGAACTTTAAAGAAATGGGAGGTCGAGGAGGATCAATACAAGTCTCAGAAACCACAGTGGATAGATGAAGCATGCATAGGTTCAAGTTACCCAACCTCTCAGATACTTGATCTACTCTCAATGCATGAAAGATAGGACCAATCAATGGAACCATGTGCTCAATGGGAGAAAAATGAGAGAACTCATACAATGATGATGCATGATCAATAATGACAAGTATAATAAAATATCTACTACAAAGATCTCTAATGAGAACTAAATTATGGGTGAACTCAATTGTCCACTATGAGTAATCTAGTGAATGAATTATGGGTGATCTCTAATAATGTAATTACATGAATGCTATTGGGAATGGCTCTAGATTGAGGTTGATCTAGTGATTGAGATTGAGATTGAGGTTTCATGATCAACCTCAATCTAGAGCCATTCCCAATAGCATTCATGTAATTACATTATTACCTATCAAAATCTATAGAAAAAGACAATGCTCAAAAGAAGATAGCATACCCTCTGATGATGCCATATGATGTGAGGCACATAAATTAAGATGAAATCTATAAGAATAAGAATGTGTCAATGTAAACTAGCCATGGAATTTCATCTTGTTTTCACTGTGTCATAGAAGCTAACCTAGAATGTGCAAGTCCTAAAGTAGTGGAAGAGGATGCACTAGATGAAAGCAACTAAATATGATTCTTCCAATGAAGTTATTTCAACTTATCAATCTTATTTTTGTTAATGAATGATAGCTTTGGTAAGATAAATGATTGAATGAGAGATAAATGAAGTCTCTCATTCAATCATTTATCCTATCGATAAAGTATGATGAAAAATGTCAAGCTATTGTTCCTTCATTTGATGATCATTCTTCATTTATATATGTTCAATCTACTTGTAAAGTTTGATTCATTCTTAACTATCAATAATCATCTCATAGCATAGAATACTGATTGACATCGGTTTACATTATAATGTATGCACCCCGATTAATATCGGTTATCATATTAAATGTGATCATCGATTATTATCAAGCTAACCAATGTATGCCGATTAATATTAGTTGATGCATTAAGTGGTGAACATTGATAATTATCGAGATTAACTAGTATACACCAATTGCTATCGGGTGGTTAGTATACACTGATTGGTATTAGGTGGATAATTAAGTAGACACCGTTTCGTATCGGGTGGTAAATTAAGCATACACCAATTGGTATCGGGTGGTTAGTTAAGTATACACCAATTGATAAATGATACAACAAGTTAAAGGGTGTGATCAAGTAATGTATTGATCGGTCATATCTAAAAGACATGACCAGTTGAGGCATTGCTTGATGCTCCCTGCTTGCATATACATATCAATTGACATTTGTGAGAAGGACATCAAAATCATTAAATGTTCCTTTCACTTGCAATATAAAAGAAGATAATCAGATTTATCATATTATATTTAATACATAGTTAAAAGAAAAGATAACCTTGAATATAACTTGCATCTTGAATTGATAATTGAATAACATTTACATGGTATCAGAGCTATAGTTAAATCAAACCAGAGGCTGTTCAATTTTGTGGAAAATTCAAAACAAGCATATATTCAACATCACAATTCTTCTAATGGCTAGCACTATCAGATTTGAAGATAGACTCGAAGGAGGTGATGACTTCTCAGCATGGAAGTTCAGAATTTAGATGATTCTAAAAGAAAATAAACTCGAATCATTTGTGAAAACTGAAACTATAGAACCTAAGACTAAACCTAACAAAACAACTTGGAGAGAGGGAAATGAAAAGGCTATTAAAATTATAGTTGATGGGGTGAGAAATAATATTATTCTCCTCATAAGGAAACATGAAACGACCTACAACATGTTCAAAGCACTTGAAGATGCATTTGAGATATCCAATGCTAGTAGAACCTTGGATTTAAAAAGAGAAATAAATCAAATAGCCATGATCAAAGGAGAATCAATCAATGCCTACTTCATGTGAATATCAGCTCTAAGGTATGAACTAGCAACTCTTGGATATGAGATCCAAAGCAAAGAATTAACACTTGATCTACATGGGTTGCCTAGTATATGGGAAACATTCGTCCAAGGCATCAGTGCAAGGGATGAATTTCCAAAATTTGATAGGATAAAGGCAGACTGTCTCCAAGAAGAATCAAGGTTAAATAAGAAAGGAGTCAAGCAAAAGAATATAGATGAAGATCTCCAAGTTCTAAATACAAACTCAAACAATAAAAGGAAGCAAAAACAATATAGGAAGAGAAAATTTTGTCATGGCATGAAAACCTTCAAGAAGGACCTTTCATAGATTCAATGTTACAGATGTGACAAATTTGGGCACTATGTTGCCAAATGTCCAGAAAGAGCAAACAAGAAGCCACATTTGCCAAAATAGGAAAATCTAAAAGGGAAGAAGACTCCGAGAAGTATGTACTCTATTCAACATTTACAAACCAAGCATCAAACAAAAATAATTTTTGGGTGATCGACAGTGGCTCATCCAGACACATTACAGGATTTAGAGAAGTGCTAGACTCCATGGTAGAGGAAAATAATGAGGAAGTGACTATCGGAGATGACTCCACACATCCAGTCAAAGGAGTTGGAACCTGCACCATCAAACTAAAGACAAGTGTATCATTACAACTTAAAGGAGTACTATATGTCCCAGACATCAAGAGAAACCTAGTCTCCATATCAGCACTAGAGGATAATGGATACAAAGTGACCTTCATGGACAATAGAGTGTTGGCTTGGCTAAAGATTTCATCCATCAAGAAATCTAAAACCATTAGTCAAAGACAAGGGTACTTGTATGAGCTGTGCAAAGAGCCCAACTTAGCCCTAATCCATGAAACTACAGATGCTAATGAAGTCTGGCATAGAAGACTAGGTCACCTAAATTTTAGAGCTTTATCATCAAGGGAAAACCTTGTCATGGGCCTACCTAAGATAAAGCAATATCATTCAGGGGCATGCAAAGGATGTGCCCTAGGTAAAAATACTAAGGGTGCTTTTCAAAATAGTACTATGAAAAAAAGTAAAATTTTAGAGTTAGTTCATTCTGATGTATGTGGACCTATGTCCATACCTTCTTTAGGGGGATTTATGTATTATGTAGTATTTGTTGATAACTACTCTAGGAAAACTTGGATCTACTTTCTGAAGTGTAAATAATCAGAAGAGATTTTCAATAGGTTTAAAGAATCCAAATCACTAATAGAGAATAGTGTGCAGGAAAAGCGAGCCTATAAAACTCAAAATATGAAAATGCGGTCTCAAAGAGCTTGTTCACACACCCACAGGACTTCTTGGTGCAAGTTATGGAGTCATGAGGAATGACTCAACTTCCCAAGGCAGGTTCCATGGTTCTCTATCTCAAAGGGTCCCTCAAGCCAATGTCTTTTCTCTCAAATCACTGAGCAAAGTGACTTAGGGATGACGAATGCAAGAATGAGGGATGCTTTAGATTGATTTAAGCATGAAATGCATCCTATCTATGCATGATTTTACAAATGAAGTAAACTAGATTATAAGATGACAAGGTTAGTAGAAATACTATCCTAACATGATATACTAGTTAATGATTTAAGCTAATTATAAAGGAAATACTCTAAAATGCTTATTAGATTAATTCCTATTACAAAGAGAAGCTAGATGTATTGATAAATTTGAGCATAAATGAGATACTAAAAGCTTGGATGGATCCTTAAAATGGAGGAATGAGAGCTCTATTTATACTGAAAATAGGGCAATGGATGGTCACGATTATAGGAGTTAATCAAGGGTCAGGATTGAAAGTTATCAATCCATGTTTATAATTTTCACCAATGAAATGGTGACAATTATCAACATAAGATTGCTTGAGAGGAGATGTAAGAAGCATTAAATGCTTGAGAAGACCTCATGGTTACCTTAGAAGGTAAGAGTTAAGGTTAGGTTAAGGTTATCGAATGGATAAATCTTTTACCCAAGGGGTAAACTCTTGTGCAAAGGTTAAAGGGATAACCATGGTCAAAGCAATGAATGCTTGATGAGACCCTTGGGTTAGATGTGGGTTAAGTTAGTCAAAAAGTCTCTAACCATGCCAGTAAGGGTTAGTTAACCATTAATGGTTTGAAGACTTTGGGGACAAATTTGTAAGAGTCCTTCCAAATTTGGGGGTTTTCAACAAGTTAGCTTGTTGAAGGCATAAAGGCTTTAATGCCTTTTGAAGACTTTACTCCAAATTTGAGAAGTGACCTCCTCAAATTTAGGGAAAATGGATAATGAATGGATTTGGGTTAATTGATTAGGATTAGATGGATTCTAGAAGAATTTAGGAAGGGGATTAGGATGCAAGTGGGAGATGTAGGAAAATGCAAGTGGATGAGGAATAATAGGATTAATTAAGATAAATTGCTTTATTTTAACTTGGTTGCAAGTTGGGAAATTAAATAAATTAGATTTATTTAATTGGGGTAAACTATTAATTAAATGTAAATTTAATTAAAAGGTAGGGGGAAGGGATTTAATTAAATAAAATGATTTATTCAATTAAATGACATAAAGGGCTTAAGTGAATTTAAATAAATAAATTGAATAATTTATTTAATTAAATAGAAGAATGTGGGTGATTTAATTAAATTAGATTTAACTAAATAGAGTAATGAGAATAAAATGAACATTGAATATTCATTTAGGAATATGGTCATTTTTATATGTCTACATTTTGCCCCTCTTTGAAGTGACATGTGTGCACATGTTGATTCAAAGAAAATGATGTGTCATCATAATTTGGTTATGATCAGTATGATGTCATGCCAAGATGTTCACATCATTCCCCAGATTTGATAAACGATGCCCCAGATTTGATAAATGATGTTGATAATGCCCCTCAGGAGATGAATAAAAAATTTGAAAATTTGATTTGCTTTGATAATTTTGACTGCATTTTAAATTTTTGTCTATGTTGAATGTGATAAATTGATTCATCTCCCGATAAGGATGTTTGTGAGGGTTAGAAGCAAGCCCATGAGAAATTTACATGTCCGTCTACACAACCCTAATTTTCATTTACCCTATAAAAAGGTAAAAAGTGATTATTTTGTCTGATTTGTGCTTGTTGACTTGGAGAAAGTGACACTTGAAGAGAAAGTCAAAATGTCGGTTCCCTTTGCTTCTCATCAATTCGAGTGCGTTTGGAGGTATTGGAGGCCTACCACGTATGGACCACCGATAAGTCATCCTTTTTGACCCCTTTTTGATTTTTGTTTTGTCATTTTTGATCATGTTTTTGAATTTTGTCACGCGAATTTAACAGTTTAGCACGCTGGGGTAAAACTGTAGTGCATACGATATGTTTTGTAGCACGTAGGGTTTAATAAAATAAGGTAGCATCCGAGTAGATTAGGATAGCACAGTGGTAGGTTGGGGTAGCACTTAGGGTTAGGTTAGCACACCGGCAGCAAAGGGTAGCGCACAGAAGGAAACAGGTAGTGCGTAGGAGAGACCTAGCGCATAAGGTTAGTCGAGGTTCGTAGGGGTAGTGGAGGGAGTGCGTAGGTATACCCTAGCACATAGGGTTAGGTTTGTAGCGCAAGGCCAGGATAAGATAGTGCATAGGGTGGTTTAAGTGATGCATAAATAGGACAGGGTAGCGCATAGATGTTGGCTAGCGCAAAGGGTGAATGGTGTAGCGTGTTGAGAGGACAGGGTAGCACATAACTAGCAGCTTAGCACATAGATAAGATTGTTTAGCGCATGAGGGGAAAAATTTGGGTAAAGTAGGTTTTTGGATGAAGAAAATAGGTAAGGTTTTGCCAATTTTGCCGGGATGGGTGCAAAGTGTCAGTCTACGTGCCTGTTGTCATTGTTTTGATAAGTTGTCCAATATGCATTCCGAGATAAATTGATTTGATTTGCAATGTTTCAAGTTGATATTGATTTGATGTTGATTTGATATTATGTGGATTATGATATGGATGTTTTTATATGAACTTGATTTGATTTACATTGTTTCAAGTTGAAATTGATTTGATGTTGATGTGATATGATGTGGTTTTTGATATGGATGTTTTGATATGAATTTGATTTGATTTTCATTATTTCAAGTTGATATATATGTAGAGCTTGAGTTGTTTTACAAGCTAATATGGTTGTGGAACTTGAGTTGTGTTACAAGCTGATATGAATGTGAAACTTAAGTTGTTTTACAAGCTGGTATGAATGTGAAACTTGAGTTGTGTTACAAGCTAATTGGATTGTGGAACTTGAGTTGTGTTACAAGTTGATATGATTTGATATGAAAATGGATTGATATGATGTGGAACTTGATGAGATTTGCAAAGCTTCAAGTTTTGATATGAATTTGATTTTGATATGAATGGATTTGATGAGGAAACTGATATTGGACTTGTTTTGCTTTTTGACAGGAGCGCATTGGAGTGGTGCAATCCCGAAAGCGATTTTCGAGACCGTGGTCATTGATATCATGATTGATACAGGCTGATAGGGATATCATTGAGAGGTGTGGCCTATCCTCTTTATTAGAGATGCCCCGGTTTATCATTAACCGGAGTTTGTTGACAACGTTGGCTGAGAGGTGGCATAGTGACACCAACACCTTTCATTTGGCGATAGGTGAGATCACAGTGACACTGGAGGATTGCTACCAGATTTTGTGGATTCCTATGGTAGGTGCATTGTTACATTATGAGCAGACAGAGGAGGGCGGGATTGAGTCACTTTGCGGGATTCTAAAGGATGATACAGTTTGTGGATATGAGATCCCCTAGCAAGAGTTCATAGATTTGGATTATGCTCCCCTACCATCAGTGCTGGTAGGGTTCATGGGTGGTTTCTTATGTCCTGACCGTAGGTCAAAGGGGCTAGTAGTAGGATGGGGATTGGATGTGGAGGACATGGTTACACAGGGTTGTCGCTTTGCATGGGGGTCGGCTATGCTGGCCCTCTTATATAGGGATCTGCATCAGGTGGTGTACTTGGGTTATAGCAATCTATCGGCTGGACTGACACTGCTACAGGTATGGGCATGGGAGAATATTCCTACAGCCAGGCCACTTGCAGACAAAGATAGGCCTGCTGGGTGTACATATGCATATGGATATCGAGGGATAGTTGTCCAGCGTAAGCTAGGCAAACTAGAGCATTGGAGGAGAGTGTTAAATGATATCGATATGATCGTTTGGAGACCGTATATGGAGTGCGAGGTATGGACAGAGGATGGTATGGAGATTCCCTGTGTATATATGTCCCATTTTTTTATAGAGTTGACACCCTTTGTTATCAAGAGAATCGTGCATAGCTGGGTGCTGCAATAGTATTGTTGTCAACAAGGAGTTCCATAGGGAGCATGCTTGTATGCTCGACGAAGACAAGATATACCAAAGTGGGGACCCACTATTGATAGTGTGGCGGTAGTTGAGGAGTTCTTTTAGTTAGCCAACCAGATATGGGACTACACTTATGGGGTAGTAGACGCAGGGATGACATGGGAGTTCGCCACATTGTTTGTGGTACATGCTGTTGCCAGGATATCAGATCCAACAGAGATGATTCCTACTTTTGATGATGATGAGGATGATCAATAGCCCGAGAGGCTAGGGAGACAGAGAGAGGATGGAGAGGATCTGGATGTGGGTGGTGGGGATGGTGGAGGGGATAATGGTGGAGATGGTAGAGGAGGTGGCTGAGGTCGGCGAGGGGATAGAGAGAGGAGAGGAGACAGGGGTGGAGATGGTGGTGCCAGAGAGATTTGGGTGGAGAGAGTTGTGCGGCGAGCTGTGGTGGATAGAGGGAGAGGAGGTTTGACTATCAGAGCTGGGGGAGAGGAGCGAGTGGGAGAGGTGATAGTAGTGGTGGGAGGGACTGACGATTTTAGATGGCCAACTCAGAGGAGGAGAGCTGATGTGTTACCCCCATGAGCACCGAGGATAGGGAGAGGCATAGGGGGTACCACTTCACATGTACCCATCCAGATGCGGATTTCGATGCACCAGGAGAACGCACAAATTAGGTCGCTGTAGTTATTAGTGCAGCACCTGTAGACACAACTATTGGCACATCAATGATAAATTACACTGCTGACCACTGAGTGAGATATAGTTCTAGAGCGGTTGGGTTGATCTGAGGCTCAAGTAGAGGCTTTGGAGAGAGTGGTGGTGGGTGGCTTGATGAAAGATACCCTGAGAGAGGTGGCTTTGAGAGCCAAGGAGGCGGTGTACTATAGGAGGCATTATGAGGATGCAGTGCCCAGGTAGCACTGAGTGTCGAGTTTCACAACGTTGAGATCCAGTCGATCTCGAGAGACTGGGTCGAGGATAGAGAATAGAGGCATTACAGGGCCTCCTAGACAGGATCCACTTGGAGATCCAGGTGTTGGGACATCTGCAGCGAGACCGTCCCCTTTGGGAGATAGTCATACCTGAGAGACATTGTCTCCATTATATTTTGATCATTTTGTTGCATTTGGCATAGACATGACATATTTTGTACATTGATCATTTTTTAGATATATATGACACCATTTTCCTTGATCCTTATGTGATGTGTTATGGATGATGCTTTTATGATGATGATGCAATGCTTAGATGTATGCGTGTTGAGAGTTGATGAATATGATGTGTTAATGCATGATGTTATGAGATGTATCTTGAAAATGTATGATAATGACATGCTGTGAGATGTATCTTGAAAATGAGATGTATGATAATGATATGCTATGAGATGTATCTTGAAAATGAGATGTATGATATGATATGCTGATGATACTAATGCAAGATTAAAATGATATGCAACGCATTGTAAAATGATATGCAACTGTAAAGCGGAAAATCGCAATCGAACCCTAGTTGCTCTCCCCTCTTCCAACTCCAAAGAGAGAGAAGGGAGGTTCACTAGGGTTGATGGTTTTCACTTAGGGGAGAGACTTTACATTCAAAAGAGGGGTTGAAACCCACAAGATCCAATCCCACACAATGCAAGATTGGATGCTAAATGTGTTTCAAGGGTTAAGAAAGCAAGGCTACCCTCTTTTGTAAAGAATGTTGATAGAAGAATTAAGCTAGGAATGCATAGAAAGTGACGAAGATTCACTTATAAAATGAGATAGGGATATAGGAAGAAACTGCGGACCTAGGATTAGCAGTAAAATGTCGATACGGCATTGTCTTGCAAATTTGAGCAAAAGTTGTCGGGACGATGGCGCCCGGCGTGCACACGGTCCTCCGAAAAATCCGCAAAACGAAGGGGGATCTGTTCGTCTCTGCACAAGGATTCCAGATCTTCAATTTCAGCTGCGTACCTGCAACCTACACACAGAAAAGCGAAGACGATTGGGGGGTTAGGGATTAGGGGTTTGCCTTTAGGTCAAACCCCAGTTTTGGAATTAACCAAGAAATGAGAAATTGTTGTAAATGTAATGTAAAACAAGTACTAATACCTTGTTGTAAGGATGTTTGTATCCTTATGTGTGAAGGTATAGATGTTGTTGTTTGTTGTATTGTTGTATGTTGTATGTAGCATGTAGTATGTGATCTCCTCTTCAATGGTTGAATCCTTGTCTTGAATGCAACACTTAGCCTTGAATGGAGACTTAGAATGATCAATTGCTTGAAAGAATGCTTGAATGCTTGAATGCTTGAGTATAGTTTCCACGTTTTTTCCCTCATGTATCTATCTATCCAAATGAGAGAGGAAAATGTAGTTTATATACTTGTCATTTAGGGCTGATAGACTGATTTTCCCGACCTTAGGCCGACCAGGAAAGATAATTTTCCAATTTGCAAACATAAAGACCCGAAGTCCAAAAGAGACCGGGCCCAAAATAGGACCCAGGGACCAGGGCGCTGGGCGCCATGGTCCTGGAGGACCAGGGCACTGGGCGCCATGGTCCTGGAGGACCAGGGCGCTGGGCGCCCTAGTCCTGAAGGACCAGGGCGCTGGGCGCTCTGGTCCCACCTCCCGGAACAGCAGGGTGCAAAGGAGGTTCAGGCCAGGGTGCAAGAAAATGCAGTTTTTGGTGTCATAATCAGGTTTCGGGGTCTACATTCAGGTTGCGTGTTGCATCGCCATCGTGAAGACCAAAATGCAGTCGAAATTGCAAGTGTCACAATTTTAGGATGCTACATTTAGCCCCCACTTTAGCGGGAGTATAGGCGTACGCTCATACTTCCGGTAAAGTACAAGGAAACAACATTGAAAGACTTTCACCACGTCAAGGAAGCAAGATACACCAAGCCCCCAGTGGACTAAGGATCTTACGACTTCGATTGACAAAGTAAAAGGGAAGATCACGAGGGAGAACCATGACTGTGAGTAGTGAGGTTCCCTCACTATGAGTCATGCAAGAAAGATATCAAAAATTTTCAAGGCAAAGCTAAATTTGTCAAGAAATTTTCAAGTATCTTGAAAAGATATGAACGGGATCTATGCCCCCCTACATTAAAGCGATCGCACACGCCTCACCGGGGGTGATTGCTTTAAGGTAGTGATACATATAAGAAAATGAGAAAGGAGCACGTTATCACAAGGATTTAGCCCCCAAGTGTGAGATAAGCCCAAGGATAATAGACACAAAACACAAAGCACAAGGTGACTTCGCTTTCCTCGGGGTCAGTATGCTGTATGATAATTCATGTATATCATATGTATGTATGCATAATTGTTCTTCATTCCCCAATCAAGGAAGGTCACCTAGAAGAAGGGAACACATGTGTCTTTTGAGTCAACATGAGAGAGATCGAGAGATCTCAATGCTTTGCATCGTCCTCAAGTAGACAACACTAAGGACAACAAATAGAAGAATGAGAATAACATATAGAAGAAGTAACAAAAGAGAGGAGGAGAGAATCTACTATGCTAATGAACTAGTCTAGCACGTCATCTACCCCCCGATCTTGCTGATCAACGTTTCGGGAAGGCAGGGAACATGCTAGAGGAGGAACATCCAACACAGCAGATGGAGCTATCACAAGATCCAAACAAGGGCTATGTTCATATCCCAAGCCACGGTGTTCTTGTCTAGGAGCTAGGATAAGTTCTTTAGAAAATTCATTAGATAAATGGTTATCAATATCAACAAGTTCATATTCACTATCAGAAGCAAGAGAAGTAACATTTTCATCTATATCATCATCAAGATTTATAAAAATAGGGTCTTTAACTCGCACAGGATCAAGATCATCATGCATCTTATGTTTAGGAGATTTTGGAGAAAATGGAATAATGCTTGTTGAAGGTGTTTTTGGAGATTGCAAAGTTTGAGAAGCAGCTGCTTGAGCTCTAAGACGACGCTTTCGTCGGCGTTCACGTGCAGAACGATTTCGTCTAGTCTTAGTAGGAAGTGAAGAAGATTGAGGAGGAGGAATGTTCTCATCCTTATCACTTGGGTGTTTGGGTTGTGGTCTCTTAGGCTAGATAATAGGAGAAGAAGAAGGTCTCTTCTCTCTATAAAAAGGAGGAGGGACTGCTCCATACAAAGGAGGAATATTTGGTTTAGGAAGAAGACCAAGTCCATCATGACGAGGAGGTATAGGTCTACTTTTAGAAGGTTTATTAGGCATAGACATAGTCACATCCATAGGGATGGGTTGGGAATCTTCTTGAGGAAAGACATTAGTTTTATCTTTCAAAGGAAGAACTTCCTTCTCAAGAATGATAGGAATATCAAGTTTGGGTGTTCTAGGTTCACTTAGAGATAAGATCATTTCTGTTTTCCACTTTTGATAAGATTTGAAAAGATGATCACTTCGCGGAGGAAGAGATTGGAATTGTTTAGGCCAAAAGTAATCAATAGGAATGCTAGAAGTTCTTTCAGCTGGTTTAAAGAGACTATGATTGATAGTAACAAATTCACCATTATGGGGAAATTTCAAACACTTATGAATAGGAGAAGCAATAGCTTTCATGGAAGATAGCCAAGGATAGCCAAGCTTCACACGAAATTGTTCGGATGAAGGAATAATAGAAAAGTTCACATCAAGGGATTTGTTATGGACCTCAATAGGCAATGTAATAGAACCAATTGCAGGAGAAGAAAATGCATCAAATAGTTTCACAATCACATCTGTTTTGTCATATATCACTTGATTCAATTGCAAAGTAAAAAGAAATTCTTCAGTAATAACATTAACCATGCACGAAGGATCAATAAGCACTCCACGGCAAGGTGTATTCTTGACTTTTGCAACTATGTATAAAGGACCATCAGGTGCCCTAATGGTTTCACTGGAATCAAATGTGATGGAAGGTTCTTTAGGGTTTTCTTGCTGCTCTACAAAGTTAATCACATTCGGAGTCATAGACACAAGACCATCAGATGAAAGAGAGGAATCATTAGTCTCAATCGCATTAGAGGTATGAGAAGGCAATGGGTCAGTGAAAATCTGAAGATTTTGGTTAGGAGGAGCTACAGATGTATTGCCTTTATCATTCACACCAGAAACAAAGATAGTATTATTATCAATCAAATCTTGAATTTTCCCCTTTAAAGCAAAACATTTTTCAGTATCATGCCCAGGTTGACGATGAAATTGACAAAAAGATTTGTTATCAAAATAAGGTGAATTAATCTTTGCAGGATCAATTTGCCTTATAGGAGGAAGAGTAAGCACATTTTGTTCCAATAACTTATTCATAATACTATGCAATGATTCATTCAAAGGAGTAAACTTTCTTTCTCTCTTGAAAAACTTAGAAATAGGAGACACACCTGATGCTGCATTCACATTGTTGTTGATGATGTTTTCATTGAATTTAATGGACTCTCTGTTCGGTTTAAACTTCCCAAATGGTTGTTGACTACTATCACCCTTATCACTCGGAGCCATAGGATGTGATTGTTCCATTTGACTCACAGTCAGTTGATAATTGTGAAGAGTTGCGCACAACTGTTGGAAAGAAGTAAACTCAGAAAACAGGAGTTTTTCTCTAATGTCTTTTTGTAAATTAGAAATAAAGATTCTTTGAATATCATTGTCAGGCACTGGAAAGGAAATTTGAGCATACAAATGCTTATATCTACCAATGAAATCAGTCACTTTTTCTTTAACACCTTGTTTGCAATGCATTAAATCAATCAAAGTAACTTTAGGACTTATATTGTTTTGAAATTGTTGAATGAAAGCATTTGCAAGTTGTTCAAAAGAAGTAATAGAATAAGAAGGCAACGAGCAATACCATTGTAGGGCTTTGTCTCTTAATGTTCTAGTAAACAGTTTTGCAAGCAACCTTTGGTCATAAGCAAAATCAGTACATATTGTTTGAAAGGTCTTAACATGTGTTAGAGGATCACCCTTACCATTATAAAGCTCCAAATGCGGAATTTCAACATGTTTAGGGGGAATAGCTCGAACAATATCAAGAGAAAGTGGGCTCACAACATCAAATGTGGGCACACTAAACTTAGATTGATTCATAGAGGCAATTTGTTGTTGTAAAGAAGAGATAGTTTGTGCAAGATTGTTAATGGTCGCTTCAGTCGAAGAGTTCATATTAGACGTGTTGGATTGTGATGGATGTGTTATGTTATTGAAAGAAGGTAGAGAGTAAGGTGGTGGGACACTATGATAGTTAGTCATAGGAGATGATTGGACAGGAGGAACACTACAAGGAGGAATGGAATGGTTAAATGAATTGCCCTCTTGTGTTATGTTCATTTGTGGAGATATAAGAGGAACACTCACTGAAGGAATGAATGAAGAAATTGGATTGAATGAAGGAAGAGGGTTGATTGAAGAAGAAGGATTGCCCCCATGATTAGTGATCATAGGAGGAATGTCTTGTGTTGAAGTAGTCATTATGTTTGATGTAAAAGTAGGTATGCTAGCAATAGAAGTCGTCAAAGGAATAGAATGATTGTCTTGAGTAGGAGGTTGTGTATAACCTAAGGTTTCGACACAACTTTTCATAGGCATCACATTTGAATCCACAATGTGTGCAATACCATGCAAAATATCAATTCCATTCTTATCACTTTGAAGCATTCGTTTTAGACCCTCAATTAAAGGAAGAGCTTGACTATCAGGGTATTCTTGAGACATCCACTGTTGAAAATCGTCAAATTGGTTATCCAATTTTGAAAGTTGTTCTACAGAAACCTCGTGGAGAGCTTCTTCATCATTAAGAGGATTAGAGGAATTACCCATGTCCTCGTTAAAAAGGCCATTCAAATTAGGTTCCATCTCCTCAGTAATTAAACCTCGGAAAGACTTAATTCTAAGGCTTCGTCTAACGGGAATAGTGTAAGTAGGACTTATTGTTGTAAAACTCATGCACTAGAAAGAGAGAGAAGATTTTGAATTTTAAAGGTAGCAAATTTCAGCAAAACCAGCCAATCTTCCAGATTTAAGCTGTTAAATACAATCAGGACAATCTCCCAAAATTTCGAAAAAAATGTCCGGGACCTTGGCGCTCGGGGTGCACACGGTCCTCGCAACTTTTTTCGAATTTTGCAGGGATGAAAGTTATGATGATTTTACAGCTAACCTGAAAAAATTGAGTGATTTTACGATCTGTAGATAGGCCAAATTAAAGTTGCAATTTCAAAATTGAACCCTACCAAGATTGTCGAGAAATGCAAAATTTGAATTTTGAAAAAGAGAGGGAAACTGAAATTTTGAATTTTATGATTTTAGAGGGAATACCAAAAGCAATGCAAGTTTTGAAATTTGAAAGTTGACTCAATTTCACGCAAAATTCAATTTTGAAAGCAGAAATCAAAGTTGTAATTAAGCATTTAATTTCAAAAGTCACAAATTGCAAAAATTTGGATAAATCACTGAAATTTCGAATGAATGATAACACACTTTTCAGATTTAGGACAGTAAGAAACACAATTTTGACACAAATTTCAATTTCAACAATTTTTGAATGTTTAGAAGCCTTAAACCAAGCAATCACAAGACCAACTTTGACTGTAATTTTGAAGGTGTTAAAATTGATAAAATCAGCCAAAATTCTGGATTTTAGCAAGAAAATACAGTAAGATCTCGCTCCCGAAATTTTGGAAAAAATGTCGGGGACGATGGCGCTCGGAGTGCACACGGTCCTCGCAACTTTTTTCCAAATTTTTAGGGATGAAAGATATTATGATTTTATTGCGGAATCCAAAGTTACAGCTGATTTGGAGATGTTTTGATTAGTGAAATTATCAGTCAAAGGTTGAATCAAGAGGGTTTCAAAAATTAGGGTTTTGACACTTAACCACTTAATTTTCAGAATTAAAGCACAAATATGAATTGATAATTTGTAATAGAAGGGCAGATCTGAAACAAGCATCAACAATTAAACATTTCACAAGTTTAATTACTTAAAAAGAAAATTTAGGGCTTTTATGCAATTAACCTCTAAAATTTTGCCAAAGATCAAACATGAAAATGTAATCAAGGAATCCAATTTTCAGATCTAACTATGAATAATCAGAAAGGATGTTCACGTCGGGTTCACCAAAATGTAAAGCGGAAAATCACGATCGAACCCTAGTTGCTCTCCCCTCTTCCAACTCCAAAGAGAGAGAAGGGAGGTTCACTAGGGTTGATGGTTTTCACTTAGGGGAGAGACTTTACATTCAAAAGAGGGGTTGAAACCCACAAGATCCAATCCCACACAATGCAAGATTGGATGCTAAATGTGTTTCAAGGGTTAAGAAAGCAAGGCTACCCTCTTTTGTAAAGAATGTTGATAGAAGAATTAAGCTAGGAATGCATAGAAAGTGACGAAGATTCGCTTATAAACTGAGATAGGGATATAGGAAGAAACTGTGGACCTGGAATTAGCAGTAAAATGTCGATACGACGCTGTCCTGCAAATTTGAGCAAAAGTTGTCGGGACGATGGCGCCCGGCGTGCACACGGTCCTCCGAAAAATCTGCGAAACGAAGGGGGATCTGTTCGTCTCTGCACAAGGATTCCAGATCTTCAATTTCAGCCGCGTACCTGCAACCTACACATAGAAAAGCAAAGATGATTGGGGGGTTAGGGATTAGGGGTTTGCCTTTAGGTCAAACCCCGGTTTTGGAATTAACCAAGAAATGAGAAATTGCTGTAAATGTAATGTAAAACAAGTACTAATACCTTGTTGTAAGGATGTTTTTATCCTTATGTGCGAAGGCATAGATGTTGTTGTTTGTTGTATTGTTGTATGTTGTATGTAGCATGTAGTATGTGATCTCCTCTTCAATGGTTGAATCCTTGTCTTGAATGCAACATTTAGCCTTGAATGGAGACTTAGAATGATCAATTGCTTGAAAGAATGCTTGAATGCTTGAATGCTTGAGTATAGTTTCCACGTTTTTTCCCTTATGTATCTATCTATCCAAATGAGAGAGGAAAATGTAGTTTATATACTTGTCATTTAGGGCTGATAGACTGATTTTCCCGACCTTAGGCCGACCAGTAATGATAATTTTCCAATTTGCAAACATAAAGACCCGAAGTCCAAAAGAGATCGGGCCCAAAATAGGACCCAGGGACCAGGGCACTGGGTGCCATGGTCCTAGAGGACCAGGGCACTGGGCACCCTGGTCTTGAAGGACCAGGGCATTGGGCGCTCTGGTCCCACCTCCCGGGACAGCAGGGTGCAAAGGAGGTTCAGGCCAGGGTGCAAGAAAATGCAGTTTTTTGTGTCATAATCAGGTTTCGGGGTCTCCATTCAGGTTGCGTGTTGCGTTGCCATCGTGAAGACCGAAATGCAGTCGAAATTGCAAGTGTCGCAATTTTAGGACGCTACAGCAACTAATTGTAAAATGATATGCAAATGATTGATTTGAGCATCCTCATTCTACATTGGTCATCCTTGTATAGTCACATGTTTTTCCTTTCTTTATAGGTATCATCATTGAGAATTGATTTGTTTGGGATATGTTGAACTATAATGACCTGAGAAAAATTTACATTATTTTTGATTTTGCAAGATAGCACAAGGGTCAAGGTATAATTGAACCAGGATGACCTGAGTGCGGATTGCCTATAAATAGACAAGATTAAACCAATTATATGTGCAAAGTGGAATCATGTCTTCAGTGATATGTTGTGAATCACGTCTCAAGACAAGTATTTGCATAGTATACAAGTGATCGCCTCATAGAAAGAAAACTAAAAAATATTGGAGTCCCCACGACTTTCTCTAGCTTGATGCATTGTTGAGAAAATGTAGAGGATCCAATAGTTTAAAAAGTTTAAGTGCAAAATAGTCAAAACTTCATGCAAGATGCAAACATTTGATACTTCAGAAAATCATCCATCATATTTTGTGAATCCCATTAAGTGATCAATGTGTGGTTTTGTGATTGTTGAGTTGTTTGCTGGATACAATGTTCTGAGTTTGCTACAAGTTTTAATCAATGCTACCCCTAGCTGTGTTTTCCTCTTAATGTGGATATGTACAGTGATTACCAAGACATGGTGAGATGCGGTGAAAGAATATGTGGATAAACCAGGATAGTGACTACGCTAAGTATGTCCTAGATAATGTGATAAAAAAAATGGCGGGCAATGGCTGATAGTGCTTGATTATGTATATACTAGTTTGGTAGTAAAAGATAGATACAGAGCTATCCTCTCACAATAGCATCTGTTGCTAGGTTTTCACCATTTTTTTTATTGTACCTTTTTATTTGTTTGTTTGTTTTTTTGATTTTTTTTGTTTTTTTGTTTTTTTGTTTTTTTTGATTTTTTTGGCTTTTCTGTGCATTAGACTGCTCAAGTGTAGTATTTCTTCAGATGGATGTTGTTAGTTGGTTCGTCAAGCACATCTCCTTCTGAAGTTGTTAGCTGATAAGCGCTTGATCCATAAGCTAATATGATGACATAGGGATCTAACCAGTTGGGTTCAAATTTCCCTTTCTTTTCCTGATCTTGCTGATTTCTAGGATTTTCCTTGAGTACTAGGTCACTAATTTAAAAAATTTTGGGAATGACCTTGTGGTTGTAGCTTCCACACATGCATTGCTGATATGCTTTGAGATGAATGTAGGCACATTGGCATCTTTCATCTAGAAGTTCTAGCTCTTGCAGTCAGTTCACTCAATACTTTTTATTTGGAATTAGGCCTTTCAAAGCGACTCTGAGAGATGGAATTTCTACCTCCAAGGGTAAAATGGCTTTTGATCCATATACCAAAGAATATGGTGTAGCACCCGTAGGTGTGCAGATGCTAGTTCTGTATGCCCAAAGTGCTGGATTGAGTTGTACATGCCAATCTTTGCCTGCATCATTCACTGTTTTCTTTAGGATTTTCAATATTGTCTTGTTGGATGCTTCTGCTTGAGCATTCCCCTGTGGGTAATAAGGTGTAGAGAAACGATGTTAGATTTTGAATTTTTCACATAGTTCTTGCACATCTTGGTTCTTGAAAGGTCGTCCATTATCTATGATGATGGAACTTGGAATGCCATATCTATAGATCAGATAATTGAGGATAAAAGAGGCGATTTGTTTTCCATTTACTATGGTCATGGGGACCACTTCAATCCACTTGGTAAAGTATTCTGTTGTAGTTATAATGAACTTGTGTCCATTTGAAGATGAAGGATGAATTTTGCTGACTAAGTCCTGTTCCCACTGGCAAAAGGGCCAGGATGTTGTGAATGGTTGTAGTTCCTGTGCTGGTGCATATATAAGATTGCCATGAATTTGGCATTTAGGATACTTCTTTGCAAAGTGATAAGAGTCTTTTTCCATTGTCAGCCAGTAATATCCCATTCTTAGAAGCTTTTTAGCAAGAGTAGGACCACTTGAATGTGTGCCACAGATACCTTCATGAAGCTCTTGTTAAGCAGAGTTAGATTAATTACGATCAAGGCAACGAAGAAGAGTACCATCTATACCTTGACGATATAAAGTATTAGTAGTGAGAGTATAACGAGCGGCTTGCTAGATAAAGTTGTGTTTTTGGTTTTGAGATAGGTCAATGGGTAGGATATTGCTCTTAAGATAGTTGTATATCGGTCCATATAATGGAGAGTCAGAACCGGTCAAGGCATAGATAACATGGGAATTAGAATGGTCATAGGTTGGGGAGAATAGTTGCTCTACCAGAAACTCATAATGATTTTGTTGCTCTGGAATTTGCAGTAGTGAAGTGATAGTAGCCATTGCATCAGCTGCTTTGTTGTCCAACCTTGGTATTTGCTCGAAGGTGATGTGTACAAAATATTGTTTGAAATCATCCACCATTCACTTGTATGGTAGCAGCTTGTCGTCCTTTGTCTGGTAGTCATTGTTGATTTGATTGATGACTAGTTGTGAATCTTTGTAGACTTTTAATTCTGTGATTCTCCATTCCATGACCATTTTGATGCCTATAATGAGTACCTCATATTCAGAAATGTTATTAGTGCATGGAAAAATGAGCCTATATGATCTTGGTATGGTGTGCCCTTTAGGATGTTGGCATTATGTGAACCGGCATGAGCATTATGTGAACCAACATGAGCCTTATGTAAACTGGCATGAAGACATAATGATATTTTATGTTGTCATTGATGTCAATATGGGACATAGTGTGAACCGGCACATGAGATAAGTGAAGAAAGAGATACCGGCATATGTGTGAACCAGTATATGCCAAAGTGAAACGGCACATTTGTTCAAAAGTGAACTGGCATGTAGTTATGGGAACCGACACATGGAAGCACAGTATGACTACCGGTTGGTAAGGAAGCTTCCACTTCGGGGTTTCTAGTTGGAGTATCTCAAGTCTGTGTGACTCAATCGGTGATCTTTGTGTGATGAGTTAGCAGTATGATGGAGGACAGATCGTGTTGCCATGTAAGCTCTATGCGCGTGAAGGATCTTGCTTGAAGAAGACTATTCCTATCTACCTCGGGAATGTGCGAAGTTTGTCAAATGGTGATAACGCATGATAGGTTATTAGCCGCCATGAAAATGGTGATAATGGAGGATGGATAATGTCTTGAGATCGACTCAAGATTGGTGCATTTAATGCAGTATGTTTCAACGATCAGGATCGAACCGTTTGAATTGCTCAACCTAACAGGTTTAGGGTTTAAGGTTTTTGCTACTGACTTGTATGTTCCCTATAAGATCGGTGTTAGGTTTCTGTCTGAAGTTGTTGGCGAAAGTTGTGAGTGTGTATCCAACGAAAGTGATACAAGATTCTTGCCAAACCATAGGAGAGAAGTGATACCTGAAAAGTGTGTGTGTAGAAGGAAAAGAGGAGACTAAATGGATCTGTATTAGTATTAAGTACTGTTATTAGATCATTGTAATACCTGTTGATCTCTAACCACTTCAACAGTTGCAAAATCCCCTAACAGGGTAGCCTTAACTAGCTTGATTCAAAATCCCTTAAATCGGGTGGTCTTAACTGGCTTGCTGTAAATCCCTTAACCAGGTAACTCAAAGCTAATAAGTTCTAAGAAGCTAGAGAAGCTTAGGAGATCCTTTCAGCTATTGAGTTCTTAAAATCCTCTAACAAGGTGACCCTACTGGGTTTAACCCTTAACCGGGTGATCCCTAATAGGATCGGTTCCTACTAGAACCTATTCTAATGTTCTTAACCAGACAAGGCTCCTAACAGAGCAGACTTCGAAAGAGTTCAAAAAGAAGCTTGTGGGTATTCATCCCCACTGTGGTTTTTCCTAGTTGGGTTTCCACATGAAAAATATGTGTGTCATGTGAAATGCTTTTGTCTTGTGATGCTTTGTTTTATCTGTTATGCACATGAAGTTTCTATGTTTTATGCCTGTCTATAAAACATATTGAACTCACTATTGTAAAGATTTGATGGTTAAGTCTACTAGTTCATGCATGAGAATATTATGATAATGTGGTATTGAGCTAAGAGAAAAGCTTAGTGAGTGACCGGTTCATGACTGGTTGAGCTATACTAGATGCTACCGGTTGCACTCTGTTTTACCGGTATCTCTGTTTATCAGTCATTAAGAGTGTTTGCTGTGAAATCGGTTTTGGACTGTATTTGTGCCTGTACTAATTAACCCCCCCCTCTCAGTACCAGTTTGGTACTAGTGGTTCATCATTGAGTTATCAATTGGTATCAGAGCACTCCGGGTCCTCTGTGTTGTAAGCTTAATTGCTTGAGGAAAAGATCCTAGCCAAATGATGAAGAGGGAAGGTCCAAAGTTCAATAGAGAAAACTTTGGTATATGGAAAGACAGGATGAAGATATTCATCAAAAGCATGGGTGTTCAAAACTGGAGTTATGTTGAAAATGTATATGTTGTTCCTACCGGTACTCTCACTGATGACCAAAAGAGAGAGATACAAGAAAATGGGCAAGTCATGGAAGCCCTCATCAGTAGTCTATCTGACATTGAGTTTATTGATGTTCAGGACAAGGCAAATCCCAAAGAAGTATGGGATGCTCTTGAAAATATCTATGGTGGTGATGAGCATGTAAAACAAGCTAAGGAAGAGAGCTTGAGAGGAGAGTTTGAAGACATGAGAATGGTTGAAGGAGAGACCATTCAGTAGTATGGAATAAGAATCAAAATAGTTGTTGGAGAAATAAAGAGTGCAGGTGGCAAAATAGAAGATTCCACTGTTGTAAGTAAAGTCCTGAGATCCCTGTTGCCGGTCTATGCAATAAGGGTTGCTGCTATTCAAGAGCTGAGATCAATAGACAAGTCTAAGGCATCCTTGGACTCCATCATAGCCAAGTTGACAGCATATGAGCTAAATAGCTTTGAGGGTAGTGTTCAAAAGTTAGAATCAGCTTTTAAAGGTTCTGCTATACCATCCATAAAAGGAAAAGAGGCTAGCACTAGTGGGGAACCTAGTCAGAATAGAGAGATGAAGGATGAAGAGTTTCTGATGGAATTTGAAGCTCTTCTAGCCAGGAGATTTCCAAAAGGAACTGGTAAATACAAAGGTAAGCTACCTTTGAAATGTTTCTCTTGCAACCAGATAGGACATATTGCTATGAACTGTCCTAATGGTGACAACAAGGACAAACTGGAAAGGTTCAAGAAATTCAAAGGAGGAAACTAGAGAAATTGTTTTGTGGTAGTTGATGAAGGTGTCATAGACGAGGAATCAGAAGATGAAGAAAATGAAGACATTGTGTTCATTGTTGTAAAGGAAGATGTGACAGACAAGAAGGCTCTTGTCTCCCGGTTTGATGATTCCAATGAGTGGATCATTGATAGTGGCTGCTCTCACCATATGACTGGTGACCAGAGCAAGTTTCTATCATTAGAAGAGTATGATGGTGGTGTGGTTCGCTTTGGCAATGATGCACCATGCATGGTCAAAGGCAGAGGGTCCATCTCCTTGAATGGAAAGAGTAGTGCTGACAATGTGTATTGGGTTGATGGTCTCAGACACAACCTTCTAAGTGTTGCCCAGTTAAATGATAGTGGACTCACTCTATAATTCAAGAATGGAGTTTACAAAATCAAAGGTAAAGATGGTAAATTGGTAGCCACTGGCATGCAAACTAAAGGTAACCTATTTCATCTAAATGCTAATATAAGTACATGTCTTATGGCTAAGCTTGATGATAGCTGGATATGGCATAGGAGATTCTGCCATGTGAACTTTGACAACATTGTAAAGGCTAGTAAGATCAAGGTAGTTAGAGGGTTGCCGGTGCTGAGCAAACTGGATAATACCTTGTGTAGAGAATGTCAATTGGGAAAAATGTCTTCCTCAACTTTTTAAGTTAAATCTTTCACTACTGACAACTTGCTTGATCTTGTGCATACTGATTTATGTGGTCCTATGAAAACTAGAAGTGTGTAGGGTGATAAGTACTTCATGATTCTCACTGATGACTGCTCAAGAATGATGTGGGTCACATTCTTGAAAGACAAGTCTGAAGCTTTTGGGAAATTCAAAGTTTTAAGAGCATTAGTGGAAAAGGAAAGCGGTAAAAGGATCAAGTGTCTCAGAACTGATCAAGGAGGGGAATTCACTTCCAGTGAATTCAACAAGTATTGTGAAGAATTTGGCATCAAGAGACAGTTGTCTGCCCCCCGGACTCCACAACAGAATGGCCTAGCATAGAGGAATAACTGGAATATGGTTGAAGTAGCTAGAACTATTTTGATCCAAGAAAAGGTTGCTCACACCTTTTGGAGAGAAGCGGTGAGCACTGCAGTCTACACTACGAACTGGGTACTCATCAAAAAGGGCAAGGACAAAACTCCTTATGAGTATTGGACTGGTAAGACCCCTGTGGTAAACTATTTTAAGGTCTTTGGTAGTAAATGTTACATCAAGAGGAGTGAACATCAGGGCAAATTTGAAGCTAAATGTGATGAAGGAATATTTCTAGGATATTCCACCAAGAGTAAAGCTTTCAAGTGCTACAACAATAGGACTCAGAGAATTATGGAAAGCATAAATGTAAGAGTTGATGAATCCTCTGAGAAGACTGAGAAAACCAATAGTGAGCAAGTTGTAAATGAACCGGTTGCAACCTTCTAGGAATCGGTTGGCAGTCAACTGAGCACCAGTAACAGTGTTCCTGAACCGGTGAATGTTGATACTAATGAAGATAAGGATGAAGAAGAAAAGCAAGAAGAACCAATTAAGACCATTCCTCGATATGTCAAGTTGAATCATGATCCCAAGCAGATCATAGGTGATAAGGATGCAGGAATCCTTACCAGAAGAAAGATAAGAGAAAACTTATGTATGATCTCTGAATTTGAATCTAAATCATTCAAAGAGGCTCATAATGATGAAGACTGGATCAAGGCAATGGGAGAAGAACCTGACCAGATAGAGAAAAATGGTACATGGTCCCTGGTACCCAGACCAGAGCATAAAAATGTCATTGGCATCAAATGGGTGTTCAGAAATAAGTTGAATGAGGATGGCACAGTGATTAGGAATAAAGCCAGACTGGTATGCAAAGGATATGCTCAAGAAGAAGGTGAAGACTATGGGGAAACCTTTTCTCCTGTAGCCAGATTGGAAGGAGTTCGTATGCTTCTTGCATATGTAGCTTTTAAGAGATTCAAGGTATATCGAATGGATGTAAAATCTGCATTTCTAAATGGTGTACTTGAAGAGGAGGTATATATTGAGCAACCAGATGGGTTTACCCTATCTGAAGACAGTGAAATGGTATGTAGGCTACACAAAGCATTCTATGGTCTTAAGCAAGCACCTAGGGCATGGTATGAGTGCCTACATTCCCATCTTGTGAAGATTGGATTTGAGAGAACAACTGAAGATAGCAATATCTACTTGAAGTCTGAAGAAGATAAGATCCTGATCTGTGAAGTTTTTGTTGATGACATCATCTTTGGTGGAGATGACAAGATGAGTCATGAATTTGCTGATGAGATGAAGAAAGAGTTTGAAATGTCACTCGTAGGGGAGATTAAGTTCTTCATTGGACTGCAGATCCAGTAGATGAAAGATGGAATCTTCATCACTTAGTCCAAATATGTCAAAGAGGTGTTGAAGAATTTTAGCATGGAAGATAGCAAATTGGTTAGTACACCGATGGTGCCCAGTTGCAAATTGACAAAGGAGGATGATTCCACACTGGTTGATGAGAAGGAATACCGATCAATGATTGGTAAGTTGCACTATGTAGTGCATAGCAGACCGGATATTGCACATGAAGTTGGCATCACTGCAAGGTTCCAAAAGAATCCAAGAGAATCTCACTTGAGTGCAGTCAAGCAGATTCTTAGGTATCTGAAGGGAACAATTGACTATGGATTGTGGTACCCATACAACAATAATTTCAATCTAAAAGTATTCACAGATGCTGATTGGGCCAGTAATGTGGATGACCAGAAGAGTACAACTGGTGGTGCATTCTTTCTCGGTGCTAGACTGGTCTCATGGATGAGTAAAAAGCAGAGTTGCATCTCTTAGTCTACAGCGAAAGCGGAGTATGTTGCAGCTTTCATGAACTGTACTCAGACAATCTGGATGAAGCATGTACTGGAAGGCTTCAAGATCCCTGTACCTGAACCGGTAAGTATATTCTATGATAACACAAGTGCTATCAATATATCAAAGAATCCAGTTTTACATTCTAGAACCAAGCATTTTGAGCTTAAGTATCATTTCTTGAGGGAAAAAGTTCAGAATAAAGAGATTGCACTAGAACATGTGTCTAGTAAGGAGCAGTTAGCAGACATTTTCACCAAGCCTCTCCCAAAGACAACATTTGTGCATTTGAGAGGTGAATTAGGGGTATTGCTCCTTTAGGAGGTGAACTAAAATTGGTTGTTCCACATCAATCAGGTACTGGATAGAAAAATCTTTGGTTGATTGGTGTGTTTAAGGATGCTACCCCTCAAGGGGAGCAGCATGAGGAAACAGTGATGATTGTACCTCCACTTTGGCATTGTTGTCAATGGGGGAGAAGAAGTGAAGCGAAAAGATATCTGCAGCAAATGGGGAGAAGATGTGAAGCAGAGAAGATATCTTTTGTATATTGCCATCAATGCCAAAGGAGGAGATTGTTGGCATTATGTGAACCAGCATGAGCCTTATGTAAACTGGCACATGAGATAAGTGAAGAAAGAGATAACGACATATGTGTGAACCGGTATATGCCAAAGTGAAGTGGCACATTTGTTCAAAAGTGAACCGGCATGTAGTTATGGGAACTGGCACATGGAAGCACTGTATGACTACTGGTTGGTAAGGCAGCTTCCACTTCGGGGTTTCTGCTTGGAGTATCTCAAGTTTGTGTGACTCAATCGGTGATCTTTGTGTGATGAGTTAGCAATATGATGGAGGACAGATCGTGTTGCCACATAAGCTCTGTGCCTGTTGTAGCATCGTAAATTGTACGCACTTGCTAGGGTGGTACAATTTCACACCTAGTTTAGCACCCGCCTTGGCGCATTTTGCATTTTGCATTGCATTTCCCCTTTAGCACTTAATTAATTAAATTAATTAGGTCTAAGGTTCTATTTTATCATTCCATATCATAAAGTTGGGCCCTTTTCATTAAAGTGTGCCCCTTTCATTTTATTCCTCTAATACATCATTTAATCAAAAACCCTAATTAGGTCCTATTTTGAAATTGGGGGCTTGATTTCAGGGGTCAAAACATCTTGAAATCAGCTGTAACTTCGGGATTCACTCTAAAATCATCATATCCGACGGCCCTGAAAATTTGGTGAAAAGTTGTCGGGACCATGGCGCCTGGAGAGGACCATGGCGCCCGGCGTGCACATGGTCCCGGATATTTTTCCCGAAATTTTAGGAGCACGATCCAATCATAAAATAAAGCTTAACCCCAAGAAATTGGTGGGAGATTCAATCTCTAGGTCGGCCAAAAGTTGAAATTAAGACCTACGGTTTCATATATAAGAGCTCTCTTTCTTCATTTGAAGGGATCTGGGAATTTTTGGTTTCAAGGACCTTCTATGCAGCGAAAGAGCAGATATTTGAAGACTTCAACAACATTCAACATCCATCCATCAAGCATTCATCAATTTCATTCATCCATTTAGGGCTTTGAAGATATTGAAGAGCAATAGGGGATCACCGACTGAAGATTGGCTTGTACCCGTCCCTTGGGGTTGGGTATGATTTCATGTTGTTTTCATGTCTTTGCATAAGCCTCATTATATCATTTGTATTCATGCTTTAGATCACTTTGCATCTTTATTTGGAGCATTTACATTATCATGTACAAGCAATTAGGGTTTACTTTCTAGGTTGCTCTAGTTTGCTTACTTGCATTTTAGGATCTTGCACACACACAAGGTCTACACACACTACTTTTACAATACAACTTGGCTATTCGTGGGGGTGGAAATCACCAAAGCGGGGGTTTGACTAAGGCAAAACCCTATATAGCTGCCCACCATACCTTTTCAGATATAAGTGCAGGTTTTGGGATTCGGACGACGCCGCAAGTTGCAGATCCGACGGAAGTAGACGGAGACTGAACTTCACACCAAATTGCAGAGCGAAAGACCAGGACAGGGGCGTGGGGCACCCTGGTCCTACCAGGATAGGGGCACTGGGCGCCCTGGTCCCTAGGATAGGGGCGCTGGGCGCCCTGGTCCTTCTGTCAGACAGCAGTTTCAGCATTTTTCTGACAGCTTTTCAGGTTGCAAAACAACAGTTTCAAGTGCAAAATCAGGACAGTGGTGCCCACACCCCTGTCTCAAACATTTCCACTCAGATTTTAACCCTAGGTACACATCTACATTCTCCTTTTATCCTTGTGTTTACAACTTTTCATCACTTAATCTCAATCTTGCAATCTTGTTACTAGTTCATACTTGCACTCTAGGGCTAGTAGTTGAACTTGCATCATTTTATCTATCATTTGCAACAAAGGAATAGAAATCCTAATAGGTAGCCCGTGGCTCTCTCTTCCACAGAAAGAAGTAGCCAATTGTGTGATACCTCTAGGCTCTTTCGTATTCCACAATGTGTGTCAAAAGGTAGGATTAGGACATGTTAGCCTAGTCTCGCTTTTTCTCCTACACATTTTGGTGAACCCGACGTGAATTCCAATCTTCTCTAATTCTGATTTATGTTTTCAAATTTGAGTGTTTATGCTATTTCAAATTCAAATTTGTATTTACAAGTCTTAATTTCTTGCAAGATTCAAAAAAATTTAGAGGAAATTTTTGCTAAAACCCTAATTTTTCAATTCAAAGTTGAACTTGTGGATAGCTTAATCGGGATCAATAATTTCAAATCTGATTTAGGAACTCATTTGAATCATAAATTTCATTTTCTAAACTACATTCTAAGTGCTTGCATTGAACATTTCCTTCTATTTTGCATGTGTTATCATTTGAAAGAGGAAAATTGTTATCATGATGCATTCATTTCATAGATGTGATAATGGGTTAGCTTCCCTTGTTTCAATTTTTTCTTCTCCTAAAGAACTTCCCCCCATCTATAACAACATTTTAGTGCCTAAAAGAGTTTCTACCAATCCCTTTGAGACTCTCCCATGCTCTAAGGATGAAAACTTTAAGAGTGATCTTGACAATTCTCCTAAAATGTGCCCTTCCTATTTAGCTATCCTAGAGGAAGAGAATGATATCATAAACACCTTTCTTAATGTTACTTCACCTTCCCTACATGATGCTTCTCTAAGTGAAAAGGCATTGATGGACATTGACTTATTTTCTCCTAAAGTTGGTCCTTCCAATGGGGGCATGTTAGTGCAACAAGAGGTTATGAACACTTCTTTCAAAGATCTCCTTCCTAAGCATGAATCTTTGGAGAAATATGTTCATGTTCCTCCTAAAAAACACTCCCTTCATGAGGATCCTTTTGTGCAAGAAGATGAAATTATCCCTACATTTCCTAGTGATGGCATTTCCTTTTCCAACAAAATTCCCACTAGAGATGATGAATTAATGATAAATGCTTACCCTTCTCCTAAAGTTTGTCTTACCCATAAGCATCCCTTAGAGAAAGAAGATGAAATAATAAGCAATTTCCTTAATTTTGTCTCCCCTAAAGATCATATTGAACATATTTTGAGGAAAGAGGATGAGTTAAACACATCTATTGATGCTCTCCCTCCTAAGAATGAGGAATTAATAAATAATGTTATCTCCTCTCCCGAAATTGACAATACTTCAAACATTCCTTTCAACAACCTCACTATTTAGGATGAACCATTAGGAGAAGGTGTAGATTATTCTCTACCCCATGAGAGAACCCTAGCCAAAGGGGATGAAATCAAGATTGAAAACTCCCTTGATAGTTTCTCACCTTCCTTGAATCTCAATTATTCTCCCTCTAAAAATAAAGCATCTCCCTCTCCTCAACCTGGTTCTCCTCATAAGGGTACCCTAGTTCAAAGTAGGATGGTTAACATGTCTTTCAAAGATCTCCCTCTCAAAAGTGAGACTTTAGAGAGTAATGTTGATCCTTCTCCTAGAGAGTTTATTCCCCATGTAGATCCTTTGATGATAGAGGATGATATGACCTTTCCTAGTATTACTCTTCCTACTAGAACAACAATGCCTACCCCTTGTCTCTCTCCTAAAATTGATTTAATCCGTGATAAGATTTTTGTGCAAGAGAAGACTATCAATAATTCTTCCAACACTTTTGTTCATTCCTCTAAACCATCCTCAATCAATTTGATATGTGTGACTGAAACACCTAACAAACCTCTCTTCACTGTCCAAGGTGCTTGTCCTTCTCAAAATTCTCAACCTTTAAATAAGCCTATCTTAGTGGTTCAAGGTGGTTATGCTAATGATTCTTTTTGCACTCCTAAGAAACCTATTATTACTGTGCAAGGAGGTTATTCTACTAAGAGCCCTTATGAGTATGCTAAGCAACTGACTAGAGAGAGTTATCATGCGGTTGCCCATACTTATAATACTAGAAATAATAGGCAGCCTAATCCTCCTCCAGTTATCCCAACTTCACTTCCTCCTTTCCAACCTATTCTTTCGCAAGCTCCACGTATTTCACAAATTCTTGGTAAGGAATATGATCTCATAGAACAACTTAAAGCTACCCTTGCTAAGATATCCCTTTGGGATTTGATCCAAACTTCTTCCGCTCATCATGGAATGCTACAAGATGCCTTGAAAGATTTGAATGTTCCTCCACCTACTACATCTAGTAATATAGTGTCTTTGGTTAACTCTGTGATGAATCCTAAAGCTCAAATTGTGTTTACTCAAGATGAGTTGCCTACTAGTGAAATTCAACATCAATATGATCCCTTGATGATTGTGGTTATCATAAATGACACTGCTATAAGACGAACACTGGTAGATAATGGTTCTGGCCTTAATGTGTGTAGCATTAATCTATTGCATAAGATGAATGTGGATACATCCCTTATTGAGCCTGACTCTCATCCCATTCAAGGCTTTGATAATGTGGCTAAGTCTTCATTAGGTATTATCACCTTACCCATCACAGTGGGACCTGTTACTTTGCCTATTGCTATCCATGTTATGTCGGGAAATCTAACATACAACTTGTTATTAGGGAGACCTTGGATTCACAGTATGCAAGTTGTCCCCTCTACATTGCATAGACAAGTTAAATTTGTTTATAATAATAAGACATATACCTTGATAGGTGATACTAATTTTCAAGCTTGTTTGCAAACATCTACTTCCAAAGGGAGTTCTTCTAAGCCTTCCTCTTCTAGTGATGACTCATTAAACAAGATACCTATGGATGAATCATCACCCTCTGATAATCAAAATTCTTTGGATGAGTCTGAAGTTCCTGAAGAAGATTCTTCTCAACTTGAATCTACACATGAAAAGGATTTTGATCCTGAGAAGGTTCTCGCAGAAGACGATTGGGGGTCTCTTGATTTCAATCCCACCTTTGTAGGTGAGTATAGGGTTCCTCCTAGAGAGCCTAAAGTTAAAAAGAAGAAAGAAACTAGAGATCAATCAGTCTTACCTGAACCTATGAGCAATAATTTTGTGGCTGCTTCTCAAACTTCTTCTCCTCACACCTCTAATTCTGAAGAATTTGATTCTTTGTCTTATGAAAAACCACCTTTTCTTTCTAAAATGGCTAATCGTTATGGTCGTGGTTTCCATATTTTGGCTAAGAGTGGCTATAGTGGAAATGGTTGTGGCACAAATGAACAAGGAATTAAAGTTCCTTTAGAACATAACATGCATGAATATTCATTTGGACTTGGATATAATCTTTCTAAGCCCACCAAAGCATCTAAAAGACCATCTCTCAATGTGAATGCTATATTTAGTAGTGATGATGATCTCACTCCAACTAAATCATCTTCTACTTCTATCAACTCTCATTCCCCTCATAAGGAAATCTTGGCGATGAACAAATCTCTTTATGACTCCCCTCAAATTTCTAAATCCAATTATGAATCTTTATCTCCTATTCATCATAAAGTCCTGTCCTCTAGGGATAAGGCTGTAATAAATTACACTCATCTCTCTTCTAAGATTTCTCGTAACTTTCCTTCTTCAATTTTTATCATTTTATACATGTTTTTTATCTCACTTATAGTTGAGCATTTAGCATGTCATATTCAAATACCTCATTCAATCTATCATGTCTTTAAATAACATTAATGGCTATTATGTTGCTCATCATTATGTGACATTGGTAGCTCATTTACTGGGGGCTCATTGTCATTCATGATGGTACAATTTCAAGTGCAATCATATTTTTGAAGCAACATAATAACCTAATTTTTCTATGTTATCTCTTGTTCCTATGGGGTAATAGTGTGGAAATATTGATCACCTTTTCTTTAGAATCCTCTTTTCCTAGATATGGGAGAAGATGTGTATTCTCTTTCTTATCCTACCCACTTCTTGTGAGGAGCATTTTACATACACTAATGTCTTGCAATTTGCTTATGTCTAGATCTCTCCCTAGAAGATTGTGTAAGTCCTTCTCATTATCCTTATCCTTGGGAGGCAATGATCTTTCATTATTTTTATCTAAGGATCCACTTTTTCCTATTTTGTGGATGGTGTGAACTTTATTACTTGATGTTATTCCATGTATGCATTTGTTGTTGTTTGTTCAAGGATTCTCTCTTACAAGGGGTGTAAGTCCTTGACTACAACCTCTTTTGCACTTGGTAAAATACATCCATAATGAATTCATTCTCCCAGTTGGGTTAAAAAGAGCGTCATCCTTCATTAAGAATCACTTTCACCTCACAAAAGAAGGAAGTGTTGCATTCTTATTCTCTTCTTTGTCTTATTCTAGAAGATGTTATATTTGTCTAAGACAATTCCTCTTCGGGATAGGTGTCTTTTGTACAAAGATCTCTTCTCCTCTAAGGATCTCCTTTACACATACTACAAGATATCCCTTTTCAATTATCTTATCCTTGCTTAAAGAGTGCAAAACTCTCTTGCTTGGATCTACGACATTGTTGCATTTTTGGGGTATCTTCTTTTGTGATGAAGGTAGGTATCCTTGTTCTACTTTGCTTATGACATAAACATGACACTTTTGAGCAATGGGTCATTCTTGGAACCAGAGCACAGACTCTTAGAGCGAGATGTCATGCTTTTGTACTATACATATACAGGTTGTAGCATACTCGGGCATAGACTCCTATGAGGTGCTTCTAACCTCCCATACACACACATGCACGAGGTTGAGTGGAACTAGCAGCATAAGGCTAGACTTTCTCACTCTCCTCCCTTACATGGATCACCTAGATAGACTCTAGGGGCTAGTTTTCCATGTCCTTTGTCCCATGGATCACCTAGACAAGATCTAGGGGCGAGAAGTCCATGTTTTCTCTCTCACTATTCTTCTCATGGATCACCAATGTGTGTGTTCATGTTGCTTTTTCCTTTCTTTTCTTCTCTTTGCATTTTGTTTCCATTTACATCCTTCATCTTGTGTTAGAGAACTCTCAAATCCTCACACTCTTTGTTGTGTTGGAATTATTTTCCAGTGGATAACCAAGCATAAACCTGTGATGAGGGCCTCGTATTCTGCTATATTGTTGGTACATGCAAAGGCTATCTTGTATGATTTTGGGATGCCATCTCCCTAAGGTGTGACTAATAATATTCTTGCCCACGATCCATTTTGAGTGTAGGAGCCATCAAAATACAATTGCCATGTGGAGGATGTGGTAACAGTCATAATGAACTCATCTAGTAATTCTGTGAGAAGAGGGTGGTCACTTGGAAGTGGAGCTTTAGCCAACCGATCTGCAATGACCTGTCCCTTGATTGCTTTTCTGTCCACATATTGAATGTCAAACTCACTTAAGAGCATGACCCATTTAGTCATTCGGCCAGTGAGAGAAGCCTTGGACAAGAGATATTTAAGTGGATCTATTTTAGCAATTAGTTTTGTTTTGTTGTTTAGCATATAATGTCGGAGTTTTTGTGTGCTAAACACCAATGCCAATCATGCTCTTTCAATGGGGGTATAGTTGAGTTCATACCCTACTAGTGTATGACTGATGTAGTAAACGACATGCTCTTTCCCTTGATCATCTGTTTGTGCCAATAATGCCCCCAATGCCACTATAGTAGCACATATATAAAAAATAAGGGCTTTTCCAGGAGCAGGAGGCATCAATACCGGAGGTGATGCTAGATATTCTTTTAGTTTCTCAAAGGCCTTTTGGCATAAGCAGTCCCATTTGAATTTTGTATCCTTGCGCATGAGGTGTGCAAATAGATAGCACTTATCTGCTAGTTGTGAAATGAAACCCCTGATAGATTGGAGTTTTCCTTAGAGACTGCATAGTTGTTTGAGAGTTTTTGGTGGAGGCATTTCCATGATAGCTTTTAATTTTGCAGGATCAACCTTGATGCATCTGCGGGAAACAATGAATCCTAATAGTTTTCCCGATGTGACTCCAAACACACACTTTTTTGGATTCAGCCGTAGTTTATATTTTTCTAATCTTTCAAAGATTTGCTTTAGAATGGGAATGTGTTCTTGTCTTGTCTTAAATTTGCCTAGCAGATCATCCACATAGTCCTCCATAATTTTGTGTAAGAGGTCATGAAAAATTGTTGTCATTGCACGTTGGTATGTAGCTCCAGCATTTTTGAGACCAAAAGGCATGACCCGATAACATAAAGTCCCCCATGGTGTTGTGAATACAGTTTTATGATAATCCTCATCTGCAATCCTGATTTGGTTGTATCCAGAGAATCCATCCATAAGTGACAGCATCTCATGTCCTGTTGTAAGGTCCACAATCATATCTATGTTTGGGAGTGGGAAATCATCTTTAGGACAAGCTATATTTAGACCTCGAAAATCTATACAGATGCGGATGCCCCCAATAGGTTTGCCGATAGGTACAATGTTGGAGACCCATTCAGCATAATCTATTGGTTTGATAAATTCTGTGTCTAACATCTTTTGGAGTTCTGCCTTGACCATGAGTGCAATATGTGAGTGCATTTTGTGCAATTTTGGGTGGATGATGAGATTGTGAACCACCAAGGTAGGATCCAACCCTAGCATATCGTAATAGGACCATGCAAAATTGATTTTTACGTTTGTAAGGAAGTTGATGAAGTCTTGTTTCTCTATTTCTGTGAGGGATTTGACAATGAGCACATTTTTCGGAATGACTTTGGTGCCTATGTTGATGCTATTTGTTTCTTCTATCAGCAAATTTGATTTGTCCTATGGAAGATAACCAATGGTAGGGAGGTCAAATCCCTCATCGTTAAGTGCCTTTCCTAGGTTTTCACTTTTGGATACGCCCTTTGTTTTTATTTTTTGCTCATCCAAAGGTGCCTCAGGGAGGTTTTCACCTAGGGAATCATGTCTTTTCCTTTTATTATCTTTTTTGTGGCTAAGAGAATTGACCTAACTACCAAAGTATCCCTCTTCATGTAGTTTAATACCCTCGATTCTGTTACAATCTTCTAGATTTTTCACTGTCAGGAGAGCAATGAGAGCATTATCGTTGGGGCAGATATCTAAAGTGGGTTTGTCTCGCTGGCCCTAGTCAATGAGTTCAGGATGGACAAAATATAGCTCATGTGAAGTGGGAAGGGTTACGGGGGTGATGGTATTGATGTAAGCATCCAAGAAGATATCTTTCTCGTATTCATAAGGCATTTCATGGAATTCCTCTTCGTTAGCGCTTTCGATATCCGAAGAAGGACTAGAAGGGGCACCAACAATAGTAATCTTAGGCATCGGGGTGTACCCCAAGCCTTTGTTGTATCTATAGGAGATAGGATTTATGGGTGCTTTTCTTCCTTTCTCCTCTGGTCCCAGGCCGTGTCCTTTGTAACCCATTTTTTCAACTATGGCAGATGCTTTTGGATACCTTTTTTCGGATATTCTTGTTGGATCTTCATCCTCTTCCCTGTAAAGCCATGAAGAGATATTTGCTTCGAGGCTCTCATTATCAAGTGGGCCCCATTGCTGGAAGGTGGTGTTTATGCATTGCATGACTGGTTTCGGCTCCTTTTTAAGCTCTTTTGGTTTCCCAAATGACTTAGGAGAGAGAGGAAGGTTGCCTATCAATAAGATGCCCTCCAATTTGTATTCTCCACAGCCATTGTCCAAGATCTTGATTTGATTATTTGGTTGGGATGATGTGGAGGCAACATTTGATGCATCAGATGGAGGCGTTGGCAATGGTCTATTTAGTGGGCAATGATATAGATGCTTCCCCTCTAATAGTTTGCAATATTGAAAAGGTTGGGGATCACCTTTGATAGTGATCACTCTTCCATTATAGGGGAATTTGATGCATTGGTGATAGGTGGAGGGTACGGCCTGCAAGGAATGAATCCATGGCCTCCCAAGAAGAATGTTGTAGGGGAGATCAAAATCTAGTACTTGACAAGGGGTTTCAATTGTAATGGGGCCCACTTGAAGAGGTAAGGTGATCATGCCCTTTTGAAATTCTTTTTGCATCATCATATACCTTTATTGTGATCCTTCCTGATGTATCTATCAGATCCTCAGAAAGTCCCAATTTTTTTATTAATTTGTATGTGCACTGATTAAGCCTAGCTCCACCGTCTATCAGGATATATTTGACCTTGTGCTTGTGGATGAGAGCTTCGATGTGCAAAGGTTTGTTATGGTCTTCATCTGCGGGAGCATCTTTGGAGTTAAATACAATGTGTTGCTGGGCAACAAGGTTTCCAATGAGGGCTTGGAATTGGGTGACATTGATGTTATCAGGAACGTGTGATTAGAGAAGGGCTTGTTCCAAAATTTCTTTATGGATCGGGAAAGTCTTGAGAAGTTCTAAAATGGAGATCTGCATTGGTGTCTTCCCAAGTTGATCAAGGAGGTCATATCGATGGGTGGGGGGTTTGGTGGGGGAGGGACTCCTTGGATGGTGACCCTTCCTCAACATGTAGTTGCATTACAGTCATTCTAGAAATGGGAGGTGGAAGGCGTGGCACCTTGAATGACTATCCTAGCAGGATTTGGTCTACTTTGGGAAGAAGGAGAATTGACTCCTTGGATGGTTATTACATTGACATGATTGTCTGTAGGTTCAATGCGACCTACTAAAAAATCAAAACTGGTTATGTGATTAGCGTAGTCATAACCCATTGCGTCAGATGATAAGACTTTTCCTTTATCATGATTCAGGAAGGGTTCCTGGTACATTTTGAGTTTGTTATTATTATTACCAGGTTTTGCATTTGCTACTTCAATCTCACCTTTATCAATGAGATCTTGTATGTAGATCTTCAGTTTCATACACTTGCATGTATCATGTCCCTTGATACGATGGTATTCACAATACTCATTTTCATTATACCATCTTGGTTTAGGTTGATTGGGGTCAAATGGGTGAGTGATTGGAAAAACCACTGCACCTGCTTGGACAAGTTTCTGAAACACCATTTCAATAGGCTCAGCCAGAGGAGTGAAATCTCTTAGAGTCCTGTTATTCGATCAGGGTGGTCATCCCTAGATTGAGACATTGTTGTGAGGTTTTTGGGATTGATTTTGATTATTTTGATCGTTGAATTGATGATTATTGGTGGTGGATTTTGGGGGAGCGGCCATGGTTTGGACCCACTTTGCATCAGTTACACCATCATTGACCACGTTTTTGTTCTCGGACCAGAATTTTGGCTTGTCATTATGATAAGAGGAAGAACTTTGTTTTGACTTCTGGTAATGTTTCAAGGTTTATTCTTCCAACAAGACATGTTCGAGGGCGAGGCCCTTATTGATCAATTTTTGGAAGGATTTGATGCATTGGGATATTAAAGGTCTTGAAAGTTTAGGCACCAAGTTCTTTTGGAATAGCTCAATTTGATGTTGTTCTAGCATGTCCCACTGAAATTTCTTGATAAGATGTCGCCATCTTTGTAGGAAATTGGTAAAGGTTTCTTCGGGCCTTTGTTTTGTATTACATAAGTCCATCATAGATACATCATTACCCATGTTGTATGCATAGTGGGATACAAATTTTTCTGCCAAGTCTGGAAAAGAGACAATAGAACCTCGTGGTAAAGATGAGAACCATGCCAAGGCATCTCTCGTGAGACTCTTGGGAAAGAGTCTGTGAAGATAAAGGTCACTATAGGAGACTTCTTGGCATAAGATGTGGAATTCTCGGACATAGTCGCAGGGATCTCCTTTGCCTTCATACTTGGTGAATTTAGGGATCTCAAATCCTGGGGGATATGGTGCAACTGATATAGATGGGTCATAAGGACAAGGGAAAAACTCTTCGAATGAGTAAGTTTTCCTTTTATTAGTCCTTTATTTCATGTCCTTGATGATATTCTTCTTGTCTTGAATTTCCTTGATGAGGTCTTGTTGTGGACTTTGATATTGATGAATTGTATTTGCCCCAAGAATTGGATGAACCAAAGAAGGTGCACCACCACCAATATATTGATATGATGAGGAGGTGGGAATGTGGGATGTGATGACCAATGTCACTAGGGTTTGAGGGATAGTTGGTTGTGGTCTGCCAACTGTTGTGACAAGATTGAATATGTCCCAAATAAAATTTGCGACATTGTTGGGAGGAAGGGAAGTTTGTGGAATAGAAATTTGTGGTTGAATAGAAGGAGGTGGTATAGAAGTTTGTTGGAGAATGGATGAGATCAGATTTGATAGTGGTATGGATGGCAAAGAGGAAGAAGGTGGGATGGAGACCATGATGGGAGGTACCACAGGTGGCATTGATTGAGCCTAGATGATTGATGGGGCTGCAATTGATTGAGTTTGAATAGTAGGTGCAACACTTTGTGTGGGAGTGAGGTCTCCTTGTGGTTGTTGGGTGAGAGAGGACCTATTAAATTCAGGCAGAAGTTGAGCTCCATGTTCAAGGAGAGTTTTCAGAAGTGCAGTAGGATTATGTTTAATAAACTTTTCCATCATCTCTTGGTTATAAGAATCCGCTAGGAAAGTTTGCACTTCTGGACAAAGTTTATCTTGATTAACCATGTCAAGATTTTGACTTTGATCTTGAACGCTAGGTTGCCCACTTTGTGTATGATCTTGCGTGGGATCTTCATATAGGGCACCAATGTTTGGCATGCCATATTGTTGTTTAACCATCTTTTTCTTTTGGGATTGAGTTGCAACCATACACGATATTTGTGATGAAAAGACTTAGGAAAAATTTGATAAAAGGACTTAAGAAATTTGTGATGAAAGGATTTGAGAAATTTGTGATGAAAGGATTTAGGAAAATTGAGGATGAAAGGATTTAAGAAATTTGAGGATGATTGATGAAGAAGGTATGGTAGTGATGGTTTAGAAGAAACTTGATAAATAGGTTGTCTTTGACATGAATATGACTTAATGGAGGATCGATTTGAATGGCAAGTTGTATGAAGGGATATGACCACCCTAATTTGGATGATAATAGGTGTTTCAAAGGACAAACTTGAATGTTGACGTAGAGGATAAACTCTTAGCTTCTCTCTTGGGCTTATGAAAAATTGGATGGATAGAGTTTTGACGCAATTTTGGACTTTATGTGGGTAATGACTTGGACAATTGTTTGTGTCTTGATAAATCTTTTGCAAAGTGTTTGGGGATAGTGATGTGTTTTTAGTCTACTCTTGGCAAGTATGCATCAAACAAAGAAAACACAGTGATCAAATGCATATTATATCAAAGACACTCATGCTCATATACAACATTCTTTAGGCTGGCAAGGACAATAGTCATTGAATCCCAATTGGTTTCCCATCTATGCTTACCCAGAGCGGACACTTAGATGCTTGACCCCACTGGTTCCCCTCCACGGCACTCACTTCTCGGGGCAGCCAAGCATCAATTCCCATGAAAACTCCTCATGGCGAACTTTGTGTCTCTACTAAGGGCCGTAAGAATATGGGCCGCTTTAGAGGTCTGACCTCCTACACCAATGACTACAAGGTTTTTGGCCACTATGAACAAGATGTTTAGTAAGCCTTCCCATTAGGAGCTACCCTTTGAAGTTGCGCAAGCACAATTGAGGCCTATAGCCCAACGAAGCACCAAGAACTTAGTAGTCACGCAAGCGTGATTGAGATCTCTAGGATCCTACTAAGCACCCAATGTGAGAGTGAACTCTCATATAGCCCCAACCATTTACCCTTTCTTAGTCAATGGCCTATTTATTATAGTGAGTTGGGAACCCCAGGTCCAGGTGTACTCACTTGGGTCGTTCCCCTCTTACCTTCTCAAAGAGCAAGTTGGGAGGGTAGGCCTACTAGAGGTAAACACACGATCAAACAAGAAAAGGTTGGAGGGTCTAGATTTCTGATCGTCTAGTAAGACTATAGCATACTTTCCTACCTTTACGCTTTTCTTAAAGACACATAAGACAATGGTTCATTCCATTTTAATCAATATCTAGGTGCCTAGTTTAAATAAATGCACAAGATTTGGTTGGATCAGCTAGGCAACCTGCAAAACAACTTGATTAGTAGTTTTGAAAAATGGAATCTTCAACAAGCATCCTGCAAAACAACTTGATTAGTAGTTTGAAAAAAATGGATTTTTCAACAAGCGTCCTGCAAAACAATTTGATTATTTTGGAAAAATAGAGTCTTCAACAAGTGTCCTTAAAAAAAAAAAAAAAAAATGACAAAATAATTAATTTTTTTGATTTTTTTGGGAATGAATAGAAAAACATGAATAAAAACCTTTTTACTAATGACAAATGTGGATTTGAAGAAATCTTTGATGGGTAAATGGGGTTTGACTAGGTTTTTGCCACTTTCCAAGGGATAGGCAAGCGAAAAATGAGGATTTTGGAGGAGAGATGAAGGAATGGGAAAATTTGTCCAAGAGGGACAAAGAAGCAAAAGTTGGAGATGGATAATATGAGAAAAATTTGGAGGTGATTGGATAAAATGGGAAGGAATTATGAAAAACCCTAAAAATAGAGAAATATGGGATTTTGGGCTTCAAAAAGTGGATTTTTGGGATAAGGCCCCCAAGGAAGAAAATGTGGAAAATGACAATGCAGAGAATCTGGTGGAGCTTGGAGGAAAATGGAGTCAAGATAAAGAAGATATGGTGAAAAAAAATTTATTTAAAAAAAAAAAAAACCTTAGATTTAACAGAGTAGACAGAAACCCTAGATTTAGCAGAGCAAAAACCTTAAATTTAACAAAATAAAAAAAATGTCAAAGGTCCGGATTTCTGATTGTCTAGATAGACAAGAGCATAATCTCCTACTTTCACACTTTCTTGCATCAGATAGATTATATTTAAATAGAGCATATAACAAGAAATGAAAAAAAAAGAAATGCAGACTATAGTTAGCACCTAAAAATTTCAGGCAGATTAATAGAGCAGACAGTAGCACTAAACAGATAGAAAAGTGTCAAAGGTCCAGATTTCTGATTGTCTAGATAGATAAGAGCATACTCTCCTATTTTCACACTTTCCTGTGGTCAGAGCATACTGTAGCTAGGAATTCAGAAATCATCAAAGCAAATAGGAAATTGGTCTAGCTCAATCATGAAAACTAAAATGTAGTGATCAATCCTAAAAACATTCAATAAAGACATGAAAACAAGACATCAATTCAAGATTGAAAACTAAGCAAACCAAATGTAGACTTGGATGTCTCCTTCATGTGGCTCCATTGTCCTTCTTTCTCCTTCAAATAGATTTGTTTGTGGCTCTCACCTACTAGTGCATAAGCATGATGTGAAAGCAAATAGACAAGATTGTAGCACAAGAATACTCGAAGCGTGATTGATATGACCAGGTAGTAGTCTTGATTGAAGAAATTCATCCAATTTATAGACAAATTGGAGAAAAGATCAGATTAGCATGAAAGTGATTTGAATGGAAATTCAAATCAAGAATAGCAAAATTATGACATGTGTATGACAAATTGCTATGCAAGGATTTATGATGATTTATGACAATTTATGACAAATTGCTATGCAAGGATTTATGACAAGATTTTGAAATAGAAATAGACATTTTAGGAATTTAGGAGAAATTAGAAAATTAAGTTGGAAATAATGACTTGTAAATTAGGAAATTGATGAAAATTAGGTAAATTAATTAATAATTTCTCATTCATTAATTAATTTACAAAAATAGGAGGAATTAATTAGCCAGTTAAATAAACATTTAATTGTGACAAGAAGACTTAGGATAAATAAATAAATTATTTAACCTAAAGGGAGAAATGACAAACAAGATTAGATGAATAAATCATGAAACCCTAGAAGATGAATTAGAAATGCAAGGAAAACAATTAGGTCTTGATGTAAAATTGATTTGATGTCGATTCGATCATGATTTTGAATTGATAAATGATTTGATTGATAAATGCGTCAATTGATGAGGAACAATGACTAATTGATCCAAATTGACATGATTAAGAAGGACAATGATCGATGTCAAATCGATCACAAAATGACAAAAATGACAACGATCGATGACAAAATAGATTGCAAAACAACAAGATTGAAAATGACCATGATCGATGACAAATCGATCGCAAGATGACAAGATTGAAAACAACAACAATCAATGACAAAATAGATTGCAAAACGACAAGATTGATAAGATGACAAAACCCTAATTAGGTCATCGATTAGGATTGACGATGTCCAAAATATGACAAATGAGCACGCACATTGATGCGACAGGATAAGATTGATCAAAATCATGACTGAAGATTGTTGTCGACAAGACCAAATTCGAACGCGATAAAAATGAGGAATGCAGAAGAAGGACTCAATGCTCGCAAATGATAAAGACCAAGTGTGCGACATAGAAGAAATGTTAATGCAATGCAAAAATACCTAAAATAAGGCAATGCACTAATGTTAAAGTACAACTCCGCAAGCGTTGACCATTTTTAGATGTCTACATTTTGCCCCTCTTTGAGACAATGCGAGTTTAAGTGTTATTTCAAAGAACGATAATGAAAATGCCCCAGACACTGACAATGACATATGCATGCCCCCTCGAGGAATTGGCTGGAAACATCGAGGAAAGAGGTCAATTGATCGATAATAATGAGAGAAAATGATAGGATCGAATAGACTGACAATCGGAGACCGGATGCACGAAGGACGAGCAATTGAAGGTGCAAAAGACCATGACCAGCATGAGATGGAAAGGGTGCACGTCCATCTATGGACTGACAAAGATCTATAAATGAGACAAAGAGAGTGAAAATTGCTCATTTGTACTAGCCGAAAAGGAGGATTTGTTGCTCTGGAAATGGACACTTACAAAGAGATGGCGAACATTCCAATGGCAGATCACCTCAGAGAACGTGTACACACCTACAGATGACCGGATGATGCGGGAGCAGCGGTATGTATCTCAAAAACCCATATTGTCAATTTTATGAATTTTTATCGCTTGCAGGACATTGCGGGGCCCACAGGGAATCCAGAAACTGACTTCTACGCCTGTGTGAGCGCATCCTGTGCTTGTGTAGGGTACACAAGTGCAGTTTGTTGCTACACAGGCGCAGGACTTAGCACACAGGCGCAATTATGCTCTGGCAACCCTAATTTAGTCAAAAATGGCATGCGAATGATCCCGAAAAGGGGGATAAGAATAGGATAGGTCAAAATAGATTAGAAACACCCTGATTTGGACATGAAACAAGGAAATGCAGCCCGTAGGAGAAAACCCTAAAATTGACAAAATGTGCCCCAATTGTGATGCAGAGTCGACAGTATCCATTGATCACGCGGGAGAACCGACCTGACTGCTTCATGTTACAACATAGACTCAGGAGCATGGACATAGATACATTAGCAGGACTTGGAATATACTATATCACATTCATGCCTGAGATTAGGGCAAACACAGGACTACTCACCGCATTGGCAGAGCGATGGCACTTAGAGACTTCCTCCTTCCATCTGGCGACTAGAAAGGCGACTGTGACACTAGAGGATGTATGGTGTATCCTCTGCATTCTGATTCATGGGGAGATGATAGAGTATGACCCAGTGACAGGGAGAGATGCGTTGTGTAGATTATTTGAGTGCGACGTAGATGATCTGGATATCGTAGAGAGGGAGATTGGCTAGGAGACCATGGCATTAGAGTATGATCGATGATATGTGGTGATAGCAGTGGTGATAGCATGTCTATTAGCAGGGGATAGACGAGGACATGGATTCCCTATTGGATGGGGAAGAGTGCTGGAGCGGATGGCGATAGAGGGGATGGTGTATGCATGGGGACCATGTGTGTTGGCTATGCTATATTTTCAGCTGCATCAGATAGCATATTAGGGAGTTTAGACTTTGAGCTGTGGAGTCACACTGTTACAGGTATGGGCATTTGAGCACATAGCCATATGTCAATCAATTATAGAGAGACAGGTATTACCCCATCGACCATATGTGTATTGCTATGGAGGAGCACTGAGATAGGGTCCTTTTGGATACATATTGTATTGGCGACACGAGCTAGATAGATTGAGAGAGTTCACATGCAGGCCATATCTTTATTGCCCTAGATGGTCAGATGATAGTGATTAGCTACTGTATTGTAGATAGGAGAGATACCTGATTGGGCGACTAGTGAATCGCCAGAGAGTGATTGAGATGTACCTACCGGAGAGAGTCAGATGACAGTTTGGAGAGAGGCAGGATGTATCGAGAGGGACTACACACTTTGCCCGATCTCACAGAGAGACGAGTCAGTGGGGGAGGATGATCCAGCCACACATAGCATATGCTGACTTCACATAGCTACAATAGAGATATTGGGTCTAGAGATCAGATGTGGTGGACACCAGGATGATAGAGGAGTATGAGTGATGGTTTGCATGACGACGGCCAGTGCCAGTGACAGATCCTGACATTCCAGTACCTAGGAGACAGGAGGACTTCCCATTCACTGGAGAGGAGGAGAGAGATGATGAGGATGGAGATGATGAGGGGGATGATGATTATGAGCCAGATTCAGCCGATCAGGAGTCATTGCAAGATATACCAATAGAGCCGGAGACAGCTAGGATAGAGGAGATGGAGATGTGCAGGGCTACCATAGTGGGTCAGCATGATCATATTGCAACATTAGAGAGACAAAATGATATCTTGAGAATAGAGCATGATTAGTTTAGAGCAGAGACAACCAGACTTATAGCGGCTCAAGATACAGCAATAGCCAAGGCACAACGAGAAGAACAGAGAGTCACTGAGTATATTGGGTCGATTAGGGATGCTAGTGCACGGGAGATGGCACAAATGTTGGTAGAGACTAGTGAGGAGATATGCCATTGGAGGACACTATATGAGAGTGTAGTTCCACTAGAGCAGAGAGCATCATATCGGGCACGATCGAGGACAGAGAGCAGGGCACGCTCTCGGAGGTCAGTGAGCAGCATGGGGGTGAGTGGACCTATGAGACCACCACAGCCAGGACCTGGGATAGGAGGGACATCATTATTGAGACATGGTAGGGATGAGGAGGATAGAGGGAGCACCCAGTGACAGAGGCACAGGCTCCTTATGACAGACAGTTGACTTTATGTAGTGTGATATTTTGTAGTCAGCCTGCGGGCCATACTTAGGACAGACAGTCCAATTTTGTACTTCGATATTATTGTGACATATGATATGATATGCATCGATATGATGTGATGCAATGTGTTATGACTGATAGTTATTTTCCATGTATGGATGGCTTATGCACTGTTTATTGTGGAACATGTATGAATACATTTTGATGTGTTTTTGATGCATTTATAATATGAAATGGATAAAATGCTTGATGTGATGCTTGATGTAATGCAAATGTACTAACCAAATGGATGCAGGATGCAACATATGTTTTTGGAGATCGGAGCACTAGACCAAACTGACTATCCGAACTGACGGAAGAAATGTTACTAAGAAGAAATGAGATAGAGGACAGTTAGAGATGAAGAAAAAATTGCTTTCAGTAATGCACTTTGTAGGTGAGAACCTTTATTTAATGTAGCAAAATGGACGCATAGCATCATGGCATTGAAGGCCAGAGCTGAAATGCAACCTTTTTTGCAAAAGATAGACACATCGCAGACAAACAACAATCACAACAAAAAAGAAAGGGACCATGAACCATCTCGGTCACTCTAAATCACTCAGTGACATCATCGAGAAACATAGGAACATGATCGAAGATAAATCAATAAAAAGATAAGACTCGCTAATTCCAACAAGTCAAACAAACATCTTGATCTTCATTGTCAAAAGTTGAAAGTGTTGATAGGACGATCATGTTATCTGGTTTTAGGACATGTGGTACCCCGTCTAAGACAGGACATAGTTTGGTTTCAAGTATACCACACCTTGTATAAGACCCATGATAGTAGTGACAAGGACAAATGATTTTGCGGTTGATTGATATGACAATTGTGATCAATTTGAATGTCTGGTTTTGATTGAAAAAGTTTATCTATTAAGGCATGATTTGTAGTAAAGTGTAATGTGTAATTGCGTGTCGTTGGATGGATGCTCAGTGATCTGTCTATGCACAGAGGGGTTATTTATTGCAAAATGCTTTTCGAGTTTTTACAATTTTTTTGTGTTCATTTTTTTCAGGACTTTATTTGACTTTTAAGGGATTTTTTTAGGACATTATTTGATTTTTTTTAAGATTATTTCAGGACATTTTCAATTTTTTTGGATTATTTCAGGACATTTTTCAATTTTTTTGGATTTATTTTAGGACATTTTTCAATTTTTTTTGGATTTATTTCAGGACATTTTTCAATTTTTTTTGGATTTATTTCAGGACATTTTTCAATTTTTATGATTTTTTCAGTGATTGATCATGACAAGGGGAACGCACCCAATGCACATCTGAAAGACATATATAGAGGCCAGGACCAAACATATGCACAAGAAACAGAGTATGCAAGACAATGATGTTGACGAATTACAGGTCTGAAATAGAACATTGGGTCAAGACAAGGATGGACACGACAAAGCATAGCTAGAAGGCATGATAGATGACAGAGAAATGATCATTCTTACACATGGTGCCTGTTTGCCAGGTTTTCACCAAGGTACTTGCCCAAAGAACCTATTTGCTAGGTTTTCACTAGAGGGCGAATCATTTTTCTTTACTTTTTTTTTGTTCTTTTTCTTTGTTTTTCACTTTTTTTGTATTTTTTTTCTTTTTTGATTTTTTTTGTATTTTTTCAGGATCATACTTGAAGAAGTGCTGATAGAAAATTATGCCCAGTACTTGCGAAGGTGCATGCTATTTACAGAATTGGACAAAGGTTCACCTTCTGGGGTGGCAAGCTAGTATGCCCCCGAGCCATAGGCTCCAGTCACTATGAAAGGCCCAACCCAATTAGGTTCAAACTTGCCTTTGATGATGTCAGTAGATTGTGCATTCTTGGGGTTTGCCTTTAAAACCAGATCTCCCACTTTGAAGTGTCCCCCTTTGACCTTCTTATTATAAGAGCAATGGAGATGGTTTTGATATGCTTGCAAATGTGTCAGGGTTGTCTGACATTTCTCATCTAACATCTCAAGCTGATGCAATCAAGAGATTTTGTGCATCTCATCATCAATCAGATGTTGCAAGGAAACACACAAAGAAGGAATCTCCACTTCCAAGGGTAAAATGGCCTCCACACCATACACCAAGGAATAAGGTGTTGCACCAGTAGGTGTGCGGATAGAAGTGCGATAAGCCCATAGTGCTGGATTCAACTGTACATGCCAATCTCGACCAGCGTCATTGATAACCTTTTTCAGGATCTTGATAATGGTTTTATTTGATGCTTCGGCTTGACCATTACCTATGGATAGTATGGACTGGAGAAACGGTGTTGGATATGAAACTTTTCAAAGAGTTCCTTGACATCTTTATTCTTGAAGGGATGACCATTATTTGTGACTATGGCAAGGGGAACCCCATATCTACATATGATATAGTTCAATAGGAATTTTGAAATTTGGACACCAGTGATATAGGTCATGGGGATAGCCTTGATCCATTTTGTAAAATAATCTGTGGCTATAATGATGAACTTGTGTCCATTTGCAGATGTCGGGTGAATCTTGCCAATAAGATCCAATCCCCATTAAGAAAAGGGCCATGAAGATATGACAGAATGAAGCTCTTGGGCTGGTGCATGAATGTAGTTTCCATGGATCTGGCATTTGTAGCACTTCTTAACAAAATCATGAACATCTTTTTCCAGAGTGGGCCAATAATACCCAGCACGAATAAACTTTTTGGCTAAGCTCAGACCATTGAAATGGACCCCACATATACCATCGTGAACCTCGTGTAAAGCCATTTGTGCTTTGTCAAAATCCAAACACCTGAGGAGGGTATGGTCAAAGGAATGACGGTAAAGGGTGTCAGCAATGATGACATATTTGGCTGTTTGTCGGATGAAGGCTTGAAGTTGGTTAGTAGAAAGGTTAGGTGGTAAGGTTTGGGATTTCAAATATTGATATACATCATTGTACCATGGGGAGTTGGGACCAACAAGAATGCACATCACATCTGCTATCGGAATGTCAAAAGAAGGAACAAGCAACTGTTCAACCAAAAATTCACATTTGTCCATATTGTGGGGCATATTTAACATGGAAGCGATCATAGCCATCGCATCTGCCGACTTATTTTGCATTCTTGGAACTTGACTGAAATGGATAGCCGTGAATTTTGTCTTGAAGAAATCTACCATGTGCTTGTAGGGAATAAGCTTTTCATCTTTTGTTTTGTAGTCATCATTCACTTGTCGGATGACTAACTGAGAATCTCCATAGACTTGTAAATGTGTGATGTTTCAGTGGACCACTACTCGGAGTTCTGTGACCAGTGCTTCATACTCTGCAATGTTATTGGTACAATGAAAAGTTATTCTATAGGACTTGGGAATAGCATCACCTTGAGGGGTGACAAACAATATTCCTGCTCTGGATCTGAACTTGGTATGGGACCCATCAAAGTATAACTTCCATTCATTAGAAGATGTAAGAGCAAAGACTGATTCATCCGTAAAATCTGTCAACATGGGATGATCATCAAAAATAGGAGCCTCTGCAAGTTGATCCACTATGACTTGTCCTTTTATTGCCTTTCGCTCCATATACTCAATATCAAATTCACTGAGGATCATAACCCACTTTGCTAGGTGACCTGTCAAAGCTTCTCTGCTAAGCAAGTATTTCAAGGGATGAATTTTTGCAACCAACAATGTTTGATGATTTAACATATAGTGTTAGAGTTTCTGTGTTGCAAAGACCACTGCTAAGCATGCCCGTTCAATAGTTGAATAATTCAACTCATAGCCTACTAGTGTTCAGCTGATATAATAAATAGCTCACTCTTTGCTGTTCTCATCCTATTGGGCCAAGAGAACTCCTAGTTCCATTTCAGTTGTAGAAATATACAATATAAATGGCTTTCCTTCTACAGGAGGCATTAGAATAGGTGGCGACAACAAATAGTCCTTAAGAGCTTGAAATGTTGATTGGCATTGCTCAGTCCATTTAAAAGTGACTCCTTTATGCAATAAATGCTGGAATGGATGACATTTGTCTGCCAATTGAGCTATGAAGCGGTGGATTGACTATAGCTTTCCTTGCAAACTTCTTAATTGCCAGAGATTCGAAGGAGAAGGCATATCCATTATTGCTTTAACCTTGGCAGGGTCGACTTCAATGCCTCTATGAGAAACAATGTACCCTAGTAATTTGCCGGTGGTGACACCAAAGACACACTTCTTTGGATTGAGTCTTAGCTTGTAGGTTGCCATTCGGTCAAAGATTGGGCCCAAGATGGCTAGATGACTATCTCTAGTGACAGATTTGCATAATAAGTCATCAACATAGTCCTCCATCAAAGTATGCATGAAATCATGGAAAATTGTCATCATTTCTCTTTGATATGTTGTGCCAACATTTTTAAGACCAAAGGGCATCACATTCCAACAATAGGTACCCCAAGCATAGGTGAATGTAGTCTTATGTTGATCTTCAGGAGCAATGCAAATTTGGTTATAGCTGGAGAAACCATCCATCAATGAGAGCATCTCATATCCAGCAGTCATGTCAACTATGATGTCTATATTTGGTAGTGGAAAATCATCTTTAGGGCATGCTTTATTGAGATCCCTAAAATCTGTACAGATTCTGATGCCCCTAGTTACCTTGCTAACTAGTACTAAATTTGAAATCCAGTCTGCATAATCAATGGGTCTAATAAAGACCACATCTAGTAATTTTTTCAGTTCCACCTTGACTAAAAGAGCCACCTGGGGATGCATCTTTCTGAGTTTTTGTTTGACAGGCTTGGTGTCTACTTTTAATGGTAAGTGATGAAGGACTCATTCTGGATCAAGGCCAGGCATATCTGCATAGGACCATGCAAAGCTGATCTTCTTCTCAAGAAAGAAATTGACAAAATCTATCTTTTCCTATTTTGATAGAGAAGCAGCAAAATGAATGACCTTAGGGTTGTCAGGTGTACCCAAATTTATCTCTTCGGTCATTTCCACAAGCAATGTTGATTTATCCTGACTTGATATGGGTATGTCCACTCTTCTACCTTTGGGCACCTCAAAGAGGTTTTCACTTGCAGGTACGTCTTTTATTTTTACTTTTGTATGATTAGAGAGTGCCTTACGGTTTTCACTCAAAGACCTATTCTTTTGACTTTGTATTTTTTCTTTTCTTTTTTCATTTTGATGATTGGAAGATGGAGTTGACTCCCCAAAATATGTTGTGGAATCCAGATCAATAGCAAATCCTGCCTTATGATCACCCTGTGGTATGCCTTCCCGTAGTCCAAGGAATTCTGCAATTGCTTTGTCATTTTGAAAACAATCCAATGTGAGTGGTTCTTGTTGGTCATGTTGGATAAGCTAGGGATAGATGAGAGGCATGTCATCATTGGTTTTAAGGAGAGAGAGGGCTGATATGGTAAAGATGTAAACATCTATGGTATCACTGTCTGAACTGCTTGAATCCGATTCGGAGCTTGGGTCCCAGAATGACTCTATCCAAGCATTAGGACATGTCTTTGGAGGGGGAGTTATTTCATGTTTGTCTTCCATGGGAAAATCATCAGGGTCAAGGAAAACATTGTCAAGGGCATAGGAACTAGAGGAAAAAGAACTCCACTCCCATTCATTGGAATTAGTTTTGGGTTGGGTATCCTCAGGTGTTGTTTCATCATCAGAGTCACGCCCCTTTCTACATGTGGTCATTTTGGTAGATGAGGGTCCAATTTGCAATGGTACAAAACCTAACCCTAAAGTTGGAGGTCGCATCTTGGGTATAATAGGTTCTAGCCTTCCTTTCTTGTCAGGACCTAAGCCACTGTAGCCATCATATCCTTTCTTTTGCAGCATAGTAAATCCTTTGCCGTATCGCTCCACCAACAACCTGATAGGTGGGGTCTCAGTTGGATCCTTATAAAGCCAATCTATGACATCATCATCTAAAGTTTCTTTGTCAAGTTCACCCCATCTTGTAAATGTAGTGGGGGGCTGATACTGAATGACCATTTTAGGTTCCTTTTGCAACAAATGTGGCTTGCCATGTGGTTTTGGAGATATCGGTAAATTCCCAATAAGGAATGTTTGAGCCATTGAATACTCTCCACATCCTTGGTCCTGTATCTTCAATTTTCCATTGACAACATCTAACAATTAATTAGGATCCACATAACTATGTGATTTGGCCTCTCTATTGACTAGGACTTGCTGCTGCGAAGAATCCTTTAGGGCAGCACAAAATTGAAATGGATTAGGATCTCCTGGAATTGTTATCTCAGTTCCATTGTAAGGATATTTTAAACAATGCTGATAAGTGGATGGAACTGCTTCCATTACGTGGATCCACGGACGATCAAGAATCATATTGTAAGGGAGATCAAGGTCTAGGACCTGCAGGAAAGTGTTTTTTGTCACTGGACTGACTCTGATAGGCAATGCAATTATCCCTTTAGATGGGCGCTCAACATCATCATATGCTTTGATTGTTATTCTTCTAGAAGAATCAATATCCTTTTCTGTATAACCAAGACTAATGACCACTCTCAAGGTACAGATGTTAAGACCAGCTCCGCCATCTATCAAGACTCATTGGATTTTGCAATTATGGACAAAGACTCCAAGATGTAAAGGATCATTATGAGGGAGCTTATCAGGTGAAATATCGTTATCAGAAAATGCAACATGTTTGGAAACAGCTAGATGTCCTATTCGGGCTTGAAACTGGTCAACATCAATGTCTGTCGGGATAGTGGACTCAATTAAAGCTTTATCTAAGACTGCGCGATGCATGGGGGACATTTTCAACAACTCAAGGATCGATATTTGTGTAGGTGTCTTTCCCAGATGATCCAGGAGATTATATTGACTTGCAGGAGTTGGTTTGGGAGGAATTGTAGGAGCTCCTTTTAGGACTATTTTGGATCGACGAGTGGTGACCGTGCAAGAAGGATCTTGTTCCTTTATTCTTATGGTGGAAACATACTCATTTGATGCTTGGAAACAATTGATGACATTGTTATAACTAGTATTTGCATAATTTTCTATTTGGGTAGAGTTTGAAGAAGATTCTTTACCCTTGTCATGATCAAGCAAAGGAGTTTTGAAAATTGTATGATCAGTGTTAGAGGTCGCATTGGGTGGATCTACCTCAATTACTCTTTGCTCTAACAAGTCTTGAATCATATGTTTCAATTGAAAACATGAGGCAGTTATATGTCCTTTTGACCGATGGTATTCACAATAGGCATTATCATTCCACCAATGCGGCTTTACCACTAGTTTTGCCTTGATATCTGGTAACTTGATAAATTTTGCTTGTATTAATTGTTTCATTACTGATTCAATAGGCTCTCCCAATGGTGTAAATTATCGAGGAGGCCCATCCCTTGATCAAAAAGGTCTTCATTGTTGCTTTTGTTGCTGACCTTGTTGTTGAGTGTATTGTTGATATGGCGACTATTGAGTAACATTGCTCGCTGGTGTTTGATTTTGCTCCATAGTTGACATATTAGGAACACTCAATTTTTTTATTGTGAACGAGGGTTGATTTGCATTCACCGCTCTTGCGTCAACAACTCCATCATTAGTAACATTCTTGTTTTTGTACCAAAATCTATTTTGGTCCCCGAAATTATTTGTGTTGTCACTGTCTTTGTTGAGCTTAATGATTTCTTTAGCTACAAGAGCAGTTTCAATGTTCATCCCTTTCTTAATGAGTTTCTCAATAATATTGGGACTTTTCAATTTGAGTTCATACATCATTTCTGGGACCAAATTTTGGATAAACAAGTTCACTTCTTGTTCTTCAGGTATATCTAGGGAAGAACGACTATACAAGCTTCACCATCGTTGCAAAAAAGTCACTAATGGTTCACCTTGCTTTTGCTTGGTGTTGCATAAATCTGACATAGTCACATCACTGTCGATGTTGAACACGAAGTGAGATATAAACTTTTGAGCCAGTTCCGACCAAGTCTTTATGTTTCCTGGTAGATGCGAATACCAATCCATGGCTTGTCCCGTGAGACTTCATGCAAATAAGAGCATTAAATATGTTTCCTCATAACTCACTTCAGTACATGCCATGAAAAATGCTCGAATGTGATCTTTTGGATTGCCATTCCCTTTATATTTCTCAAAATTAGGTGCCTCAAAATGCTTAGGGAATGGAGGCATATATAAGCTCTTGTCAAATGGATTAGGACATAAATCTTGATCTGTGTACAACTTCTTTGTTCCTTTGGTTTCTAATGCGTCAACTTGTTGTTGCAACTTCTCAAGTTGTTGCGCAATTGTATCAGATTTTGGAGGTCCATCATTAATCCTGGTGGGTACTCTTTATTGATACATCATGTTTCCAATCAGTTGTTGATGCTCTGAAATTGCCGTCTTTGGTGTCTTCGGCATATAATGTTCTTGGTAGACCTCTTGTTGTTGTGGTTGTGTCATGCCTTGATATTGACCTTGTTGTTGTGCTTCTTGTGGTTGAATTATCGTTTGTAGTCTAGGTTGATATTGCAATTGAGGGTGTTGTTGATATTGCACAGACGTCAATTATGGTTGTGAAGTATGATAGCTTGTTTGTCTTGGCACATATTGGGGCACATGTTGTTGTTGATGCTGCCGAATCAGAATTTGCTGACTTTGTGCCAATTGTTGTCGCGGTGTAAATCCCATCATTTGCAAAAAACTTTTTTTGGGTGGTAATTGTTGTTTCTCCTTAAGATGGGGTATGGCACTTGCATTAATTTTCTATGTTGTTTGTCCAATCCATTGTGGTGGTTGCAAGTTTGCATTAACTTGTAATGAGGCAGAAGGCACTGCAACTTGTTGTTGAATGTGGTACTGTTGTTGTTGTACATTGTTTGTTTGCACATTCGATTTTACCTTTTGTGTATTACTCAATTGTTGCAACATTTGTTTTTGGTGCAAACCACTGTCTGTAGCTCTTTGTGTCACCATTATCGAAGGATCTGTCACAATAGTCTGCATAACAGGTACTTGAGTGTTTGGCAAATATATTGAACTTAGTGGGACATAGGAACTTTGTTGCATTATGGAATTGTTTTGGACATTGGTGAGATCAGGCATTCCAGTCGTGAAGCTTTCTTGCATCTTATATTTCAATCCAATTTTATGCATGTGAGGAACCACTTCTTGTTGAGGGATAGCTGTCAATATTTGTGTGGTCCTCGTTTGATCTTGTGTTACAGGTGTTGTGTTAAATAATGGATTATTTATTGTCTCAAATGGTGACTTTTGAGGAATGGTCACTGTCAATGCCTTTGAAGCATGTTTACTCATTAAGGTAGGTCGATTCTCTTGTTGCACATGTTCTTCATTTGGATGCAAAGAGAAACTTAACAACTCACCACCTTGTTGTTTTTGTACATTGATTTGCTCACTTGAGGAGGTTACATTACTCATCATGTCAAGATATTTATGTGGGAACATCTTAAAGACCTTGTTTAAGAATTTATCCATCTTTTTTGTCAATTTTGGATCTTGAAGGAACATATCAACATCATCGGAAGCATCAGAATCTGATGAAGAATCTGGTAAAACATTTGTATTTGTCTCTTGTTGAATGCCCTGATCTGAACATAATCCTTGTGAAAGAGTTTGTTCCTCATATAATGTTTGAGTTTGAATGTCATGTTGCAGGTTTGGTTGATTCCAATCGAAAGGTGTATTTCCTCTTAGTGTTGGTGGAACACTCCCATGTCCTGGTTTCATGGGTACAAATACTAGTTCATATAATGGAGGTGGTCCAAGTTGAACCATTCCATATGGTGGTAATGATGTGTTTGATGAACCTTCAATTTGTACTATTTGACTAGTTTGAAATTGTGAATTTGATATGTTGTCAATGGGTTGATACGTTGGTTCACCCATCTTTTTAGATTTTGATCTTGTCTCAATAGCCATGTCACTTATGCAAATGCAATATTTTTGGAATTTTTCAAAGATAATGTATGATATGCAACTAAATGCAAACTAAATAGATGAAAATGCAATCTATGGCAAGCATGCAATCTATGTTTTTGGTCGTTTTTCAAGATTTTGACAAACTTTTGAAATGCAAATCTAAAAAGAGACCCTTAGGAAATTGAAATGATGACTAGACCTCAAAGGACAAAAGGACCAAGTGACAAAAGGACAAAATGACAATGTCTCCCCTATATGCTTGGATACTAAGCTAGGTTTGACCAAATGACAATAATGACAAAAAGAGAAAAGGTTTGATAAGGTCTAGACTTCCTAACAATGACTTAGGGTTTATCAAAGATTTTGATTACTCAAGTATAACAAAACCTTGTTTTGGCACTATATACAAAGGGACAATTACTATGCAAATGACCCTAATATGATATGATAATGACCTAAGCTTGATGAAGAGACCTAGGGTATGCAAATGTGACCTAATATTATGAGGACAAGGATGCAATTGTAAATGTATGACAATGTCAACCTAAGACAAAACCTAAGGTTGAATTATGAAATGGTATTACTATAAGGCAAGAGGATACATGAAAATGAATGACCCTTATTGATATGCAAAGGAGTATGACCTAGGTGAAACCTAATCTTGGTAGTTGACAATGAACTTTGCAAAATGGACACCTAGGATGAACCTAAATCTAAGTGACATGAATGTTGAGACCAGACTTTGAAAAATGTTTGACAACCATGTTTGAAGGTGTTTTGAACTTTGTTGGATGAAATGTTCTTGTGTTTAACCTTGTTTTGAATCAATTTGTCTTTCTTTTGAAATGAGATACAATTCAACTTTTGACAAACAAAGAAGACAAGATATTTCAACTTAGACTCAAGACAATCATGCTCATTCACACATTTCTTATGGTAGGCAAGGACATTAGGTACTTGAGAGGTAGACTCGTTATGGGATTCACGGAGAATACATAGATGCTTGACCCCACGGGTTCCCCTCCACGGCACTCACTTCTTAGGGCAGCCAAGCATCAGTCCCCATGGAAATCTCCCCATGGCAAACTTAGTATCTCTTCCAAGTATCCGAACTTGTCCTTCTCAAGCAACTAGAAGGATTTTTGGCCTCTAAATACAAGGTGTTTAGTAAGGATTTCTGTTAAGTGTTACTCCTTGATGTCACGCAAGCATGATTGAGACATTAAGCCCACCAAGATACCAAACAAATGTAGTTGCGCAAGCATGATTTAGACCATGAGGCCCTGCTTAGATGTTGATATGAGAAAGAGTTCAAGGGTCATCATTTCCCAAGTAACTACAATTCCCACGTAACCCTTCCTTCAAAGCTTTTGCTCATCAGGTATTTATTTATAGTGAGTTAGAATGCCAAGGTATTCTAGTCGCACTCACTTTGGGTCATTCCCTTCTCATGATTGTCACTTGCTTGTAAAAGTAAATGGTCGGGAAGGCAGGCCCTCCAAAGGTAACACACAATCAAGACAATGAGAATGGTATTGAAGATCTGGATTTCTGATCACCCTAAGAAGGATGAGAGCATACTCTCCTACTCCAATGTCAAACTCAACAATCAAAGCAAACATACATTCATTCCAACCTATTTAGAAATCATACTAGGTGCCTAAATATGAATTTCAAACACAAAGTTTAGTTGTAATCCAAGGCAACCTGCAAAACCACCAAGTTAGAAGTTTGATATGTTTGTTCTTTGACTATCGAACTTGCATAAAACTCGTTAGTAGTTTCATCTTTGTCTTTTCCATGCGTAATGCCAAGATGTTGCACAAAGAATTAGTACCATAAAACCAAAAAGCAGAAATAGAATGCAAAACAAATCAATTTGCAAGTAAGAAAAACTACTTTTTTACCTCTGTTTCAGGCCTTACACAGGCGCAGAATGCCTGACACAGGCACAGAATGATGCAACACAGGTGCAGAATGATGAAACATAGGTGTAGATCCCTTTGACATAGGCACAAAAGTCTTTGACACAGGTGCAAAATGCTTGACACAGGCGCAGATTGCTCCTACACAGGCGTAGAAGTGCCCAGAAAGGCCTGCATTACCCTGTTTCTTGGGTTTTTCACTTGCAAATCATCTCAAAAGAATGGTTAGGGGGTTAGTTCACATCGAGGTTCACCAATTAATGTAGCTAGGAATTCAAAAATCATCAAAGAAAATAGGAAATTGGTCTAGCTCAATCAAAAAAACTAAAATGCAGTGATCAATCCTAAAAACATTCAATAAAGATATGAAAACAAGACATCAATTCAAGATTGAAAACTAAGCAAACCAAATGCAGAATTGGATGTCTCCTTCATGTGGCTCCATTGTCCTTCTTTCTCCTTCAAATAGATTTGTTTGTGGCTCTCACCTACTAGTGCATAAGCATGATGTGAAAGCAAGTAGACAAGATTGTAGCACAAGAATACTCGAAGCATGATTGAGTCGACCAGGTAGTAGTCTTCATTGAAGAAATTCATCCAATTTATAGACAAATTTGAGAAAAGATCAGATTAGCATGAAAGTGATTCGAATGGAAATTCAAATCAATAATAGCAAAATTATGACATGTGTATGACAAATTGCTATGCAAGGATTTATGATGATTTATGACAATTTATGACAAATTGCTATGCAAGGATTTATGACAAGATTTTGAAATAGAAATAGACATTTTAGGAATTTAGGAGAAATTAGAAAATTAAGTTGGAAATAATGACTTGGAAATTAGGAAATTGATGAAAATTAGGTAAATTAATTAATAATTTCTCATCCATTAATTAATTTACAAAAATAGGAGGAATTAATTAGCCAATTAAATAAACATTTAATTGTGACAAGAAGACTTAGGATAAATAAATAAATTATTTAACCTAAAGGGAGAAATGACAAACAAGATTAGATGAATAAATCATGAAACCCTAGAAGATGAATTAGAAATGCAAGGACAACAATTAGGTCTTGATGTAAAATTGATTTGATGTCGATTCGATCATGATTTTGAATTGATAAATGATTTGATTAATAAATGCGCCAATTGACAAGGAACAATGACTAATTGATCCAAATTGACATGATTAAGAAGGATGATGATCGATGTCAAATCGATCACAAAATGACAAAAATGACAATGATCGATGACAAAATAGATTGCAAAATGACAAGATTGAAAATGACCACGATCGATGACAAATCGATCGCAAGATGACAAGATTGAAAATGACAATGATCGATGACAAAATAGATTGCAAAATGACAAGATTGATAAGAGGACAAAACCCTAATTAGGTCATCGATTAGGATTGACGATGTCCAAAATATGACAAATGAGCACACACATTGATGCGACAAGATAAGATTGATCAAAATCATGACTGAAGATTGTTGTCGACAAGACCAAATTCAAATGCGATAAAAATGAGGAATGTAGAAGAAGGACTCAATGCTTGCAAATGATAAAGACCAAGTGGACGACATAGAAGAAATGTTAATGCGACGGAAAAATACCTAAAATAAGGCAATGTGCCAATGTTAAAGTACGACTCCGCAAGCATTGACCATTTTTAGACATCTACACATACAGTTGCGCTAAACAGAATAGAAAAGTGAAAGGTCTAGATTTCTGATTGTCTATATAGATAAGAGTATACTCTACTACTTTCACATAGATTATAATTAAACAAAGTAGATAACAGAGCAAATAATAGATCAGATAGCAAGAATTCAAATTCCCACAAAAACGCTTGCACTAATCGTAGAGCTATCATGGTGAAACTGAAACAGAAACAAGAAAAGAATAGAAACAAAAATGAAACAGAAACAGAAAAGAAGCTGTTGCGCAGAAATACAGAGCCGCTATTCTGGAAGCTGCAAAAAGAATTTTTTTCTTTTTCTGTAGTCGCACTATTCTAGAACCTGCGTCTCATAACTCACAAAAAACTAAAAAAAAAAACATTAGGTCTTAGGGATGTGGGTCCCATTGGATGTGCCAAAATGAAGAGGGGAAAACAAATTTGAAGGTCAAATGATCAAAACATAATGAAATAAATATGCAGAATGCTAAAATATCATTAAAAGACCATTTCACCTTGCTATTTTACCTTTTCCTTTGGATTGAGCTTGATGAAGTGAAGGTGCCACTTGATAATGCTCCACTTGATGTGCTCCTTTGATTGTTGGATGTGGATGGCTCTCCAATGTTGTGCACAAATGGAATGGATTTGAAAAATGATAAGGATGAGATGATCAAGTTGCCAAGATGATTTCCTGGGCTCAAAAGGGCAGCATAAACTTATTGGATTTCAAGATGTTTTAAATGAAGGGGTGGACCCCTTTTATTTATAGGAAGAGGAGAGAAAAATGGATGGCTAGGATGGATTCGAGATGAAGGGCTAAGATTTACTTGTGAGCTCACACAAGCTCCAAGAGAGGGTGTGGAGACCAAAAAATATGCCTTAAAGGCATTTTGTATCTCCACACTCCACAAGGTGCACTGGAGGAATTAAAAAATTCTCCCAAAAAGGATATTATGGGGATTGGAGGAATAAAAAAGGAATTAAAAATTCCTTGAGAGAGGGGATACCTGGATGAATGTGAGATTTCGAAAATCTTACATTCACCTAGGAAAAGATTATTTAAAAGCAAGGAGTTGACTTTGTGGCTAATCATGACAATTAGCCATTAACGATTCATTAGGAGGGGGATTGGATGAAATGTTAGGTGGGATTAGGATTAGACTAGGAGAGAGAATGAGTGGAGGGAATAAAAAATTAGAAGAATAATGTTAAGTGAGTTTAGGGAGTTTCTAGAAGAATTTATTATGTTAATGATGAATTAAGAAGATGATTTGTAGGAATCATGTAGGTTAACTAATTATTTGAAATTAATTAGCTAAGAGGAAGATTTGTGAGGATTTGATTTTTTAGAAGAATAAAGAAACGGATTGATTTATTAAATAAATCAATCACATGCTATAGTGACAATATTAATTATATTTAATTAATATTGAGGAGAATTTGAATTAACATAATTAATTAATTAATTATGTGAGGCATTAAAAATAATTAAAATAATTATTTTTAAGTGTCTGCAATAGGTATTAAACTGGTTTGGGTTCCAGTTCCTAGAGGGTTCAAGAAAAACTCCTTGATTCCTTTGAGGATACCTTCCGGTATTGTGCATGACAGACCTGCATTCAAATGCTCTATGCCCAAACTTGTTGCATGCATAACAATTACCATTGAATCTATTGGATCTAGGCTTATCATTTAGAAAATAAGGAAAATTATTGTAAGCCTTACTTCTACATACATTAGCAGTGTGTCCTTCCTTGAGACAGTTAAAGAAAATAGGTTTGAACTTTTCCTTACCTTTATCCTTTGATGTTGGTTGTTTCTTTGATGCTCCATCTTTTTTTCCAGAGTTCTCACCTTTCTCATAGTCAGAGAAACCAAGTCCATTGGTATTCTTTACCAGTTTAGCTGATTCAAGCTTTTTCTCTAGCTTGACAATGCTCTTATTGAATTTGGCAAGTATTTCCTTTGACTCAGTGAGTTCTTTGGAAATAGCAGCATTGGATTCCTTCAAGGTTGCTGATGGGATGGGGTTTGGGATAGACTAGCCTAGTCTATGCTATTGGATCCTTTCTTTGGATTACCTAGTGTTCTCTTCACACCCTAGGGTCCCTAGGACTTCTCTTGCTTAAGGAATCCCCTAACCTTTCCCAATCCACCCACCAATGAGTTGCAATGCTGCTCCTAAGGTCTCACCTACTCATGAGACTCAAAACCCCTTACTATGGCTAATAAGGGCTTGGCTTGTCCTATTTCTTCCTAGGTCTTAGCAGGTATAGGTCAGGTCTCTAACAAGGTTTTTCCACCCATCCATGTGCCCCCAAGAGGTTTCAAGATTTCAACCCCTTACCGATTTCACTGTTTTGTGTTTTTGCCTACAAAATAGGGCTACAAGGGTTTTGACCAATTAGGCCTCCTACTCGGTCCTTTAGAGCTCCCTCTCACAAATGATGAACAAACAACCCAAACTCCCAAAATGGACTACCATTAATTTGGCAAGGGCTCAAATATTTCTCTAGTTTTGGGCCTCCAAGTGGTCGTATAGTGCCTTGGGCAAATTTGGTGTTTTTAAGGGTTTTGTGAGGGTTTTTATGGTTTGCCTGGGTCACAGTGTGTGTTTTGTGTTTTAGCCACCTTGTATGGATTGGTGGAGGCTCCTCCTTCACACTAGTGGTGCTTCACACACTCCTCTACTCCTCCTCCAAAGGGTGCACTCTCCTCTGCACCAACTACGATTCCTAACCGGGCATTGTCCAGTCTTGCCTAGGAGTGGTTAAATGGTTGGCTTCCCTGCATTTTCAAAGGCCCTTCTTACATTTCAGTATGGTAGGAGGTCTATACTCTCATTCCACATGGTTTCATGGTGATTCCATAATGATGAATGGAGTTATGCAGCCATTTACACAAACCAGACCAAAACTAGATAGGAAGGAGCAAATTCACAAAATATTTACAAACACACCTCCCTTACAAATAAAAACCTAATCTAAATGCTCAAAATGAGAGTAAGTACACCATACAAGATACTCCACATAGTTTTGTTTGCAAATCAATCCATTAATGATCTTTCTTTACTCCTTTTGTGCCAACTGGCAACAAAATTGCAGTGACAGTCAAGTCAATTTGCTTGGGCCATACAATATCTGACATCCAACCCATTAACTTAGGGTTTGCAATTACTTATACTACCTTTTCCTCAGTCTATGTGCCTATATTAGGGTTTTCCATGCTACATTAAGGATTTTGACCTCATGGTGGAAAAGTTGCTTGACAACTTTTAAAAGTTGTCATGCAACTTTTGCAACTTTTGAACAACTTTCCCAATGTTGCTTTTCTTGACTCCTAGACCCACATTGGGCCAACCAAAGGACACCACCATGCTATGAGGGACCCCTAAACACCTCAAATTCACACATACCCCCTATTTTCAAGAAATCCTCAATTTTGACTCATGACCCTAAGACCTCAACTAGGACCCTAAATATAACCAATGAGCACATGGCCCTTTATTTTATATACAATGGCTTCAAAAGAAGCATAACACCAACAAAAAAATGAAGGAGGAAGAGCTTGGAAGGGTGCTCTTGCACCATACTCCCCCTCTGCACACAATTAAGAATTAGAAGAAGAGATGAGAGCTGGGTCTATTCCAAGCGTCTTGAACCTGCTCTCTTCAACCCAGGTAGCTTCAGACTCAGGCTATCCTACCCACTTCACCAAGTGTTCCATGTAGACTTGGTGTCTGGTGGACTTCTTTACTCTAGATTCCAAGATCTCCTCTACTATAGGCTTCTTCACCTATGGTAAGACATTAACATCTAGGTCCTGCAGTACCTTGGCTTGGTTCTCAGTCTGCCCTTCTATCTCACCCCTATACATGATCAGATCAACAACATTAAAGACTAGTGATATAGCCAAATCTGAAGGCAGGTCAACCTTGTAAGCATTCTCACCATATTTTGCCAGAATTCTACAAGGTCCTACCCTCTTCATTTGCAGTTTGGTAGGCTTACCACTTTGCATCCTAGATTTGCTCAAATGGACCATCACAAAGTCACCCACCTTGAACTGAACCTCTCTCCTTTTCTCATCCATTTTGGCTTTCAATTTTTGAGTGGATTCAAGGATGGCTTTCTTGACTTGCTCTTGGACTTCCTTGATGGTTTGAGTGAAGTCCTCTGCTTGCCCACTCTTCATTTCCAAAGTACCAAGGTCTCTCAACTCACATACTCCCCTTGGATGTCTACCATATACAACCTCAAAAGGACTTCTACCAGTGGTCCTATTCACATTGTCATTATATGCATACTCTGCTTGAGGAATGATTAGGTCCCATGTCTACCCATACTCCTTAGTTAGACACCTCAACAAATTGCCTAACACCCTATTGATAACTTCAGTTTGACCATCAGTTTGAGGATGGTAAGCTGAGCTAAATGACAAGTTAGTTCCTAGTCTCCTCCATAATGTTTGCCAAAAATGGCCAATGAACTTGTTGTCCCTATCTGAAACAATGCTTAAAGGGAGTCCATGAATCCTAACAATCTCCTTAAAGAAGAGATGTGCAACATAGCTAGCATCATGTGTAGTCTTACATGGAATGAAATGGCTCATCTGAGAAAATCTATCTACTACCACATAGATGTTGTCCATACCTGTCTTTGTCTTGGGAAGTCCTACTACAAAGTCCATGCTTATGCATTCCCAAGGTCTATTTGGAACCAGTAATGGTTGATAAAGACCAACATTGCTTGATCCTCCTTTTTCTCTTTGACACACACCACATTGCTTCACATACCTCTTCACATCTCTTGGTGACTTTCGCCAATAGTAGTACCTCTGTACTAAATCCAAGGTTTTGTTGACTCCAAAGTGTCCACTTAAACTACCATTGTGTTTCTCTTGGATGAGGTTTTCCCTCATGGATCCTCTTGGCACACACAGTTGATTACCCTTGATCAAGAGACCATTTTGGAGAGTGTAATCTGCATACTCACCATGGAAATGGTTCTCAAACTCCTTGCAAACCTTGTAAGCTGATGAGAAGTCTTCATCTCCTTCATAAAGGTCCTTGAAACCTTCTATTCCCATGGTCTGCAACTGTAGTTCTTGAACTGTCAACAACTTCCTGCTTAATGCATCTGCCACCTTGTTGAGTTGCCCCTTCTTATGCTTGATGGTGAAGGTAAAGGATTGGAGATATTCCATCCATTTCAAATGCCTATTGCTAAGCTTCTCTTGAGTGTTAATGTAACTCAATGCTTGGTTGTCTGTGAACAACACAAATTCCTTTGGAAGTAGGTAATGCCTCCATTTTTTAAGTGATTGCACTAGTGCATACAACTCTAGGTCATAGGCTGAGTACTTCTTCTTTGCTTCATTAAGCTTCTCACTAAAAAATGCCACAGGTCTTCCCTCTTGACTCAATACACCCCCTACTACAATTCCACTTGCATCACACTCCGATGTGAATAGCTTATCAAAAGTAGGTAGGAGAAGGATAGGTTTTGTGGCTACTTCTTGCTTCAACAATTGAAATACTTTGTCAACCTGCTCAATCCATTTAAACTTAGTTTTAAGGCCTCCTTTTATGGTGTCAAGGACTAGTGCACATATGCCATTGAAGTTCCTCACAAACTTCCTATAGAATTGAGCTAAACCATGGAAACTCCTAACTTCAGTCCCTGTTCTAGGTGTAGGCCAATTCAAGATTGCCTCCACTTTTCTTGGATCCATCTTCAAGGTTCCCTTAGACACCACAAATCCTAAGTAGACCAGCTCTTGCTTCAAGAAGTCACACTTCTCTAGGTTGATGGATAACTTCTCCTCATGCAACCTCTCTAAGACTAACCTCAAATGCTCAAAGTGCTCCTCTTTGGTTCTTCTATAGATGAGAATGTCATCTAGGTACACCACCACAAATCTGCCTATGAAGTCTTTTAACACCTCATTCATCAACCTCATGAAGGTGCTTGGGGTATTGGTGAGCCAAATGGCATCACAAGCCATTCATACAACCCTTCTGTGGTCTTGAAAGTAGTCTTCCACTCATCACCCTCCTTGATTCTAATATGGTGATAACCACTTTTAAGGTCCAATTTTGTAAAATACATAGCACCTCCTAAATAGTCCATTAAATCCTCTATTCTAGGAATAGGAAACCTATACCTTATGGTGATCCTATTGATTGCCCTTGAATCAGTCCAAAGTCTCCATTTACCTCCTTTTTTGGATGCTAGCACTATTGGGACTGCACATGGGCTGATGCTCTTCTTAATCAGTCCTTGTTCCAATAACTCCTACACTTGCCTTGCTACTTCCTTATTTGATCAGGTGTGAGCTTATATGTTGCCTTGTTAGGTAGGGATGCTCTAGGAACAAAGTCTATTTGATGACTTATAGACCTTCTTGGTGGGAGTGTTGCAGGTGCTCCATCACTCACTATGTCCTTATACTCTTGCAACATTTGCTTCACCTCCTTGGGTACTTTTGCCTGCAACTTGTCTTCCTCCTCTTTTGGTTTCACAAAGATGGCACACTTCACTATCTCCTCCTCATGTAACAAGTTTAAGAACTCTTTACTAGTAACCAATAAGACACTAAGTGTTCTTGAAGTTCCCTCTTCATTCTTTGTCAAAGATTTAATCTTAAAGGTCTTGTTGTCCTTCTTGAATAAAATGGAGTTCTCCTCTCCATCATAGATCACCTTCCTATCAAATTGCCAGGGTCTACCTAGTAATAGGTGACTGGCATCCATAGGTAACACATCACATAGGATCTTATCCTTGTATCCTCTAATAGAAAACTCTACCCAAGTCTGTTCATTGACTAGCACACTCTGCTCATGGTTCAACCATGTCACCTTGTATGGGTTAGTGTGGGGTATCCTTGTGAGTTTCAACTTCCTAACTGCCTCTTCTGATATTATGTTATTAGTTGACCCTGAATCAACTATCACCTTGCAAACTTTACCAAGGATCTTGCATCTCACCCTAAACAATTCTCTCCTATGCTTAGGTTCATTCTTGACTGGCTATCTTATCAAGACCCTATTGAACATCAGATTCTCACCAATTTCAGATTCAATCTGGTCCACCTCAGGTGTCTTACTACTTGAAGAGTCTTCATGTGCATAAGCAACCCTCTTTCTACTATTTGATGAGGTAGGCTTGTCAAGGCATCTATATGTCGGGCGTCCCAATTGTCCACAATTGTAACACTTCATAGTTGCAAAGTAGGAGTTACCTCTGCTAGTACTTCTACCCCTACTCAGACCACCTTGTGCACCTCTTCCTCTATAATGGCCCCTCTGAGATTGGTTTCACTACCATGTTCAGTCAACTTGGCTTCTCCTTGGTTCCTCTACTCATTTTCCTTGCTTTGGTAACCACTCCGGTGGTTCATTTGTTCTCTACCTCTGCCTCTACCCCTGTTATTAGAGTCTCCTTTCCTTTTGTTCCTCTCTTCTACCTTGACAACAAGCTGATGACATTTTTGAACAGTAGTAGGAGTCCATAGGCTTATCTCCTCTTGCATGTTCACTTTAGGCCGCTTAGATACCTGGCCACCTTAATAGATTCATCTTCTTGGACTTTAGATCTACGACAAAGTTTTTGAAATTCTTTGGTGTAGGAGGTCACATCAAGGTCTTTTTTCTTCAAACCTTATCTCTTCTTATGAAGTTGGACTTCATAATCCTCTAGTAAGTAGTTCTCTTTGATCTTGCTCACCATGGCTTTCCAATTTGCAATAGGTAGCTTCCCCATGCTAACTCTTTCTTCTTGTAGGTACTTCCACCATGTCAAAGTTGCTCCCCTTAATCTTGATTTGGCAACCTTAACCTTTTGAGCCTCTATCACTCCCTCACACTCAAAGTGGTTTTCCATGCCCTCAATCCATTCCATGATAGTGTCAATGTCCATCCTTCCACTAAAATGTGGCAATCCTTCAAAAGCTTTGGTGTTCAAAGCCTTAATAGCCTTCACAAAAGGTTCTTCATTAAACAAGGGATCTGGTTCAGGTATAATGTCATCTATGTCTATAGTTTTCTTGCCTTTATCCTTGGTGTCTTCTCCCCAAGGTCCTTGTGTCCTCTGATCCACCACTTCTTGCAGTTTATCCCTTATCTCACTCATAGCTTCTTCAAGGAGTCTATTCTTCTCCTTCTGTTCTTCTACCTCCCTAGCCAGCTCTACATTAGTGACCATTCTGCTCCCCCCTACTGATTTACCAGTATATAGAGACATACATAGTCCAACAAATCTTTAATAGGCTCTGATACCAATCTGATGGGATGGGGTTTGGGATAGTCTGATAGTTCTAATACTAAATATAAGTATAGATCCAATAGCCAACAAGATGAGAGGGGGGGGGCTGAATCATACAAACTTAATCATCCATAAAAACATCAGATTCAACCTCGGTAACATATATTTTAGTAATATAACCAAAACTGTTAAACATGCAAACTCAAAAGCATATGAACAATATAAACCTCATAACACCAGATTTAACGTGGAAACCTAAATAGGGAAAAACCACTGTGGGATTTTAGACCCACTAAGAAATATACTCTTCTAGAGTATGCTTGGTTAAAAGCAAATCTTGTTAAAGATTACAAACACATTGCTAGATGTGACCCGATTAAGGGATTTCCCTCAGATCTATTAGGATCTTCACTTTGTTAGAAGTGACCTTGTTAAAGGATTTCAAACACTTAATCAGAATGTCACCTTGCTAGAGGATTTACATATAAGACTATTAAGTCCACTCGGTTAAGAGATTTTCTGTCACTTTCACAAAATAACAGTAATAAAAATCTATCTACAACTTCACATCTAAAATGCTAAAGCAGATTCTTATTTGTTCAATACAATCTAGACATAGAACTAATCTTGTCTATTTGTTGGGCTTCTATACTCCATTATTCAAACAGGTCTTCAAGCTTCTATGCTTGGTAATCACTATGTAGCATCCCTATGCATACACTTGCCTGCATGCATTGTTTATCAATAGTTTCCTATTTATAAACAATTAGGTAACCACTTAATCTCCTTGATCACATTTCCCATGATCAATCATAGCCATCAGATCTTCAATCTTGTCCAGGTTCAATGCATCTTTCGATCTAAAAATGTTTTATCCCGCCTTGGAACCTGCATAATAGTCTTGAAACTTGTGCCAGGGTATTGCAGTTCAATTTGAGCTGTAGAACTTCATGCCGACTTTTCATTTCCTTAGATACATTAACAAACTTCATTCATGACTCACCAATCATTTAATCCTCTCCAGCTCATTATCTTCCTTCATTAAATACCGCATGTAAACATTTAATGCATTCTGTTATAGCTCAGTTACAACTCGGTAACAACTCGGTGAATACTAAACTCCACTCGGTAGAGATTTCACCTTCATTAATTGATAGCGATAACCTTAGGGTTTACCGACTAGGTTCCTTAGGGTTTACCGACTAGGTTCTTTGCTTGATAACATAGTATAGTATTAACCTTTACAATTTACAACATATGCATGATGTTAAAACAATCTAAACATCATGATCTCATCATTGTCTAACTCGGTAGTAGTTGCCCATTGAATACCCTATTCATCATATTCTTTCTTGTGTCTTTTACCGACATCTTTATAATCTTCATATCATACTTCTCAAGATATGGCAACATCATACTGAATTAGAAAATCATTTTCTTGACATCAATGAAAAAATAATAATATCAAGACAGTAAAACATCTTTAATTAGTTATATCCATAATTATCAACAACCTTCTCAATATCCTTATGAAATGCCAACAATCTTTCATTGTTTGTTATAATGCAATATTGCCAACATAGACTAGCCTAGTCTATGCTCTTGGATCCTTTCTTTGGATCACTTGGTGTTCTCTTCACACCCTAGGGTCTCTAGGACTTCCCTTGCTTGAGGAATCCCCTGACCTTGCCCAATCCACCCACCAATGAGTTGCAATGCTGCTCCTAAGGTCTCACCTACTCATGAGACTCAAAACCCCTTACTATGGCTAATAAGGGCTTGGCTTGTCCTATTGCTTCCTAGGTCTTATAAAGTATAGATCAGGTCTATAACAAGGTTTTTCCACCCATCCATGTGCCCCCAAGAGGTTTCAAGCTTTCAACCCCTTACCGATTTCACTGTTTTGTGTTTTTGCCTACAAAATAGGGCTACAAGGATTTTGACCAATTAGGCCTCCTACCCGGTCCTTTAGGGCTCCCTCTCACAAATGATGCACAAAAAACCCAAACTCCCAAAATGGACTACCATTCATTTGGAAAGGGCTCAAGGATTTCTCTAGTTTTGGCCCTCCAAGTGGCCGTACAGTGCCTCGGGCAAATTTTTGGGTTTTTAAGGGTTTTGTGAGGGTTTTTATGGTTTGCCTGGGTCATAGTGTGTGTTTTGTGTTTTAGCCAACTTTTCTGGATCGGTGGAGGCTCCTCCTTCACACCAATGGTGCTTCACACACTCCTCTACTCCTCCTCCAAAGGGTGCACTCTCCTCTGCACCAACTACCATTCCTAACTGGGCACTGTCTAGTCTTGCCTAGGAGTGGTTAAATGGTTGGCTTCCCTGCATTTTCAAAGGATTTTCTTGGATTATAGTATAGAAAAAGGTCTATACTCTCATTCCCCATGGTTTCATGGTGATTCCACAATGGGGAATGGAGTTATGTAGCCATTTACACAAACCAGTCCAAAACTGGATAGTAAGGAGTAAATTAACAAAATATTTACAAACACACCTCCCTTACAAATGAAAACCTAATCTAAATGCTCAAAATGAGATTAAGTACACTATACAAGACACTCCACATTGTTTTGCATGCAAATCAATCCATTAATGATCTTTCTTTACTCCTTTTGTGCCGACTGGCAACAAAATTGCAATCACAATCAAGTCAGTTTGCTTGGGCCATACAATATCTGACATCCAACCCATTAACTTAGGGTTTTCAATTACTTATACTACCTTTTCCTTGGTCTGTGTGCCCATATTAGGGTTTTCCACGCTACATTAAGGATTTTGACCTCATGGTGGAAAAGTTGCTTGACAACTTTTAAAAGTTGTCATGCAACTTTTGCAACTTTTGAGCAACTTTCCCAATGTTGCTTTTCTTGACTCCTAGACCCACATTGGGCCAACCAAAGGACACCACCATCCTATGAGGGACCCCTAAACACCTCAAATGCACACATACCTCCTATTTCCGAGAAATCCTCAATTTTGACTCATGACCCTAAGACCTCAACTAGGACCCTAACTATGACCAATGAGCACATGGCCCTTTATTTTATATACAATGGCTTCAAAAGAAGCATAACACCAACAACAAAAAAGAAGGAGGAAGAGCTTGGAAGGGTGCTCCTGCACTAGTTGCATTCTCAGAAGTAGCCATGTTTAGTTCACCTTGTAATTCTTCTTTTTCCATTTTGCTTTCATGAAAGTGAGTGGTAAGTGCACTAATCTCTTTCTTCAGCTTGGATATTTCATGATCTTTGTCTTTCACCAGATCTTTATCTTTCCTCTGGTTCTCAAGCTCTTGGCACATTCAGATAGTTAGTCCTTCCAACTCTTTTCTCAGGTTGGAATTGGATTCATTAAGCTTTTCTACTTCTTGAATTAGGGCTTCCATGTCCACTTCATCAGAAGAACTATTTTCAGATAGCTCCATCAGTTTTTCAGCATGCTCTCTTCTTTTTTCCTGAGAGGCCTTATATTTGACCATAAGTTCATCATAGGCTTGTTTAGGCTGAGTGAGCCGATGAGTAAGTTCCCTCACAATGTATTCCCCCATATCTCTTTCCAAGTGGTTAGACTTATAGAAAGGTTGGCTCTGATACCAATTAATGAATACTAAGAGGGGGGGTGAATTAGTATACCGAAAAATATTGAACTTAAACACTTTAATAGTCTAGCAGTAAACCGGTAAAAAAATTTAACAAACAAATTGGTTGACACACATGCAAACCAAATAGAAAATAAGGCATTCACCCATAGGAGCAGTAACACCATAACACAAGATATTTGACGTGGAAACCCAAATGGGAAAAAACCACGGTGAGATGAAACTCACAAGTAACTATTTACAGAATAGAAACCAGACCGGTTAAGCTCATACAATGTTCTTTACCAGGATAGATCTTGTTAGGAATCTCAATCTCTGTTAGGAGATAAGTCTAATTAAAGACTACCTTGCTAGAGGATTTTAGATCCACAGATGTGAACCACCTTGTTAGAGGATTTCCAAAGGTTTTTCTGGGCCTACCCGGTTAAGGGTTTCTAACTTGTCAAAGATGTGAGTAATCAAATAGTGAGTGATCTAGCAAATTGCATAGATTGCTTGGTTAGATCCTTGATAGCTCATTCTTAATGAATTCCAGCATTACTTCAGTCTTTAACACATTCACACTCTACCTTCTCTCACAGACCTAAACTTCTCTTCTCTGATCACACTTATAAAAACTCATCAACCACTTTCAAAAACCCTTACTACCACCTAAAACCCTAGACATGATGTCCTATAAAGGAATCTGATTTCATGTCAGTCCAATAGGTTTACAATACAATTTTCTAGGTTCAGTGCATCTAGACATATTTGGTAACATGACACAAAAAGAACCGCTAGAGTGTCGACACCGCAAAACAATCGATGGATGGTAACTCATCACAAAATGTCAGTTGGTAACTCATCACATAGTATTACTAGTTCATACAAAATACTGGTTTATGCAAAATACTGGTTGCTAGTTTGTCGAAAATGAAGACTGGGAAATATGTGTTCTACTGCTTTGATTCTTTGTGCTTCTTGAGATCCTCGAACTGCTTGGGGTCTTCATACTGCTTGAGATCGGTAAACACTTTCTGCTAAACACCGAGAGTCTAAAGACTAACACATGATACCGGTTTGGAACAATTATCGGTTGAATATAATTCATACATTCAAAAAGTGATCTCATAGAAAGTGTGTGACCATCAATGACAATTACAACATAATCATAAAAAATGCCAACAACTTCATAGTCAACAAGCCCAATGCAAAGAAGACACATGCTACTGTTACAAAGAATAAATCAAGGAACCACCATGCTGATCTTAAAAGAAAAGCCAATGTTCATAATGGAGGCTTCACAAAGGTCAAGGATACATGAAGGATAAACTCAATAAGACTGAGTTATGGTGCTCCAAGGCAAAAAATGAGAAAAGAATTCACCAATGATTGGTATGTACTTCAGTTCCATGGTTACCGTTATAAATGTAATACATATGGTCATATAATTGTTGATTGTAAGCTTATGCATAGGTCTCCTAGCTTTGAAAGTAGAAATCATTTTAATTCTCTGAGGGATATTAATGTTATTTGTTATCATTGTAATGGGTATGGTCATAGAAGTTATGAATTTAGGAGAAATGTATCTCAGTCCTACAATAGATTTTCAAATTTATCTTTCAATGTAAATATAAAATACCATCTTTGTAAAAAATTGGGCCACATTTCAAAACATTGTAAGATTAGGAAAACTAAGAAAAAGAAGACAATATCAACATTTGAACCTAATGCAAAACTAGAACAAAATACAACAATATAAAATAATAAAGAAACCAAACAAATTTGGGCAGAAAAGGAATAAGAAAAAGCTGAGTCAAGTTTAATTGTTCAAACTGCCTTTCATGTTGAAGGGAAAAACTTATGGGTAGTAGACAGTGGCTGCTACAACCACATGACTAGAGATAAGAAGAAATTCATTAAATTCGAAGATTGGAATGGTGGCTAAGTCAGATTTAGAGACAACTCATCAATCAAAATCAAAGGAAAAGGTACTCTTAGCATAGATGAAAAATTAAAATCTTATGATGTATACTATGTGAAAGGTCTAAAATATAATTTGTTGAGTGTGAGTCAAATGTGTGATAAGGGATATAGATTTACTTTTGACTCCAAAGGATGTGAGATTAGAAAGGAAAGCAATGGACTGCTTGTTGTTGAAGACAAAAGGATGGATGGCAATGTATATAATCTTAAGAAATGCTTAGAGTCTCAATGTATGATGGGACAAGTTTATGAGAGTTGGAAATATCACAAAAGACTAGGAAACATCAACTTTGATAATCTTGTTAAAGCAAGCAAGAAAGGGTATGTGAGGTACATACCTTCGATTATCAAACCAACAAGCACCTTTTGTGATAAGTGCTAAAGAGGAAAGCTAACTAAAGTAAGCTTCAAGACTAAAGAACACTCAGCAACAAGGCCACTAGAGCTTGTGCATACTGACTTGTGTGGGACTACAATAACAAGAGCCCTAAATGGACAAAGATACTTCATGCTACTCATAGATGAGTTTTCAAGGATGACATGGGTCATCTTCTTGCAAGACAAATCACAAGCATTTGAGAGATTCAATATTTTCAAGAAAATGGTTGAGAAGGAGAGTGGTTATAAGCTGAAATATTTAAGATCAAACTGTGGAGGTGAGTTTACATCAAATAAATTTGAAGATTATTGTAAGAGACATGGAATCAAGAGACAATATTCAGCATCTAAAACACCACAACCAAATTTTCTTTTTTATTTAATCCATTATTCTTCATCACACTCTTCTCAGTAGATTTCTTTGTATTTCTACTTTCGAACTGATTATCATAATGTCAAGATTACTTGCAACTAATATTCTTCTTTACTAAATTCACCAAAAGAGTTCTAGATCTGCACTGATTAGCTTTATGACCATAACCATTGCAAGTATGACAAAATCCATGAAATGTATTGTGTACCTTATTTTCTCTAACCAAATTATGATTTTGATAGTAATTTTCATTATGACCAAACCTATTGAAATTATAACATTGAATGCTTCTACAATTTGTAGCCTTATGACCAAATTTATTGCATTGAAAATAATATCCATTAAAAAATGGGTACCTTTGTGCATTAGGTTGACAAACTGATAGTCTTCTTACATTAGTACTTTGATTCTAGGTCTTGCTTGCATCTTCCAATTTCTTCTCAGCTTCTACCTTAACCTCTTTGCTTTTCTTTTTGTCATTCTAGTTTGAACTTTCATCGGGTTCAAGTCCAAGTCCAGTCTAGTCTAAATGAGCTTTTTGCATGTTGATCAATTCTTCCAAGAGCTTACTGCTACCAAGAACCTTATTCTCTGCCCTCAACTTCTTGACTTCTTGTTCTAGCTTCTCACATTCTTTAATCTTCAACTTGATTGATTCTTTTCGGGTTTCCTCTACTTTGTCTTTCTCCTCAATTTTCTGCATCATATCTTTAATAGTTTCATTCGCATGCTTGAACCGATTGTTAACTTTCTTGTGCCTCAATTTGAATTTTTGATTTTTGTCTCTCAACTTCTGTACACATTCATTCGCTACTTTCATACTCTCTTTCAATTCTTCATTCTTTGATTCAACACTTTCTAGATCTTCAAGGGCTATATGCAATTCCTCATCCAACTAAAATTGGTGCTATGATTCAACCAACAAGGATCTCTCTTAAGCAGTCGATCTTTCAAGCAAGGGACCAAAAATCTAATACTAATTGCTGGATTGGTTGAAAGAACCAGAATACTGAGATGGGGGGGGTGAATTAGTACTCCCACAGATTCAAAAAATTTCTCACAACTTCTTAACCTTTTACTGATATATTAGATTTATCAATTAAGCATATCAACATGAAATAGAAAATGCAAAATAAACATGAAAAACACAACGACAAATGGAACACCGGATTTTATACATGGGAAAACCAAATGGGAAAAACCATAGAGAGTGTCAAATCTCAAGATAATATAACTACTTATATGGTGTTTACAAAAGAGTGGCTCACTACTACATGACTCACTACCAAATTACAAAAATGGCTCTTTGTCGAAATGTTCATTGCATTAGACAAAAATGAATTGAGAAAATTTGCATCTCCAAATGCATGAAGTCAATTCCAAATTAAGCTCAAGTCACAACTCAAAAATCTTACAATAGATTTGGTAAAAGATCTTAGTACCATTATCCACTGTAGCAGACCCAGTGAAGGATTATTGCAACACTTCTCTATTGAACCAAACACCTACATCGAAACCGATAAAGGATAACTTCAATGTTGTCCGCACTCTAACTCTGCTCCAGCTGCTTCGCTATCCTCAACTCACACTCCACACACTGGACACTTACTTTTCTTCACCACACACACATACTTATCAGTTACCTCTCACTGAGCACTTCACATACATATCCACACACCTATACATATCAAAAATCTTACACACTGAGATAATATGTCGGCCAAGCAAAAGTAATATGTTGCCCAGAATACCACGTTATCCAATAAAGTCTTAAACACAAACGTGATAACTAAGTTGGCCTCAACAAGATCTCTACACACTTCCTTTACATAATTTGTTCATCGATGCATATTCCTTAATTACCAAAATAGAATAGGGGTCAACCAGACCCATATATTTGAACCCATAAACACAAAAATCCAAGCATAGCAACTCCGAACTCCAAAATACACATGCCATGCATACCATAGATACCAGACCATAAAACATAAAAGATATAAATGATGCCAAAACACACAATTGATATTGTAATAAGCATAACTCAAAATTTTGAAGATGAGAATATTCCAAAAGTGACTTTAGTAGATCATCTACACCTTGTTGCATCATATCTCATATATACCTATCTTCTAGAAATACCCAAACTATATACATCATCTGCTATATATATATATATATATATCCGGACCAAACTAGAAAACTGGTTTGACATCAATGACAACAATGACAATATTCACACGTCTAATAAAAATATAGTACAAAGAAGGTGTTATGTATGGCCCCACCTTAAGATGCACACCTTCAAAACCAAGGAGATATTCAATAGTTAACAATATACATAATCCAAGATAAAGAGATAGGACTCTTAGAAGAAAGGAAAAGGTAGTTGTAAAAGAGATAGCTTTGTCTTGGAGAAAAGAAGTTACTTATGTTGTTTTTATAATCAAATTTGCAATACACAGAAACACAAAACTACAACACATGAACAAAATAGAACACAACACATATCCTAGGAAAACCCTCCTTCTTGAGGGAGAAAAACCCAGTCAAGAATATTTCTCTTATATTAAATTGATTAATCAAAATGAAATGATCATCACCTTCTATATTTACAAAGTAGGGTGCCTTTTCTCAAGCAAGGCGACTCTTCACAAGAGTCGGCCTCATTCAAGAACCAAGGCAAATTTTCATCTTGGGTCGATCCTTATAAATATGAAATAATAATTTGCAATAGGCTGACTTGCTTCTAGGAATACCTCTTGCAACTATAAAATGCTAACAAACTTAAGTTTGATCAATCAAATTGCTTTATGTGAATCAAATCATTAAGACCGATTTGACTTGATAAGGAGAGACAATCAAATGATGATCAATCAAATCATTACATACAAGTGAAAGAAAGGATACCGAAATATTTATGCAAGTCAAGGGTCCAACACCGGTTGGATGGTGAAAATGGAGGAATAAAGGCCAATTGCCTTTTACAAATTCATGATGATGAACTCATGATGCTTTCAAAGTTTCAAATCCCAAAAGGAAAATAAAGGATGAAACACTGGCCAAATCTTGATACAATCAGACCTTAAAATACAATTAGCATGTAGTGCAAATGAGGGAGGAAAAGCCAATTTGATTAATGGGAAAAAGGCAACTAAAGCTTGATCAATCCAATCATCTAGTAAAAATGGAGCCTTAAAAGCAACCACGTCAAGTCTGACTTGAGCAAAATGAAAATTGTGCAAACAAAGTTCAAAAATCTGATTTGCTTTGATGAATGAAGGCAAGTGAACGCAATCTTTCAAAGTTATTTTAGTACAAAGGAAGCTCCTATCACCAATTTGAAAGTAGGGTTTTTTATCATAAAAGAATGAGAATGTCATTTCATCAATTTGCTTGATGATAAATGAAGGGTAAAAAGCTGCTTAAGGTATCAACTACAAATGAAGGGTAAAAAACCGCTCAAGGTATCAACAATGACCCTGTAAAAGTCGCTCAAGTTATTCACTACGAATGCAAGACAAAATCTCACTTATGTTTTGTGATACAAATCAAGGTCCAAATCCTACCTATGTCATGTAGTACAAATGACAGGGAAAAGATCGATTGGATTGACAAATTTGGTAAAGACAAAGTTGTGATACAATTGAAAATCACAAAACTCAAAGTATGAATGAACCTTTAAATGTTGATAAGATGTTAATGCAAATGCAGATCAAAATGCCGATCAAGCTTCCTTGTGCAAACCAAAGGGTGATGACCAACTAAGTTGTCAAGTGCAAATGAAATTCTAGAGGGCGATTTGATTAATTGGGAAAGAGAATCTAAAGTTTGATCAATCAGATCAACTACTACAAATCAAACCATTAAAGACGATTGGTCTTGATAAGGTGAGATAATCAAAATTTGATCAAGTAAACTTTTCAATGCAAATGGACATGAAATTGCTGCTTAGCAAGCTGACAACAAAATGATCAAAAGTTGATCAATTCAACTAGATAATACAAATGAACCTTGAAACTATGATTGGAATACTTGCAATAAGGAAAATTGCTCAAAGCATCAGGTACGAATCAAGCTAAAAATGTCGATTCATCTTGACAAGTTAAGAGAATTAAAACTTGATCGGTCAAATCACTACATACAAATGAGGATGCAAATGCTGATCAAGGCCTTATGGTGTGAATGAAGAAGAGATATCTTATAAATGCAAGTGATTATCAAACAATCAAAATTGCCAACACCGAAATGCAAATAAAGTCTTTAAATCCTGCCTAGGTGTGGAGATACAAATGGCTTGACAAATACTGATTAGGTGATGCAAACGAATAAGAAAATTGTTGGTGTAATTAATTATTCATGTTGGATATTATTACACCTTACTTAAGTTTACTTAGGATAATGAATTTCATAGTAGTTTGCATATGAGACACTTGGGTGTTTGTGCCACATTGGGATAGTGTGTTGTAGGAGATTTCCACCTTTTATGGTGTGATCTTGTTGTTACTTTATCATATCCACTTATTGTGGAGTGATAATTCCACCTTTGGTGGGTGATCCACCTCATGAGGAATATTATATTGTTTCTCCTACCTACCACACCTATTTCCTACCTATCCTTGTTTCTTATTGAGCCACATGTCATAATTGTGTTCTCACATATCCATATAACCTTACCTATATAAGTAGGCTCATATACATTGCATGTAACAACAAATTTTGATGATCCAGTTGATTAGTATTTTTATCTTGATAGAATACAATTTATTCATATAATCTATTTTGTCTCTCTATTGTAATTTTCATTGAGCTCTTGATCTTGGCAAAATCTCACATGGGCTTCATTGATTAGTCATTTTGGAGGCTTTAATTTTGGATTTGGGGATTTGCATTTTTTGGGGGCATCCTACAATGATTTGCACCTCATGGTTGAGTCCGAGAGGCCGTTTCCATAAAAAATGAGTATAAACTTGGCCTTTTTTTGGAGAAAGTCAATTTTGGAGAAAAATTTAGCCTATTAGGCTAGTATGGTATGGTTTAAAAAATAAATAAATATTTATTTTTTTTGTGAAATTTTTTTATTTTATTTTATATTTAAATTTTTATTTGTAGTTTTTAATGTTATTGTAATTTTTTATTTATTTGCAAATTAAAATAAATAAATAAATAAGTTTGTATATTTTTTGGGGGGGTTTTACCCCCACCTGAACACTGTACCCTGCCCCTGACGTGTTTTGTGGCATTTATATTTTTGCAGGAAGTATAAATAGTAGTCATACTCTATCCATGGTCCTACCCACATATTCTCCCAACTACCACTGTCCTTCACTCCCTCCCGTCCGACAAGCTCCACGTGCTTCGGCCAGCTCCACGTGCTTCGGCCAGCTCCACGTGCTCCAGCAAGCTCCGCTCTGTTTGGTTCGCTCTGCATGCTTCGTGTTGTAGCTGGATCTACTTTGTCCCGAAGATCTCATCCTAACAGCCACCTCCCCACCATCCTGCATGTATTCTCCTCCCAGCGTTGACATCCTTCCCCAAAAGCATCCTGCTCCTCTAGTCTCCAACAATCTCCGCTCGGGCTGCCGCTTTACCATACGTCGTCGATCACCAATGAGGCCACCACACAACATATTTTCATTTGCACATGCCGAAAGTTCAACCATGTAGGTCCTAGTTGAAAGCCACATATTTTTTCCATACCGTGCCACATTGGCAGCCACATCACTTGTACAAACCAATCCTTTTTTGCCACGTGTATACAGACAACCATGTAGGGGGAGGTGAAGTTTTTTCCTGACGACGAGACGACCATCAATTTTAAGATCATGAAATGATGACATAATTACATGTCAGAAAATTTTGAAATTTTTTTGCCACCTCACCATTTGGCTTTTTGATTTTGTAGTCCAACTTCAGAAGGCCACACCTTGCTCATTTTTACTCCTTTTTTGGTGCAATTTTTTTTGAAATGGGCTATAATTTCGTGCTCTTTGCAATGGTGGAGAAATTTTAGGATTTTGATGGACATATTTTTTAGAATTCATAGATTTTCATGACTGTACCTGTCCAATCCCAGATTTTGCAACTTCAAAGGCTTCGCTTGGGGTCATACAATCTCCTTTTCAGGTGCCATTTTTTTTTAAAGTGCATAAGTTTTTGTCTAATTTCATAATTTGCCATTAGTTTGTAGTTATTTTGAGTAGAAATTGTACTTTCAGTATTTGGTCATTTTTGGCCTATTTGGTACTTGTATTTCACTTGAATCTTAGTTTAGATCACTTGCAATACTTTTTGAAGTCTCTTATATCTCATTTTGAAAGGTGTAAAGTTGAAATCAGAATTCCACATTGCCTTGCTTTGCAAGTGGCCCATTGTATACGCACAAGTATAAAGTGCCAAATCATCATTTTTTTTTTGGTTTTTTTTTTTTGGGGGGGGGGGGAGTTTCTTGATCAAGTAATTTAGAGGGGTGTCTTGTGTGATTGTTCCTCTCTCTATATTATTTTTTTATTTTGGTGTTATGGGTTCTCCTAAATTTCCACTTTTAACTCATAATTATGCATCATGAAAGATAAAGACATGGAGTAAACTAATGGAAAAATGAATCATTCATTATGTAAATGGAACTCTTACAACACCACCTGATCCTAAGACTAATCCTAATGCTCAAATTGAATGGATCACTAAGAGTGCTATGGCACTTGGAACTCTTAGAATGTATGTATCAAATGACCTCATTTTTCACATTGATAAATGTACTACAATTAAAGAGGCTTGGGATATTTATGACAAATTGTATGGACAAGGTGATGAGATTAAGGGCTATAAACTTGATTGTGGCATTGACAAAAATGATGCTCAATTGGTCTACAACTTATTGGAAAAACTTCCTTCAGAGTATGCAACCTTTGTATCTAGCTTTCACACCCATAGGTTAGCTCAAGGTTACTCATACACTTCTCCCTCATTTGATTGCCTTCATAGAGATGTTGATACTTGAGCAATCTAAGTTGACTAAGATGGGGGTTCTCAAATCCTCAAAGTCATAAGCTTTGGTGGCTAATAAGGGAAATCAAGGCAATCAAGGAAAAGGCAAGAATCAAAAGCAACCTAAGTCTAAACCACAACAAGATGGAGCACAATCTTCCTCTCCACAACAAGGTGATTCTACATCCTCACCTAAGAGGAAATCATATAAGGATAATTTTTTTGTGCATATTGCAAGAAGTCGGGACATGATGAACACCGTTGTTACAAGAAGGATATTGATGTGTTGAAGCATCTTCTTGAGAAGAACAAAATCAACCTACCTTCTAGAATGTCTACATCAACTTCTTCTTCCAAAGAAAAGGATAAAGGAAAGGGTCACTCTTTTGGGATAGATAAAGGAAAGGGACAAGCTCTTTGTGCTACTACAAGCCATGATTCAGGGAGATGGCTTCTAGATTTGGGGGCTTCTCATCATATGGAATCTTCACAGTCTATGTTCTCTTCATTTTAGCCTTGCCATATGCCATAGATTTTGATGGGAAATCATACATATATGGATGTGATTGGGAAAGGATCTATTGCCATTGGAGATAACTCCTTCAATGATGTGTTATGTGCACCCCACTTGACAAACAATCTTCTTTCCATCTATCAAATCACACATGGGACAACAAGAAAAACTATGGAGTTCACACATGATTCAATTATCATTGGAGACTTGGAGACTAGAGCTATCATTGCGACTGGGGTGGTTGATCATGCATCTCAGTTGTACTCTTTTTCACATTTTGGTCCTATTGATGAGGTTGATTCTTCCTATATTGATGATTCATATTTTGAGGAGAACTTTGGGTACTTGAACTTGGAAATTCTCACATGTGACCCCGTTCTTGAGCCTTGCATTTAATCTCCTCCTATTGATATCACATCACCTATTGCACTTGATGATGCAGCTAGTGTAATAGTTTTTCCTTCTTGTGATTCAGTGCAACAACATATTCCTTGTCTTCCAGCTTGAGTTCATTGGGATGACTACTTGATAGACATTGTAGGTTTATTTGTGGAGTCCTACATTTCATATTTCAGAGACATCATTTATGACATTCATCTTCTCTTTGATGAAGATGATCCTTCTTCGATTGTTTCCTAGGAACACTCTGACCCTCTTGTGCATTCTCTACATGATCCTTCTTTCGAGGTTGACATGATTGTGGATACTTTTGTATAATAGTTGGAGGAGGTCTCTCTATCCTTAGAGGAGACATGTGAGTCTTTGGATATTGTTCTACATTAATCTCCATTAGATCTTGTAGTTCCTTTTTCAGTAGTGTGGAGCAGTTCACCACCTTTGGAGGGGGTAACTTTCAACATCGATATGGGGACACTTGAGCAGTTTTTCAGAGATTTCATTCATCATGAGTTTTTTTCCTACATCTTCCCTTCATGATTGGGGAGACTCCATGGATACAATTTTGGTTTTGTTTCTTCCCAAGGGGAGGAATGTTGTTTGACACTCATGGAGCAGTTTCTTCATTCCTCTTTGAGCTTCTACCATTGGTGCAGATTCTACATTGAGGGAAGGCTACCTAGTCTCTCTTCTTCTTCTCTCATATGGGGGGGGCTTTTTCCTCACATGGGGTTTTGTCCTTCACATACTTCTATGAGATTTCTTTGTATATAGTTTTCATCTCTCTTTTTGGGGGAGGGTTTTTTCACATTGGGTTTTTCTCTCTTTCCCTGCTTTTTGAGAGATTGCATTGGTTTGCATGCATTTGCATTTTTACATGGGTACCTAACATGTCTTAGTAGCCGAGACCCATCTTGCATTTCTTAGTTGCATTGTAGACTTAAGTGCATTCCCTTAAGTTACACTTAAGGGGGGGTGTTGGTGTAATTAATTATTCATATTGGATATTATTAAACCTTACTTAAGTTTACATAGGAGAATGCATTTCATAGTAGTTTGCGTATGAGACACTCGGGTGTTTGTGCCACATTGGGATAGTGTGTTGTAGGAGATTTCCACCATTTATGGTGTGATCTTGTTGTTACTTTATCATATCCACTTATTATGGAGTGATAATTCCACCTTCAGTGGGTGATCCACCTCATGTGGAATGATATAATATTTCTCCTACCTACCACACCTATTTCCTACCTACCCTTGTTTCTCATTGAACCACATGTAATAATTGTATTCTCACATATCCATATAGCCTTACCTATATAAGAAGGCTCATATACATTGTATGTAACAACAACTTTTGATGATCCAGTTGATTATTATTTTCATCTTGATAGAATATAGTTTATTCCTATCATCTATTTTGTCTCTCTATTGTACTTTTCATTGAGCTCTTGATCTTGGCAAAATCTCACAAAAATACCGACCAAGCTATGCAAGTACAAAAGACATGGCGACTTCCGCCAAGATTCTAATACAAAATAAGTTTAAATTTCCTACATCTCCCTAAATACCATCAAGCAAGTATCAATGAGAAGTCAACTATCACACCAAGTATGGTATTAGCGCCCAACAAAGGAATTAAATCATTTTATGTAAAGAAAAGTTGGCCTAAGGTGAAAAGAGGCAACCCTTAGAATCCAACGTCTATATAAAGGAGGTGTTTCACATCATTTCAACATCATTCAATAAGTGATTCTGGTCAGATTTAGATCAGACTTTAATTCGAGCTAAGATATCATTTGATCAAACGAATCAGAGCACATAAGATTTGAAAGATAGGTAAAATTAAGTATGAATTATATATACTTTTTTTATGCCTTCTTATTTGTCTTGTAGGTAAAAGAAAAGGGGCAAGTCTGATCATAGGAAAGACTAAGGAGAAGATGAGGATATCAAAGACATGTTCTGCATTCAAGAATCACATTAAAGGAGGATGAGTCCATGACATGATGAACATAGAGAATAAAAAGGAACTTAAAAATTCAAAAGGAAAGAACTCCACATTAAGGAAATTCCAAGACATGATGAAGATCAAGAACTCAAGGTCAAGTATCTCATTAACAAGGGACAATTAACCAAGGTCATCACATAGTATACATCAAACGTGTTCAAGGAAGCATATAGTTTTAGAAGAGTTGATCAAAGTTTGCTTAATCATTATGATGCTTCCCTTCATCACCACATTGAGAAAGTGAATAATGTTGAGTATCAAGAGATATTTCTCAAACACTTGGTGTTGATCTACCAAGCAAGATCGAACTAAGGTGGCATCCTAGTCACCACTCAACCAATCAAGAGGTTCCACATAAACATGTCTATATGTAATATACTCAACTTATCCTATGTAGGCACAAATTTTTGAGCTACCTACCCTCATATTTCATTAGTTCACATTCAATATTGAACCTAAGTGTAATTTTCTCATTGGTCAGAGGGAATTATTTTAACAAACCCTAATTAGGGTTTCAATCTTGTAATCTTGGCCATTGATTGTTAATCAATTTGAGTCACTCATTGCAAAGAGATATCTATATAAGGCTTAGTTTTCTCATTTGTAAAGGGGTTAACAATAGAAGACAATAAGAGTAGAGCAATAGATAATAGTTCATAGATAGCAATTAGAATCTGTTGGCAATTGACACTCATTGGATTCATATGTTGTCATTGATGGCAACAAGATTCTATAGAAGGCATATACCGACATTGGAGGCATACACCGACAGATACCGACATTGGAGTAATTAGGGTCATCATTGGCACCGATGTCAACACCCAACACTTCAGTGAAGCCGACATCAATCTGGGATCTGAAATGTTTTATTTGTAAAATAATTTTATAATTATTGTATAGGGAAAACATTGAATATATTTTGTAATGTATTATAAGCTGACATAAGGCATATTGTTTGTAAAGGGTATATAAGTCAGTTTATTAGGTCATTTTGTATAGGACAAGGAAGTAGAATTGTGTGATGCAAAGGATATGTATGTAGGTCATTTGTATGCAGAAGTTATATCATGCTATGATTAGTAGATTGTTTGTAAAGCATTCTTGGACGAAAGGAGATACTAGTAGAAGGGTTCATGGTTTATGAACCGGTACAAAACAGAGCTATAACCAGAACTCTTTTTGGCATTGTAGATATATTTTGTGAGTTTACTATTACTGTTTTATCTCAGCAGAAGCTTGTAGTCAGTGAGACTCTTTTGTGTTGAGCAATGTGCTCTAGGCAGTGTGTCTTCTTGCATGTGCAGGCCCCCATGCTATGTAATATATTTCATATGACTAGTGAATTGATATTGTGGGTCACAAATCCCACCATGGTTTTTCCTCTTTGAGGTTTTCCACGTATAAAATTCAGTGTCTTATGGTGTTCATTTATGTGGTTGGTTTATTTACTTCATGTTATATGTTTCTTCATTTACTAGTTTATATGTGTATGTTATGATAAGGTAAAATTTTATATTACCAGTAGAACACTGATTCACGCCCCCTCTCAGTGTTCTTGGATTCCAACAATTGGTATCGGAGCTTGGTGCCTCAGAGGAAGTTTAACAACTTGAGGAAGATCCTGAAACCAAAATCATTGAACATGGCCATGTAGAAGGTGTATACACCTAAAAATGGTCTGAAGATAATTAATTAAATAAGCAATTATTTAATTAATCTCTCCTTCCCAATTTAATTGAATTCACCAAGCAATTTGATTAAATTTCCCTTTTCATCTACTTATTAATAAATCTAAGGATTTATTTAATAGGTTCATTTCACCCCTTTAATTAATTAATTCAAATTAATTAATTCCCCCCATCAATTCATTTCTTCTAAATCCCCTAATTAATTAAAACAAATCAAATCATGAGTTGTTGAAATTAATTAGCCTTTTCCTAATATTTGAATTTCTAAATTCAAATTCTCCTAACTTCTACCACTCCTAAACCTAACCCATTCTACCTACCACCATGTCCCCTTTCATCCAACATCTTCTAGAACCTTTGTGACACTTGTCGCTAAGTGTTCCCTTTAATCCAACCCCCTTTGCCAACCTCCTCCAATTTAACCATTGATATCTTCAGATCAATCTCAACCATTGATTCATGCCAACTCACCCCTAGCCTTGGAAAATCCTATAAATAGACCTCATTTTGAGAAATATGGATCCCATCTCATTCGTAGCTTAAGCATTGTTACTATAGGCATCTAGCTTCTAGTTTATCAGTTTTAGCAATGTTATCATGCTCGTTTTAGCTTAATTGCATCTTCATTCTAGTTCATATTTTAGATCAATCAATGCATTCATATAACTTAATCATGCTATTCTTGCTAAGACCATGTATTTTCAACATTCAAATCCTCCATTTAAGTGTAGTCAAGTCACTAGAATTTGTATAATCTGATTTGAGAGCATTTTTCATACTCGCATTTACTAGGAGGCAATAAGTCGATTAGCTATGGTTTTACATGTATTTGATTTAAATCTTCTAACCATGCTTGTAATGATTTATTGAGTGCATTGTGGTTGCAGGTATAGGTACACTTCACAGAGCATGACATAAGCAACTTGAGATGACACTTGAGGATTATGATGCTGAAAGGATGAAAAACTTAAAACTGCAAGATGAATTGAATTTTTCTAATGAATCCATTCTTGTTATGCAAGAAAGGTTATCATCTGCTTAAGCTAGGAGGAAGGAACTTTTATAAAAAGAGGATGATGAAGAGAAAAATGCACTTAAGGAGCAATGTCAGAAATTGAGTCAAGCAAACATGCTCATGAACAATGAAATGCAAGACCTGACTATGAGGATGTCAAAAGATATTGAGGACAAAAAGAAGAAGGAAGAAAATATTGTTGTATCTTTGAAGAACAAATTTGAAGAATGTGACAGATTGGCTCATGAGAATGATATGTTGAAAACTAATTTGGTACAATCCCGGAATAATGAACAAAAGCTTGAAAGACAAATAATAACTCTGAGAGATGATCTGACTACTGCAAATGAGTATAAAGAGAAATTCAGGATTAGTGCTGCATAGTTGGATGATTTATTGAAAAGACAAAGGCAGAGTGAAGATTCTAGAGGACTTGGATTTGTACAAGGTGAAAGCTCTAGTATTGCAAATGAAGATCAATCAACTAGTATGTAGAACTCATCAGAGCAAAGGAAACTGATAAGGCAATATAATGCTTACAAATTCAATGGTAGATGCTTTGTTTGTAATAAATTTGGGCATATGGCTAAACAATGTAGAAATAGAGCAAATCAAAACTGCAATTCAGTTCCTAGTCAATGCACAAATTGCAAGAGATATGGTCATAGGTCGAAATATTGTAGAATGAAAGCTAAATGTCATGCATGTGGAAAGTTTAGACATTTGGCTAATCAATGTAGGTCAAGTAATGATGTCGGATATGTCAAAGCAATTCAAAAGAACAATTCTACATGTTATGCATGCAAAAAAAAAGGTCATAATGCTAAGTACTGCAGAAGCAAGACTACACCAGTTAGCAATGATAAAACAAATGAGTAAGGCAAGCAAAAGGTAGATGAAAGACAACAAGATCACACCAAGAGATGGGTTAGAAATTTTGAAGAACCAAGTGGAGATGCAACTACACCGGTAAGTGCACCAGTAATTCCACTGGTAGAACAAAACATTCTTGCACCGATAGGAAATTCAATTTGTAATTGAGGCATATGCCTTAGGGGTTGGAAAATTCATTACAAATCTTGCATATTCCTCGAAAGAGATTTGGAAAGAGATATGGAGAGTTTTATTGATCATTGATGAAGGTTTATTCGACATAAAACTGTGAAACTAGCATCCGGTAGGGCACACCACTAAGAATTTATGATAGTGAAGGATTAGGGTTTACTCGATGATAAAAATGGAAAATTGACTCATTTTCACTCACATGGCACTTGAGAAAACCAGAGCAAAGAAAAAGTGAATCATGGGCGATCAAGAGTGAGCAAAGGAATTCTAAAGGATTTCCAACAGTTATTTGAGAAGTAATCAAAATCTTCAAAGCGACGATTGTTTTCTTGGTATTTCTTTGAAATGGCATCCAGATCATCATCTGCTCCTACTTTCATTACGAATCCCACTGTTGTTGAGGTTAAGGATAGGCTTAGGCCTTTTTTCAAGGAAGTTCCTCAAATTGGAATGAAGGAAGACTCTACTGGCGCATTTTTGAGGGCTCCCCATGGCATGCTTTATGTGGAAGATGTCAGGGCCTATATCACTACACATTGGAGGATTTAGGAACTGAGGAAATCAAGGGAATGTATTAATCTATGACACTAGGTAGCTTTGGAACAATCAAGTTGGAATATGAAATCATTGAAGACCTAGGGTTAACCGAAATCTTGTATAAATCAGAATTCAAGGATGAAGTGATTAGATATGTCCTAAGAAGGGTCCATAATGAATTCATTTGGCTGGACCAGCCTCACATGATCACCAAAGAAGCAATTCAGGTGGTCACCGACTTACCCAAAGTTGGACAGGAACTAGGGAAGATGCTCTCCAACACTGAGGTTGAAAATCTCACCGACACAACCCATGATGGAAGGTTGATGAGGGTCAACACCAATAAAGATACAGATGTGAAATTTTCCAACATGATCATCGGCTACAAGGTAACTCAATCAAGTTGATTGAACTGTGTTGCTAGTTCCTGTATCCATGTTGCATCAATCAACATTTTAGAATATAGTTCCAAGATGTTGTCATCAACTTCATAGCCCAATTCAGTGACGCATATTGTTCTAGGTTCCAATACTTCCATGAGAGTCTCATCTGTCTTTACCATGACACAAATTTCAGTGGAGTATTTCTCCACAATGTGTTTGGAGATTCTCTCCCTCAGTCTCATGTTCTCTTGAAAAGTTTTAAAGTAGCCCCAAAGCTTTTCATCCCTATTGCTGCCAAGACTAGTGATTGCATCTTTGATCTGCATACCTACCGGTATGTCATGAGCCCAACGTTTCTTTCCCAAACCTAGTATCTGATTCATGAAATACAACATTAAGAAGACAATAAGATTGCCAAACTGGAAAGTTCCTTTCTTAACACCTTTTATTTTGCCAAAATTCAACATTAATTCACTTCTTAACCATTCACACAAATCATACTTTACATGTCAAATGATAAAGAATAATGTAAATTATGATTTGTGTGAATGGTTAAGAAGTGAATTAATGTTGAATCTTGGCAAAATAAAAGGTGTTAAGAAAGGAACTTTCTAGTCTGGCAATCTTATTGTCTGCCTAATGTTGTATTTGATGAATAAGCTACCGGGTTTGGGAAATAAATGTTGGGCTCATAACATACTAGTAGGTATGTAGATCAAAGATGCAATCACTAGTCTTGGCAGCAACAAGGATGGGAAGCTTTGGGGATACTTTAAAACTTTTCAAGAGAACATGAGACTGAGGGAGAGAATCTCCAAACACATTGTGGAGAAATACTCCACTAAAATTTGCTTCATGGTAAAGATAGATGAGACTCTCATGGAAGCAGTGGAACCTAAAACAATATGGGTCACTGAATTGGGCTATGAAGTTGATGACAACATCTTGGAACTATATGCTAAAATGCTGATTGATGCTCCTTTAGATGATAAGGCTAAACACTTTGGCACTGTAGAGGAGAAGGATCTTGAGGTTAAAATTGGTTTCAACAAGAAATGAAGGGAAAATAAAATAGACAAAATGTCTACATTTATTCAAAATGTAATTCATAGGATAGATACAAAACTAGGTTCTAGATCTAAACTGGTAGATCAACTGGCAATGGCTAGTGCTCCTGAGGTAAAGAGACTTGAGACTTTCATATCTTCTATTACTTTTGACCCTGATCTAGAGGATAATCAACCTCTTGCATTTAGAAGGGTACAAAGGAAGAAAGCTGACAAGCCTTCAGTAGAAGAGAAGAAGGTGGAGCCAAGGAGGAAGCTATTGGTATTTTGGTATGGTTTTGTCATTGATGTCAACACCTACGAACACTTATCAACTCTGGCACATTGGAGAATCACTTTGGAGAATCAGCAACATTCACTGGCAAGCAAATGACTCATGCACAATCATTGGTATCTGGTACACCGATAGGATATAATGATCACCAACACTTGGAATGGCATGGAAAACACTTGGTTATGTCGAAGACATCATTTGGACACTTCATCTTGGAGATTTGATTATTGTTATATTCATATTTGCATATTTGTTGTTACTGACAAATAGGTCCAGGCTATACACTAATAGGTTTATCTTTTCCAGATCAGCATGGCACGATATGGAGATGATTTATTATTGTTGAAAATGCATTAAGCCAACATGTTGAATCGGTTATTGCATGGGGAATTAATTTAATTGTAAATTGATTTTATTGTAATATCTTTTAGAGCTGACCTACTAAAATTGGTCCTAGATTATGATATAAATGTAAGATCTTATTTGTAAGATCAAATGTGGAATGCGAAGAAGAATTGTGTGAAGGTATATGTGAGAATAAGCAGAGGTATACATGCAGACATCATTTGAAGGTGAAGCAAGGTTTTTGTGAAAGCATATCAGAACTACACCAGTACTGAATCTAGCATATGAAGATGCTATTTTAAGCAGTACATTCTTATTAGATTTAACCATCCAATTGTAGTCAGTGTGACTCCTATTTTGTGTTTGAGCAGTGAGCTCTAGGCACTTGGCCTTTTTGCATGTGCAGACCCCATTTGTATACACTTACTATCTGCAGTAGTATCATCTATTGGTGTTAAGTGTTGTGGATGAGTTTGTCCTTTTGTTTCATGCATTAATCTTTATCGGTATTGCAATTATCTGATAAAACTGTCTACCGGTATAAAAGACTGGTTTACCGGTATTAAGCAATAAGTTGGTTAAGTTGTTTTGGTTTTAATTTATTTGACAATTGATTCATCCCCCCTCTCAGTTGTCTCCGGGACCTAACAATTGGTATTAGAGCCTAATCCTCTTTTGCAGAAGTTTAACAGCTTGAGGAGATCCAATGTCTACTAACTATTTTAGGAAGGACAATCCTAAACTTGATGGAACCAACCATAGCATGTGGAAGATCAGAATGGAGACACATCTAAATTGCATTGGAAATGACATCTGGGATGTTACAAAGAATGGCTATACCGCTCCTACTCAGAACCAACCTAATCCACCTAACTTGACTAAAGATGAGGAAAATGATTGTAAAGTAAGAGAAGCACTTTTGAGCGCATTATCAAATCAGAAAATCATGGGATTATTAGATAGGTCTACTGCTAAAGCTATTTGGGATCATTTGGAAACACTGAATGAAGGAGATTCCATAGTCAAAATTGTAAAGCTTGAAAGCTTCTGGGTCAGGTATGAAAATCTGAAAATGGAAGAAGATGAAAGGATTTGTGCTTTTATGGAAAGAGTTAATGAAATTGTTTTGGGTATTAAATGTTGTGGAGGAACCTTAAGTGAAGATGAAGTTATTTCAAAAGTTTTAAGAGGATTTCCATTGGCATATAAAATGAAAGTCATTTCTATAAATGAGTTAAGAAGTATGCCTAATAAATCAGTAACTAGAGATACATTGATTGGAAAACTTTCAGCCTTTGAAATTAAGGAATTTGGTCCTATTGCTACTATAAAGATAGATTTAGCCTTTAAAGCATCAACATCATCTACATCATCATTTGAAAAATCTGATTGGAAAGCCTTTTATGAAAGAGAACTTGAAGAAAGCAGGAAAGAAAATGAAGAACTTGAAGAACTTGAAGCACTATTTGCAAGGAAAATGCTTAAAGGTCCAGTTGGAAGTAAGTATGAAGGTAAAGCACTCTTAAAATGTTTTAACTATAATAAGATTGGTCACATGGCTTCAAGATACCTTGATAGACATGCTAGACTAAGAGAAGAAGCTAGAAGAACATACAAGCCAAACCCTGAATATCAGAGATACATATTTAAGAAGAATAAAGACAAATCTTGTTATCTTGCTGATGAAGGAGTGAGTGATGATTCTGATGAAGATCTGACAGAAAATGGATGGGTTTTTGTTGCTATAACAGAAGACCAACCGGTAGAGTAGGCCTTGGCAGCTAAAGTTGAAGTAAAGGATGAATGAATCATTGATTCGGGATGCTCACATCATATGATAGGAGATAAAGGTAAACTCTTGAAATTTCAAGAATATAATGGAGGTCTAGTGAGATTTGGAGATGATAAAGCTTGTCTGATCAAAGCTAAAGGTACAATATCTCTTGATGGAAAGCATAATACTGATAATGTTTACTATGTTGAAGGTTTAAAGCATAATCTTTTGAGTGTTGGTCAATTAGTTGAGAAAGGATTTCAGTTACAATTCAAAAATGGTAAATGCAAAATCATGAATAGAACTAGTTTAGAAATTGCAACCGGCAATCAAACTAGAGGTAATATCTTTCATTTCGATAATAGTGAAAATACATGCTTGATTGCACATATTGATGAAAGTTGGCTATGGTATAAGAGACTCTGTCATGTAAACTTTGATTGCATGGTAAAAATTAGTACTATTAAGGCAGTTAGAGATTTACCTAAAATTGTCAAATCTCACAATACAGTATGTAAGGAATGTCAATTTGGAAAACAAGTTAGAGCCACCTTCAAAAGTATTCCAGAAAAATCCAATAATGCTCTTGACTTAATTCACACTAATTTATGTGGTCCAACTAGAATTAAAAGTTTACAAGGTGATAGATATTTCATGCTAATCATTGATGAGTATTCTAGAATGTGTTGGGTTACTTTTCTCAGAGAAAAACTAGAAGCACTTGGGAAGTTCATGGTAGAAAATGAAACTGTTAAGAAAATCAAATGTCTAAGATCAGATCAAGGAGGAGAATTTACATCTAAGGAATTTAATGCATTCTATGAAGTGAATGGAATCAAAAGATAACTATCAGCACCTCGGACACCACAACAAAATGAAGTTGTTGAAAGAAAAAACAAAACTATCTTGGATGCAACTAGAAGTATGTTATCAGACGTAAACCTACCACATGTATATTGGAGAGAGGCAGTAAGTACAGCCGTCCATACATTCAACAAAGTTTACATCAAAGGTGAAATCGGTAAGACCCCTCATAAACTATGGTTTGGTATTACTCCTACTCTTAAATATTTTAGAATATTTGGAAGTAAATGCTATATTAGAAGAGATGAGTATATTGGGAAATTTGATCCTAGAAGTGATGAAGAAATATTTCTTGGTTATTCATCTAAGAGTAAAGCATATAGATGTTTTAACAAAAGATTGCAAAAAATTGTTGAGAGTATAAATGTGAAGATTGATGAACAATTCAGAGGAACTTCAAGGTATATAGACACTGAACCAGCAACAAAAATTCTAACAAATGAACCTACACTGAATCCACCAGTATAGAATGAGGATCCAATTACACCAGTATCATTTGAAAATTCTACAGTAACTAAGGAACAACAACAAACAAAGACACCCCGGTATGTAAGACTGAATCATTCCGAAGATCAGATAATTGGAAACAAGTATAAAGGAGTTATGACAAGAGGAAGATTGGCAAATGAAGAGGTAAGTCTTATTTCTCAAATTGAACCATCATCAGTTAATGAGGCATGTGAAGATAAACATTGGACTAAAGCTATGGAAGAAGAATTAGAAAAAATTGAGAAGAATAACACTTGGACATTAATGAAGATGGTAAGGTTATCAGAATAAAAGAAAGACTAGTGTGTAAGGGATATTCTCAAAAAGAAGGAATTGATTATAATGAGACCTTTGCACCAGTAGCTAGAATTGAGGCAGTCAGATAATTTTTGGCTTTCGTAGCACATAAGAACTATAAAGTATATCAAATGGATATTAAATGTGCATTTCTGAATGGAGATCTTGAAGAAGAAGTTTACATTGAACAACCTGATGGATTTTCTTTGAAAGATGACAAAGATATGGTTTGTAGGTTAAGGAAAGATTTGTATGGATTGAAGCAAGCTCCAAGAGCTTGGTATGCAAGATTGGATAAGTATCTTTTGAAGATTGGTTTTTCTAAAGGTAATGCTGACAACAAATTATATTATAAAGTGACTAATGATGACATCTTGGTTATAGAAGTTTTTGTTGATGATATAATATTTGGAGGAGAAGATGGATTATGTAAAGACTTTTCTATTGAAATGCAACAAGAATTTGAAATGCCTATGATTGGAGAAATAAAATTCTTTTTGGGATTACAGATTTCACAGACTGACAAAGGTATATTCTTGAGTCAATCTAAGTACTTAAGGGAGTTACTAAGGAAATTTGGGATGGAGAACTCTAAATCGGTAAGCACACCTATGACTACAAGTGACAATCTATCACTAAGGGATGAATCTACACCTGTTAATCCAACTAGGTACAAATCTATGATAGGAAGTTTACTGTATTTGACACAAACTAGACCTGATATCATGAATGCAGTATGTATTGTTTCAAGATTTCAAAGTAATCTTAGAGAAAATCATGAATCAACAGTAAAAAGGATTTTTCGGTACTTACAAGGCATTACAAATCTTGGATTATGGTATCCTAGAGATGAAAAATTTGAATTATGTGCATACACAGATGCAAATTGGGAAGGAGATGTTGATGATAGAAAAGCACCACCGACAGAGCATTTTTTCTTGGAAAGAGACTAGTTTCTTGGTTGAGTAAGAAATAAAGTTGTACATCCTTATCAACAGCAGAATTAGAATATGTTGCAGTAGCAACTAACTGTACACAAGTACTATGGCTTAAGAAAATGTTGAAAGACATAAAGGTAAAATGCAAGGAACCTATAACTATCTATTGTGATAACACTGGAGCAATTGATATATCTAAGAATCTAGTTCTACATTCTAAAACCAAACATGTTTCTATCAAACTGAATTTTCTAAGGGAAAATGTTGAAGCAAAAGAAATAAAACTAGTTTATGTGAATACTAAAGAGCAAATTGCAGATATTTTCACTAAACCTCTGCCTAAGGAGACTTTTGAATATCTTAGAAATCAGCTTGGGGTCATACCCCCACTGATAGATACTTAGAGAGTTGATGTTTGTCATCAACCGACAAAATTAATAGAGAAATCTTTTACTCCGGCTTTGATATGGAAGCTACTTCTAAGGGGGAGTAGTTGGTATACTAATTTGGTTGGTATTTTGTATATGAACTTGGTTTTATAGTAAATTTGGCATTTGATGTCAAAGGGGGAGATATTGGTATGGATAAACACAAGGAAACACATGTCACTCTCAGGGGGAGAGATTGTTACTTTGGGAGAGATTACTTATATTTTGGTATTTGGCATTTCTATTTTGGCACTTTGATGGTTTTTCCATCTTGTGTTGCCATCAATGCCAAAGGGGGAGATTGTTGGTATTTTGGTATGGTTTTGTCATTGATGTCAACACCTACTAACACTTATCAACTCTGGCACTTTTGAGAATCACTTTGGAGAATCAACAACATTCACTGGTAAGCAAATGACTCATGCATAGTCACCGATATCTGGTACACCAATAGGATATAATGATCACCGACACTTAGAATGGCATGGAAAACACATGGTTATGTCGAAGACATCATTTGGATACTTTGTCTTGGAGATTTGATTATTGGTATATTTATATTTGCATATTTGTTGTTACCGACAAATAGGTCCAGGCTATACACCGACAAGTTTATCTTTTCCAGATTAGCATGGCACGCTATGGAGATGATTTATTATTGTTGTAAATGCATTAAGCCGACATGTTGAATCGGTTATTGCACTGGGCATTAATTTAATTTTAAATTGATTTTATTGTAATATATTTTAGAGCTGACCTACTAAAATTGGTCCTAGGTTATGATATAGATGTAAGATCTTATTTGTAAGATCGAATGTGGAATGCAAAGAAGAATTGTGTGAAGGTATATGCGAGAATAAGCAGAGCTATACACGCAGACATCATTTGAAGGTGAAGCAAGGTTTTTGTGAAAGAATATCAGAACTAGACCGATACTGAATCCAGCATATGAAGATGCTATTTTAAGTAGTACATTCTTATTGGATTTAACCATCCAATTGTAGTCAGTGTGACTCCTATTTTGTGTTTAGCAGTGAGCTCTAGGCGCTTGGCCTTTCTGCATGTGCAAACCCCATTTGTATACACTTACTATCTGCAGTAGTATCATTTGATTGTGGGTAAGGTTTCCCACCATGGTTTTTCCCCTTACAGGGTTTCCACGTACAAATATTGGTGTTAAGTGTTGTGGATGACTTTGTCCTTTTGTTTCATGCATTAATCTTTACCGGTATTGCAATTATCTGATAGAACTATCTACCGGTATAAAAGACTGGTTTACCGGTATTAAGAAATAAGTTGGTTAAGTTGTTTTGGTTTGAATTTATTTGACAACTGAATCACCCCCCCTCTCAGTTGTCTCCGAGACCTAACAAAAGCTAGTAAGAAAGGTAACAACAACATCCACACCTCTAGCAAGAAAACCTACTTAGAAGAAGAGGCTTGCTCCATCCGCTCCTGTAACCCCCAACAAGAAGAGTAAGACTGATGAAGCAACTGAATTTGGTAATATGATGTGCAAAATTAATTAATGAGGTAACTAAAGATGGAATGCTGAAAAATGTGTCAAAATTATATGAGCATTTAGATGACAATGAACAAATGAAATAGAAGAAGCAATTTTGTTATATTTAGACATATATAAGAAGGCTTTGGTAGAGATTTTAAAGGAAATTCCTTTATCATTGTATAGCAAGTTAGATGCAAGGAGATTAGATGCAATTAGGAAGGACAAAGAGATTAATGAATTTGAAATTTTAGGCATTTGTGGTACTATAAATAATGAGGAAATGAAAAGGTGTATAGATGTTGCAAATAGAATAATCTTTAGCAGCAAACCTTGATAAATAAGCTTAACGATGGGCATGATCAATGAAATAATAAATGAGACCAGAGATGGTTGGGATAAATTCTTCCAGAAGAATCCTGATTTCCTTACTTCTCAAGAAGAATTTGCTAAGGCAACAACTCCCACCATTCTGGATAGATCAAAAGGGAAAGGAATTTTTTATAGTTTAGATCAAATTTTGAGTGAACCGACCGTTAAACCTAAAACTGATGAGAGTGTATAGACTAAACTGACACATACAACATTTTTATAGTCTAAGGAAGGTAATACTGATAATATTGTGGATAATAATCGACCGATAGTAACATATACTACACCAAGTGGTGAAGCCACCGATGCAAAAGAGGATGAGAAAAGTAATACACCAGGAGAGGATAAGGAAAATGAATAAAAGGAAAAGGACACTGAATCGGTAGTTGATTCCCTAGCAAAAAATTTGGCAATTGACACTTCTCAAGTTGAGAAGAAATCAATCATAGAGATGAGTCCCATAGAGCTAATCATGATGGCTACTCAAAACCTAACGAATGAGGGATCTACAGACAAAAGAATAATAGATTAGTCAATAACAGTTTTACATAGATTGATTCCTGAATGTATGATTGAAAATGAAGCAAGCCCTTCTGGTAAGATTAAGGCATTGACAAAGCACATATCTAAAAACTTTCAATCATTATAATAGATTTCCAACTGACAAGCACTTGAAAGATTTACTTTTGCTAAGAGAGCTGATTTTGACCAGATTATTGAGACAGAAAAAAGGAATGTTGAAGAGAAACTTATACTTATTAAAAATTCTTTGAAACCATATACTAACATCTACAGGGTCTGTTGTAATATAGAGATTCTTACAACAAATGTAGATAAGAAGATAAAGGAGTTACATGAAAAGATTGCTAATATTGCTAAATCTTTTGATGGACTAACTTGACTTACAACATCTATTGATGGACAAATTTTGACTTTGGAGAACCAAAATTTTTGTTTTGAAAAGGAAAGAGACAAGATTATTTGGAGAGCAAGAAGTCTTAGAGGTTTGGTGAGTCCAAGATTGGATTCACTTGGTGTACATAAGAGGGAATGTATGGATATGCTTGTGAAGCGCACACCAGCAGAAGTCACTGAGAAATAAACACTTGCACGTTTACTGAGTGGACTTGTATCCATATCTAAAACATTAAAAACTGGCTGGGATACCTATATACAGTTGCTAGAGAAAGCTTATCTAGAAATCTTGAGATTGGTCAAGCTCTAGTAAAGTAATCTATAACAGTTCTTTCAATTCTTTCACTGGTCTTAGGCATTGATGCCAAAGGGGGAGTATATGTATGTGAAATATATATATATATATATATATATATATATATATATATATATAATCCTAGGGGAGAGGATATCAGACATAGTATATTGTAGATAGAGTCAATCAGCTCAGGGGGAGTATGTTTCATGTTTCAGTTGGACTGACAAGGAATCCATTTTTCACATGAGTGTTGCTATCAATGCCAAAGGGGGAGATTGTTGGCAATTGACACTCATTGGATTCATATGTTGTCATTGATGGCAACAATATTATATAGAAGGCATATACCAACAAATACTGACATTGGAGGCATACACCAGAAGATATCGATATTGGAGTAATCAGGGTCATCACCGACACTAGCACCAACACCGACATCCAGTACTTTAGTGAAGCCAACATCAATTTGGGATCTAGAATGTTTTATTTATAAAATCATTTTGTAAAAATTGTATAGGGCCAACATTGAATATATTTTGTATTGTATTATAAGCTGACATAGGGCATATTGTTTGTAAAGGGTATATAAGTTAGTTTATTAGGTCATTTTGTATAGGAAAAGGAAGTAGAACTGTGTGATGCGAAGGATATGTATGTAGGTCATTTGTATGCAAAAGTTATATCATGCTATGATCAGTAGATGGTTTGTAAAACATTCTTGGAGGAAAGGAGATACCGATAGAAGGGTTCATGGTTTATGAACCAACACAAAACATAGCTATAACTGGAACTCTTTTTGGAATTGCAGATTCATTTTGTGAGTTCACCATTACTGTTTTATCTCACTAGAAGCTTGTAGTTAGTGAGACTCTTTTGTGTTGAGTAGTGTGCTCTAGGCAGTGTGCCTTCCTACATTTGTAGTCCCCCATGCTATGTAATATCTTTCATATGGCTAGTGAATTGATATTTTGGGTCACAAATCCCACCGTGGTTTTTCCTCTTTGAGGTTTTCCACGTATAAAATTCAGTGTGTTATTGTGTTAATTCATGTGGCTAGTTTATTCACTTCATGTTATACGTTTCTTCATTTACCGGTTTATATGTGTGGGTGAACTCACAATACTGGTTCCCACTTTTTGACCAACTTTGACACTTAGATGAACATTTTGCAAAAAACCTTCACTTTCCGACACCTATAACTTTTAAATCGTTAAGAATTTGAAGATGATGTAAACTAGTGATTTGTAACATCCTTTTTGTAGATTCTAAATATATTTTTTTCAATTTTTTTTGAATAAAATTTTATTGATTTTTCCATCTCCCTCAAAAGTAGTTTTTTACAGGAAACAACATTTTTTAAGAGTGATGTGCATCCCGAAACATATAAATTTTTTTCTATAAATGATAAAAACTTATCTCTTTTAAATTTTGGTTTGTAACATCAATACCCAGGGCATGCAGTTGGTTTGATAGTGATATGTTGAATATTTTTTATTTTATTAAGTTTTGAAGTCCGAATAATTATAATTTAGATATAGGTGTACGTTTGAACACATAACTTGCTCTATATATATCAAAATTAAGTTTTATTTTTTTTGTTAGAAAGAAGACATCAATACCTAGGGCATAGATGTTTTTCATAATTTTTTTGAATTAGTTTGCTATTTTTCCCAATGCATTGAACAAAGAAGTTCTTGTTCGGTGAAAAACCTACATTCATAAAAAATAAAATAAAAATATATTAATAAACTTAAATATATTAAAAATTATACTATTTGGAAAACTTATAATAAGGACTAAATCCTCAAGAAAACAAAACTTCTAAATGAATTCATTTGACCCCTCAAAAGCTAATGTAAAATTGGTATTTTATCAGCATTTGATAGATGCAAAGGAGACTCCATTGCAAGTATGATTTAGAAGTAGAGAGGTTCTATCCAAGAAATTTTGATCTAAGAGCCTTTGATCTAACTCTCTTCAATTAATTACTTCAAATGGGACCTCTTAAAGCTTAAATAATTATATTTTCCAAAAAATGTATGATTTCAGCAAAAATCAGGATGTACCAAAAAGTGGGAACCAGCTTTGTGAGTTCACCCGTGTATGTTATAATAAGGTCAAATCTTATATTACCAGCATAACACTGATTCACCCCCCTCTCAGTGTTCTTCGATTCCAACAGAATCGAGGTTAGATTAGGAGATGGCCAAGATTGTTGCTAAGACTTTGTTGTAGAGAGCATATGATTTCATTGAAGTTATGGTGAATTTAGTGTGTTATTTCAACAAGTTGCATGGTCTCTACTTGTCAATTCATTTTCATATTGTTTAGATGAATGAAAGAGCTTTGTGCATGATCAATGGTGAAATTCATTTATCCATACCACTAGCAATTTGTTGATTGTAAGTTTGCCTTGTGTGGTCAACTGGAATCCTTAAATAAGACTAACTTGAATTGCTATCCGTACCTTAATATGCATCACCTTGATGGTATCCTTGTTGTTGATAGTGATTTGAACATCACCTTCTTTCCTTAGAAGATTGCATTAATCTTTGTAGAGTTTTTGCTTTGCATGTCAAAGCAAGGCTTAGCCAAGTTTCACCAAAGGTTGTTCATTATTCTCAAATTATTAGGAATAATATAGACTTTTAAAACTCTATCTCTTTTACCAATTTATTTTCCAACCAAATAGCTAGAATCTAAGTTCCAACAACATCCAAACATTCAACATTCAAGTATTCAATGTAAGTCCCTTGGATTACTAGAAAATCACATCAACCATTGAGCTTATCCACGAGTCAAGACCCGACAATAGAAACCTTGGAGTTGTCTCATTTTATCGCAAAACATAGCATTTAAGAGAATTTATTCAAGAGAGGATAAGATACCTTGGTATTTTACTATGTGCTTGATTGTGCTCAAAAACACATCAACAAGCTTGAGACTTGAAGTGTTGTAATGTCTTCCTTGGGCCCTTGTCTTTGCTTATGTGGTGAAATCTTGAGTTTGTATGTGAGATGATGTTCCTTCCATGCCTTGAAGTTGATGTTCCTTTGTAGGTTCATTCCACTTGCATCAAAACTAGAAACAAACATAACTTGAATCAAAACATTGTAAAAAGTAATTACCCAAGCTTTTCGACTACCTTCTCTAAATCAAGAAATAAATTTTTTATCATCAAAACATCTAATTTTGTGTCTTAGACCTGATTTATGTATGATTTCTCACTTTATTTGCCTAATTTGATAGGTTTCAGGTTTGAGAGAGGCCTGATTTGCATTTGTTTTAGGTAGCAAAGGAAGTTCATGCATCTTATAGGGAAAAGGAAATGACTTATTTCTTCCTTTCTCCTTTGCATCCTTTCATCATTTGAGTGGGGGAATTGACATTGATCAGGATTTTAACTAAGCATTGGAAATGCAGGCTCTTATATAGTCATTGGCAATGCCTTGGTTGAGAAAAGGAAGTGTTGTCAATGCCTTGGTTGAGAAATGGAGGTACTTAAGTTCTTGATCTAGGCAATCAAAGGAAATGCTTAAGTTTGTGTATTTGAACTTCCATTAGAAGTGATCGATTTCATTCCTATCTTTCTATCACTTAAGCTTGCAATCATCTTCTTAGCAATGCACTTAGTATGATCATGATCTCATTTCAAATAACACAATGCAAAAACCTTAATTTCTTGATTGGAGGTGTCAATGGAAATCACTCAACCCTTAATTCACACATCTTAGGGGGCAATGGCAATAGCTCATCCTTAACTCACACTTTTAGAATAGCAAAGGAAGTTGCACTTTTAGGGGGTCAATAAAAATCACATAATCCTTAAGTCACACTTTTAGGGGAGCAAAGGAAATCACTCAAACCTTAAGTCGCACTTTTGGGGGGTCAAAGGAAGTGCTTCAATCCTTAAGTCACAGATTTGGGGGGTCAAAGGAAGTGCTCCAATGCTAAAGTCTCACTTTTGGGGTGTCAAAGGAAGTGATTTCAAAATGCGAATCTTGATAACTTAATCATTTTCTTGAGCCTTTTCACGATGATTTGGACTTTCAGCCTATCCTCTCCCAAGCATTGAAAACATTTTGCCTTAGCTAAATTTAGCATTTCATTTCTGATTTTGCAAGCAAAAGATGATGATCAAATGGAATGATCATTGTGAATCATTCATTTCCTAAGCTCTAAAAATTAACTGACCTCACTTCATCTAAAGTGAGAGCCTTGAGTTGATTACCTCTTAGCCACTTAAGACACTACACCTCCTCCAAATGAAAGGTTAATACTAAAGACTCTACAACTAATGGCTAAACTAAGACAACTAACCTAGAAAGCAAAAAAGTGGGGGTTCCCATTTGCAATGGGGCGATGTGTTAAATGGTCACAACAAGAAGCTTGCTACTTTCACTATCCCACTCTTGATTATCATCTTTGAAAATCTGGAAGGCTTGGTGGTATATAAGGGACCTTGGAACTTCTTCATGTTAATTTGCCTGAGGTTGGTGTCCCCTACATTGCCCCAAAATGATATAATCTTGGACTCCAATGCCTCTCCCTTTGAGTCTTCCTTGATGAGAGCTTGTCATGTACCTGCTCCGACCTTTTGGGCTGCCATGCTCTACCTATGAGTTGCCTAAGTTAGGGTTTTCATATGATTATAATGTCAATAATGCTAAAATGTCTCAGGGTAAGTAATTCCTTCCAAAGAGCTAATAGAATCATCGAAATCATTGATGAATTATGAAACCTTAGACATAGATAAAACCCTACACTTGCTTGAAATCTGAAAATTATCATCTAAATCAATGAATTATGCTTTTGAAGCATGCTTAGATGATAAAAAAATAATGAACAAAGCATCTCATAACTAAAACTACATGAAAAAAATGAACAAGAAGCTGAACCAACATTAAATTAGGGTCCAATTTTAAAAAAAGATGGTCAAATGACAGTCAATTCAAACTTGCAAACAACTTCTAATGTTGTTGGTATCTTCAAATTGATCATCTATTTGGTGAAATTGCCCTTACACTGATGCACTTCTGCTTATGACAAGAATGTCAAATGCTGATGTTTATCCGATTATTGATACAAAATCAGTGATCTTGTGCACTGATCATTGTTCTTGATGTTGAGAAGTTGCTGGTTACAACAACAATTTTTTCTTTGTGTTTAAAAAAGATTGCTATTGATTTGGAAAGGAATTCGCTGATGGCAAATTTGCTAATGTTATGTTTGAACTCGCTAGTCTGGAATCTTTGATTGCCAATGCTGATTGTAGATGGAGCTCGATGATGTTTGAATGTTGATCACCAAGTAGAATTGTTAGAGTGTTGAAGGTACTTTGGAATGAAATTCACCTTGCAAAAACCACTACCAATGGATAGGGAGTTCACTGTCCTAACAATGAAGACCTTGGTAGTATTTCACTTGAACTGGAATCACTGCTTTATTGAATGAATTTGCCTTATTTATTGTATTTTAATCAAACAAAGTGATCAACATTACCCTATAGTGGCTGGAAGGGGTGTGATTCCTCATCACAAGGTTGACTTAGGTTTTCATTTAATGATTTGCAATTTTGATTTTCGAGGAACAAAGCCAACTTTCATCTAGATCAAATTTGAATTGAACAAAAAAAATGTCTCTCCATTGTGGGGCCCTTTTTCAAGGTGGCGCAAATGCTTAGATCACTCTTTCACCTAGGTGATGGAAGTGACTATGTGTTAGGTTGCACTTTTGAGGCCCGATTCAGTCTTAGGTCATGCTTTGGAGAGTGAATTGGAAGTGATAAGATAAGGTCACACATTTGGATGGGTACCAGAAATGTTAGTGTATACACCTAAAAATGGTCTGAAGATAATTAATTAAATAAGCAATTATTTAATTAATCCTCCTCCCCAATTTAATTGAATTCACTAGGAAATTTTATTAAATTTCCCCTTTCATCTACTTATTAATAAATCTAAGGATTTATTAAATAGGTTCATTTCATCCCTTTAATTAATTAATTCAATTTAATTAATTCCCTCCATCCAAATTCATTTATTCTAAATCCCTTAATTAATTAAAAAAAATCAATTATGAATTGTTGAGATTAATTAGTTTTTTATTTGAATTTTTAAATTCAAATTCTCCTAACTTCTACCACTCCTAAACCTAGCCCATTCTACGTACCACCATGTCCCCTTTCATCCAACATCTTCTATAACCTTGTGACACTTGTCACTAAGTATTTCCTTTCATCTAACTCCTTCTAGAAGCCTCTTGACACTTGTCACCATAGAGATGATAAATGTTCCCTTTAATCCAACTCCCTTTGCCAACCTCCTCCAGTTTAACCATTGATATCTTCAAATCAATCTTGACCATTGATTCCTGCCACATCACCCCTAGCCTTGGAAAATCTTATAAATAGACCTCATCTTGGAGCACAAAGGGTCCCAATTTCATGTCCCAATTCATTTTCATGTCCCAATTTCATATCATGATTGCATCCCATCTCATTCTCATCTTATGCATTGTTATTATAGGCATCTAGCTTATAGTTTATCAGTTTTAGCAATGTTATCATGCTCAATTTTAGCTTAAATCTTAGCTTAATCATGCTAGATCAATCATTCATGTAGCTTAAATAATGCTATTCTTGCTAGATCATGCATTTGCATCAATCAAATCCTCCATCTAAGTGTAGTCAAGTCACTGGAATATGCATAGCAAGATCTGAGAGCATTTTTCATACTCGCATTTACTAGGAGGCAATAAGTCGATTAGCTATGGTTTTGTCTTTCAATATTTCAATTTACTAACCATTTCTTATAATGATTTATTGAGTGCATTGTGGTTGCAGGTACAAGTACACTTCACAGAGCATGACATTTTGGCGCCCACCGTGGGGCATAAATCATCATTTTTGGCCTCTTAATATTCAACAAACTTCATCTCTGTCCGGCTCTGAAACAAATATTCATACGAGTTGCCTTTCTAGCTCGTACGAACTCCCTTTTAGCCCAGGATGACACTTCATCTCGACTCGTACTAGGTATAATTTTGACTCGTACGAGATTTTACAATGAAAATTCTTTATTCGTTCTAGCTCATTCCTATGTCGTATGAGTTGATTTTCACTATCGTACTAGAGCTAATTCTGTTTTGTATGAATTTTTGGCTTCAAAATCTTATGTCGTACGAGTCTGTTTGTATTACAGTATGAAATCTAAAGTTCCATCGTACTAACTAATAAAGCATGTTGTACAAGTTTCAGCATTTGTGATTTTTTGAAAAACTGCAAGTTAGAATTTTCAAGTTTGTCTATACGTTGGTAATTTGCATTTTTGAAGGCCTTCTGGTCATTTTTAGCCCTTGAAAGCAACAACACATATTGTTTCAAAATCTCATCTACAACTCTTGGAGACCTTTCCAACGAGTTAAATGATTTGTAATTTCGAGTGCCGAGCAAAAATTTATGCCTATTTGAAGTTAGGCTAAAATTTCATATAGTTTTTTTTGAAAATTTCATAGTTCGGATCACTAATGCTAATCTTGTTATGTCTATGAGATGTTTGCAGCCTAACTCTTTTCTGCAAGACGCTTGTCAAAGATACACTTGTCAAAGATATAATTCAAAACACAATCATGTCTACTAATGGATGTATTTTGCAGCTTGCCTAAGGATTCAACAAAAAACTCTGTGTATTCTTTAAGATTTTTAGGCACACTTCAATTTAGGGCTTAAAGAAATGAACTATCATGTCTTATGTGCTTGTGATGATAGGCGAGTATGCTCTCACCTTTCTTAGGTGATCAAAAAGCTAGACTCATCCTTTTACTTTCATTAGTGCATCTCTTTAGCAGGCCTACCCTCTAGAGGAGTTATTAACTCTTAGCCCTTAAGGTCGGTGAGATGGGAATGACCTAAGTGGGAACGGCTAAGGCCAAGTAATCCAACCCACTATAAAATAAATGCATTTTTGATGAAAATCAAAGTAATGACAGTGCTTGGGAATAGCTCTCCTCCGTACCTTCGGGTATATCAAACCTTGGTTTTCAAGGCTGGGAGACCTTTTAATTGAGTTTATACCCCGACTCGCCAAATGTATCCCTTATTAGTGCTGGTTAAAATAGAAGCTACCCAATTCACCTTCGAAAGGGTGATAATCTTTGTGCAAGAGAGATAGTAACTCTCCCAAGACACTTGCCATATTGTTCCCCCATTAGCATTTGGAGTTGGATAATACAGCGTTGAGAATCCATTGCGTGAGACTCAGGGACTGTATTCTGATTAGCTATTGGGTGTGTACCTAAGTCAGCAAGCAAAGGTTTTCATTCTTAGCCAACTTCCTTAGGGTTTAGCTTGACTGAGAGTCATGTATCACATCATGTGTTTGCCATGCATTCATCCCTAAATTGAAAAATCAGACACTTAAAATTAGAAAACCAAAGTAAAACACCAAAATTCAATGATCAAAACTCAAACAAGCAAACACATTTTATCACTGTTCAAGTACCTATAGTATGAGTCCTAAGTCTCTATAGTATTTCTTGATCCTCTATCGTACGAGTCAAGATATTCTATCGTATTACTTGATCTTTTGTTGTATGAGTCAAGGTTCTATGTCGTACAAAACACTACTTTACACATGAAATCACTAGACTATTGTTCTATCTTGTATCTCTTGTTGTTCTATGCTGCATAATCTGTCGGTACGAAACTCTACATCTGTCAGTCCAGAACTGTCTTGCATGCCTATTTCAGATTTATCATTTCTGCCTGATCAATTTGCAGTAAGCATAAACACCTGTTATTTGTCAATCCGTGCTTAGATTGTCTGCTTGGTTCACTTGGTCATGTTATCATTCATCAAAATCAGACTCTAGAAGATAAACACCCCAAGATTTTCAAAGTTCTCACCTCCAAGAAGTTCTCACCTACAACTCTTGGAGACCTTTCCAATGAGTTAAACGACTCGTAATTTCAAGTCCCGAGCAGAAAGTTATTCCTATTTGAAGTTAGGATAAAATTTCATATAATTTTTTTTGAAAATTTCATAGTTCAGATCACTAATGCTAATCTTGTTATGTCTATGAGATGTTTTCAACCTAACTCTTTTCTGCAGGACGCTTGTCAAAGATACACTTGTCAAAGATATAATTCTAAACACAATCATGACTACTAATGGATCTATTTTGCAGGTTGCCTAAGGATTCAGCAAAAAACTTTGTGTATTCTTTAAGATTTTTAGGCACACTTCAATTTCGGCTTAAAGAAATGAACTATCATGTCTTATGTGCTTGTGATGATAGGTGGGTATGCTCTCACCTTTCTTAGGGGATCAAAAAGCTAGAATCATCTTTTTTCTTTCATTAGTGCATCTCTTTAGCAGGCCTACCCTCCCGAGGAGTTATTAACTCTTAGCCCTTAAGGCCGATGAGAGGGGAATGACCTAAGTGGGAATGACTAACACCAAGTAATCCAACCCACTATTAAATAAATATGTTTTTGATTAAAATCAAAGCAATGGCAGTGCTCGGGAATAGCTCTCCTTTGTACCTTCGGGTATATCAAACCTTGGTTTTCAAGGCTGGGAAACCTCTTAATTGAGTTTATACTTGAATGTACCAAACAGTTCCCTTACTAGTGGTTAAAATAGAAGCTACTTGATTCACCCCTGAAAGGGTGATAATCTTTGTGCAAGAGAGATAGTAACTCTCCCAAGACACTTGCCATATCGTGCCCCCATTAGCATTTGGAGTCGGATAATACGACATTGAGAATCCATTGCGTGAGACTCAGCGGCCATATTCTGATTAGCTATTGGGTGTGTACCTAAGTCAACAAGCAAAGGTTTTCATTCTCAGCCAACTTCCTTAGGGTTTAGCTTGATTGGAGTCATTTATCACATCATGTGTTTGCTGTGTATTCATCCCTAAATTGAAAAATTAGACACTTACAACTAGAAAACCAAAGTAAAACATCAAAATTCAGTGATCAAAACTCAAACAGACAAACACTTTTTACACCTATTAAAATACCTGTCGTACGAGTCAAGATATTATGTCGTATTGCTTGATCTTCTGTCATACAAGTCAAAGTTCTGTGTCATACGAAACATTGCTTTACACATGAAGTCACTAGTCTGTTGTTCTATTTTGTATCTCTTATCATTCTATGCTGCATAGTCTGTCATACGAAACTCTGCATCTATTAGTCCAGAATTGTGTCTTACATGCCTGTTTCAGACTTGTCATTTCTGCCTAATCAATTTGCAGTAAACATAAACACATGTTATTTGTCAATCTGTGCTTAGATTGTTTTCTTGGCTTTCTTGGTCAAGTTATCACCCGTCAAAATCAGACTCTAGAAGATAAACACCCCAAGATTTTCAAAGTGCTCACCCCCAACAAGTTCAAGATCTAAACATCTCAAAGTGCATTATCACCCTCTTTGATAAACTGATCACTCAAACATAGTTTCTCATCAGGATCAATCATCCTTTATCATGAAACTGAAATGTTTGGTCAGGATAACCTTGTCCCACATCGTAGGATAGATCATTCCTACTGGACTTGGTTCTTATCAAATCATCATCATTGCACTCCTAAACCGAAGATCAAAAAACTTGCAAACTTTTAAACACTTGAATTCTCTTTTATTGTCATATCACTCTTTTGCCTTGAAATTGACTATTGATCACTTATCAAAACAACTTTTAGACAATCAAACCCTTGAAATAGAAACAAAAACATTGGAAATAGCTAAAAATCATATCAACATGACATAACAAAATAAAACACAAGAAGAAAACAGAACAAACCAACATATCAGAGAAATCAAACAAGTTCAAAATCAAAACCCAACTATGTTAAAACATCACAAGGATTCAAATACATCTCCAAAGAAAAGTAGCTCTTTTGTGCTCCTCTTAAAGAGATCCCTAAAGGATTTGGCTAAAGAAGATCAAAATCGTGCACCCATATCTAACAATGATCCATCCATCCATAAGAAAATTGACTCTCCAAAGGCATCTATTCCTACACCTCCTGAAAGCTTGCAAGAACCTTCCATAGCATCCTTGCCAAATAATGCATCCAAAGTGAAAGTTCCCCAAGCGATATTTAGGATTGCCATCAAACCTATTTCAGAGGATCATATTCAAAGCTCATCTCCTTCATATCCAATCATTAATTCATTTCAAAATCCCCATAGCACTCTCTTGCAAATTGAAGTCCTCATTCATTGAATGCTTGTTAAACGTGTCCTAATAGATTGGGGAGCTAGCTTGAACATTTGCTCTATGAATCTTGTCCATACTCTAGGCTATTTAGAAGATGCAGTTGATCCCTAGAAATGGATAAAAATCAAAGTCTATGGTGAAGAAGAATATTACTCTAAAGGAATTATGATATTACCTATCAGAGTGGGACCCTTGCAAAAAGATACAGCATGCCAAGTTCTAGACATGGAATTACCATACAATATACTCTTGGGAGGACATGTATACAAGATATGCAAGTTGTCCCATCAACATACCATCAATGTGTCAAATTTCCCTATGAGGGTCAAGAAATCACAATATCAATAGACTCAAATCCATTGCAGTGTTGTAATAATCTGAAATAAGCTCAAGAGATCATTGTTTCACATAACAGAGAGGTAGCATCTTCAAGCACACAATCCAAGGAACAATCATTTGTATCAATTTTGTCGAGAGTGGAAAAACAAATGCAGCTAAGAGATCAAGGGATCATAGAATATTTGCTATCATGAAAAAAAAAAAAAGAGCAACTTCAAATTGAGAAGGATGAAGAAGCAAATATAGTAGTCGATGTAGTTCACACGTATGCAAAACAAACATTAGGAACTAGCCTACTTGAATCAGAATCACATACGACTAACATGGACTTAATTGAGGATGATGAGGATTTTCTTATACAAGGTCATTCTGATGAGAGTATCATTCTAGACATGGAAATACATACTGAAAGCTCTGACATCTCTATCATGACCCCTAATATCTTTGAAACTATTCAACCCGAAGATCCTTTATCCTTAAGCTATCCTAAACCTATGGACTGGGAAAATGAAGGACATACTGCTATTGATACCTTTCCAAATGACCATGCCATATCCTTATATCCTAATGAAATCAAACCCGCAACAACTTTCACCAGGGATTCCGCTAACGTATCTTCAAGTCAAATGGATGTCAAATCTCCTAGTCGCAAAATTGAAAATCAAGAAAACAATATCAGGTTTAATCTTGAAAACCATTCATTGGCAACATTAGATCGAGAAAAAGTAAAAACAAAGGATGCATCCAATGGTGAAAACCTCCTCGAGGCACCAGAAGATGGGAGATTTGACACCTTACCAAAATGTTATCAAGAGAAGTTATCTATCATAATGGCACCAACAAAGGCAACTATCATTAGCACAACTTATCTACATCCAGCAACAATCTCTTTAGTAGAACCGACAAGGCATAAATATTTTAAACCATTCAAAAGATCACAAGTCAACTTTACCTATTCATATACAGACGTTCCAAGGTTTGATCCATATCTTACAATACATCACCTGAATATCAGTCCAGGAGCAGACATCAATAAAGGAACACAACATGGATCAAGTGCATGAATTCTTTTCATCACACCACAAGGGCATACAATCCCAAAAGCATACAAATGAAGCTTTCCATGTACAAACAATATAGCAGAGTATGAAGCATTGGTAACATGTATCAAAATGGTTGTAGAATGGAATATAACACAACTTCAAGTCTTTGGAGACTCTCAGCTTGTCATTAATCAAATCAATGATGACTATCAAATCAAAGATGACAAACTCATGCCTTACAAAAAGATAGTGGATGATATCAAGAAGTAATTTGTAGAAATAACTTTTGAACAGATTCCAAGAAATGACAACAAAGTAGCAAATGCCATGGCTACACTTGCTTCTCTATTTCAAACATAGGAAAATCAACAATGCTATGAATTCTTGGTTGAAGAGGTGTTTCGTCCCACCTATAATTGTCCTGATTCCCAAACCATCTGTCAACTTATTGGACATGATTCCTCCCACTATGGCCAAACTTACACATACTTGAAAGACAACATCATACCTCCTGACTTATCAAAGAACCAAAAGAGATACTTTATTTGCCAATCCTCTCATTTTACTCTCGTCACGGATACCTTATTTAAACGAGGTCTAGACAGTACTCTCTTACGATGTCTCGAACAAGAAGAATCTGACAAGGCCTTACATGAAGTCCATAATGTCATTTGTGGCACTCATTCAAGTGGTCTTACCCTTTGAAAAAACTCATATGCTTGGGCTACAATTGGCCGACTATAGAACGAGATTCTTTTAAGATAGCAAGAACATGCAAACAATGTTAGATCCATGGGAACTTGATCCATGCACCAGCACAAGAACTTCATGCTTTAGCAACATCTTGGCCTTTTTGTCAATGGGGACTTGATCTAGTAGGAAAGATAAATCCTTCCTCATCTAATGGACACAAATTCATCCTTGTTGCTATTGAATATTTCACAAAATGGATTGAGGCGGTACCTCTCATAAACATCACATGAAAACAAATTGCTGCATTTATCTCGAATTACATCATCTGTCACTATGGAATACCAATGACCATTATCACTGATAATGGGCGACCATTCAAAAATCAAGATGTACAAGAGCTATGTGAGAAGTTCAAAATCCAACACAGATTCTCCACACCATATTATCCATAGGGAAATGGGCAGGCAGAAGCATCTAACAAAACTATTCTGAAAATCCTTAAAAAGACAGTGAATGATGTTGGGAAAGATTGGCATATTCAATTGAACCCTGCTCTATGGGCCTACCGCACTAGTATCTGCACACCGACAGGTGCCACACCTTTCTCTCTTGTATATGGATCAGAAGCTATATTGCCAATCGAAGTAGAGATACCTTCTCTATGTGTATCACTAAAAGGTCTCATCCCAGGTGAAGAACAAAGAGTATCTAGACTACAAGAGTTAGAACTGATCCATGAACGCAGACACAATGCCTTTGATCATCTAAAGGTATATCAGCTAAGAATATGCTAGAGCTATAATCATAAGGTCAAACCACGAATCTTTCAAGTGGGAGAATTAGTGCTAAAGGAAAATCCACACAACCAGGCAGATCGAGAAAAGAAAGGAAAGTTTGAACCAAACCGGTTAGGTCCATTTGTGGTCACAATAGTATTTGGATCAAGAGCATATCATCTATCAACATAGGATGAGGATCAGCTTGAGGAACCTATCAATAACATGCACCTAAAGAAATTCTATGTCTGAAAAAAGCAGAAAAAATAAAAAAAAAGTGAAAAATCAGAAAAATAAAAAACAGTGAAAAATTAGAAAAATCAAAAACAGTGAAAAATCAAAAAATATCAAAAACATTGAAAAATCAGAAAAATCCTAAAAAGTGAAAAAGCATTAAAAAAAATAAAAATCAAATATAAAAAAAAAGTGCAATAAAAATATATGGTGAAAACCTGGCAAACAGGCACTATCTGTCTGCTAGCTCTTCCATCTATTAGTTCATGCATTCTTTCCATTTGGATTCATTCATCTTCCATCAGCACTGACCATCATAAAGCCTTTGGACATATGCAGACATCTGAGGTGGCTTCTTATCATAGTTTGGATCATTGGATATATCATAACGACTTTGTTTCTAGGCTTGGGGCAAAATCCTACACCTAGCTGGGGGCAAATCTCTTGATCATTTTGAGCTTAACCAAACAAGTAGAACAAATAGTTAGACAACTCTTATCAAGCGAAAACTGAGACACATCCAACATTGAACACAAGATCATACTATCAACTATCAAGCTATCACGAAGTCAATCTAAGCACATCACACACTTTACAATGGATAATATCTTTTGGATAATGATTTTAACATGATTGTTCAACTTTTCTAATTGCTTTTCGCTATCATGATTTCTGAGTGACTCTAGGATGTCATTGACTATAGGAACAAGGAAGAAACATGATATTTTTCTTGTCTACTATCTAAAAATTAATCATTAATATGTGCAAATTTGTCTTGGGACATGATCATCGAAGTATCATTGAAGACATTTTCGATTTGCGTATTAAATGATTAATACTGCCCATTTTATGCAAACAACACTCAGGTCATCATGGTTCAATTATACCTTGACTCTTGTGTTAACTTGCTATATCAAAATCCAGGAAAGTAATGCTCAGGTCATCATGGTTTAATTATACCATCGATGTTTGCACTCACTTCCCACATTTCAAAAGCTCAATGATGACAAAAATGCAAGATAATCCAGTGACTGGTCCGGTCATGGCTTTGCATTCCATTGCATTTTAGCTTGCATTTCATTCTTGCATGGGATCCTACAAGCTCCTTTTATCCAAGGTTAAATCTATCGTAGGAATCATCAAAGTATCATCACAAGTGTATACGCAATCAGAATGATGACTCATCTCTCTCATGATATTATCAACTCTTATGCTATCTCTCTCAACAGAATCAACAATCAGCATATCCAAATATTTCTACAACTTGATATCAACAAATTGTCAGTTCTTTATATAATCAACCTTATCAAATCAAATCAATCAATCAAACCTAATCAATTCTATCATGTCTTATACAAGATGAATCCTTCCTGAAACCAGACTATCTGATTTTGATTCATGTCTTATACAGGATGTATCCTTCCTGAAACCAGACGTTCTGATCATGTCTTATACAGGATGAATCCTTCCCAAAACTAGATGCTTTGATCATCGTTGTCTTATATAGGATGAATCCTTCCTGAAACCAGACTGAATCTAATCAATCAAGATTTTTCAATCTTATCAAACTAAGCAATCAATCTAATCAAAGAACTCACACTTTCATCAAACACAGTTACAAAAATTAAATCAAATCTATCAGGATATCAATCTCGCAAAACTCCAAAGATCATTTATCTCAATCGATCTCTCAAGGGGGCATCATTGTATTGGAATTTAGCAATCAAGAGTTGGGGCATCCTATCAAACCAATATCATCATCAAAATGAGATTATCCTTTGAATCAACACGTTATCACACCTCGCTTCAAAGAGGGGCAAAATGTATACACCTAACAATGGTATGAAGATAATTAATTAAATAAGCAATTATTTAATTAATCCTCCTCCCCAAGTTAATTGAATTTGCTACGCAATTTGATTAAATTTCCCCTTTCATCTACTTATTAATAAATCTAAGGATTTATTAAATAGGTTCATTTCATCCCTTTAATTAATTAATTCAAATTAATTAATTCCCTCCATCCAAATTCATTTCTTCTAAATCCCCTAATTAATTAAAACAAATCAATTATGAATTGTTGAGATTAATTAGTTTTTTATTTGAATTTTTAAATTCAAATTCTCCTAACTTCTACCACTCCTAAACCTAACCCATTCTACCTACCACCATGTCCCCTTTCATCCAACATATTTTAAAACCTTGTGACACTTGTCACTAAGTGTTCACTTTCATCTAACTCCTTCTAGAAGCCTCTTGACACTTGTCAGCATAGAGATGATAGATGTTCCCTTTAATCCAACTCCCTTTGCCAACCTCCTCCAATTTAACCATTGATATCTTCAAATCAATCTTGATAGTTGATTCCTACCACATCACCCCTAGCCTTAGAAAATCCTATAAATAGACCTCATCTTGGAGCATAAAGGGTCCCAATTTCATTTCCCAATTTCATATCATGATTTCATCCCATCTCATTCCCATCTTATGCATTGTTATTATAGGCATCTAGCTTATAGTTTATCAGTTTTAGGAATGTTATCATGCTCAATTTTAGCTTAAATCTTAGCTTAATCATGCTAGATCAATCATTCATGTAGCTTAAATCATTCTATTCTTGATAGATCATGCATTTGCATCATTCAAATCCTCCATCTAAGTGTAGTCAAGTCACTGGAATATGCATAGCAAGATCTAAGAGCATTTTTCATACTCGCATTTACTAGGAGGCAATAAGTCGATTAGCTATGGTTTTGTCTTTCATTGTTTCAATTTACTAACCATTTCTTATAATGATTTATTGAGTGCATTGTGGTTGCAGGTACAGGTACACTTCACAGAGCACGACAGTTAGTTCACACATTTGAGAGTCAAGTGGAAGTACCAATGACTAAGTTCACACTTCAAGGGGGAAACTGGAAATGATAGTTCACATTTTTGAGGCTTGATTGGAAGTGAAAGATTGTACCATTGAGTAGAAATTAGAAGTTGCAAGGTCACTGTTGCTAAGTTTGAGCTTTTAGCTTATCATAGGTTGTTCGCATATTTGAAGGCAATTGGAAGTGGTAAATGAAAAAATGATCAACTTGCTACCACATTTGCTTCCTTGACTTGCTATTGATTAAGGTCATGATAACTTCTTGGCAATGTACTAGCAAGATCGTGGTCTCCTTTAAGCAATGGAAATGCACAAGGCTTAGTTCACAAATTTGGAGCCCAATTGGAAGTGTTAGTTCATTGATTTGGAGCCCAACTAGAAGTGTTAGTTTGTACTTTCAGGGATACATTGGAAACAATCCCAAAAATGATAACAATTTTTCTCTCTTAATCCCTTTGTTAAGAGCCTCTTCATGGTGATTTGAACTCTATCCTATCCTTCCTTAAAGTATTGGCTCTCTAAAACACGTTTGCCTTAGGCAAATTCAGCATTTCATCTCTGTTTAAGAAAGAAAAAGATGATAATCAAATGGAATGATCATCGCAAATCATTCACTCCAAAAATGTTGAGGATAAAATCAACTCAAACATATTCCTTCTAAAGGATCACTACTACCAATCTAACCCAAAACCCTAAAACTGAAAGCAAAAGAGGGGGTCCCCATTTGCAATGGGACGATGTGTGAAATGGTCACAACACAACCTGGTTTGTCAATATTTTTTGGGCATGGTTCTCAGTAGTCCCTAACAGATGAGCAATTCCATTTTGGAGGTAAATTTGTTATTTTAGTTCTCTAGAGCAGAAACACTTTCTAGCAGGATGTCTCACTATTTGAGCTTGGGATGGGAAGTTGCAAGGTAAAACACTTTGGCTTGTGAACATATTTTTAGTCTATGATAGGCACCTAACATTTGAGAAATCCCTGCAAGAATTTTTAGGTGCAATAATGTGGTTTTAAAAGAGTAATGAATGGTTAGGAGCTGATTGCCCCTATTTTCTCTTAGTGCCTAAGTTGTTGGGCATGACTATAGCTTTATTACAGATCTGTAGCTTGATTATGCGGATTCTAGAGAGGGGTTTAGTCACCCATTTTGGTGCTAAGTTCTTTACTGAAGTTTGATAATGTTATTAATCTATTTGGGAACATCTTTAAGATTCATTGCTGCATTGACAAGACTTCAAATGCAAGCTTCTTGTTCATTATCAGATCAATCCACTTTCAAATGAAGATTTCAGTCTGTGAAGTTCATTTTATGCAAGATTGTTGAGGTGTTAATACCTGGGTTTCAATTTAGTTTTTGGCAATTGGAGGTTTTGTAAGTTACTCCTACCTTGCATCATGGATGTATGACTACCCATAACTTTAGTTCGAGTGATCAGACCTAGAAAGGAGGGATATTTGCCAATTTAGAGTCATTTTTCATAAGCTGGAGTTATATCATATGGATTGTCTCATAGATGGAGGTGGTAGGTGACATTGGAAGGGGTCAAAGTGTTTTTGAAGAGTTGATTTATGCTGCAGATTTAGGAACAACAGTGTTGTCATCAAACCTTTGCTTATGTGAGACTAACATGATCATTTGTAATATGACATTGAGGTACTTTCACTTGGATAATTTATTGTTAATATTTTCTTTTCTTTGGGACCTTAAATATTGAATGATCAATCCATATGAAGTATATGTCAGTAGTTGATGTGTTTGAAATTCATAACCAGACCTTACAAAAAAATAAGGGGCATTTTTATAAAATCTTGTCAAGGTTTGCTGGAAAATCGCAATATTTTTTGCAAATTAATGGTTTTTTTCCATTGAAAATCATAGATTTTTTCTATTCAAAATTGACCTATTTTTTTTTTCAAAAATCAAGATTTCTTAAGGCCAATTGTGGATTTTGTCTGTGGCTAGAAGCTTTTTGGGAAATTTTGTAATAAGAATTGTGAGGTTTCAACTCATCTTTTGATAGTTTTTTGATAAAATTTTTTTTTTGTAGAGCATCCAGGGTTTTTGGTCTGTTTCATAGTAGTTTTTTGGTGATTTTTTTAAGAAATTGTGGGTTTTTGGTACTGCCCAGGGTTTTTGTCAACAACAAATTTTTTGTTTTTTTGAGCATAGATTTGTAGTTGAGGTATGAGGGTGTGCAAAAATTCTATTTTTTTTAAGTTACATTAAAATTCGTATAATTGACTCTAAGTCTTCCAAATAGGGTTGGAAATATATTAAAAGGGTGTTTAACCAACACGTTGTGATTATAGGTTGCAGGAGGGATGTCTTCATTACCCAATATTACATTGAAAGGAATCCAATACTTCATTAGCAAAAAATACAACACCTGAAAGCAACACATACTCACGATCATCGATCATAGGTGCCTTGATAAGATTATTCTTTGTATTGACACTCGATCAAAATTTGTGAGTAAAGACAATGTCAAGCTTGATTAATGTGATCAAGAAGCCATCATGTTGATTGACTTATTAGTGATAGATGAAATGGATTCAGAGATTCAAATAGGAAAAACCTTTATGTAAATTTGGAAGCACTTGAAAGATTTGCATGAGATGTTAGATAAAGGCATCTCCTTCTTGAAAAATATGGTTTTCTCAACCATGATGAATGAGATGTCTTTGTAGGAGCACTTGATGAAAGCCAAAGACATTCATGATTAATTTTCAACCATAGGTCGCAAGATGGAAGAGGATATGGTGGTCATTAATTTGAAAATCTTACCATGAGCCTATGAACATTTTATTGAGACATTCAACATCACATCTACTGGTGTTCACCTAAAGTTTGAAGAGTTGTGCAATAAGCCTTGCAACAAGACAAATGGAAGAAACAATTTGGCAATAGTAGTGATACACAAAGTGTGGAACACACATTTGTAGCCAAGGAGAAGGGCAAAGGAAAATGGCCTCCGAAGAAAGGACAAAGAAATTGGGCCATGTGAAGAAGCATTGTAGAAAGATGTTTTTTGAATAGAAATCCAACCTAGTAGGGCCTTCATCAAAGGCTCATGTTATAGATCATTTTGAGAAGGAATTAAAATTCTATGCTTTCATGGTCAAACGACTAGAAGATCAATCAAATTTTTTTGCATGGTACATCGATTTTGAAGCATCTCAACATTTCAGCCATAGGAAAGATTGGTTGATGGAGTACATGACTTGCTCAGTTCCAATGATCTTTGGTGGTAGTGAGTACATAGTTGTTGGCAAAGGCAATGCATAGATATGTTTTGGAGGCAAAAATATCATTTTTCTCAATGTGTACTATGTGTCAGGAACGAAGCTCAATTCTCTCTCAGTGGGTCAAATTATGAATCATTGTCTTAGTTTGATGTCATACTTAGTAAACACAAATGCTATATAATTGAAAAGGAATCCAAGAAAACCATTACTATTGGTATGGAAGATCATGGTTTGTATTGATTTATTGATATCAAATAGGTTTGGGAGCATGCCTTGGTAGCCAAGAGTGCATTTGATATCGATACATTATGGCATCGGTGGTGTGGGCACTGTTGTTGTCTTATGACACCATTGGTCCATTAGTGAGAATTGATCAAAGATACGTTTAGGGAATCAAGAAAATGCTTAAGTATTCTTTTGTCATGAGGCGGACTTCAGGCCTTCTCCCTCCATCCTTGCAACTTGCCTTAAATACCTCAAGGTCCATTGACCAACACTTCTTCCCTTAAAGGATGTCAGCTTTTGGATTTCAGGGAATTGGTCTAACCCTTACTCTTTTGGTAAGCATTAGATTGTTTTCCCAAACCTTGAAATCCAAAACACCTTCCTTTATTGGATTTCAAATTTTAGGGAACTGGTCTACCAGTTACTCCTTTGGTAAGCATTAGATTGTTTCAACGAACCCCGAAATCCAAAATCCCTTCCTTTGTCATATTTTGGATTTCAGGGAATTGGTTTAACCCTTACTCTTTTGGTAAGTGCTAGACTATTTTTCTAAACTCCAAAATCCAAAATACTTTCCACCTTGGATGTTGGATTTTGGGGAACTAGTCTAACCCTTACTCTTTTGCTAAGCATTAGACTATTTTCTCAAACCCTGAAACCCGAAATCCCTCTCCTACCTCCCTCTTGTCCCTTTGGTCTTTTGGACTCTAGGGTTCCTGACTCATCCTTAGCAACATTTTCTTGAGGGCCCAATGTCCAATCTCCAATAACCAACAAAACTTCTAGATGGCATAATTGACACAAGGATCTTAATGCTCACCAAATCCCGCAACTCGCCTACTTTCATTCATGGAGCTACATGGGAACATATAATGTATTTTGTAGATTTCCATCAAGTGGAGTCCTAGGCCATACCTATTTATTTTTTCTTGATGGTCTTCATGTCAGGTTTGCATGCTCTAACCTTGGATTGTTAGGGAATCCACCTTCCAGAAGTACTTTTCTTCTTGGGATTGCCTTGTCAGGGTATAGTCAGGTTTCTTGCATGCACTATCATGTAAAACTTGGCCACTACTCTATCTTCTTAGATTGACATTCTCCTACACACACCAGAGTTAGGGTTTCCCTTCTTTGACCATTGGTTCCTTCTCTGCGACCATTTTGCTATAAATAGGCTATTAAGCCTCATTGTAAAGGGTTCTCTCCCCACTAGTTTGAGCTATCTTTTTCTCTTTCGCTTCTCTTGAAGACATATTTTCTTGCATTTTTTCAACTGTAAGTTTGGCATTTTACCTACGAGTGAATTGAAATCATTATTCTTGCCTCTCTTTGACTTGTGCATGTTGTCTGTCTTCTTACCTTCATGTCAGGTTTGTATTTTGTGGCTTTCTCTCACACATATGTTGTGTTAACTTATTCTTGAGTGTGATTTGTGCAAAATCTTCTTCCCTTTTGGCATTTAGTAAACCCTAACCTTCATACATGCATTTGGTGCCTTTCATGTAATTGAAGTTTGTGCATCTCTAAAGTATTTTGGTTAATTCTTTGTGTCATTTAGGGGCGGTGAGAGATACATCTCTTATCTTGGTGCATCACCTCTTTACTTTCTGCATTTCCTCACCTCTTTTCTCCTACAAGATGTTAGAGTAGGTCTAGAAGTAGGCTTTGAAGTCTTGGGTTGGTTCAAGAAATGCACCTAGATTAGGAAGGAAGCAACCTTATCCAAAGATTCAACCCCTTGCACAAGGTCCCACCCTTTGGGGTTGTTTCCATGTTTCATGAGGTTGCTAAGTTGATAGCTCAACAAGGGTGCAAACTTTTGTGACAATAAGAACCTCAACTTATCATACCTCTCTCAGTTATCTTGAGAGAATTTGGTGGAGGGATTACTTGATATCCAACAATAGACTCAATTGTTTGCGAAGATTGCCACACAAGGAAGTAGCACAAAGCTCCTATTTTGGACAAATAGGCTTGGAGAGCTTCGAGAGTCTTATAGTTGGTTCTTGTAGACATTTGTGGACCAATAAATATGACATTGATCATGGGTTCTAGGTACTTTCTTTCATTTGTTTATTGTTGTAGTAGGAAACTGTGGGTGCTTGTATTGAAGTCAATATCATATGTGTTTAAGGAATTTAAAAAATTCAAATCCTTACGAGAGAGTTAGGATGTGACATTATAGCTCTTAGATTTGTGTAACATACACCCTTGATTTTTTTGTTTGTTTTGTTTTCCTATTTTTAGAGAGTTTTATTTTTGAAGAGAGATATGTAGAATATTTGTTTCACAATAATAAAACTTGCCGAAATATAATAACTCAGGAAATGACAATATTCAGAAAACTCCATAGGAAGATGAAACTCTGATTTATTTTCAGAATAAGGAGTGCAATATATCATGAAAATTGGTAATACCGAAATAACTAAAATGATTACAAATATATTTCAAGCATACCCATTAACTCCAACAATATAGAAGTCTGATTTGGCACTAAAATCTGCAAATTGGCAATGGTAAACTTGGACACCACTCTCTAGAATCACCTCCAAAAGTAACAAAATGGATAAATCTGACGATGTAGGCCCAAAACGCCCCAAAATGACTGCAATCTCCCATCAAAGCTCAAATCAACCCCCTTCTAAACCCTCACGCCACCTTCTGGGAAGTATGGCAAGCAAGGAAGAGTGTATGACTAGATAAGGAGGATGCATGACTTGCAATAATCAGAAACAAACTCCCAACTCCCTCCAAAGAGATCCTCAATAATTTGATATACAATAATCTTTAAAAAAATATGTATATGAAGCTTCACAAATAAGCCCAACCGTGATTCCAAGATGAAATCACTAAGTAATCCCATAGATTGGGTGTCTCACAATTGCACAAATATGGAAGATACTCCTTGCAAGGGTTTATGTCCTCGCAAAGCTATAGGATTAACAAGTCCAACCAGCAAAGAAGATTTCCAAAATATCAAATTAAGCATCTGAAATGAGCTCTTCAAACTCACTTTTATATCTTTCCCAAAAATCAACACCCCTTTTTGCCTTTGCCTTTTTAATTTAAACTTTTAATTTACTTGTGTCTCCCAAAGTGGTGTCCAATCTCAAAAAGGCCCCATTCATTAAATTTTAACACTTTTACTCTAATATTGGGTGCCCATAGATTCCTTTATTAAATATATTAAAATAACGATAAAGTTAAATCCTTAATTTAGCTTTATAACTTAATAACTTATCATTATTTAATATAAAATCATTAGACTATATCAAATATCAAAATATTAACATTAGTTCCATCCACTGATTATACTAAAAATAATAATACTGACAATTGACTTTGTGCCTAGAACCAACTTACTAAAATAGTGTGGGAAAACCATTTGAATCCACTCTGGAAAACGACATTACTAACATCTCAACTATTTGAGCTCAAAGAAACACCTCTCTCTACTAGAACAAATTGTCATCATGAGTTCCCTAACCCAACTTATTAGCCTATAGGAACCCACTAAATAGGCTAATAATTCATCAACTAAAGTTCTTAGGAAATGAACATTACAACCTGCCCTTCCCAAAATTTCTTGTCCTTAAGCAATCTCAACTCTAGATGCTGCAAAATATGCTCATTCCCTCATGTTGCATCCTCTACTGGCAAATTATTCCATTTGACCAAGTATTCCTTAGTTGTCCTCTTTCAAAGTGAATGCTTCTTGTAACCTATGATGGCCTTTGGAACCAAAATCAATTTCCCCTCCTCATCCAATGGTGGCAATTCTGATGAGGGAACAACATTATGCCCAATTGCATTTTTTGAGTCTGGACACATGAAACACATTATGCACTTTGCTATTGGCCGATAACTCAAGCTCATAGGCAATGTCTCCAATTCTCTTGGAGACATTTAAGGGACCATATAACCTGGGCTTAAGTTTCTCTGCTCCACTCTTCTTTAGAGTAGACTATCTATATGGTTGGAACCTCAAATACACCATATCACCCACCTCAAAAATGCACTTTTTCCAATGCTGATCAACACATAGCTTCTATTGATTTTGTGTTTACTGGGAGTTATCCTTCAAATATTTCATGATACCTTTACTTTTGTGCAACAAATCTCTTGCCTTAGTCACTCTATTATCCCCAAAAAGCAAATCAGTGATATTGGGTGCCACATATCTATATAATGCCATGAGTAGTGACATCTTGATAGACATGTGATAGGTAGAATTATAGAAATACTCTCCAAGATGAGACCATTTTACCCAAGTTCTTTTCTTTATTGAAACATAATTTCTGAGATACCCTTCCACCCATTTACTATCTCTGTCTATCTTTTTGTCTGTGGGTGGTAGCTTGTGCTAGGAGTGAGCTCTATCCCACCCAATCTGAAAAGCTCCTACCAAGAGAGGCTTAGGAACTTGTTGTCCCTGTCACTCATTATGCTCTTGGTTATCTCATGCAATTTGAAAATATCCCTAAAGAATAATGCACATATTCTAGATGCTATTATAGAGATGCTTGTATGACCATTGACGTATTTAGAACTAGGTTTTATTTTCGCATTAATTTTTTGACTATGAATTATGAGGTGCATATGTTGAGCTCATTTATATTATATAATTTTATTTTTTCAATGTTATATATTATTATTATTTTTTAAATAAAAGGCATAAGCCTATGTATACTTGTATTTCACAAAAGATCAATTACAACTTTATGCATAAATTCCATGGTACTGTCTGGTAGGCAAAGATTTACAACTTATAACTATACCACTAATAATTATAGATATATGGAAATCATATTGAAACAAAAGGTATTAGTAAACATTACTAAAATTTTAAAAAAACATATAAGCCAAGCAACATAGAACCCAAAATAACGAGAGTAAGGTAGAACACACTTAAAGGGAGTAAAATAAGTTGAAGTAGTGATAAATGCCACGATACACAATGCAAATTCAAAACACAGTAAACACAATGATGATTTTCCACATAGTAATTTTTATAGACAACACGAGGGTTTGATAGTATATTAGGCGAGCATAGTCTGAAGGCATGCTTTTGGCCGAAATAAAAATGCATACTTTATTTCACCAAAAAATGCAACTTGAGAGGCTGAAAACCCAAACAATTCCCACAAATAATTCAAATTGCAACATTCAAGAGATGGGTTTCTTACTCACTAGTTTTTTGTGTGTCGAAATCTTGGCTAACCGTCGCTGAATCCAACCCTGTTTCTCGCGGTGACAAAAAACCTCATTTCCACCAATGTTGAATGCAAAAACCCCTACGTTTGTTGGCCAAAATTACAAATCCACACTTGAAACACCATAAAAATGCCCTTTTAAAGACCTAAAACTTTAAAGAAACTCCATGACTAACTTAAAAAATTAAAACATTAAAATGATGCGTAACTTACTGGTTTTTTCTCTTGAATTCTTCCTTTACCCTCTCCAACCTACTTTCGCCCAATGCAAAAAACTTTGTAGCCCACGTCTTAGTCCCAATGAGAGAGAAGTAAGTGCATGGAGAAATTACTTCCAACAATCCAAGGAACCATTGAGGCAACTTGATCCATCAGTTACACCACCACCACTGCTTACTCCAGAATTAATGGATCATATAGAGAAGGTAAGAATTTCAACACAGCTAATGGATGCATGGATAGACAAATCCTTCAAGATGGCAAGCAAATTCATAAGAGACATGATGAAGACACTGGATAGAGCTATAAATATTCTTGGGAGAACTCAAGCTCTCATGGAAGCATTTGATACGTTTGTCTACACTAGAGACATCACTATCCTAGTCTTACAAGAAATGAGGAAGACATGTAGGAAAGTTTTGGTGAAGGAAGGGATAATGAAGGATGGGCAGTTGTTGAGATTTCTACATTGAGGAATCTTGCTTTGCATGAGGAAGATCATCTTTGAAGATATCAATAATGGGCTCAATCAAGTTAAAGAAACCATTCACCTCATTCACGATAAGATCGTAGAAGTGGCACAAATCATTCTTGAGAAAAAGATAGATCTCGGGATGCACATAGACACCAATGAATTGGAGGAAAGAATAAAGGTCATTTTTCATGGAATGGATGGGTTGATCACAAATAAGCAACTAGATGACATGCATGCACTAATGGTACTAGTTATCAAAAGGAGAGATCTTGAGCTTGGATGAGATACCGCCATCATCACAACCTTTGAAGAAGTCATCCACCTAGAAGAGCAATTGAAGAACTTGCATGCAACTCTGATAATTGAGATTAAATGTATGACGACCAGGTTCATTGAATATGCCAGAAAGGAAAAAGAAAAAGGGAATAAAATTCTAGATGATATTTTGATGTGATCCTATGTGACAATTCATTTTCTTATTGGAGGATGCTTCCCCGTTATTTGTGCCAATTGATGTCACATTCTCATTGGCTGATATTTTGATGATAACTATCTAAATAGGTTTTTGATTGTATCAAACCCTAATAAGGGTTTATATGGCGAAATCTTGGCCCAAGATCAATCTTGGCCATTTATTGTATTTGGGAGTGCTATATAAACCCCACTCATTTCATTTGTAAAAAAGATTAGAAAGATATTAGAGATATATAGAATAAGAGAGATAAGAGAAGGACTTGAACAATTGTTGCTATTTTGCTATTGGATTAATTAGACATTGAATTTGTGGTGTTTCTATTCAATCCTTGAAGCTTCTTGCATGGTTATTCATCTTCTCAAATAAATCTTTAGAATTAGTTTAAGTATTTAAGTTGAATGATAGCATGTTGTGTTGCGTTGATTCATGGTGAAATTCCTAATCCATACCACTAGCAATTTATTGATTGCCATGTCATGTCCCCTCCTTGATATATATATATATATAAACAATTATTATTATTATTTAATATAATAATTATTAATAAATGATTATTTCAAATTTACCTATTTATCCTATTATTTAAATAATATTTGTTAATTAAAATATTTAAATAAAATAATAAGAATATAAGAATATAAATAAATAAATAATAATAAAATATAATATGTATTAAGACAAGTAAAGGAGTGAGTTGAACCGGTTGTTATGAACTAATACGATTTGCCTACGGGAGGCATAGTTATGAAGAAACTGATCAAGAAGAGATGTGACCAGTCAAACCTCAAAAGATGCCATAGAGAGGTTAATTAGAGCCAACAATTTCCCAAAACCTAATCATTGCCATTTACTACCTTAGTCAAGCACTCAGACTGGGTTGATCAATAGTAGTGTAATTCGTATATACACTACTCTAGTGTGGTGGGTCATGAAGATGGATAGTACAATAGTCTTGTATGAGGAATATATATATATACAATTAGGGAAGATTTGTATAGATCATTTATGGAAAAATAAGTTCTCTTTTATACACTAGCAGATTTACATACAGAGTATATAAAGATTAATTAAAGGAAAGACTTGTGAAAGAATAAAGCAGATTTGTGAAAGCTCTGTGAATACTCTATGAATAGATTTATGAAGGTTTTGAGTAGACATATAGAATTTAGAGCAGACTTGAAAGAATGAAAGTACATTTGTGAAGAATCTACTTCACTCTAATTTGAAGGCTCAGTTTAGGAGCAACAATTAATACAATTGAGGCATATATTCAAGTATAGAAATCGAAGGAACCTATTAAGATAAGTTCTATTTTCCGAACTATTCTATTGAGGCATATATTTAAGTATACAAATCAGAGGAACCTATTAAGATAAGTTCTATCTTCTGAACCATTCTTAAAATTTTAAGTTGAATATCATTATCAAATGTCTTTGGTTTGGGTAAATTTTGTATTACGGTTCTCACCTTATGTTGGAATTGTTGTTTCAGGATTAAATTGAGGAAATTCCCAAAAGGGGACATTACATGCAAAATTAGTCATTGAAAGCACTTTAGTTCAATTGTTACTCAATCATTAATATGCATTTGATTAACGGTGTCCATGTTTGGTAATGATTTGAAAGTCACCTAATACCCTTAGAAGATCACATTTTGTGGAGATGTTCTTTCATTTCTAAGCAAAGACTAATTGAGCTTCACTAAATTCATCTGTCATTCTTGCATTCTTAGGCATAGCTTAGTTTCTCTCAGCCCTCAGCTTTTGTAATTTTTAATCCAACCATTAAAAGTAGAAGTAATAAATAGGAAAGAGCTTCATTGCATACCATTTGAATAGCATTCCTTAAAAGTTAGACATTCATTCTTAAGAAGCATATGTGTAACGCCCCTTGGAGGAACAACAATCAAAACGACTAACCATGCTTATCCACACGTCGTGACCTAACATTAGGAACCTTGGAGTCTTCCAATTTATCATGAAGTTTAGCATTTGGGAGGGCTTTGTTCAAGAGAGGATAAGATACTTTTGGGTATTTTATTCTATGTTTGCATGTGCCTAAAAAACACATCAACAAAATCCATATTGAATGTGTTTTAGAATTGCATTATTGGGGGTTTTTCCTAGGGTGGTACCATCATACTTTGCATTGCACAAATAAGTCCACTAATTCAAATGTACAGCTTGCATGAATACAACCTATCACAATCTTCTTGTTCACCACACCTCATTAGACGAATTGCATCACTTTGAAGTTCGTGGCAATATCTTCCTTTCTTCGTCCAAATCAAACTTGGCTTGTTAAGACAAATTGCTCTACTTGTAGATCATCACAATCAAAGATGGGGTGTTTTGGTCAAAGACAAGGTGTTATAGCCTAGGATAGGGTGTTCTAGCCTAGGATAGCATAATAATGCAATTGCATAAATGTTCTAAACCAAAAGATAGGGCGATTCTAACATTGAACAAGTAGCGATCTATCTTGGAATGTTTGATGTTATAACTTATAGAATGGGTAGTGGGAGGCTTGAAGCAACATTTCTTTACATCATGACATCACTTCAAGGATTCAACCACTATATGGGGATGTCTCTACAAACAAAATGGAGTTTAAGTTAAACGCAAGTGAGATAAGATGCAAGGGGTCAAATTTAACAATTATGAAGGATTAGTTTTACAAATATCATCTATTTTCATGGACAAAAGGGAGAGAAATTGATAACGATGCAATGAAAGACTCTCTACACCCAGATAAAGAAATGAAGAAAATGAAATTTTGCAATTATCTTGAATTTCCTCTGGAGATCCAAGATTCAAGGCTAGTAAACCATGAAGATATCCCTACATCAATATAAGGATCAAGGTCAAGAGCAATCATGATGAAGGATTCCTATAATGCCCTGCCAGGAAACCCCGAAGGGATAAAGCTAAAACACTCAAATGGAGTACAAATAATTTAAAATAATAATAATAATAATAAGAGTGTTAATAATAAGACATGATATTAAGATACATTGGAGTTATCTAACGCATAGATAACACATCGGAAGACTAAACGAGCCTAAGGAGTTTCCCAACGTGATTACGTAACCTTACACATAACTCAACTGATGACATTTGATCCAATTAAGTTGGATATCTTAATTACAAGTTAATACTTAAGACATGGATATAATATGTTCAATGGATTGACATTAGAATTTAGGAAGCGTTCATCTATTATGATTGGAGGTGAGGCTAACATGAGGATATTTACCCAATGAGTTTTAAATGTAGGCAACTTAAGAATTCTCCCATTAAGGTTTAAATATGGCTAACTTGGCGAGACCATCCATTTTAGATACAATATAGCTAATATATCGAAGTTTATTTATAGATGGTTAAAATGTAAATAGCCAAAAGAGTTCATCCATTGAAGTTAAAATAATGCTAAGAGATGAAGTTCATTCATTAAGGTGAAAATGTATTTAACATAATGAAGATCATCTATTAGGGTTAAAATATAACTAACTCGATGAGTTCACCCATTATAGCTAAGATAGAGTTAATATGATGTGGTTCATTTACCAAGATTGAAATATAAATAGCTAAATGAGTTTCCCCTTTTTAGTTCAATTGTAGCTATTATGATGAAGTTCATTTATTAAGGTTATAATGTGGATAACCAATTGAGTTCGTCCAATTATAGTTAGAATGAAGCTAATTTGGTGAAGATTATTTATTTAGAATAAAACGTAAATAACTATTTGGATTTCATCCAATTTAGTGAAATTTAACTATTATGACGATGTTCATTTGTTAAGATAAAAAGGTGAGTAACTAACAGAAGTTCATCCAATAGATTTACAATTTAGGTACTATGACAAGTTAATTCCCTAATTGATATCCATTCATTACGTTCAAATTACATGCTTTATGACAAGTTAATCCATTAAATTGCAACCTAGTGAGTTTCCTCCCATGCTTACTTCTTTTCATTAACATTAACAAAATACTTTCCATAATCATATTTTCAATCTTTTATGACCCTAATTACTACATTTAACAAGAGGATTTTATTCATGCATTCAAGAAATAACTTCATTAAATTCCCATTAAACACTTACAAAATGCAACCATACATGCTAGCACTAAGAATGAAACAAGAGAGACAAAAGCAACACATAACACTGATATGATCTTGGAGTTCACCCCTAGAGGGCTACATCTCCGGGTCTTCTCAACTGCAAGACCCCTCTGGCAATTAATTAAGTTAAGATTACATAAGGTTCCTGTCATTTACATTTCTGCCTTTTAGGCGAACACAACTAATATACAAATGACCACTTCGGTCCCTAAATACATCTCTACAAGTTTTCCAACCAAGTTCACATGAATGTTGGTATTATTCTTCTAATTATGTTATTTAATCCTTAAATAAACATCATTGACATACCGGTTTAGAAACAATACTCTAGTCCCCTTTCTAGCAACATGAATTTTACCCTTTACAAAAAGAAAATATACATTAAAAGGAATCATCGAAATGGGAAAACACTCCCCAATGAATTATAATTCCCTTGCTTACATTTAAAGCAATTACACCATCCGTAAACATAAATTAGCGTATATATATCTCAATATATATCTAACTAAATAAAATTAACGTCTGAACAATAATTGTTATTCACTGACAATATTCGTTACAAAGGAACCAAAATCAACATATAATTAATAATATATATTAATATGTGAATTATCTAAATTAACAATTATTTAAAATCCACATTAATCCATAATTAATAATTAATATATATTAATCAAAGATTAGTGATATTAAATTATATCAATTTATAACTAAATCTATCCATATTTATCTTTTTCCAAAACAAAAAGATTTATTAATAATGTTTTTTTTACTAATAAAAATAACTTTAAAGAAAGTTGGAGGGGCACTGCGGGGCCGATATATATATTATTATTAATTTTGTTATTCACACATATATATATTATTATTAATATTTATTAATATTAAAAAACTATTTATTAATTTTTAAAAACTTAAGAAAGCATACCAAAATATTACCCCCAATTTTTTATTTTTTTTTTTATTTAAATTTTTTTTGTTTATTATTATTTTTTATTTAAATTTAACAATTCATTTCAAAAACAATGAATTCACAGAGAATTTCCTTTCTGTCAAAAATGTATTTTTTTGTTTTTAAAAAATTTCAACTTGTTTAAAATGAAATTCTAGATTATTTTCTCAGACTAAAATGTATATATTATTTTTTGAAAAATTTCAATTCATTTAAAAAAAATGAATTTCTCAGAGATGAGTCTTTGTGCACAGCCATATATTTTCTTCCTATTATTTTTAAAATAAATCTGAATATAGCCCGAGATGAAAACAAAGGTAAAATTTCCCAAATAAATTTTAATTTTTTTGCCTGAGGTAAAAACACAGATTAAAATTTTAATTTTTTTTTGCGTGAGATGAAAACACAGATTAAAATTTTAATTTTTTTGCTTGAGGTGAAAACACAGATTGAAATTTTAATTTTTTTTTTCCTGAGGTGAAGACACAGATTAAAATTTTAATTTTTTTGCTTGAGGTGAAAACACAGATTGAAATTTTAATTTTTTTTTTCTTGAGGTGAAGACACAGATTAAAATTTTACCAGACCCTTTAATCTATAATTTTTTTTTTGAGAATACTTTCAACAGAAATGCAATATACTTAACACAAAATAAACCTTCATGCACAGAGAAGATGAATCTGGCATAATCTCTCGAGCATAGAATCCCCTCAACAGAGATAGAAGATTCAACAATAAACTAATAAGATTTAAGGAATGCAAGAAAACCAGACAAGATCCCAACATAAGAAGCTTTCCTGGAAGATTCGAAGAAGAGCCCCCAGCCTGCAGCTGTAGAAATTCATCCTTGCCAAAATCCCAAAAATCTTCATTCCAATATTTTTCTTTTCCAAAATTCAAGCCCCCAAAAATATTTCTCAACCTAGGTTAAATGAATCACATTTTGACCTAATTTCTAATTTCAAAATTTAAGCACTTTTTAAATAAAAAAGAAATAATAATTTCTTTTCAACTATTAAATTAATTTAACTTGATTTTCTAATTAAAATGCTTCTCTCTTATTTAATTTTAATTTTCAATATTACTTAAGCCAACATTTATATTTCGAAATATTGACAAGGGTAAAATATTTAAATTAAATAAATTTCCAAAATCAATCTTTCACACTATATCAAATTTACTTATAAATTAAACTTGCTCTTCTAATAAAATTTGATTTTCTTAAATCATAAAACTAACCTTTCTTTTCCAAAATGCAAAAGAGGTTAATTTAATTATATTTCAAATAACTTTAAATTTTTTTTTTTAAAGCACATAAGCTAATTAAATTCGCTACAATATAAATAAAGTGATCTCTTAAATTAACGATTAATCATATAAAAGAAACCTATCTATTTTAATTTCTCAATTACTAATGCATAAATCAACACATTAAATTGAATTAAATACTTAGGATAAAATACTCCATTTACCCCACGCAAGGCATGCAAACCGAGAAAGTCCACCAATTACACGATGCTCACCTGATCATGGCTAAGGCAAGACAAGAGTTTTATGACCACCTAATCCAAATTCTAAGGATGAAGGGGGTATACTCAACCCTGCAAATCCTGATGGAGATGAACCTCGCACCTAGGCGGTATAGTACCTGCAATCTCCTACAACCATGAGTCACACAAGCATACATATATATACATATTCAATGAAGACGTTAGCTCGAGATTTATAAGAAGAATTAGGGAAACAATTAAATTTACACAAGGATTGATGTGAAAGCACAATAATAGGTACGCACAATATTCATATTATCTAATCTACAACATTACATCATGGTAAATCAACCATTCAAGAATGCCACATAGGGAGTCAACCAAGGTCAAATCGGCTTTACAAGGCCGACTAGGGTAGGGGCATTACATTCTCCCCCCCTATGCTCTGACTTACTCCTGGAAGTCGCAAGGCTAAGTGGAAATCATACAACACGTATTAGCCCTGAAACTCAATTAACAATTATCAATTTGCACAAATAGATATTTTGTCAACAATTTAAAACATTATTTATAAATCCTCTATGAATGTCATTATCCATTAACAAAATGGATCTAGAATGACACAGTTCTTAAAATATTCTAGAATTTACACACAATAATAATAGAGAAACGAGAATTTTTTTTTTCCCTTCCTTTCATTACACCAAATTAAAGCTATTAAAAGATATAGACAATAGTTACCATACTCATCTATCAAACATGACAAGAAAGCATGCCATCAAGATCAAATTCTTTCACCCATACCTCTTTTAGCAAAACTTTATCCCATAGTACTAGCTTCAAATATAAATTTCTACAACCAAGTTAACTTTCATGAAATAAGAGAAATGTATATAACTCAATTGTTTAAACTTTCCAGGCATATAAGAACTTTTCCAATGACTATGTCCCATAACATAGTGACAAGTTAACACCATTTAATCCATGATTACACATAATAACCATCCACATAACTAGAATTTGCACAAAACAAAAGGCCACATGTGAGCATGTCTAATACTCAGTCAAAGATAACATGCACGATCAACATCTCTATGCTTGATCTCAGAATAAATAACATGATCATAAATATCCAAGATCTCACTCATGGGCTTGATGGTGCTAGGGCACACCATGGTGGTGCTACCTTCCATACAAGACCCTCGTGAACATCCATTGTTGCATAAGGTGTTTAGCCTCCAAGAGATAGTCACCACTCATAGGTAGGTAGTGGATCCTAGCTGCCTCACAGCCTCACATACCCCCATCCTCAAGGTTCCCTACGTCTACTTCCTCATATACACTCAACAAAGACCATCTCCTACGTTCTTGGAGAGGAATTCACATTGCAACACAAGACTAGCATACGAAAACAATAAGGATAAACTAGTTTAGCTACCAAAGTATAGAAGAATAAAGATAATAATTGTCAATTCCAATAGTAAGGCAAGAAAATAATTCTGGAATTGCAACATCAAATCAAGTAAGAACAAGATTGCAAGATCGTGGCTAAACCTTTAAGGTCAAAATAAAAAAAAATTGCTGGCCCACAAGGAATAAATAAATAATTAAATAATAAAAGAAAACCAGAATTGCATATTACATCACTACGTGACTAGCAGCTAGCCACCAAGGAGGAAGGAAGGAACAATCATCTAGCTATCGCAGTAGCTCATCATGTGGTGTGGCCTAGTCACACATCTGCATGGCATGGTAGTGTGCACGTTGACATCACCCTGCATCACATCGTCATGCGGCATGGCTCTACCCTAAACCTGTCAGTAGGCCACATAGCAATGTCTAATACATCCCGCATCGTGTCTCAGCATGGCATGGCAATACTCCAAGCGAAAAAGGACATGCTATGGACATATCCCGCATGGCAGTGTACCTCACAGATAAGGCACGTACAGGTCACACCCTGCATAGTGATGTTTCTCTCAGGAAGCCTGCTGTAAGCCAGAGGTATACATGGCTAAGTTCTACCCACAAGTCTACCAACACCAGTCAATTGGGAACTCATGAAAAATAACATGCCTCTGATGAAGACAAGACAAAAGATGCTCCAATAAAACCCATCATTATGCTCAAGAACTATCATCAATTATGCTCAAAATAAAGGATGGGAATTAGGCTAGCACACATGAACCTCATAAATCGGTCCATCACAAGGGAAAGTATTGAGTACACCTGTAATACAGTTTCATTATATAACTATATTTTTCTTTGAAATAGGGAAGCTAAAGTTGCTTCGCGTCGACATTACTCATATGTTGTTCCATACTATTTAAGGAATGGTGACTCCTGATACTACCCCTTCAGATACTGACTTATCAACAACCCATGGGTTGGCACTCAGTACGGGAAAAAATATGCAACATCACATAAATAGTATGGTTTCCCATACCCATAAGAAAATATATCTCCCATGGTTGATTACTTCACCATCCTATGGGCACACATAGCAAGTATGGGTTTCTTACAACACACAAAGAATAGCACCATTACTGGTTCAGTCACATTTACGAAGAGTACTTCTCAATACGCTATCATCTACTTAAGGGAAGTTTTAGTTATGTTTTTCACATGAATCACTAAATAAAGTTTACTCTAGATGCAAGTACTGAAATTCTTAACAATTGAAAATTGCATAAGGAAATAATCGCCATTCCTATATCCTTCTCTAATTCTACTAAGCATTTATATTCACATTACTAACTATGCAACTTTCTTTTCCAAAGCGAAAAACTTCCATCTTTCAATTAGAAGCCAAAAGAAAACATACAATTTCATATGCATTATAAAAATTCCTTTTAAATCAATGCATCCTTAGTAGCATTTCTAAAAATCTTATGATTTAAGAAAAGAAAAGGGAAAGAGAGTTTGATAATCAAACTATCTCCTACAAAGGCACAAGATTGACAAGATCAAACCATATATCTAAAATTTATCACTATGTTTATCATTTTAGTTGCACAGTTTTCATTTCGCTATCTTTTTAGGAGGATGCCAAAGCAACCTAACATGACATTTCCAATTATTATGGTTGCAATAGAATGTTCTAGTTTTCTGAACAAGAAATCAAGATAGACAATCTTTCGGTAATACAAGACCTCTTGAGAACACTCACTATTCTTAATTTAATACAAAAACATATCAAAATCTGCAACCTATCATTGAAAATCAAAATATGACAAGAAGGTAAATGAGGAGCTATCAACTAAATAATACACATTAATGCATACACATCAAACAAGTCTTTCATTCACACCTTCTAAACACAATAAGGCAATTATCTATATCGAAAGGCAAGTTAAATGGAGCATTGCTAAAATAGGTCCTAATCAAACTGGTTTGAAGACGCACATAAAACAATCTTTCATGGAACACATTAACACACTCTCGAAGCTACTGTAACATGTTCTCTTTTGGTATTTATTCCACAACAAAGCAATTTTCACAAGATGAACTATGCGCATATTAATGCACCTTACTTAAGATGGAATTTAATTATATTACTCCTACAAAGCACATGGAGAATCCTTAATGTAAACATACAATTTTTCTCTCAATAACCAATATTAACTTTCAAACCAAACCCCTTTCACAATCTAAAAACACATAAGCATTATAAGGCTCACACAAGGGCTCAAGAAATATCATCCTTTCTCTCGCAATAAGAAAACTTAAATAAGAGGTAATTACCCGTATTAGAAACATTTTAATCTCTAGAGAGAGAGAGGAGGAAGGGTGATAGTCATTTAATTTACTGCAAAATAAGCAATTAATTTTTGCCATACTAGTCCTTCAAGTGGACAACACTAAGATAGATCATGACCATAACAAGCACATTTCGTACTTTTAGATTCAAGACAATTCTAGCTAGCCCAGATGGATTAGTCAAAAGAGTAAAACAAATTAAGAACGAAGGTACATACGACTCTCTTTCAGAATAAGAGTAATCATAGACCAAGACATTAATAAGCAGACAAAGCACACATAATCATTCCGAAACACCCACATCAAGAAGGTGAAAACAAGGTGTGAACACACGTGTTACACACAAGTAGGGTTTGTTCAATCACACTCACACATCAAGGAGGGCAAGCATAAAACATAAGGTCGATACACCACACACCAACTAAGGGCACAAGTGAAACCAGAGATCCCAGTGTTGCAACTTGGCTCTGATACCAAGTGTAATGCTCTGCCAGGAAACTCCAAAGGGGTAAAGCAAAAACACTCAAATGGATTGCAAATAATTGTTTTTTTATATAATAATAATAAGAGTGTTAATAATAAGACATTATATTAAGATACATTGGAGTTATCTAATGCTTAGATAACACAGTGGAAGACTAAATGAACCTAAGGAGTTTCCCAACGTGATTACGTAACCTTACACCTAACTCAACTCGCGACATTTGATCCAATTAAGCTGGATATCTTAATTACAAGTTAATACTTAAGACATGGATATAATATGTTTGATGGATTGACATTAGAATTTAGGAAGCGTTCATCTATTATGATTGGAGGTGAGGCTAACATGAGGATATTTACCCAATGAGTTTTAAATGTAGGCAACTTAAGAATTCTCCCATTAAGGTTTAAATATGGTTAACTTGGCGAGACCATCCATTTTAGATACAATATAGCTAATATATTGAAGTTTATTTATAAATGGTTAAAATGTAAATGGCCAAAAGAGTTCATCCATTGAAGTTAAAATAATGCTAAGAGATGAAGTTCATTCATTAAGATGAAAATGTAATTAACATAATGAAGATCATCTATTAGGGTTAAAATATAACTAACTTGATGAGTTCACCCATTATAGCTAAGATAGAGTTAATATGATGCGGTTCATTTACCAAGATTGAAATATAAATAGATAAATGAGTTTCCCCTTTTTAGTTCAATTATAGCTATTATGATGAAGTTCATTTATTAAGGTTATTATGTGGATAGCCAATTGAGTTCATCCAATTATAGTTAGAATGAAGCTAATTTGGTGAAGATTATTTATTTAGAATAAAACGTAAATAACTATTTGGATTTCATCCAATTTAGTGAAATTTAACTAATATGACGATGTTCATTTGTTAAGATAAAAAGGTGAGTAACTAACAGAAGTTCATCCAATAGATTTACAATTTAGGTACTATGACAGATTAATTCCCTAACTGATATCCATTCATTACATTCAAATTACATGATTTATGATAAGTTAATCCATTAAATTGCAACCTAGTGAGTTTCCTCCCATGCTTACTTCTTTTCATTAACATTAACAAAATACTTTGCATAATCATATTTTCAATTTTTTATGACCCTAATTACTACATTTAACAAGAGGACTTTATTCATGCATTCAAGAAATCACTTCATTAAATTTCCATTAAACACTTACAAAATGCAACCATACATGCTAGCACTAAGAATGAAACAAGAGAGACAAAAGCATCACATAACACATATATGATCGCAGAGTTCACCCATAGAGGGCTACATCTCTGGTCTGCTCAACTGCAAGACCCCTCTAGCAATTAATTAAGTTAAGATTACATCAGGTTCCTGTCATTTACATTTCTGCCTTTTAGGCGAACACAACTAATATACAAATGACCACTTCGGTCCCTAAATACAGCTCTACAAGTTTTCCAACCAAGTTCACATGAATGTTAGCATTATTCGTCTAATTATGTTATTTAATCCTTAAATAAACATCATTGACATACTAGTTTAGAAACAATACTCTAGTCCCCTTTCTAGCAACATAAATGTTACCCTTTACAAAAAGAAAATATACATTAAAAGGAATCATCGAAATGAGAAAACACTCCCCAATGAATTATAATTCCCTTGCTTACATTTAAAGCAATTACACCATCCGTAAACATAAATTAGCATGCATATATATATATATCTAAATAAAATTAACGTCTTAGCATGCATATATATATATATATATATAAAATTAACGTCTGAACAATAATTGTGACAATATTCGTTACAAAAGAACCAAAATCAACATATAATTAATAATATATATTAATATGTGGATTATCTAAATTAACAATTATTTAAAATCCACATTAATCCATAATTAATAATTAATATATATTAATAATATATATTAATTAGAAATTAGTGATATTAAATTATATCAATTTATAACTAAATCTATCCATATTTATCATTTTCCAAAACAAAAAGATTTATTAATAATGTTTTTTTTATATAATTTTTTTTTTACTAGTAAAAATAACTTTAAAGAAAGTTGGAGGGGGCACTGCGGGGCCCATATATATATTATTATTAATTTTGTTATTCACACACACACATATATATTATTATTAATATTTATTAATATAAAAAGACTATTTATTCATTTTTATAAACTTAAGAAAGCATAGCAAAATATTACCGAATTTTTAATTTTCGGTGACTTTGGGAAGGTGGGCGCTGTGCTTTAATTTACGTCTGCTGCTGCCGAAGGTAGCTAATGCTACCTACTTCGTGGGGTAGAGGCGGTGCCTCCCCCAATTTATTTTTTATTTTTTTTTATTTAAGTTTTTTTTGTTTATTATTATTTTTTTTTTAAAATTTAACAATTTATTTCAAAAACAATGAATTCATAGAGAATTTTCTTTCTGTCAAAAATGTTTTTTTTGTTTTTAACAAATTTCAACTCATTTAAAATGAAATTCTCAGAGATTATTTTCTCTGACTAAAATGTATATATTATTTTTTGGAAAATTTCAATTCATTTTAAAAAAATGAATTTCTTAGAGATGAGTCTCTGTGCATAGTGATACATTTTCTTACTATTATTTTTAAAATAAATCTGAATATAGCCCGAGATGAAAACAAAGGTAAAATTTCTCAAATAAATTTTAATTTTTTTGCCTGAGGTGAAAACATAGATTAAAGTTTTTATTGTTTTGCCTGAGGTGAAAACACAAATTGAAATTTTAATTTTTTTTTTCTTGAGGTGAAAACACAGATTAAAATTTTACCAGACCCTCTAATCTATAATTTTTTTTTGAGAATACTTTCAACAGAAATGCAATATACTTAACTCCAGCATAGAATCCCAACTTGAGAAGCTTTACTGGAAGATTCGACAATAAACTAATAAGATTTAAGGAATGCAAGAAAACTAGACAAGATCCCAACTTGAGAAGCTTTACTGGAAGATTCGAAGAAGAGCCCCCAACCTGCAGCTATAGAAATTCATCCTTGCCAAAATCCCCAAAATCCTCATCCCAATATTTTTCTTTTCCAAAATTCAACCCCCCAAAAATATTTCTCAACCTAAGTTAAATGAATCACATTTTGACCTAATTTCTAATTTCAAAATTTAAGCACTTTTTAAATAAAAAAGAAATAATAATTTCTTTTCAACTATTAAATTAATTTAACTTGATTTTCTAATTAAAATGCTTCTCTCTTATTTAATTTTAATTTTCAATATTACTTAAGCCAACATTTATATTTCAAAATATTGACAAGGGTAAAATATTTAAATTAAATAAATTTCCAAAATCAATCTTTCACACTATATCAAATTTACTTATAAATTAAACTTGCTTATCTAATAAAATTTGATTTTCTTAAATCAATAAAACTAACCTCTCTTTTCCAAATTGCGAAAGAGGTTAATTTAATTATGTTTCAAATAACTTTAAATATTTCCTTTTTAAAGCGCATAAACTAATTAAATTCGTCACAATATAAATAAAGCGATCTCTTAAATTAACGATTAATCATATAAGAGAAACCTATCTATTTTAATTTCTCAATTACTAATGCGTAAATCAATACCTTAAATTGAATTAAATACTTAGGATGAAATACTCCATTTACCCCACGCAAGGCATGCAAACTGAGAAAGTCCACCAATCACACAACGCTCACCTGATCATGGCTAAGGCAAGACAAGAGTTTTATGACCACCTACTCCAAATTCTAAGGATGAAGGGGGTATACTCAACCCTACGAATCCTGATGGAGATGAACCTCACACCTAGGCGGTATAGTACTTGCAATCTCCTGCAACCATGAGTCACGCAAGCATACATATATATACATATTCAATGAAGACTTTAGCTCGAGATTTATAACAAGAATTAGGGAAACAATTAAATTTACACAAGGATTGATGCGAAAGCACAATAACAGGTACGCACAATATTCATATTATCTAATCTACAACATTACATCATGGTAAATCAACCATTCAAGAATGCCACATAGGGAGTCAACCAAGGTCAAATCGATTTTACAAGGCCAACTAGGGTAGGGGCATTACATTCTCCCCCCCTATGCTCTGACTTACTCCTGGAAGTCGCAAGGCTAAGTGGAAATCATACAACACGTATTAGCCCTGAAACTCAATTAACAATTATCAATTTGCACAAATAGATATTTTGTCAACAATTTAAAACATTATTTATAAATCCTCTATGAATGTCATTATCCATTAACAGAATGGATCTAGAATCACACAGTTCTTAAAATATTCTAGAATTTACACACAATAATAATAGAGAAACGAGAATTTTTTTTTCCTTGCTTTCATTACAGCAAATTAAAGCAATTAAAAGATATAGACAACAGTTACCATACTCATCTATCAAACATGACAAGAAAGCATGCCATCAAGATCAAATTCTTTCACCCATACCTCTTTTAGCAAAACTTTATCCCATAGTAGTAGTTTCAAATATAAATTTCTACAACCAAGTTAACTTTCATGAAATAAGAGCAATGCATATAACTCAATTGTTTAAACTTTCCAGGCATATAAGAACTTTTCCAGTGACTATGTCCCATAACATATTGACAAGTTAACACCATTTAATCCATGATTACACATAATAACCATCCACATAATTGGAATTTGCACAACACAAAAGGTCACATGTGAGCATGTCTAATGCTCAGTCAAAGATAACATGCACGATCAACATCTCTATGCTTGATCTCAGAATAAATAACATGATCATAAATATCTAAGATCTCACTGACGGTCTTGATGGTGCTAGGGCACACCATGGTGGTGCTACCTTCCATACAAGACCCTCGTGAACATCCCTTGTTGTGTAAGGTGTTTAGCCTCCAAGAGATAGTCACCACTCATAGGTAGGTAGTGGTTCCTAGCTGCCTCATAGCCTCACACACCCCCATCCTCAAGTTTCCCTATGTCTACTTCCTCATATACACTCAACCAAGAGTGTCTCCTACATTCTTGGAGAGGAATTCACATTGCAACACAAGACCAGCATATGAAAACAATAAGGATAAACCAGTTTAGCCACCAAAGTACAGAAGAATAAAGATAATAATTGTCAATTCCAATAGTAAGGCAAGAAAATAATTCCAGAATTGCAACATCAAATCAAGTAAGAACAAGATTGCAAGATCATGGCTAAACCTTTAAGGTCAAAATAAAAAAAATTACTGGCCCACAAGGAATAAATAAATAATTAAATAATAAAAGAAAACCATAAGTGCACATTACATCACTACGTGACTAGTAGCTAGCCACCAACGAGGAAGGAAGGAACAATCATCTAGCTATCGCAGTAGCTCATCATGTGGTGTGGCCTAGTCACACATCTGCATGGCATGGCAGTGTGCACCTCGACATCACCCCGCATCACATCATCATGCGGCATGACCCTACCCTAAACTTGTCAGTATGCCACATGGCAATGTCTAATACATCCCGCATTGTGTCTCAGGATGACATGGCAATACTCCAAGCGGAAAAGGGCATGCAACGGATGTATCCCGCATGATAGTGTACCTTGTGGATAAGGCATGTGCAGGTCACACCCCGCATAGTGATGTTCCTCTCAGGATACCCTCTGTAAGCCAGAGGCATAAATGGCTTAGGTCTACCTACAAGTCTACCAACACCAGTCAATTGGCAACTCGTGTGAAAAATAATATGCGTCTCATGAAGACAAGACATAAGATTCTCCAATAAAACCCATCATTATGCTCAAGAACTGTCATCAATTATGCTCAAAATAAAGGATGGGAATTAGGCTGGCACACATGAACCTCATAAATCAATCCATCACAAGGGAAAGTATTGAGTACACCTATAATACAGTTTCATTATATAACTATATTTTTCCTTGAAATAGGGAAGCTAAAGTCGCTTCGTGTCGACATTACTCATACATTGTTTCATACTATTCAAGGAATGGTGACTCCTAATACCACCCCTTCACATACTGACTTATCAACAACCCGTGGGTTCGCACTCAGTAAGGGAACAAATATGCAACATCACATAAATAGTATGGTTTCCCATACCCATAAGCAAACATATCCCCCATGGTTGATTACTTCACCATCCCATGGGTACACATAGCAAGTACGGGTTTCTTACAACACACAAAGAATAGCACCATTACTGGTTCAATCACATTTATGGGGAGTACTTCTCAATACGCTATCATCTACTTAAGGGAAATTTTAATTATGTTTTTCACATGAATCACTAAATAAAGTTTACTCTAGATGCAAGTATTGAAAATTCTTAACAATTCAAAATTGCATAAGGAAATAATCGCCATTCCTATATCCTTCTCTAATTCTACTAAGCATTTATATTCACATTACTAACTATGCAACTTTCTTTTCCAAAGCGAAAAACTTCCATCTTTCAATTAGAAGCCAAAAGAAAACATACAATTTCACATGCATTATAAAAATTCCTTTTAAATCAATGCATCCGTAGTAGCATTTCTAAAAATATTATGATTTAAGAAAAGAAAAGGGAAAGAGAGTTTGATAATCAAACTATTTCCTACAAAGGCACAAGATTGACAAGATCAAACCATATATCTAAAATTTATCACTATATCTATCATTTTAGTTGCACAGTTTTCATTTCGCTATCTTTTTAGGAGGATGCCAAAGCAACCTAAGATGGCATTTCCAATTATTATGGTTGCAATAGAATGTTCTAGTTTTCTGAAGAAGAAATCAAGACAGGCAATCTTTCGGTAATACAAGACCTCTTGAGAACACTCACTATTCTTAATTTAATAAAAAAAACATATCAAAATCTGCAACCTATCATTGAAAATTAAAATATGACAAGAAGGTAAATGAGGAGCTATCAACTAAATAATACACATTAATGCATACACATCAAACAAGTCTTTCATTCGCACCTTCTAAACACAATAAGGCAATTATCTATATCCAAAGGCAAGTTAAATGGAGCATTGCTAAAATAGGTCCTAAATCAAACTGGTTTGAAGATGCACATAAAACAATCTTTCATGGAACACATTAACACACTCTCGAAGCTACTGTAACATGTTCTCTTTTTGTATTTATTTCACAACAAAGCAATTTTCACAAGATCAACTATGCGCATATTAATGCACCTTACTTAAGATGGAATTTAATTATATTACTCCTACAAAGCACATGGAGAATCCTTAATGTAAACATACAATTTTTCTCTCAATAACCAATATTAACTTTCAAACCAAACCCCTTTCACAATCTAAAAACACATAAGCATTATAAGGCTCACACAAGGGCTCAAGAAATATCATCCTTTCTCTTGCAATAAGAAAACTTAAATAGGAGGTAATTACCCATATCAGAAACATTTTAATCTCTAGAGAGAGAGAGGAGGAAGGGTGATAGTCATTTAATTTACTGCAAAATAAGCATTTAATTTTTTCCATACTAGTCCTTCAAGTGGACAACACTAAGATAGATCATAACCATAACAAGCACATTTTGTACTTTTAGATTCAAGACAATACCAACCAACCCAGATGGATTAGTAAAAAGAGTAAAACAAATCAAGAACGAAGGTACATACGACTCTCTTTCAAAATAAACGTAATCGTAGACCAAGACATTAATAAGCAGACGACGCACATATAATTATTCCAAAACACCCACATCAAGAAGGTGAAAACAATGTGTGAACACACACGTTACACACAAGTAGGGTTTGTTCAATCACACTCACACATCAAGGAGGGAAAGAATACAACATAAGGTCGATACACCACACACCAAGGGCACAAGTGAAACCAAAGATCCCAGCATTGCAACTTGGCTCTGATACCAAGTGTAATGCCCTGCCAGGAAACCCCGAAGGGATAAAGCTAAAACACTCAAATGGAGTGCAAATAATTTTTTTTTTAAATAATAATAATAAGAGTGTTAATAATAAGACATGATATTAAGATACATTGGAGTTATCTAACGCTTAGATAATATAGTGGAAGACTAAATGAACCTAAGGAGTTTCCCAACGTGATTACGTAACCTTACACCTAACTCAACTCGGGACATTTGATCCAATTAAGCTGGATATCTTAATTACAAGTTAATACTTAAGACATGGATATAATATGTTCGATGGATTGACATTATAATTTAGGAAGCGTTCATCTATTATGATTGGAGGTGAGGCTAACACGTTCATCTATTATGATTGGAGGTGAGGCTAACATGAGGATATTTACCCAATGAGTTTTAAATGTAGGCAACTTAAGAATTCTCCCATTAAGGTTTAAATATGGTTAACTTGGCAAGACCATCCATTTTAGATACAATATAGCTAATATATTGAAGTTTATTTATAGATGGTTAAAATGTAAATAGCCTAGAGAGTTCATCCATTGAAGTTAAAATAATGCTAAGAGATGAAGTTCATTCATTAAGGTGAAAATGTAATTAACATAATGAAGATCATCTATTAGGGTTAAAATATAACTAACTCGATGAATTCACCCATTATAGCTAAGATAGAGATAATATGATGCGGTTCATTTACCAAGATTGAAATATAAATAGCTAAATGAGTTTCCCCTTTTGAGCTCAATTATATCTATTATGATGAAGTTCATTTATTAAGGTTATAATGTGGATAACCAATTGAGTTCGTCCAATTATAGTTAAAATAAAGCTAATTTGGTGAAGATTATTTATTTAGAATAAAACATAAATAACTATTTGGATTTCGTCCAATTTAGTGAAATTTAACTAATATGACAATGTTCATTTGTTAAGATAAAAAGGCGAGTAACTAATAGAAGTTCATCCAATAGATTTACAATTTAGGTACTATGACAAGTTAATTCCCTAATTGATATCCATTCATTACGTTCAAATTATATGCTTTATGATAAGTTAATCCATTAAATTGCAACCTAGTGAGTTTTCTCCCATGCTTACTTCTTTTCATTAACATTAACAAAATACTTTCCATAATCATATTTTCAATTTTTTATGACCCTAATTACTACATTTAACAAGAGGACTTTATTCATGCATTCAAGAAATAACTTCATTAAATTCCCATTAAACACTTACAAAATGCAACCATACATGCTAGCACTAAGAATGAAACAAGAGAGACAAAGGCATCACATAACACAGATATGATCTCAGAGTTCACCCCTAGAGGGCTACATCTCTGGGTCTGCTCAACTGCAAGACCCCTCTGGCAATTAATTAAGTTAAGATTACATTAGGTTCCTATCATTTACGTTTCTGCCTTTTAGGCGAACACAACTAATATACAAATGACCACTTCGATCCCTAAATACATCTCTATAGGTTTTCCAACCAAGTTCACATGAATGTTAGCATTATTCATCTAATTATGTTATTTAATCCTTAAATAAACATCATTGACATATTGGTTTAGAAACAATACTCTAGTCCCCTTTCTAGCAACATAAATTTTACCCTTTACAAAAAGAAAATATACATTAAAAGGAATCATTGAAATGGGAAAACACTCACCAATGAATTATAATTCTTTTGCTTATATTTAAAGCAATTACACCATCCGTAAACATAAATTAGGGTATATATATCTCAATATATATCTAACTAAATAAAGTTAACGTCTGAACAATAATTGTTATTCATTGACAATATTCGTTACAAAGGGACCAAAATCAACATATTATTAATAATATATATTAATATGTGGATTATCTAAATTAACAATTATTTAAAATCCACATTAATCCATAATTAATAATTAATATATATTAATAATATATATTAATCAGAGATTAGTGATATTAAATTATATCAATTTATAACTAAATCTTTCCATATTTATCTTTTTCCAAAACAAAAAGATTTATTAATAATTTTTTTTTACTAATAAAAATAACTTTAAAGAAAGTTGGAGGGGGCACCCATACATATATTATTATTAATTTTGTTATTCACACACACACATACACACACATTATTAATATTTATTAATATAAAAATACTATTTATTAATTTTTATAAACTTAAGAAAGCATACCAAAATATTACCGAATTTATAATTTTCGGTGACTTTGGGAAGGTGGGCACTATGCATTAATTTATGGCTGTTGCTATCGAAGGTAGCTACAGTAGCATTACTACGTGGGGTAGAGGCGCTCCCTCCCCCGTTTTTCTTTTTTTTCTTTATTTAAATTTTTTTTGTTTATTATTATTTTATTTTTTAAAACAATTCATTTCAAAAACAATTAATTCACAGAGAATTTCCTTTTGGTGAAAACACAAATTAAAATTTTAATTTTTTTTTGCCTGAGGTGAAAACAGAGATTAAAATTTTAATTTTTTTGCCTTAGGTGAAAACACAGATTGAAATTTTAATTTTTTTTGCTTGAGGTGAAAACACAGATTAAAATTTTACCAGACCCTTTAATCTATAATTTTTTTTTGAGAATACTTTCAATAGAAATGCAATATACTTAACATAGAATAAACCTTCATGCACAGAGAAGATGAATCTGACATAATCTCTCCAGCATAGAATCCCCTCAACAAAGATAGAAGATTCAACAATAACTAATAAGATTAAAGGAATGCAAGAAAACCAGACAAGATCCAAACTTGAGAAGCTTTCCTGGAAGATTCGAAGAAGAGCCCCGAACCTATAGCTGTAGAAATTCATCCTTGCCAAAATCCCAAAAATCTTCATCCCAATATTTCTCCCTTCAAAAATTCAACCCCCCAAAAATATTTCTCAACCTAAGTTAAATGAATCACATTTTGACCTAATTTCTAATTTCAAAATTTAAGCACTTTTTAAATAAAAAAGAAATAATAATTTCTTTTCAACTATTAAATTAATTTAACTTGATTTTCTAATTAAAATGCTTCTCTCTTATTTAATTTTAATTTCTCAATATTACTTAAGCCAACATTTATATTTCGAAATATTGACAAGGGTAAAATATTTAAATTAAATAAATTTCCAAAATCAATCTTTCACACTATATCAAATTTACTTATAAATTAAACTTGCTTTTCTAATAAAATTTGATTTTTTTAAATCAATAAAACTAACCTTTCTTTTCCAAAATGCGAAAGAGGTTAATTTAATTATATTTCAAATAACTTTAAATATTTCCTTTCTAAAGCGCATAAACTAATTAAATCGCTACAATATAAATAAAGCGATCTCTTAAATTAACGATTAATCATATAAAAGAAACCTATCTATTTTAATTTTTCAATTAATAATGCGTAAATCAACACATTAAATTGAATTAAATATTTAGGATTAAATACTCCATTTACCCCATGCAAGGCATGCAAATTGAGAAAGTCCACCAATCACACGACTCTGACCTGATCATGGCTAAGGCAAGACAAGAGTTTTATGACCACCTAATCCAAATTCTAAGGATGAAGGGGGTATACTCAACCCTACAAATCCTGATGGAGGTGAACCTCACACCTAGGTGGTATAGTACCTACAATCTCCTGCAACCATGAGTCACGCAAGCATACATATATATACATATTCAATGAAGATGTTAGCTCGAGATTTATAACAAGAATTAGGGAAAGAATTAAACTTACACAAGGATCAATGCAAAAGCACAATAACAGGTACGCACAATATTCATATTATCTAATCTACAACATTACATCATGGTAAATCAACCATTCAAGAATGCCACATAGGGAGTCAACCAAGGTCAAACCGGTTTTACAAGGCCGACTAGGGTAGGGGCATTACAATTCCAAATTTGAAAGGTGAGATGCATCATGATGAAGGCCAAGTGAAAGTGATCAATTCAGATAAGATGATGCAATTTGGGAATATCCCTCACCATCATCACCTCAAGCGCTTGGAAATGTTGAGTATCAAGAGATATTTCTTAACCACAAACAGTTGTGGTGATGTACAATATGAGAAATCTGAGGTGGTGCTTAGTCATCACCAATCCAATCACATCATTCCAAGTCAAGGTGTGTATATTCAATGCACTTAAATCATCCAACAAGGAGGATAACTACCACATGTTGAGGCACAAAGTTCGATATAACTAACCTCAACATTCATTGGTCAACATTGAAAGAAGGACATGTGTCCTAAAATGTAATTTAATCAGTTGTCAAGCATTAAATGTTATGTAATGGGTGCAATAAACCCCAATTAGGATTTCTATCTTTCAATCTTGGTCATTGATTTGGATTTGATCTAGGCCATTCATTTGTAAAGGGAAGTCTATAAAAGGTTTTTTCTCCTCATTTGTAAAAGATAATAGTTAGTAATGAGATGGAAAATAGCTAGAGTAGAGTAGAAGAAAAGGAGAATGTTGCCAAGACTTTGTTGCAAGAAGCATATTATTTTCATTGAAGATATGGTGAATTTCATGTGTTGATTCAACTATTTCATGAACCACAAGGATCTTAATGACAGACAATAGAAGTGGGCTAGTAGACTACAAGCATATGATTTTGACATTGTATATGTCAAGGGGAAAATGAGTTTAGTTGATGCAATTTTAAAAAGGCCTCACTTATGTTCATTGGTTGAGATTACTATTGATTGGAGAGAGTTGATTTCAGCAGAGTATGCTAAGGATTTTAGGTAGTGGTAGTCATATAAGGAACTATCCATGATGACAAGTACACAATGATCAATGAATCATTTATAAGGAGAGGACTTATTTTGTGCCTACTTCACAAATTAAAGTGAATATATTGATAACTTTCTACAATGCACCTATGGATGGTCACTAGGGATTCTTCAAGACTTACAGGCAGATCCAAGAGAGGTTCACATGAAAGGGACTCAAACATTAAGTCCTTAAATATGTTAGAGAGTGTCTTACTTGCCAACGAGATAAAAATGAGCACACTTATCTAGCTGGTCTACTTCATCCCTTACCCATTCCTAATAAAAAATGGGAATGTATCTCCATGGACTTCATTACAAATCTACCTAAGGTATAGGGCAAGGATAGCATGTATGTTGTGATTGACAGTTGAGAAAATTTGCACATTTCTTTGCTATTTCTACAACATATGTTGTAGAAGAGAATCATTTGAAGGAGAAGGAGAAAGAGATCTATTCTCAAAGATATCTAACTCCAAGAGGAGATTTTGAACAAAAATAACATCACTAACCAAAAGTAAGGAATGGGAACAAGAATTCACACCTTCCTCCTATTTCTAGGAAAAACCATTTTTTCATGAAGGATAACACACTTTTGACCCAAAGTGAGGGGTTTGTTTATAATACACATACATTGCAAAGTGAAGAAGAGGTTGTACACAAGGATACACACCTCTTGCATAAGAGAGAATCCTTGAACAAAAAACAAATTTACACGAGGAATAACATCATATCATAAGAAAACACAACTCAACAAAGGAAAAGTGGATCCTTAGAAAGGATAGGAAAAATCAATGGCCCCCTACTTGCATAGGGACAAAGAGAAGAATTACACAACCTCCATTTAAGAGACATTATGCATAAAAGATGTAGCATTTCAAGAAAAGAAAAAGGTCCTAAGAAAGGAAAACATATGTAATCAAATGAAGGTATATTGAATGTGAGAAAATACATCAAGTTATGAAAAATACAAGGACTAAATATACTATCCTTTCTTCCCAAGTGGGAAGAAAAAGGCAGAATTATGTTGCTTCCCAAGTATGATTTGAAAATGAAGATGCATCACCACTCATGACAAAAGAGACCCTGGTAAGGTTAAAATAATAGTGCCATATGGTGAGGAGCAACATAATAAGGTGAATGGAGTGTTAAGGCACTACCTCTTCAACAAGAAAGACTGTAAGATTAGTTGTAAGAGCTATGTGAGCTCGATAATATTGGTTTTGAACAAATTATTTAAAAACTTTACAATTTCCATCAAAATGAGAATAGTAATGATGAAAAAGACAATACTCATCACCATCTTTATTCTTATTGTTATATCTCATGAAAGGAAAAACAACACAAGGGGGTTAATACCAAAATAAAAAAGGCTCCATGTCAACTAGTTTAAGAGATCTTGATAATCAAATGTGTCAACCACTAATATCATTCTTGGAATGCTATCACAAGAATGCAAGTGGTCACATAAAAAGAGAAAGATCATGCATCAAGTGATGAACCATGATCCACAAATAGAAAAGCTATGAGATCATAGGGAGGAGAAAAGAGAGAACATGGATACCACATGGTAGCAATTTGTGTTATGCTAGGTGATCCATGAGAAGAAGAGAAAGAGAGGCCACAAAATCGACAAGCTAGCAAGTTGTGCTATGCTAGGTGATCCAAGGGAACATGAATACTCATGGGACAAAAAGTTGTGTTATGTTGTGTGATTCATGTAATGAAAGAGAGTGAAAATAGTCTAGCAAGTTGTGTTATGCTAGTTCCACTCAGCTTGAAAAAGGAAGAGTTGAAATGTCTAGCAAGCTATGTTATGCTAGTCAACTCACCCTGCTACATATGCCATTGTTTTATTTTAAGAGTTAAGAATCTCATCTAGGAACTGGGTCTGGTTTCGAGCATGTAACAACCTATACGAGACATGCAATAACACACACACACACACACACACACATGGTTTTGGGAACATCTCATATAAGAACAAGGTCTGGTTTCGAGAATGTAAACCCCATATATAAGATATATATAAAGGTTGCATTTCTTTTTGGGAATGAAGTATCCTATTTGAGAGCTGGGTCTAGTTTTGAGAATGTACACCCTATATAACATGCAAAATAAAAAATACAGTACACAGTGGGTGTTATGTATGCCCCCCTTAAGATGTCAACATAAAGGTATGTTTATGCCTTAAGGAAGTTAGAAACAAGGATATACACCTTCAACACTAAGGAGATATCCTTTAGGCAACAATGTACATAAATACAAGATAAAGAGATAGGACTCTTAGAAGCAAGGAAAATATAGTTGTAAAAGAGATATATTGCAACAAGTGTAAAGAGAATCCTTTGGAGGAAAAAGAGGAAGCTCGACATTTTCTCAAAGACATCTACCTTCAAGAGGATATTTTGAACAAAAATAATATCATTGACCAAAAGAAAGGAAGGTCTCAAACAAGAACTCATACCTTCCTCCTATTGCTAGGAAAATGCGACTCTTGATGAAGGATAACACACTTTTGACCCAAAGTGAGGAATTTGTTTATAAAAGACATACATTTCCAAGTTAGCAAGAGGTTGTACACAAGGATACACACCTCTTCCACAAGAGAGAAAATCATTGAGTGAAAAAACAACTTCACATAAAGAATAACATCGTATCATAAGCAAGCATTTCTCAAAAAAGGAAAAGTGGATCCATAGAAATAATAGGAGAAATCAATGCCCCCCAAGCATAGATACAAAGAGAAGGATTACAAAACCTCTAAAGAGAGATTTTACATAAAATATGTAGCACTTCAAGTAAAGAAAAGGTCCTAAGAAAGGAACACACATGTACTCATAAAAAGGAAGATTCAATGCAAGAAAATACATCAAGACATGCAAAAATACAACTCAAAAGAAGAGGTAATCTTTGAAAGGAGAGGATTGAATATATCATACTTGCCTCCCAAATGAGGAGACAAGGATGAATTATGTCACTGTCCAAGTATGATTTGAAATGAAGTTGAAACACCACACATGACAAAGAGCCCTCGATAAGGTTAAACTACTAATGCCATAGGGTGAGGAGCAACATAGTAAGGTGAATAAAGTGATAAGGCACTACCTCTTCACCAAGAAAGACTGCAAGATTAGCTGTATAGCTATGTGATCTTGTTCATATTGGTCTTGAACAAATCCTTTTAAGCTTTAAAATTTCCAAGAGAATGAGAATAAAAATGATGAAAAAGACAATACTCATCACCTTCTTTATTCTTATTGTTATATCTTATGAAAGGAAAAATGACATTATTATTATACTTCAATCTCCAAAAGATTCTTTTAGCCAATTTTTCTTGATTGTCAATAGGAGTAGTTATTGTCTTCTGAGATGTAAGACAAGGTGTTCTAGAAAGAGAAGGGTTGTTTTCTATTATTTTGAGAGTTCCATTATCAATGAGTCCTTATTTCATTCTAAAAATCAGGACATTCATTTGTATGATTTGATCATTAGTTTGATGATATGTGCATAAAGGACTGTTTGAGGAAGAAGCATGTTTTGATAGATGATAGTGTTTATGCAAAATACTCCTTAAGATTTTGAACTTTAAGGAGATCATGCATAGGTGAATAATGAGGATGTCCTAGACCTTCTGTAGTATCTTGTGAAGGATGCTTTATAGGGACTTTGATTCCTTTTTCATATTTTCCAAGTCCTTGTCCACTATAACCTTGTTTTGAGATTATATTATAACCACTCATAATATTTTTTCAATTGTGAGGAAGAAGGACTATTATCATGGGTTTCTTTAAAATGTGTAGTGTAAGGGCACATGGAGGGATCAATGAGGGATCAAAGGGATGAGTTGACGAAGAAGGGATGTCCTTTGTAGGGAATTTCTCCTTTTTATCATCATTCATTTACTCTTTGATAGGTTGGGAAGGAGGTTCTAAAGCTTCATCTTTACTTAATGTTATATGTGTTGGGATCCATGAACACTGAGAGGGGGTGGGGGTGGGGGTTTGAATTAGTGTTTTGCTGGTATGAACAATTTTTATCCTTGTATACCATGCATATATAAACCAATAAACAAATAAACATATAACAAGAAGTAAATAAACCATCCACATAAATGAACACCATAACACACAAAATTTATACATGGAAAACCTCAATGAGGAAAAACCACGGTGGGATTTGTAACCGACAATATCAGTTCATTGGCCATATGAAAAGATATTACATATAATAGGGGCTTGCACATTCAGGAAGGCACATTGCCTAGAGCATACTACTCATCACTAAAGAGCCTCACTGACTACAAGCTTTCCACTAAAGTAAATTACTGAAAATGAACTCAAGAATGCAGCTGCTATGCCAAATAGAGTTCTGGTTCTAACTCTGCTATGTACCGATTCATAAACGCTTTTAGTTGTATTACTTCTTCTCCAAGAATGCTTTCCAAGCTATCTACAGATTATTGCATGATATCAAATTTTCATACAATAAGATCTTCATACATATATTTCACATCATATAGCTATGCTATATTCTCCTATATCTACACATTTCATATGTCTCATCATCATTACAAAAATAACCTAGCAGACCGACCTATATACCTATTACAAATGATATTCCTTATGTCGGCTTACAATACATTTATAAAGATATTCAATTTCGGCCTTGACAATATTTAGAAAATGATTTATTAAGTAAATCCTCCATGATGTCGAATTCCAATGAAGTATTGATGCCGGTGCCAGTGCCCGTGTAGCCCTGAATGCTCCAAAGTCAATATGTATCGGTATATGCCTCCAAGTGCCGGTTTATGACTTCCATTTGATCTTGTTGTCATCTTTGACAACAAAATGAATCCAATGAGTGTCAATTGCCAATAATCTCCCCCTTTGGCATTGATGGCAACACTCATGTGGAAAATGGATTCCCCACGGTATGCTCCCCTTGAGCAATACACTCCATCTAATATCCTTCCAATGTGTTTCTTTGATATTTTTCTCTGATATTTTTCACTGATATTTTCTCTAATATTTTTCACTGATATTTTCTCTGATATTTTTCACATATGTGCATACTCCCCCTTTGACATTAATGCCAAATATTGGTGAAAGAATTGAAAGAATAAAAGAAATACTATTAGTTTCACTGGAGCTTAGTCATTTTCAAGATTTCTAGGTATGCGTTTTGTAATAATTGAAGATATGTATCCCGGCCATATTTGAAAGTATTAGAAATAGATGCAAGTCCACTTAGTAAGTGTGAAAGTGTTTCATTCTCTTGGATATCTACCGGTGTGGGTTTACCCATCATTTCCATGCACTCTTTCTTATGAACACCCAATGAATCTAGTCTAGAACTTACCAATCCTCTTAGATTTCTTGCTCTTCGCATGATTTTAACTCTCTTTCCTTCTCTTTGGTTCTCTAAGGATGAATTTTTTCCATCAACAGATGTGGTTAATGCAGTCAATCCATCAAAAGAATTAGAAATTTTAGCCATCTTATCATATAACTCCTTCAATCTGTTATCTACATTAGTTGTAAGACTTTCTATGTTACAACATACTCTATAGATATTTGTACATTGTTTTAAACAAACCTCAATAGGAATAATTTTATCCTCAATTTTCTTCTTCTTTGTTTCTATAATCTTATCAAAAGTTATTCTTTTTGCTACTATGAAATTATCCAAATCTCGTTGGTTTGCAATCTGCCTCAGAGATTGAAAATTGTTAGAGATATGTTTTGTTAGAGTCTTGATCTTACTGGAAGGGCTTGCTCCATCTTCAATCTGATAGTTAGGTATTAGTCTGTGCAATACTAAGATCGATTGATCTATTAATCCTTTATCTGCACTACCTTCCTTAAGTAATTTATGAGTAGCTATCATCATCAATTTAGTTGGACTCAAACCTTTGCTGGGGAATCAGTTTTACCTAATGTTATGGAATTAGTTGCTATTACCTTAAAACCTCTTTTGCACCGGTAGCTTCACCACTTGGTGCAGTGTTGGTTACTGCCAATGGATTATTATCCACAATATTTTGAGTGTCTTGTGCATTGCCTTTCTAAAAATTGGTCTGTGCCAGTACAGACTGTACGCTTTCCTTAACTGCCGGTTGTGTTTGAGTATCTATAGTTATTGTTAGTTGTTTCAAAAGTGGAGTTGAACTACCCAAAATACCCTTCCTTTTGATTTGTCAAGAATGGTGGAAGATGTTGCCCTTGCAAATTCTTCTTGAGATGTGAGAAAGTCTGGGTTTTTCTGAAAGAATTTGGTCCATCCCTTACTTGTCGCATTTATCACCTCATTTAATCTCCCCATCATAAGGCTTATCTGCCAAGATTTTCTACTGAAAATTGTCCTATTTGTAGTGTCTATACATCTTTTCATTTCTTCATTATTTATAACACCACACAATTCCAAAAGTGCAACTTATTTGATCTCCCTATCTCTCTTGACAACATCAAGTCTCCTAGCCTCAAGCTTATTATACAAGGATACAGGTATCTCCTTCAAGATTTCAAGTAAGGCTTTCTTATAAATGTCTATATACAAGAAAATAGCCTCTTCTAATTCATTTTGCCCATTCACTTCTAAATCTTCATAATACTTTGATACATTTTTCAATAATCCATCTTTTGTAATTTCATCAATAAGCTCAACAAAGGTCATTGTGGTCTTACCGGTTCCAGTATCATCACCCTTCTTCTTTTTTCTTGTGGTTGCCGGTGTGACTGGTTTCCTCTTTTGCATAGGCTTCCTTGCCGGTGGTGGAGGTGCAGTAGGCTTAGATGCCTTTCTAACAAGTCTCCTCCTAGGCTCTACCTTCTTCTTCTCTATTAGTGGTTTTACCACATTCTTCCTTTGTACCCTTCTGAAAGCCAGAGGTTCATTATCCTTAGAATCAGAATTAGAAGTGATAAGGGAAATGTGAACCTGTGGCTTCTTCACTTCTGTAGTACCAACCTCTGCCGATTTAGCTGCTTGTTTGGATTTAGAACCCAGTTGAGTGTCTATCTTATAAATCACATCTTATACATATGTAGACATCTTTTTTATTTTCTTCTCTCCTCTCTTCCTGTTAAAACTAGTTTTCACTTGAAGAGCCTTCTAGAGCCTTCTCTCCTGCTATACCAAAATGCTTTATTTTATCATCTAATGGGGCATCTAACAACATCTTTGCATAGAATTCAAAAATGCTATCATCCACCTCATATCCAAACTCAGTAATCTAGATTTGCCTAAGTTCAACTGCTTCCATAAGAGTTTAATCAATTTTTACCATGAAACAGATATCAGTGGAATACTTCTCCACAATGTTCTTTCTCTCCCTTTGCCTCATGTTTTCTTGAAATGTCTTAAAATACCCCCAAAGTTTCTCATCTCTGCTGGTACCAAGATTGGTGATTGCTTCCTTGATCTGCATACCTACTGGTATGTCATGAGCCCAATGCTTCTTCCCTAGACCGGGTAGCTCATTTAGGAAGTAAAGCATTAAACAAACAATTAAGTTTCCATATCTAAAAGTTCCTTTCTTGATTCCTTTAATCTTACCAAGGTTTAACATCAACTCACTCCTCATCCATTCAAATAAATCATACTTTACATTATTCCTCAACATCTGATATTCAACATGAATGCATGAACTAGCAACAGAGTTCAATCAGTTGGATTGAGTTACCTTGTAACCTATGATCATGCTTGCAAACTTTATATCCATGTTGGTGATTGTTCTTATCCTCATTGATCTATTATCAGGTGTAGCATTGGTGAGTTTCTCGATCTCTGTGTTGGAAATTTTCTTGACAGGTTCTTGTCTGACCCTAAGTTAGCTGAAGACAACTTGAATATCCTCCTTCATGATTATGTAAGGCCTATCTGGCCAAATAAATTCATTGTGAACCCTACTCAGAACGTATCTAATAAACTCATCTTTGAATTCTGGTATGTACAGAATACTGGTTAACCCTAGATCCTCAATTGCTTTGTATTCTAGTTTGATGGTTCCAAAGTCTCCCAGTATCACATATTGATACATGCTTTTGATGTCCTTTGTGCCCAAATCCTCAAGGGTGCAGTGAATGTATGCCCTCACATATTCAACATACATTACCCCATCAGGAACCCTAGAAAATACTCCTGCAGAGTCTTCCTTTTTAGAAATTTTGGGAACCTCCTTAAATACTAGCCTTAACCTATCCTTAAATTCAACAATGGTGGGATTTTGAATAAAAGTAGGAGCTAAAGATCCAAATGCCATTTCAAAAAATACCTGAAAGTGAATGTCGGTGGAAGATTGAGTGCTTTAGATAACTACTTGAAATCCTTTCACAATACTTCTTCTTTCTCTTAACTTGCCTTTACTTTGCTCTATGTGCTTGAATGCTCGGTGAGTGAAAATGAGTTCACTTACCCCCTTTTATCAGTGAATAAAACCCTATTTTTTTGTAATAAATGCTTCACCAACAGTCCTATGGTTGCCGGTTTCACAGTCATGTGTCGAGTGAGCCTTCATCAATGATGAACATAAATTTTTAGATCTCTTTCAGATCTCCTTAAGTCTCTTCCGGGGTAATATGCAAAATTTAGCAATTACTTTACCAACCCCTAAGGTTTATTCCTCATTTACCGGTGGAATTTCGTGCCGGTGGAGGAATGCCCTATTCTACCGGTGGAGTTACCAGTGTAGATCCATCTCCACTTGGTTGTTTAGATTTTCTAACCCATCTCTTGGTGTGATCTTGTTGTATTTCATCTACCTTTTTCTTTCCTTTCTCATTATCTTTATCATTATTAACCGGTTGAGTCTTGCTTCTACAATACTTAGTAATATGACCTATTGTGTTGCATGCATAATATGTAACATTGTTATTTTGAATTTCTTTGACATATCTGGTATCATTTCTTGACCTACAATGATTAGAAAAATGTCCAAACTTTCCACATGCATGACAATTAACATTCATTTTGAAATCTTCTGAGCCGTGACCATATTTCTTGCAGTTTGTGCATTGACCGAGAACAAAATTGTAGTTTTGATTTGATTTATTTCTTCATAATTTAGCCATATGCCTAAACTTATTGCAAACAAAAAATCTACCATTGAATTCACAAGCATTAGATTGCCTTACTGGTTTCCTCTGTTCTGATGAGTTCTACATAGTGGTTGTCAGATCTTCATTTGTAGTACCCGAGCTTTCACTTTGTACAAATCCAAGTCCTCTAGAATCATCAATCTATCTTTGTCTTTTCAATAAGTCATCCACATGTGTAGCACCGATCCTAAACTTTTCTTTATACTCACTTGCAGTAGTCAGATCATCTCTCAAAGTAGTTATTTGTCTTTCAAGTTCTTGTTCATTGTTCTGAGAGTGTGCCAAATAAGTTCTCAACAAATTATTCTCATGAGTCAATTTGCCACATTCATCAAATTTGTTCTTCAGAGATATGACAAGATTATCTTCCTTCTTCTTTCTATCCTCAATATCTTTTGATAACCTCATAGTCAAATCTTGCATTTCATTCTTCATGAGCATGTTTGCTTGACTTAGTTTCAGACATTGTTCCTTAAGAGCATTCTTCTCTAAATCATCTAGTTTCTGCAAAAGTTATTTTCTCTTGGCTTGAGAAGATGATAACCTTTCTTGTAGGATAAGAATGAATTCACTTGCAAAATTCAGTTGTTGCAATTTCAAGTTCTTCATCCTTTCAGCATCATAATCCTCAAGAGCCATCTCAATTTGCTTCTCTATAGCCATGTTCAAAGATTCTGGTTTCAGGATCTTCCTCAAGCTATTAAAATTCTTCTGAGGTACCAAGCTCTGATACCAATTGTTGGGATCCAAGAAAACTGAGAGGGGGGGGTGAATCAATGTTCTACCAGTATGAACAATTTTTATCCTTTTATACCATGCATATATAAACCGGTAAACAAATAAACATATAACAATCTAATTAAATAAACCATCTACACAAATGAACACCATAACACACAAAATTTATACGTGGAAAACCTCAATGAGGAAAAACCACGGTGGGATTTGTGACCCACAATATCAGTTCACTGGCCATATGAAAAGATATCACATATAATAGGGGCTTGCACATGCAGGAAGGCACACTACCTAGAGCATACTGCTCATCACTAAAGAGCCTCACTGACAACAAGCTTTTTGCTAAAGTAAATACTAAAAATGAACTCAAGAATGCATCTACCATGCCAAATAGAGTTCCAATTCTGACTCTACTCTGCACTGGTTCATAAACCCTTTACCGGTATTACTTCTCCTCCAATAATTCTTTCCAAGCTATCTACATATCATTGCATGATATAATATTCGCATACAACATGATCTTCATACATATATCTTGCATCATACAGTTCTGCTATATTCTCATATATCCACACATTTCATATGTCTCATCATCATTACAAAAATAACCTAGCAGACTGACCTATATACCTATTACAAATGATATGCCTTATGTCGGCTTACAATACATTTACAAAGATATTCAATGTCAACCTTGACAATATTTACAAAATGATTTATTAAGTAAATTCTCCTTGATGTCGGCTTGTAATGAAGGATTGATGCTGATGCTGGTGTCGATGTAGCCCTGAATGCTCCAAAGCCGGTATTTATCGGTATATGCTTCCAAGTTCTGGTTTATGACTTCCATCTGATCTTGTTTCCATTAATGACAACAAAATGAATCCATTGAGTGTCGATTGCCAACAATACGAGGAGATAGATCATGAATAAAATGCATAACATCTTCTTCCCTACAAATATGTTAATGATTAAGATAAGCTCTAGGAGAATAAGGAGGATCTAAAGAGATTGATACACTAACATTTTGATCCTGCCCCCGTTGCATTAGAATATGCGCATGAGAAGAAGATGGTGTCATGTTTCTCTTCAATTCTTGCTTTGCATTGGAGAGATCATTGATAGGAGTATTGACTCTTTCATCATTCACATTAGATAGTCTAGGAGAGGTACAAGTGTTAGATTTTTCAATGTCATCTCTAGGATTATCATTGTCTATGAAATATTTTATGTGACCTACATATGTAATGTATTTTCTTAAAAATGCCATCATAAAACAACATACAATATGGATAAAATATGCAATATGCAAGAGTACTATGGATGAAAAAGAAGTAATGTAAAGTGAAAGAAACCATTATCCATCACCTAATTTTGATACATGTAACTAAGAAATAATATAATCATATGTGACATAACAAAGCAATTAGATTTAGTAAATTCCATTATGAAATTACCCCAAATTAGGTTTGAAAACACAATTCAAAAATTATGCAACCCACAAGTTAATTTTAAAACAATAAATTAGGTTTTCATAAAATTAACCACTAAACTTATGTAATTCAAAATATGATTTATGAGCGCAAAATTTATTGTTTAAAAGCCTACAAATCAGATCAAAGACCATAAATCAGAAATAAGCATGCAAGAAGTTGGGTTCCCCAAAATGTAATGGTGGGAAAATTAGGGTTTCATAAGTTATGCTTCAGAAACTAGGATAGAACCTAAATTTTACCTCCAAACATTAAAAGGAAAATAAATACAACATACCCAACCTCAATTATGATAGGAAGAGGGTTGAATGTTGATTGTAGTCCTTATTCCCTGATATAGTTAGTGTCTAGGAAAAAGACCATCGATGAATCCTTGAACACTCTGCAACAAACCATTATTCTGCAAATACTCGGCCTTGACAATTTTGTTAGCAATACACTGCAGAGACTTAAAATTCTAAAGAAAATCCATGGAATTTGATAAAAAGATGGAGATATTCGCTATAACCCAGTATGCAATATTTCATCTCCAATCAGGGTTTTTATGCAGTTTAAAAATTGAGTGCATTTTACCTTGAATACCTGCTACAAATATTCATCCTCGATGCAATCTGAAACTAGGATATCCCACGAATGAATCTCCATCAGCATTCTATAATTTCTTGGGCAGAATTCTATGCTATTTGTGTTAAATTTTCTGCAAAGCAAAAATACAGATCTAGCTAGGAAAGAGAAAACAAAACTTGCAGGAGAAATTAGAATAAAGAATAGAGAAAAAGAAACTCTATTAATTCATTATACTAATTTACAATCTATGAAATGCATGATTTATACAAAGTTAACCATTGCATGATCAGAGGATTTACGGTGGAAATAGAGGCAACTGCTGGCAGTGGAAGAGACATAATAGATGATCTCGTAGTTCTCCGTTGTTAGCTTAGTTTAAAACACATAATGCGATATAAGTTCACCTTGTTCTCTACAAATCACAAAGAAAGGTTGGATCTTACTGAATGCTAACACCCCCCCTTATGCCTAACTAAGGAGAGATTTTGGTCCTAGCAACAAAGCTTGACCAGGAACCCAATTACAAAGAAGAAAGGAGAAAACCCAATTGAGAGAAACTCCTAACCATTATTCGAACTATAGAAGAAAAAGCTACAAACTGCAAATGAATCCACACTACAACAGGATTGTATAGAATCATAGAAACCACTGCATGAGTACCTATGGGATAATTTGAAAAGTTCTACATATTCTGCATTGCTCAAATGGATGAATAGATAGGTACATGGTCTCTGAATACAAAAATTGATCATTTGAAGAAGATATGAATCTACAGAAATGTGCTCCAAGTTGAAGAACTACAAAGATGACCTCCGGTTGGGATGATGCTATTGTATATCCATTGCTCAATAATGTCCCACTAGAAAGAAACTTTGGAATCACTAGGGGAAGCGACTCTAGAATCTCATGTAGTTAGGAGCCCTGCTAGAAAGAATCTCTAGGAGGAAACAAAGTTGCAACATTGGAATCTCATGTAGACAGGAATTTAGAACAAAAGAACATTTTTGGCTGTCAATTGGAGGAAGAGTGCATAGCAACTTTAATCATGTATTTTATTCAAAAAACTTATTGAAAGAAACATATACTAAATGCATTAAGCAAAACCCCCATATAAACTTTCTAAATTTCTTTTTTTTTACGAAGCCCCAAATTTTCTAGATCTTCATCATGCGGTGCTTACAAATCACATACAATTTTAAAGAATCAATATAGAAAAAAAATCAAGTAGCATGCAAAAATGAGGGGAAGAATATGCATGCATTTAGAAATAGAGGTCTACATCAACTTCCATGGTAATACTAATCTTCAAAAATCTGCCTGCAAATAATCGTTAATGCTTCTTCTTCTTAGCAATCTCGCTTTGATACCATGTTAAATTTTCTGCAAAGCAAAAATACAGATCTAGCTAGGAAAGAGAAAACAAAACTTGCAGGAGAAATCATAATAAAGAATAGAGAAAAAGAAAATCTATTAATTCATTATACTAATTTACAATCTACAGAATGCATGATTTATACAAAGTTAACCACCGCATGATCAAAGGATTTGCAGTAGAAACAGAGGTCACAGATAATCTCGTAGTTTGTCGTTGTTAGCTTAGTGTAAAATAGAGCATGCGATATAAATTCACCTTGTTCTCTACAAATCATGCAGAAAAAATAGAGCTTACTGAATGCTAAAAATTTGAAACCACCCCTCGATGTCCATTTTGTGACATTTCTTAACAAGAAATTAAGCAGACCAACATAATTTGAAATGATAACAATCTGGCACAGAACGTTCATTATCTTTCATTATAAATTGAACTTGATCTTATTGTCAAATCCATTTAATCATCTTCCTCAAAGTTACTTGTGATGCTACCACCTTGCTTAAGACACATGCAGATTGTAGAGGATAAGTAGGGTTATTACTAAACCCAGGTGCAAAGACATAATCTATGTTCTATCTCCATGCTAAACGATGAGCTGAATGGGATCAAATACTCTACTAGACCCTTTCCTATAATTATGAGGCTTAAGTAATATGCAATAATTTTTGTGCAACCTCATAATGCCCTACTTTGAAGTTTGCATCAAGGCACTTAAAATGAATAGGTGGAAGCTGAGAAGGATTTTGTAATTGGGTTAACTCCTCCACATAAGCTTTAAGTCAAAAATATTAATAAGCATGTGAACCCCAAACCTTCAATGTACTTATTTATTTACAAAGAACCTTGAGCATCATGTTTTATTAAATTAATTAAATGAGGATAAGAAGATAATTGAATTGAATCATTTATACATCTAATCTCCTATACCTCACTACCTAGTTCTACAAGAAAACATGTAACCTTGTTACCTTCTCTATATGTGTGAGAGATTATGGTTTCCTTAAATTTGTCTATCAACACCCATACTTGATGCAGTATATATCTTAGGTTTCAATTATGTATCATGCGTTCTTTACATGCATTGGCAATTATCATTGAATCCCCTTCAATATGAATGTTTAAAATTTCTAGTTGCAAAGCTAGGTCGAGACTTGATATTAAAACTTGAGCTTCTACATTGTTGTTTGTCCCTTCTTTTAGGTGGATTGAAGACAACACCAAAAATTTTTCAAGTGAATTTCTAATACAAATTCCTGCCCTCGAGTTTCCTAGATTTCCCTTTGATGCTCCATCAAGATTGAGATTTGAAAATTTAGCTTGAGGTGGAATCCATTTGACTAAATTTCTGTCAACATTTGAGATATTATTTTTTAATAAACTACCATCAAACGATAATTTTATATTTTTCCAATTCGTCAAAACTTTCAGACTATCCCAATTAGTGAACAACGAATTAGGCATTTTCTCCTTTTGAACACAAGAGTTAACTCCTTCTAAGATTGCCTTTTCAATTTTTTGTTTTGTTATCTCTATTGAAGATTTTATTTTCCTGAATATTCTTAAGTTACGCTCCCACCAAATATTCCATATAACAAGAACTAAAATGATAAACCAAAAACATGCAAAAAATGAAGAGTGGAATAGAATCAACCAACTTTGAAAAAGATCCCAAAGTGTATTTGGAAGAGGAATGTATAGGTTTAATTTACCTTTGATATAGTTCTAACATTCTTTGGCAAAATTGCATTGAAGGAGCAAATGATCTGCTAATTCCAACTCTTCTTCACATAATGGGCACTTGAAAGGGTCCGCTATTTTTAATTTCAATAGATGATCACTTGTTAAGATTCATTTTTGAATGGTAAGCCAAGCAAAACTGTCTACCTTTGGTAAAACTTTATTGCTCCAACAAAATGAAAAAGGTCGTTGTGACTGTGTGTTATGTTTGGCTTGACTAAGGATTGCATACCCTTCCTTTACTGAATATGTCCCCACCTTAGAAGCTGTCCATATTATTTTATCTGCTTTTGTTGATTGATAAACTATTCTTTCATTCAACACTTTGTAGAAAAGATCAGATTTTTGCATACTGAGAAGGTTTCTTCAAGGATTTTTCGGCACAACTTTCCCAGTTAAAGGGTTGGAGGATTGCACATAATCTATCAACTTTTCACCCCAGGTTGTAGATAAAGTGGTTCTTATTTCATGAATCTCTTGGTTCTCTGATAAAGGAGGCTTCCCATTCTAGGAGTCTAACCAGAATCACACTTTGACAATCATTTATTTCCCATGAAGAGAACTTGGTGTTGAGGTTCCTACTAGTAAGGAATATTTGGCTTGCAATATTCTAACCCATTTTGCCTCTGGATTAGAATACATTTTCCATACTAACTTAGCTCCAAAAGCCCTGTTTCTCCACAAAATACTCTGAATCCCTGCCCCTCCTTGATTTTTTCCTTTTGCCAAACCTTCTAAAGATATGAGAGGCACTTTTTTTTGTGCATTAATATTTCCTTTCGAAAGAAAAGATCTTATAATTTTGTCAATATTAGAGATTATAGATGATGGGGCTTTAAGGATAGCCAGAAAGTAATTTGAAATTTATGATAAAATTGATTTGATAAGAAGAATTCCACTTGACAATGATAGCCAACTTGGCTTTCGATATTAAGATTCTTGATTTGAGTCTATCAACAACCTTGTCCTAGTAAAGAGCCTTATTTGAACCTTTAAAGAAAGGGATCCCTAAATATGTGCAAGGTAATTCTGCTTCCTGAAAACCCAAAGTCTTTACTATTATTTTTTGCACTTCATTAGGAGTATTTAGAATATAAATTTTTATTTTTGCTGCATTGATCTTTTGACTAGAGGCTGATGAATATTTGCCCAGTACTTTTTTAACTTGTTTAGCGTCAGACAAAGTGGACTTATTAAAGGGAATAATATCATGATCTGCAAATAATGAATGTGTAACTAATATATTTGAGTTTGGAATCTATGTACACCATTCCATAGACCTTGGCTATATCTAAGATGAATGAATCTACTTAAGGTTTCTTCCATTCTGATAAAGAGAAAGGGTGAGAGAGGGTCTCCTTTCCTGAAACCTTAGGTAGCATTAAAAAATTTAGTTGGACTCCCATTTATGATTACTGAAAACTTTTCTCCAAACAAATAAGACATCACCCACCTGCGCCATTACAAACAAAAGCAAAACTTTGCCAAAACCTTATTCGGGAATTTCCAATTTACCTTATCATAGGCTTTCATCATGTCTAATTTTAAAATGAACGTGAACAAATTGGATGATGATATTGTATGAAGTACTTCACGTGCTACAATTGGCCCTTCATATGTTTCCCTCTCTGGGACAAAACCTCCCTGTTCCATGGATATGATCTTTGGAATGAGCGGCTACAATCTTAAATATATTTCTTTGGTGAATGCCTTGTAGATCATGTTACATAAAGATATGGGCCTATACTCTACAAATGTTTTAGGCTCTTTTACCTTTGGAAGAATTGCAATACTAGTTACATTAAATTGCCTAAAAATAGACCCCATTCTCTTTGATTCTTCTAGTGCCCAGAGAAGATCAAAACAGAGGAAATCCCAACATTTTTGAAAGAACAAAGCAGTGAAACCATTTGGACTAGGAGCCTTATATGGGGAAAGAGAGAATAGTACTTTTTTTAGCTCCTCCATAGTGAAAGGTCCCATCAACAAGTTATTATCTCACTGCTAATAAGATGATAAATTCTATCTAATAGTTCAGTTTCATCATTGGTTCTATTAGGATCTATTCCTTGAGGAGAAGATAAAAGTTCTAAGAAAAAGCTGACTCCTTCCTTGTTTATATCTTCTTCCCTTGTGAGCCAGATTTTCGAAGGTAATTCTTCAAGTGCTTGCATTTATTGTGCATCCTTCCTGATTTGTGTAGAAGTATGAAAAAACTTTGTGTTACGGTCACCCTCCTTTAACCATAATTCATGAGACTTTTGTCTCCAATAGATCTCTTCTCTTGCACATAATTCTTCCCAATTTGCCTGTAAATTCATCTGTTTATCATACAGGGTATTGTCTAAACCATGTTGGATTATACTCTCATGAACTACTATAAGTTCTTTGAAGACTAAGTCTTTTTGCTGAAATATATTTTAAAAAACTTGTTTATTCCAAACTTTGATTTGTTGTTTCACATACCTCAATTTTCTATTGAATTGAAACATCATAGAACCTTGTTCATATGGAGCATTGATCCACCGCTACTTTAGGAGATCCAAGAACTGAGGGTGTCTAAATCCCATACTTTCAAATTTGAAATAAGATTTTACTTTTGGTGTTGTGATATTCGAGATATTAAGGCAAATTTCATAATGATTAGACCCAAAATATGGCAGAATTTCTGAAGTTAAATCATGAGATGAATATATCCAATTGGGAGTAACCAAGAACCTATCTAATCTTTTAGCTATCTAAAGAAAACCTTTCCTTTTGTTTGTCCAAGAAAACTTTCTTTTACGAGGTATAATATCCTTGAGAGCATTAGTTGAAATGAAAATTCGCCATAACCCTTGGTGGTGGGCTAATTCCTCCACTCTTTTCTTGCAAGGATGTTATTGCATTAAAGTCCCCTGCTAACACAATTTTCCTACTTCTAAGGGATCCGATTTGCCTAGTGATTTCATCCCAAATATTCTTCTTTTCTATAGTAGAAATGGGGCTATAAACATTAAAGACCTAGAACTGCAATTCAAATTTTGTCACTTCTACAAGTTTCTAGTAATTCTCATTTCTAAGAGGTTTAATAGTCACAGTCTTAGGATTACAAAGTGTTACTAAACCTGTGGATGCCTCTTAAGTTGGGAAATGTAATGAAACCCATTTTTCCCATTTCTTGATTGAGGATACAAATACTTCTACTGAAGTCTTAGTTTCTTGCAAAAGAAAGATATCCACTCTGCCAACATCTATTTGTTGTTTGATGTGAGCATGCTTGTTAGGGGCATTACATTCCATCAGGAGATCTTCATTGTGCTCTTGGAGAGAAACATGCTCTCCTCAACCTTTAACTTGATATGGAATCCAAGATTGTTTTCTATAGTCCTGCTTCTATTTGTTCTTTCCATTTAGTGAGGTTAGACTTCCTACCTCTTTTCCCAGGGATTTCTTAACTGAATGTTGAAAAGGGGATTGAGATATGTGAGATGATTATAAGGGTCTATAGATTTGGTAGTGCACGTTCTATTTTCTTTTCATTTAAATTAGTTTATGTTTGGTTGCCCATTTGGACTACTTGAGATGCCCGATTTTTACCCAATAGGTACTTATCTTTGCTATGTCGTAGAACAACATCCTCTTGCACTTCTTAGTCTCTTTGTTGATGCACTGCTTGTTGGCATTATACACTCAGATGAGAATGGTTGATGTTGTCATTTATGGAAACCAATTGGTAACATGGTTTATGGTTATACTGGCAGTTGACTTCACCTACCGACATTGGAAGTTACAACAAGGTTATTCACACCGACATCTAGTTACAGCAGCAACAGATTATATCAGCATCTGAAGCCGACATGGAAATAATATTGTTTACACAAAAATTTTTGTAATGTAATGTTATATTTATAGCCAACATGATGTATTGTAAAGACTCATATATGTATGAGATCTTGTAGGTCATTTGAACACATGTAGAAATATGATATGCAAGGAAGCAGTAACATGTGATAGGTTATGATAGCGAATAATTGTATATGCACTTTGATATATTTATCCTGAGAGAGAATAAGAAGCAGAGTAGAGTGAAGCAAGGTTTTGGCTGAGGTATCAGACAAAGCTTAAACTGGTACAAAATCAAACATTGCAGATGGTATTTTGAACAATACATTTCTATTGGATTTAACCATCCAATTGTGTAGTCAGTGGGACTCCATTTTGTGTTGAGCAGTGAGCTCTAGGTAGTTGGCCTTCCTGCATGTGCAGGCCCCTACTGTACTAAGTAATATTTATTCATATAGGGCACTGAGTAAATATTGTGGGTCACAAATCCCACCGAGGTTTTTCCCCTACCGGGTTTCCTTAATAAAATATCTATGTTATGGTGTGCATTGATGTTTATTCTTTTGTTTCTCTTTATTGTAATATTAGTTTCTTATTGGTATATTAATTTGGATTGTAAAGTTGCAAATAAGTTTAAATATTTCATCTATCGGTTTGACACTGATTAACCCCCCCTCTCAGTGTCTTTGGGATTAACCAAATATCTAACAATTGGTATCAGAGCCTAGTCCTCTATTTGTAGAAGCCTAACAACTTGAGGAAGATTTTGAAACCGGTATCGATGGAAAGTTTGAGACAATAGTTGGAAGGAGCTCTTGAAGATTTTGATGTAGAAAAATTGAAGAATATCAAACTAGAAGATGAACTTAGAACTGCTTAGGAATTTATCAAAGCACTTCAAGATAACCTGGTTATAGCAAAGAATAAGAGAAAATAATTACATGTACAACTACAAAACCAAGATGATGAAGAAAAGGAAACTCTTAGAGATAATGCAGAGAAACTGGGACAAGAGAGCAATAACATGAAGAATGAGATGCAAGATTTAACCATGAGACAATGTAAGGATATTGAAGATAGAAAGAAGAATGAGGAAGATTTGGCCAGAAGACTTAATGAAAGATTAGATGAATCTATAAGGATTGGTTATGAAAATGATATGCTTAAAATATATTTGATTCGCATGCAACATGACAAAGAGGAACTTATGAGACAAGTTAGCACTTTGGAAAGTGAGTTGGTCACTGCTAATGAATACAAAGACAAATTCAAAAAGAGCTCAGACAAGCTTGATGATATGCTGAAAAGTCAAAAACCTGATGGAGAAACAGTTGGACTTGGATTTGAACATGGAGAAAGTTTCGGTACTGCAATCAATCATGATCACAACAAACCAATAAGGCAACCTAATGCTTATAAATTCAATGGGAAATGTTTTAATAGCAACAAATTTGGTCATAGAGGAAATTAGTGTAGATTTAGGAATAATCAGAATACAAACTCATCCACCGGTCAATGTTCTAAATGCAATAAAAATGGTCATAACTTAGATAATTGTAGAATGAATGTGAAATGCTATGTTTGTGGTAGATTTGGACATTTATCTAATCAATGTAGAACTCAAACTAGTCATGGTTATGGAAAAGCTATTCAAAGAAACAATGTAACCTGTTATGCATGTAACAAGATTGAGCATATTGCGAATGTACCGACAAACAACAAAGGATCTAATGATAAAGGCAAAGAAAAGGTGAATGAAATCAAGCATGAATTTTCTAAATAATGTATTAGGAAGAGAGATAACAAAAATGAAGAATCTGTCTTTGCACCAACAGAATAGGGCAATCTTGCACCGACAGGAGATTCTTCATCTAACTAAGGAATAATCCTTGGGGGTAAGACAACTAATTGAAGATCATGCATTTACCCTCAATTGGTGGTAAGAAGCTATAATTCTTCTTTATTGGCAGAAATGTTGAGTATTCACTTCATCGGTGAAGCATTTAATGCGGATGTAAGTTAATTTTTTGGTTATAAAGCTCGGTAATTTCTCATTTCAATTTACCAAAGCATTCAAGCATTAGAAGAGCTCGAAAGTTGAGCACTAGCATTCAAGAGGAAAAGAATCAAAGGATTTTTCAGGGCATCCAAGGATTTTAAGTTAAAAGATATTTATCTTTCGAAATGGCTTCTTCATCCTCTCCCAAATTCATTGCAAACCCTACTATTGTGGAAAATGTTAAGCATCCTAGATCAGTCTTTAAAATCATCCCTAAGATAGCTAAGTTGGATGATCCATTGGTGCATTTTCAAAAATCTCGAAGGGAGTTGCATTTGTTGAAGACCCTAGGGCATACATACATTGTAACATCAAAGATTTAGGGTCCGAGGATTTACATAATATGTTCATGCATGTAATTACTGATAAAAATGGTGTAGTTAAGCCAAAACACAAGGTTGTTGAAGATTTAGGGTTTATTAACATTCTTCACATGCCTGAATTTTTAGATGAGATTATTCGTTATGTTCTTAGTAGAGTTCACGGTGAATTTTTGTGGTTAGATTCAGTTTTCAAGATCACTAAGGAAGAGATTAGAGCCATTACAGGTTTACCTTCTACGTACACTAGGCCTGATAAGAAAAATAAAATTCCAAATAAAGAGTTTATGAGCTTAACCGACGTAACATCAGATAATAGATCACTTAGGGTTAGTGATATAACTGACAACAATGTTAAATATGCAAGTATGGTCATTGGATATAAAGTTGCTCATACTAATGTGTTGAATTCTATTTCAAGTTTATGCATTCATAGTGCCTATGAGATGATAATGAATAATGCTAAAATTGACATCTGTGAATGGTTGAAAGATGAACTGTTAGAGAATTTGAACAAGATCAAAGGTGAAAAAAAAGGAACTTTCAAGTTTTGGAATTTGATTGTATGCTTAATGCTATATTTCTCAAAGGAGATTCACGGTATAGGACACAAGGATTTTGCCTATGATATTTTTGTTTGAAAATAGATAAAGGAGGCTATTACCGACATGGGATCAGATAGTGACAAAATGGTAAAAGAGTATTTCAAGGTCTTTCAAGAAAAAATGAGACAAAGGAAAATATTCCCTCAAAGCATTGTTGATAGATATGACAAACAAATATGCTTTGCTGTTAAGAGAGATGAAATATAGATGGAGGCAGTTACACCTAGAACTGCTTGGATAATAGAGATGGGATATGAAGTAGATTTAAACATCTTGGATTTTTATGCCAAGATACTTCTAGATGCCCCATGGGAACCTACTGAAAAGATATTTGGCATTGCAGAAACTATAGAGAGTGATGTTACTATGCTGAAGCAGAGGAAGAAAAGAGAAAAAGATATAAAAGATACTTCGAAGTTTGTTAAAATTGTTATAGAGGGCTTACTGAAACTTCATCCGATGAAAGGTGTTGCTAAACAAGAAAGACAATCAGAACAACAACCGGTAGCACATATTTCTCATGTGGCTACCTCATCCGATTCTAATAGTGGTAAGGCAGCTGAATTCAAAAGGGAGGAAAGAAAGAAAAGAAAACCCTCCCTGGAACCTGTTCTATCTCCAAAGAAATCAAGAACAGTTAGAAAGAAACAACAGGTTGTGAGAGAGCCTAGTGGTCAGAAGAAGAAAGTCACACCAAAGAAACAACAGGAACAAAAGGAACCGAACACTCTTTCACCGAAAGAGCTAATAAATGAAATTACTAAGGAAGGAAATCTTGGTAATATAAATAAATTCTATCATTCTTTCAGGGATCCAGACAAGGATACAATTGAGGAGAGCATTATTTTGTATCTAGACATATATAAGAAGGTTCTTGTTGAGGTTATAGATGTTCTCCCTAATGATTTATACTTGAGACTTGAAGCAAAAAGAATGTCTATTATGGAGTTAGATAAGAAACTGAAGGTTGAGGTTCTATTAGCTGTGCATCCTGTTAATTATAAACAAGAGATTGGTGATTTAATATCCGAAGCTAACATGATTGTTTTTGCAAGTGGTCACTGGCAAGTTATCCTCATGGCTGGCAGAGTAAAGGAGATTGCAGATGAAATAGCTGAAAGTGGGACATATTCTTTGTTGAGAAAGAGAAGAGAGAAGATAAAGATAGACATAAAATTGATAAGTCATTTACCAAAGTATATCAGAAAACAAACAAGGGTAAGAGTAAGGTTGGTAGTGTACCTAACATCACAATAAGAGATAACTTACCGCCATCGGCATAGGAAACCCCACCTGTAGTAGCAGAGACACCGACACAAATGCAAAATGAGCCTAAAGAGAAGTCTGAAGAAGTGAAAACATATAATGTTGATCCCGAGTCAAACATTCTATTCATAATGAATGTTGACACTCAGGCTATCAATATTGTATTGGATAAGGAAACTATAGAGGAAAAGAAATCTGAAGCTATCAATGTTGAGAAACCTGAATCACCAATCAAGACTATTGACCCTCAGCAGAATATTGAGATATTGTTAGTACCAAAAAAAGAACCAGAAGAGACAAAATCTGAACCGAAAGGAAATGAGAATAAGAATAATTGTGAGAACAAGGAAGAAGAAGTGATTAAGGCAACTGGATAGGTATCTGGAGAAGAGAAGAAAATTATTGCAGATCCTAGAGCACTTCTCCCAGTACTTTTACTATGGATTACAGACCGACAAATATTACGGATGTATTACTAGATTCAATAAAGAAGATAACAAAATGCAATGCCTTAGCATTCAAGGCCATTGATGAATCTTTACCAATTTTGCAAATGATTGCACCGATGTGCAAGATTGATCACATTGTTGGGTCTATAGGTAAATTAGACACTTTGTCCAAATTCATCTCTTCTAACATTGAAACTGTAGATAAGATAAATGAGGAGATCATTGAGGAAAGGGTAAATAAGGAGAAGGAAGATTTATTTGACACAAAAATAAAGTAATGGACATAACATATGGATAAAAGCACAAAATTGTGTCACGTTTCAGGCTAGCTTATCAGCACTAGTGAATTTAAGTAATTCTAACTAAAAATTAATTTTAGTCAAACATATGGTCTATATAGATTCATTATAGCTAAGTTATATATGGGCCACAAATTTTTCAATTGGAAGTGTCTACTAAATATATATTTTATACTACTTTTGGTATGATTACAAAGAAAAATAAAACTCGATGTTTCAACAACTCCTACTTTAATAAATAATAGTTTTTTTGAAATGTAAAAATACCCTTTTATAGATCTATAAGTGAATTTTCCAAAATATATATCTTTTAATATTTAATATTTTATTTTTATTGAAAGTAGGTCATCAACACTAAAATATAAGGTTGATTATCTTGTAAAGGAAAAATACTAAAATTTATTAAAATTTTTTGAAAAAAAAATGATGAAGTAGAGAAAAGAATCCATGTCAAGATGATATAATTATTTTCTAATTTGGATAAATAATTAAGGAAAAAGGTGGTGGGAATTGGAAAGTGTTATATTTCAGCACACACAACTTTCCAAATTTACTGAAAAATATATGTTTATAAAAAATAGTAAAAAATATATCCCTCCACTAAAGTTTCAAGTTGTTAATATACAAAAAAAATTCAAGAAAAAAAGTAAAATTTACTAAATAAAGTGTGGTGGCTTGTGTAACTTCAATTTCAACATGTTTTTAACAACTAAATTATAGTATTTACTTTATAAAAAACTACATTCAAATAAATTTTTTGTTAAAATTACAAACATAAAATAATCATAAGAATATAAATTTTAATAGTTTACATCATTTCAAAATACAAAACACATATTTCACTTTCTATTGATTAAATTTAAAAAGTTGAATTAGCATTGACCATTTCCTTTATAAAAGTGTGACACAACTTTGTACTTTTACCCATATTGATTCACTGTTATCGGCATTGAATTCCATCATTCTGGAATACAAGGAATTGTACAGGGAAGCATGCAAACCTCACCATCTAACAAAAGATTTTGATGAGAAAATAAGGAAAACCCAAAAAGAGATTGAAGACATTGCTAATAATATGATTGGTTCTTCAAAACTCACATCAGTTTTGGATCAAGAAATGACCATTTATGAAGAAAAGATTGAGAAACTGGAAAGAGAGAAAGCAAGGTTGGAGATGAAAACCTGAGAGTTAAAGAATAAACTTTGTCCTATATTGGATAATTTATTAACACACCAGAATGAGATAACCAAGGCAACTATTCATGGAAACAAATCACCGGAGCAACAAATGCATTATCTCACAGGGATGATCTGGCAAACAGAGACTGTAATTTCTAACAACACAAAGTTTTTTCAAGGTCTTAACTTGGTTTTGGAAGACATTTTTTAGATTGTACAAAACCGACTATAGGTTTCTAGGTAAATTTTGAAGTTTTGATCATTTTGACATCCTTTGTCATTGATGTCAAAGGGGGAGTTGGTATAATGAGAAAAATATATAGAAGTAGATCATTTTATTAGGGGGAACACTCTCAGATTTTGGACTTCATTTTGGATATCAGTTTTGATTTTCTCATGAGTCTTGCCATCAATTCCAAAGGGGGAGATTGTTGGCATTATACACTCAGATGAGAATGGTTGATGTTGTCATTGATGGCAACCAACTGGTAACATGGTTCACAAGTTATACCGGCAGCTGACTTCACCTACCGGCACCGGTAGTTATGACAAGGTTATTCACACCGACATCTAGTTACACCGATAGTAGATTATACCGGTATCCAAAGCCGACATAGAAATAATATTGTTTATGTGAAATGTTTTGTAATGTAATATTATATTTATAGCTGACATGATGTATTGCAAAGACTCATATATGTATGAGATCTTGTAGGTCATTTGAACACATGTAGAAATTGTAGGATTTGAGAAATACAAATCCACAGAACTCAAAAGAAACCTGCATGCAAGAAACCTGTCACAGAGAAAGAGAGAGAATGAATACAAGGGTTTTGGCTCTGACAAAGAGAAAAGATGTATTATCAGAGAAAAAATGAATCAAGAATATGAATAATACAAGAGATCAATCCTTATAAAGGAGATCAACACCAAAAGGAAAACCTAACCCTAAGGTGTGAGCATTTAATAATTAAATATTAATTATTAAATGACTAATGTATGCATAAAGAGAAATCTTAAGAGGAGAGCAAAGTTAATTAATTACTTTACTCTAACACCCCCCCTTAAGATGAGCTACAATGCAGCTACAAACAATGCAGAAGAAAGCAAAGGAACTACAATGCAAAAGAGGGTCCCGGCAACAAGGCCTGATCAGGTACTCGAATACAAGAAAATCTCTATAAAGCGGAGTAAAGGAGAAAACCCAGTGGGAAAAAACTCCTCTCCAAAAAGAAATAAAGAATCATGCTGAAAAGAAAACATGAAGGAAGGAAGGCCTCACTGAGACCCCCCAAGGACAACTTCCTTCACCCCAAGCATTGAGCGCAACTGAAAATAGCGCGGAGATGCCAAAGGTTTAGTGAAGATGTCTGCAACCTGCTCCTCTATAGGAATATACTCCAAGATGAGAGAACCATCCTGAATCAACTGCCTGATGAAGTGCATGTGGATTTCAATATGCTTTGTCCGCTGATGCTCCATTGGGTTGCGAGAAATGTGAATGGCACTCTAGTTGTCACACTAAAGAATAGTGGGACAATCTGGAGGAAACCCAAACTCTGTCATCGACTGCCGAAGCCATAAAACCTCCTGACTGGCTAACACTGCTGCTCGCTACTCAGCCTCTGTAGATGATAATGCAATAGCAGACTGCTTCTTGCAAGACCATGTAATAGGACCAGAACCAAGGCAAAAAATGAAGCCAGAAGTAGACTTCCGATCATTGACATCACCAGCCCAATCGGAGTCAGTGAAGCCAATGATATGAGGGGATCCTGAAGAGTAGTGAATGCCATAATGTGTGGTGCCCCGAATATATCTCAAAATACGTTTGGCTCCTTGCCAATGGCTCTCATGAGGATCATGGGAGAACTGAGAGACAAGGCCAACCGCAAAGGAAAGATCAGGATGAGAATGGGTCAGGTACAACAGACTGCCAACCAACTGCCTGTATAAAGTGGGGTCTACTGAAGGAGTAGAGCAAGTTGAAGACAAAACAACACCTGACTGAAATGGAGTGGGGGAAGACTTGCAATCAAGCATGCCAAATCGCTGAAGCATATCAAGAGCATACTTCTCCTGAAAAATGGAAATCCCATCCGAAGACTGAATAACCTATAGACCCAGAAAGAAGTGCAAGAGACCAAGATCTGTCATCTCAAACTGCTCCATCAAAGCTCTCTGAACACTCTGAATCATGGAGGATGAGCTACCTGTAATGATGAGATCATCTACATATAGCACTAGAATCAAAAGATCACCCTCTTGACACTGAATATAGACTGTGTGATCGAAATGACAGCGTGTGAAGTGCGAGGAAAGCAAGAAGGAGTCCATCTTCTCATACCAAGCCCTGGGGGCTTGTTTGAGACCATACAATGAACGTCGAAGTCTGCAAACCAAAGAAGTGTCCTGCAAAAAACCCTGAGGCTGCTCCATATAGATCTCCTCATGTAGGTCTCCATGCAAGAAGGCACTCTTCACATCCATCTGCAACACGGTCCATCCCTGTGAAGTTGCAAGTGAAAGTACCAGGCATATAGAATTCATCTTGGCGATAGGAGTAAAGGTCTCAGAGTAGTCAATACCCTCTACCTGAGAAAAGCCCTTCGCAACAAGACGAGCCTTATACTTATCAATAGAACCATCTGTAGCATACTTGGTATGATACACCCACTTGCACCGAACCAACTTTCTTCCCTTAGGAAGAGGACAAAGATCCCAAGTATGATTCTTCATCAAAGAAGAATACTCCTCATCCATGGCCCTATCCCACTCTGGGTGTCCTGTCGCCTTTGAAAACTTTTGAGGATCATCAGAAAGGGTATGACTCAAAAGACTAGAACCAGATGTCTGAGCACGAGTGCGATGAGTATCTAAAGGATCACCTGCCAAAGAACCAGCTGCATCAACAGTATCACGGGCCCACTTTGGCAAAGACGGAGCAATTGGTGGTGGTGGAGATGGTGGATCATGATCTACATCATCCTCAAGAGATAAGTAATCCTCAAGAGATGAAGAGGAAGGAGTAGGCAATGAGGGAGAAGCTGGTGATGGAGAATCCATCTGAGGATAGCACTCACCAAACTGGACATCCCACCGAAACAAGACCTCTCTGGAATTAGGATCAAACAACCTGTATGCCTTAACATCCTCACAGTAGCCAACAAATATGAGTGGTCGGCTCTTCCTCTCCATGGCTATCTGCTGAGCATCAGGAATAAATGCCCAAGCCTCACTACCAAAAACTCGGAATGTAGAAACATCAGGCTTGACATGGTTCCAAGCCTCCTTAGGAGTCATATGTCGTAATGCCTTATGGGGCATCCGATTCTGAATATAATTGGCACAATTGACTGCCTCAGCCCAAAATGAAGAACTCATAGCTCGAGACTGTATCATACAATTTGCCATCTCCCATAAGGTCCTGTTCTTTCTCTCAGCAACACCATTCTGTTGAGGGGTATAAGGAACTGTAAACTGATGCTGTAAACCATGCTCAGTACAAAAATCTCTGAAAGCCTGATTTACATACTCCCCCCCATTATCTGTGCGTATCCTCCTGATAGAAAGTCCAGATTGCTTCTCCACAAATGTCTTAAACTTCCTGAAAGAGTCAAAGACATCAGACTTGTACTTAAGAAAGTACACCCATGTACATCTCGAGAAGTCATCAATAAAAGTGAGTACATAACGGGCCCCTGAAAAAGGAGTCGGAAAGGACATAAGATCACTGTGTACCAACTCTAGGGTTGCCCTAGCACGAGAGGCTCGACCCTTAGGAAAAGGATCTCGATGATGTTTGCCAAGGACACAACCACGACATACACCATCTGTACAAGAAATCTGTGGAAGCCCAATCACAAGTGCCTGTGTACTCATCTGCTGTAGATATCTATAATTGGCATGACCAAAACACTCATGCCAAAGCCTGCTCACTGAATCTGCATGTGCTATAAGAGAGGAACCAACAGTGTCTGAACTTTCAAAGCCATCAAAACTATATAAGTGAGATGCAGAATCCACACTCCCAATAGCCACAACCAAGTTAGGATCATGAAGATCTCGAATAACCACATCATGAGGGGAGAACTCAACTGTCTTACCAGAGCCAGAGTGGCAAATCTGATAAATGGATAGAAGGTTTGTCAAAATGTCAGGAACCAAAAGCACATCCTGAAGACAACCACCATCCAATGAAACAGTACCAGAACCCTGAACAAAAAGTTGTGTTGAGTCACCAACTACAATATGTCTAGTGCCAGTAGGGGCAAGAGCGGTGACCAAGTCCTCTATGTGTGTCATATGGTGAGAAGCACCAGAATCTAGTATCCAAGTGGATGCGAAGGACATTGCTCATGTAGAAAGAGTATGACCTTTCCCTGTGGGCTATGAAGGAGGCTGTGGTGCACTGATATTATGCTGTTGCATGGCTTCCTCCAAAGCCTCTAAACGTTTCCAACACCTGAAAACGAGATGTCCTTCCTTGCCACAAAAACTGCAAGGATCACCTGATTTCTTCTTAGTCTTGGAGGAAGACTCACCAGACTTTGAAGATTTGCCCTGTTTAGAATTGGACTGTGGTTTTGAATCAAACTTAGGTGGTGGCTTGGAGGGATTCTCACTAGCCTCTGAATCTTTCTTAGGCTTCGGTTTCTGCTTTTGTTTTCCTTTGGAGGACTGGGCTACCAATGCTTGGTTCTGTGAACCTGAAAGGGAATCCAACTGCTTAAGCTTAGCTTGCTCACGAGTCAGACGATCACAAAAAACCTCAAAAGAAGGCATGACATGGCGAGCACCCAAGGCATCCATGGTGGAATAGAAGGTCGAAGAGAAGATCTGAAATGGACCCCAAAGCTTGGAGAGAATAAGGAAAATGCACTCTGTATCAGTCTTAGTCTTACCACAGCCCTGCAAGATAGATCTTTGCTGTTTGAACTTCATCAGAAAGTCTTCAATAGAAGGAAACGAATCAGGTACCAAAGAAGTTAACTCTACCTCAAGCTGCAAAGCTCTGAACTAGTTGACAGTACCAAAAAGTCCTTCAAACTTGATCCAAATGGCTCGAGAAGTGAGACAACCCTCAAGATGAAACTGAAGACTGTCAGAAATGTGTAAAGCCATCAATCCCATAGCCTGATCCATATTGTTCCTATGCTGCATAATCTCAAAAGGACGTGTCAACTAAGGCTGAACCTCATCCAAACAAGACCATAACCCTTTTGACTGGAGAAGAGTCATCATGCGACCCTTCCAAGTGTGGTAATTATGCGGTGTGAGAGATTCAATAGGTCTGTCTCCCATCCTGTGAACTGTGCCTCAACTGCTTTGAATTTTTAATTATTATTAAGTGGTCTTTCAGAACTAGACAGAAGATGCAGAAGGGGGTTTTATTTTTTTATATTGGTGTTTCTATATTCTAGTTTTCTGATGTAAATAATAGAAAGCAAGAGAAAAACACCCCCCCACAATGCAAAAAACTAATCCCCAGTACAAACTGAAAGCCAGAAAATGATAGAAAGCAATAACGGGTTGAGACAAAATTTGGAACACCTGAAGAATTTTCTGATGAAATAGACTATAGATCTGGAAAGAGCACAGAACCACCTTTCCAACGCCTATTCGCTTGCGAAAAATGGAGTCCGTATGAAAAAGATATGGCTTCTGGAGTGCAAAAAACTTGTTCTGACTTTGACTGGCAAAAAACACTGCAAAACGGCAAAATCAGAGAAAATGACCTAAATCAATTAGATCGGGCTCGGAATCAACTTTCCAACGCCTATTCGTTTTCAAAAAACGGAGATCAGACGCCCAAGTTATGCCCGATTTTGTAAAACTGCTCCTAAAGGGACCCAGATGGGCCTTTAAGCCCTCAAGGGCTTAAAAAAATAAGCCCCTCGTCCTCTGGGCGACCAGGGGCGGGCGCAGGGGGCGGCGGCGCGGGGGCGGCGCGATGGCTGGGTGCGGGCTGCGAAGTGGCGGCGCAGGGGGCAGCGGTTTTCGCCGGTGGCGCGGTGGTGGAGACCGGGCCGCGGCCGGTGGTGACAGCCAACGGCGGTGGCCGCCGGGCTGCACGTGCCTCCAAAAAAAAGGCTGCACCCGGTGGAAACAAAAACTGCGATTTTTAATATTTTTTTTTTAAAAAAATTTTGAATTTTTTGCCTCGGTTTTCGTGCCCTAGGGCGTACGGCCTTGGGGCGAAAAAAAATTTGCCTCCTGGTGCAACTGTGTCCAAATCAGATGAATTTTATATGGAAATAAGGGTTTTTGGGTGCTACGAGCTCAATGGTGAGGTCTGTTTGGGCTCAAAGTGCACCAAAAAAAATACCCCCTATTCCAAAATAAAAAACAGAAGACAAACACAGATCTGATGCAACCAAAACCTGGATCTCAAAATCTTTCAAAAGTCTGAACAAGCTGCAGCAGATCTGGCTCTGATACCATGTAGGATTTGAGAAATACAAATCCACAGGACCCAAAAGAAACCTGCATGCAAGGAACCTGTCACAGAGAAAGAGAGAGAATGAATACAAGGGTTTTGGCTCTGACAAAGAGAAAAGATGTATTATCAGAGAAAAAATGAATCAAGAATATGAATAATACAAGAGATCAATCCTTATAAAGGAGATCAACACCAAAAGGAAAACCTAACCCTAAGGTGTGAGCATTTAATAATTAAATATTAATTATTAAATGACTAATGTATGCATAAAGAGAAATCTTAAGAGGAGAGCAAAGTTAATTAATTACTTTACTCTAACAGAAATATTATATGTAAGGAAGTGGTAATATTTGATAGGGTATGATAGTGAATAATTGTATATGCACTTTGATGTATTTGTCTTGAGAGGGAATAAGAAGAAGAGAAGAGCGAAGCAAGGTTTTGGTAGAGGTTTCAGACATAGCTTAAACTAGTACTGAATCCAGCAATGCAGATGGTATTTTGAAGCAGTACATTTCTACTGGATTTAATCATCCAATTGTGTAGTCAGTGGGACTCCATTTTGTGTTGAGCAGTGAGCTCTAGGAAGTTGGCCTTCCTGCATGTGCAGGCCCCTATTGTACTAAGTAATATTTATTCATATTGGCTAGTGAGTAAATATTGTGGGTTACAAATCCCACCAAAAATTTTTCCCTACTGGGTTTCCTCGTTAAAATATCAATGTTATGGTGTGCATTGATGCTTATTCTTTTGTTTCTCTTTACTGTATTATTATTTGCTTACCGATATATTAATTTGGATTGTAAAGTTGGAAATAAGTTTAAATCTTTCATCTATCGGTTTGACACTGATTTAGCCCCCCCCCCCTCAGTGTCTTTGGGATTAACCAAATATCTAACACTGCCTTCCCACTACTGATTAGATCCGTTAGAGATAATTGTGAATGGTTTTCCTAGAATTCCTCTTCCACTGCAATTTCATCGAATAAATTTGATCCAGCTAAAAAATGAATTTCCTCTGCTAACAACTCTAGCTCAACATCATTGATGTCTTTTTTCATGCTTAAAGAAAGCGAGTGATTGTCCTCATTAAGATTCTCTCAAGTGACCTCTTGACCCTCCTGATCATTGATATTGAGCAACCAAGTAGCTAAGTGATCCCTCATACCTTGGAACATTAATTTCCACACTATCTCCCCAAGCTAAATGTGTAAGCTCAATTTTGCCATGGGGGAGTATAAATTAAGTGATAGCCCAGAGAACAATTGCATTAATCTTTCAATGTTTTTTGGCATTGTGATCTTAAAAGTAGTTTGTTTATTCGCTTTTTGATTGATAATGATACCCAAATCTATGCTCTTTGATCCTCTTTTTCTCTTGTATATAGGATTTTGAAAATCAATATGCATATGATTAGGCAACCTTTTATTACCTTGAACACTCTAGCTAAGTATATCTAGGTTTTGAGTAGAAGAATTAGTCTGATTAGCTTTGTACTCACTACCTTTAAATCTAGTCGCTGTGTTAACATTTCTTTTTGACAACTTCGGCGAACACTAAGTGGATGAATGACCAATGGTATGACATTGAGAACAAGTAGTTTCGGGTGATTCAAAAAGTATTTGCTGATTTCAAGTTCCAAACTTTGAATTTAATTGAATCTCCCCTGGAAGAACCTTTATATTATTATTTTTATTAACCTTTATATTTTGATTTTATATTTTTTTAATTCTATTTTTGTTTTTTATTTAAATTTAAATTTGAAATCATTTGAATTAATGGTCAATTTATGAAATTATAATAATAAATAAAAATAATTAGAAGTAGTTCAATCTCTCCTTATTTATGTTCTAAATTACAATTTGAATTATCATTCTCTCCTTGTTTATGTTCAACCTCTATATCTTTGTCACTCTCCCCCCTCTATCTCTCCCTCTTTATATTGCAACCATAATAAGAGCATACTGGTAATGAATCATGTTTACTTCTTGATTCAAAGGTTTTGCTTCATTCATGTTCGGATCCATATAAGTGGATGAACAATTTATTTGAAGCTATCATCTCTCTATTCAATTCTTTGTAGCACAAACAACATAATTTGCTAAATGGCCTACCTATTGACCTCATGTACTATATAGATGCATGTAAAACAAATCTTCACTTTTGAAGATTGAATGATCCATAATTGTTGGGTTTGCACTATTAAGGATATATTAAACAAAAATTCTTCAAAACATACACCACTATAAAGGCTAATCAATATGCAATTGCATAAATATTCACATTATCAAAATAAGGTAATATTTTTATTCAACTCCAATGCACAAAACAACTATTTCCTTCTATGATTCATTTATTTCAAACATAGAACAAATCTCCTATTTTTGACAAAAGGTGGGGACTCTCCCCTCTCTCACTCTTCCCCAGTCCATCTCTCCCTCTCTCCCTATTATAAACATAACATGAGCTTAATTATCTTCTCAATTCATAGGTTTTATTTCACTCCTAATTGGATCTTTGTAAGTGGATGCATAGTTGATTTGAAGATATCATTTCTTCATTAATACCTTTGTTGCACAAACAACACCACTTGCTGAATGGCCTACCCATTGACCTCATTTAATACACAAGAGTCTGAAACTAATATACAAAAAAAAATCCTAATTGATCTTTCACACCTAAACAATTGACTCGCGATACTAGACAAGCTAAAAACCACATAACATCAATTACTAAGCTGCTTATGAAATCTAAAGAACAAACAATCCTTTTATTATTTTAAAGAAAACAATAACTCATCAATTTTTGACAAATAAACAGAAACTCCAACTGTATGACAGCTCTTATTTTAGAATAATGTTTTAGATTATCTCCATGCCATTGCCGTCTACAATAACACAAAGAACTGGAAGCATACTTAAACATTTAACTTTTACTCTGTGTCGGATTTGTTTGCTGCCTCACTTCACTTTCATGACAAGTAGAATCGACAACTCAAATTGAAAATGCTGGTCATCAAACACAATTCTTAATGGCGTTATAAACAAGGATCAATTCAGTAAGGCATCTCGATATTATAGTAAAAAAAATGCCATTACCAGCTCTTTCTTAGCATAAATATATTCATCTCCACAAGATGTCAATGTCAACCTTTTAGTATAAATATGCAGCGTGGCCATTATTCTTGACATCAACGCAACATTTCATACAAGCAAGAGAAGGCAGAGTTGTGAGTATGTTTTCAATCAGTCTATGATATTAACTAAAATAGATTGAGAGATTACATATAACATCCATCTGAGTTTCAATTCATGTATGGTACTGATATTGAGATTATTTGTTTGTTTGTGCAGAAGATGGGTTTGAAGAAAGTAAGCATAGCAGTATTATTTGGTCTAGTGCTTTTGATGGGCAGTGTTGGGGTAATGCAGGCAGACCCAACATGCGATCCTGATAAGAACATCTGGTGCAATAAGGGACGATGTTGTAGTGTCAACAACTGGTGTGGCACTGGTCCAGATTACTGTGGATATTACACATGCCTAGCTCAGTGCCTACCTAGCGTCACTGCATATACTTTCTATCCTCTCCCTCAGAAAAATCTCACCTCACCCAAACTCAATAATCCATGAGACCCCATACTTCATAATCCATAGGGTATAAGTGTTCATGGTCTATGACTCTATAGCACATAAGCAATAAATATGCTAAATAAGTGGTATATTATTACACCATCTTCTCGTCACTGCTTTCCTTTGTTTGGTGGAGGTTCTATTTGGATCCATAATAGGTGTTAAATACCAATATTATGAGTCTCTATAGTGTGCACTTTTCTAAATATCAATAATAGGTTTTGTCTATTTATTGTTTGAAAGGCCAGATTACACTGGAAGTGGGCATGATAGTTTTATTCAATTGTGGAACCAGTTAATCTGATAGTTTTTTTCAATTGTGGAACCAGTATCTTTGTTTAATTTTGTGTATAATACTCTCATTCACAAGACCATATAATGATGCAACTATACCCAGTATAAATACATGTTTACTTATATATTTTGTATTTGTAAAAATATAAACTCTTATTATTTAATATTCAAATACATATCGAAAAAACTATTTAATCGTTAAATTAATTTCTATAATAAATTGCTTAAAAAAAAATATTTGTGGTTAAGGAAGCATTTTAAATCTGATATGCTCAAATGTAAATTCATTTTTGGTTTCTTGGGAAATGATTCCATCATGTGTTTTTAAGAATTACATTATCTCTATCATGATGTCATTTTTAAGGAATACCTTCAATCCATCATATGTGCTAAATGGATTAGTACAGATGTAGAAGGGAACAATGCCTAGAAATTTATATGTGCTAAATGGATTAGTACAGATGTAGAAGGAACAATGCCTAGAAATTTATTTGATTATCGACAAGGAAAATTTACTATTAAGAACACTTGAAGGATTTAGAGGCCACAAAAAATAATCTTCTTTGAACTCATAATGACTTTTACAATGGTCTTTCAAAAAACCAACAATCCATTTAATATATTTTTTTCTATCTAGTTAAGATTGTATTCTCACTAAAACCCCTAAGGTAAGGCCTTGAAATTATTTAATACATGAATCCAAACTTCAACTCTCCTTGATAGATGTACCCATTATTTATATCCTTGTTTGAGGAGTTAAAATTTTGGTTATCTAGCCAAGATCAAGAGATCCAACATAGAAAATATTGCTCTCGTGTTTGTGATGGGTAACATTGAGTAATGCAAACCCAACATGTAGTACTTCTAAAAATATTTGGTGCAATAATGGATGATTGCACAACCCCTACAACTAGTGTGGAAGTAGTCTAGATTACTCTTCCAAGGGCAAGCACCTCGCTTAGTGTTGACCTAGAGTCACTATATTTGTTACATATTCTCTTATACAAACCACACATAAGCTAAAATTAGTAATACACGACCTCATATTCTATATTCTACATTTTGTGGAGGTTTTTATGGATCTATACTGCTAACCCTTTTATGCGCTTTAATAATTACTTTATTGCTTGAAATGCCATATTGCAATGAAAGTGGTAATCATTGTTTTCATATGTGAAACAAGAATATTTTGAGTTTTGTTTAGAATATTTTCATTTATGACATTATTCAATGGTCCAATTATACCCAATTAAAAGACATGTTTAACTAAATATTTTACATTCTTTATAAGTTCTCATTATATGAATATTCAACTAGAAACAACAATTTATTAAATACTTAAATTAATATTATCATAAATTAAAATTTGTTTGTAATTTAAGCATTTTAATTTTATGATAATTATTATACAATAATTTTGAAACATGTTACAATATAATTAATAAACATTCAATATTTTAAGTTGATAATAAAATGTATATAAAGTTTCTTCATTTTTTTTAATAATTTATTTATGTTGACAATGTGAATTCTAATTTCCATGTACAATTCTTGTTTTTAATTAATATTTTTTTCAAATAGATCTTTTGTCTATGAGATTTATCATTTTTTATAGGATTTAGTATATTCAATCTTTGATTTCTCCATGAAGCAATGAAAAATATCTATGCCAACCTCTTAAATACTTCAAATTAAATTTATCAAAATCTTTAGAGAAAATCTTGCCTTCTTTTTCATTTGTTATTCAATCAAAGATAATACTTAAAAAATCATGTGTAAAAATCTATTATATCGAGGGGACAAATAAGGAGATAGAATGCATGCAATTATTCTTAAAATAAAGTTACATCTAAAATCTGGCTATACCAAACATTATTTGGAAGACAATTTTATGATAATTTTGAATGCATTCCAAAGGAAGGGAACTCCAAGTTACAAATTGAAATTATTCAAAAGTTGGTTTGGACCATTCTATATTTGTTAGATTTTTCCTTCTCTGCATAACTTTATCCCTATAGTGTTTACTTTTTTTGGTGGATAGTTGAATAACTATCATATTATTTTTCATTTTTCATGAAGATTTATTCCCTCTCCCTAAATAATGTGGATGTAAAGGTAATTTTGTTAAGCGTAGTTGGGCATGATGGGCGTTAGCTTGGAATTGGAAAACAAAATAGCACACAATGATAAACCACAAATTACCTAAAAAATCTACTAAACCAAGTATCACCACTGAAATTATCAAGAAATCAACAAAAACAAAGATTGTGTTGTGCCTTAAAACAACTGATTACTCTTTATCATCTCATTGCGTTCTATCTCCTAAGATCTTGGTATTATTTTTGCTCTCAAAATCTTGCACTATTCTTGTTCCAAGATGACTTAAAAGAGAATGATCCTTTATTGTTGTTTTAAATTCAGGTGGAATATTTGTGCAATGCAAAGCTAAGATGATGGTAATGAAATGATATGAAGCTAATATGAAGATGAGGCTATTATGGATATGCAAGTTATTACTATGATGAAGCTACAATAGAAATATGATGTTAAACTAATGCTAATGATAATTCTATCTAAGCTAATGGCAAACTTTTTTCTATGATCTCTTAAAAGCATA